>NC_052334.1:32569119-33836619 GCF_016432855.1 Salvelinus namaycush
CTGGAATACCTCAACTGAAGCTAGCTAGCTAGCTACCAGCTATCAGTCAGCTAACCTTTAGCTCGGAAAGCTCTCGCCAGTTCGTACAACGCGTTTCAAACCAGAGCATATGGGACCTATTTCTCTCTCCATATCCCCAGATTCCTACCGCAAACTCTGAACCCTTTCATCTGGATCATGGCAGCTAACTAACCGTAACTCGGGTTGACTACTCCTGGCTAATCGTTTCCATCCCGGAGCAAGCACCAACTAGCCTGGGGCTAGCCCACGCTAGACCTATCTCCCGACTAGGGCTCCTGGGCTACTCCTGAACCCCACTCCTCGGCTACAATATCCAGAACCCTTCTACTGCCGGTACGGGGCACGGAACCCCGCCGATCCTTCACGACTGGAATACCGACATAATCTGCCCGAGGATCCCAACAGGTGCGACGTCGCCTGAAGGCCCATTCTGCTAACCGCGGCCTGCTAGCTATCTAGTTGGACCACTATACCCATTTTGCCAATTGGACTCCTGCTACTTGGAACCCCAGTAGGGCCACGCTTTCCACCTGGCTACACCTACCCCGGTCAACAGCCCTGCGCTCCCCACAGCAACTCGCCCAAACCTCCCTCACACCCAAATCCAGATAGCTGATGTTCTGAAAGAGCTGCAAAATCTGGACCCCTACAAATCAGCCGGGCTAGACAATCTGGACCCTCTCTAAAATTATCTGCCGAAATTATTGCAACCCCTATTACTAGCCTGTTCAACCTCTCTTTCGTATTGTCTGAGATTCTCAAAGATTGGAAAGCTACCACGGTCATCCCCCTCTTCAAAGGGGGAGACACTCTAGACCCAAACTGCTATAGACCTATATTTATTCTACCCTGCCTTTCTAATGTCTTTGAAAGCCAAGTTAACAGATTACCGACCATTTCGGATCTCACCGTAAACTCTCCGCTATGCAATCTGGTTTCCGAGCTGGTCATGGGTGCACCTCAGCCACGCTCAAGGTCCTAAACGATATCATAACCACCATCGATAAGAGACATTACAGTGCAGCATTATTCATTAACCTGGCTAAGGCTTTCGACTCCGTCAATCACAACATTCTTATTGGCAGACTCAACAGCCTTGGTTTCTCAAATGATTGCCTAGCTTGGTTCACCAACTACTTCTCCGATAGAGTTCAGTATGTCAAATCGGAGGGCCTGTTGTCCGGACCTCTGGCAGTCTCTATGAGGGTGCCACAGGTCTCAATTCTCAGGCCGACTCTCTTATCTGTATACATCAATGATGTCGCTCTCGCTGCTGGTGATTCTTTGATCCACCTCTACACAAACAACACCATTCTGTATACCTCTGGCCCTTCTTTGGACACTGTGTTAACAAACCTCCAGACGAGCTTCAATGCCATACAACTCTCCTTCCGTGGCCTCCAACTGCTCTTAAATGCAAGTAAAACTAAATTCATGCTCTTCAACCGATCGCTGCCTGCACCTGCCCGCCCGTCCAGCATCACTACTCTGGACGGTTCTGACTTAGAATATGTGGACAACTACAAATACCTAGGTGTCTGGTTAGATTGTAAACTCTCCTTCCAGACTCACATTAAACATCTCCAATCCAAAATTAAATCTAGAATCGGCTTCCTATTTCGCAACAAAGCATCCTTCACTCATGCTGCCAAACATACCCTCGTAAAACTGACCATCCTACCGATCCTCGACTTCGGCGATGTCATTAACAAAATAGCCTCCAACACTCTACTCAACAAATTGGATGCAGTCTATCACAGTGCCATCCGTATTGTCACCAAAGCCCCATATACTACCCACCACTGCGACCTGTATGATCTCGTTGGCTGGCCCTCGCTTCATACTCGTCGCCAAACCCACTGGCTCCAGGTCATCTACAAGTCTCTGCTAGGTAAAGCCCCGCCTTATCTCAGCTCACTGGTCACTATAGCACAGTGGTTCTTAACCTTGTTGGAGGTACTGAACCCCACCAGTTTCATATGCGCATTCACCGAACCCTTCTTAATTGGAAAAATAAAATAAGATTTTTTCAAATTCAAAACATAGGTATATATTTTACTGGTGCACAAAATGAACCGTGCATCAACATCAACACCGTGTGTTCAAAGAACAAAATCATCAAAACATGATTTTCACACAAAAACAAAAACATAATAATGAATATTTACTGCAAATCAGTGTGACTTCTGCTGTTGCCTTTCAGAGACCAGTTCAGAAATGCACGGCTTCACCTTGGCAAGTGCCACTCATGTCATTTTCGCAACAAAGTCTGTTCCTTTTATGTCCAGCATCCTCAAAGGATTGCTCGCAAAGATATGTTGTAACAAACGGTATGAAAATCTCCAGAGCTTTCTTAGCAATAACAGGGTACGTTACCATTTGTTGACACCAAAACATTGAAAGCGTTGTTGTTCTGAAGAGTTGCTGTTGAACCTGGCTCTGCTGAATTTCAATGATTTCATCGAGGTATTCATCATTGACATCTGTTGTCTCAACACTAAACGTGAACGGCTGTCTCACCCATGCTGGATATGACTCTCTTGTAGGGAAGTATCCGTCGAGAGACTTTGCAAGCTCATCTAAGTGCGTGGCAATTGCTTGCTTCAGTTCCGCGGGTACAGAAATGTCTCCGATTCCAGATACATCTTCGATCTTACTTACACAGTCGTCCAGCAGGGGAAAGTTTGCGAAGTTATCGTTCTCTGTTCGTCGTTTCCATAACGGTAGCTTTTTTTGAAAAGCCTTCAGGTTTTCCTCCGCTTCGATGATGTTGACTCCACCGCCCTGCATCTTTTGATTGAGATGATTGAGAGCTGCGAAGATATCAGCCATGTACGCTAAAATGAGAATGAACTCAGAATTTTTGAAGCAATCTGCATGACAATGTTGGTGCTCTTGCAAAAACAGGGCTAATTCCACACGCACGGCAAAAACACGATTCAGCACCTGTCCCCGGGATAACCACCGAACGTTAGAATGGTACAGAAGTACCTCGAATTCAGAGCCCATTTCTTTACACAGCTCACTGAAGATGCGGTGCCTCAGAGCACTAGTTCGCACATAGTTCACGCATTCCACTACAATTTTTAATACTTCTGCCAGTTTTGGAGGCAAGGTTTTTGTTGCCTGTGCAGAATACAATGCGTAACAATGATGTGTGGTGCATCGGCATTCACTAGCGCACCAAAACCAGACTTTCTTCCCAGCATGACTGGAGCGCCGTCCGAACAAACTGCAGAAACCATATCCCACGAAAGATTGTTGTCTTTGAAGAAGTCATCCACAAGTTTCTTCACATCGGCTGCCTTAGTTGTTGTTGTAAGAGGCTTACAAAATAAAAAATCTTCCTTTATCACGTCGTCTTTCACATAGCGCACGAATACAGCAAGCTGGCTTAGATTGGAAACGTCTGTGGTCTCGTCGAGTTGAAGGCTGAATTTTGCCGGGCTTGAAATCAGATCTGCAACTACTTGAGCCAAGATGTCTCTGCTCATGTCCTCTATTCTGTCGCTGATGGTGTCATTTGAAAGAGGAATTTGGGATAACTTAACTTCAGCCTCTTTTCCCAGCATGATATTCGCCATCTTCAACACAGCTGGCTTTATGAGTGTTTCACCAATGGTGTGTGGTTTGCCCTGCTTTGCGATCAGGTAAGCAACTTCGTACGATGCTGTGAGGATCGGTTTGTTGATGGGTACAAAGCCGAGAACAGGCAGAGTAGCCTTTTCATCGAATCTGGCTCTCTTCACCTTGAATTCAGCGAGCGTTGTGTTCTTGTATTTTCCATCTCCATGCAGCTTAAGGAAGTGCTCTTAGTTTTGCCGGTGCTAGACTAGAATTGCTCAACTTGGCATTGCAAATCATGCAGTTAGGACGCTGACTCCCATCACGTTCCGTTATACATGTGAATCCATATTGTACATATTCATCCGACCACTTTCTTTTTTTGCTCGACATAGTAAGTATGAAGGAATTAAAATATTAAGAAAGAAATCACAAGACGTACCATCACGACAGTCACAAGTCGACTACTGAGCGCACCAAATTCCCTGCAGCACAGATAGGCCAAGCGATGTAGCGTGATCACCTGCAGCCAATGATGGCCAAGCGGGGCGTGTCATCACGAATCATATGAGTCGGATGTGTGTCTTGACCTCCGCCGAACCCCTGAGACTGACTCACCGAACCCCTGGGGTTCGATCGAACCCAGGTTAAGAACCACTGCTATAGCAGCACCCACCCGTAGCATGCGCTCCAGCAGGTATATCTCACTTGTCACCCCCAAAGCCAATTCTTCCTTTGGCCGTCTCTCCTTACAGTTCTCTGCTGCCAATGACTGGAACGAACTGCAAAAGCTCTGAAGCTGGAGACTCTTACCTCCCCCACTAGCTTTAAGCACCAGCTGTCAGAGCAGCTCACAGATCACTGCACCTGTACATAGCTCATCTGTAAATAGCCCATCCAATCTACCTCATCCCCATACTGTATATATTTATTTATTTTGCTCCTTTGCACCCCAGTATCTCAACTTGCACATTCATCTTCTGCACATCCTACCACTCCAGTGTTCAATTACTATATTGTAATTACTCTGCCACCATGGCCTATTTATTGCCTTATACCTCTCTTATCCTACCTCATTTGCACATGCTGTATATAGATTTTTCTACTGTATTATTGATTGTATGTTTGTTTATTCCATGTGTAACTCTGTGTTGTTGTATGTGTGAAACTGCTTTGCTTTATCTTGGCCAGGTCGCAGTTGCAAATGAGAACTTGTTCTCAACTAGCCTACCTGGTTAAATAAAGGTGAATTAAAATAAAAAATAAAATAAAAAAGTGACTTCTGTTTTTCTCCCCCCTTTCATTTCTTGAATGCTATGCCATCTTGGAACACATCAGTTGGGCTGCGTTTGGAGAGGTGGCCCTGTTCTGTCTGTTAGGTTTATGTACTCTTGTTTGTAAATTTCAGTTTTTTTGTATTTGTCGTGTTCATAATAAAAATAAATAAAAAATTTAATTCCTCATCACGCTTGTAGGCGATGTCATGGCAATGTTGGCGAGCGAAACTCATGCGTAGAAACACGTCACGGGTCTAACGTTCGTCACGCGCCAAACTGCGCATGTGGAGGCCGTCATATCAAACGCTCTACTTCGATTTACAGTTGTTTTTGACTAAAATAAAAACTTGTCAGTTTTTCACTTTCAAAAAAAATTAAAAATAAAATGGCCCAGTTCTGGTCTTTTGACCAATAAGAAAAGTTCTGAAAAAGATCTGGTGTGGATGGGGAACGATTGGTGGAAGGTATATCAGAATTGGGGTACCTATGTATCTAACTATTTATGTGGATATTGTACATTGTGTGTGTGTATATATACTGTAGCGACCCGCACAGACAGCTGTGTGTTATGTGTTAGGCTAGTAGGTGGTTATGTTGTACTGACCAGTACCCAGTGTTCGCGGGGTCCGACATGTCAATCAACCTGCTATCTGCCAATCACGGGAATGCCTGGAATGTTCTGATGCCGGGCATCCTGGTGGTTGGCGGAGTGGCATGGAGGGGGGTTGGGCAGGGGGATGGAGCATTGGAAGTTAAGACCAGGTTTAGCCTTTGTTCTCCCTCTTTACGTCTGGGCTTCACAAGAGAAGGTCACGATTGGCTTGTGGGTTATCTGTCATTTATTTGGCGTGTGCTACGGCCCAAACAGTAGCCTGTGTAAAGTTGGTTTAATAAACCGTCAATTCGCAAACTCAAGCCTCTGTCTGGACAATTGTTCATTTATGATCTTGTCAGGTCATTACATTGGTGTCAGAAGTAAAAACGTTGATAAAAGTTAGCCAGCTAGCTAGCTGACTTCTGTGGCTAGCTACCGTAGGTGAGAACCGGGGTTGAAAATGCTTCGAGGGAATCCGAAAGTGAAGGTGGAGGTAGGGGACGATTATGGCCAAGGAGGTGCGTGTGCATGGACGTCGGAGGTTCTGGCTGAGGAGATCGCCAGGGCGTCGGAGCGCAGAGGCCGCTTGAGGGAGGACGTTAGAGTGATGGCGGCTGAAGCGGGCATGAGCGCCTCGTCGACTGTGTTTCGCACGGATTCTGGTGGGCGGACCGAAGTGGTGACGTCGACGCGGCGGGACGAGGAATCTGGGGCTTAGGATGTAAACAAACATGGCGACGCCCAGTTCCCGGCTGCGTCCGTATCTGTTAAGACCCCGAAGTATTCCGGTAAGGCGGATTGGGAAGCTTTTCATGCTCAGTTTGAACTGTTAGCTCATTTTAGGGGGTGGTCGGATGAAGAAAGGGCACTGCAGTTGGCATTATGCCTCACGGATGAAGCTCTGGCCTGTTTGATATTGATTAGCCCCGAGGACAGACATGATTATGGTGCTTTAGTGGGAGCACTGAGGAGGCGCTATGGACAGTGTGTACAGCCCGGGCTACTGCGCTCCGAACTGAGTAATAGACGCAGGCAGCCTGGAGAGCCTCTACGGGTGCTAGCTAATGACATTGAGAGCCTCTCTCGGCGGGCATATGCTCACATGCCCCCCTCCGTGCAGAGCGAGCTAGCACGGGACCAGTTCATACAGGCGCTCTCTCCTACGGAGCTGCGCATACAGACCCAGCTGGCTCATCCTGAGTCATTGCAGATAGCCTTGGAGATGGCTTTGGAGAGGGAGCTGGTGTGGGCTGGGGCTTCAGCTGGGGCTTTGGTGGGGGTGCAGGGAGACACACCCTCTGTGCGAGCTGGGGGGCAGAGCAGCCCGGAGCCGGAAAAGCCTGCATGGGTGGCTGAAATGACAGAACTCATTCGTGCTGTGTCGCTACAGGCGGCACGAAACACACGCCCTGGTCCCAGGGTCTGCTGGGGTTGTGGCCAGCCAGGCCATCTGCGCCGAAATTGCCCCGTGTCCCCCAGAGCTCAGGGAAACGGCTCGGGGTCCGCATAGACCGGGTAGTGCGGACCCCTGGCTTTCTATCCCAACCACCATCTTCTTCAGGAGGAGCCCACAGGCACAGACGGGGAAGCAAGGCTCCACTTCCCCCAGAAGCAGACGAGAGCAAGCGGATGGAGCCTGTTGTTGTGGTGGGCCGGACCTGTGTTGGGGACTTTTGTCATGTCCCTGTCACTGTGGAGGGGGTGCCCTGCTCCGCCCTGGTGGACACTGGGTCCACAGTAACCCTGGTGAGGCCAGATATTGTGCCAGGTTGGACTCAGTGTGAGCCTACAACTGTGCAGCTCCGCACAGTCACAGGTGAGCTGGCACCCATGAAAGGGAAGGGAATAATGACTCTGACAGTGGGGGCAGGACTGTGCGTCATCCTGTGTGGGTGGCGGCTGTGCAGGACCCTTGTATCCTGGGGTTGGACTTTCTTAGGAGCACAGGCTGCCAGTTAGACCTAAATAGGGGCACACTGAGCTTCCAGGGAGGGCCGGAAGTCACCATGGCCCCCCCTAATGTCACATTCACTCAACCCAACAAACCCTTTACTCCAACAGTTAAAGCATCAGAGACTCATGGCTGCCCCCCCTCCCCCACAGCTGTGTGTGACTTTTCCCCAGCCCCCCTGTCACCTACGGCGGTGTGTTACATCCCCCCAGCTACCTCCATGACACAGCCCTCTGTGAGCCCGGGCTGCGCCCCCCCAGCCCAGCTACCCCAGATGGGAAAGGAGAGGACACTGTCTGCAGTGAGGGAGATATGGGGGAGGAACTGTGTTGGTCTTGACCCCGAGCAGCAGGAACGGTTGTGGCAGTTGCTGTTTGAATTCAGACAGCTTTGCGCTGAGTGAGGAAGAGGTGGGTCAGACTCATCTGGTGCAGCATGAGATCGACACAGGTGATGCTCGACCTATCAAGATGCGTCCCCGCCGTATCCCGCTGGCACGCCAGGATGCGGCAGACAAGGCTGTGTTGGAGATGCAGCGGGCAGACTTCATTGAGCCCTCAGGCGGCGCCAGTCGTCATGGTTCCGAAGAAGGGGGGCAAGCTGAGGTTCTGTGCGGACTACAGGCGGCTGAATGAGGTAACCAGGAAGGACTCATACCCCATACCACGTATCGATGAGTCGCTGGACCTGGTTAGGGGGTCCTCCTGGTTCTCCTCACTAGACCTCCGCAGTGGCTACTGGCAGGTGCCCCTCTCCCCAGAGGCCAGAGCCAAAACTGCATTCTCCACTAACAGAGGACACTGGCAGTTCAAGGTCCTGTGCTTTGGCCTGTGCAACGCTCCAGCTACTTTTGAGCGTTTGATGGACAGGGTGCTGGATGGCATCCCCCGACAGCAGTGTCTGGTATACCTCGATGACATCCTGGCCCATGGCAGCTCCTTCCAGTCAGCCCTGGGGGCGCTACGGCGTGTGCTGGAGAGGGTGGCTGCCGCAGGTCTGAAGCTCCACCCCGAGAAGTGCCACTTCATGAGGAGAGAGGTGTCCTTCTTGGGCCACCGAGTGGGGAAGGAGGGGATCAGCACCATGGAGGACAAGGTAGGGGCTGTCAGAGACTGGCCCACCCCTACCGACCAGCGTCAGCTGAAGAGCTTCCTGGGCCTGGCCTCGTACTACAGGAGGTTTGTACGGGGCTTCTCAAGCGTTGCTGCTCCACTGAACCGCCTGCTGCCGAAGGACAAGGCTTTCACTTGGACAGTGGAGTGTGAGGAGGCGTTCAACACCCTCAAACGTGCACTGATCGAGGCCCCCGTGCTCGCCCCCCTGACCTCACCTTGCCCTTTATCCTGGACACAGACGCGAGCAATGTGGGCATGGGTGGGGTGCTGGCCCAGGTGGGGCCAGAGGGGGAGAGAGTGGTGGCGTACTTCAGCAAAACATTTGACAAACATGAGCGCCGCTACTGTGTCACCCGGCGGGAGCTCTTGGCTGTTGTGGCTTCCGTCAAACACTTCAAGTACTACCTGGGTGGTCTGCCCTTTACTGTAAGGACTGACCACTCTGCTCTCCAGTGGCTCATGTCTTTCAGAGAGCCAGAGGGGCAGGTGGCACGCTGGTTGGAGGAGCTTCAGCCGTATGACTTCACGGTGGTGCACAGGGCAGGGGCACGCCACTCCAACGCCGACGCCATGTCCCGTCGGCCCTGTACTGCAGACGACTGCCGCCACTGTGAACGGAGAGAGGGACGGGAGAGAGAGCTGTGTGCAGAGGAGGGGGTCTGTGCCACAGTGTGTCGGGCGAGCGGGCCTGTCTGCTGTGAGCTGCAGACTGTCGACGTGGCTGAATGGCGGCAGCAGCAGCAGCAGGGACGGGACTCAGACCTACAGCCAGTGCTACAGTGGGTAGAGGCGCAGGTGAGGCCACCATTGGAAGAGGTGACAGCGCTCTCACTCGCGACCAAAGGGTTGTGGTCAAAGTTTGAGAGACTGCGGCTGGCTGATGGCGTGCTACAGCGGGCATGGAAGGAGTCAGCTACGGGAGAGGAGAGGTGGCAAGCGGTGGTCCCAAAAGCATTGCGGGAGGCTGTGCTCCAGAGTACTCATGGGGGGGTGGGGACTGGACACTTTGGGGTCACAAAAACACTGCGCCGTCTCCGTCAGGGCTTCTACTGGGGGCAGCACAAGAGGGATGTGGAGGACTTTTGTCGCCGCTGTGACAACTGCACAGCGAGAAAGGGCCCCCCAGACCGCTCTCATGCTCAGCTCCAACAGTTCCCAGTGGGGGCTCCCATGGAGAGGGTGGGAGTGGATGTAGTTGGGCCGTTCCCCACCACAGACAGTGGAAACCGCTGGGTGCTCACGGCCATGGACTATTTCACAAAATGGCCCGAGGCCTATGCTCTGCCTGACCAGGAGGCAGAGACCATCGTCGACGCCCTGACAGCGGGGATGTTCAGCAGGTTTGGAGCGGCAGAGTCCATCCACAGCGACCAGGGCAGAAACTTTGAGTCCCGTGTGTTCGCCACCATGTGTGAGAGGCTGGGTATGCACAAGACCCGCACTACTCCTCTCCATCCTCAAAGTGATGGCCTTGTGGAGCGCTTCAACAAAATGCTTGGACAGCAGCTGGCCATCGTCTCTTCCAAACACCAGCGTGACTGGGACAAGCACCTGCCTATGGTCCTCATGGCATGCCGCTCCGCTGTCCAAGACTCCACCTCCTGCACGCCTGCCCTCCTCATGCTGGGGAGAGAGATCCGCACCCCTGCGGAGATGGCGTTTGGTCGGCCCCTGGATAGCCCTCATGTTCCCCCGGGGCCGGAGTATGCCCGGAGACTCCAGGACCGCCTGGAGACAGCCCACACCTTCGCCAGAGAGCAGCTGGTGAATGCAGGTGTGAGGCAGAAGAGGAACTATGACGTGCACACCCGGGGAAGGCACTTTGTGGCTGGGGAGCTGGTCTGGGTCTACAGCCCGCTAAGGAAAAAAGGCAGATGCCCCAAGTTGGACAGTCACTGGGTGGGACCCTGCAGTGTCCTGGAGAGGGTAGGGGAGGATGTTTACCGGGTGCAGCTTCCTCCCAGGGGGAGAAAGGTGGCACTGCACCGGGACAGGTTAGCCCCATACAGAGGGGCCTCTTCTCCCCAAACCCCAGGAACCCCCACAATTCCCCTCTCTGGCAATGACATTCTCCAGGCACCCACCCCCAGGTGCCGCAGACAAGGCTCCAGACAGCCCACTCCCCCTGTCTCCCCCCCTGTGTCACCGCGTGGTTCCCCAGAGCCACGGACTGTATTACCCGTTCCCGCTTCCTTGTCCCCCATATCCCTGCCTTCATCCCCTGGTTCCCAGAGGGGCACTCTGTGACCATCACGGCCACGCAGGCAAAGGAGACCTCCGGGTCGCTTCAGAGACTTTGTTTGTTCCCTCGGGGACGAGGGACTTTGTGGTGGGGGGGCTGTGTAGCGACCCGCACAGACAGCTGTGTGTTATGTGTTAGGCTAGTAGGTGGTTATGTTGTACTGACCAGTACCCAGTGTTCGCGGGGTCCGACATGTCAATCAACCTGCTATCTGCCAATCACGGGAATGCCTGGAATGTTCTGATGCCGGGCATCCTGGTGGTTGGCGGAGTGGCATGGAGGGGGGTTGGGCAGGGGGATGGAGCATTGGAAGTTAAGACCAGGTTTAGCCTTTGTTCTCCCTCTTTACGTCTGGGCTTCACAAGAGAAGGTCACGATTGGCTTGTGGGTTATCTGTCATTTATTTGGCATGTGCTACGGCCCAAACAGTAGCCTGTGTAAAGTTGGTTTAATAAACCGTCAATTCGCAAACTCAAGCCTCTGTCTGGACAATTGTTCATTTATGATCTTGTCAGGTCATTACAATACATATATAAATAAACTTCATACATATCAATGATTGTACCTTGTGATCAAATAAAATGTATTGTTAAAAAAAACAAGGAAATGTGACTATTCTCATGTTGTGACTTTTAGTAGCCCTATGCGACCTCTACACTTGCCCTCACTGTTTTTCACTTACTTGTTCACTGTAGCTGAGATTAAGGGGCACGCTTTTACTAGGTCGACCTGATTGATTTGCTACTACCGTTAAGTAGCTAACTAACAATAAAATACTGTGTGTTTAGATCAGAAGTCTATCTGATTTTATCAAGCAATTTTAAAATAACCGGTGATAGCTAGCATTAGCAGCCTAAGAATGCTAGCTAGTTAGCCAACTACCCCGATGTAACTAGCTAGGCTAGCTAGTTAATAATTGAGGAGACGTCAGGTAATTGCAGTAACGTTAGGCATGAAAAGTTAGAACAAATAATATTGAACACTTACCATAAGTTGCTTGTACATTTTGGCAAACGTGTTAATATCGAGGTGAGTGCACAAGGACACTTCGAAAACCTAGCTACTGCTTCCGGTGATATCCCAAAATTCTTTGCGGCGAGAAAATTGCTACATTTCCGGTCATGTTCACTGGCTGCTCATTGGTTGGTGTGTGAAGGCTGGACTCTGATCTTTATTCGATAGCACAAGGCTAGCAAACATTTTACATTGAGTGACAAATGGGCGAGCTCGTTTTGCATGGTCCGGTGCCCCGGGTAGCGGAGTTTGTATATTTTAGACCATCCATTTGTCCTGAAGTGAAATCTCCACCAATCGGTCCCCATCTATCAGAGATCAATATTGGGTCCATCATGTGTCTGTGTGCATTTGTGTGTTCTACGTGCAGATGTAGAGAAGCCTGGCCTGGCATTCAGTAGGCTGCTGGCTGACAGTAACATCTAAAATGTGTAAATTGTGAGAGCAGCCCTGTGTGTGGGAAATTACACTTTGTTATCAGGCAAGACCAAGGACTGGACCTTACATTGAATTGCCTTTAAACACCATTGGTGAGGGAAACAAAAACTAATCAATAACTTACAAATACCATTCTTTTTTAATTTTTTTATTAACTTCTGTAATATCAGTAAATTATCCAACACCATATTAAAGAATAAAAGGCAGAATTAGCTTTGAAAGAAAGATAACGACCAAATGAAAAATGTAAGAAGAACTGCATAACAAATGTGACACTTGTAAAATGCATAGCATTTGGTCAACATTGAAATGATACATTTGTTTTGAAATAGATTTTGATAGTCAAGCATCATCGTAGAGACAAGGTCAGTAGCATTGGTCCATAAAAACCTTCAAATAAAAAAATTTAAAAAAAGTTTTTTGATTATACATTGAACTATTAGACATTGACAAACAAATTGGTGAGAGTCAATACAATCTGTACGTGAACATTTGGTAAAAATCGATGACTGCTTTTATCCCTTAAAAATGTTGGCCCTCATTACGTTCCCCATTTAAGCCTCAGAGGTATGTAAATTAAATACATTAGTACATTCACCAGCAGGACATATTACATAATATGAGTGTGGAACTTGGTTAAAAATATAAACATTCTTCAGTATCGAGAAATGTATGACAAGCATCATGACAAGCATTGCTCAAATAATATACATGTTCTCCTTTGAGACAACATATGGATAAATAGAAATACACAATGTACTTAAGGTACACAGACAACAATTTCAGCAGTCATGTCATACAAAGACACAGTATCCTAAGCTCCCAGAGCCTTCTTGTGTCTCATCCCATTAGTTTACAGGGTGTCACTCAATCTACAACACATACCTTGGGCTTATTCGGGAGTGCACAATGTTAGAAATATATTTTGTAGAACAGACTCGTCTGTGTCAGTTCTACACAAAATATATTTATCTAGAATGTGCTGAATGTATCAATCTTCTGAACAAACACCAGACTGCAGCCTTCCCCTGGAGGTGAGGAGGAGTGAGCTAACATTTCAACACAAAACAAACATTTGAACAAACAAAGACCAGTGCATCCAGGCTAAATCAGCAAGCAGTCCAGAGCAGGGCCAGACCAGTGGTGGCTAGACCCAGGCATGCAGAGGGAGGAGGAGGTACGGTCTCCATACTAGGAAGACCTTTAGCTGGGAATGTCTGCACTGTGGTTACGGTTGCCATATTTGTGGTGGATGATGAGGAGGACGATGCCCAGGAAGAAGCAGACTGAGCCCACAGTGATGTAAGCGATGCCCAGGAAGGGGTTCTTGCCGCCCATCCAGGAGATGGTGCTCAGGATCATACGCTTCCTGCCCTCGAAGCTCCGCACGGGATAATCTGAGTTCATATGGTTAAAGGAAAATACATCTGGAATGATACAGATGGGTCAGTGAATGTTTTGTATCATGTGTAGAACTTGTGATCTGTAAAAAAAAAAAAAAGAACGTATTTTTAAAACAATACAGATCAACTCCATCTTTGACAATGTTCACTGTAGTTGGACATAGGTTGACTCAATTGTAATTATAACCAAATGGATTAGTGTATAACTGAACACAAACTCATGTCTCTATGCCTTCTATGTGCAATGTTCTCTCAATACAAACCTATATGCCTGCCATGAACCTCTATGTTGTGATTTATTGCGATCTTTCTCAAAAGGATACTGTAGGTGACCTCCAGGATGTATTGTCCTAGGGGCAGAGTCGGGGTCATGTTGGGCTTCTTATGGATGATGCGGTACAGCTTGCGGAAGGTGGGCAGGGCAGCTGTCCTCATCCACACAATGAAATCCTCATTGATGAAGCCATTGTTGTCAGGGTCTGAAGGGTCCAGCTCATAGACAGACTTCCTCCAGTTGACAGGTTTGCTTGTGCCTGAAGGAGGAAAAAGGCCTAGTTAGTCATGATAATAATTTGAGTACTACTAGGTATCATTTTGCATGGTATGCAAATCACCTTGGAAAACTACAGTGAGGTTGTTGTCATTTCCACTGGGGTTCCTAAACTTCACATGCTTGTCTGTCCACCATGCAATACCCTTCTTCACCAGAGGAATCGCAGTTCTGGAGCCATTGGGGTCAATGTAATACAGCTCCAGAGTGTCTGATGAGAAACACAGTACCACATGGCAATCAACAGCAAGACAAGTCTCTTAAGTAGTAGACCAACAGTGATGTGCTACATGGTAAACTAAAGCAAAACCACTTCAACCTAAAAAACATAAATGTAAAAATCAGACAAGACTCCATATACAAGGGTTGGCCCAAATTGGCAGACACGTATCTGAATAGCATTGTAAGTAAGTACAGGAAAATATGATAAGATTGTGGTTGAGCATTAGTGTGTAGTATTGTTACCTGACTCTGGAAATGGGACAACTATTTGCTAAGAGAAAATGTATCCCTCTGGTCTTACCATTGAAGAGGCTGTTGGCGATTGCACCACATGGAGCGATAGGCTTTCCGTCACTGGTGCGGTACGGCTCACATTCCTTGCTGGGGCTCTGTAAAGAGTGTCAAGATGTTTCAGTGCAACTGCAGGTTGTTGAAATCAAACAATTAACCATTACATTGAATGGATGTAGGCCTATGTTCTCTCTACTAAGTACACCTGTAAACATACCTTCAGAGAAGCTTTGTCTCCGTTCAACTGGCTGTCATCTCTGGACTTCACATAGCGTCTGTGATTCTGATAGAAGTTTGACAATCCGTAGTACATGAACACGTTGCTCTAGAGGGGAAGAATTGCAGATTAAGGACCAATTAATTAGTTTAGTTATTCATCGGATGAGAGAGTAGGACTTCATAAGACAATGCAACAACATTGCAACCCTAAGATGAAAGAGCAGGGGGTTGGGTGAGTCTAAAGGAATTCCTGCAATCAATAACATCCTCCTATAAAAGCCGTGCGTGTGAAATAACTTTCAGGACAATGTTTTAAAATAGTAATGATAGATTCTGAGGAAAGAGCCTGACCATTAAAAGGAAAAAAATCCACCCATTACTTTAATATACAGTGTTAAATACTATATTTTTGTGAACAAATGCTTCATTTTGGCATTGGGGGGAGATTTTTTTTTTTTTTTTTTTTAAATAGGTGGAAATCTGTTGCAGCTCAAGTCGACTACAACATCCACAATGCAATGCTCTCTCTATGGGCTGGCTGGCTAGCAAGCATAGCTACACACAATAATACCAAAGACAATATCAGCATGTAACAAAGCTAGATAGTTGTAAAAATCACCTAAACAAACTGCACTATCAATTTAGGTGTTTACAATCTCACCCTGTTCAACCTGCAGATCAATGTGCCTAACAGAGGAGCGCATTCTGAGCGATTCTGGTACAAGGAGCCCGCCCCTTTTAAAGAGGAGTCTATTGGGCACTAGCTCAAACTCAACATTAGCACAAATCTCATCAAGAAGAAGTACAACATTACAAATATTTCCCACGATATGAGATAATTAACTTGCCATCTGTAGTATCGTATAGCTTTGGAATCGTGACAATATGTATTTAAGGAAAATAGGCACGTTTCTCAACATACAGTGCCTCAGTATTCAGACCTCTTGACCTTTTCCACATTGTTAGGTTACAGCCTTATTATAAAATTATTTTCCCCCCTCAATCTACACACAACACCCCATAACGACAAAGCAAGAACAGGTTAAGAAATTTGTGCTAATTTATATTATTATTTTTTAAACAAAACATTACATTTACATAAGAATTCAGACCTTTTACTCAGTACTTTGTTGAAGCACCTTCTTGGGTATGACCCTACAAGCTTGGCACACCTGTACTTGGGCAGTTTCTCCGATTTCTCTCTGCAAATCCTCTCAAGCTCTACCAGGTTGGATGGGGAGCATAGCTGCACAGCTATTTTCCGGTCGGTTTCAAGTCCGGGCTCTGGCTAGGCCACTCAAGGACATTCAGAGACTTATCCCAAAGTCACTCCTGTGTTGTCTTGGCTGCGTGCTTAGGGTCGTTGTCCTGTTGGAAGGTGAACCTCGGCCCCAGTCCGAGGTCCTGAGTGCTCTGGAGCAGGTTTTAAATCAAGGACCTCTCATCTTTACCTTGATCCTGACTAGTCTCCCAGTCCCTGCCACTGAAAAACATCCCCAAAACATCCCCACAGCATGATGCTGCCACCACACTTCACCATATGGTTTCCTCAAGACATGATGCTTGGCATTCAGGCAAAAGAGTTTAATCTTGGTTTCACCTCCCTGACCAAGGCCTTTCTCCCCCGAGAGCTCAGTTTGGCCGGGAGGCCAGCTCTAAGAAGAGTCTTGGTGGTTCAAAACTTCTTCCATTAAAGAATGGAGGCTATTGTGTTCTTGGGGACTTTCAATGCTGCGTACATTTTTTGGTACCCTTCCCCAGATCTGTGCCTCGACACAATCCTGTCTGAGCTCTACAGACAAATCCTTCGACCTCATGGCTTGGTTTTTGCTCTGACATGCACTGTCAACTGTGAGACCTTATATAGACAGGTGTGTGCCTTTCCAAATCATGTCCAATCAATTGAATTTACCACAAGTGGACTCCAATAAAGTTGTAGAAATGTTTCAAGGATGATCAATGGAAAACAGGATTCACCTGAGCTCAATTTCAAGTCTCATAGCAAAGGGTCTGAATACTTTTGTAAATAAGGCATCTGTTTTTTCTTTTTAATACATTTGCAAACATTTCTAAAAACCTGTTTTCGTTTTATCATTATGGGGAATTGTGAAAAACTGAGTTTAAATGTATTTGGCTAAGGTGTATGTAAACTTCCGACTTAAACTGTATATAAATCATTACCTATAATGTGGATTATAATACATTTACATTTTATGTATTTTTCATTAGGGCAAAACAGGCCTGTGATATTGATACATTTCCAACTTTAGTCTTGTATCAGGTGAACTGTTGTGTCCACATTTGGTCTGATAATTGCCCCATAATCTCCAAAGAGTTCTCTTCCATTGCTACTTCTATATCTATCTATCTATCTATAAATAATTAATTAGTTCAAGCATTTTACTTATAACATTAAAAATAAATGAGGGGTCCTTGAATAATTAAACAATAAATGAACCGCAACATGTGAGTCTTGTGTTCATACTGTATTTCACAACCTCTGCGGGTGTTGGAGTTGCCTATACTGTACGCGATTGAGCAAAATAGGCTTACTCCTTATTTATTTAGGCTACATTATTCCACAGCCTAATTGTATCCCAACCAATATACTTTTTTGTTGCATACATTTGGGGAGAGGGGGGGGTTCCTTCTACTGTGAGCTAACGCACTTCTGTACATCGCACTGTAACGTACAATTGATCTTATTTTAGTGCCCAAAAAAACATAATACATCCAGGTCAACTGTAATATGAATACCATTGTAAAGCACAATTTCTCCCCTTTCCAGCAAAATCAATGAGGAGACTTGATGCTGCCCATCTCTGCTGATTGAAGAAGGCAAAGCGCTCCTTAGGGTCTTTTTCAAAATGGCGGGTGGGGAAGCGAAACCTGCTGGAGAGAGGCTGTACGACACAGAATGAGTTGTGCGTTATGTCACGACACGTCACAATTTAATGTACAGCGTCGGAGGGGTCAGTTTATTCTACTTTTCTCCAATAATATCGGGCCATTACCATGTCGATTAATGCTTGAATAGAAATGTAGTTCACACCCCAGATTTTGATGCCAACACAGTTGCTAGAGTCCCATTAGTTTTTATTGCAGCCTCGTTTGAATGCCGCGGTTGCGCAAATGCTTAAGGAATGTGGTTGGTCAACAGTATTTGCTATTAAAACAAATATAAAATGTATATAAAAAATATAAAAAAGGTAGCCCTGTATAGGCTACTTGATCAGCCCGCAAATGAAAGATAAATCACCTGCTATTGAAATGTTGCACGTATCATTCGCTTCCCTGTCAGATTTTGACCCATGGCAGGATGGGTCAAGAATATATATTTAGTTTTTTCCTTTCAGGCCAGTAGCGTTCAGTTGGCACTGGTAAATATACCTGAATATCGAACCCTGCTGTGTAAGGTGCGCGTAAGGCCTATACGTCTACCACTTTGTGTAGTCGTTAGCAATGCTAATGATGGCCGTATCATTTTCAGGTAGATGGAAAGGCAATTAAAAGTAGATTTGCCTACCGGCAGAATCATGATTATTTGCATCAATCCAGTAGCCATTTGTTTTGAGAACGCCATCACAAGTGCACTGTGTGGCTGGTACACACCTGAATTAAAGGATAACTACACACACAAAAATGGTTCCCTGATGTGGTTTAAGCATTGTTGTGGACTGGGGGAAATCAGTCCTTCTCCCTGCTACAACACCATCATTAAGTTTGCAAAAGCCTGACCACCGACTATGACGAGACCGCCTAGCGCCAAGTCTAGGACCAAAAGGCTTCTCAACAGTTTTTACCCCAAGCCATAAGACACCTGAACAAGTAATCAAATGGCTGCCCGGACTATTTGCATTGTCCCGCCCCCGCCCCCAGCCAGCCGTCTTTTACGCTGCTGCTACTCTGTTTATCATATATGCATAGTCACTTTAACCATACCTACATGTACATACTACCTCAATTAGCCCGACTAACCGGTGCCTGTATATAACCTTGCTACTGTTATAGCCTCACTACTGTCTTTTTGCTGTTGTTTTTGTTGCTTTACTTATCTATTGTTCACCTAATACCCATTTCTTACTTAAAAATCACTGTTGGTTAGGGCCTGTAAGTAAGCATTTCACTGTAAGGTCTACACCTGTTGTATTCAGTGTAACAGTATAACTTTAGTCCAACCCCTCGCCCCGAGCGCGAACCAGGGACCCTCTGCACACATCAACAACAGTCACCCACAAAGCATCGTTACCCATCGCTCCACAAAAGCCGCGGCCCTTGCAGGGCAAGGGGAACCACTACTTACTTCAAGGTCTCAAAGCGAGTGACGTCACCGATTGAAACGCTATTAGCGCGCACCACCGCTAACTAGCTAGTCATTTCACATCGGTTACACTAGCGCATGTGACAAATAACATCGATTTGATGTGAAAATACTAACATCAATTATTGAATAATTAGCCTACACTTTTAACTGTGATTATACAGTAGTTTGGGGACCGTAAAGGTTGCAGGTTCTGCTCAGCTTACCTCAAATGGTTGATCCAGAGAGAAGGGAACAGAGCAGGTGCATGGCTTTGTGCTGTTCCAGCTGTAACTTTGAGAGCAGTTATAGCACGGACTTGACATGTCAACACCAGTGTAATCGATCTGTAAAGTAAGGAGATGATCAATGGCACTTATGTGTATATAAATAAGTGTTATACACTAAATATAGACAAGAACTGAAAGATAGCTAGCCAAACAGAGCTAACACATACAAACACAATAAATTGGCTACTTCCTGTTGTGTTGGCTTGCTAGTTAGTTAACGTTACCTCTAACTCTTTGATGTTGTTTGATGTCACGAATAGGCCAATGCCGATTGGGATAAAGATGAGACCAATGACAAAGAAAGCAGGAAGAACAGTGCCGGCTGTCAAAATAGGTTGCCAAGCGGGTAGTCTTTGTTGTTTGAACGCAGTGTTGTCAGGCTTTTTATTTTTCACAGTTTCTGCTCCTCCATGGCCAATAGCAGCAGGTTGGTGCCCGTCCTCTTCCTTAGCGTTGTAGTTAGACGCCATCATGGCTGCAGTTCTCGTCGAACAAAATAATCCACACTGTCAACAATAGTGACAGCTGGCTATGTCGCGAGAAAGCGGATTGATTGATTCCCTTAGAAACGAAAGTTATCTTCTCTATAATGTTACGTAACATGAAATGTAATCATTTAAAAAATTACAAACATTTTGGATTTGCTTTGGAGAGGATTTCGATCTTCTGCGAAAGTAGGCACCTAAGGATGAGAAAGAATCAGGAAGCTCCTAAACCAATGGTGTTGCACGTGATCAGTTGAGGAGCACTCCCCTTTTATGCAAAAAAAAAAGACACTGCAAAAATAAAAAGACACTCACTAGCCCATGAGGCCATATAAATTAATCAGAAAAATGTTTTCCCTATGTGAGGCAGAGGTTCGAAACTCTGAAGTCATTCGAACAGAAAATGTTCAATTATTGTATAAATCCTATACAGCAGTGTAATCAATAATTTGGAATTGATCACTTTCTTGTGTCACTCAGTGTTTCAGGACATGTCATCATATCGTCTGAACTGTCCCTCTCCATATTTGGAGGATGCATGCACTCAAAGACTTGGCCTCTATTGGTTGACCTAACTAAAGCTAGGCTACTCATGATGATGTATACATTACTATTATTATGATTATTATTGTTATGATTATCCTCATAGGATTTCAGTGATGCAGTACATGCAGGGGCTGACTGGGACTAGAAATCGCCTCTGGCATATCTAACACATTTTTTTTCCTTGAGGCCCATTTTATTCCTTGAAGCACCCATTATTAGCCAGATCATTTTCATTTTGCAAAAAATAAACAAATTAGACAGGCCCACTGGGCGAAAAATGGACCAGCCAAGATGGTCAGTCTGCCCCCGAATACATGTATTCTCAATTAAATGTGCATATACATGATGTGCATATATGATGTGCATATACATGTAGCCTAATCAGACTTCCCTGAAGTCCATCTGGGAGAAATTACATTATTATATTCTATTTTATTACATTCCATTCTATTTACCCATGTTCACTGACTGTAATTTGTGACGTAAAGTGGCCTAATATGATTGTGGCGTTACATGGAACCCACGGTATTGTTACTTGATACTTGATTCTGATTGGCTTAAAAGGCATTTTAGAGTTTAAATGATAAATAAGGGGTTGCTTTTATATCAGTATGATTCACTTTACAGAGCGTGTGTCTGAGGTAAATGGCCCTGTGCTTTTATCTGCCCAACGGTATCTTCACTCAGGATTGGATAGACCTTTTGTATAAGCGTGTGCAAGGTAAGCATATGGGTTAAGCTATAATTACTACTTTTAATCTTTTAGTTCAAAAGGCTCAGTCAAAACAACAAACATTTGCAATCACTTGACTTGAGTAACTTGAGTTGAACGAATTTGCAACTTTACATTCCGACCTGGACAGGTGGTCTTGCAACACGGGAATGTACATTTACCCAGACACTGACTCATGCAATGCATTATACATAGCCTAATGATATCTATGCATATTACTGGCTCATTCTAATATAGCCCAGGGTCTCATAGTCCAAAATCAGCTTTGGCCATTGGAATGATCATTGACTGAGCATTACAAATTACCATGGCAATAATACATCACAATAGTTATTATTTTTCTATGTTTTCCAGGCCCAAAACATATTGTAGCCTGAAGGCTTGTCTTTTCTGATGTAGCAGTCA
Source organism: Salvelinus namaycush (assembly GCF_016432855.1). Classification (NCBI taxonomy): domain Eukaryota; kingdom Metazoa; phylum Chordata; class Actinopteri; order Salmoniformes; family Salmonidae; genus Salvelinus; species Salvelinus namaycush. The sequence goes on from NC_052334.1 coordinate 32,590,781, forward strand.
TTACATTGCTGACCCAGATAGGATGTGCATCACATAAAGGATTAGCTTAATCTGGAATCATGGATACCTTTGCTGTATTTAGTCAGTCACCAGATTATTTACTTACCTCAGAAGGACCTCTGAGATTGCAATATCTGGAAGCACTGTCTCATGTAGAATTGTTATTGTTCTTTCTCTGAAATGTTTACTTGACTGTTTCATTAAGGCCAGCGCATCACAATCTGAAACTATTGGGCAAACTTGGGACAATGTTGTTCAAAATAACAGGGGACAATATTTTCATGGCGGTAAGCACTCAAAAAGGACAAGAAAGAGGATTTTGACACCCACCATCTCAGATAATTGTTATGAAATTTCAGTTGTTAGAAACTGCTAAGATTAGCATTCCTGCAATATTATTTTGTTGAAATATAATTTGATCTCTGAGAAATTAAGCTATTTGATTGCACCCAAATTTGGCCATTTTAATTTATGGGATTCATATAATATTCAATAAATATAGTACCTAACGTCTGATTTGGATCAGACTTTTTTCAAACAATGAGTTAGACATGAGGAATCCAAAGAAATGTTCAAAAGCCACCCCAGACCCTTCAGACCCCACGCCAATCACACCCCAACAACAACTATAAAGTATCAGTTTTATATGTCTGAAAAGTAGTATGGAGCTATGGCTCAGGGTATTGTTTCTTCAACCTATGCTATGTATTCCCAGTGAATTTGGTGATGTTTTTTTCCCCCTGTTCAGATAAATTAGTCATTGAAGTTGTTGGGTTTATGTCCCATTCTACATCCTGATATTACCACTAGATGGTGCTGTTCCAGGTGATTTAGTCTATGGACAAGGTATGAGAGAAATCCATGCGTTGTTTTTTTTGTCCACTGTTTGAAATGAAATGAAAACTTTTTAGCATTTGTGGCACAAAGCGGAATAAGTGGAATGGTATCAAATACAGTACATCTAACATGGTTTCCATGTGTTTGATGCCATTCCATTCTCTTCGTTCCAGCCATTATTATGTGCCGTACTTCCCTCAGCAGCCTCCACTGATAAAAATGGATTTTGTAACTCAATGATATTACTTATAGATGATTTGGATATGAAGCACAGAAATGCTAATATAGGTACCATTGATTTGCATTGGATTTGTGCTGCAAATGCTAAAAAGTTAGCATTTGAAACAGTGGACAACAAAACCAACGCATGGATTTCTGTCATACCTTGTCCCAGGGGCGTAACTTTGGTTTTAGAAGTGGTGGGGACAGAATTATTATTATTATTTATTTCAATTTTTTAGGGGGCAATATTGCAGATAGATGGTGGCTTCAATCAATGTAATTGTCTGCATCATTTCCAATCCCCCATATATTTCTTTGTAAATATATATATTTAAAAATATATATTTTCCTTTTCCCCTAATACCATCTCTCCCCTAATTGGAGTAAACTAATGGACAACAACACTTAAGCCTCTATTTCCAGCTTATACATACTATATACATTTTACAGCCACAGTATATTTTACAATAGTTATCTTTTGTTTGTTTTTAGTCCCATTCAGCTCCACTCAACCCCTCCCATCTTTCTCTGAACACCATCCAGTTTTGATTTCTATTTGCCATATATTTTTCAACTGTGCTGTGATATTTCACAGAAGTTCTAAACCTTTCTATTCTCATAGATTCTACATATTGTAAATTTAAAATAATTGTTTTTGCTCAGAGTATTATTATACTATTGATCGATTGACTATGAATTTTTAAATCACCCAGCAGTGCTATTTGCAAAGATGGACATAATTTGGAAGGAGGTCTGGGGGTCCTCCCATTTTTGGGGGCATCTAATGAACATTTCCTGCATTTCTACACAATTTAATTTGACCCATGGCCCTTCTAGCCATCTCTATTTAGAACAACAAAAAGTAAGCAAAAATGCCCACAGTCATTAAGCTAGGTAAGAGATTATTAAATATGTTTAAGTGATTGATAAGACCGAACTAGATCCATGATAATTCAATAATCAATATTGTGTTGCACCTTTAACCAATAGCCTAACAAATGAACAACTCTTACAAATAAAGTAAAAATACTTAACTTTTGATTGTCTCTAAGACATCCTCTATATCAAATTAGCCACTTTCTTTTGATAACAGTCACCAGTATCAACATTTCCAAGCAAACAAAAACAGGGAGAAGGGACAATCTGTAGACATAATGAGATTAAAGAAAATACTCTTTGCCTGAGTTCCGCCAGCCTTCACAAGACCACAACACATGCAAATACAGTGCATTGGAAAAGTATTCAGACCCCTTGACTTTTCCCCCCCAAAATTACGTTATAGCCTTATTCTAAAATGGATGAAATATTAAATCAATCGACACACAATACCCCATAATGACAAAGTAAAAACAGGATTTTAGAAATACCTTATTTACATAAGTATTCAGACCCTTTGCTATGAGACTCGAAATTGAGATCAGGTGCACCCTGTTTCCATTGATCATCCTTGAGATGTTTCTACAACTTGAATGACAGGTCGCTCCTACCAGGTGGCGTGGCGAGAATCTGTCTCCTCACCACGTGCTCTCACCACTGGTGTCCCCCAGGGCTCTGTTCTAGGCCCTCTCCTATTCTCGCTATACACCAAGTCACTTGGCTCTGTCATAACCTCACATGGTCTCTCCTATCATTGCTATGCAGACGACACACAATTAATCTTCTCCTTTCCCCCTTCTGATAACCAGGTGGCGAATCGCATCTCTGCATGTCTGGCAGACATATCAGTGTGGATGACGGATCACCACCTCAAGCTGAACCTCGGCAAGACGGAGCTGCTCTTCCTCCCGGGGAAGGACTGCCCGTTCCATGATCTCGCCATCACGGTTGACAACTCCATTGTGTCCTCCTCCCAGAGCGCTAAGAACCTTGGCGTGATCCTGGACAACACCCTGTCGTTCTCAACTAACATCAAGGCGGTGGCCCGTTCCTGTAGGTTCATGCTCTACAACATTCGCAGAGTACGACCCTGCCTCACACAGGAAGCGGCGCAGGTCCTAATCCAGGCACTTGTCATCTCCCGTCTGGATTACTGCAACTCGCTGTTGGCTGGGCTCCCTGCCTGTGCCATTAAACCCCTACAACTCATCCAGAACGCCGCAGCCCGTCTGGTGTTCAACCTTCCCAAGTTCTCTCACGTCACCCCGCTCCTCCGCTGTCTCCACTGGCTTCCAGTTGAAGCTCGCATCCGCTACAAGACCATGGTGCTTGCCTACGGAGCTGTGAGGGGAACGGCACCTCCGTATCTTCAGGCTCTGATCAGGCCCTACACCCAAACAAGGGCACTGCGTTCATCCACCTCTGGCCTGCTCGCCTCCCTACCTCTGAGGAAGTACAGTTCCCGCTCAGCCCAGTCAAAACTGTTCGCTGCTCTGGCACCCCAATGGTGGAACAAACTCCCTCACGACGCCAGGTCAGCGGAGTCAATCACCACCTTCCGGAGACACCTGAAACCCCACCTCTTTAAGGAATACCTAGGATAGGATAAAGTAATCCTTCTAACCCCCCCCCCCCCCCCCCCTTAAAAGATTTAGATGCACTATTGTAAAGTGGCTGTTCCACTGGATATCATAAGGTGAATGCACCAATTTGTAAGTCGCTCTGGATAAGAGCGTCTGCTAAATGACTTAAATGAATGGAGTCCACCTGGGGTAAATTATAATGATTGGACATGATTTGGAAAGGCACACACCTGTCTACATAAGGTCCCACATTTGACAGTGCATGTTAGAGCAAAAACCAAGCCATGAGATCTAAGGAATTGTCTGTAGAGCTCCGAGACAGGATTGTGTCGAGGCAGAGAACATAGTGGCCTCCATCATTCTTAAATGGAAGAAGTTTGGAACCATCAAGACTTTTCCTAGATCTGGCCTCCTGGCCAAATTGAGCAATCGGGGGAGAAGGGCCTTGGTTAGGGAGGTGACCAAGAACCTGATGGTCACTGTGTTAAAGCTCCAGAGTTCCTCTGTGGAGATGGGAGAACCTTCCAAATGGACAACCATCTCTGCAGCACTCCACCAATCAGGCTTTATAGTAGAGTGGCCAGATGGAAGTCACTCCTCAGTAAAAGGCACATGACAGCCCACTTGGAGTTTGCCAAAAGTCACCTGAAGACTTCAAAACCATGAGAAACAAGATTCTCTGGTCTGATGAAACCAAGATTGAACTAGGGCTAGGCGTCTCGCTAGCGGGACACCTGTCGACAACTGGAGGGCGCGCAATTCAAATAAATAATCATAAAAATTATGGATATTTAACATTCAGGTATGTACAAGTGTCTTATCGGTTAAAAGCTTAAAGTCTTGTTCATCTAACTGCATTGTCCGATTTACAATAGGCTTTACAGCAAAAGCATACCATGCGATTGTTGGAGGAAGGCGCCCCACATCAAAATATTTTTCAACATTACAGGCTTCATAAAATCACAAATAGCGATTAAATATTCACTTACTTTTTCAAAATCCTCCCCTGATTTGCAATCCAAAGGGTCCCAGGTACAACATGCATGGTCATTTAGTTAGATAAAATCCCTCTTTATATCCCAAAAAGTCAGTTTAGTTGGCGCCATCGATTTGAGTAAACCACTCGTTCAACATGCAGAGAAAGGAATCCAAAAAGCTACCGTTAAACTTTGTTAAAACAAGTCAAAATACATTTCTTTTTAATCCTTAGGTACACTAAAATGTAATTAAATTATAATATTTCATACGGAAAGAAGTATGTTCAATAGAAAAGCAAAATAAGCATAACTCTGACTCCTAGTATCAAAACTCAAAATTCAAACAAAAGACTGTTGACATCTAGTGGAAGCCATAGGAATTGCAATCTGGGAGCTGGAATTGCATATGCCCCATAGCGTTCCATTATAAGAGCATGTGCTTTCAAAAAAAACAACATTCCGGTTGGTTTTTCTTTGGATTTTCTCCTACCATATTAATTGTGTTATAGTCTCATACATTATTTTAACATTTCTACAAACTTCAAAGTGTTTTCTATTCAATGGTACCAATTATATGCATATCCTGGACTCTGGCCCTGAGTAACAGGCAGTTTACTTTGGACACGTCAGTCAGACAGGAAGTGGAGAAAAATAGACCCTAGCCTGAAGAAGCCTGAATACCAAGCGTCACATCTGTAGGAAACCTGGCACCATCTCTACTGTGAAGCATGCTGGTGGCAGCATCATGCTGTGGGGATGTCTTCCAGCAGCAGGGACTGGGAGACTAGTCAGGATCGAGGGAAATATTAACAGCGCAAAGTACAGAGAGATCATTGATGAAAACCTGCTCGAGCGCTCAGGCCTTCAGACTGGGGAGAAGGTTCACCTTCCAATAGGACAATGACCATAAGCACACAGCAAGACAATGTAGGATTGGCTTCGGGACAAGTCTCTGAATGTCCTTGAATGGCCCAGCAAGAGCCCGGACTTGAACCCGATCAAACATCTCTGGAGAGACCTGAAAATAGCTGTCCAGCAACACTCCCCATCCAACCTGACAGAGCTTAAGAGGATCTGCAGAGAAGAATAGGAGAAACTCCCCAAATACAGGTGTGCCAAGCTTGTAGCGTCATACCTAAGAAGACTCGAGGCTGTAATCGCTGCCAAAGGTGGTTCAACAAAGTACTGAGTAAATGGTCTGAATACTTATGTAAATGTAATATTTCAGGTTTTTATATTTATATAAATATGCCAAAAATTCTAAAAAACTGTTTTTGCTTTGCCATTATGGGGTATCATGTGTAGATTTATGAGGGAGAAAAAATAATTTAATCAATTTTAGAATAAGGCTGTAACGTAACAACATTTGGAAAAAGTCAAGAAGTCGGAATAATTTCCAAATGCACTGTATTTCCCCTTTTGTGCTTTACACCTCCAGCAGAATAGTACAATTCTTGAGTCCATGATATTCAGTTTCACTGGCATATAGCACGTTCTATGGATGGTCTTAAACTGCAGTAATGTATGTCTGAGATGATATGAACATGATTGTCCATATCTGTATCCATTCATCATCATCAATAGCTTCTCCCAGGTCTTCCTCACGTTTTTGTTTAGCATGTTTTGTGTCATCGGAAAAGCCTCTATCAACCCTTGATACAGTTTGGAAATCAACTTTGGAGGTTTGTCAGACTGACTTAAAATAGCATCTGGCTTGTCCAGTGTTTGCTGGACATAGAGAAGAAAGTGTTGTATCTGCAAAAATTCCCCTCACCTCCATCACAGACTGGTATTCCTGGCTGCCTGACCCTGTTGTGACCACTGTCACAATCTGATCCTCTTAAAATGAGGCACGACAAAGAATTTATTTTATGTACATTTATCTATTATATATTATATTAAGATTAGAATAATTGAAATGATCATTATTCCCAGATCCCAGACTGTAGCTGTAAGATTAAGATGCTGTCCTGTAGCTACTGTAGATCCACCCATCAATTCAGACCCATAAGGCGGCGCACAATTGGTCCAGCGTTGTCTGGTTTAGGGGAGAGTTTGGCCGGACGGAATTTCCTTGTCCCATCTCGCTCTCGCGACTCCTTGTGGCGGGCCGGGTGCCTGCAAGCTGACTTTGGTCGCCAGCTGGACGGTGTTTCCTCCGACACATTGGTGCGGCTGGCTTCCGAGTTAACCGAGCAGTGTGTCAAGAAGCAGTGCGGCTTGGCAGGGTCGTGTTTCGGAGGACGAATGGCTCTCGACCTTCGCCTCTCCCAAGTCCGTTTGGGAGTTGCAGCGATGGAACAAGACTGTAAATACCAATTGGGGAGGAAAAGGGGTAAAAGAAATACAAAACAAAAAACATATTGTCTGGGATCCAACTTTGCACAAGTGGGTTGACAAAACTGAGCCCAAGGCTGAGATTTTCAATTAAATCTAAATGAGTGAATGACCAATGTATTTAAACTGTGATAATGTTACTAACAATTTTGAAAATGTGTTGAGGTGTTTTACAGAACAAGCTTGTACCACCACCTCCATCGATGGGGGTGTATGGATATGTGATGGACACAAAATGTATGGTCGCATTTGTGTTTATCTATTGTTTCTTTGTATTTTGGAAGAATGCTTTTACTGAAAGGTCAGTCCTCCAAGGTTTTGCCATTGAGATGCATTTATACTACTGTTGGCCAGTAGACGGCAGTGAGACGTGTTCGCTTCACACTGGGACCATATGCGATCCTGCACCTGTGTGTTCTCATAATTGAGAGAACCTTTGAAAGAGAAGCCACGTTCTCCTGTTTTATCATTTATCCTGTGTTACAGGTCAGAAAAGTGCAAAAATACACTGAAAATCACAATATAGTTTTGTAACTTGTCTGTTGAAGTGAATGTAATGGTTTTGAACAACATACTAATTGTATAACTTCGTACGAGACAGAAAATGCATGTAGAGTGTAAAATGAAATGATGGAGGTGCATTCCTTTGATCTAGAAAAAAAAACAAATTATTAACTTCTGAACATTTGTATTTTTGATAAAAACACTTCTGACAATATCCTCAGGGTTTAGAGAATTTTATGTTGTAACTGTGATGTTTTAAGAACTTTGTAATTGATGTACTGTAAATGTTAGAAAAGTGGTTAGCTTTAGAAAAGCGTCTAGCTCGGGTTAGCTGTTTGCTAGCTCTGGTCAGTTGGTTGCTAGCTTCGGTTAGCGCCATGGTAGCTTGTGCAGTCATTTTCCAATAATTAGCATTAATGTCATTTGCAATAGTCTTGTCTTTCTATTAGTCCTTACACTGGGTGAATGTACTTTGAGCATGGGTATGAAGTAACTTCTAATGAGTTATACCAGTCTTTAAAGGCTTTCATGTTTTAGAGTCTCCTATGCGGCTACAGTCAACTACATAATTATAACCTAAACAGGTTATTTCAAGTTAAGAGTAAATGTGTTTGGGGAATAAATGTAATGTATTTTAAAATGTAAATTAGATTAGAATTTAATCATTTTAATGTGTAAATTGATGTCTTTTTTATATGTTTCTGAAATTATATGTCAAGGATTTATGAGACATTAAATACACTTTAAATATAAAAAATTAAAAAAACTTTGAAACACAATGAAAAGACAGAAAAAGACAATTTGCACTTGAGAGATAGTTGAATAAAATAATGCAGAGAACCTTTGAAAGTGAAGCCACGTTCTCCTGTTTCATCATTTATCCTGTGTTACAGGAACTATTATCTGCTGCACCATTCCCAAAACTGGGATCTGTAACAGATATCTGGGGAACTCTGGCAGTTGCCCCAAAGGAGTGAATTCTTTCTCCATGAAAGCAGGTGAATATTGTTTTAGACTACATGAGGTTTAACTCCAAGACTGTGTCAGCCAATCATAGCTTTCTCTGGTGATCTCCCACTAACAGCAGGTCTATGGGGCAGCAGATACCCTACAATGCATTACACTGATGGGACCAACTCAAAGCCTCCAAGCCAGGGACCTGGACCACTCCCTCGACAGCTCTCTGGCCTGCCCTCTCCCTCACACTTTGACCTCATGACACGAATGGTTGTGCCACTTGACACTCTATCCTATTGAGGTACTGTATGACTGGAAAATCCTTCCAAACTTAATCCAATCATTAAGTGAGCTTTTTATTTAACATAGCATATGGCTGAAGTAGCAGGGATGTTAACTATTTTCTTTTTGTCGCACAGGCCATTTGCCCAGAGTGAATTTGCCCATATCCAGAAGTGGATTTTTCTGCATAAAAAAACTTTTATTCAAATTCTCTCTTTTAATTATCTGTCTCTCTTTTGTGTCCTCATGTTCACATTAATTTGATGTGTTCTATCATCATTTACAATGCTAATTGCTTCTGCATTGCTTTACATTACAGACAAGTATATATTATACACATATATTTTATTTTAGACATTACAAAAACATATTTTTGTGCATTTTGGTTTTCCTACATTTCAGTATAGTACTTTTCCGCATGGAGTCTCGCTACCCTTTGACTCAGAACAAACCCAGCTAATGACACTGGTTTGACTGTCTGTCACTGGTTGATTCAGCAAATGTAACTCATCTGCTCGATTGGAAACAATATTATTCTTTCACTGAGGACACATGGTTGGTGATTGTAGACACAGGCAGCTTGTTAACTGAGTTGATTTTAACTTCTGAAAGGCCAATGTAAGTGATCGCTCCACAATTGCGAGATGACCATGATCATTTGTCTCTAGTGTATCACAGCACAAGCATGGGTGTATATGGCCATTTGTTTTGATACATTTTTTCAATTTGATAACACACAGCAAGTCAATTCAAACACGGACTATTTAGTAAATGAATGTGAGATGAATGACTTGCTACAGAGTCTGGTTCAACTGATGCACATGGGCATAAAATGCATCCAAGGTGATTTGAGATAACTTTAACAGGTCAAGGCTCAGGAGAAGACCCAGATGCAGACAGTTTCGAAGTAACAAAAGTTTATTACAGAAACAGGGGGGCAGGCAAACGACAGGTCAACGGCAGGCAGAGGTCAGTAGTCCAGAGCAGAATCCGAAAGGTATAGAACGGCAGGCAGGCTCAGGGTCAGGGCAAGCAGAGGTCAGTAATCCAGGGTGGTGTGACAAGGTACAGAACGGCAGGCAGGCTCAGGGTCAGGGCAAGCAGAGGTCAGTAATCCAGGGTGGTGTGACAAGGTACAGAACGGCAGGCAGGCTCAGGGTCAGGGCAGGCAGAATGGTCAAAAACCAGGAAAGCTAGAAAACAGGAACTAGCGACAGACACGCACGGGAAGAACGCTGGTAGGCTTGACGAAACAAAATGAACTGGCAACAGACAAACAGAGAACACAGGTATAAGTACACTGGGGATAATGGGGAAGATGGGCGACACCTGGAGGAGGGTGGAGGCAAGCACAAAGACAGGTGAAACTGATCAGGGTGTGACAAATATTATGAACACAATGCATGTTTGCGCTTAGCAATATTATCTGTTTAATATGCTGAAGTAGGTCATCTTTCAAAAAAGTATTTAATTTAAATTACATGTCATTACAAAAACCTTGATATAAAAAGGACACATTTAATTTGCCGCAAACCAAATGATTTGTCCTCAGTACTAAATGCAGTAACAAAATGCGTCATGAAAAGCTCACTAGGTGAAGCAGTACATAACTAATGCATAAAGCAGTTAGTAGCAGCATTACCTAACAATCCACATTGGTTATATTCCCTTAAAAAAATGCACACATGCCAATGGTTAACTAAGAAAGCAGTTAAGTTGATTTCATCGACATGAAAACAGAATAGAATTTGTTTAAAAAATATATATACATAATTTCAAGTACAACATTTTATTGTATAATGTTTAGATATGTATATTGTTTTCAGTTGGACGAAAACACAATGGTCCACTCAGCCTCCTGCTCAATAGAGAGGAGCCAAATTACTTTCTCTTGTCTGAATATCCCCCCTCTCTCTTTCTGCCTCGGGGTACTTCATTGGAACTTTTACACTGAGCACCTCTGACCCATAGAACACTACCATGGTTGGCAGCTTGTTTGATTAATGTTCCCTGTTAGTGTCTCTGGCTCTATCAGCTTTTCCCTCCATTTTGAAAGGCTGTTGTGCTGCTGATTGTGGATTTCTTAAGCTCTATCCTCATGGACTGGCTCTCTGCTCTCATTCCTCCAGACATCCCCAGAACTCCCAGCATGGTTTTGCCCGTCTTCAGGCTCTTGGAGATGGGGATACGGGTGGGCCCTGCCCGGGATGGGTGGGCATCATGCCCAGGCTGGGAGATACAGGGATAGGATAGAGAGAGGATAGAAAGAGGCAAGGGTGAGAGGAGAGGAGGCCACAACAGAGAAAAGGGTAGAAGAAAATGATCAATTACTAAGCGGGAAAATATATGACAACATTTCCCTTCGAGATCATTTACTATATGACCTGTAAATATTTAGTCCTTCTTTCAAGACCAAGTGAGGGAGTACTGTTTCTGTCAGGCTATCCATCCGCCCAACAAAGACCTCATTATACCGACTGCTCAGTGAGACGCCACCGTGTCGCCCATCAATATGCTACGTAACAGAAAGGAAAGTACATGTCCACAATCTTCCAAAATTATTATTTTGTCAGTTCATAAACATAATAATTTCATACATTTCCTTTAATTGGGGGTGAAGAGGGTTAATACAACATCAAAATGTATAAGCTTGAAGGAGTGAGTTAAAGGTTAACATAACAGCCAGGGGAATTTGTGTTCTGAGGAAACTCACCACAGCTTGTGTTGGTCTGGCAGGGGTGGACGTGACTGGATTGATAGTGATGCTGCTCATCACTTTACTGGGTGTGGTTTTGAGAGCTGCAGTGCTGTGGCGAGTGGAGCGCAACACTGTGCCCGTGGATAACGTCATCTCTCTGTTACACTCCGTTGCCATGCCGACAGGCCTAACCACCACCTTGGGGCCTGTGTTGTTGTTGTTGTGGCCCTCAGAGGGGCCCTTATGGAACTGGGAGCCATGCAGGTGGATGTGGATCTTATTGTCCTCTGTGGTGGTGATGATACTGGCGTTGGAGTTGTACTTCCTGATCTGCGTGGGGACCATCTGTTTCTCAGGGGTGACCTTGAACATTGCCCGGGCCATGGTCATCTCATGGAGCTCTGGGGTGGCGGAAATGTTGGACAGCATGGATGTGCTGACCGTCATGATGGATATAGGTGACATGGGCCTGCCTGAAGAGGAAGAGGATGAGGAAGATGAGGAGGCCATGCTGCACTCTGGTAACTTGGCCCTGGAGATGGTGGTGATGCTGACGGGGGACTTGGCCCTCTCTGGTCCCCCTGGCCTGGCGCTGGCTCTGCCCCTTGAAGAGGTGGTGGTGTGGGTGTGGGTGGGAATGATGGTAATCCGAGACTTCTGGTGGACCTGTAGCGTGGGACTGAGGTTGGAGCTGGAGTAAAGGTCCTCAGTAGTGGGACTGCTGATCTCCAAGGTAGCCATGCTGTTCTGGTGGTCTGGGGTCACTCTGATGCGTAAAGGCTGCCCTTCCTTTTGGGACATGGCCAGCTCAGAATGCATGGATTCACTGTTGATACCCACAGACTTGTCCACATTACCACCCTGAGGAATATTTTCCCTCTTCCGCATCGAGGGAATCCAAGACTTCTTCATGCTGAGGTCAGCTGCAGCAGAGAGTGAGAAGTGTTCTTGACCACCAGCTTTCTCTGTGGGTTTCTTGAGGCACTTCTGTCGAAGGTTACTCATGATGTGATTCTCTTCCTGGACAGACTTCCTGATGAACACAGCTGGGGTGTCCTCTTCTGCCATCTCAGTGGCCAGTGCATCAGTCTGCACTCCAGTGGACGCCATGGCGATGTCCACCATCCTCCTCCCATTCAGGCTGGATCGTAGAGTGCGGCTGTGGCGCTTGGTCACCTCCAGCTCTTTGGTGAGGTGGAGGACCTCAATGCTCATCTTGTTCTTCTTCTCCTTTTCCTCTAGGAACCTCTGCTGGAGGAAGGAGTAGTTCACTTGGAGCTGAGAGAGCTGGTCTTCTTTGTTCATCAGCTCGTGGATCTTCTCCTTGAGGGCTACTATGTCATTCTGCAAGTCTCTGGTTTTGGCCTCTTCCGTCTTGTAGCGCTGTCGTAGGTCTACTTCTTGGCTCTCCACCTCTCCTTTCTCTATGCCTTTATCCAGGGAAATCTGACTCTTCATCTCCTCCACCTGCTGGGAGAGAATGTGGGCCTTGTTTTGTTCTGTCAGGAACTTTTTCTCCAGCAGGTCGTACTGATACTCTGTCTTTATCAAATCTCCCTCCACAACCTCCAGCTGCTTGAGGCGTTTTTTTAATTGCTCTATTTCAAATGTTAGCTCCTTCACCCTGTTGTACTCTTTCAAACCCCCATCTGACAAGCTTCCCAGTTCCCTCTTTGCTATGTTATTTTTGCCTATATTTCCTTCCTCCTCCAATCCATATAACCTCTTGTTCATTTGGCTGACTTTGGAGCTAAGATCCTTGCTCTTTTCCATTTCACAAGCAAGCCTAGTACTAAGCTCTCCTTTCTCTCTGGTAAGGGTCCCTACCTTGGCTTCCATCTCTGATTTCAACTTCAGGAGCTTTTTACTCTCCTCTATTAATCTCTCAGTCACTTCCATAACCTTGCCCTGCTCAGCCTTGAACATCTTACTCAAATCATAATTCTTGTCCTCTAACTTCATTCTCTCCATCAAATTTTTCCTCTCATCAACCATTACCACAGTGAATGACTTCAGCTTCGCCAGGTCATCTTTAAGGCTCTGCTCAGTCTTTTCCAGTCTCAACTCAGAAGATTCCATCTCTTTCATGCGTATCTTAACTGCTACCAGTTCATCGTTGAGCTCCTTCGACATGCCCTTCCCTCTCTCCAGAGTGGAGCGTAACTGGGAGCACTCTGCCTTGCTGGCGTCGAACTCCCCCTCTAGTCTCTCCAGCTTCACCATCCTTCTCTGGAGCTTCTCCACCTGCAGTTTGAGTTCTTTCCTTTGGCTCTCCTCTTCCTGCAGCCTCTTCCTCATCTCCCTGTACTGGACCTCTGCCTTGGTGATTTCTTCGTCCTGCCCTTTCATCTCAAATACCTGTTTGCGGAAGTTCTCTAGTTCTGTCATTAGGTTAGAGTTCCCACACTCCCCTTTGCTGATCTTATCCCTCAGCTCGCGCAGCTCTTTTTCTGACCTCCTCAGTGCTACGTTGCTCTCCTCCAGCTCCTCCAGTCTGTGGGTGAGTCCAGACAGCTTGGCATCCAGCTGGCGGTTCTGGGACTCCTGGCTGACCAGCTTGGCTGTCATCTCCTCTTGCTCCTGGGTAAACTTGGCCTGGTGTTCCTTCAGCTTGCCCTCCAAGCTCAGGGCCCTCTGGCAGTCCTCCTGTGCTCGGCCGCAGGTGTCGTTCAGGGTCTGCTCTCTCTCCTGCAGCTGCTGGTTCAGCTCCTGGACCCTCTGGCTCTGCTGGTCCATCTGCTCCAGGTGGAGTTGCCGCTCATCCACCAGCATCAGGGCAAAGGACTTCAGTTTGACCAGCTCCTCTCTTACCTTCTCCAGATGCTTGGTGTGCTCCTTCTCTTTACGCACCTGGTATGCTTTCTCATTCTCCAGCAACCTCTTCAATCTGTGGAGAGAGAAAAAAACAATAGATGAAGGATAAGTATGTGTGTAATTTTTTGCTGAACTGTACTTCCTGGAAGTAACAGTGTTTCATATGGTGTATCATACTGTATCACAAAGAAAAATATAATTTCTAAATGTTTCACTTTAGCCGAGCTTGATACTTTGTATCACAAGCATGTTTTGAATTTCTACAGAAATGTCAAACAATAGAACATTTGATTCACATGACAGAAGTGATTGAACTCATTATACAGTAAGCTGCCATGAAAGGTACAGTGTTTAAGATACCATTTATTTACAATATATAACTACTGGTATTCACTGCTGCAACATATTCTTTGTGATGAATGCATGCATACATCAATCTAAATATATACATTATTTTCTCATGCACCCAATTAATGAACCTGGTAGATGTTAAATGAACACAGAGGAAATCAAGCTCTATTAGTTTATAATGGATGGTCAGGATAAAGTCTCTGATCTGTTCAGTCTCTGATCTGACCCATCATTGTGGTTCCCTGTGAACATTTTTATTTTATTTATCCTGCTTTATCCTGATTCTCTTTGGTTCAGCTCACCATGCCTCTCACACTTTATTTGGCAAAGAACTGCAGCACACTGAAAGAGGTAGTACACTAGGAAAAATTGTCAAAAACTCCCTCACTGTTTTCCATCCTTGCTTCTGGAATCAAGACTGAGAAAACTGAAAGTTTGACTAAACCGCCACTGAGCAATCTCTTTTTCTCTCTGCTTCTTTTTCTGCTGTGCATGTCCATATGTGGAATCTCAGCAGACAGAGAAAGCCTGTAACAAGTTACATGCAAAATACACTGAATGCATAGTTGTCTTGGGAACATTCCATCTTTTGCCTGAAGTGCACACTTTATATAAAAATACAGTACATCTCACACTGAGCTGCAATATCAAGCGAGAAACACATTCTGACGACAGTATGTCAGCAGAAACAGCTGAACTCTAAACAACTTAGACACCATTCAAAACTTACCCACTATTCTTGATGCATTACAGGCGAGTCTATGTCTAACATGTTTGCCATAGTAGAGGATCCACTCCAAGTTCAGAGTTGGCATAGACCCCCTTTTACACTGGAACTCTACCATCACATTCCAAGCATGTCATCAGGACAATGAAAGGTGAATAAAAATTGTGTGTAGCACCGGACCTTTAGCTGGTCACCTCGCCCATATTCGGCAGGCAGAGCTCTGTGGGGCTCTGGTTTGGACTGTGAGAGGGTGGGAGGGACCCTGGCCAGAGGGTAGGAGGGACCCTGGCCAGAGGAGGGCGTTCTCTACACTCCTCCTCAGTTTGTTTTCCCCCTTTTTTGTGTTCACTTACAGGCAATGCGGAGCTTGTTTCAATGGAAAGGGCTCCTACACACAGGCTGTCACAATAGCCTATTTACACAAGTAATTCAGACACACATTACATCTTACTCAGTCATGTCTCCGTTATTGAAGTTACTTCTTATATTAATTAAAGTGGTTTCTATAGAGACAGCGCTGTTTTGGCTAAGCCAAATTATGTTTATGGGAAACAATGCAAAGTACCCACATGAAAAAATACTATAGTATACTATGGTCAAAATACTGTAGTATTACTATATTTGTACACTATAGTACACTGTTTCTGCAGACTTTACTGTAGTATTCACTGTTGTCTTCTTGCGGACATGACTGTAGAATACTATAGTATTCACTATAGTGTTTTTGCAGACATGACTGTACTATAGTATTCAATATTTTTGCGTACATGACTGTAGTATACTCTGTAGTATACTAAAGTATTCACTGAAGTGTTTTTGCGGACATGACTGCAGTATAGTTTAGTATTTACTGTAGTGTTTTTGCACACTTTACTGTAGTATTCACTGTCAATTTTTTGCGGACATGGCTGTAGTATGCTGTCAGGGCCAGCTCTAGCCTTTTGGTGGCCCTAAGCGAGATTTGGTTGACGGCGGAGAGAAAAATGCACGTTTTAAAGTTAATTTCCTGCAATTCTACTAGAGAAAGTTTTAAAGTTCTACACATTTTACCATGACTTATACAATGTTAATGATATACAGTATGAGCGAGAGTGACAAACAAAATCAATGGGGGCCCCCTGGAGGTTAGGGACCCTGGGCAATTGCCCTACATTTATTTTTTTTAGTCCCATATTTTGTCATGTTATTTTTGGCTCATTTGATCCCATATTCACTTTTTGCAATTTGTACAGCCGGTCCTGGAATCCCCTGAAGCTTGTCTGTGTGCGTTGTAAAGCAGATCAACCGACGTCTTCGTGTTCGTCAGTCTCCCTTTTCGTTATTGGTGACATATTGCTTTGTAACGGTTCAGTCTGGACAGTTGGTTTTGTGAGAAGACCTCTTTGAAGTCAGGACGTCCACGACAGAGTCTAGACGATGTCGCGTGGATGTCGTAGAGTCAAACAACCGATTCCGTCGCGTTCCTGAGAGTCTCCCCTTTTGATATTGGTGACATATTATTCGATATTGGTTTGGGTTTACAGACGATTTCATGTCCATTTTCTTGTCCGGATCCTCATGTGTAGAAAAAGTCAGCTTTCGCAAACCCCATGTTATGGAATGGGCGCAATCCCCTCTTTTATAACAGTAGAAAGAGGGGATTGAGCTGCTGACTCTACAAGAAACGGTAAGTCTCTAGCATAAACACACAGGGAGCTATTCAAAATGACTTCACTGTTTGATGCTGAAGAGCATCATTTGACTTTAGGGTTAACTGGAGTCCCACATCACCATAACGCTCACTCAACCCTCAATTTTTTTTATTTAACCAGGCAAGTCAGTTAAGAACAAATTCTTATTTACAATGACAGCCTAGGAACACTGCCTTGTTCAGGGGTAGAACAACATATTTTTACATTGTCAGCTCAGGGATTTGATCTAGCAACCTTTCGGTTACTGGCCCAACACTCTAACCACTAGGCTACCTGCCGCTCAATCAGTTATTCTTGTAACTGAAGAATATGGTGTGACTGGCTAGGAAACAAAGTTTTGGTCAGTGTTTCTCTGGGCACCCTTATTATGGAAGGAAATGTATAAAAGCTCCCCTTGGTCATGTTCCGGTGAGAGCTCTTGGTCATGTTCCGGTGAGAGCTTTTGATCATGTTCCGGTGAGAGCTCTTGGTCATGTTCCGGTGAGAGCTCTTGGTCATGTTCTGCTGAGTGCTCTTGGTCATGTTCCGGTGAGAGCTCTTGGTCATGTTCCGGTGAGAGCTCTTGGTCATGTTCCGGTGAGAGCTCTTGGTCATGTTCCGGTGAGAGCTCTGTGTGTGTGTGCTGTATGGTGTTGGTTTACTTCTGTGGGCAATCATTTTGTGACCATGCTGTCATGAAGAAATGGTTGGCGTGTGGTTCTTTGTTCTGAATAGTATGTGTTGAGTTTTGCCCATCAGTGAATGTATTTGTGTGACAATATTCAACATTATGTAAAGCCACTGCAATAATGTCCATTTTGTTTTCAGTTGGTTTGTTTGGAGTGGCTTTGCTGGTTTGAGGTCCAGGCAATTTATTGGCAGCGCCCTCCAATTAAGTGACTGTCTTTAAGTAAAGTAATTTGTATTTTTAAAATATCTATTGATGTAAATGCAGTGGTTAATGGTTTATTTTCTACCATCAGTAGTGCAGTATTCTTTGTCATCGTTATCAATCATCTTGTGAACTTGGTCAGCTGGATCTCTGTGAAAGCACTGTTGCATTTCAGAAATCTATCTAGTGGAAATCATTTTGGTGTACTCTTGTTAATGTTATTTCCGTGTCAAACAAGCAGACCTCATCCTCTAAGCTTTAAAAAACCTTGCTTGTTCCTTAACTGCCTCTGTGCTGTTTCTCTTTTAATGGGCCTAGAACCGGTCTGGTCCGTTGCATTGCTCAACTGTTGAATTAACTCAATAGGTGGCATGTCGGGAACCTGTGTCTTATGTTCTGGTTGAGGTGTTCCCCTCATTAAACGGTAACTGGCATAGTCTTTTAGATGGCAGGTGTTACTACAATATACTAGTTATGTCTGCAAAACACTAGTGAATACTACAGCATAATACAGGCATGTCTGGAAAAACACAACAGTAAATACTACAGGCATGAATACTATGAATACTATAGTATACTACAATACAACATTATTTAGAGCATAGTATTTTTTCATGTGAGTAACGAGTTTAAAATGTACACTGAAGAAAAATTTAAATATAACATGAAACAATTTCAAAGATTTTACTGAGTTACAGTTTAAATTAATTAATTAGGTCCTAATCTATAATTCACATGACTGGGAATACAGATATGCATCTGCTGGTCACAGATACCTTTTTTTTAAAGTAGGGGCCTGGATCAGATCAGAAGGGGCGTGGATCAGAACCAGTCAGTATCTGGTGTGACCACCATTTGCCTCACGTAGGGCGACACATCACCTTCGCATAGAGTTAATCAGGCTGTTGATTGTGGCGTGTGGAATGTTGTCCCACTCCTCTTCAATGGTTGTGTGAAGTTGCTGGATGTTGGTGGGAACTGGAACATGCTGTCGTACGCGTCGGTCCAGAGCATCCCAAACATGCTCAGTGGGTGACATGTCTGGTGTGTATGCAGGCCGTGGAAGAACTGGGACATTTTCAGCTTCCAGGAATTGTGTACAGATTCTTGCAATATGGGGCCGTGCATTATCATGCTGAAACATGAGGTGATGGCGGCAGATGAACAGCACGACAATCGGCCTCAGGGTCTCATCACGGTACTTCTGTGCATTCAAATTGCCATTGATAAAATGCAATTGTGTTGGTTGTCTGTAGCTTATGCCTGCCCATACTGTAACCCCACCGCCACCATGGGGCACTCTGTTCACAACGTTGATATCAGCAAACCGCTTGCCCACACGACGCCATACACGTGGTCTGCGGTTGTGAGGCCGGTTGGACGTACTCCGGTTGGAGGCGGCTTAGAGAAATTAACATTAAATTATCTGGCAACAGCTCTGGTGGACATTCCTGCAGTCAGCATGCCAATTGTACGCTCCCTCAACTTGAGACGTGTGGCATTATTGTATGACAAGACTGCGCATTTAAGAGTGGCCTTTTATTGTCCCCAGCACAAGGTGCACCTATGTAATGATCATGTTTTTTAATCAGCTTCTTGATATGTCACACCTGTCAGGTGGCAAAGGAGAAATGCTCACTAACAAGGATGTAAACACAATTTGTGAAATAATATTTTTGTGCATATGGAACATTTCTGAGATCTTTTATTTCAGCTCATGAAACATGGGACCAACACTTTACATGTTGTGTTTATATTTTTGTTCAGTGTATTTCCATTGTGGTACTGTTTCAAACAAAGCTGCGTTTACACAGACAACCCAATTCTGTAGTATAGTATTCTACAGAGTACACTACAACATTTTAATGTAAGCACTACATGGTCAAGGATACTAATGTATAGTATTCTACAGCACAAAATATTATAGTAAGTATTACACGATCGAGGGATATTACAGTGTCTAGTATAGAATTCTCCAGTATACTACAACATTCTATAGTAAGCACTACGCAATCGAGGGATATTACAGTGTCTAGTATAGAATTCTCCAGTATACTACAACATTCTATAGTAAGCACTACACGATCGAGGGATATTACAGTGTCTAGTATAGAATTCTCCAGTATACTACAACATTCTATAGTAAGCACTACACGATCGAGGGATATTACAGTGTCTAGTATAGAATTCTCCAGTATTATTATTATAATAATACTGGAGTGACACATCAAGCACTGCAATGTAGTGCCTTAGACTGCTGTGCCACTAGGGAGGCCCCAGTATTCTCCAGTATTTCCACAAAATTCTTTAGTAAGCTCTAATCAATCGAGGGATACTACACTGTATAGTATAGAATTCTACAGTATACTACAAAAGTCTATAGTAAGCACTAAACGATCGAGGGATACTACAGTGTATAGAATTCTACAGTATACTACAAAAGTCTATGGTAAGCACTAAACGATCGAGGGATACTACAGTGTATAGTATAGAATTCTACAGTATACTACAAAAGTCTATAGTAAGCACTAAACGATCGAGGGATACTACAGTGTGGAATATAGGATTCTACAGTATATTACAGTTTACTACCGAATTCTATAGAAATCTATAGTAAGTACTCAAGTATTTAATAGTAAACTATAGTATTTTTTTATGTGGGTAGCCTGTGATCAATCTCTTAATACCCCTCCCTATAGACAGGAAATGATCTGGTCCGACAGGAAGCTATAAACTCAGTGGTATAGGAGAGAGGACGGTGAGTCTGTCTGCTGTAGTGTCGCCTTGGGAGAAGTGGATCAGTGGTCTGCTCTGTGTAAACTGACGTATAATGGGGATAACAGATAGGGATGAGCCAGTTCCGCTCCCTGGAGGAGACTGTAACGAGTCAGATGTACAGACAGACAGGAACCCTGAAAATGCTTTTCTGAGGTGCTGAACGATATGGTGACCAAGTACAGAGCAGGGTTCCCCAACTGAATTTGGCCCACAGGCGGTTTTATTCCAGACGCCAAATTCTCGAAGCAATTGTATTCATTTTTAGGATTTTTTGGGGGGTGCACAAAAAAGACTGTAAAAACACCAGGAAATCAGGCCCAAGTGATCTTCATTTTCTAAATCTGTTGCCAAGTATTCCCACGCATAATAAAGAGACACGTGATCGTATACAAATTGTATGCAAATGTAGCCAGGTTGGAAATTATTGTTTTAGTCAAATATTATATCTGTTTGGGCTTCTTGTGGTCAATTTGCAGTCTGCAAATGATTTGTAATTATGTTCTGGCCCCCGATCATCCGCTCAAGAAAAAAACGTGGCTGCATCTAGTTGTTGATCCCTGGTATAGAGACAGTAGGCCTAGTACTCTAAACCTCACAGACAAACAAATGTCTATCTTCACCACAACAAACACAATTAAGGGCAATGTAATTCACTATCCCTTAACAGCGGATCATAGTTGACCTCAATACAGAGGATGCGTTGAATTCAAGATTATACTAGTGAAGATTCTTAGTTTATGCTGTGAGTTTATGAGCATCTGTTCCACTCAAAACCCACTGCAAAGTCAGATTACCACCATGGCTGGCTACTGTACAGAGAATCACCCAGCCTCCACTTGATCTTCATACATACTGTATTTACACGTCCATAAATTATTGACACCTAAGCAATCAGCACTCTAAAATTACCCTCAAGCAAAGGTCACAGGCATGATGTCACTGTCAATGGGGCCTACAGCAGCGAGGTCACATGGGAGAGAAGTCACACCTGACCTTCAGGTGTAAAATAGTGCTCCTATCTCCCTGGAGACCCAGTCAGTCAAGAGGGAGTAACTGTGGTAAAAAGGCTACTAGAGACTCTGCCAGACCAATCAGAGGTGTAACAATGTCCTCAGGAGCCCCTTATAGGATCTAAGGCCAAGTTAGACTCCAACAAGGAGCAGCATTGACCTTTTATCAACCAGACTATACTTTAATGAAGTTAGTTCACCAGCATGACGAGTTATGTACCACACAGCCTGCTAGTGTGTAAAGAAACATGGGTGGAATGGTATCAGCTCTGTTTGGTCATAGATTCAGGATGGTAGGTGTCCAGTTACATTCCAAGTGATTGTAACTTTCATAATGACTTGGTCTATATGTAATTGAAGAGTTTCTTTCCAAAAAGCTATATATTCATTTTCAGAAAAGTTGGTCAATTAGATTGTATTGTTTAAAGAAATTATGAAAGAGATTGGTGTGTTTTTTCAAATATCTAATCATGGCATGTTCAATGACAGACATTTGATTTTGTTATTTGTTTAAAATCTATCACTTGATGGTTTCATTTCAGAGAGACAAATAATCATGTTTTTTCTCTCAAAATTCTATATATCCGCCTCACTCTCAGATAAATAAGTAGTACTGCTAGGTTTTACATTCAAATGTAACAAATAACTAAATGTTTAATAAATACCTGTACAAATTATACATTTGTGACCTCAATATTTAAACCATGTTTAAAAAGAATGAGATCTGTATATAACACATTTACATTTGACATTTGAGTCATTTAGCAGATGCTCTTATCCAGAGTGACTTACAGTAAGTACATTCATCTGAAGATAGCTACAGTAGGAGAGACAACCACATATCACAGTTAAATAAACAGGATACGAACATTCCATTCCAGCTAAACAATGGATATATAGCCTTGGACAAAAAAATATACATTTTCTTATACATCTAACATCTATTAATAAAAAATCTGAGAACAGTCATATTTTACACACACATGAAGGTACGCATAAGCAATCATTTCTGATGAAACACACAAATGTGAAAAATTGGTGGATATACTATAGCATTTGTCCTCACAACCTAAACAGGAGAAAATCCTGAACTCGCTTGACCACTTCTTCAGGAGCAATCAACAGTGGGTCCCTAAGAAAACAGATTTTCACGATGGAACAACATTTCAATCATCCTGTGTGTAACGACTCCCACCGAAGGTGGCTCCCCTTCCTGTTCGGGTGGTGCTCGGCGGTCGTCGTCACCGGCCTACTAGCTGCTACTGACTTTTCCTCCCCCTCCCTTTTGGTGATTAGGGACACCTGTTTGTGGTTAGGGTGATTTGTGGGGCTTTATTACCCAGCAGCCCGGCCTGCTGGGTGTGCGGGATTGTTTGTTGTACAGGTTGTACATGCTTGTGTGTCACGGTTCGTGTACGTTGTCTCATGGTATTTCGTGTTCTCGTTTATGTGGTGGAGCATTCATTTTTAGAGTGGCGTCGTGTTCACCTGTTTGTGGTATTAAATTAGAACGCTACTCTGAACTCTCTGTCTCCTGCGTGTGACTCTTTCCTCCACTACACCCCGGGCATTACAGAATCCCGCACCTATCTCAAGTATGGAGTCAGCAGGAGCAGCGGCCAACCCCCTCCCATCTATGGAGGAACGGGTTCTCCACCACACTACCGTCCTCCATCGCATCGGTTCCGCCATGGATCAAATGATGGAGAGAATGGACCGATGGGAGAGGAGTGGTCTCCTCTCTCCACCTGCAGTCTCTCCAGCTCAGGATTCCTCCTCTCCTCTCTCACCATCCTCCGGCTCCAGCGCTCTCCGTCTTGCGCTCCCGAGGGAGTATGATGGAGCGGCAGTGGGATGTCAGGGGTTCTTATTACAAATAGAACTGTACCTGGCAACCGTGAGACCCACTCCCTCGGGAGCGGAGAAAGTGAGTGTCCTCATCTCCTGCCTAACGGGTCGTGCTCTGGAGTGGGCTAACGCTGTCTGGAATGGCCCAGATTCAGCAAAGGAGCACTACCCCGAATTTTCGGGAGAGCGACTGGTTCATCTCAGGCAGGAGAAGAGGAGCGCCCAGGATTACGCGTTGGAGTTTCGGACCTTGGCCGCGGGGTCTGGGTGGAACGACAGGGCCCTTATAGATCATTACAGATGTAGTCTCCGGGAGGATGTCCGCAGGGAGCTAGCGTGCCGGGACGAAGCTCTCTCCCTGGATGAGCTTATTGATATGTCCATCCGGCTGGACAATCTGCTGGCTTCCCGCGGCCGTTCGGAGAGGGTCCTGTGCGTTCCACCACCCAGCACCCCTGCACCCATTCCCATGGAGTTGGGAGGAGCCGTGCCGAGGGGTACCGGAGGAGGAGGCTCCCCCTGCACCAGCTGTGGTCGGAGAGGACACACGGCCGATCGGTGCTGGGGGGGTCCATCTGGGGGTCGAGATGGCAGGCGGAACATTTCTCGGTCACCTCAGGTGAGTAAGCACCAGACTCACCCAGAACCCCCTGTTTGTCATATGTTTGTCTTAATTTTTTTCCTTAAGTTTTTTCCCTCTTCCCAGCATAAGGCACTAGTCGATTCAGGTGCAGCTGGGAACTTTATGGATCGCGGACTCGCCATCAAGCTAGGTGTTCCGCTTGTACCAATAGATTCTCCTTTTCCCGTGCACTCCCTAGATAGCCGGCCATTAGGGTCAGGTTTGGTCCGGGAGGCCACGGTTCCACTGGACATGGTGACGCAGGGGGATCATAAGGAACGTCTAAGTTTTTTCATTATCGATTCGCCTGCATTTCCAGTGGTACTGGGGATTCCCTGGCTGGCTAGTCACAATCCTACTATTTCGTGGAAACAGGGGGTTCTCCAGGGGTGGTCAGAGGAGTGTTCTGGAAGGTGTCTGGGAGTTTCCATCGGTGCCACGTCGGTGGAGAGTTCAGACCAGGTGTCCACGGTAAAAGAGGTGCAGCGGTTTTTGGGTTTTGCCAACTACTACCGGAGGTTTATCCGGGGTTTTGGCCAGGTAGCAGCTCCCATTACCTCACTGCTGAAGGGGGGTCCGGTGCGTTTGCAGTGGTCAGCAAAAGCGAACGGAGCTTTCAACAGGTTGAAGGCGCTGTTCACGGATGCGCCCGTGTTGGCGCATCCGGATCCCTCTCTAGCATTCATAGTGGAGGTGGACGCGTCCGAGGCTGGGGTAGGTGCCGTGCTATCACAGCGCTCGGGTACGCCACCAAAACTCCACCCCTGCGCTTTTTTCTCTAAAAAGCTCAGCCCAGCGGAGCGTAACTATGATGTGGGGGACCGGGAGTTGTTAGCGGTGGTCAGTGCTCTGAAGGTGTGGAGACACTGGCTTGAGGGGGCTAAGCACCCTTTTCTCATCTGGACCGACCACCAGAATCTGAAGTATATTCGGGCAGCTAGGAGACTGAACCCACGTCAGGCAAGGTGGGCCATGTTCTTCACCCGATTCCAGTTTACTCTGTCATACAGACCGGGCTCCCAAAACATAAAGGCGGATGCACTATCCCGTTGTTTTGACACGGAGGATCGGCCCACCGAACCTACTCACATCCTTCCCGCCTCAAGGCTTATAGCACCAGTGGTGTGGGAAGTGGACTCGGACATCGAGCGGGCATTAAGGGCGGAACCCGCTCCTCCTCAGTGTCCGGCGGGGCGGAAGTACGTGCCGCTTGGTGTTCGGGACAAATTGATTCGGTGGGCTCACGTCCTACCCTCCTCGGGTTACCCTGGGGTGAAGAGGACAGTGGGGAGCCTTCGGGGGAGGTATTGGTGGCCTACTTTGGCTAAGGATGTTGGGTTTTATGTCTCCTCCTGTTCGGTATGCGCTCAGAGTAAGGCTCCTAGGCACCTTCCTAGAGGGAAGTTACAACCCCTTCCCGTTCCACAACGGCCTTGGTCACATCTATCTGTAGATTTCCTGACCGACCTTCCCCCGTCTCAAGGGAATACTACGGTGCTGGTGATTGTGGATCGGTTTTCTAAGTCCTGCCGTCTCCTCCCGTTGCCCGGTATCCCTACAGCCCTGCAGACTGCGGAGGCATTATTCACCCACGTCTTCCGGCACTACGGGGTGCCGGAGGACATCGTTTCTGATCGGGGCCCCCAGTTCACGTCCAGAGTATGGAGGGCGTTTATGGAGCGTTTGGGGGTCTCGGTCAGCCTTACCTCCGGTTATCACCCTGAGAGTAATGGGCAGGTGGAGAGAGTGAACCAGGAGGTGGGTAGGTTTCTGCGGTCGTATTGCCAGGACCGGCCAGGGGAGTGGGCGAGATATATCCCTTGGGCCAAAATGGCCCAGAACTCTCTACGCCACTCCTCTACTAACATGTCCCCCTTTCAGTGTGTATTGGGGTACCAGCCGGTCCTGGCACCATGGCATCCGAGCCAGACCAAGGCTCCTGCAGTGGAGGAATGGGTGCAGCGCTCCAAGGAGACATGGAGGGCCGTCCAGGAATCACTTCAACAAGCTAGTGGACGGCAGAAGAGGAGTGCTGACCGCCACCACAGTGAGGCCCCCGTGTTTGTGCCGGGGGACAGGGTCTGGCTCTCGACCCGAAACCTGCCCCTCCGCTTGCCCTGCCGGAAGCTGGGTCCGCAGTGTGTAGGGCCCTTCAAAGTCCTGAGGAGAATAAACGAGGTGTGTTATCGATTACAACTCCCTTCCTATTATCGTATTAACCCCTCGTTTCATGTGTCTCTCCTCAGGCCGGTGGTAGCTGGTCCCCTGCAGGACGGTGAGGTACCGGAGGTCCCTCCTCCCCCTCTCGACATCGAGGGGTCCCCGGCGTATAGGATACGAGCCATTCTGGACTCAAGACGCCGGGTGAGGGGCCTGCAGTACCTCGTGGACTGGGAGGGGTACGGTCCGGAGGAGCGGTGCTGGGTCCCGGTGGGGGACATTCTGGATCCATCGATGTTGAGGGATTTCCATCGCCTCCATCCGGATCGCCCTGCGCCTCGCCCTCCGGGTCGTCCTCGAGGCCGGTGTCGGCGCGCTGCGGGAGCCGCGCGTCAGGGGGGGGGGGGGGGGGTACTGTAACGACTCCCACCAAAGGTGGCTCCCCTTCCTGTTCGGGTGGTGCTCGGCGGTCGTTGTCACCGGCCTACTAGCTGCTACTGACTTTTCCTCCCCCTCCCTTTTGGTGATTAGGGACACCTGTTTGTGGTTAGGGTGATTTGTGGGGCTTTATTACCCAGCAGCCCGGCCTGCTGGGTGTGCGGGATTGTTTGTTGTACAGGTTGTACATGCTTGTGTGTCACGGTTCGTGTACGTTGTCTCATGGTATTTCGTGTTCTCGTTTATGTGGTGGAGCATTCATTTTTAGAGTGGCGTCGTGTTCACCTGTTTGTGGTATTAAATTAGAACGCTACTCTGAACTCTCTGTCTCCTGCGTGTGACTCTTTCCTCCACTACACCCCGGGCATTACACTGTGTTTCCATGAGGAATGTAGTTGTAGGCGCAGCAGCTTGTATGTGTCAGGGGCCTGTGGATTGAAGCTGACACTGCCTGTCAAAACAAAGCCTTCGACTGTAATCCCTGCTCTTGAGGGGGAAAAACATTACAGTAAGTGCTCAGCATGATCTATACAGTATGGCCCAATCCCAAATCAACCCCTAGACCCTAGGCCCTATGCACTTGTGGATATCGGAGAGGACTTGATGGGTCTTAGCAAATTTCTTACATCTATCAAATCCTCTCAGATATACACAGGTGAATATGCCGTAGGGTCTAGGGATTGATTTGGGATTGGGCATACTTCTCATTGGCATTGTGTTAACAGAAGGGCACTAGAAGCGAGGCTAAGCAAGGTTGATCTACTTTAAAGCACCCAATGTGTGGAACACAAGGCGGTGTCGTTTTGATCACACTGGCGGCTAGTGGTATTAAATGCCTATCTTATGAATACTTGTGTCAACACAGCAACTGGCTTCTATTTCTTCATTCACAACATACTATATGTGTAATAGAGTGAGTGTAAATATAGTGTACTGGTATCACTGAATATCTGCGGTTTTATATAAAGAAAACACACGGGAATCTGAGATATTTCTTCCTTTAATCATGCACATACTTTTCTATGCCAAATAAAGATTTTCTCTTCCCCTCTGAGTGAGTGATTAGGGCTGTTGGCTATAAGTCGTGAGTATAGTTTGTAACCCCTTCCCTCCAAATTCCTTCAGTAGTTTGGTGTAAGACCCTATAGGTGTTTTTTTTTTTTTTCCTATCACACTCACACAATTTAGTGAGATATCTGAATGAACAGGTGTGAGACAGACGGAAACATCAAAACAGTGACGACCCTCTACCTGGCATGGGAGTGTGTGTGACTCAAGGCCAGGGGAATGTGGGCTCAGCCAGTGCTGATAGGAGAGTTAAAACACACAGCTGTTGGCACTAAGAGGAGGTTGTGGAGGGCAGGCTGAACACTGGCCAACCAGGACAGCGAAACAACCTGGCAGAGGAGGTCACCGCTAACACCTACAGTAAGATAAACTGGAGGTACAGTAGACCTACCTAGTGAAACCTGTAAACCTGTTAACTAAAACAACCATCTCAGGTTTGGATTAAACCATTATAGCTCATATACGCCTTCCATGCTTTTAGAATGAAAGTCACTGTTCACTCATACTGTGCAAACTGTACATAGCTAGTACCTGATGAAGCCCTCCCACTGACTTTATCTGCTTCCCTAAGGGTGGTTAATGTGTAAGGGCCTTACAGTAAGGCTTTCATCAGACCGTCTGAAGGTTCATTAAAGGGAGATCCTGGGGTTGTGATCTCTCTCCAACTGAGAATGGAACCTGTTGCCTGGGGTTAGGCATGTAGGGTCAACCTCAGTCAGGTGTCAATCAAACACAACCTGGGCAAATGTCAGGTTGAAGTTCGTTGTAATGAACACAATCAATGTACAGTACTTCATTGCCATCTCCTTCT
This sequence comes from Salvelinus namaycush, assembly GCF_016432855.1. NCBI lineage: Eukaryota > Metazoa > Chordata > Actinopteri > Salmoniformes > Salmonidae > Salvelinus > Salvelinus namaycush. The sequence goes on from NC_052334.1 coordinate 32,619,243, forward strand.
CTCCTCTTTCTCCCTCCTTCTCTGAGGCTTCTTCCACTGTCTGATGGCGGTTCTTCTGACAGTGATGTAGCCTTCATGGTATGTCTCCTGAGTTGTCCAATAGAAGCGAAGGAGAAAGGGCTGTGAAAGGGGCTGTGGAGCAGTGAGAGTCTGGGAGATGCTGTTTGATGTTTTATAGCTTATGAAACGCAGCTGGGGCTCCACTCTGGCCTGTGGCCTGCAGATGACTTGGTGTGGGGAACATATATACACACACTGGTGCACGCACACACTCGTGCACGCACGCAGGTTGACTGTATACAGTACACACTTGCACACACACACTCACGCAAACACACAGCTTAGTTCTAGCACATCATTTATAAACCTGAGTAAATGGTCCGTGTCCAGAGGCGGCTGGTACTGCACAGTAACCCTTAGCACAAGAGAACAGTTAACACTGTGCGATGGCCCTTTATACTGCTGCTGGAGCCAAAGGAACTGCGTGGAGTTTATGGGCATAGAGGTTTTCCATGCGTCCATTGAGCACAAGCACTAGTCGCTGCACTGGGAAGCAACAAGTCTGAGCTGGCCCTCTGTCTTTACAGGTCCTGGCAGTGGTGGGCCGTCAGGGCCTGCAAGGCCTTCTCTGCTGGCCTAAACATCATCAGAATATATATATTTTTTAAATATATTTTCCCACAAATATGTATTAAATTATTCCCCAGAGTAAGAGTTATACTCTTCATTTCATAGCTTTCCTCTTGGTTGCACTGCTTCCAGCCCCAGGTTGAGATTTTGAGGGCTGGTCTTTATGTTAGATCATTTATCCAATCATATTCAGCCATCATGTGTTGCCAGGGGTCTAAAATCTGCCCTCAGGCCTTCAGAATCAACAGTGCGGGCGCTTGTAGCTTATAGTGAATGGAAATGAAAATTTAGTGTCAACCAATCAGCTTTAGAGTTGGCTATTGTACGCCTGCTGGCTGGCTCCAGTGTTACACAGGAGCCAGCTAGCAGGCGTAGTGCGTGCACGTCTTTTGATTGGATTACCAATATTGAGAGGCAGGTCCTATGGAGATCTAGGAAACTGAATTTGATAAACGAATTAATTCGCGTACTACTAAGCTGTTTTTTCAACCCACAATGGCGGAAGGAGGAGAAGATATCGATTTGGTCGAGGATATAATTATAACGCCATTCTCAAGACTAACTTTTCAAGAAAAGTTAGACATTGTAAGGAGAGGTCGCCCGACGCCACAAAGCCTGTCACAGGCGGGAAAGTGCTTCGTTCGCTCGCCACTTTCAAAGTTTCAACTACGAGCGCTGTCAATGGCTCACAGGCTCCTTGGCTCCGAGAAGCACTGCAAACTGTACTGCTGGGAATGCCTATTATTTGCAAGTGATCGATTTGGTGTTTGGAGCCACACTGGCTTTGCAAACTTGAGTTGTCTAACCAAGGCAGCAACGAGACACCAAAGTACGGCTGGGCACTAACAAGCAATGGTGCTTTTGAAAACTTTTGGGGACACCGGAGTGGATCTACAGCTCAAAGAACAAACGCGCAGGGCAACGGAGCTGCACAATGAAAAGGTGAAGGGAAATATTGAAAAGACTCATTGATTGTGTCATGTTTTTGGGTAAACACTGTTTACCCAAAAATGTCAATTTGTCAATTTCAAGGTGACGCAACGCCTGGTTATACTGCGTTTCTGTCTAAATGTATAGTTTCTAGAGCCATGGCATCATAATGAGGTGGATTAATTCAGGTGGGACTGTGTAGTACCTCACTGAAGGCCCAGGCCCCAGGCCCACGGCACACCACTGGGTCCTGGCCATATGATAGGTGTCATACAGTATAAACCGTGATGATCAGTGTCAATGGGAGTCACAGAGTTGGGTCATGGTTCCACAAGGGCATGGTGAGGTACCGCCAGCACACACTGGTCAGATGAACTCACTCATCCCTCTGTGTGAGTAGTTTAATCAGCTAGCAGGTCTCACAGGGATGGGGCCTCTCTCTCATGCATGTTTGATCCCTTGGTGATGGGCAATGTTGCCTCATCACTAACTCAGTTTTTTTTACCTTTATTTAACTAGGCAGGTCAGTTAAGAACAAATTCTTATTTTCAAAGACGGCCTAGGAACAGTGGGCTAACTGCCTTATTCAGGGGCAGAACAACAGATTTTTACCTTGTCAGCTCGGGGATTCGATCTTGCAACCTTTCGGTTACTGGTCCAACGCTCTAACCACTAGGCTACCTGCTGCCCCTCATTGCTGAGTAATAGCAACTTCTAAAACCTTTTCTTACTTCCAGTCTTTCCATTCTTTCAATCCCCCCAAAAATGTACTTATATATAATGATATAGGCCATTTGGCTGACGCTTTAATCCAAAGCAATTTACAATCATGCGTGCATACATTTGACTTACGGGTGGTGCGGGAATTGAAGCCAATATCCTGTCTACAGAGCCCCTCCCTTTTTCTCATCCTCTCACCTCTCTCTCTCCTGCTCCAGTAGGTTAGTGAAGTCGTCACTCTTGCTCATGTAGTCAGTGTGTTTGCGTTTCTCATTGTCCAGCTCGTGCACGGTGCGCCGGTGACACTTCTCAACCAATAGAAGCTGTTCCAGCATGCGCCGGTACGTGTCCTTGTGTTTCTCCTGTAGATGGTCCAGCTGAGACACACACACAACACAGAATCTTATGAGACTGTTACTCTGAGAGACTGTTACTATTCAGTCAGCTACTGCACTTAAGTCTTGTTGACCTATGCATCCTAACTGTAAAACTAAGAAATTGTTAGAATAATGCAAAAAATATATAAAATAAATAATAACCTTCAACCAGATTTGTCTGTATGAAGAAAGAAAAAAACAATACTACAGTCAATAAATGTTATAAGCACTTCCTAAGGTTAATAAGTATCTGTCAGTAGGTGACTAACTTCAGCCATTGGCCTCGGGTAGACATTGTCATTGTGTGTCCGGATGGTGGTGAGAAGGCTGTCTCTCTGTAAGGCCTGGAGGGCTGTGGTAGGAACTGTAGAACCATAGTGGGACTCCAGAGTCGTCCGTGTCTTCTCAGTCTTCAGCACACAGATAACATCCTCCATCGCCTGGGGGTTACACAAATAAAACACGTACAATGTTAGTACTCTGGAAAAAACGAGCAATTGTTTATTAGGATCTCCTTTAGCCCACCAAAGGACAACACTTGCAAGTCCTTAATTGCAAGTTATAAAACAGCATTTAGACAGGTTTTCTCTGTGTTAGTACCAACATCAGCCACTAGAGAGAGCTGTAATGTAGAGAAATTCTAAATAAATTGTAATTTTGGGCTATAGTATTGTGAGGGTTTACAATAAAATCACCTAGTGGATAATTCAAGTAAACAACATCCCAGCTGACAAGATTTGTGGTTCACCCCACAGTTAACTATAAATCTATGTACAATATGAGCGTATGGTAGTTTATCAACATGAGTGAGACTCACCTGAACCTCACATTCCATGACACCTAGCAGCCTCAGAAGGTCCTCTTTAGTAAAGTTGATGATTCCCAGTCTTTGGTCACTAGTCCCTGAGCTGTCCTCAGTTGACTTTTCTATGTCAGAGACCACCAACTCCTCCACTTCCTCATTGTTTGGTTGAACTTTGACCTTTAGGCTCTTTATAGGTGCATGCAGATTTACTTCCTCTTCTTGGTTTATGTCATGCGTTGCCTGGGGAACCCTCAGTACTCCATTGGCTGGGCTTTCCACCCCACTGCTCTTGGATCTCATCCTCTACCTGCGCAGAGAAAAATAACAGAGAGGAAATCATATTTTAATCCTGTGCTCTGCTCTACCTGTGCAGCAATGAATACAAATGAAGGCAAGTGTCAACTAAATAATCAATTAACTTAATGTCAACAGAATCAGTGCAAACTTAGAGAGAGAGAGAGAGAGAGAGGGAGATCCTGGACTACATTCTACTCCGATTGTAGACACATCACTTACAGTCAGTTTAAGGGCCTTGAAAATGAATCTTCATACCCCTCCTCCCCTTCCTCTACCTTTCTCACCCACTTCTATTCAATGACAGGAGGCACACAGGCTGAATTAGAGCTACATGAGGAAGTGTACAGTATTATCAGATGTAATATCTCGGTTAACCCGGAGCTAAAGTGTAATTGGTCAGCTGCTCTATGAAGTTCTGCGCCCATACATGTTAAGAGAAGAGATGAAGAGATGCTACAACCAGGAGCGGAACCGGAACGAGGCACTCTACCCTCGCTCTTTGCAAGTTACGGGTAAGTCTATAGGCCGAATGCCCTCTCCCCTTCCGAAATTCTTAAGATTCTATACACCTGCGAAATCGTGATTTATCCATATAACCAGTGACGAAAAACCCAAGCACCAGAACTATTGCTGCTCTTCAGCTATCAGTGCCAATAGGATAAAGACAGATCTATGGTATCATTTATGTTTACGTAGTCTGTACATGAGATTATCAGGTGTAAAGTCAACCATAACAGTACTCCAAGGCAGCATGTCCTTCATCTGTCATTCCTCTAATCTATACGAGCTCAGCCAAATATTCAACATGCAAAATCACTCAACAGAGTGTGTGTGTTTCTGACATGCCCTGTTCTTTCACAGAGGCCGTATCTCACTTTGGATGGGAGGACACTTGAAAATATGCAACACCCCTGGGTGTTTGGCCTGTTTTGTCATGCAAATCAGAACAAAATCTGGGATCCAACTCAAAAAGAAATACAGGCCTATAAACTATGTTGGCATATGCATCATATTATGCAGTAAGACTAGTAGGGTCATCTTTAGAGTTACATTGCATTCATGTTCTGTTGAGTCATCCTTGTGTCCATTGGGGTCAAACGCACTGCACACAATATAGGTAATCAGTGCATGTGTATGTATGCATGTGCGTTAAAACTTGTGTGAGTTCAAACTTCTTAAAACTTCATAGAGCTTCTCTCCTCACCCCTGAAGGAGTTGTGATTAATGGAACAACTACAGGCCCCTGATATTGAGAGAGTGTTCTTTCTGTAATCAAGTTCTGGTACAGTATGACATCAGTACTTTTAATTATTTACAGATAAGGAAGAAATCCCCTGTACCTCCCAGGTGATGTCATACGACCCCTGACCCATGACTCATGCTCTGAGCCGTCCTGAGTTGAGTGAGATCACAGAACTGACACTCATTCTCTCTTCCCTCAACCGCTCCACGGCTGTCTCTGCTCTGAGATCAGTTAGAGGTTCAATTAGATGTGCGACCCGCTTCCATCTGCAGACTGCAGATCTTAACCACCTCCCTGGGACCTTTGAAACCACGCAATCCGGCACCAGAACAGCACAACAGTGGAACTGTGAACATCAAGAAAGAACAGGGTAACTCATTGTAACCTCGATGAAAACAAGATGTTCGATAGGAAAGTTATGAGACTGGGAGCAAACCAGGCCTGCACCAATGACTGTATGCACACTACCAGTAAAAAGTTTTAGAACACCTACTCATTCAAGGGTTTTTCTTTATTTTTACTATTTTCTACATTGTAGAATAATAGTGAAGACATCACAACTATGAAATAACACATATGGAATCACGTAGACACCAAAAATGTCACGTCTGATCCCGCTCTTCCCTCCTCTGGCGCTTGAGGGCGCCAGGCTGCCCTGCATCACGCACTCCTATCGTCCATTACGCACACCTGCTTTCCCTCGTCACGCGCATCAGCGATATTGGACTCACCTGGACTCACTCATCACCTGTTTATTTCCTCCCCTATATTTGTCAGTTCCCTTGCTCTGTTCCCCGCTGCTGCATTAATTTTTTTTTGTTTGTGTTACTCATTTGCTAACGTTGTTCCTGTCTCGTTCAATGTCCGTTCTATATTAAATGTTTGACTCCCCATACCTGCTTCGTCTCTCCGGCGTCATCCCATGTGACAAAAAAAGTGTTATATCAAAATATATGTTATATTTGAGATTCTTCAAAGTAGCCACCCTTTGCCTTGATGACAGCTTTCCACACTCTGCATTCTCTCAACCAGCTTCATGAAGTAGTAACCTGGAATGCATTTCAATTAAAAGGTGTGCCTTGTTAAAAGTTCATTTGCGGAATTTCTTTCCTTCTTAATGCGTTTGAGCCAATCAGTTGTGTTGTGACAAGGTAGGGGTGGTATACAGAAGATAGACCTATTTGGTAAAAGACCAAGTCCATATCATTATCAAGGCTCAGGCTAAGACCCAGATGCAGACACAGGAGGTGGATAGAACGAGTCTCAGAGTTTATTATAGTACAAGGTGCAGGCAAAAGGTGAGTCAAGGCAGGCAAAGAGTCGTAATCCAAATCAGAGTCAGGCAGGTACAGGACGGCAGGCAGGATTAGGGTCAGGACAGGCAGAAAGTTCAGAACTGGGAAGACTAGGTAACACAAAAACTAGAGCCAGAAAATACAGGAACACGCTGGTAGGACTTGACAGGACAAGGCATACAGGCAACAGAGAAACAGAAAACGCAGGTATAAATACACAGGGAGTAATGGGGGAAGATGGGAGACGCCTGGAGGGGGGTGGAGACAAGCACAAAGACAGGTGAAACAGATCAGGGTGTGACAATTATGGCAAGAACATCTGAAATAAGAAAAGAGAAACAACAGTCCATCATTACTTTAAGACATGAAGGTCAGTCAATACGGGAACATTTCAAGAACTTTGAAAGTTTCTTCAAGTGCAGTCACAAAAAACATCAAGCGCTATGATGAGGACTGTCTCTCATGAGGACCGCCACAGGAAAGGAAGACCCAGAGTTTCCTGAACTTATCCTCTGCTGCAGATGATAAGTTCATTAAAGTTACCAGCCTCAGAAATTACAGGCCAAATAAATGCTTCACAGAGTTCAAGTAACAGACACATCTCAACATCAACTGTTCAGAGGAGACTGCGTGAATCAGGCCTTCATGGTCAAATTGCTGCAAAGAAACCACTAATAAAGAACACCAATAAGAAGAAGAGACTGGTGGAAATCTATCCTTTGGTGTGATGAGTCCAAATTTGAGATTTTTGGTTCCAACCGCCATGTCTTTGTGAGATGCAGAGTAGGTGAACGGATGATCTCCGCATGTGTGGTTCTCACCGTGAAGCATGGAGGAGGAGGTGTGATGGTGTGGGAGTGCTTTGCTGGTGACACTGTGATGTATTTAAAATTCAAGGCACACTTAACCAGCATGGCTACCACAGCATTCTGCAACGATACGCCATCCCATCTGGGTTGGGCTTAGTGGGACTATCATTTGTTTTTCAACAGGACAATAACCCAAAACCCACCTCCAGGCTGTGTAAGGACTATTTGACCAAGGAGAGTGATGGAGTGCTGGTTGAAAGAATGCCAAGAGTGTGCAAAGCTGTCACCAAGTTGCTACTTTGAAGAATCTAAAATCTAAAATATATTTTGATTTGTTTAACACTTTTTTGGTTACTACATGATTCCATATGTGTTATGTAAAAGTGTTGATGTCTTCACTATTATTGTACAATGTAGAAAATTGTCAAAATAAAGAGAAACCCTTGAATGAGTAGGTGTGTCCAAACTTTTGACTGGTACTTGTATGTGTGAAGTACAGGGTTTTGACAGTGGTTCACTGGAGGTTTCAGTTCACTGCTCAGGGACAATGCTTATCTTCCTCTTTAGTAGTGGTCTGACTCTAAGAACGCTGTCTGATCAGAATGACCTAATGACGTCTGAAACCAATATACTTTAATCTCCACTGTTCATGGATAAAGATCCAGGTTTAAGAAAGGGTTTAGGGAAAAGAGCACTAGTTAAAACCTTTCTAAATTAAGAGAGAAGGAAAACCTCTGAAGTGTTGAATTAGACTACTCCGACCGCTTTCCTTGCCCTACAATGCATTACAGTATAATAATATCACATCGAGGCAAACTGAAGTGATTGTCTCTTGCGAAGTAAACTACCCAGTATCCACTGCTATGCCACTTTTGCAGCCCTGCCAGGAGAGGTGCAGCCAGGGATAAAGAGGCACCAATGTCCCACTCTGTGCCTTGGTGATGAAACACCTACAGTACTCCACATGACTTCAGCAAATCATTTGTTTCCGACAACCATTTCCGACAACCACAACCACCCCCCCCCCCCCCCCCCCCCCCCTACAGTAGATGGATACACTAGATGGACACACATAAGCATGTGTGATCAGGTGAGAGCCAGTGGACTGAGAGCCGGCGTTGTTCTAACCTCAGTACTTCACAGTAATGCTCAGTAAAACCTCTCTATCCAAACACTGGGGTGAGATGCCCTGCCTTGCTGAGTCACACAGCTTCTGACCAACACTTCTAACACACGCAAATAGTGATCAGCGTTGCAGTGCGAACATGAGTGGTAGTGGAAAATGAAGTTGGCCTACAGTACAAATGTGCGCAACCGCGACATTCAAACGAGGCTACAAAGAAAACTAATGGGACTGTAGCGACTGTGTTGACTTCAAAATCTGGGGTGTGAACTAGGTTTCTATTCAAGCGTTGATCGACATGGTAATGGCGCTATAGTATTGGAGAAAAATTGAAAAAAACTGACCCTCCGTTACATCGTGACGTGTCATGCCGTAACGTACAGCTTATATGTGATATAAACAAACATGCAGTGAGGGTGTTACTGCCACAGCCTTGGTTTATGTGTAGTTTTGTGAACAATCATGCCTAAAGATGCCTATCATGCCTAAAAGTGTGTTTTAAGTGATTTACTGTGAGGATTTTAACTGGGAGAAAGCACAACTTTGGTTCTGAAGTGGTTTAGAAGTCAGAAATATATTTTTTGGGGGGGCTCAGTCTGGTGAGTATTTGTACACTGATTGGCTAACAGTGTGAGCTCGAGCTACTGGCTATTTCTTAGATATACAAATAGACAAATAAAGCAACTAATAAAGCAACTATTTCTGTCTTACAATCTCTCTCCACTAGGTGTAGCACTTCTCTCATCGTTTAAAAACAAGAAATGGACAGTGACAGGGGTAAGGGGGGATACCTAGTCATATTTTGCTTCATCACTGCAAGCGATCATGACTCTCAAAGCCGCTGTTTACTTCTGAAGATCACTTTAGCACCGTCTTAAAAACCGATTCAAATTCGACACAAACCTTCAAATAGGTATGTAATCACACATTATATAAACTCTTTATAGTGTTTTATTTACATTTTAGAGGCGATAAGGTGATAAGTTGGACAGATCGAGTGAAAAAAAGCAATTTTCCCACACAACATCTCTCCTTCTTACTATCACGCATTAGTTTCGCTTCCCCACCCGCCATTTTTAAAAAGACCCGACGGGGCTTATTGCCTGCTTGAATCATTCAGAAACGGGCAGCGTTTAGGTCATGTCATTTATTTTGTTGGAAAGGGGAGAAAGTGTGCTTTACAATGGTATTGACATTACAGTTGATCTGGAAGTATTACGTTTTTGGGGCGCTAAAATAAGGTCAATTGTACGGACCAAGGCGATGTACAAAAGTGAGTGAGTTTACGTTAGTTGGCCTACAGTAGTTGGCCTACAGTAGTTGGCCACCAGTAGTTGGCCACCAGTAGTTGGCCTACAGTGGCTCTCACCTGACCACACATGCTTATGTGGCTTTTGTCTGGTTTAAAAATAGAGTTAAGAGAGGGTGTAAGAGGTCAGAGGGGAATCAGACACAATCAATGCTGACCATATCTTGAGTGCTCATACTTCTCCCATAAATTTCAAAACATAACTCTGGATAATGTTTTGAACTCTTGCTCAGGACATGAGCTTGAGGGCATTCAATGTGTCACTTGCATTTGTTACTGAAGTACATGCATACTTCCAGCTATGTAACTATGCAACAGCTTTTTAGAGTAAAGTATCACTTCTCCCTAGTCTCTCTGGCGTTCATCTTCCATTTAACTTTGGATAAACACTTCAGCTCCAACTTCTGGCTCCTTTGGCTTCCACCTATGATTCCAAACTCCAAGAACACTATTATTTTTCCTCCAGCACAGTTTAATTAAACTGTTTCTTATTCCCACATTTCCGTGGGTATTGTGTAATACTGTCAGCTGGGACATGCATTACTTTGATTCAGTAGTAATGAGCTGATTGAGCCGTGAAAAGCCCAACATTCACAAGGAACTGAGGTTAGATAGATAAGACTGTTGATTGAAACAGACCAGGATCAGGATATTGATCTATTACTCCAACTTCACCAAGGCGTAACAAGACCTTCTCTATACCCTTAACTCCCTAAAACACTGTGTTTTCTATAAACATTTCCATCAGATTCTTACAGGATGACCCTAAATGTCAGCGCAATGGTTTGCAACTGTTGTGATTAAAGTAGATTCTTAGCGGGCAAATGGGGATTCTAAAGCCACCTGGCCTCTAAGCCTCACATTCCATTCCTGCATGTTGCATTCCCACCTTCCCTAATGGGAGAGGGAGCTGATCAAATGGACAATGAGCCCTCTCCGGGTACCCCTGACCAGAATTCCCACACGTCCATGGAATCCAAGTCATCTGTAGTATGTTACTGTGTGACTGCTTGCATCAAACACCCAAGTTCCCTCTGATGAGAAGGCCAGGGCCTAATGATCTGTGGGGCCAGTGGAGGCCTGGGACTAAAGTAAGGTTGGGTCCCCCATGTCTACTCCCACATAGCCAGCCAGACCCTGGCGGTCATGACCAGCTGTCACTCAGGGTACACACATGCTCCTGGTCAATGCTGTAGAAAAATGATCCCCATCACTAAAGCCATGATCAGCAAATGAACAGACACTTGTGTTTTATCTGCGGTGCGTGCAGCAGACTTAGGGGGAGTCCCACCACTTTAGGTTGGGACACAACATACTGGTCAAATGGTCATTAAAAAAGTAACAGCGTTTGCCTACAGCTCCACCACATACTGTACATACAATCCACATTTCGACCACAACGTGTGTGGACATGCCATGAAATAAACAAACTTAGTTGGAGAGCCTGATTGAGCCAGTGGATATGATCTCTTTCCCAGACCTCTCTAGCGTTGGTGTTGTTTGTGTGAGGCCTGTACCTCCTCTGCCAGTGCCAGCGCCAGCGCTCCTCCAGGGGTTCTTCTGCATAGCCGAATGGTCCTTATTAGGCCTGTAATGTCAGCAATGGTAAATAGATAGCTCCTACTTCCTGAGACACTAGTGCCAGCAGCTGCCGGGATTCCAGGGACCCTCCAAAGTATTTGGAAAAATCAATAGTTTGATTTGGGGAGTTTGATATATCCACGCTATGAATCCAACGTGACTAAATATGGGCTGGGAACTGTGCCTCAGCACGAAGGAGTTTGGCAATGTACCACGCCTGCAGACACTTATAAAATGCAATGAGATCCCAAGGCTCTTCCATCTTAACAAGGAAAACATGACCTCGCCAGAAAATACCAGAATTTCAATGAACGGATATTTCAATCAAACTTGACTCGTGAATGTGGAAGAAATTGTCTAGAATCAAATATTAGTATTACAGTTTTTACAATTCCCACTCCCTATTTCCCATGTAGTGGTACAAATTGGTCTGTCTCAGCTTTCTGCAGACACATTCCTTTGCAGACAAACAATGACCTTTGAGGTCCTAACAGACGTGTTCCAGAGACAAATTTAGTTAAACTGAAGAGTGATGACGTCTGTTGTCGGTTGAGACAGCTGATCACACTTACATTATACACATTTCTCGTTGATTGATGTCATAGCATTACATTACACATGGAAATTCTGTTTATTTCACTTGGAATTTCTTAAAAGTTCAGAGATGATGGTCCCTGCTGACATTTTGTATTGTATCTATTAAGGATCCCCCTTAGCTGCTGCCAAGGCTACTCGTCCTGGGGTCCAAACAAGATTAACAAGAAAAATGTGTATATAATAGAACACATTATTTCACCACTACTATACCACTGCATATCTACAATACAACATGTATAATACCACAATACAAAAATATTGCAACATTACAATGTATGTTTGTGTAGAGTGTGTGTGTTCGCGTGTGTGCGTATGTGTGTGTGCCTGTGTGTGTGTGTGTCTCTTCACAGTCCGCGTTGTTCCATAACATGTAGTTTTATGTTTTTTAAATCAGATTTTACTGCTCGCTTGAGTTACTTGATGTGGAATAGAGTTCCTTGTAGTCATCGTTCCTGTCTTGTTGGCTACTTTACATACGTTTTGAAATGGTACATCTAGTGATCTACTTCTATTTATACTCAATACATCAATATTTCTTACACCTGACATGTCATCATGTCAGAGCAATGTCATTTCCCTACCAGGTTTCAACTCATAGTATCCCCTTCATCATCACAGTCTTCTGATTGCATTGGTTAAATTTAGAGGTTCCACCATTAGCAAACACGGGCTCTTCAACATGAGGACCACAGTGGCTTAACAGTGCCATGTGCAGTGCCTTTGGAAAGTATACAGACCCCTTGATTTCTTCCACATTTTGTTAACTTACAGCCTTATTCTAAAATGGATTAAATCGTTTTTTCCCCTTCATAAATCTACACACAGTACCCTATAATGACAAAGCAACACCTGTTTAAAGAACCCTGGAAAAATCACATTTACATAAGTGTTCAGGCCCTTTACTCAGTACTTTGTTGAAGCACCTTTGGCAGCAAATACAGCCATGAGTCTTCTTGGGTATGACGCTACAAGCTTGGCACACCTGTATTTGGGGAGTTTCTCCCATTCTTCTCTGCAGATCCTCTCAAGCTCTGTTAGGTTGGATGGGGAGCGTCGCTGCACAGCTATTTTCAGGTCTCTCCAGAGATGTTCAATCGGGTTCAAGTCCGGGCTCTGGCTGGGCCACTCAAGGGCATTCAGAGACTTGTCCCGAAGCCACTTCTGCGTTGTCTTGGCTGTGTGCTTAGGGTTTTTGGCCTGTTGGAAGGTGTACGTTCGCCCCAGTCTAAGGCCTAATCATTCTGTAGAAGGTTTTCATCAAGGATCTCTCTGCATTTGCAAAAATGTATAAAAATCTGTTTTTGTTTTGTCATTATAGGGTGTTGTGTGTAAATTGATGAGGAAAAGATTGAATTTAATCAATTCTAGAATAAGGCTGTAACGTAACAAAATGTGGAAAAAGTCAAGTGGTCTGAATACTTTCCGAAGGCACCGTATGACAAAAGGAAGACGTGCACTGTATGAATACATGAGTGACAGAAGTTGTACAGGGAAGGACCTTCAGTAGATGAAGATGGGTCAGCTAGTATGCCCTATTACTGTACGCAGTAAGCCTATCAAATAATATGCAATTCACATAGGCCTAAATGTGCACATGCAAGTATCTCCATATGTTCTGAACACGGAATTGTACTGTTGGTTAAGGGCTTGTAAGTAAGCACTTCACAGTAAGGTCTACACCTGTTGTATATGGCTCATGTGATTTGATTGATTTGAAGTTTGCATGTGTTGCATCTCACAGTAGATGTGATCTTCACAACTCTACTGTGCTGGGTAGCAACCCAATTCATTTGATCTATTTAGGGAGCAACATGGAGTAGGTTTACAGAATCTGTAAATGAACACCAACCAATCAAGAACCAAATTCCTTGAGTAACGTGACATGATTGGATATAACGTTTAAAAGGAGATTCTGAGGGGTGTGGGATCATGGGTCATGTTCAGGATGTTGCATAAAGGCCATAGAGTCTGCAAATTAGACATGGGTGAAGCACACTCAGATACAGTAGACTTACACACTAAATCATGAAGTCAGTCATTTCTCTGAAGTCTAAAATTAGAATTGCACTGAACCACTCCGGAATTCCACAGGCCCAGCCAGGTGGTCTCTGCATGAAATTCCATACAGTTCAAATGGTCTGCACTGATCTGTCCATGTATAACATGGCATGACATGACATAACATAATATTACATGACATTATATGATTGTTTCACACTGCTGGAAGAAAGCGATACACATTTAGTCGAACTTGAGTCTGTCCAACTCAAGAGCTCCAGCAGTCAGCCAGTGCAGACACTGAAAACTCAGAAACCACGGTGATAAGGCAGCTCTATCTCAGAGTCATGGTGCAGTCAACAATGTGCAAAACCGTCCAAATCGATGACATCAGAGAACAAACGGAACTCTCCAGAAGTCCATCATGATGTCACTCCCTCAACATGAATGAGGGAGGAAGAGAGGGGCAGCCTGGTTGAGATCACTGATTACTACAGTAAGTCTCTCTTCAGGGGAATTCGAAGTCTCAATACACGAACCTTTCAAAAGTTCAGCAGCCAGTTTCTTTGCATGACTACTATTTCTAACTAGAAGAGACGGCGAAGGTCAGTTGGAATAGGGTCAGAACCATTTGCAATGACCCAAGATACTGATGACCTATATAGATAAATAAAGTACCAGTCAAAAGTTTGGACACACCTACTCATTCAAGGGTTTTTCTTCAATTTTACTATTTTCTACCATGTAGAATAATAGTGAAGACATTAAAACTATGAAATAACACATATGGAATCATGTAGTAATTAGTCCAACAGTTGCAAATTAGAATTTCTATTGGACAAATTCAGGTATGTTTATCCCTGTTTTGTTCTGTTTGCTTCTGTTTAAGAAATGTTTCTCAACAGAATCGGCTAAACGAATACACCCTGATCATGCGTGAACAGAGTTCACTTTTATAACAGCCACATTGTATTCCTTTTCCTCCCTTCGCTTGTGGACTTCAATGCACAACAAATCAGCTGTATGTGACCATGCGAAAAAGCCTTTCCAAGCCAACCCTCTACAAACAGCCTACATCGTTGTCACCATATTAGCTAAAGTAACGTCATAGTCAGCAAAGCTAATAGAACTAACGCGTTAGTAAACCCGCTACAATCATGCAGTAACGTTAGTGTACTGTCAGTAAGCATCCCTCTGTTGGAGCAGAGTGTTTCAGTAGGCTAAACTAGCTAGCTGCATTTGCTAGCTAAGTAAGTCAAACTGAAAGTAAAAAAAAAGACAAACTCTCTCTCTATTTCGCTCTTGCTTCTCCTTCATTTTGGAAGAAATGAATTTGTTCAAAACTGTTCAACTATTGTCTTTCTCTCTCTTTGAGTCAACTACTCACCACATTTTATAAACTGCAGTGCTAGCTAGCTGTAGCTTATGCTTTCAGTAATTCTCTGATCCTTTGATTGGGTGGACAACATGTCAGTTTATGCTGCAAGAGCTCTGATAGGCTGGAGGACGTCCTCCGGAAGTTGTCATAATTACTGTTTAAGTCTATGGATGGGTAGTGAGAACCGTGAGCCTTCTAGGTTTTGTTCTGAAGTCAATATACCCAGAGGAGGACAGAAGCTAGCTGTCATCCGGCTACACCATGGTGCTACCCTACATAGTGCTGTTGAGGCTACTGTAGACCTTCTTTGAAAAATAGTGTGTTTTAATCAAATATTTGGTGACGTGATTATATTTAGTATAGTTTTATCTAAAATAATAACCTTTTAAATTTTTTTAAATTGAATTTAATTCACTGAGGAGGATGGTCCTCCCCTTCTTCCTCTGGCCCACACCCACAACACACTATAGGAAGAAGCATGCCTTCTAAATGTCACAGGAGTGATGAGTTGGACCATTGAGTTGGCCACGTGAAGCAGACCTTTGTTGCCATCCATATGAGGAAAAAAATACATTTCAATATACACTGGACAAAAATATTAATGCAACATGTAAAGTGTTGGTCCGATGTTTCATGAGCTGAAATAAAATATCCCAGAAATGTTCCGTATGCACAAAAAGCTTATTTCTGTCAAATGTTGTGCAAAATGTGTTTGCATCCTTGTTAGTGAGCATTTCTCCTTTGCCAAGATAATCTATCCACCTGACAGGTGTGGCATATCAAGAAGCTGATTAAACGGCATGATCATTACAAAGGTGCACCTTGTGCTGGGAAGAATAAAAATCACAACAATGCCACATATGTCTCAAGTTTTGACAGAGTGTGCAATTGGCATGCTGATTGCAGGAATATCCACCAAAGCTGTTGCCATAGAATGTAATGTTATTTTCTCTATCATAAGCCGCCGCCAACATCGTTTTAGAGAATTTGGCAGTACGTCCAATTGGCCTCACATCCGCAGACCCCATATAACCACGCCAGCCCAGGTCTTCCACATCCGGCATATTCACCTGCGGGAACACCTGAAACCAGCCACCCGGACAGCTGATGAAACTGTGGGTTTGGTTTGCACAACCAAAAACTGTCTGCAGAAACTGTCAGAAACCATCTCAGGGAAGTACATCTGCGTGCTAGTCTTCCACACCAGGGTCTTGACCTGACTGCAGTTCGGCATTGTAACTGCCAGTTTGGCGTTGTAACATCTGTAACATAGAGCACACTGCTCTTCACGGATGAATCCCGGTTTCAACTGTACTTGGCAGACAACGTGTATGGCGTCGTGTGGGTGAACGGTTTGCTGATGTCAACGTTGTGAACAGAGTGCCACCATGGTGGCGATGGTGTTATGGTATGGGCAGGTATAAACTACGGGCAATGAACACAATTACATTTTATCGATGGCAATCTGAATCCGCAGAGATACCATGACGAGATCCTGAGGCCCATTGTCATGCCATTCATCCGCTGCCATCACCTCGTGTTTCAGCATGATAATGCACAGCCCCATATCGGAAGGATCTGTACACAATTCCTGGAAGCTGAAAATGTCCCAGTTCTTCCATGGCATGCATACACACCAGACATGTCACCCATGTTTGAGATGCTCTGGATCGACATGTACGACAGCATGTTCCAGTTCCCGCCAATATCCAGCAACTTCACACAGCCATTGAAGAGGAGTCGGACAACATTCCACAGTTCACAATCAACAGCCTGATCAACTCTACGCGAAGGAGATGTGTCACGCTGCATGAGGCAAACGGTGGTCACACCAGATACTGACTGGTTTTCTGATACACAGATGCATATCTGTTTTCCCAGTCATGTGAAATCCATAGATTAGGGCCTAATTAATTAATTTCAATTGACTGATTTCCTTATATGAACTTTAACTCAGTAAAACCTTGAAATTGTTGCATGTTGCATTTATAGATTTTTTCAATATCAATGGCAAAAAATGTATTTCAAATACATGTAGATACTGTACATTTGCAGCTTTGCTAAAACGCATGTAAAGCCTTAAAATACATTCCAGAGATGTATTGGATTTCTTTTTTTAAGGAATAGTTTCACCACATTAAAACGAGAGTTCAGTTCACATAACAGGGTTGACCTGTAAATGAATCACTAATCACCTGAAATAAATAATTATCTTCAGAAATAACTTTGTCAAAGCAACAAACTTTACAATGAGGGTGAAAACTTGGAGAATTTTTGGGGATGAGTGTGTTAAAATCTTCCTGGAAGTCACAGAGGGTATATAGCGTTTTGGAACAAAACTCTTCAAATATGACTCTGAGATAGATTGGAATAGTGCAGGAGATTGTGTGTGCTCTATTCATTATATTTCTATCTTCAACATGCAGTTCCAGATACAGCCCTGCCATTAGTTGAAAGCGGCCAATCTAATAGTTTCAGAAAGGTATCCACTTCCTGAGATCTGCATTCAAAAATTGTTTTTAAGTAGTTGCTTTCTCAGATCTGCATTAAAAAAGTTTTGAAAAGTAGTCACTTTCTGAGATCTGTATTCAAATAGTTTTAAAAAGCTGTACTTTTTGGGATCTGTATTCAAATAGTTGTAGTCACCTCCAAAGTAACTATTTATTCCCCTGGAATAGTTACTTTCCCCAAAGCGTAGTTAAAACTGTAGTTATCCCAGGTCTGGTGCTGATGGCAGTGCACTGAACAGTGGACACACGCCCAGGGGATATAATCACCCCTATGCACTCTCTATAGGTAGAATATTGGATACGTTCTATCCAACAATCTAGACATTCCAAAGCCTAGTGCATGATGTACCTTGCAGGAACAGTACTGGATGTACATTCACTATTGTGCTGTGTTGTCTTCCACAGCTGATAGAGCTACATTACCTCACAGCTACATTACCTCACAGCTTAGCCATGTCCTTGTCATCTCAATGATCAGAAGGAAGTGATGCAATATCATAATTATGTAGTGACGTGAGATGCTCTGTGACAACGGCATACTCAGTGGAAGGGGAAGCAGTTTGAGTAAGCAAGTGCCCTCTCTGCACCTGTGGCACTTATATGATTTAGCTTGGTCTGTCTGACTTAATAACTCTTCAAACATTGTAAAACACCGGACCAGTTTTAATACTGTGTCTGATTCTCACAGGTATGTGAATGAACTGTGGTGACCCCTGGAAGCAAAACGCTCACATGTGTAAAGTTAACTACTGACGCAAACATTTGGAAAGGATCTCCTTATCCCTGACCTGGACAAAGTGCCAAAGATGTTCATGGCGGATATCTCTCTCTCCCCTCCTCCATGTATCTACCATGATATCAATAAGTGCTGGAGGACCACATCAGCTCGATTGGGAAAAGCTCAAGTATCTCTCCTCTCTCTCCCAGAGCTGGTCTGGATTAGGAGCACGACAGAGACAGATAGGTGCTGAGGAGATGAATGACAGTTAACCTAAAGTATGCCTGTACTGCACTCCCTTTAACCCTTTAAAAGAGAGATATGTTGCACATTTCGTTTTGGCTCAGCTAGACAGTCTATGCCTTGACAAATGGATTACAGTTCATGAGAAACAAATGTACATGAATGTTCTGTGATTTATGGCATGGTGATAAATGAAATAATTTAACATCACTCAAATGAATTAATAACCAGGTAGAAAGTTGAGCCCCCCTAGACAAGGTTCAGGGAAGAGATCTTAACAGAGGAATCTGGATTAGCTGTTCCTTATCTTCCAGCCTAAATATCTCAGGAGAACATCATTTGTCTGGATTACGTTGTCAGCTTGAAGTCCTCAGAAAGCTCTTCTCACTAGCTAAATGCTAGAAGGGTTTCTCACACTGTTTTTACATAACAATGACAGAGGAATAAGTAGTGATTTATAGGAAATGCTAGATTAATGACTCTCTCTTTCCGGTGTGTGCTGTCACAGTGCCTGTGTCTATCTCCTTGCTAATAACCATTCTACCTCCTGAGAACAGTCAAAATACCTTTACTCTCTTAAAAAACATGTCATCAACTGAATGTGTTTTAATTCATGTGGACATCATGGGTTTTAACCCATTCATACTGCACAAAGCAGGCAGCCACAGTCCATTGAAATAGATGGTATTCCCGACACACATTACTCCCTAACCTACAGTATATCAGTGCAGAACAGCACTGGCAAAGTCCAGCAACAGTAATAGTCCTCTCTGCATTTCAAACTCATAATACTAGAGCATTTCAGCTGATAAGCTTAGCTCCTGCCACGGCACGGGCAAATGGTTTAACTGTTTAGAGAGGAGAGACGCATGCTTTCACTACTTAATGCGCACTATGTAGAAGACAGTTACCTGTACTTTCTTACCTGTTCTTTCTGGTCCCCAGGGTTAGGTTTGGAGTGGTGGTGAAGGTAATCCTGCAGGAGACTCAGTCTGTCCTTCTGTATGTCGATGTCCTCTGACGACCTCTTCTTATTCCTCTTCTCACTACTACTCATGTTCATCTGCCTTGTTACAGAGTGAATGCCATCACACGGACCAGCTCTGCTCTCTCATTTCTCCTCCTCTAGGATTCCAGGTCAAGAAGAAAATGCTACAGCAAAGAGATCTGGGTCTCTCTCTCGCTCTACTCGCTTATCCACTCTCCCTACTCCCCTCTCTCATACACACATTCTTTTTACACTCTCCTCTCTCGCTCTCTCTCTCTCTCCCCTTTCTCTTTCTCTGTAAGTCAGCCAAGGAAATACACTCTTTGAGGAGTCAGTGAGGGAGTGCTTGTGACAGAGAGAGAATGGAAGGGAGTAAGGGTGAGGAAGTTTGTGTTTGAAAGGAGCCATTGCTCAGCAGGGAGAGAGAGGTGCAGCAGTATGATGTCCTTTGTCACATGTCCAGGTCTTTTCATTTACTCTTCCTTTGTCCCCAGTCTTTCAGTGTGTAGACGGAGGCTAAAGCATGGGTGTATATTTAGCTACTCTGCTGCAGTCACTAGGGGTTGTTAGCTGTTGAAGCTGTTTGTTTTGGAGGCTCGCTGCCTGGTTAGCTGGCTCCCCTCTCCACTCTTGACAGCTGAGCTATCCCACTGGGCATACCACGTCATTTCAACATGGAAATGTGGGTAATATTTGGTTGAGACGTTGATCAATGACATTTCAACCTTTATTCACCCACTCAAAAAGACAGCCAGAAGTTTGTTGAATTCCTAATGTGTTACAACTAAAAGCACAACCAAATTCCAACAAAAAAACTATGATTTTTGGTTTAGTTGTCATCAACCATTTAAAAGCACAGAAAAGGCCTAGATCAGATCACACGTTAACCAGCGATAGCCGACACCCGCATAGCTGGTGCTTTGTGGTGTCTGAGGTAGAGCTGTGAAATCAGATAGGCTGCTCGTGTGGTCATTGTCACAAAGTCACACCCGTCTCACTTTTGTAAGAAGTTCAGAACGAGAATGTGTAGACTAAATAGAAATAAGGCACGAGGGGGTGTGGTATATGGCCAATATACCAGGGCTAAGGGCTGTTCTTAGGCAAAATGTCAAAGTGGAATTATGTTTTTCAGAATTTTTACAAATTAATATAAAAATGGAAAGCTGAAATGTCTTGAGTCAGTAAGTATTCAACCCCTTTGTTATGACAAGCATACATTTCAGGAGTAAAAACCTGTTTAGGGGATCTGCGTAGGTCTGGTACCGGTTCCGACCGACATTTTCACTTATAAATCTGTGGACACCGTAGATCAAAATGAATGATAGCCCTGGTTCCCATGGACACAATATTCAAATTACTTTGAAACAACATTGATTCAACCAGTTTGTGCCCAGTGACATGCCACTTTTCTCTCTCCCATGCTGGGAAAGTCCAGCACGGCCAGCCACTCCAACCCACCCCAGAGGCAGTCCAAGACACTGCCAGTTGCTGAGCTAGCGAGGGCTGGGGCTGCCAGGTTCTTCAGGACTTTGGCAGTTAGACAGCTTACAGCCCAGACCGCTTACATAAAAATAAACTAAATTAGCTTGCTGAGCTAAATGTGTTGTACAGTATATTGTTTACAGTGTCAATGGGCATGGTTGGCATCGTTGTGAGGTCGACGTGGGTGTTCTACTGCTGTTGGACATGTGAAATGGACTTGTGGGATCTGGAGCACAGCCTACAATGGGTGAGAGGTAAAGAGTCCAATGAGGACATAACAGTGTGATGTACATTTCTCAATGTTGTCTAATCACTAAGCAGAAACAAAAACAAAAACAAAAACAGAACAGTTACTTCACAATTATTTCACAGGAATAGCCATCCAATCCTCTACTTTTTCCTGTGCTGTGTTAGGCCACTGATTCTCCTCAAAAACACTTCTGTTCACACATACAGTATCCATCACTTGTGTGGGTGTAGTGTGCTGATGTAATGCTTTGCACAATCAAAGAACAAGCACACACACACACAAAGAAAGAGAGTTAGAGAGAGAGAAACCCACTGCATGGTGCTTATACAGTGCATTCGGAAAGTATTCAGACCCCTTAGCTATTTCCACATTTTGTTACATTACAGCCTTATTCTAAAATGGATTCAATACATTTTTCCCTCATCAATCCACACATTGACCATGCTGGTCATTTATGAACATTTGAACATCTTGGCCATGTTCTGTTATAATCTCCACCCGGCACAGCCAGAAGAGGACCGGCCACCCCTCATAGCCTGGTTCCTCTCTAGGTTTCTTTCTAGGTTTTGGCCTTTCTAGGGAGTTTTTCCTAGCCACCGTGCTTCTACACCTGCATTGCTTGCTGTTTGGGGTTTTAGACTGGGTTTCTGTACAGCACTTTGAGATATCAGCTGACGTAAGAAGGGCTATATAAATACATTTGATTTGATTTGATTTGAGGATCACCCAAACAGAAATACCTTATTTACATAAGAATTCAGAACCTTTGCTATGAGACTTGAAATTGAGCTCAGGTGCGTCCTGTTTCCATTGATCATCCTTGAGATGTTTCTACAACTTGATTGGAGTCTACCTGTGGTAAATTCAACTGATTCGACATGATTTGGAAAGGCACACACCTGTCTATATAAGGTCCCACAGTTCAGAGTGCATGTCAGAACAAAAACCAAGCCATGAGGTCGAAGGAATTGTCCATAGAGCTCCAAGAAAGGATTGTGTTGAGGCACAGATCTGGGGAAGGGTACCAAAACATTTCTGCAGAATTGAAGGTCTCCAAGAACACAGTGGCCTCCATCATTCTTAAATGGAAGAAGTTTAGAACCACCAAGACTCTTCTTAGAGCTGGCCGCCCGGCCAATCTGAGCAATCGGGGGAGAAAGGCCTGACAGAGTTCCTCTGTGGAGATGGGAAAACCTTCCAGAAGGTCAACCATCTCTGCAGCACTCCACCAATCAGGTCTTTATGGTAGAAGCCACTCCTCAGTAAAAGGCACATGACAGCCCGGTTGGAGTTTGCAAAAAGGCACCTAAAGACTCTCAGACCATTAGAAACAAGATTCTCTGGTCTGATGAAACCAAGATTGAATAATTTGGCCTGAATGCCAAGCGTCACGTCGAGTGAAAACCTGGCACCATCCCTACGGTGAAGCATGTTGGTGGCAGCATCATGCTGTCAGGATTTTTCAGTGGTAGGGACTGGGAGACTAGTCAGGATCGAGGGAAAGAGCAAAGTTTTATTTATTTATTTTATTTCACCTTTATTTAACCAGGTAGGCCAGTTGAGAACAAGTTCTCATTTACAACTGCGACCTGGCCAAGATAAAGCAAAGCAGTGCGACACAAACATCACAGAGTTACACATGGGATAAACAAACGAACAGTCAATAACACAATAGAAAAATCTATTTACAGTGTATGCAAATGTAGTAAGATTAGGGAGGTAAGGCAATAAATAGGCCATAGTGGCGAAATAATGACAAATTAGCGATTAACACTGGAGTGATAGATGGAGTGATAAAGTACAGAGAGATTCTTGATGAAGACCTGCTCCAGAGTGCTCAGGAAGTCAGACTGGTGCGACAGTTCACCTTCCAACAGGACAACGACTCTAAGCACACAGCAAAGACAACGCAGGAGTGGCTTCGGGACAAGTCGCTGGTCCACTCTGGGCCACTCTGTCCTTGAGTGGCCCAGCCAGAGCCCGGACTTGAACCCGATTGAACATCTTTGGAGAGACCCGAAAATAGCTGTGCAGCGACGCTCCCCATCCAACCTGACAGAGCTTGAGAGGATCTGCAGAGAAGAATGGGAGAAACTCCCCAAATGCAGGTGTGAGAAGCTTGTAGCATCATACCCAAGAAGACTCGAGGCTGTAATCGCTGCCAAAGGTGCTTCAACAAGGTACTGAGTAAAGGGTATGAATACTTAAGTAAATGTGATATTTATTTATTTAAATGTTAATACATTTGCTACAATTTCTAAAAACCTGATTTTGCTTTCTCATTAAGGGGTAATGTGTGTAGATTAATGGGGGGGAAATAATGTAATCCTTTTCTAGAATAAGGCTGTAACGTAACAAAATGTAAAAAAGAAAGGGGTCTGAATATTTTCCGAATGCACTGTATTGTCGAGATGCTCTCAGGTGGCAACATAGTGCTCTTACTTGGTCTCGACCCGTTTTGTTTTTGACATCAAGTTCATTGCAGCTCTTGATACCTAAAAAGACAGATAATCCAAGGGTCTTGCCTCTGTTGTCCTGTGCCACTCCAAGTGAATCATTGTGAAATGCAAAACACAGTTGTTTGACAGCCTCTTTCCTTTCTACGCATTATGTCATCCCATATGAACATGTGGTATTATGGAGTAGATCTATCCAAGCTGAGGGCATCATAAGTATATTTTGATTGAATGTCATATTTCCCACACCCAGATGAGGTCATGTGGTCAGTTCCAGTAGAAGGAAGGAGGTTTGTTATTTTTTCAGTCTGTAGTTACCCTTGAGATGGTGGTCTTATTTCAGAGAATCAGCACGTTGGTTAATATGATTCACATTAATGTGGGTTACTAACGTAAAGTAGCCCTCATTTCCTCACACTAACATGTCTTAGATAATCAGTGTGAATAGAAATCACACCGAACAAATACAAGATGACCGACCAAATATCCCACCAACAGAGTTTACATAATGATGCAATTATTTTTTTTCTTATTGATATCAGATACAAAAGGACCAAAAAGCTGTCATTCTTATAGGCCTAGTTATTGTCCTTATGCACACAGTATATACTGCATTGCATTTGAACTATTTGTGAGAAGTCAACAAAGTCACCTTCAAGCTACTGACATAAAAAGAGACTATAATGTATACTATGGAAGGAATACTCTAGTATCCACTTTAGTGTTTCTGCAGACTTGACTGTAGTATTCACTTGTAGTATACTGTAGTATTTACAGTTTACTATAGTACACATAAAGTAGTAAAAAAAGAGTAGTGTATATATACTATAGTAATTATTGTAGTGTTTTTGCAGACTGCAGTATACTGTAGTATTAAAGGCAGATGTTTTTAGGGACGGTATTATACTGTAGTATTTACTATAGTGTTTTTGTGGACTGTAGCAAGGTATACTGTAGCATTTACTAGGGATGTTACGTGTGATACCGAAACTCTGAGGCATTGCTAACTTTGAAGCTGTGTGCCAATGCGTGTCACAGTATCAGAAGTACGTCATCAATGACGTCAGAAGCTTCGTTTGATCCAATATCTTAGTGTAATGCAATGAACCTGGCACACAGAGTGTATGTGACTGCTCCAGAACAACATTTTGGTGACACGGGTAGAAAACAATTCTGTTGCGTTGGGTTTGTCATATATATCAAGTAGTCAATATTTCCTGTGTTGCATCTTCAAGAAGCATGCATACAAAGAGGGAGTCATTTTCAATTCATGTGATTCATGCTACAGCTAAATTCCTATTTAAATATCATTGATATGAGAAAACACAGGATCACACAATCGCGACTGTTTTATCACCTCTACTACAGATAATTATTAAGACAGCAATGTTGTGTGTGTCAACTACATGCCCGCCACCTTGTGGGGAGCTGTGGATAGTACAGTGAAACTACAACAGGCATGCAAATGCACCCATCGCTAGCTTGCACGCACCACTAGGCTACATACAGTACGGTGCATCTTTTACCAGTTATCAGCCACAATGTTTGTTCGAAGGCACTGATTGCCAACAAACGAGTTATATACACATCGTAATATAACTAAACTCCCCAGATGTGCCAACAATTCATCATCAAACCCAGGTATTGGGTTCATCAAACCCATTTAAAGGCCCAGTGCATAAAAAATATATATTCCCCAGTGTTCTATATATACTAAACAAAAATATAAACTTAACATTTAAAGTGTTGGGTCCATGCTTAATGAGCTTAAATAAAATATCCCAGAAATGTTCCATATGCACAAAAAATGTATTTCTCTCAAATTTTGTGGACACATTTTTTGCTGATTTCAACATTGTGAGCAGAATGCCCTATGGTGGCGGTGGAGTTATGGTATGGGCAGGCATAAGCTACAGACAACGAAGAATATCACATTTTTATTAATGGCAATTTGAATGCACATAGGTACTGTGACGACATCCTGAGGCCTATAGTCATGCCATTCATCCACCGCCATCACCTCATGTTTCAGCATGATTATGAACGGTCCCATGTCGCAAGGATCAGTAGACAATTCCTGAAAGCTGAAAATGTCCCAGTTCTTCCATGGCCTGCATACTCACCAGTTACCCACTGAGCATGTTTGGGATGCTCTGGGTTGACATGTACGACAGCGTGTTCCAGTTCCCGCCAATATCCAGCAACTTCGCACAGCCATTGAAGGGGAGTGAGGCAACATTCCACAGGCCACAATCAACTCTATGCGAAGGAGATGTGTGAGGCAAATGGTGGTCACACCAGATACTGACTGGTTTTGTTTAAAAAAAAATGTATCTGTGACCAACATATGCATATGTGTATTCCAGTCATGTGAAATCCATAGATTAGGGCCTAATTAATTTATATCAATCGACTGATTTCCTTATATAAACTGTAACTTAGTAAGATCTTTGAAATTGTTGCGTTTATGTTTTTGTTTAGTGTATGTATACAGTGTATTTCCACCCTATGAGGTTGGAATAACATTTACATTTGAGTCATTTAGCAGACACTCTTTTCAAGAACAATTAGGGTTAAGTGCCTTTTTTAAACGCATGTCAACAGATTTTTCACCTTTTTCACCTCAGGAATTCAAACCAGCAACATTTTGGTTACTGGCGAAACACTATTAACCCCTAGGCTACCTGCTGCCTCAATGATACTGTAATACACAAATAATACTGTGAAATTGTGAAAATGATGACAATACCCTTTTAGTGTAAGAGCTGTTTGAAAAGACAACCTTGAAATTTCAGCCTGTTTCGGGGGGATGGAGCTTTGGTCTTTCAATGTTGACATCACCATGTGTTAAATTAGTTAATAGACCAATAAGAAAGAGAGTCCCAAACCTCTCTGCCAATAACAGCTTGTTTTCAGTTTTCCTCTCCACACTCTGACCCCTCCCAGACAGTCCTGACAAAATTCTTGCTTGAGAAATTGCTCTTTGCAAAGAAGCTATTTTTGTTTCTTTTTTACCATTTTAATTGAAAACAATCACAATAAGGCACTTCATTGTTACCCAGAAATGATTTGATATTGAGATAAAAAAAACGGCTGCATTGGACCTTTAAGTGAATTCATCCTCTTATGGTAGCCTACTACTGATTTATTTGTAATGGGATATTCAGTGGGATAGACAATACAAGTGCTCCCACTTTTGTTCCAATGTTCTGATGAGGTAGTTGAAAGTATGATCTTTGACAACAAAGTCAAGGGTTGCTGGTTCAACTCAGGATGTCCCTCCTCAATCACTGCTCTAACAGACTACTGAAACATATGTTGAATTAGTTATTGACATTGCAATGAGTTGAAATGCGGACTTTTATTTTGAATCCTCATTACCATTCCAAAGCGACGTCATCGTTTGTGTTTTTATGACGTGCATGTTCTTACTTAGCTACCTACACATTTCTCTTTAGGGATGGGATCTATTAGAAGCTAGTAGGGGTATTTATTTTTATTTTCTCAGAAGTACTGAGTTAGGTAGCAGGATTTATGTGGAGCTAATGTTGTAAACCGTCATTGACCACACACTCCAGCACAGTAGGTGGCAGAATGCAACTTTAACCTTTGCGGACCGCCATTACATCATAGAAGAACAAGAATAATAATCTTTGTTTTAACATTTATTCAGTGCTATACCATGGCGTCGGTTGAGGCTTGGTTCA
This sequence comes from Salvelinus namaycush, assembly GCF_016432855.1. Taxonomy (NCBI): domain Eukaryota; kingdom Metazoa; phylum Chordata; class Actinopteri; order Salmoniformes; family Salmonidae; genus Salvelinus; species Salvelinus namaycush. The sequence goes on from NC_052334.1 coordinate 32,646,689, forward strand.
TGGACGATTCTGACGAAGATCATAGGATGCCACATAAACTAAACCCAAACGAACCTGTGTCTTTGAAGGAGTTAGAAAATATTGGGGTTTTCTCTTGGAAGGTAACGTTAGTTAGCTAACTAGCGAGCAAGGCGGGATAACAACTTGGTAACTTCAGGTATCAAGAAAAAGTTGTCAACGTTAAGCTGGTTACGTTATCTACTTCGTTAGTTAACGTTAGTGTCATACACGTCTGTGAATGCTGGTTAAATTGGATTGCATAACAGTAGCGTCTGTCGCCAGCCTGGTCTCATAGACGTAACATAGTAAACGTTATTCCGGGACGTTCAAATTAGTATATTTTACGTTTGGTATAGTTACATAAAACAGGTTACTTAGGCCAAAATGAAAGTAAGGTGGATGGGTAGGCTTATAACGCGAACATCTAGCAATCCAAAGGTTGCGTGTTCGAATCTCATCAACGACAGCCTTAGCGTTTTAGCTCATTTGCAACTACTTAGCATGTAATCTAACCTTAACCATTTAACCTAACTCGTAGCCTAGCTAATGTTAGCCACAAAAAATTGGAATTCATAAAATAAAATTTTTGAATTTCATAACATTGTATGAGACTAGAGACAGACTGGTTGATTCTGTACTGTCCATGTCTTCCAGTTAGATGCTGATATTTATGAAACAGACCCTGCGCTGGAAAAGATCCGTAAAGACAGAGGCTACTCCTACTCCGACATCATCACTATCGACAAGGACAAACTACCTAACTACGAAGACAAGGTAATACCTGCGTACAGTGACAAGAACACATTTGAGGGTGCTCAGAGTCAGATTACAATTCTTTCACTTGGTATTCTGTATCCCAATATTAGACTTGTTATAATGATACACTTTATAAAAGTGTCCTGCCATTTGTGTACTCTTGTCCCAAGCTGAAGATGTTTTTTGAGGAGCACCTCCACCTGGATGATGAGATCCGCTACATCCTAGATGGCAGGGCCTACTTTGACGTGAGGGACAGAGAGGACCGCTGGATCCGCATCGCCATGACCAAGGGAGACCTGATCACTCTGCCTGCAGGCATCTACCACAGATTCACTCTGACTGAGACCGTATGGCTCCATTTGGCTGTTTACAACACCTACAGTAAAACTGTCCAACATGGAGGGGATTCGATTATCTGGCCCGGGTTGCCCTGGTAGAAGGCGAAAAGCGATTGCATTAGTTTTGGAACCAGGCTTCCTCCCAGGCGTGAGCCAGGTGCCCCGCTCGTGGCTGATGGTTAAGTGACGTAGGTTAAGTACGTGGATTAATGAGTAGGAATCTGTGTTTTCACATGCAGAAGTGATTGCTTTTGATAAAAATGCTATATCTACCTTCCTAATGAAAACTTGAACCTATATTTGATGGGGGGAAAAAATATGTTTCTGAATGAAGCACCATGCTGCCTTGTTGACAACATGACCGAGCGGTGCAGATTACTGTTCCAATTGTGAAGGGCCCTCGTCCCTCACCGCTTTTGCTTTTTCACGTCACGGGCCACAGACCGGTACTCAGCGCAATCGAATCCGCCCGGTGTTCCAAACAGGACATTATTTGTCTTTTTACCTAAACATGCAAACACCATCAGATATAATTCATAGCAAGCAGTGGAGTGCACTAGAATGACATTCACTCTCATGGGATGGGTGGCTCCCTCACTGCTTTTTCCTGTTGATATCACTGGCCATACAGTGCCTTCAGAAAGCATTCATACCCCCTTGACTTATGTTTTTGTTACTGCTTGAATTCCAAATTGATTAATTATTTCTTTTTTTCACCCATCTACACACAATACCCCATAATGACAAATTGAAAACATGTTTTAAGAAATATTTGCACATTTCTTAAATAAAATACAGAAATATCTTATTTACATAAGTATTCAATAAATGTTAGAATCACCTTTGGCAACAATTACAGCTGTGAGTCTTTATGGGTAAGTCTAAGAGCTTTGCAAACCTGGATTGTACAATATTTGTACGTTCTTAAAAAAATTATTCAAGCTCTGCCAAGTTGGTTGTTGATCCTTGCTAGACATCCATTTTCAAGTCTTGCCATAGATTTCCAAGCCTATTTAAGTCAAAACTGTAGCAGGAAAATTCAATGTCATCTTGGTAAGCAACTCCAGTGTTGATTTGGCCTTAGGTTATTGTCCTGCTGAAAGATGAGTTTGTCTCCCGGAAAGCAGACTCAACCAGGTTTTCCTCTAGGATTTTGCCAGTGCTTAGCTTTATTCCATTTCTTTGTATCCTAAAAAACTCCCTAGTCCTTGCCCATGACAAGCATACCCATAACATGATGCAGCTTCCACCATGTTTGAAAATATGAAGTGGTACTTAGTAATGTTGGATTTGCCCCAAACATAACTTTGTCCTGAATACAAAGCATTAATTTCTTTGCCACATTTTTAGCAGTTTTTCTTTAGTGCCTTATTGCAAACAAATATTTGTATTCCTTCCTCCTTTTCACTCTGTCATTTTGGTTAGTATTGTGGAGTAACTATAATATGTTGTTGATCCATCCTCAGTTCTCTTATCACAGCCATTAAACTAACTGTTTTAAAGTCACCATTGGCCTCATGATGAAATCCTTGAGCGGTTTCCTTCCTCTCCGGCAACTGAGTTAGCAAGGACGCCTGTATCTTTGTAGTGACTTGGTGTATTGATTTATTTTTACCCATCTACCAATAGGTGCCCTTTGCGAGGCATTGGAACACCTCCCTGATCTTGTGGTTGAATCTGTTTGTAATTCACTGCTCGACTGGGGGACCTTACAGATAATTGTATGTGTGGGGTACAGAGATGAGGTAGTCATTGAAAAATCATGTTAAACACTATTGCACAGTGAGTCCATGCAACTTCTGACTTAAGGAAATTTTTACTGCTGAACTTTATTTGGGCTTGCCATAAAAGGGGTTGAATACTTACTCAAGCTTTTTGTTTAATTAACTTGTACATTCTAGAAACAATGGAATTTACATTGTGGGGTATTTTGTGTGTAGGCCAGTGACAATCTCTGGAAAAAGTTGAGGGGTGTGTATACTTTCTGAAGGCATTGTAGACCGGTGCACCCCAGCTCAGCTTAATCAAACTCCCTCAATGTCTTCCATCAGGTCATGTGGTTAGGATAGGATATGCACGCAGTTGACCTATGAGAATGTTTAGGTCTAGAGCCATACTGCATGTCCAAGTCAAAAGTAAGATTTTTACATTTCAAATAAAATGTTGATTGTTTTTCGTCATGCATTTTACAGAACTACACTCAAGCCATGAGACTGTTCGTGGGGGAGCCTGTATGGAAAGCCTACAATCGTCCAGCAGATGAGTTTGATATTCGCCAGAAGTATGTGAGCGCTCTCCAATGTGCTTAAGACGAGCAACAGGTGGTACTGAATGGATGCAGTGTCCATAGAATTACACAATTTCTATGGCCAACCAATCTTCTAGGAACCAATTTAGTGGAGTTGGATAATCAAAGACTCATGACAAAGGCTTTTGTATTATCAGGTATTTAAACCCATGCAGTGCCTGCAATTATACTAATTAACACACCACTTTATGATTTTGTCCTTATATTGTATTGCGCCACTCAAGGTCGCATTCTATTTTTGTAACACTACATCAGTCTAGTAAGCTGTTTGTTACCTACACTGAGCTAAAATGCCAGTAAGCTATCACATTAAATCACTCTTCAATCATTTAGTTGTCTAACTTTTCATTCTTCTAAAGTAATTGATCGTCACAAGTCTGGTCTCAATCAATAACCATTGTAAAAGGTCTACACCAAGTTCAGTTTATTTGGATAAACAAGATTCCTTTTCTCACATCCAGAGCAATACAGTACACTTCAACAACATCAGGTAAACACCACAGCATGTAAACAAACAGTTATACTTAAGAGATCATTAGGATAATTCAATAACTTTCCATTAATATATTTTCCCTATGAATAATATGTACAGTTGAATTATTCCATATTTATTTTACATTTCTTTTGTGGAGAGGGGTGGATCCTGAGCCAAGTCATTCATTGCCCCTCAAATTCAAAAAGTTACAGAAGTGTCGTTGATTTTACAGGACAAAATAACATGATTTACTCAGGTCTTAATTACACAGGAATGCAAAATGTCCGCCTTGTCTAAAAACATTGTACTGTATGTATTCACATAGATATCCTATCAGCATTCACTTGTGAGTTACACAATCATTTCCATCACTACTAGTATAATATGGGGAGTGAATTTGCCTGCGCTGTGAGAACAGTTGTGTGTGCCTGCTCTAGAGTTCAGGCAGGGTAATGCCCATGTTGTTTAGTGGAGTGTAATGACACTCAAGCCTAGGCCACACTCCTGATGGGCCCCCTATTCTTGCAAATGTTTTGCTCTAATCTTGTGACCTACAAGGGTCCCATACCTCCCTGGTTCCCGCTACACCAGTTTGAGGCACTGTGTGTTGAAGCTGTCTCCCTCTCGGCAGGCCACTGACTCCAGCAGGGCCTGTTTCTTCTGGGTGGAGCGGGACGACTCCAGCTCGTACATGGTGGTCAGGTTGAAAAGGACGCTCTCGTGGAGGTACAGGGCCGGGTCCTGTTGCACCAGGCCCTCCAGCTGTCTCAGCGACTCCTTCAGACGGCCCAGGTACAACAGGCACACTGCTGCATTGTTATTCGCCTGTAGGGGAGAGGAGAGAGAGGTTATTGGCCTGGAGGGAGAAGAAGAGAGGCCAGAAAGGCCTCAGAAGTGAAGGGAAAGCAGTGGTATTACTCTACTACTGTAGTATCCCTTGATCATGTGTAGTACTTACTATATAATTTTGTAATACTGTATAATACAGTATACTGCACACTATAGTATCCCTCGATCATGTGTAGTACTTAATATAGAATTTTGTAGTATACTGTAGAATACTATACTTCACACTAGTATAGTTTGATAATGTAGTGCTTACTTTAGAATGTTGTAGTATACTGGAGAATTATATACTACATGGTGTAGTGTTTACTATAGCATGTTGTAGTATACTGGAGAATACTATGTAATACTACAGTATTATCTGCAAAAAACACTGTAGTAAATAGATGGGTTAGTTGACAATGTCATGTTACCGATGCACACGCTTCAAAATGGGGCAGAAGTCCGTGAGTAGTTGTGATTCTGGATTGCCAGACAGCTACCAACAATGACAAGAAACTGCCATGTAGGGAATCTTTAAGTGACTCGTTTCATCTTGTTCTTGATACCATGTCTTGTTTTGACTGATTTCAAGTCAATGCTAATATGGCAAATTCGCTAGCCAACCAACAACTGTAACAATATATTTGAGCGACAAGTGCTCATTGTGCAAATTTATTTGTTTTCAATAAACATTGGAGATGAAATATAGTTTACATGTTGTCAACAATCTAAGCCAACCCCGTCTGTTTTGGCCCATAGTTGCACACGCATAATTTTTGTTGCTGGACAACCAACCCGTCTATACTACTTTTTCCCCCCCCGTATGCTCCACCCATTCCCCATATCCCAATTTGTGCCACCGAGGAGTGAGAATCCTAATCCAAGTATAGATCATATCTTGTGTTAGCTACAGGTTTTAGAAAAGAGCAGAAGCTCTGAACTATCAGTTCAGACTCGAGTCCTACCTACAGTACCAGTCAAAAGTTTGGACTCCTACTCATTCCAGGGTTTTTCTTTATTTTTACAATTCTCTACATTGTAGAATAATAGTGAAAACAAACTATGAAATAACACATATGGAATCATGTAGTAACCAAAAAAGTGTTAAACAAATCGAAATATTTTGAGATTCTTCAAAGTAGCCACCCTTTGCCTTGATGAAAGCTTTGCAATCTATCAACCAGCTTCACGAGGTAGTCACCTGGAATGCATTTAAATTAAGAGGTGTGCCTTGTTAATTTGTGGAACTTCTTTCCTTCTTAATGCATTTGAGACAATCGGTGGTTGTGTTGTGTCAAGGTAGCGGTGGTATACAGACGATAGCCCTATTTGGTAAAAGACCGAGTCCATATTATGGCAAGAACAGCTCAAATAAGCAAAAAGAAATGACAGTCCATCATTACTTTAAGACATGAAGGTCAGTCGATCCGGAAAATGTCAAGAACTTTTAAAGTTTCAAGTGCAGATGCAGAAACCGGCTCTCATGAGGACCGCCACAGGAAAGGAAGACCCAGAGTTACCTCTGCTGCAGAGGAGAAGTTCATTAGAGTTACCAGCCTCAGAAATTACAGCCCAAATAAATGCTTCAGAGTTCAAGTAAGACCCATCTCAATAATCAACTGTTCAGAGGAGACTGCGTGAATCAGGCCATTATGGTCGAATTGCTGCAAAGAAACCACTACTAAAAGGACACCAATAAGAAGAAGAGACTTGCTTGGGCCAAGAAACACAATCGATGGACATTAGACCGGTGGAAATCTGTTCTTTGGTCTTGAGTCCAAATTTTAGATTGTTGGTTCCAACTGCCGTGTCTGCGAGATGCAGAGTAGGTGAACGGATGATCACCGCGTGTGGTTCCCACCGTGAAGCATGGAGGAGGTGGTGTGATGGGGCTTTGCTGGTGACACTGTCAGTGATTTATTTAGAATTCAAGGCGCACTTAACCAGCATGGCTACCACAGCCTTCTGCAGCGATATGCCATCCCATCACATTTTTGGTTACTACATGATTCCATGTGTCATTTCATAATTTTGTCTTCACTATTCTACAATGTAGAAAATAAAGAAAAACCCTTGCATGAGTTGTATCCAAACCTTTGACCTGTACTATACATGTTATGCAACATTTGCTCTTAGTATTTGCCCAGTAGGTTTCCTCAAGGAAAGCACCCCACTTTTGTCAAAGATAAAACAAATAGTAAATACTACAGTAAACTTTACTACAGTCATGTACATTAACACTACAATGAATACTAGTGTACTTCTGCAAAAACACTACAGTGAATAAATATAGTAATACTACAGTATTTAGAGCATCGTATACTATAGTATATTTTCATATGGGTATGTTGACAGGGGAGAGAAAGCAGAAAGGAGTTTTTTTGCCTGCAGGGAGAGGAAAGAGGGCATTTTTGGCATGTGTGTAAAGAGAGGAGAGGGGACAAAGGCTTGAGGAGAGTGGGGAAATAATTATTATTCATCTACAGAGAAGGAGAGGAGAGAGTAATTTGCCTGAGGAAGAAAGGAGAAGAGCTCTGCACAGGAGAGAGAGGGAAGAAAGGCGTTATTTGTCTAGGGAGAAGATAATGTTGCCTTAGGGGGAGAGAGGGAGGCTGTTTTCTTGCTTGAGGGGAAATATCATGTAGTCGAGGGGTGAGATCTGCCTCAAACTACAGTGCATTTATTTACAGTCTTCTAGTAAAGTAAAACCTCCGATGTATCCTATAAAATGTGTTAAGTCTTAATCACGTATAGTTGTCATAAATTGTTGTAGATTGCGTGATCACCTACCACAGGGTTTTTGGGGTCGATCTTTAGGACCTCTGCGAACGAGGAATGTGCCTCTGAGTAGTTGTTCTGACTGAGGTAGATGAAGGCCCTGAACCACACAACACACACACACAGGTCAGCTGGGTTACTACAGAGACCTATCACATTACAATGTCACTTCAGTGATTCTGTGTGAAGATGTGCCAGTCGGCCAACTGACAGGAATTAACAGCTAATGTGAATCAACAGTGTGAATGGCACCATTTTGTCTCCTAGCAAAGCATCACAAAGTGACCCCTGTGCCTACTCACACCCTACAACTGTAAGGGAAGTCTGACAGAAGTACAGATAAATGAATCAGGAAATAGTTTCATTTATGACACACACTGATTCGTACCTGTTCATCAAAACACATGTGTCTGTAGTTCCACTTCCCTTCTCCAGAGAGGCTTTCTCCACATCTAGGAAATACTTCTCGGCTGTTTTAATGTCTCCAATCTGGTCAAAAATAACAATTCAAACCAAAACACATTATGTTGTGGAAAAACTAGTTGAAATTGAAAGAGAAAAGGTGTGTGTGTGTGTGTTCACCTGCAGGAATATGCGTCCTATCCCACTCAGCAGCTGTACTTTCTGCTGAGGCTCGTACTGGATGATGGAGTGATATGTCTCTACAGCCAGAACATAGTCCTAGATAAAGAGAGAGGGAGACAGAAAGAGCGAGGGAGACAGACGGAGTGAGAATTAATCAAGTGTATTGACCATTAGTAGGGCGAGGTGTCCCTGGTCACACCGTGCCCCAGCCATGGCTGTTCTCTACCACACATCACATTGCTCACATGCTGACTGAACTGCTGAGCATGGCTGCAATGTATCTGGGGATGGGAGAGGGTCAGTGAGTTGGTGCAGTGTGTGTGTGTGTGTTTACATTCATGCTACCACCAGCAGATGGCGCTGTGTCTCTTTCTATGGTCCTATGTACAGAACGACTCCCCACTTTCTCTCTGTCCCTCTATTTCTCCATCTCCCACTAACAAAGAATCCAATCAGGGTGATCCTATGGGATATTACTGGGAAGCCTGTGGTCTGCCATCATACATCTACAGACCAACACAAACAACATTTTACACACAACTGTCACTAGGAAAGAACAAGCAACATTGTTAGAAAGCATTCTCTAGTAAAGTATAGAGCCCTCAAACTCAACTCCGAACCTCGATGCCAGTTCCACTGCATTTTTTCATTGTTCCCCTCTAATCAGGGAATGATTTAGACTTGGGACACCAGGTGGGTGCAATTAATTATCAGGTAGAAAGGAAAAGCAGGAGGCTCCGGACCTCGTAGAGTAAGAGTTGAATAACCCTGGCCATTAAACATGATGAATGCCGTCTTCATCGAAGGAACTTGTCAAATGTATTGTGGGTGTCAGGTGAACACTGTTGTGTTACTCTGCATCTGCCAATTACATTACAACTCCAATCCATGATAGTCAGATCATCCAGAATGGTGGTTCTGTTACAGGATAGCTTTGTGTTTCACCGTTCCCTCATTTGGTCTAGACTCTGGGTGATGATATTGAAGTAGATGTTTTGAACGGGCAGGACAGACAGTGTCTTGGTGCAGGATATGCTCAGGCTAGCGTCCGCCTGGCTGTTCCACTGTCAGCATGGGTCTCTAGACATAGGGCTGGACTGAGGGGAAGGCAGAATGAAGTGGACTGAACCAGACAAACGGCATCTCTCCTTATATAATAAAACACACACACCTGACAAGACCTCTCCTAACACATTTACTCACTATGCACCAAAACAATGCTGCTTAAACCCAATAAGCCTTTATTAGCCATTGTGTGTGTGTGTGTGTACATGTGGCTTGCTAGTTGTTATCCATTCCTCCGCTAGCTTCCTGACAGCCATGGACGGGCATGTGTGTGAATATGTGTCTGGGCAAGTACGTCAATGAATGTGTGTGTTACAGTTGGTGTGTGTGTGCGCATACACCCACAGGGGACTCTGGTAGCTCAGTGCTGCCGTTATAGTCCCTCCCCCACCCCACACGGAACACATACCTTCATCATGAGCAGACAGTTAGCCATGGCGTACATGACCCGACTCAGACGAGACTTCCACAGCTGAAGAGATGCTGCAACAAAGGACACATTGGTTTCATTTCAGACCTGTTGATTTATGTACCTGGGCAATTTTAGCATTGTGGGACCATTCATTGAATCAATATTTCACTGTACAAAAACAGAGTTGAATATAACACACAACAGAAGCATGGGAGAGCAAATTCAGCACCTCCTTCCCTTTCTCTCCCATCTCTCTATCCAACTACCCCCTCCCCTCATCACACTAGTATTCCCATCACCATCGTTTGTCTGAGAAGGAAGGGAAGACGCTGCAACTCCCTCTCCCACACACTCCCTCTTTCTATCCTCAGGCTGATTGTGTAGGCTGTCAGTGGGCTTGTTTGTGCTCATCTGCAGCAGGATGTGTGTGTTCATATGCGTGAATGTGTATGGACTGGATTGTGTGCACAGGCCTATCATTGTGTGTGTGTGTAGTGAACCTGTGTGTGTGTTCTTGCTGACTGAGGCCATCACTCAGTGGGGGTCTATTGAGATGTGCTAGTCTTTGTTATTGAGTGCGTAGGAAGAGAAGCAGAGAGAGAGACTGACAAAGTAGTGAGGTGCAACTAACCAGATCCCTCTGCATCTGAACAGTACGATGAACCAATTATTGAAAAGTTGGCCATGTCTTATGTATTGATTGCTTTCTCACGACTCAAAACCAACTGTCTCAATGGTCTATGCCCATTTAATAAGTTCCTTTAATATAAAACAAAGGTCTGACGGCAAAATAGTGGCTTCACTGGGAAGAGGATGGCGGAGGTTGAATAACACTGGGTATCGAGTGTGGGTTTACGCCACTCTCTCAGTGTGGGACAGGTGGGGACTAGACACTGTTCTGTACCGCACCTTGTCTGTTCTCCTGGGTGAGGTTGATCATGCTGCCGTCCTCAGCCAAGCCCTGCTCAAGGTTATCCAGGATCTATCAGGAGAGACAGCGTTGTAAACAAGGTAGTCATTATTTTTCAACCCATCACTGACTTTATTAGAAGAAAACAAAAGCGAGGGAGGACACGAGAGAAAGTTGGTGTGTGTGTGTGTGAACTCACGGTCTGACAGACGGTCCTCATGCTGTGTAGTCTGTCCAGAGACTCCTGTGGTTTCCCCAGGTACTGAGGCAGCTCTGCATGCAGCACCCGCATCGAGAACGGAACCATGGAGCCTGAAAGAGCGAGAGAGAGAATCTTCACACATATGTCATTCACAAACTCCCACAGATGAAACGTACAGATGGCGTTGAGAAACGTGTGTTGCAAAGCAGGAAGCCTCCTCTCCCTTTATCCAACACTCTCTTCCTCCAGCTCTCTTCCTCTCACCCCTCTCTCCTGAGGAACGAAGGCCCTACCTAGAGGTGAGCAGTGAGACATGTGCCTGAGCTTTGAGCCTTTGATCTCTGGCTCTTTGATAGCTACAGAGGAAGCACTGTCTCGGTCTGTCTGTCGCTGTCTGTGTAGAGATTCTCTGGTAATCAGCAGCACCCATGAAAACACCCACGACTCCTATCTACAGCTTTACAGTGACGTCACAGAGAGAACAGCCATGTTCTGGAGTACTAAGGGTCAGGGGTTAAACTCGTTTCACCCTGATGACCTAAAGAAACATCGGACTTGTCGGCTTCGTGTAGAAAGAGTGAACTAAATGAAAGTACATCCCATCGTTTAGTGAAACTATGACTTGTTGCAGATAGAAAATAAAACTATTCAAGTTGCCTTTAAAAAAACATTAAACTTTTTCCTCTCACTTTGTAAACAAATGAATAACCGACTCTGTTTTTTTAAACAGTATATCCTGATGGTTGTTTGAGAGGATATGCTTGGCGCTCACTAATGTTCCTTCTAAGAGTTAGATCATGGATAATAGATATTGGATGGGGGCAGCAGACCTTCAGATGTCAATCTTTGATGCCAGGCAGGAAACTGTTGCCAGTATCTGTAGCCACCTAGGGCAGCACAAAGCATTTAATATTGAGGAATGGAAATTCAATCTGCTCTCCCCTTGGACTGCTGTGTGGTGTCGCTTCAAGCGTTCACCTCGGTTCTCTCGCTGTCTGTGTGTCCGCGGCCATGACTCTATAGCGATTGCCTCTACTATAGTAAACCCTAGGGCTGTAGAGACTAAAGCAATGGCACTACATCAGAGAGCTGCTCATGCAGAGTTAAAAGGGAAAAACAACAGTGGCACTGAAATAAAGTGTTGTCTTTGGTTGTTAGCAGGGCTGGGGATTTCTATGGTTTGATCAGGGGGGTGTCAGAGCGTTTGGTTAGTATTTTAAGTATAGATGGTGTGTACCTCTCCTCCCAGGGTATACGGTAGGATAGTATTCATAGTAGAGGTCAGGTTGGTCCAGGTTTCCAAACGGCTCCAGTTCCATCTCAGCGTTCTGGAACAGGCTCAGCTTGGTGAGCAGGGCCAGGCGAACAAACCACAGCTGCAACAACACACACTCTTGTCAACCTAGTCTGTCCCCCCCACCCTCTCTGTGAGTGTGTGTGTGTCACCCCACTCTTGTCATCCTAGCCTGTCCCCCCCCCACCCTCTCTGTGAGTGTGTGTGTCACCCCACTCTTGTCATCCTAGCCTGTCCCCCCCCCCACCCTCTCTGTGAGTGTGTGTGTGTCAGCCCACTCTTGTCATCCTAGCCTGCCCCCCCCCCCCCCACCCTCTCTGTGAGTGTGTGTGTCAGCCCACTCTTGTCATCCTAGCCTGCCCCCCCCCCCCCCCCCACCCTCTCTGTGAGTGTGTGTCAGCCCACTCTTGTCATCCTAGCCTGCCCCCCCCCCCCCCCCACCCTCTCTGTGAGTGTGTGTGTCAGCCCACTCTTGTCATCCTAGCCTGCCCCCCCCCCCCCACCCTCTCTGTGAGTGTGTGTGTCAGCCCACTCTTATCATCCTAGCCTGTCGACCCCCACCCTCTCTGTGAGTGTGTGTGCCAGCCCACTCTTGTCATCCTGAGTCTAATTCATGCAGGCAGCTCCTGGCTTTAACCCCCATCCTCTCCTCTACCACACACACACATGTTAGTCTTACCTCTATTCCCCAGACACACTGTACCGACACTTAGCTACATACATGATCAGATACATGATCAGATACGAGACTTACACACATAAACCACTCACACACATACAGGCATTTGCACCAGTATTGCCAAAGACAAACAGAAACATTTACAGACAGACACACAGGTACCTGTAGTGAGTCAGTGTTGTGGCTGGAGGGCTGGCCAGCCTTACCGTAGCCCTGACCATGAGCTGTCAGCAGTCTGCCTGTCAGGTCCACCGCAGCACGCCAGTTCTTCGTGCTCTACAGGGACAGAGGAGCCGTTACAACAAAACCAACAGACAAGGTGAGAGGACAGGCGCACACACACACACACACACACACACACACACACACACACACACACACACACACACACACACACACACACACACACACACACACACACACACACACACACAGGACACGGTGACCGCTAAAATTAACCAACCAGAGATGCCAACCATAGCATTGTCAAGTGAGTTTATGACTGGTGGTATTAGTGGTAAGGAGCCAGGGCAGCCAAAGACAGGGGACGGAGGGGCATAAGAGGGTGTGTGGAGTCGAGCCTCCCAATCAGTAAGGATGACAAGGTCAGCCCAGAGATTGGGTTTTCACTGCACGGCCATTCATCACAGCCAGCCAGCTAATTAGGCAGCAGAGGATTACACATTAAACAGAAGGGGGGAGGGTGAAAGGAGAATAGAAGAACAGAGAGAGGAGAGGAATGCAAGCTAGATCTGTTGAGTGAATAGAGGAGGGAGAGCCCAGTCACAACAGACAGCTTTCTTCCTATACTGGAGCACAGGTGGGGTTCCATCATGGGAGATTTCACTGGCTTGTCATTAGTTAAACACAGCCACAAAGTCATAATTATGGCTAAACCCCACCCATTTCTACAATTTCTCTACTTAAAATTGTATTTTAAACCTAACCTTAGCAACACTGAACCTTATGCCTACATTTTTGTAGCCAATTTTGACTTTGTGGCTGTGTTAATTAGTGATGACAATTTCACTGGGACAATGAAAGACATCCTTTCTCCCCCCTCTCACTCTTCCACACACACACACACTCCCTCTCCCCCATGCCAGTGTCCCTGGTGCCTCTAAATCTTCATTAGGGGGTGAAATGAAGCTGAAAACGAGAGACATGGAGATGGCCAAAAGCAGCTGCAGCCACTGAGACAGAACCCACGGCAGTCCCCAGGGAGTTTGGGGAAAGTTACCTGAGTTTTACAACCCTATATTGTACACGCATACCCTCGCACGACCCTATACTGGACACGCATGCCCTCGCACGACCCTATACTGGACACGCATGCCCTCGCACGACCCTATACTGGACACGCATGCCCTAGCACAACCAAGTCACAAGTAGGCTTGAAAAAGAGCGCCACCTGTTGGGTCAGTGGGTGGTCTCCGAAAGGGGTGCCGGTTTAGTATAGTCACAACTTTTCCATAGTCCCGGTAAGAGACTGATAATGACCAGCAGAATACAGGGATAGCCTGCAATTCACACGTTATTTCACACCCAATACAGGCACACACACAACTTCACAGAGGGAACTGTTGGTGATGCAACTGGAAAGCTCCAGAAGTGCTAACAGAGGAGCCTGTAAACAATGGGGTCCCATTCCCCACCTCTGTTCCCTGCACGTGGGGTAGGCAGAGTTGAGGGCAGGTAGGTACTTGTTTCAGGAATTAGATGGCTGTGAGTTAATGTTCAGGAGAGGGACAGTAAGGGTTTTCAACAAGGGGTCGTTCCATCTCAAAAAGCACAAGAAAGAGGATCGACACCCACCATCTAGATTGTTCCTAAATGTATTCTGTTAGAAACAAAATATTAGCATTCCTACAACTGATACTCGTTGTTGGGGTGGGGGGTGGGTTTGGTGTGGGATCTATGGGTGGCTTTTTACAATCTCATTGTTAGAACAAAAAGTTAGGTCCAAATCACATGTGAGGTACTATATTCATTGGATATTATATGAATCCTACACATTAAAATGGCTAATTTGGGTGCAATCAATTAGCTTAACTTCTAATGATCAAAATCAAATTATTTCCCAACAAAAATAATGTTGCAGGAATGCTAATCTTCTGTTTCTAACGACAGAAATGATTTCAGAGCAATCTGAGATGGTGGGTGTCATGGCTTGCTGAAATGACATGGAATGACCCACCAAGACCAATGTTAGTTAGTGCCATCCCACACCCATGCATACCCAAACACCCAACCACATCAATAATCCCAGGTGTGAGAAAAGTCTATTAGAAGAGGTGAGAGAGAGAACAGTAGATGGATATGGCATGACTAATACACTGAACAAAAATATAAAAACGCAAGATGCAACAATTTCAAAGATTTTTACTGAGTTACAGTTCATAGAAGGAAACCAGTTCATTGAAATAAATGCATTAGGCTCTAATCTATGGATTTCACATGACTGGGAAATGCAGATATGCTCGCTAACAGGGATGTAAACAAATTTGACCCCAAAAAATGTTTTTGTGTATATGGAACATTTCTGGGATCTTTTATTTCAGCCCATGACACATGGGACCAACACTTTACATAATGTGTTAATATATTTTTTCAGTATAATTTACCTCCGCTCATATTACTCTGCAATAAGAGCCAATCGGATCCTCCTAAATCAAATGAGGATGCATTAAGACAGAGAAGTTGCTGATTATATTGAGTGATATTTAATGAGGAAATGCGGATGAACACAAAATGTGTACTGAGCAGGGCCACAGTGCAGGCCTAAATTAAAACTCCTGTCTCTCACACTGGGGAAGGAAGTGAATTAGCCACAGTTTGCATGCATAGTGTTCGCGCACAGCCACCGGGGAGGCAGGGGTATGAGCTTCCTTTCAGCTCATCCCTTTTTATTCACCTGATTTTTTTTTAAAAATAGAAAAAGTTCAACAGAAGCCCTTGTGAGTACTACAGACGTGTGGCGTGCACTCACGCATGCACACAGCTGGGGGAGAGAGAACCAAGAGGATTACAAGCCAGCTAGTGTCTGCTTGACTAGCCACAGTTCTGACGGGGCAACAGCGAGAGACTCCAGAGCCAGTAAAACCAACCAGGCCTTGGGCCCCCGCCAGGGAGCTCCATCCCCACCCCATAGGAGAAGAACAGAGAGACTTCACTACAGCCTACTACTTCAATAGAATACCACTGGATTCCCTACTCATAGAAAACACACAGAAACAAACACGAGGCTGTGTTTGCTATTAGCAGCGTCATGGGTTTAAAAGGGGTGAGGATTCTTAAATTGTGTTGAAGATCACAAGTTTTAGAGATTTTCCTTTGGTGAAGTAAAAACTCCCTGAAGCGAAGCTCACTGCACACCCACTGCCAGGGTTCTCGTGAGACGCCAGCCTCCAGCCAAACACAGTAGAAAGGCTACTCGCCCTGTTCTGCCTAACAAACTAAGCTCCTGTGCCACTTCAATTTAGCCCCAGCATTTTGAATGAATACAGAGGGGAGAGACAAAAGAAAGGTAGTATGCAAAACACACTAGCATCTCTAAGGCCTTGGTAGTGGCTAACTTGTCTTTGATGGTTTGGTGAAGGGCTGTAGGCCTTGTATCAGTGGCCCTGAGTGTCAGTCCAGGGCTTTGCCTCCAGGCCAAGAGGATGGACTGACTGGCTGACTGTTCTAAAGACCACAGTAGTTTCTTTTTGAAGGGATCCAGACATCTATAGCCCTGGGACAATGGTATAGATCACATGACTGATATGAAGGAATTTTGAAGTAACTAGCTTAGTAGGGATTGCATAGCAACTCTGTATAACCCTGTAATGGCTGTCTCTGGGAGAGTTCTGAACAGCGTTCCTTTGGGTGACCGTGTTTGATGACGTTGTCCACAGACGGATTTAAAGGCCTCATTCTCCCTTTACAAAACTCAGTACCTAGCTGTAGCTACATTGCCACGCTCTGTGCTTATGCCCAGGACCAGCGCTGAAGAGCACTGACTGCTATAGCATAGGACAAACAGCTGACACAGCTAGTCCAGGTCTCAATGTTGTAATGGGTTGAGGTAATGACAACTCTGCTGCACACCTCCAGGTAGCTACTGTATAATGCAGGTCATTGTGGTTACAGAGGGGAGGGAGCGTCAAGGCCAAGGCTGACCCAGCCAAGGTGGGAGGAAGGTGGGGATGATGCTAATCATACCTCCCCCGGCCCCCTTCCTCCACTGGACATATGGCCCCGGCACAGACGGGCCTGGCCCCAGGCCCAGACACCAGCACACTAGGGAGAGAGGGAGGTCATCAGCCCCAGAGGAAGAGAGGGATGGAGAGAAGGAAGGAGAGAGGTGGTTAATCAAAGTGACAGATTAACCAGCCCAGGGCCCTGCTGAGAGAGCGGGGATGCTGACCAGCCACAGGGAGAGAGAGGAGACAGGTCACCGGAGGGAGAGAGATGAGAGAAATATAAGCCCTAGGCCAATATCACTATGGGGAGAGAGAGAGGGGGGGGGGGGGGGGGGGGGGGGGGGGGGGACAGGTCACCAGAGAGGCCATGGGTAATGCTGAGCAAGAGGAGGCATTGGCCAGCTGACATTGGCCACAAGAGACAAGAGACGGGTCACAACACAAGCCTCAGAGGAAATGAGGAAGGGATGAGAGGGAGGGAAGAGAGAGAGAGAGAGAAAAAAATAAAGTCCCTGAGCCCTGCTGAGCAAGAGGGGAAATGCTGACGGGCCGACTCAGGGGAGAGGACAGACGGGTCACTAGCTCTCAAAGGAAGGGTAGAGAGAGACATCCTGAGGGATAGAGGACAGTTAACCAAGCAGTGAGAAAGAGGATCTGGCTCTCCCTCTACAACACCAACATTCAACAGGGTTTGGGTCAGTTCTATTTCAAGTCAAAGTGTGGAGCTATGATATTTGGACTCAGTTACCCTATGTTCAGGTGGTGTTAATAATAATATTATCTGAGCTCGCCTATGAATAATGTTCTCTCAGTGGTGTATATCACCACTGTCTGTTTGTATCAGCGGGGGATGGGGAGAGAGAGAGAGAGAGAGAACGCAGCATCTGTTCTCAAAGCCTCGCTCTTCTCCACAGAGGCTGTTTCCTCCTTTTTATCCCTCGCTTCCCCTCCCCTCATCTCTCTTCTTTCCCAGCCTAATAGCTCTCTTCCTCTTCTCTCTCGTCCTTCCTCTCCCTCTCCTCTGTTCTTCCCTTCCATAATCTCTGTGCTCCTCCCTCCATCTGTGATAGCCAGCGTTTGTGTGTTCTCTCAGAGGGAGTGTGGTGGCAGTGGGTGCAGTCGTACTCTGGCACTGCAGCATGAGTCACTGCCAGCTCCCAGCAGCCCCCAGAATCAGGAGGGAGTACACACACACACACACTGACAAAAGACACACACATGCCAGAGGGAAGACTCACACACATCTCTATACAGCCATAGGGCACATCTAATTAGTCACTACAATCCCAAGGTAAACATAGCTCTGTGTGAGCGAGCGAGCGCGCACACACACACACACACACACACACACACACACACACACACACACACCAGGGTTTCTAATAGCCAATAAATAGAATTGGTGCAGGCCAATTGTCTGGGAGAAGAAAAAAAAATCCCATTACAAGATGCTTTTTAGCCTATTCATTGATGGAAATACCAGTCGACGTAAATACATTTGACCGGTCATGCTTGTCGTCTATAGATTCATTGCATAATTTTGTGGAATTACATTGGTGAGTGTGTATTTTTGTTCGCTGTTATGATTCTTATTTATCACACGTTCAGAGCATATAGATACAGAGCGGGAAATCTGTCAGACAGCACAAGAGCTGCTGCTGAAGCTCCTGTTGCTGCTGGAGTGAACATGTGCTTTTAAGCCAAATCATTGCACAATTCTAAATGCAATCGCGTGTTAAAAACTGTTTTGATGGCCACGATTAAAAAGAGCTATTTTTATTTCTCAACTGGAATTTGAAGCGCACTTCCCATTCAAGTGCATAGGCAACGGTAGGCACGCTAGTTATTGCATCTTTAGATCTCCAATTGTTCAACATTTCTAACGGATATTCTCATCTCTGTCATTTTCCCGCTTATTGCATTATGGAACGGGTATTTGTGTGTAGCCTACTGCCATGTGCACATCGCTGCGCTTATAATGTGAAGAAATAATATTTGATCAACATTTTAAGGTAAACATTCTGATCTGTTGCATTTATGTACTGGTCGTATGAATTTGTGCTCTATCGTCCTGCAACTGTAGCAGAGTCGGTTTGGAGTAGTCTATTTCTTTCCTCGCACGGAACGACAAACTGACCAATAGAATAGGTCAACTTTTCTACTATGGGGGATTAACATAGGTTAGTGATTTTGCTGTTCATTACTCATCCTGTTGGCTGAGGAAAAGGAAATGTGGACAGTTATTCTACCATCTTCAAAGTGAACATGGGAATTCAGTAAATTATGTTAAGAGGAATTACCATAATCTATAAATGAGTCTTTCTATAAACAAATGGGGCCAATGCGTGACATTGGGATAAACATTTCAAAATGGTTTCAAATAAAGATTTTCACGCAGCTCCGAATGTGTGAAAGTGTATATATGAAAATTGGCCCATAACAACATAGCCCTCGGACCATATATCCTTTATTAAGCAGCGCTCATAGACAAATTCAAGGACTTTTTCAAGCATTTAATTGTTATTTTCAAGGATCTCAATGTTATACAATTGTAAAATATGTATATAACTATACATATAGGGCATAATATAGAACCCTTCCCTCCCAAAAAACATGCAAAAGTAGGCCATTAACACACACCATGCCAACATACACCAAGTGAATGGAGAAACAGACCACCCAACTGTCTCAAATTCGGTGCCATCAATCATAACTATTGATCAGTGTCAGGTTGATAGACTGGGCCGGCTGGAGCTGTGAGGGCCACAGTGGAGGAGCAAAACCCATTGACATTTCAACAGACCTGCCTCACTCACAATCTGTCTGTGTGTGTGTGTGTATTCCTGGCGGACCGCAGCCCAGTGCCAGGTGTGCGTGTGAGCAGAAGGCTTTGAAATATGCAAACAGCTCCCATGCATTAGACATCAGCACAGCAGGAGAGAGAACTCAAAGCCTGGAGGATCGATCTCCCTCTCTCTCCCTCCCTCTCCCTCTCTCTCTGCTACAGTGCATACGCTTTAAATACCAAGTGCAGGTCAGGGGCATTTGTTAAGACGGGGGGAGGGGAGGAAAGAGGAGAATGGGGTCATGGAGGAGGAGAGGTCACTATGCAGATTAATTTATATGCTTTATGGAGGGATAGGGGAGACAGGTGAACCAGAGAAATTGTAGGCAATTTTATGGGGCTGTGCAATTAACAACCATTCAATGAGGGAGGTGAGGCATACTCTAGGTAGTCATCATAGAATGTCACAAGCGTATCTGCTACATGCAAACAGCAATTTACGCGGTCTTCACTCACTGAATAAGTGGAAGTGCAAGCGTTTTCTGTGCATCCTAGTTCTTTCAAATGGAGGGGAATGCAAAGGCGAATTATTATAATTTTTTAAAAGTATGGGTAAACCAAGCTGCCATGAAAGTCGTTTCCAACAAGGCTGTTACATATAGATGTATAAAATACCTCTTCACACAAACACATTAACATGCACGCACAGTGACTCACAATGAGTTGTTTGAGGCCCAGGAAGGACTGTTCTACAGAGTTGGCTGTAAGGACCTGTCTCTTCATAGCTGCCTGCTCCCCCATTAAACGCACCATCAGGTCCTTCACAGCATCACCCTGAAACACACACACAGAACTGGTCAGTGGTCACAATCAGTTAGGGCCAGGAGAAAATGACTAGATATCAACATGTATGGAACCCCAGCTCTATGGGCAAATGGCAAGCTAACCCACTTGCAGGTTGTCAAACTTGAGTCCGGGCATGGCCAGTCTCTCCCTCTCCACAAACACCTGGCTGTACTGCTGCGTTGCCATGGAGATCAGCACCTTCCTGGTCTCCTCAGAAGGCAGCCAGGCATCGTACCTCTTATCAGCCTCACTCATGTTCAGTGCCGTGGCAAACGGGTCATCTCCCCCCGAGAACACTGCCTGCAGCTGGGTGAAGGGCTGAGGGGCTGTGGCCGGGGCTGGCTCTACTGGAGCCTGTTGAAGAGGCCTGGGGGTGGCTTCAGTCTGGGTAGGCCCAATGAAGGAGCTAGGGGTGGGGATGCCGGACTCCGTAAGCCCAGAGGTGGACAGAGAGGACCCAGAGGAAGCAGAGAGCTGGCGTTCGGGTGGGGCGGCTGACTTTGGGGACTCTGCGTTGGGGTTGCTGATAGAGATGAAGGAGGAGGTAGTGAAGGAGTCAAAGAAGTCAGTAGCTGGGTTGACATGGCCACTGTCAGAGAAGAACTTGCTGAGGCTGGGGCTGGGCTGGCAGACCAGGGGAGCCAGTTGACTGGGGGTAATCTCTGTGCTCCCCCCGGTGCCACTACTGAAGCTGGGAGATTTAATGAGGGTAGGCTGGAAGCCATCCGGCACCAGGGCCTGGGCTTTTGGCTGGCTGCCCTGGCTGAAGATGGTGCACACAGGGATGGATTCATCCTTGGATGTGGTCTCTTTGCTGCTGGCTTCCAGGGCTGCTGCCTCAGGCTTGGGGCTGCCTGAGCTGGGGGTGCTGTCCTCTGGGGTTACAGCAGAGACAGAGACAGTGATAACGTCCTGGTCAACAGTGGTTAGCTTCTGTTTCACATTCTCCAATGGTTCCTCAGGACTAGAGGCTACTGGACTTGTCTGCATCATCGCAGCCTCTATCTTGATCTCAGTAGTGTCTTGTCCAATCAGATCATCCACTTTCTCCCCCACCTCCTCCTTCTCTTCCTCCACTAAGGTTTCTTTAACCACTGCTGCTGCTGGCTCCTCCTCCCTCTCCTCAAACTGCTCCAGCAGGTTGTCCATGGGAACCACATCGTCCTCCTCACTGTTGATGGGGGAGTCAGAGATCATGACACTCTCCATCATCTGGTCATTGAGCTTGTCCATCAGGCTCTCTGAGGGCGTGCTGTGGCTGTCCTCCTCGGGAGTGATGAAGGACTCGCCCCCCAGGTCGATGCTCTCCTCCTGGAAATGGACATCAGAGGAGGGAAGGAGGGATGGCTCTGGAGAGATAGGGGCTTCACTCAGGCTGGGTTTAACCTCCACTGTCCCTGTGATGTCAAGGGTGACTGGCCTCTGGGCAGGAGTCTCGTTGTTGTCCATGATTCTTTGCCCTGAGGAATGGCATAGCACGGGGAAATAAAGTAGATCCACAGAAAACATAACATGGATTTGTAAGTATGTGCGTTAAAGTATAGGTAATGCATTTGGTATTTCTTAAACTGGGCTATAGTAGAAGGTTGTTGCGTGATGACGATAGGCTAACTGCTTGGCTAGCTAGCCAGCTATTTAAATAGCTGGTTAAGCTAAGTTAATAACAGTGCTTCAAATGGCGAAACGGGACATTATTTAGTTTCATATAATTATTAACACCAAACACTTGTTTACAGAAATCACATGTAGCGATGCATCAGAATCTCCTGTCAAGCTGTAAACGAATAAATGTTAACAAAAAAGGGAGCTTTACATTACCTTTGCTTAAGAACGATGACAGTTACGGCAATAGTGCGCATGCGTTTGTTTTCCAGGAAGTGAAATGTACGGTGTCCTAGAGGGTTGCAATTTCATACGCAACTGTCAAATGGGTATTCTTTAAGATTTTACGCATTTTAAAACATACATATCAGCTTTTTCCAAACATATTTACGGGCATTTACTATACGGTACGTAAGTATTCATTTCTACGTTTGCGGAACTATAATAACGTCCAGTGAGGTGATGGATAACCAGTACAAGCAGCTTATTTGTGAAACCTCAAATTAAACGCTACGCATTCTATCAATAATCATAAGCTTGCATCAGACGTGGGAAATGGAGGACGATGCACCTGTCATATACGGCCTCGAATTTCAGGTACAGTCAGTTCCATGCATTTGCTTGATAACGTTATTGCTATGTCAGACAACCCCCTAGCTAAGAATTTAACCCCAGTGACAGCTGAGCTGTATTCAATGTATGTCAACATTGTTGCTTTGTAATTATATCATTCGTTTTACAATGTGTCAATTGTATCTATCTTGTTGTTTTGCCTTTCCAGGCTCGTGCACTTACTTCCCAGACAGCTGAATCAGATGCCATTCGATTCCTTGTGGGCACCCAGTCCCTCAAATTTGACAATCAGGTGAGTCAACCTACTACACAGCTGTATATGGGCAATTCCATGGTAATGTTTTTTCACCTTAATTAAAATGTATGCCAAACAAAAAACAAAGTTCAACAAACCATACAACTCCATGCACAAGGACTACGTGTAAGAATTTATACGGAAATGATTGCAAAAACACATTTACTGGAAGATCTGTGCAAATGCAAAATTTGGTCATGGATTTTCAGTCAAATTTACCTCAGTTTGTTGTGACCAGTTTTTCCAAAAACTTTTAAACATCTGCTCCAAATGAAGTTTAAAATATGTCTGCCGAAAAGAATTGGGTGTCAACTATGACATAACACCTTGAGTTTGAAATAATAGATTTTAGTTATTGAACTACAGTAAGTGACGTGTATTTACACCCGGTAACAGAATTGCGGTAAAGGAACTGTGTACTACACAGAAATGCATAATTGTGGATATGAATGTCATTCTCTTCATGGTGATTTATCCTAAATAGGTACACAAAGGTATAAATATGCAATATCATCCTTTGCATATTTGGGTATTAATCTACACACTGGCAAACAAGACTAAATTTGGTTGGTCCAGACCGAACCATAGATGTCTATGTCTCACAAGTTTGGACATCAAAGTACAGCACAGTAGAGCTCAGTAGAGTACAGTGCAACACAGTACAGTAGAGTACAGTACAATACATTAGTGTACTCAACTCTAGTGTGCTCAACTGTGTACTGGCCATTCCAGACTGTACCAAAAATGAAAAACAATGTCTGTGGACATTAAAATTAAAGGCAGACTGACCAAATTCCTACTACTTTTCAACTTCGGTTGGTACAGTGGTGGGTGGGTAAGGAATGCTGGTTAAGGAAAGGAGTCTCTCAGAAATCAAAGCCTTTGCTTTCTCATACCTTTTAAGACTTTTTCTGGTAGATGTTTTCTAAGACCTATTTTTCTATCTGTTTGATCAGAAATCAAAGCCTTTACATATTCCTAATATTTAGGATAGAAAATGTAAAAAGAGGGGGCTCATTGTGTCAGTAAGAGCTAGGAGAGGTATACTAACTGGAGAGGGAAGGGTTGTCCAGACTGTTTTCATTTTACATTTACGTAATTTAGCAGACAATCTTATCCAGAGTCACTTACAGTAGCGAGTGCATACATGTATGTTTTTTTCGTACTGTTCCCCCGCGGGAATCAAACCCACAACCCTGACATTGCAAACGCTATGCTCTACCAACTGAGCTTTCTTTCTCTCACAAAAGAGAAAGAAAACAGTTATGAGTTGAATATTACAGTATGCCAGTGGAAGGGAGAAATGTAGCAGGTGACCCAACTGTAGTTGGGTCACCTGCTATGATTTACCATTGCAGCCAATTCAATTGCAGTAATTCTGTTACAGATTTTTCGGAAATTCTGCTACCAATTTGGTAACAGAATTTCAAGGTGCAATAACTTAATAAATCATAAACCAAATGGATATCAGTAAAAAAAAAAAATGTGTAGGGCTACCTTTTACTTCTTACTCCTGTGAACTTTCATTATCCTCCCTCATGGGGGAGAGAAATGAGAAAATATCTTAAAGGTATGTGTGTTTTTGGTAATGGAATTTCAAGGCACAGGGCAATGTTTCTTAAACTTACAAAAGGCAAATCATTTCTCCAAAACTATATATAAATGTTGATATTAGTTGGCAGGGCTCTTTACTTCCACATTGTGCTTTGATGTACTGTATTTCTCATACCTTTTTAAGACTTTTTCTGGTAGATGTTTTCTAAGACCTCTTTTTCCATCTGTTTGATCAGAAATCAATGCCTTTGCTTATTCCTAATATTTAGGTTAGAAAATGGTTGAAAAATATATATCCTTTAATTTCTACAAAATGTAGACTCTTAGCTTTCATTTGACACCAGATTCGACATGCTCCTATAACTTCACATGGGGTCTTTTACATGGAAATGTATGGCCCTATCCAATGTTCACTCCATTTCTTTTCCAGCACTGAGCAAATTTCAGGTCTGCTGAGCGCAAACTTGAACATTGTGAAATTTCTGTGCAACTTCCGGCGCATGTTTACTGTAAACACTGAGGCTGTACCCGCTTTAAGTTACCGTTTTAACAGTGGCCAAGTAGGCTACTGTGTGGCCTACCATCAGCAACAATGGAGAAAAATGCATCCCATAACATTTTAACATGGACATTGCTGTTCTATCATTCAGCCTACAGTAGCAGCAAAATGTGTGGTGTTCAATGTAGGCCAACATTCCATGAGACTTTTGAGAAGAAAGAAAACATGCATGGCTTGACATGAACCTGTTTATCCACTTGTTCTTCAGACAAGGAGGTGACTGAAAATGTTGTGTTGTTTGATGCAAAAAACCACTTCAAAATAAAATGCATTATTATTCCTATACAACATATCAGAAAATGAGTCAAATTATGCTACCCTCTGCCTATTGGGTTATTCAAGACAGTCTCAAAATACAGCACTGTCCTTTTAAGACATAAAAAAAGCTCTTTACCTGACTCACTTTTCAAAGATGGCTAGAATTGTGCACATTTTGTGCTCTTGTAGGGAGCAACCACTCCCCCATTGTTGACCAGAAATAAGCTATAACTGGGCTAATAACTCACTAACTCACAAAGAATATGAACAAATGTGCACATGTGGCTACATTCAGCTCTCGCTTTGATCTCAAAACAAGCTAATCTACTCATGACTGCTCATGCTGTAAACAGTTCAAAGTGAATGGCACAGATCCATATATGGCAATGGCTATTTGCATGTAGGCCTACTGCAGCTCTGATTGGTTATGGCTCACTGGTCTGTGTAGAGTATGGGCCTGAGTCGTGCCTGTCAATGCAATTCAATTCTACTCCAATACGCTGTGCGTACAAGAAAATCTCTTGCATAGTTAGTTTTGCATACTAAGTCTTGCATAGTTTGTTTTGCTTCAGTGTTACATTGAAAGTGGCTAATATTGCGTTGATTCGATCACAATTCCCACAGTAAAGGGAAACGTTGATAGTGTTAACTAACGGGGAAAACTCGAGTGAAGTTTTATCTTGTGCTTCTCTGCGCAGCTTAGAGGGAACATTGGACCTAACGTTAATTCTACATTCAAAGAGCATCTAAGAAAGGTGTTGTACAAAATAATGTGTATGTTCTTCAAATTTGGGCGCCAGTTTGGCATGCAATCTAAAGTTGTACAAAAATTATGTCTTTCTCCCTATCTATTTTTTATGGAAAAACCTAGAGTGGACTTATTCCGTTCTCTGATCTAGTCCTGTGGCTGCCCATCCCAGCACCTTAAGGCCTCTAGTATTCCCAATGGGGTATTCCACTTTCACCCTAATTATATACTGTACCTCAGTGATTCCACCCAGGATTGGCCCACGTGTTGTTGCAGGGCTTGGGACTCAGTGATATCTCACAACTAGTTCCTCCTGGGTTTCAGCAAGACTGGGTTGTAATGCAATGTCTCATTGCCTGTGCTATGACTGTCCATGCCATGTTCTGCTTATTTGAACTTATTCAGGATTGGGGAGTAACTGATTACATGTAATCTGATTATAAATACGTTACCTGCAACAAATATTGTAATTGGATACTTTTGAAAAACAAAATTATTACTTTTAAATTCAGAAAGGATGTTTGCGGGGAAAAATAACACCTTTTGGTTTTCTCAATGTCACTCACTTGCATTGAAAAAGGTGCAAGTTTAAGTTGCCTGAACGAGTCTGATCACAAGTCAGTGATGACTATGATGGTACACCAAATAGCTTTTTGTCCTCTTCTAATGCCTCTTAAGGGGAAGGTAAACGGAAATTAATCAGATTACGTTACTGAGTTTCGGTAATCCACAAATTTTGTTACTGATTACAATTTTGGACAGGTAACTAGAAACTGTAACATATTACATTTATAAAGTAACCTACCCAAAAGGGTTTAGTGGTACAGTACTTTCAGTAAAGTTGGTTACCTCAAGCCTTGTCCAGCAGCTGAGTGACTTTGAGAGTTGTAGCCCTAGCAAACAAGCCTGGGATCATGCTAGCCGTATAGGCCTGTGTGGACCAGGTATTGCTGTGAGGACAGGCTTAGCCTTGGCGCCTGTCACTGGGTATTGGGCTGACTCCAATTTAGTGTGTATGTGTGTGTGTGTGTGGTCTTTTCTAGGTCATCGTGCAGATAGACAACCGACAGAAACAGTTGGCCATAAATGAGGGTGAGATAATTAGTGATTTTAGAGAGGGAGAGAGGAGAGACTGATGTCTGTGTTGAAATGTTTTTGGCATCCTTTGGTGAGAAAAATTGCCAATGCTTTTTTTTCGATTCTGGGATTGGCTGTTGTTTACAAGTCTATGGGTGTTAAGATGTAGCTGGAGCCCACTTTGAACATATCCCTGTGGTTGGACAGACAGACGGTACTTATGTTTGACTCACCCACACCATGTTTTTGAGAGGCAAATACTCATAATGATCGTACTGCTGTGATGCCTGCACCAAGCACTGACAGGTGATGTTGAGGAAAAAAGGGGGTGTTTTGTACCAGCATTTCAGAATGCACTACAGTTATAACAAAGACAGCAATAATTTCAGCCAATCATTATTGAAATGCTATTTCACGTACAATTATTGGATGTTCCAGAAAGTGTTCTTCCTTGAAGATGACTTCAGTCCCATCCTCAAGAATTGATCACATAAAGACCCCACCTGATTGGCTCTGGCTTCAGAGGCACTTATACAGTACCTTTGGACATGTCAATAAGCCTCCTGGCTTTTTATCCTTTCATTGTCTCTATAATGTGGGGCCCAGATATCTATTTTACCCTCTCCTCTCACCTCAAGTGCCACTTCAGCCCTGAG
The DNA here is from genome assembly GCF_016432855.1 of Salvelinus namaycush. Lineage (NCBI taxonomy): Eukaryota > Metazoa > Chordata > Actinopteri > Salmoniformes > Salmonidae > Salvelinus > Salvelinus namaycush. Next base: position 32,674,459 of record NC_052334.1, read on the forward strand.
AGGGCAGGGCAATATGACTGGCACATTGTTAGGCATCCTCCAATGTGTGTGGCATTAAAGGGTACTAAAAAGATAAAGCATATTTGCCGTACCACCTCTGCCCCACTTACTGTCATCTGCACCACTAAAGAGCTTTAACTAAGAGGCCCAAAAGTGGAGGCCAGCGGCCAGCTCGTTTTTATCCCTCTGAGAGAGGGATGGAGGGATGAGTCACTCCACATGCTCCAGCTGGAGAATAACACATAATAAATTACCCATGGGAATTCTCCTCCAGACCTGGGTTCATTCAGGGGCCCTGTTACCGGCCCTCCTTCCAATTACCCTGTCCCACCAGCACCAGAATTGATTTGTATGGTTCCCTTCCATAAAATTATAACTTTTTAAATAATTTTGGCTTAATGGGTTCCAGCCCAAGGTTAATGGCAGCCTATGTGGCTTTGCGGCGGCTAAAGGATGCTGTATGCTGCTGTTCCAATGCTCTGCTCTTCTCCTCCCTGCCTGTAAAAAATGAACAGGGGAGAGGAGTTCCTGGAGTTATTGTCCGGTGCCACTAGATGAATGGTTCCCACGGTGAAGTGAGACTCAGCCTTATTAGAATGATGTGTGTTAATAACCACATCAAACCAGATGATTGTCACTGCTTTACAACCTACAGATGTCAGATCGTAATTTGACTCCTTTCGCTGCAGGAGGAAAATAATCCTGCAGCAGGAGAATTTGAATATAGAAAATAGAATCGCCGCCAGGGGGCAGCTTGAAGCGGTGTTTGTATACAATGCACGTCGTACCTACATTGTACCTTATGTAGGCTACGTGCAGGTTACAGTTCGTCTCGTGTGAATTCTTATGTGGATTATAATAAATGGACATAGAGTACCTTTAGAAAGGATTCACACCCGTTTACCTTTTCCACATTTTGTTGTGTTACAGGCTGAATTAAAAATGTATTAAATTGAGATTTAGTGTCACTGATCTACACACAATACCCCATAATGTCAAAGTGGAATTTTGTTTATAGAACATTTTAGAAATTAATACAAAATGTAAAGCTGAAATGTCTTGAGGCAATATGTATTCAACCCCTTTGTTATGGCAAGCCTAAGTAAGTGCTTAACAAATCGCATAATAAGTTGCGTGGACTCATTCTGTTTTCAATAATAGTGGTTAAAATAATTTTTTTAATGACTACCCCATCTCTGTAACCCACACATACAATTATCTGTAAGGTCCCTCAATTGAGCAGTGAATTTCAAGCACAGATTCAACCACAGAGAAGACCAGGGAGGTTTTTCAATGCCTCGAAAATAAGGGCACCGATTGGCAGATGTGTAAAAATTTAAAAAAAGCAGACACTGAATATCCCTTTGAGCATGGTGAAGTTATTAATTACACTTTGGAAGATGTATTAATACACCCTGTCATTACAAAGTTTCAGGCGTCCTTCCTACCTCAGTTGTTCGAGAGGAAGGAAACTGCTCAGGGATTTTACCATGAGGCCAATGGTGACTTTAAAACAGTTAAGAGTTTAATGGCTGTGCTATGAGAACTGAGGATGTATCAAAAACATTATATAGTTACTCCACAATATTAACCTAAATGACAGAGTGAAAAGAAGGAAACCTGTACCGAATACAAATGTTCCAAAACATGCATCCTGTTTGCAACAAGGCACTTAAGGAATACTGCAAAGAAGTTAACTTTTTGTCCTGAATGCAAAGTGTTATGTTTGGGGCAAATCCAACACATCACAGAGTAACACTCTTCATATTTGTCATCGGCAAGAACTGGGGAGTTTTCTTTTATTGCTAAAAAGAAACGGAATATGGCTATAAGCACAGTCAAAATCCTAGAGGAAAACCTGGTTCAGTCTGCTTTCCACAGACACTGGGAGATGAGTTCACCTTTCAGCAGGACAATTACCTAAAACACAAGACCAAATCAACACTGGAGTTGTTTACCAAGACGACATTGAATGTTTCCGAGTGGCCTAGTTACAGTCTTGACTTAAATAGGCTTAGAAATCTGTGGCAAGATTTGAAAATGGTTTTCTAGCAATGTTCAACTATCAACTTGACAGAGCTTGAAGAACTTTTTTCAAGAATAATGGGCAAATATTTGCAGCCAAAGGTGCTTCTTCAAAGTATTGATTTAGGGGTTTGATTACTTATGTAAATTAGATATTTCTGTATTTCAATAAATTTGCAAACATTTCTAAAAACAAGTTTTCACTTTCATTATGGGGTGTTGTCTGTAGATGGGTGAGAAAAAAACATTATTTAATGCATTTTGAATTCAGTCTGTAACACAACAGAATGGGGGTATGAATAGGTGTATGAACACTTTCTGAAGGCACTGTATTTGTAGGGACTACATGTATTTTTTTTTATATGTTGAAGGCAAGCAATAGGCAGGATAAATTATTAGTTTCCTCAGTGACCGCATGGCCCAGTGTTTACACCACTGACCCCGGCACACATAGGCCCTATGCCAGAATCGGCATGAGTTTGAATCCAGCCAACTGCCTTTTGACTCATAGATGAATGTCTATTGCTGCATTAATTCTGCGTGGTTACAGGGTTAAAACAGAAACGACTCTAAGGTTAACAGTTTAGTCAATAATTCAGAGTGGTTAAGGTTAGGACTATGGTTTGGGGAAGGCTTAAAACAAAATAATTTAAAAAATGATGCACCTATCTATCATTAGTATTGTTAGTGCTTTCTAGAGTGCTGTGAACTGCCGTAGCGCAGTGGTCTAAGCAGCACGCTCCGGCTACAAGCCTCACGAGTTCGAGCCCAGTGCTGGGCTATATAGTAACCAGCCTGAGCCTACTTAGGTCCAAAAGTTTAATTGCATTTATAGTCTGATAATTTACACATCAACGAGAATGTCTCAGCTCAATCTAAATAGTCTTTGGATCCACACCGAAGACCACAACTATGCTGAAGAAAAATTTAAACGCAACATGCAACAATTTCAAAGATTTTACAGAGTTACAGTTCATATATGGATATCAATCAATTGAAATTAATTAATTAGGTCCTAATCTATGGATTTCACATGACTGGGAATACAGATATGCATCTGTTGGTTACAGATACCTTATTTAAAAGATGTGGGGCTTGGATCAGAAAACCAGTCCACATCTGGTGTGACCACCATTTGCCTCATGCACCGCGACACATCTCGTTCGCATAGAGTTGATCAGGCTGTTGATTGTGGAATGTTGTCCCACTCCTCTTCCATGGCTGTGCTAAGTTGCTGGATATTGGTGGGAACTGGAACGTGCTGTCGTGGACGTTGATCAAGAGCATCCCAAACATGCTCAATGGGTGACAATGTCTGGTGAGTATGCAGGCCATGGAAGAACTGAAGCATTTTCAGCTTACAGGAATTGTGTACAAATCCTTGTGACATGGGGCCGTGCATTATCATGATGAAACATGAGGTGATGACGGCGGATGAATGGCACGACAATGGGCCTCAGGATCTCATGACGGTATCTCTGTGCATTCAAATTGCCATTGATAAAATGCCATTGTCTTCGTTGTCCATGGCTTATGTCTGCCCATACCATAACCCCACCGCCACCATGGGACACTCTGTTCACAACGTTGACAGCAAACCGCTCGCCCGCACAATGCCATACATGTACACATGGTCTGCGGTTATGAGGCCAGTTGGACGTACTGCCAAATTCTCTAAAACGAGGTTGGAAGCAGCTTGTGGTAGAGAAATTAACTTTAAATGATCTGACAACAGCTCTGGTGTACATTCCTGGAGTCAGCATGCCAATTGCACGCTCCCTCAACTTGAGACGTGTGACATTGTGTTATGTGACAAAACTTCACATTTGAGAGTGGCCTTTTGTCTCCAGCACAAGGTGCACCTATGCAATGATCATGCTGTTTAATCAGCATCTTGATATGCCACACCTGTCAGGTGGATGGATTATCTTGGCAAAGGAGAAATTCTCACTCACGGGTATAAACAAATGTGTGCAAAAAATGTGCATATGGAAAATTTCGTTGATCTTTTATTTCAGCTCATGAAATAAAACACTTTACATATTGCATTTATATTTGTGAGTATATACTGACAAATTATGCATAGCCTATCTATAAAATGTGAACGACATCCACACTGAAGGAAATGTTTTCGTTCTACAGTAGGCCTATATCTGCCAATCAACTGATGGCCCAAATCAGCTGATAAACTCAGCCAGGGAAACACAGTAGCCTATTATGGCTTTTCACACCTTTCATTAATTGACAATCGATAGGCTAACAGGTAGCCTGCAGAATGTAGCCTATTGGAATATTATCAAATAACAAGGGGCCTATTGAAACCATCGATGGCACTATATTATCGCCAGATGTCTCGTTAAACCATCAATACGTGCTAAATTCACCCGCACAGCTGATCTCAATTGCAACCATTGCTGACACGGTAGGCTTGTACTGTATGTGCTCGGCTGCATTGAAGGCAGCAGCCCGAACCGCTAGACTACCGCAGGCCACGATTGAAGGTCATTTTGCCCTTACCCATACACTTGACACTTCTATGTCATGGCCCAGGGGAGACCAAAATCTATCTTGTGTTGTTAAGCTGTATAAAATGATGGTTGTTGATGCGTATGGCTGCATTTCAGAGCCATGTTTAATGTCGCGGTTATAAGACCAAGGTCTATAGTGTTTGAGTGAGCGAGAGAGAAAATTATTTTGATAGCAAACCCTGAACCCAATGACTCGACTGCCCCCGCATGGAGAGAAAGACAACTGCTCTTTTTTAGGGACTCTCAAGGCTCATTTGAAATTCTTGATGCAGCAGGAACATTCTCTGCGACAAAAGAGTGATCAAGTTAAGATCCAACATCCGTAAATCAAAGTCCGTAAATCAAAGATTTCCAGAATGGTAAATTCAAATATGCTTAAGTCAAATCAAGAGGTCCCAACTTCCTGCACACTGCTTGCTTGCGTAAATTGGGCCAACGTTTTCAATTGTGATGCTAACGTTGTGTTCTGCTGACCTTTAAGAGGATGCCAAGATGCACTACATGACCAAAACTATGTGGACACCTGCTCATCGAACATCTCATTCCATAATCATGGGCATTAATATGGAGTTGGTCCCCCCTTTGCTGCTATAAGAGCCTTCACTCTTCTGTGAATGCTTTCCACTAGATGTTGGAACATTGCTGCAGGGACTTGCTTCCATTCATCCACGAGCATTAGTGAGGTCGGGCACTGATGTTGGACGATTAGGACTGGCTCGCAGTTGGCGTTCCAATTCAGCCTAAAGGTGTTCGATGGGGTTGAGGTCAGGGCTCTGCAGGCCAGTCAAGTTCTTCCACACCGATCTCGACAAACCATTTCTGTATGGACCTCGCTTTGTTCACGGGGGCATTGTCATGCTGATGCAGGAAAAGGCCTTCCCCAAACTGTTGCCACAAAGTTAGAAGTACAGAATGTCATTGTCTAGAATGTCATTGTATGTTGTAGCGTTAAGATTTCCCTTCACTGGAACTAAGTTGCCTAGCCCGAACCATGAAGAACAGCCCCAGACCATTATTCCTCCTCCACCAAACTTTATAGTTGGTACTATGCGGTGTGGCAGGTAGCGTTCTCCTGGCATCCGCCAAACCCAGATTAGTCCGTTGGACTGCCAGATGGTGAAGCGTGATTCATCAGTCCAGAGAACGCGTTTCCACTGCTCCAGGGTCCAATGGCAGCGAGCTTTACACCACTCCAGCCGACGCTTGGCATTGCGCATGGTGATCTTAGACTTGTGTGCGGTTGCTCGGCCATGGAAACCCATTTCATGAAGCTCCAGATGATTTGCTTCCAGAGGCATTTTGGAACTCGGTAGTGAGTGTTGCAACCGAGGACAGCCAATTTTTACGCACTTCAGCCATCGGTGGTCCCGTTCTATGAGCTTGTGTGGCCTACCACTTTGCGGCTAAGCCGTTGTGAAGTGGAAACGTCTAGAAGCAACAATAACAGCACTTACAGTTAATCAAGTCAGCTCTAGCAGGGCAGAAATTTGATGAACTGACTTGTTGGAAAGGCGGCATCCTATGATGGTGCCACATTGGCCTTACTGAAGAGCTCAGTGACTTTCAATCTACTGCTAATGTTTGTCTATGGAGATTGCATGGCGGTGTGCTCGAATTTATACACTTGTCAGCAATAGGTGTGGCTGAAATAGCCAAATCCACTAATTTGAAGGGGTGTTCACATACTTTTGTATATATGGTGTAACTTCATGGCTGTTTGACAATCTGGAATCAATTAAACAGGAAGATTTGGCTTCACAACACCTGTCAACCATTGTCCAATATCCACCATATCTGAGTTTCAATGCTTTAAACTCTCCTTGTAGCCTGTCACACTAAAAGGCCTACCTTGGAGCAAAAGGATGTCACATGACCATCACTACTGCAGTCATGCTTTACTGATTTCACAGAGAGTGACCCCTCCATATGCTGTGAAGTGTGGTGAGCTAGATTTGATCGATTTTCGTCTGTCGGATCTTTATTAGACATGTGAATCTCTCTGTAACTCCTATGAATCTAACCCAAGTTTTGAAGGGGTGTTTAATCGCTGCTTTGAAGGGGAAATCAATACAAAAAAAAACACAGTGTGTGTGTGAAGTTAAGAAAACTGAAGTGATGTTTGCATTTAAGATTGCATTTACTGTCATATTAAAGTGGAACCTTTTTCTGTGAGAAGTGAGGGGTGCTTTGAATTGTTGAGGGTTAGGGTGACTGGTGAGAGATGACGGAAGAGGAGCTCATTCCAACCTCTTCCTCACTGCTCTCGTTCTCTCTCTGTTTCCGTGCTGTCGACCTCTCTCTGTTTCTCTCTCTCGCTCTCCCTCTCCCCTCCCCTTCCCACCTCTCTTTCTCTCTCCTCCTCTCTCCTTCCCACAGATCCACATCATTGACTTTGATGATGAGAATAACATCATTAGTAAGAGCGTCCTGCTGCACCAGGCAGGGGAGATATGGCACATCAGCGCCAGTCCTGCAGATAAAGCCGTGCTGTCGACCTGCTACAACAAAAGTGAGGCTTCCGCACTCCCGTTGCATCTAGTCCCTTTCTTCTCTCACTAACACACTCACACGCTCCCGTTGCATCTAGTCCCTTTCTTCTCTCACTCACACTCTCCCGTTGTATCTAGTCCCTTTCTTCTCTCACTCACACACTCACACTCTCCCGTTGTATCTAGTCCCTTTCTTCTCTCACTCACACACTCCCGTTGTATCTAGTCCCTTTCTTCTCTCACTAACACACTCCCGTTGCATCTAGTCCCTTTCTTCTCTCACTCACACACTCACACTCTCCCGTTGTATCTAGTCCCTTTCTTCTCTCACTAACACATTCACACACTCCCGTTGTATCTAGTCCCTTTCTTCTCTCACTCACACACTCCCGTTGCATCTAGTCCCTTTCTTCTCTCACTAACACACTCCCGTTGCATCTAGTCCCTTTCTTCTCTCACTAACACACTCCCGTTGTATCTAGTCCCTTTCTTCTCTCACTCACACACTCCCGTTGCATCTAGTCCCTTTCTTCTCTCACTCACACTCTCCCGTTGCATCTAGTCCCTTTCTTCTCTCACTAACACACTCACACACTCCCGTTGCATCTAGTCCCTTTCTTCTCTCACTCACACTCTCCCGTTGCATCTAGTCCCTTTCTTCTCTCACTAACACACTCACACACTCCCGTTGCATCTAGTCCCTTTCTTCTCTCACTCACACTCTCCCGTTGCATCTAGTCCCTTTCTTCTCTCACTAACACACTCACACACTCCCGTTGCATCTAGTCCCTTTCTTCTCTCACTCACACTCTCCCGTTGCATCTAGTCCCTTTCTTCTCTCACTAACACACTCACACACTCCCGTTGCATCTAGTCCCTTTCTTCTCTCACTCACACTCTCCCGTTGCATCTAGTCCCTTTCTTCTCTCACTAACACACTCCCGTTGCATCTAGTCCCTTTCTTCTCTCACTAACACACTCACACACTCCCGTTGCATCTAGTCCCTTTCTTCTCTCACTAACACACTCACACACTCCCGTTGTATCTAGTCACTTTCTTCTCTCACTAACACACTCCCGTTGCATCTAGTCCCTTTCTTCTCTCACTAACACACTCACACTCTCCCGTTGTATCTAGTCCCTTTCTTCTCTCACTCACTCACTCCCGTTGTATCTAGTCCCTTTCTTCTCTCACTAACACACTCACACTCTCCCGTTGTATCTAGTCCCTTTCTTCTCTTCTCATTTTCTTTCTCTCTTCCTGCCCCTCTCTCTCTCCTTTTCTTTCTCTCCATCTGTCTGACTCTCTATCTCTCCTTCTCCTTTTCTTTCTCTCCATCTGTCTGACTCTCTATCTCTCCTTCTCCTTTTCTTTCTCTCCATCTGTCTGACTCTCTATCTCTCCTTCTCCTTGTCTTTCTCTCCATCTGTCTGCCTCTCTCTCTCTATCTCTCCTTCTCCTTGTCTTTCTCTCTATCTCTCCTTCTCCTTGTCTTTCTCTCTGTTCGTCTGCCTCTCTCTCTCTCTCCTTCTCCTTTTCTTTCTCTCCATCTGTCTGACTCTCTCTCTCTATCTCTCCTTGTCTTTCTCTCTGTTCGTCTGCCTTTCTATCTCTCCTTCTCCTTGTCTTTCTCTCCGTCTGTCTGCCTCTCTCTATCTTTCCTTCTCCTTGTCTTTCTCTCTATCTCTCCTTCTCCTTGTCTTTCTCTCCGTCTGTCTGCCTCTCTCTCTCTCTCTCTCTCTCTCTCTCCTTCTCCTTGTCTTTCTCTTCGTCTGTTTGCCTCTCTCTCTCTATCTCTCCTTCTCCTTGTCTTTCTCTCTGTTCGTCTGCCTCTCTCTCTCTCCTTCTCCTTGTCTTTCTCTCTCTTCGTCTGCCTCTCTCTCTCTCCTTCTCCTTGTCTTTCTCTCTGTTCGTCTGCCTCTCTCTCTCTCCTTCTCCTTGTCTTTCTCTCTGTTCGTCTGCCTCTCTCTCTATCTCTCCTTCTCCTTGTCTTTCTCTCTGTCTGTCTGCCTCTCTCTCTCTCTCTCCTTCTCCTTGTCTTTCTCTCTATCTGTCTGCCTCTCTCTCTCTCTCTCCTTCTCCTTGTCTTTCTCTTCGTCTGTCTGCCTCTCTCTCTCTCTCTCCTCGTCTTTCTCTTCGTCTGTCTGCCTCTCTCTCTCTCTCTCCTTGTCTTTCTCTCTGTTCGTCTGCCTTTCTATCTCTCCTTCTCCTTGTCTTTCTCTCCATCTGTCTGACTCTCTCTCTCTATCTCTCCTTGTCTTTCTCTCTGTTCGTCTGCCTTTCTATCTCTCCTTCTCCTTGTCTTTCTCTCCATCTGTCTGACTCTCTCTCTCTATCTCTCCTTGTCTTTCTCTCTGTTCGTCTGCCTTTCTATCTCTCCTTCTCCTTGTCTTTCTCTCCGTCTGTCTGCCTCTCTCTTATCTCTCCTTCTCTTTTTCTTTCTCTTCGTCTGTCTGCCTTTCTATCTCTCTCTCTCTCCTTTTTTCAGTCTTTTTTCCTGTCTTTATGTCACTAGTCTCTCTCACAACTAGGGGCCAGAGTTTTTGCTGGTGAAGTCATGTGTTCAGGAAAAACTAAGGGCCCCATAAGGTATAGCTACTGAATTTTGTCTTGACCTGAAAGGATGTTATTTAAGGTAGCCATCTAGGCAAGACAGTAAGAACCCCGTTAGCCAGCCATGTCCACCCCTGTCCATGGCCTAGATAGGACACACACACATGACATACAAGGCCAGACTCCACACCATGCTCCCAACAATTTCACGCTAGCAATTATGCTAAAGTAACATGTCACATTTCCCTCACACTCCTTCTGCCAACCGTTGCCACGAGGCAATTAAAAATCTAAAGGAACACGACTATTTGGACGAGAGAGAGAAGAAAAAAAATGTAATTAAATTTCTGAGTTCATTAGATGAACGCCTTTGGCCTTGGTGACAATCTGAATCACCTCTGGATGTACTGCCGTTTTGAAGAGAGAGACAGGGAGAGAGGCATTGAAAACAAGGCTGTGATACACGATATGTCAGTGTGCAGTTCAAAAGAGAAATGTAATTGCCATTACATCCAATCTAATGGTGCAGCCCCAGTCAAAGAGAAGCGCAGTGGAGGAGTGAAGATCATATGCCCCCATTTTACCTACTATGTCACTGCTGCTGCTGAGGCAAATTCATTTCTATCCACTATCTGATCTGAGAAGATAGGCTGTCTCTTGTGAAGGTGGTGTGGTTGGGGTGTGAACGTGGCATAGGGTGCAGTGGTAGACAGTGATGAAAGAGTGAGAGACTGCGAGAACAGTGAGGTGTGGAGGCCAGGGTAGGCCTCTAGGGGCAGCAGACACCAGAGGGAGAGAGGGCCACAATCTCTCATTCTGTCTTTCTTATTCTCTCTTTCTCCCTCTCTCTCTTTCTCCCTCGCTCTCTCTCTTTCCATCTCTCGCTCTGTCTCTGTCTCTCTTGTCAGCTGGGCTCTACATGCTTCAGCTCACACGATGACAGCTCCCGTTAGAGCACAGAGACCAGACCACCCCACTGTAGACAGACACATGCATGTCACACACAAAATGTATATTTATGAATATTATTTCTGTCACTTGACTAGCTCCTGCTCTAACTACTCACTATTATACAAGAGATAATCAACAAGGGGCTCTGCGTTCTCTGGAAAATAATGTATGACGTGGAAGGTTCTACGACGCACTAGCCCCGAGTTGACGTTTCATCTTCAATGCCCTTGCTGATGGAAGGAGGTTTTCACTCAAAATCTCACGATACATGGCCCCATTCATTCTTTCCTTTACACGGATCAGTCGTCCTGGTCCCTTTGCAGAAAAACAGCCCCAAAGCATGATGTTTCCACCCCCATGCTTCACAGTAGGTATGGTGTTCTTTGGATGCAACTCAGCATTCTTTGTCCTCCAAACACGACGAGGTTGAGTTTTTACCAAAAAGTTATATTTTGGTTTCATCTGACCATATGACATTCTCCCAATCTTCTTCTGGATCATCCAAATGCTCTCTAGCAAACTTCAGACGGGCCTGGACATGTACTGTCTTAAGCAGGGGGACACGTCTGGCACTGCAGGATTTGAGTCCCTGGCGGCGTAGTGTGTTACTGATGGTAGGCTTTGTTACTTTGGTCCCAGCTCTCTGCAGGTCATTCACTAGGTCCCCCCGTGTGGTTCTGGGATTTTTGCTCACCGTTCTTGTGATCATTTTGACCCCACGGGGTGAGATCTTGCGTGGAGCCCCAGATCGAGGGAGATTATCAGTGGTCTTGTATGTCTTCCATTTCCTAATAATTGCTCCCACAGTTGATTTCTTCAAACCAAGCTGCTTACCTATTGCAGATTCAGTCTTCCCAGCCTGGTGCAGGTCTACAATTTTGTTTCTGGTGTCCTTTGACAGCTCTTTGGTCTTGGCCATAGTGGAGTTTGGAGTGTGACTGTTTGAGGTTGTGGACAGGTGTCTTTTATACTGATAACAAGTTCAAACAGGTGCCATTAATACAGGTAACAAGTGGAGGACAGAGGAGTCTCTTAAAGGTCTGTGAGAGCCAGAAATCTTGCTTGTTTGTAGGTGACCAAATACTTATTTTCCACCATAATTTGCAAATAAATTCATTAAAAATCCTACAATGTGATTTTCTGGATTTTTTTTCTCATTTTGTCTGTCATAGTTGAAGTGTACCTATGATGAAAGTTACAGGCCTCTCTCATCTTTTTAAGTGGGAGAACTTGCACAATTGGTGGCTGACTAAATACTTTTTTGCCCCACTGTATTTCTGGTCGAAATGTGTTTAACATCCATTTTAAATCGATTATACCTTCCGGTAACCTGCCTCACCCAATGTGATACGGGACCGCTATTCTTTTAGACCTTATAGCCAGAACCACCTAGCCATCAGAAGCTAGCCATCAGTAGCTAACCAACTAATTAGCTACACACTATTTAGTCATTGTTAGCCACTGCTAGCGGCCTTTACCTTCTGCACAGATACCAGCCCTTTTTTTGCCTTGGTAATACTTGCCAGCCTACCAGTATCGGACTGTTTCTTCACTACAACCCCGGATTCCTGCCATAAACCCTGGACCATTACTCCTGATCTTCACAGCTAGCTAGCTGCCACCGAGTGACCCAGTACCGAAGCTAGCCCTGAGCCAGGCCAGGCCCACCTCCCGGCCTACTCAGTTGTTCACCCGGACTCCACCCAAACACGGCTAGAATCCACTACTCCACCGGATCCTTGCCGTAAGCTCTGGACCTTGGCACCGGATCACCGGTGCTACCGAGTGGCTATAGTCGCTAACGCCCCTGCCCCAAAGCTAGCACCAGTTAGCCGTGAGCCAGGCGCATCTCCCGGCTAGCAAACTAAATTACTACAACTATAATACCTCTTTCGCCATCTGGCTTGGATCCTTTGTCGACACAGCGCCACCACAACTAGTCTGCCGACGAATACTCCATCCGCTGTGCCTTGAACCGGCCTCTGTCGGACGTCGGAGCAGACGCTTCTACTAGCCCCGGCCTGCTAACTTTAAACGCTGTGTCGTCCGCGTGCTAGTGTAGCAGCGACTACTCCGCGGCTTCCCTGTTCCATCTATTGCTGTCCCCTGGACCCTATGATCACTTGGCTACATAGCTGATGCCTGCTGGACTGTCCATTAATCACGGTACTCCATTCTGTTTATTTTTGTTTATCTGTCGGCCCCAGCCGCGAACTCAGGCTCTGTGTGTAGTTAACTGACCCTCTCTGCACATTCATTGCCATTTTACCTGTTGTTGTTGTCTTAGCTGATTAGCTGTTGTTGTCTTAGCCGTTGTTGTCTTAGCTAGCTCTCCCAATCAACACCTGCGATTGCTTTATGCCTCGCTTTATGCCTCTCTCAAATGTCAATATGCCTTGTATACTGTTGTTTAGGTTAGTTATCATAGTTTTAGTTTACAATGGAGCCCCTAGTTCCACTCATCATACCTCTGATACCTCCTTTGTCCCACCTCCCACACATGCGGTGACCTCACCCATTATAACCATTATGTCCAGAGATGCAAACTCTCTTATCATCACTCAGTGCCTGGGCTTACCTCCGCTGTACCCGCACCCCACCATATCCCTGTCTGCACATTATGCCCTGAATTTATTCTGCCATGCCCAGAAATCTGCTCCTTTTATTCTTTGTCCCCAACGCTCTAGACGACCAGTTTTGATAGCCTTTAGCCGTACCCTCATCCTACTCCTCGTCTGTTCCTCGGGTGATGTGGAGGTAAACCCAGGCCCTGCGTGTCCCCAGGCACCCTCATTTGTTGACTTCTGTGATCGAAAAATCCTTGGTTTCATGCATGTTAACATCAGAATCTTCCTCCCAACGTTTGTTTTACTCACTGCTTTAGCACACTCCGCCAACCCTGATGTCCTTGCCGTGTCTGAATCCTGGCTTAGGAAGGCCACCAAAAATTCTGAGATTTCCATACCCAACTACAACATTTTCCGTCAAGATGGAACTGCCAAAGGGGGAGGAGTTGCAATCTACTGCAGAGATAGTCTGCAAAGTTCTGTCATACTTTCCAGGTCTATGCCCAAACAGTTCGAACTTCTAATTTTAAAAATTAATCTCTCCAGAAATAAGTCTCTCACTGTTGCCGACTGTTATCAACCCCCCTCCGCTCCCAGCTGTGCCCTGGACACCATATGTGAATTGATCGCCCCCCATCTAGCTTCACAGTTCGTTCTGTAAGGTGACCTAAACTGGGATATGCTTAACACCCCGGCAGTCCTACAATCTAAGCTAGATGCCCTCAATCTCACACAAATCATCAAGGAACCCACCAGGTACAACCCTAAATCCATAAACATGGGCACCCTCATAGACATTATCCTGACCAACTTGCCCTCCAAATACACCTCTGCTGTTTTCAATCAGGATCTCAGCGATCACTGCCTCATTGCCTGTATCCGCTATGGGTCCGCGGTCAAACGACCACCCCTCATCACTGTCAAATCAAAATCAAATCAAATGTATTTATATAGCCCTTCTTACGTCAGCTGATATCTCAAAGTGCTGTACAGAAACCCAGCCTAAAACCCCAAACAGCAAGCAATGCAAGTGTAGAAGCACGGTGGTTAGGAAAAACTCCCTAGAAAGGCCAAAACCTAGGAAGAAACCTAGAGAGGAACCAGGCTATGAGGGGTGGCCAGTCCTCTTCTGGCTGTGCCGGGTGGAGATTATAACAGAACATGGCCAAGATGTTCAAATGTTCATAAATGACCAGCATGGTCAAATAATAATAATAATAATAACAGTAGTTGTCAAGGGTGCAACAAGTCAGAACCTCAGGAGTAAATGTCAGTTGGCTTTTCATAGCCGATCATTGAGAGTATCTCTACCGCTCCTGCTGTCTCTAGAGAGTTGAAAACAGCAGGTCTGGGACAGGTAGCACGTCCGGTGAACAGGTCAGGGTTGCCAGGTAGTCCTGAGGCATGGTCCTAGGGCTCAGGTCCTCCGAGAGAGAGAAAGAGAAAGAAAGAAAGAGAGAATTAGAGAGAGCATACTTAAATTCACACAGGACACCGGATAAGACAGGAGAAGTACTCCAGATAAAACAGACTGACTCTAGCCCCCCGACACATAAACTACTGCAGCATATATACTGGTGGCTGAGACAGGAGGGGTCAGGAGACACTGTGGCCCCATCCGATGATACACCCGGTCAGGGCCAAACAGGCAGGATATAGCCCCACCCACTTTGCCAAAGCACAGCCCCCACACCACTAGAGGGATATATTCAACCACCAACTTACCATCCTGAGACAAGGCCGAGTATAGCCCACAAAGATCTCCGCCACAGCACAACCCAAGGGGGGGGGGGCGCCAACCCAACCCAAACAGGAAGATCACGTCAGCGACTCAACCCACTCAAGTGACGCATCCCTCCCAGGGACGGCATGGAAGAGCACCAGTAAGCCAGTGACTCAGCCCCTGTAATAGGGTTAGAGGCAGAGAATCCCAGTGGAGAGAGGGGAACCAGCCAGGCAGAGAAAGCAGGGGCGGTTCGTTGCTCCAGAGCCTTTCCGTTCACCTTCACACTCCTGGGCCAGACTACACTCAATCATATGACCTACTGAAGAGATGAGTCTTCAGTAAAGACTTAAAGGTTGAGACCGCTCCCTAAAACACTTCTGCAAGCAGGCCTTTCTAATCCACCTGGCCCGGATATCATGGAAGGATATTAACCTCATCCCGTCAGTCGAGGATGCCTGGTCGTTCTTTAAAAGTAATTTCCTCATCATCTTAGATAAGCATGCCCCTTTCAAAAAATGCAGAACTAAGAACAGATATAGCCCTTGGTTCACTCCAGACCTAACTGCCCTTGACCAGCACAAAAACATCCTGTGGCGGACTGCAATAGCATCGAATAGTCCCCGCGATATGCAACTGTTCAGGGAAGTCAGGAACCAATACACGCAGTCAGTCAG
Organism: Salvelinus namaycush; assembly: GCF_016432855.1. Taxonomy (NCBI): domain Eukaryota; kingdom Metazoa; phylum Chordata; class Actinopteri; order Salmoniformes; family Salmonidae; genus Salvelinus; species Salvelinus namaycush. The sequence goes on from NC_052334.1 coordinate 32,689,973, forward strand.
GAAAGCAAAGGCTAGCTTTTTCAAGCAGAAATTTGCACCCTGTAGCTCTAACTAAGTTTTGGGACACTGTAAAGTCCATGGAGAACAAGAGCATCTCCTCCCAGCTGCCCACTGCACTGAGGCTAGGTAACATGGTCACCACCGATAAATCCATGATAATCGAAAATTTCAATAAGCATTTCTCTACGGCTGGCCATGCCTTCCTCCTGGCTACTCCAACCCCGGCCAACAGCTCCCCCCCGCAGCTACTCGCCCGAGTCTCCTCAGCTTCTCCTTCACCGAAATCCAGATAGCAGATGTTCTGAAAGAGCTGCAAAACCTGGACCAACCCCTATTACCAGCCTGTTCAACCTCTCTTTCGTATCGTCCGAGATCCCTAAAGATTGGAAAGCTGCTGCGGTCATCCCCCTCTTCAAAGTGGGTGACACTCTAGACCCAAACTGCTATAGACCTATATCTATCCTGCCCTGCCTCTCTAAAGTCTTCGAAAGCCAAGTTAATAAACAGATCACTGACCATTTTGAATCCCACCGTACCTTCTCCGCTGTGCAATCCAGTTTCCGAGCCGGTCACGGGTGCACCTCAGCCACCCTCAAGGTACTAAATGATATCATAACCGCCATCGATAAAAGACAGTACTGTGCAGCCGTCTTCATAGACCTGGCCAAGGCTTTCGACTCTGTCAATCACCGTATTCTTATCGGCAGACTCAATAGCCTTGGTTTCTCTAATGATTGCCTCGCCTGGTTCACCAACTACTTCTCTGATAGAGTTCAGTGTGTCAAATCGGAGGGCCTGTTGTCCGGACCTCTGGCAGTCTCTATGGGGGTACCACAGGGTTCAATTCTTGGGCCGACTCTTTTCTCTGTATATATCAATGATGTCGCTCTTGCTGCGGGTGATTCCCTGATCCACCTCTACGCAGACGACACCATTCTGTATACTTCTGGCCCTTCCTTGGACACTGTGCTAACTAACCTCCAAACGAGCTTCAATGCCATACAACACTCCTTCCGTGGCCTCCAACTGCTCTTAAACGCTAGTAAAACCAAATGCATGCTTTTCAACCGTTCGCTACCGTTCGCTACCGTTCGCTAAGTTCCAGCAGGTATATCTCACTGCTCATCCCCAAAGCCAACACCTAATTTGCCTTTCCTTCCAGTTCTCTGCTACCAGTGACTGTAACGAATTGCAAAAATCGCTGAAGCTGGGGACTTATATTTCCCTCACCAACTTTAAACATCAGCTATCTGAGCAGCTAACCGATCGCTGCAGCTGTACATAGTCCATCTGTAAATAGCCCACCCAGTCTACCTACCTCATCCCCATACTGTTTTTATTTACTTTTCTGCTCTTTTGCACACCAGTATCTCTACTTGCACATCATCATCTGCTCATTGATCATGCCAGTGTTAATCTGCTAAAATTGTAATTCTTCGCTACTATCGCCTATTTATTGCCTACCTCCTCATGCCTTTTGCACACACTGTATATAGACTTTCTTTTTTCTACTGTGTTATTGGCTTGTTTATTCCATGTTATTCCATGTGTAACTCTGTGTTGTTGTGTGTTGGCCAGGTCGCAGTTGTAAATGAGAACTTGTTCTCAACTAGCCTAGCTGGTTAAATAAAGGTAAAAAATAAAAGTAGCTAGCAATTTTTTTATTTTTTATTTTATTTATTTTTCTCTCCCCTTTTCTCCCCAATTTCGTGGTATCAAATTGTCCCATCGCTGCAACTCCCGTACGGACTCGGGAGAGGCGACGGTCGAGAGTTGTGCGTCCTCCGAAACACAACCCAGACTCGAAGCAGGGTCTCTGCTAAGACCACTGCGCCACTCGGGAGGCAGCTAGCAAGTTTACTTGATAACCAAACAAACAGACTTGCTAGTTTAGCTCACAGCTTAGCTAACCAAACCATCAGCTTGCTATTGCCGATAATGCTTTCAATTCAACTTTTGCTTTCAAAAGTAGCTCAAGCATAGAACATGTAAGAATGAATTTCATAGCCATTGAATTATAACTTGCATTATAAGGAAATAATTTACACTCTACAATGCCATACAAGCCAATCAGAAACGAGTATTCAACAATGCCATGCCATGGTATAAAGTCAATTATAAAACGGGTTGTTTGAGTCCTGGATGCTGATTGGTTGATAGCAGGGAGTTATTCACGATAATTCCCGCAAAATTCTATTGCAAGTATAAATGCGCTTCCACTGTCCCGCAGCCCAGCCAGGCGTTCATAAACTTAATCTGCCCTGCGTGTGAACATGACGAGACTAATAGCTTCTCTGAGCCAGGCAAATTAATTTAAAAGGATCATTATAATGGATATATCCAAAGAATTGGCAATGTATACTGAACAAAAATATAAACGCAACATGTGAAGTGTTGGTCCCATGTTTCATGAGCTGAAATTAACAATCACAGAACTTTTCCATACACCCAAAAAGCTTCTTTCCCTCCAATTTTGTGCACAAATGTGTTTACATCCCTGTTAGTGAGCATGTCTCCTTTGCCAATATAATCCATCCACCTGACAGTTGTGGCATATCAAAAAGCTGCTTAAACAGCATGATCACTACACAGGTGCACCTTGTGCTGGGGACAATAAAAGGCCACTCTAAAATGTGCAGTTTTGTCACTCAACACAATGTCACAGATGTCTCAAGTTTAGAGGGAGTGTGCAATTGGCATGCTGACTGCAGGAATGTCCACCTTTTAACTTTTATTTAACTAGGAAAGTCAGTTAAGAACAAATTCTTATTTACAATGACTGCCTACACCGGCCAAACCCAGATGATGCTGGGCCCAAAAAAATCATTCTGATTGGCTGGGCCTGGCTCCCCAGTGGGTGGACCTATGCCCTCCCAGGCCCACCCATGGCTGTACTCCTGCCCAGTCATGTGGAATCTATAGATTAGGGCCTAATGAATTTATTTCAATTAACTGATTTCCTTATATGAACTGTAGCTCAGTGAAATTGTTGCATGTTGCCTTTATATTTTTGTTCAGTATAGAAACTACCACTCTCTCCCCAATTTCGTGATATCCAATTGATAGTTAGTCTTATCCCATCACTGCAACTCCCGTGCGGTCTCAGGAGAGGCGAAGGTCGAGAGCCATGCGTACTCCGAAACACGACCCCGCCAAGCCGCATTGCTTCTTGACACACTGCTCGCTTAACCCGGAAACCAGCCGCACCAATGTGTCGAGGAAACACCATACAGCTAGCGACCGAAGTGGTGTTGCTAGAGCGCGATGGTACAAGGACATCCCAACCGGCCAAACCCTCCCCTAACCCGGACGACGCTGGGCCAATTGTGCACCAACTCATGGGTCTCTTGGTTGCGGCCGGCTGCGACACAGACCGGGATCAAACCCGGATCTGTAGTGACGCCTCCAGCACTGCGATGCAGGGCCTTAGACCGCTGCACCACTAGAGAGGTCCCCGATACTGACCCTACTGTTATGCTTGTTTACACTGAGCTGCACTGAGGTCGGAAAGTAATTACGGTTACATTAAGACACCGTGGAGCCGAATACACTGTGGAGAAGTTATAAATTATGCTTTGGATGATGTATCAATACACACAGTTACTACAAAGATACAGGCGTACTTCCTAACTCAGTTGCTGGAGAGGAAGGAAACAGCTCAGGGATTTCACCATGAGGCCAATGGTGACTTTGAAACAGTTACACGGTTTACTAATTGTTGTGATAGGAGAAAACTGAGGATGTATCAACAACATTGTAGTTACACCACAATCCTAACGTAAATGACAGAGTGGAAGACGGAAGCCTGTACAGAATAAAAATATTCGAAAACATGCATCCTGTTTGCAATAAGGCACTAAAACAATACTGCACATAGTTGATTTTCTTAAAACACATAGGGTGTCTATATATGGGAAAAATACACATTTATAAATGTTCAGCAATCGATTGGCCGAAAGAACAGACAACTTTTGGTCGGCCAAGATTTTTTTTTAGTCTGGGACAGACCTACACCAAACACACCAACACAGTCGTGAAGAGGGCACGACAATGCCTCTTCCCCCTAAGGAGGCTGAAAATAATTAATGGGCCCTCAGATCCTCCTTTTCAAGCATTGTGGTGGCTGCATCATGTTATGGGTATGCTTGTCAGTAGAGCTAAGCACAGGGAAAATCCTAAAGGAAAACCTGGTTATCTGCTTTCCAGCAGACACTAGGAGACAAATTCAAATCAAATCCAATTTAATTTCACTTTACCGTGAAATACTTACTTACGAGCCCATTCCCAACAAATCAAATCAAATTTTAATGGTCACATACACATGGTTAGCAGATGTTAATGCGAGTGTAGCGAAATGCTTGTGCTTCTAGTTCCGACAGTGCAGTAATATCTAACAAGTAAGCTAACAAATTCACAATGACTACCTTATACACACATGTAAAGGGATGAATAAGTATATTTATATGTACATATAAATATATGGATGAGCGATGGCCGTGCGGCATAGGCAAGATGCAGTAGATGGTATAGAATACAGTATATACATATGAGATGAGTAATGTAGGATATGTAGACATTATTAAAGTGGTGTTATTTAAAGTGACTAGTGATACCTTTATTAAATCCTCTTATTAAATGTAATAAAGTGGTAAGAGATTTGAGTCTGTATGTTGGCAGCAGCCACTCAATGTTAGTGATGGCTGTTTGACAGTCTGATGGCATTGAGATAGAAGCTGTTTTTCAGTCTCTCGGTCCCAGCTTTCATGCACCTGTACTGACCTCGTCTTCTGGATGATAGCGGGGTGAACAGGCAGTGGCTCGGGTGGTTGTTGTCCTTGATCTTTTTGGTCTTCCTGTGACTTCGGGTGCTGCAAAATACCAGTCTCATCGTCAACAGTGAAGAGGCGACTCTGGGATGCTGGCATTCTAGGCAGAGTTGCAAAGAAAAAGCCATATCTCAGACTGGCCAATAAAAAGAAAAGATTAAGATGGGCAAAATAACACTGACACTGGACAGGGGAACTCTGCCTAGAAGGCCAGCATCCCGGGGTCGCCTCTTCGCTGTTGACGTTGAGACTGGTGTTTTGCGGGTTTAAACCGTACCAGCCAGCACCCAAAATTAGTACCGGAACCTATTTCAGTCCAAATCAAGCACTGAATAGAAGCCTACTTTATGAAGTTTCCACTGGATCAGAGCATAACATTTTTCCCTTACACGCTGTGATTATCGAAAAATTGTAAACTATTGTAATTCTTCATTGGATGTAAAAACAGACTGTTTGCTTGCTGTTTTGAGGTGAAGAAAACATTACTTTGAGAAGCTCCACACGTCATTAGTGGTGGTCCGTGGTGGTGGTGGCCTCAGCAGAAGTCAGGGCATTCCTACTTATTGCTCTTCGAGGAGCAGTGCAGAGCTGTTGTCAAGAAAGTGATTTTGAGTTTGTGTTTATATAGGATGTACCTCCCCCACCTACCGTCAACCAATTCAGGAGGGGCATGGATATGCTCGATTTGGCCTCTGCATGCCTCTGGAGGCTCCGCAATTGCTTCACACCCTGCATATGAGGGCTCCTACCACATTTTTGAATCAAGCATACATTGGCTTTTAGTCTAGGCCTCCGCAATGGATTAGTTCACTGAGATGGGCTCAAATATATACAGTACCAGTCAAAAGTTTGAACACACCTACTCATTCCAATGTTTTTCTTTATTTTTACTATTTTCTACATTGTAGTATGATAGTGAAGACATCGAACTATTAAATAACACATGTGGAATCATGTAGCAACAAATCGAGATATATTTTATATGTGAGATTCTTCAAAGTAGCCAACCTTTACCTTGATGACAGCTTTGCACACTCTTGGCATTCTCTCAACCAGCTTCATGAGGTAGTCACCTGGAATGCATTTCGACTAACAGGTGTGCCTTGTTTGAAGTCAATTTGTGGAATTTCTTTCCTTCTTAATGCGTTTGAGCCAATCATTTGTGTTGTAACAAGGTAGGGTTGATATACAGAATATAGCCCTATTTGGTAAATACCAAGTCCGTATTATGGCAAGAACAGCTCAAATAAGCAAAGGGAAACGACAGTCCGTCATTACTTTAAGACATGAAGGTCAGTCAATCTGGAAAAAGCTTCTTCAAGTGCAGTTGCAAAAACCATCAAGTGTTATTATGAAACTGGCCCTCATGAGGACTGCCACAGGAAAGGAAGACCCAGAGTTACCTCTGCTGCAGAGGATAAGTTCATTAGAGTTACCAGCCTCAGAAATTGAATAAATGAATGCTTCAGAGTTCAGGTAAGACACATCTCAACATCAACTGTTCAGAGGAGACTGCGTGAATCAGGCCTTCATGGTGGAATTCCTGACAAGAAACCACTACTAAACCACACAAATAATAAGAAGAGACTTTCTTGGGCCAAGAAACACGAGCAATAGACATTAGACAGGTGGAAATCTGTCCTTTGGTCTGATGAGTCCAAATTTGAGACGCAGAGTGGGTGAATGGATGATCTCCGCGTGTGGTTCCCACTGTGAAGCATGGAGAAGGAGGTGTGATGGTGCTTTGCTGGTGACACTGTCAGTGATTTTTATTTTATATTTTTAATTCAAGACACACTTACTTAACACAATAACATTCTAAGTGACCCCAAACTTTTGAACGGTAGTGTATATATACAGTACTAGTAAAAAGTTTGGACACACCTACTCATTCAAGGGTTTTTCTTTATTTTTACTATTTTCTACCTTGTAGAATTATAGTGAAGACATCAAAACTATGGAACAAGCATGGCTACCACAGCATTCTGCAGCTATACGCGATCCCATCTGGTTTGGGCTTAGTGGGACTATCATTTGTTTTTCAACAGGACAATGACCTAACACACCTCCAGGTTGTGTAAGGGCTATTTGACCAAGAAGGAGAGTGATGGAGTGCTGCATCAGTGCTGCATATGTGGGGAACTCCTTCAAGACTGTTGGAAAAGCATTCCAGGTTAAGCTGGTTGGGAGAATACAACGAGTGTGCAAAGCTGTCATCAAGGCAAAGGGTGGCTACTTTGAACAATCTAAAATATATTTTGATTTGGTTACTACATGATTCCATATGTGTTATTCCATAGTTTTGATGTCTTCACTATAATTCTACAAGGTAGAAAATAGTAAAAATAAAGAAAAACCCTTGAATGAGTAGGTGTGTCCAAACTTTTTACTAGTACTGTATATATACACTACCGTTCAAAAGTTTGGGGTCACTTAGAATGTTATTGTTTTTGAAAGAAAAGCTAACATTTTTGTCAATTAAAATAACATCAAATTGATCAGAAATACAGTGTAGACATTTTTAATGTTGGAAATTACTTTTGTAGCTGGAAATGGCTGATTTTTTCAAATGGAATATCTACATAGGCATACAGAGGCCCATTATCAGCAACTGTCACTCCTGTGTTCCAATGGCACATTGTTTTAGCTAATCCAAGTTTATAATTTAAAAAGGTTAATTGATCATTAGAGAACCCTTTTGCAATTATGTTAGCACAGCTGAAAACTGATTTATGAAGCCATAAAACTGGCCGCCTTTAGATTAGTTGAGTATCTGGAGCATCAGCATTTGTGGGTTTGATTACAGGCTCAAAATGGCCAGAAACAAAGGACTTTCTTATGAAACTCGACAGTCTATTCTTGTTCTGAGAAATTAAGGCTGTTCCTTGCGAGAAATTGCCAAGAAACTGAAGAACATCGCAAACTGGCACTAACCAGAATAGAAAGAGGAGTGGGAGGCCCCAGCGCACAACTGAGCAAGAGGACAAGTACATTAGAGTGCCTACTTTGAGAAACAGACACCTCACAAGTCCACAACTGGCAGCTTCATTAAATAGTACCCGCAAAACACCAGTCTCAACGTCAACAGTGAAGAGGCGACTCCGGGATGCTGGCCTTCTAGGCACCAAGAACTTCCTAGAGCTGGCCTCCCCCCGGCCAACCTGAGCAATCAGGGGAGAGGGCCTTGATCAGGGAGGTGACCAAGAACCTGACGGTCACTGACAGAGCTCCAGAGTTCCTCTGTGGAGATGGGAGAACCTTCCAGAAGGACAACCATCTCTGCAGCACTCCACCAATTAGGCCTTTATGGTAGAGTGGCCAGACGGAAGCCACTCCTCCGTAAAAGGCACATGACAGCCCGCAGAGTATTTTGTGTAGCTTACTTCTCGTGTTCTTATTTCTTATTTTTATTTCTTGTGTGTTTTTGTTCTACCTTATGTTATTTGTAGTACTACATTGATATTGATTACTGCATTGTTGGGTTTTGAGCTTGCAAGAAATGCATTTCACTCTACTTGTGCACGTGACATTAAAACTTGAAGCTTGAAAATAATAGTGAGTAGTTAGAGCAGGAGTGAGTCAAGTGAGAGAGTCATTTATACCGTGGCATTGTTGAATACTCGTTTCTAATTTGCTTGAAGGGCATACTAGAGCGTGCAATATTTAAGTGATATCGCCCGAGAAGCCAGTGTCTCGGTCCGGCAAACCATGCTAATATATCCTCCAAACACCGGCTTCGAAGGCATTATCACTTTTATACAACGGGTTACCAATATATTCTGGCCGTCATGCGTTCTATCGGTTCGGTTGCCAGAGATGCGACCCAGTTAAGTCTTTTTGTTGAAAATCTATGGACGCGACCCAGTCGTTCATTCTAAATGTTCCGTTGCCATGATGGCTGGCAACGTTCTTATCCTTTGCTTGGTAGCTAGCCAACTGTGGCTAACACAGTCACGGCAAACAATGTAGCCAGAATAACAGCAAAGTAGCTGCATTTGCATTTTCTAGTGATTTTGGGTGGGATTCATCCATAACGAGCTAATGATGTGCAATTTCGCCTGGCATAGAACATTTGCCCTCTTGCCAGGCCACTGTTCAGAAGAGATGGCCAACTACACAGCTAACATAATGACTTCAAACTGAAGCTGGAATGACAGCAAACTATCTGTATTTCTGTGTTTTATATTCACATTTCTTTGTATAGATCCATTAAAATGATGCTGATTCATGATTTCGACTGGCTGAGAAGAGCTGCCAGCCTGTCTGTCTCGTCCTGACTACCGACACCTTCATTACTATGGGACAGCTGGATATCGTATCGCAATATTGAAAGAATGTTGAAAATGTCGGAGAGACAGACCACAAGGTTATTACAAATCTCCACTGTTGAAAACTAAATGCTAGTCTAAAGCAAATGGGAGATCATGTCTAGATGCTTTTTACAGTGTAGATCTAGTATATAAATTGCCTGGCTGAGCTGGATTTAGCCAGTGGTAACTTGTGAAATAGACACTGGCTGGAATGCGGTTTTAACCAATCAGCGTTCAGGATTAGACCCACTCGTTGTGTAATGCACGGTATTATTCAATAGCCATGAAATTCATTTTTATATGTTCTATGTTTGAACAGCTTTTGGAAGCAAAAGTTGAATTGAAAACATTATTGGCGTTGTTGAATTCGATTTTCATAATAGAATGGAAGGACTGATGGCTTGGCAAGTCTGTTTGGTTGTTTACCAAGGCAACTATTGTAGCTATCTATACTGAACAAAAATATAAACGCAACATGCAACAATTTCAACGGTTTTACTGAGCTACAGTTCATATAAGGGAACCAGTCAATTAAAAATAATTAATTAGGCCCTAATCTATGGATTTCACATGACTGGGCAGGCGGTGCAGCCACGGGTGGTTCCTGGGAGGGCATAGGCTCACCCACTTGGGAGTCAGGCCTACCCACTGGGGAGCCAGGCCCAGGCATTCAGAATGAGTTTTTCACCACAAAAGTGCTTTATTTCAGACCAAAATACTCCTCAGTTTCATCAGCTGTCCGGGTAGCTGATCTCAGACAATCCTGCAGATGAAGAAGCCGGATGTGGAGGTCCTGGGCTGGCGTGGTTACACGTGGTGTGCGGTTGTGAGGCCGGTTGGACATACTGACAAATTCTCTAAAACGAAGTTGGAGGAGGCTTATGGTAGAAAAATGAACATTCCATTATCTTGCAACAGCTCTGGTGGACATTCCTGCAGTCAGCATGTCAATTGCATATTCCCTCAACTTGAGACATCTGTGGCATTGTGTTGTGTGACAAAACTGCACATTTTAGAGTTGTCTTTTGTTGTCCCCAGCACAAGGTGCACCCGTGTTATGATCATGCTGTTTAAACTGCTGTCAGTTGGATGGATTATCTAGGCAAAGGAGAATTGCAGACTAACAGGGATGGAAACAAATTAAGCTTTATGTGCATATGGAACATTTCTGGGATCTTTTATTTCAGCTCATGAAACATGGGACCAACACTTTACATGTTGCGTTTTATATTTTTGTTCAATATAGTAAACTTGCGAGCTACTTCAGTGGATATTGAACACATTTCTAGCGGCACATTTCTAGTGGTATATCCGTTACATTATACCCCATGGCGATGTGATAATTAACTCTGGGCTCTGTGTTCTCTGGAAAATAATGAAACTCCGTGGAAGGTGAGTGCCACTCCGCTAGCGCGTCGTGCAACACACCTTCCACGTCATGGATTATTTTCCATAGAACGCACAGGTTGATGGTTCCTTGCGTATATCACAGGACACTAAGGAAATGTATTTGAATGAAAGCACCTACAGGGATCTAGCTGCACCAGGTTTTTTGAACCTTCATAACCTGGTCCTTGATGCGGTCCCACGGACCTGGTCCCTATGCACATTCTGGTTTTCATTCTCATATCCATATCATGAGTGAGTCCCCACCTACCTCAGGTGTCTAACACTGACTTTGTCTCCTGTCCACTGCAGCCAGTGAGAGTCGCGTAGTGACGTGTGGGGCTGTATGGAGGATGCCCCCAGAGTGGGAGTCAGGGAGCCACGAGTCCCCAGACGACCCCCACAACTCCCACAACCCCCAGAACCTGGAACTCCTCTGTCACCTTGACAACAGTGCCCATGGCAACGCCTCCAGGTAGGCCGCTCTCAGACTGTCGCCTACAGCTACAATACTGTATACAACACAACAGTCATATCAATTCAACCCTGAAACTATAGGGTTTCCACGACCCCCTGTTTCGATACTTTTCTCTGCTCTTTTCTCCTTTGTGTTCTTTTCCCCCTCGTTCTCTGTTCCTCTATCTCATCTTCTCTCCTTCTCCCCCTCTGTCTCTCTCCTCTTCTCCATTAGACTCTATCTCTGTGTATTTTGTCTTTCTAAATCTATGGTCCTGCCTCTCACCATTTATACCCCTATACCCGCTTATCTTCCTCTATCTTTAAATCTTTCTATCTCTCATTCTCCCTCATCTCGTTGTTATCTCCCTCTGTCACTTGCCCCGTCTCTCTCTCTCTCATGTACTACTGAAGTGTATCCTGGTCTATACTTTACAATACTATGTTGTGAAGTGTTGAGTGACCTACATATCCCAGGGCTCAGCCACTGCTCAGGCCTTTGTCTTATACTTAGCTGTATACACTATATTCACCATCCATTTATGGTGCAGGAAAATAACATCAATACTCGTCCCTTTTTAGACTTCAGTAGCTGCCTCGTCCCTTTTTAGACTTCAGTAGCTGCCTCGTCCCTTTTTAGACTTCAGTAGCTGCCTCGTCCCTTTTTAGACTTCAGTAGCTGCCTCGTCCCTTTTTAGACTTCAGTAGCTGCCTCGTCCTTTTTAGACTTCAGTAGCTGCCTCGTCCCTTTTTAGACTTCAGTAGCTGCCTCGTCCCTTTTTAGACTTCAGTAGCTGCCTCGTCCCTTTTTAGACTTCAGTAGCTGCCTCATCCCTTTTTAGACTTCAGTAGCTGCCTCATCCCTTTGGAAGGAAGATTGCATTTTGGCATTCCAAATTAAATTCCCCATTTCCATTTTAAGAAACTTCCCTGAGCACTATTTAAAAATATATATTTTAGAGGCTGCAATTGACTTTGTGCATGTGTGTGTGTGCAATAGCCTTCAGTTGGGTGAGTGAGGTGGGGCTCTGTGGTGGAGATTGATGGTTCTGCTGTCTGCCATTCTGACACCTCCAGAGCTGCAACACTCTCAAGGGCATGATAGTGTGTCTGTGTGTGTGTTCTGTGAGTCTCGCAGCCTTCGCTTTGTTGTATTGGCTCTGAGAGATGGATGGCTTTGGTTTGGTGCCCACCTCGTCCATCTCTTTCAGGCTGCAACCCCCGCCGTCTCTGACTACGCTGGCAGGAGCACAGCAACCAGCAGAGGGTGTGTTTGTACGTGTGCGACTGTGCTTGTCTAAGTGTGTGAGAGAAGGAGTACATGAGAGTGTCTGTATGTACATACTGTATATTATCAACAGGGCTCTCAGCGGTGAGGATATACTGTCTAATGTAGTCTATTTCAAGGAGAAATAGACTCAGAAGGAGCACAGGAAGCTGTTTTTAATGTACTGTATGAGAGTCTGAGTGGGTTCAGATCACTTATTACCTTCCTTCCTGTATGTATGTATGTATGTATGTATGTATGTATGTATGTATGTATGTATGTATGTATGTATGTACTTCCTTTATGCCTTTTATGGCTGTACCTCAGTCCCTCCTCAGCCTTGCTGGACTAACATTTGGGCTAGTGTCGTGTTGTGGAGCGTGGTTGGAATGAAGAAGTAGACCCACAAACAGTAGTACTCTGGCATGGTTACATTTCTCTCCCCTTGCTTTGGGGAGCCAAGCGCCTCATTTCGATTTGGAGCAGCACCAGGCTCAGGAATCAATTCCCATTGAGCGATTAGGACCAATCATGGCTTGGCTGGGCACCATGAGGAATCATGAAGCTCAACAGGCACACTGTTTTATTTTTTCACAGGAGGGTGTGACGGGAGGGGGGTAAGTGTGTGTGTCTGTGAGCATGTGTGTGTAGCCTTTGTGTACAGGGGTGTGTGTATGCCTGTATGTGTGTTGGGGGGGGGGGTTCCTGGTGATCACAGAGTATGATTTGCACTCAAAGGGACTGTTAGTCAATCAATGTTAGCCCAATGGGATCTCAGGCAGCCACACAGTCATATGCAAGCCAGTCAATACTGTCAGTAATGTTAGGGGCCGTGGAGACCAGTATTCTAACACACCTTCAATTGGACACATAAACTCTGCTTGGCTGATTAATCCTGTCTCTACACACGCACGTGCCTAAACAGACACACTTTTTTAAATTGCCCATATTTTGTCTTTCTTAGTTCCTATCTCCCTTTCTCTCTTCAATCTTTCTCCCTCTTCTACTATCTCTGTTCCCATCTCTGTCTCCCTCCCTTTTCTATCTCTCTCTCACACCCTTCTCTTTTCTCTCTCTCTCATCCACTGTGTCTTTCCCAGGCCTTGCCTTGGACCTACAGTGCCTTCGGAAAGTATTCAGACCCCTTGACTTTTTCCACTTTTTTTTAACGTTACATCCTTATTCTATAATTGATTAAATAAAACAATTTCCTCAGCAATCTACCCCATAATGACAAAGGGAGAACAGGTTTTTTGAAATTTTAGCAAATGTATTGAAAACAAAAATCAGATACCTTATTTACATAAGTATTCAGACCCTTTGCTATGAGACTTGAAATTCAGCTCAGGTGCATCCTGTTTCCATTGATCATCCTTGAGATGTTTCTACAACTTGATTGGAGTCTACCTGTGGTACATTCAATTAATTGGACATGATTTGGAAAGGCACACACCTATATAAGGTCCCACAGTTGACAGTGCATGTCAGAGCAAAAACCAAGTCATGAGGTCGTAGATCTGGGGAAGGGTAACCAAACATTTATACAGCATTGAAGGTCCCCAAGAACATAGTGGCCTCCATCATTCTTAAATGGAGGAAGTTTGTAACCACCAAGACTCTTTCTAGAGCTGGCCTGAATGCCAAGCATCACGTCTAGAGGAAACCTGACACCATCCCTACGGTGAAGTATTGTGGTGGCAGCATCATGCTGTGGGGATATTTTTCAGGTGCAGGGACTGGGAGAATAGTCAGGACAGAGGCAAAGATGAATGGAACAAATTACAGAGAGATCCTTGATGAAAACATGCTCCAAAGCGCTCAGGACATCAGACTGGGGCGAAGGTTCACCTTCCTACAGGACAACAACCCTAAGCACACAGCCAAGACAATGCAGGAGTGGCTTCGGGACAAGCCTCTGAATGTTCTTGTTGCCAAGCCAGAGCCCGGACTTGAACCCGATCAAACATCTCTGGAGAGACCTGAAAATAGTTGTGCAGCGACGCTCCCCATCCAACCTGACAGAGCTTGAGAGCATCTGCAGAGAAGAATGGGAGAACCCCCCCCCCCCCCCCCCAAACTGTTTTTGCTTAATTATGGGGTATTGTGTGTAGATTGATGAAGGGAAAAAACGATTTAATCAATTTTAGAATAAGGCTGTAACCTAACAAAATGTGGGAAAAGTCAAGGGGTCTGAATACTTTCCAAAGACCCTGTATAGCTCTATTGAGCTGATCCCTCACTGTAACTCTGTAGCCAAGCCAACCGGATTTATCTGTTTTGTCTCTATTCCCCAAAGCAGCCCAATCTGATTTCCCCCCAATACCATGAGCGTGTGCATATGTTGCTATTGAATTAAACTCATCTGAATACAAAGCAGACGGAGAAACAGTTTGATGAGAAGGACGGAGGCGGGTGTCTCGCCCAGGACTGTCTGAGATATATGGGCCTGTAAAGCTCCCCTCCCTGGCAGTCCTCCATGTATTTACATATTCAGTCCCTACCAGGATGCCAAGCCGCCGCAGAGCTCAAGGTCAAATGCACATAACTTATTTTCTTTAATAAGAGCGGCTGGCTGTTGCCATAAAGGAGAAGAGGATCTCTCTCTCTCTTTTATGAATTAATTAATACTATTGGGAGGGCTACTTTTATACATCTGCGGGTGGTGAATATATTGACTTCAGATTGTAGCTGTTTTTATGGAATAAATGAATGACAGACAACGAGAGAGAAAGAGAGAGAGAGACAGGTAAGAGAAGGACAGACAGTGCTGCCTCCTACACTGACATTGTGTGTGTGTGTGTGTGTGTGTGTGTGTGTGTGTGTGTGTGTGTGTGTGTGTGTGTGTGTGTGTGTGTGTGTGTGTGTGTGTGTGTGTGTGTGTGTGTGTGTGTGTGTGTGTGTGTGTGTGTGTGTGACTCCTAGCACCTTGGGAGGGCAGTAAAAACTGTCCCCCATCGTCCCTGGATTTACAACTTCCATAAACTCCTCTGTTCCCTTTCTTCCTCTCTCTCCCCCTGTCCCGCTCTCCCCTCACAAGATATGCAAATTACTGAGTTGGATGAAAATCCTGAGGAAGACTGTAACTTTGTCCCTCCCTCCTCCTCCTTCCATCCCTTTATCTCTCCCCCACACACAGCACAGTGGAGGCTTCATGTTGTGTTGCTCCACACTGATGAATGACTCAGAGGAGATGGGCCAGTCTCATTTATCACCACTAGAACTAATGACATCAGTCTATAGCAGACACAGGCAGCTCTTATCATGCACTGTGTATGTGTCACACGCAGTAAATACTACATAGTGCTCATTTGACTACATACCATGGTAATAAACTTTGGTAATAAACTGCCGCCATTGGATGTGTGTGCGCATTGTACTGTGGTTGTGTAGAAGAGCGTTTACCTTTTTTTTCTCGCACTGATGTGTGTGTGTGTGTGTCCTGTGAACTAACTCTCTCTCCCCTTGCTCTCTCTCACTCTCTTTCTCTCGATCTCGCTGTCTCTCTCTCTCTCTCTGCTGCAGTGTCCTGTGGGAGCCCATGGGAGATGGGAAGCGTGTGATCTCTCTGGCTGATAACCACGCTCTGCTCTGGGACTTGACGGAGAGCTCTACCCAGGCCACGGTGAGACACACACACACACACCACCATACGTCTCCCCATACCCCATGCTCATTATTTGATAACCACGGTATCAGACCGGTCTTATCTTTCCCTCCCTTCCCAACAACGGTGTTATAAGAACTGTCTAGGGGTGTACTCTGCTTGCCTCACCAACACACTGTATCTGGGCTAGCTTTAGTGTCCAGAGCAGTGGCTCCTGTGGGTGTTCTTGTGGACTTTCAGAGCTGGTTCACTGGTGCCCCAATTCTCTTCTGCTGTGATCCACCTAAAATAGTTAACTCGTGTCAAGTAAACTGTTCCATGTTTTAACAACCCCCATGCAAGCTAGATATACATTGAGTACACCACACATTAGGAACACCTACCTAATATTGAGGTACACCCCCCCCCCCCACCTACTACCATACTCTTGTCCGTTCAACGTCTGAATGGCACACATACACAATCCATGTCTCTGCGGTTCAAGCTTATAAAAGACACACCCTCGTCCACTCACCCTCGCCTTTTGCCCTTGGGGGAATCCCCGTCACCATCTTGGAGGGCGGTCCAAAAAGACTAGCCAAGCAAGGGAAGTTTGTAACCTAAGCCCCTCAGCCAACGTTTTTAGTCGAGTTTGCGAGTGTACAATTATGTTCACTTCAGGGCCTGAAACTCCCCATAATTCAATTCGCGACGATTGTACATCCGTTAAGAAAAGTCTGTGAAAACTTAAAAACAACATCAATGGAGAAGTCAACATACAAGTGTAGGTAAAAACGAATGCAAATAAGTTAGAAATTGTGCTACTAATGCACATGACGGCACAAACACGTCTCGTAAAAAGTAAATATGTTTTTGTTTGGTTATCTTCTGGAAATTGTAGAAATAAAACATTTTCCTTGTTCAGAAGTTCCAGCTAGGCAGGCTAACGTTAGTTAGCTAATTCATTTGCTAGCTATCATACAGTAGGTGTCTATTAGTAATTATCTATTTAATATAAGTAGACATGCATCATAATTGCCTGTGTAACGCATATAAAGCGCCCACAAGCTACCAGTAGCTGAAAACACAATCATCGCGGGATAAACGAGTGACAAATTTCCAGCCAAGGGCGGTCCATTTAAAAATCATTCTTTCCTTCCTCGCCCCTCGCCATGCAAGTGTATACTCGTCAGACGTCATGATACGTCATCAGAAGTGTCCACTTCATTTGAGGGCTGAGGGGATAGGGTGTGTCTGTTTAAGTGTTTGGACCGCAGCCTCAGTTGTCTCAATCCTTCTCTGACCTGTCTCCTACCCTTCGTCTACACTGATTGAAGTGGATCTAACAAGTGAGGGATCATAGCTTTCACCTGGCTTCACCTGGTCAGTCTATGTCATGGAAAGAGCATGTTTTGTATGTTGAACTTTACCCATTTGAAAGTTGAATGGCCGAAGTGCTAATTGTTGTCACCCAGTTGGTCTAGTCAGGACTAGTTTGTGGCCATACTGTTTAGTAGAAACTCTCTCCTCTGACAGTGCTGTTCCATCCCCACTAATGCAGTGAGGTGAGGAGGAGGCGTCCCTGTCTCCTCCTTGTTATTTACTGTTTTGTTCCTCTGATTCTCCACTCCACTGCCTCTGCAATTAAAACGTCCATAGTTCTATAGTGGAGATGAAGTGTGTGTGTGTGTGTGTACTCTGTAGTGTGTAGGCTGGTCAGTTAATGTTCCATTAGTAGCTAGCTGCCTGGGCATACTTTAGCAGGGAGGTGCTTCATGAATAATGGGCCTAAGTCATTAGTAATTAATGTGCTCATACAGAGATCTGCACAGGGCCAGCCAGGCCACAGGCCCAACAGGACACAACCAAGGACTTTATATTGGTGTGTGTGCGCGTGTGGATGTGTGTGTCATAATGTAAACCTGTGAAGAATCGCCTTGTCCAGAGATTGCAATCATACATGCACACTCACAGAGGGACACAGATGAACACTCACACACACACATTCTCTCCTGCTCTATGTGTGTGGCGGCGTCCCCAGAGGAAGGCACTCTGTGTGTCGTCGTCCCCTCGTGTAGTGACATTGATGTCAGGCTGGGCTGCAGAGCAGCAGAGCAGGGAGCTATTGAGTGACACAGCCTGCCCTGGGCATGGCAGCCATTAAAAATGGAGCGAGGGCACAGGGGTGAGAGAGAGAGAGAGAGAGAGAAGAGTAGAGCAGGGTCAGAGGAAAAAGAGAGGGTGAGAGAATGAGAGAGAAGTAGATGGCGAGAGATGAAGTGAGAGAACTAGGATAGAGGGAGGGAGCCTGCCAGCCTAGACAGTTTCTTCCAGCGCTGTTGAGAATGCTAATCTTCTCCACTCTATCCCTTTACAGCCCCCCCTCCCTCCTTCCTTACCCACATCCCCTCCCTCTATCAGAGGCTCTCAGGCTGATGTGTTCATCACAGGCCTGTCTGTCTGTCCAGCTGCACCATGGATTTGTCTGTCTCGAGTGTACGGTAGATTAAAGCTGTGTGTGTGTGTGTGTGTGTGCGTGTGCGTGCGTGCGTGCGTGCGTGCGTGCGTGCGTGCGTGCGTGCGTGCGTGCGTGCGTGCGTGCGTGCGTGCGATCAATTAGAAACACTGCTGCTACTGAGTCAGAACATCTTCTCCGGCTCACGGTACATTCACACACCTTGTCCACCGTGGCCGTTCATTCACACACAATTCACGCTCTCCCTAAATGCGTGACTGTTTGGCAGATAGCGTTGTTTTATTGGACAGCGATTGCTAAAGGTAGCTGTCCTTCTGTGTTTTATATGCTAGGTCATTAGGCCTGCTAACCTAGCACTCTCTTTCTCTCCTATCCCCTACCCTATCTCGTCCCCCTCCTTCACTTCCCTTCTCCCACTCACCCTTATCTTCTCCTCCCTCTCTCCTCGATATAATGAAACTGTGTGTGTGTGTGTGTGTGTGTGTGTGTGTGTGTGTGTGTGTGTGTGTGTGTGTGTGTGTGTGTGTGTGTGTGTGTGTGTGTGTGTGTGTGTGTGTGTGTGTGTGTGTGTGTGTGTGTGTGGAGAGACGAGATAGAGAGTAATTATCTAAGTAATGTTATCAGGTTGGATTTTAGAGTTGCAAAAGTATGAAATGATTGTATCTCTGTTGATTATGTCAGTACAGACTCAGAGGGTCCTTACTGGTCAAACTGGTGATCCATGAGTAACAGTATATAGATATTCACAATGGCAACACGGTCCTTCAGGAGTCATTGAACCTGTCATTGACTTTGCTGTCTGAGGGAGGGTGAGGTCAGCTTCACACTAGGGAAGGCCTGTCCATACAGGTCCGTCAATGCATTAACTCTTACCCTTATCTTAGCCTCCCTCGCCATACCCCATGATGGACAGGTATATTGATCATTAACCCCTGCCCCTCCAGATCTCCAGCAGTGCCACCCTAGAGGGTAAAGGTCAACTGAAGTTCACCTCTGGGAAGTGGAGTCCGCACCACAACTGTACCCAGCTGGCCACAGCCAACGACACAGCCATCAGAGGCTGGGACCTCCGCACCATGAGGTAAGACTGACATACTAACCATATAGTATTAACCATATACTAACCATATGTTAACCATATACTAACCATATGTTAACCATGTATTAACCATATACTAACCATATGTTAACCATATACTAACCATATACTAACCATATAGTATTAACCATATACTAACCATATATTAACCATATACTAACCATATGTTATGTTAACCATATACTAACCATATGTTAACCATATATTAACATGTATTAACCATATACTAACCATATGTTAACCATATACTGGTTCCAAGATAGCGTAGCAGTCAGACGTCTTTGTTCTTCGTCTGTAACGGCTGTCCTCCTCCTCTTCAGACGAAGAGGAGGAGTAGGGATTGGACCAAAGTGCAGCGTGATACTTTGACATAACGAAGTTTATTAAAGTAAAGACGAAAACCGAAAACACTTCAACAAACTACAAAATAACAAACGAACGTAGACAGACCTGAACTATGTGAACTTACATATAACACGAAGAACGCACGAACAGGTACAGACTACAACAAACGAACGAACAAACCGAAACAGTCCCGTGTGGTGCAACATACACAGACACGGAAGACAACCACCCACAAACAAACAGTGTGAACAGCCTACCTTTATATGGTTCTCAATCAGAGGAAACGTCAAACACCTGTCCCTGATTGAGAACCATATAAGGCTAATTACAAATGACCTAAACATAGAAACACAAAACATAGAATGCCCACCCCAACTCACGCCCTGACCAACTAAACACATACAAAAATAACAGAAAACAGGTCAGGAACGTGACATCGTCTTGTATATGTCCCATGTATATATCTTTTTATATATTTTTTTCTTTGCATATCTTATACTTTTCTAAACCTCAACTTCAAAATACTCTCCTGCAACCCGCCTCACCCAATGTGGTGTGGATCTGTCACTTCTAAAGTATTCTTATCCATCTCCGAACCGGTATTCCCCAATAGAAGCTAGCCAGCTAACTAGCTATTAGTCAGCTAACGGAAAGCTCTCGCCAGTTTGTACAACGCGATTCAAACCAGAGCATACCGGACCTATTTTCTCTCCATATCCCCAGATTCCTACCGCAAGCTCTGAACCTTTTCACCTGGATCATCACAGCTAGCTAGCTGCAATCCGAGTGACTATTCCTGGTTTAACGTCACGTCCCTGTCCCGAAGCTAGCACCAATTAGCCTGGAGCTAGCCCATGCTAGGCCCATTTCCCGACTAGCAGAAGAAGCCCAACAGCCACTCCTGGGCTATAATACCCTTTTTGCCAACTGGCCCGGACCCCCTTCTACTGCCAGTACAGGGCACAGAACCCCGCCGATCCTTCACGACTGGACTACCGACGAAATCTGCTCGAGGGGGTACTCAAACTGGCTCTGCGGCATTGCTAGCTGCGGCACGCTATCGTTAGCTGTCTAGAGCACACCGGACTGTTAGCTTAAGAGGCCCATCGGACAAATTCTTCGGCCACTATACCTATTTTGCCAATTGGCCTGGTTTACCACACGGAGCCCTGCTGATCCGTCTGCCGACATATTCAGCACGAAGGGGCCACAACAGACTTTATTCCGTCGCGACGTCCTTCTAAGGCCCTTCTGCTAGCTGCTAGCCCCGGCCCTCTAGCTGCCTGAAGCCACTCACTGGACTCCCATGATTACTCGGCTACGCATGCCTCTCCCTAACGTCAATATGCTTTGTCCATTGCTGTTTTGGTTAGTATTTATTGCCTTATTTCACTGTAGAGCCTCTAGCCTTGCTCAATATGCCTTAGTGAACACTTTAATTCTACCTCCAATACAGTCAGTGACATCACCTGGTTTAAATGATATTCCTAGAGACAATATCTCTTTCATCGTCACTCTATGCACAGGTTTACCCCCACTGTATTCGCATCCTACCATACCCTTGTCTGTACATTATACCTTGAATCTATTCTACCGCGCCCAGAAATCTGTTCCTTTAACTCTCTGTTCTGAACGTACTAGGCGACCAGTTCTTTTAGCCTTTAGCCGTACCCTTATCCTACTCCTCCTCTGTTCTTCTGGTGATGTGGAGGTTAACCCAGGCCCTGCAGTGCCTAGCTCCACTCCTATTCCCCAGGCGCTCTCATTTGTTGACTTCTGTAACCGTAAAAGCCTTGGTTTCATGCATGTTAACATTAGAAGCCTCCTCCCTATGTTTGTTTTATTCACTGCCCTTGCACCCTCTGCCAACCTGGATGTCCTAGCCATGTCTGAATCCTGGCTCAGGAAGACTACCAGAACCCTGAAATTTCCATCCCTAACTATAAAATTTTACGACAAGATAGAACTGCCAAAGGGGGCGGAGTTGCAATCTACTGCAGAGATAGCCTGCAGAGTTCTGTCTTACTAATCAGGTGTGTACCCAAACAATTCGAGCTTCTACTTTTAAAAATCCACCTTTCCAGAAACAAGTCTCTCACCGTTGCCACTTGCTATAGGCCACCCTCTGCCCCCAGCTGTGCCCTGGACACCATATGTGAACTGATTACCCCCCATCTATCTTCAGAGCTCGTGCTGCTAGGTGACCTAAACTGGGACATGCTTAATACCCTGGCCATCCTACAATCTAAGCTTGATGCCCTCAATCTCACACAAATTATCAATGAACCCACCAGGTACAACCCCAAATCTGTACACACGGGCACCCTCACAGATATCATCCTAACCAACTTGCCCTCCAAATATACCTCTACTGTTTTCAACCAAGATCTCAGCGATCACTGCCTCATTGCCTGCATCCGTAATCGGTCCGTGGTCAAACGACCACCCCTCATCACTGTCAAACGCTCCATAAAACACTTCAGCGAGCAGGCCTTTCTAATCCACCTGGCCCGGGTATCCTGGAAGGATATTGACCTCATCCCGTCAGTAGAGGATGCCTGGTCATTCTTTAAAAGTGCCTTCCTCACCATCTTAAATATGCATGCCCCTTTCAAAAATTGTAGATCCAGGAACAGATATAGCCCTTGGTTCTCTCCAGACCTGACTGCCCTTGACCAGCACAAAAACATCCTGTGGCGTTCTGCATTAGCATTGAATAGCCCCCGTTATATGCAACTTTTCAGGGATGTTAGGAACCAATATACACAGGCAGTTAGGAAAGCTAAGGCTAGCTTTTTCAAGCAGAAATTTGCATCCTGTAGCACAAACTCAAAAAAGTTTTGGGACACTGTGAAGTCAATGGAGAATAGCTGCCCACTGCACTGAGGCTAGGAAACACTGTCACCACCGAATAATCCACTATAATTGAGAATTTCAATAAGCATTTTTCTACGGCTGGCCATGCTTTCCACCTGGCTACCCCTACCCCGGCAACAGCTCTGCACTCCCCACAGCTACTTGCCCAAGCCTCCCCAATTTCTCCTTCACCCAAATCCAGATAGCTGGACCCTTACAAATCAGCCGGGCTAGACAATCTGGACCCTCTCTTTCTAAAATGATCTCCCGAAATTGTTGCAACCCCTATCACTAGCCTGTTCAACCTCTCTTTCGTATTGTCTGAGATTCCCAAAGATTAGAAAGCTGCAGCGGTCATCCCCCTTTTCAAAGCCACGTTAACAAACAGATTACCGATCATTTCGAATCTCACCGTACCTTCTCCGCTATGCAATCTGGTTTCAGAGCTGGTCATGGGTGCACCTCAGCCACGCTCAAGGTCCTAAATTATATCATAACCGCCATCGATACGAGACATTACTGTGCAGCCATATTCATCGACCTGGCCAAGGCTTTCGACTCTGTCAATCACCACATTCTTATTGGCAGACTCAACAGCCTTGGTTTCTCAAATGATTGCCTCGCCTGGTTTACCAACTACTTCTCTGATAGAGTTCAGTGTGTCAAATCGGAGGGCCTGTTGTCCGGACCTCTGGCAGTCTCTATGGGGGTGCCACAGGGTTCAATTCTCGGGCCGACTCTTTTCTCTGTATACATCAATGATGTCGCTCTTGCTGCTGGTGATTCTCTGATCCACCTCTACGCAGATGACACCATTCTATATTCTTCTGGCCCTTCGTTGGACACTGTTAACTAACCTCCAGACGAGCTTCAGTACTCTCCTTCCGTGGCCTCCAACTGCTCTTAAATGCAAGTAAAAGTAAATGCATGTTCTTCAACCGATCACTGCCCACACCTGCCCGCCCGTCCAGCATCACTACTCTGGACGGCTCTGACTTAAAATATGTGGATAGCTACAAATATCTAGGTGTCTGGTTAGACTGTAAACTCTCCTTCCAGACTCACATTAAACATCTCCAATCCAAAATTAAATCTAGAATCGGCTTCCTATTTCGCAACAAAGCATCCTTCACTCATGCTGCCAAACATACCCTCGTAAAACTGACCATCCTACCGATCCTCTACTTCGGCGATGTCATTTATAAAATAGCCTCCAAAACTCTACTCAACAAATTGGATGCAGTCTATCACAGTGCCATCCGTTTGGTCACCAAAGCCCCATATACTACCCACCACTGCGACCTGTATGCTCTCGTTGGCTGGCCCTCGCTTCACTCTCGTCCCCAAACCCACTGGCTCCAGGTCATCTACAAGTCTCTGCTAGGTAAAGCCCCGCCTTATCTCAGCTCACTGGTCACCATAGCAGCACCCACTCGTAGCACGCGCTCCAGCAGGTATATCTCACTGGTCATCCCCAAAGCCAGTTCATCCTTTGGCCGCCTTTCCTTCCAGTTCTCTGCTGCCAATGACTGGAACGAACTCAAAAATCACTGAAGCTGGAGACTCATATCTCCCTCACCTAGCTTTAAGCACCAGCTGTTTGAGCAGCTCACAGATCACTGCACCTGTACATAGCCAATCTGTAAACAGCCCATCCAACTACCCCATCCCCATACTGTATTTATTTATTTATCTTGCTCCTTTGCACCCCAGTATCTCTACTTGCACATTCATCTTCTGCACATCTACCATTCCAGTTTTTAATTGCTATATTGTAATTACTTCACCACCATGGCCTATTTATTGCCTTAATTCCCTTATCCTACCTCATTTGCACTCACTGTTTATTGACTTTTTGTTTTCTTTCTTCTACTGTATTGTTGACTGTATGTTTGCTTATTCCATGTGTAACACTGTTGTTGTATGTGTCGAACTGCTTTGCTTTATCTTGGACAGGTCGCAGTTGCAAATGAGAACTTGTTCTCAACTAGCCTACCTGGTTAAATAAAGGTGAAATTAATAAAAAATAAATAAATACAAATATACTAACCATATATTATTCAGCCACTATGTTCTACAAAAGTACTTATTTATAGTCCAGTAGTACTGAACTATTTCGTATAGTAACTCTAATTTGTAGTCATTAGTATTAGAAACGAAAGTGTTCTAGTATTAAATGTGGTCCTTACCAGGTAACTTCCCCAATAAAGGAAACACTTGAGTAAATGAGGGGTACAAAGTATATAGAAAGCAGGTGCTTCCACACAGGTGTGGTTCCTTAGTTAATTAAGCAATTCAGTTTCCACCACCATCAAAACACCAAATTGTGAAATTTCTCGTGGAAGAATGGTGTCACATCCTTCCAATAGAGTTCCAGACACTTGCAGAATTCATGCCAAGGTGCATCGAAGTTGTTCTGGCTCGTGGTGGCCCAAACGCCCTACTAAGACACTATGTAGGTGTTTACTTTATTTGAGCAATTACCTGTATAACAACTGATGAACAGCGTGTCTTTACAGTAGACAACCTGTACTGCCTGCCGGCTCAGCCCTGAGGTGTGAGGCTGTGGCAAGTGCGGTGGGGAAAGAGAGAGAGAGAGAGAGAGAGAGAGAGAGAGAGAAGGAGACGGAGAGAGAGATATAGAGGGAGAGAGATATTGAGTTGAGGTCAGGCTGTGTGTGGGCACTGCTAAAGGAATAATAATCACCTCTCTCTCGACCGTTCCCATAAAGACAGAGTGCTAGAGAGAGAGAGAGGTGGAACAAGAATGAGGGAGAGAAAGTATAGAGGGATGGAGAGAAAATATTAGAAAAATACAGGAGAGACATGATAATAGCCAAGAAAATAAACGATGTATTTCATGCAAATGTGAAAACCGTTGCAGTACTGTAGTATTATCCTCATTATCCCGCATTTCATTCCTTCTTTTTAGTCACATTCCAGCTAGTTCTTATTCCTAACCAGTATACCTTCTTAAAAGTAGTGTGATTCACCTTTCAGGGGCTTTGAGGGTACACAGGGGCCTTTAGGAAGCCAAGGACACAGGGCTGAGTCAGTGTCTGTGTGAGTAGCGCTTAGTGTGTGCGCGTGAGCAGAGTCTGTGAGCAGGCAGAGTGTGTTGGATTTGAGCTAGGTGCGTGCATGTGTGTGCGTGGGTGTGTGTATTACAGCGTTTGTGAGACTGTGTGTGTGTTAGTGTCCAGTTGGTGCGGCAGCTGTGTGATGGCAGTCTGTGAACACGGTCCAGTGGCTCCTCAGTTGGTGTCTTCTCTGGCTCGTCACACTGTGTGCCAGCCCAAACCGGCCTGCCCGCTCTGCCCCGCTAAGGGACTCTAGAGGAGAACACTCTCCCCAGCAAACCAAAATTGGTTCTGTGAAAGTTCCCAGAACATTCGTTAGGTTGCAGAAATTGTTCTCATGACACAAAAACTGTCCAGTCGTGGTAATGATTATAGAATGATTGTATAAAACATTCACCTGATGTTACAAGAAGGTTCTCAGAACACATTTCATATATTTTTTAAAGGTTCCCAGAATGTTTCATTGGGTTGTGGGAACAGTCTGGTGCAAACATTGTGGGGACATCACAAAATATACACTATATGTAACGGCTGTCGAAGTCGTTCTCCTCCTCAGACGAGGAGGAGCATGGATCGGACCAACACGCAGAGTGGAAAGTGGTCATATTTTAATTAACGTAAACTGAACACTTACACATACAAAAACAACAAACGTGACAAAACCGAAAACAGTCCCGTGTGGCACGAACACTGACACGAGATACAAACACCCAACAAAACACACGTGAAACCCAGGCTGCCTAAGTATGATTCTCAATCAGGGACAACGATTGACAGCTGTCTCTGATTGAGAATCATACCCGGCCGAACACAAACATCCCAACATAGAAAATCAAACATAGACAAACCCACCCAACTCACGCCCTGACCAACTAAATAAATACAAGAAAAAGGAAAACAGGTCAGGAACGTGACATAACCCCCCCCCCTTAAGGTGCGAACTCCGGGCGCACCAGCATAAACTCTAGGGGAGGGTCTGGGTGGGCGTCTGTCCACGGTGGCGGCTCTGGCGCTGGTCGTGGTCCCCACCCCACCATAGTCAAACCCCGCTTCCGTGGCCTCCTCCCAATGGCCACCCTCCATGTCAATCCCACTATACCAAAGGGCAGCACCGGACTGAGGGGCAGCTCCGGACTGAGGGACAGCACCGGACTGAGGGGCGAATCCTGGCTGGCTGGCTCTGGCGGATCCTGGCTGGCTGGCTCTGGCGGATCCTGACTGGCTGGCTCTGGCGGATCCTGACTGGCTGGCTCTGGCGGATCCTGACTGGCTGGCTCTGGCGGATCCTGACTGGCTGGCTCTGGCGGATCCTGACTGGCTGGCTCTGGCGGCTCCTGACTGGCTGGCTCTGGCGGCTCCTGACTGGCTGGCTCTGGCGGCTCCTAACTGGCTGGCTCTGGCTGGTCCTGGCTGGACGGCTCTGGCTGGTCCTGGCTGGATGGCTCTGGCTGGTCCTGGCTGGACGGCTCTGGCTGGTCCTGGCTGGACGGCTCTGAAGGCTCAGTACAGACGGGCAGCTCTGACGGCTCGGAACAGACGGACAGCGCTGGGCAGGCAGACAGTTCAGACAGCGCTGGGAAGGCAGGCAGTTCAGACAGCGCTGGGAAGGCAGGCAGTTCAGACAGCGCTGGGAAGGCAGGCAGTTCAGACTCAGGCTGCGCTGGAGAGGAGGAAGGCTCTGACAGCGCTGGACAGGTGGGAGCAGCTGGAGAGAGAACCCGGAGAGACAGCCTGGTGCGGGGGGCTGCCACCGGAGGACTGGTACGTGGAGGTGGCACCGGGTATACCGGACCGTGAAGGAGGACACGCGCTCTTGAGCACCGAGCCTCCCCAACCCTGCCAGGTTGAATGGTCCCCGTAGCCCTGCCAGTGCGGCGAGGTGGAATAGCCCGCACTGGGCTATGCTGGCGAACCGGGGACACCATCTGTAAGGCTGGTGCCATGTACGCCGGCCCGAGGAGACGTACTGGAGGCCAGATATGTTGGGCCGGCTTCATGGCACCCGGCTCGATGCCCAACCTAGCCCTACCAGTGCGGCGAGGTGGAATAGCCCGCACTGGGCTAAGCACGCGTACCGGGGACACCGTGCGCTTTACCGCATAACACGGTGTCTGACCAGTACGACGCCCTCTCACTCCACGGTAAGCACGGGGAGTTGGCTCAGGTATCCTACCCGGCTTTGCCACACTCCGCGTGTGCCCCCCCCCCAAGAAATTTTTGGGTCTGACTCTCGGGCTCCCAACCGCGTCGCCGCGCTGCCTCCTCATACCAGCGCCTCTCTGCCTTCGCTGCCTCCAACTCCGCCTTGGGACGGCGATATTCCCCTGGCTGAGCCCAGGGTCCTTTACCGTCCAGAATCTCTTCCCAAGTCCAGGAGTCCTGGGTCTTTTTCCGCTGCTGTTGCCGCCCTTCTCCACTCCGCTTGGTCCTTTGGTGGTGGGTGTTTCTGTAACGGCTGTCGAAGTCGTTCTCCTCCTCAGACGAGGAGGAGCATGGATCGGACCAACACGCAGAGTGGAAAGTGGTCATATTTTAATTAACGTAAACTGAACACTTACACATACAAAAACAACAAACGTGACAAAACCGAAAACAGTCCCGTGTGGCACGAACACTGACACGAGATACAAACACCCAACAAAACACACGTGAAACCCAGGCTGCCTAAGTATGATTCTCAAGGGACAACGATTGACAGCTGTCTGATTGAGAATCATACCCGGCCGAACACAAACATCCCAACATAGAAAATCAAACATAGACAAACCCACCCAACTCACGCCCTGACCAACTAAATAAATACAAGAAAAAGGAAAACAGGTCAGGAACGTGACACTATATATACAAAAGTATGTGGAAACCCCTTCCAATTAGTGGATTCGGCTATTTCAGCCACAGCCGTTGCTGACAGGTGTATAAAATCGAGCACACAGCCATGCAATCTCCATAGACAAACATTGGCAGTAGAATGGCCTTACTGAAGAGCTCAGTGACTTTCAACATGGCATCGCCATAGGATGCCACCTTACCAACAAGTCAGTTCGTCAAATTTCTGCCCTGCTAGAGCTGATTAACTGTAAGCGCTGTTATTGTGAAGTGGAAACGTCTAGGAGAAACAACAGCTCCGCCGCGAAGTGGTAGGCCACACAAGCTCGCAGAACGAGACCGCCGAGTGCAGAAGCGCGTAGCACGTAAAAATTGTCTGTCCTCGGTTGCAACACTCACTACCGACTTCCAAACACAAAAAGTTCTCCGGATGATTCTGCTATCGTACTTTTAGGGTGCAAAAAGAATGTTCCCAGAACATATTTAATCAATTCTTTAAGTGTTCCCGGAATGTTTCATTAGGTTATGGAAACATTCTGGTGGGAACATTGTTAGGTTTAAGTTAGGTTAAACAGGACATTCTCTTAATGTTGTAAGAATGACGTCATTTTACCTTGTCTTTGAGGTCCTCAGAACATTTCAAGAACATGTTAAATTTAGGTTTTACCTAATATTGCCACAACATTCTCAGTGTGCAAATTTGTAGTTCCTTAAAGCAGATTGGAATACATTTCTCTCCAGGTGTACAGTAATGGCAATTCGCATTTGAGGACTTTATTGTAGGTGATATAGAGAGACATGGCATTTCAATTTCATTCACCTGACATTTGAACATACGAATACAACCATGTTTTTTACACTTTGTATGTTGACAGGCTGCACATGTGGGGTTTGAACTTGCAGTGTTTGGTTCCCTAGCCAGATCATTAACCCTCTGTGCCATCAGGGGATAGCTGTGGCCGTGTGTTATTTTTTGTTGTTGTCAAATATGGTTAATCGGGACACAGAACAGTTATTAAAATGTTCCCATCCTCTTCATATGCTGTGTACTTGTAACACTGTATTTTATGATTTTCTTTCTTCATCACGTGTTGAAAGTCTTATGAAATGTGATCTTGAAATTGAGAAATGGTAATAATAAAAAAAACTATATCCAACTAAAATCACATGATGAAGAAAGAAAATCATAAAAGTGCACAGAGTTTGAAGAGGATGGGAACATTTTAATGACTTAGAAATTGAGTTCTGTGTCCTGATTGACCATATTTAACTGAGGACACAATATACAAGGCCACGCAGAGGGTTAATTATCTGGCTGCAGTTCCAGACATTGCAGGTTCAATCCCACATATTCTGAAACCGTATTTCAAAACTGAAGTTGAAGCTAAGATATACTCTACTAAAAGCGAGGTTGTCTTTATTTCGTCCATTTCCTTCAGAATTGCGGAATTTAGAGCAACTGTAAAAAATAAAAGACGCTTGATATGGTCTTATTTTTCATGATCTGAAAAGAAAAAGTTATCCTCGACCAGCACTCATAGTCTTCGGTACCTTATAAATATGGGCCCCAGAAGTATGCAGCATATACATGTATATTGTGTGAACATCAATGGAGTATTATGTTAAAACCAAAACAAATACGCTATGAACGTCATAGAAACTGACTTCTTTCTATCTAACAGCATGAAAGGCATGTCCTGTGTAACCTAACTTAAACATTGTATGAATGTCATCACAGCTGAGCATATCTAGTGTGTTTTGGGAACTTATCTCTTGTGATGTTCCCACACTGTTCCCACAACCTAATGAAATGTTCTGGGAACCTTTTTAAAGGACTCACAGGCTATTTTGTCAACATTCTTGCAAAATCAAATAAATGTTTGGTGCACCCTGATACAAACATCTGCATGTCAGCACAACTGTACAGTTTCTGCATTTTGAGAACATATCTCTTGTCATGTCCCCACAATGTTACCACAACACAATGAAACCTTTTAAAGATCAGACAAAATGTGTTCTTGGAACGTTCTTGTAACGTCAGGTGAATGTTTTTTGCACCCTAAAATAAACATTGTAGAATCAAATCAAATCGTATTGGTCACATACACATATTTAGCAGATGTTATTGCTGGTGTAGCAAAATGCTTGTGTTCCTAGCTCCGACAGTGCAGTAGTATCTGACAGTGCAGTAGTATCTAAAACGTTTCACAACAATGCACACAACTCTAAAAGTAAAAGAATGGAATTAAGAAATATATAAATATTAGATTGAGCAATGTCGGAGTGGCATTGACTAAAATACAGTAGAATAGAATACAGTATATACATATGAGATGAGTAAAGCAGTATGTAAACATTATTTAAACATTAGTGACTAGTGTTCATTATTAAAGTGGCCAGTGATTCCAAGTACAGTATATAGGGATATATAGCAGTATATAGGGAGATATATATATATATATAGCAGCATCTAAGGTCCAGAGTGATGGCTATTTATCAGTCTGATGGCCTTGAGATAGAAGCTGTTTTTCTTGACTTCGCCTTCTGGATGATAGCGGGGTGAACAGGCCGTGGCTCGGGTCATTGATGTCCTTGATAATCTTTTTGGCCTTCCTGTGACATCGGGTGCTGTAGGTGTCCTGGAGGGCAGGTAGTTTGCCCCCGGTGATGCGTTGGGAAGACCGCACCACCCTCTGGAGAGCCCTGCGGTTGTGGGTGGTGCAGCTGCCGTACCAGACGGTGATACAGCCCGACAGGATGCTCTCTATTGTGCATCTGTAAAAGTTTGTAAGGGTTTTAGGGGCCAAGCCGAATTTCTTCAGCCTCCTGAGGTTGAAGAGGCGCAGTTGAATCATCTGCACAACTGGACAGTTTTGGTGTTTTGGGAGCATATCTTTTGTGAAGTTTCCACCAGACTGTTCCCATAACCTAATGAAACACATTTTAAAGAACAGATGTGTTGTAGGAACGTTCTTGCAACATCAGGCAAATGTTTTATACAACCATACACACTTTTGGGGAATGTTCTGTTGTGGTTGTTGCACAACATTTTTGAATGTTAGCAGAACATTACAAGATATTTCATCTAAAACATTGTTGATAAATAGATTTGATGGGATGTTATCATCCTAATGTTAACTT
The DNA here is from genome assembly GCF_016432855.1 of Salvelinus namaycush. Lineage (NCBI taxonomy): Eukaryota > Metazoa > Chordata > Actinopteri > Salmoniformes > Salmonidae > Salvelinus > Salvelinus namaycush. Next base: position 32,721,624 of record NC_052334.1, read on the forward strand.
AATTGGAAACGTAGCTAATGTTTGTGGAATGTTCCTGGTTTGCTGGGTCTACTGCTCCCTCCAGCAGCCTTAAAGACACAGTATACACAGGAGACACAGGAGATGTAGTTACACAGGCACGTGTGTGTGTGTGTGTGTGTGTGTGTGTGTGTGTGTGTGTGTGTGTGTGTGTGTGTGTGTGTGTGTGTGTGTGTGTGTGTGTGTGTGTGTGTGTGTGTGTCACGTGTGACATGTGCGGGTGTTGTGCTCCTCTGTGTATTTTGTGTGTTCTGCTCTGTGCGCTGCTCTTGCTAATGGGTACACTGGAGGGTGTGTGTGTGGGTGTGTGTGTGTGTGTGTGTTCTGCTCTGTTGCTAGCTGGGATGTTCTCTCAGTTCATCACTCCTAAACCCTATTTGCTATTCAAACGGTTATTACAGTGACCGCGGTCAATAACCGTCATCCATAACTCCATGACCGTCACATTCCTAATTTGGACCCACAATCCGCAGTGAAAGGGCAGATGTGCGATAGCTGCCGGGCCTGCCTCCTCAGCAAGCACCGCAGGATGCATACAGAAACGCAGTGCAGTGCTGCAGTCAAACTGGCCCCTCAAGCTCCCTGTACAGTACAGTAGCATACAGCACTGTGTGTCTCTGCATGCCTTAGTGAGTGTGTATAGTATATTTTACATTCAGTTTAATATTGTTGTGTATAACTTGTTTACCAACCACACTATCCTCTACTTGGTCTTTAAAGCTGAAACGCTTTGATTGAAGCGTTTTATCTGCAGTATCCAGGCGTGTGTTGGAGTGGAGGTAGAGTAGAGACTAGCAGTAGTGGGATTGCTCGTGCTATTTGCTCCATCACACTGTGGGTTGAGAGGAGACTCACAGCAGGGACTGAAACGGTCACACTGGCGTCAGATAACAGTGGGAAACAGGACAGGACAGCCTTCTCACCCAGACAGAAATATAGACACTACAGTGCACTGGTACTACTCACATCTAAAACAAACTGATTTGCCCTTTTTCGTATGATATAGCCTACCGTATTTCCTTCAGCCCTTGGCAGTTGAATATTAACAATTTATCAAAGGTGTTGTCGACTGTGAGTGACGCGTTTGTTAAGCCTATTTGACATTAACCTCCTGAACTTTGTCTGTCAAATCAATCATCCATGACCTTTTCATCTGATGCTGCCCCCAGGAAGGCTAGGATGGTGCAACGTTCACAATATTACTGGAGCTCCTCAGCCATGCTTGGATGCTATGGGAAATAATCTACCTCTCTACTAAATAGTCTATGGGCTTATTTAGAATTGGCAAAGCTCTCTTTCTCACTATTTGTCCTATATTAACAGAGTAACATGAGTAAAAACTTTGTTGCTCTGAGACTTTTAAGCCTCAAGCATTGCTTTATATTAATGTCCATAAAGATATATCTCAATCAACCCACACTATTGATGTGATGATCCCTTACTTTTATGCATGGGCTGTCACTCCTTCCTTCCCAACCACTCACAAAGCTGGGCTTTAATTTTGATAAGCAATTCAATTATTTCTCTTTCTTCTTTTTTTTTCTCCCCTACTGCAGTTGTCATAGAAACAGAGACCTGTAGTGATAGTGTGAGATATCCAGTCTATCCCCTTAGCATAGCGATTTATCACCCAGACTGAGGTTAGAAGGGGCGGTGTGTGTGTGTGTACTGTAATGGAAAACTGTAATTTATACGGTAATTTTAGGTATTAGCATCAATAAAAAAAACGTTGAAATGTTTTACTGCAGCATACTATGTTATGGTGCGTTGTGGGAAAATTGCTGTATTTCGAACTGTAATTCTACCCCACAGAATACAGTATCGTATCTTTGGAGCGCCATAAACCTTTTGACCACTAGTGAGTGCATGGTATTGTTGTGTCTGGCTAATTAACATATTTTGAGGCGTGCCTTGTAAGAGGCTATATTTGTTGAACCCGTGAGTGAGATAGCTTTAACTCTTATGTGGTAATAGTGCCACATCAATTTAACATGTATAGGGGACAGATTGAATTAGCAGCTAGTCTTAAATGGTTGAGCATTTTGCCAAGTCCTTTTGATCTGTTTTGCCCTGTAGGCACTGCCGGTTTGAAGTCTTTGCAGATATGAAACAACTCCCAGTTTATTTTTATTTATTTAATTTATTTAACCTTTGTTTAACTTGGCAAGTCAGTTAAGAACAAATTCTCATTTTCAATGACGGCCTAACATTGGGTTAACTGCCTTGTTCAGGGGCAGAACGACAGACTTTTACCTTGTCAGCTCGGGGATTCGATCCAGCAACCTTTCGGTTACTGGCCAAACGCTCTAACCACTAGGCTACAAAACCAACTTTATGAGAGGTTTGAAAAATAGCTTCTATTTGCCTCAACATTCCATGACATACACTAAGGCATTGTTGGCAGAATAGATGGATGCAGTTCAATGCATGATTCATATAATTCACCAATTTATTAGTTGATAGTCCAAAAAATATTGCAATCAGTTTGTAAATCACAGCTGTCCTGGTACATTGTTTGCTTCCTCCATTCGGGATGCAGTTTCAGTTTCAATGGCTCAATATTTTGGACAGCAACTGACAAATGTAACTAAGGCTGGGAATGTCAATACAATCAAACTAGCAAGGGCAATGATCACAAGTCAGCCATAACATGGCTAATAGGCTAGTGTATCTATTTACAGTACCAGTCAAAAGTTTTTACTACTTTCTACATTGTAGAATAATAGTGAAGACATGAAAACTATAAAACAACACATATGGAATCATGTAGTAACCAAAAAAGTGTTTAACAAATCAAAATATATTTGATATTCTTCAAAGTAGCCACCCTTTGTCTTGATGACAGCTTTGCACACTCTTGGCATTCTCTCAACCAGCTTCATGAGGTAGTCACCTGGAATGCATTTCAATTAAAAGGTGTGCCTTGTTAAGTTCATTTGTGGAATTTCATTCCTTCTTAATGCATTTGTGCCAATCAGTTGTGTTGTGAGAAGGTAGCGGTGGTATACAGAAGATAGCCCTATTTGGTAAAAGAGCAAGTCCATATTATGGCAAGAACAGCTCAAATAAGCAAACAGAAACCGTCCGTCATTACTTTAAGACATGAAGGTCAGTCAATGCGGAAAATGTCAAGAACTTTGAAAGTTTATTCAAGTGCCTTCGCAAAAACCATCAAGTGCTATGATGAAACTGGCTCTCATGAGGACCGCCACAGGAAAGGAAGACCCAGAGTTACCTCTGCTGCAGAGGATAAGTTCATTAGAGTTACCAGCCTCAGAAATTGCAGGCCAAATAAAGGCTTCACGGAGTTCAAGTAACATACACATCTCAACATCAACTGTTCAGAGGAGACTACGTGAATCAGGCCTTCATGGTGGAATTGCTGCAAAGAAACCACTACTAAAGGACACCAATAAGAAGAAGAAACTTGCGTGGGCCAAGAAACACAATCAATGGACATTAGACCGGTGGAAATCTGTCCTTTGGTCTGATGAGTCCAAATTTTAGATTTTTGGTTCCAACCGCCGTGTTTTTGTGAGACGCAGAGTAGGTGAACAGATGATCTCCGCATGTGTGGTTCCCACCGTGAAGCATGGAGGAGGAGGTGTGATGGTGTGGGGGTGCTTTGCTGGTGACACTGTCTGTGATTTATTTAGAATTCAAGGCACACTTAACCAGCATGGCTACTACAGTGATACGCGATCCCATCTGGTTTGGGCTTAGTGGGACTATCATTTGTTTTTCAACAGGACAATGATCCAAAACACACCTCCAGGCTGTGTAAGGGCTATTTGACCAAGACAGAGCGTGATGGAGTGCTGTATCAGATGACCTGGCCTCCACAATCACCCTACCTCAACCCAATTGAGATGGTTTGGGACTGCAGAGTGAAAGAAAAGCAGAGCCTAACATTAGCAAGCTAGCTCTCTCTGGAGATGTTCGATCGGGTTCTGGCTGGGCCACTCAAGGACAGAGACTTGTCCCGAAGCTACTCCTGCATTGTCTTGGCTGTGTGCTTAGCGTCGTTGTCCTGTTGGAAGGTGAACCTTCGCCCCCAGTCTGATGTCCTGAGCACTCTGGAGCAGGTTTTCATCAAGGATATCTCTGTACTTTGCTTCATTCATCTTTCTCCCTCCTGACTAGTCTCCCAATCAATTTTAGATTAAGGCTGTAATGTAACAAAACGTGAAAAAAGTGAAGGGGTCTGAATACTTTCCGAATGCACTGTAGCATTTCTCTTGCGTTCGCAAATTCACTCTGGCTATTTATTCCAATTTCAGAGTACTCTCATCTGAGTGTGCCAGAGCGCAGAATAACTTATTCATTTACGAACGTGCAACACCTACTGAATATTACCCGTGTCAGTAGACGTAGGCAAAGAAAGTAATAGTTAGTCTCGAACACTCTAGGTAACATAAATCTCATTGTTTATCTGTGCAATTTTGACGGCCAACTAGCTGAAAAAGTTTGAGAGGGTTTATCTAATGTTCTTTCGTTAGTTTTGAGCTCATTTTTCTCTGGCTAGCATTAGTTGTTGATCTTTTTGTTGTTGAGAGAGAGCCTACCTTTTCATGGTTGTTTGATCAATAGGACTGTAAAGTTCCCAAATGTAAGAGTACTCCCAAGTGGTATTGACATATTTGCAGAAATCCATTCAGGTGTATTTTCTGGTTTTTGGAGAATGCTTTCTAATGATCTAAAGTTGCACTGTTGCAACTGCCTGTAAACACACAGGCCTGTTCAAAGTGAATGATGGCAGGCCTGTGATGCAAATAAAGGCCTAATGTAGCTCTGAGTGGCTATGACGCACCCGGTCTGCATAGACTCTGGTCCTGGACGAGACAGATGTTTTTATTAGATTTTATTTCCTGCCGTGTCTATTAATTGTCCAAACACACGGCCGCTTTCCAATAATATATTGCTATAGAATCTTCCCAAATTCCTTAGTATACGTAATATTCTTCCTGGGGGTGTATATGAACAGATTTTAATAAGATTTTTATGTTGCTAAAATGCTGTCAGGTCCACTGTAAGGCCTCTAAGTGCAAGTGAAATAAATGTGTAAACACTTTACCTAGCAGTCAACCTGTTTGCACCGATCCCTTGTAATTGTGAAATACAAACCCCTGCCCTCAATGCATTTAATTTATTCATCCAGTCGTTCATTCCGATTACGGTAGCATTTACTTTTTTTACTGTATAATATAGTCAATTGTACAGTATTGTAATGTGTGTCAATACAAAGTACTTGCTTTGATACTGTATATATATTACAGTAGGTGTACTATTAGAAGTGACGGAACAAGACGGAACTGCTCTTCCTCCCGGGGAAGGCCTGCCCGCTCAAAGACCTCTCCATCACCGTTGACAACTCCACAGTTTCGCCCTCCCAGAGTGCAAAGAACCTTGGCGTGATCCTGGACAACGCCCTGTCATTCTCAGCAAACATCAAAGCAGTGACTCACTCCTGCAGGTTCATGCTCTACAACATCAGTACAGTACGACTCTAGTACTTCACACAGGAAATGGCTCAGGTCCTAATCCAGGCACTTGTCCTCTCCCGTCTGGACTACTGCAATTAGCTGTTGGCTGGGCTCCCTGCTTGTGCCATAAAACCCCTGCAACTATCCAGAACGCAGCAGCCCACCTGGTTTTCAACCTTCCCAAGTTCTTTCATGTCACCCTGCTCCTTCGCACACTCCACTGGCTTCCAATCGAAGCTTGCATCTACTGCAAGACCATGGTGCTTACCTATGGAACAGCAAGAGGAACTGCCCCTCCCTACCTTCAGGCTATGCTCAAACCCTACACCCCAACCCGAACATTCCGTTCTTCCACCTCAGGTCTCTTGGCCCTCCCACCCCTAAGGGAGGACAGCTCCCACTCAGTCCTTCTCTGTCCTGGCACCCCAATGGTGGAATCAGCTTCCTCCTGAAGCTAGGACAGCAGAGCCCTTGCCCATCTTCCAAAAACATCTGAAACCCTATCTTCAAACAGTATATTACATAATCCTCCTCCTCACCTTGAACCCCGCCTCCCCAAATAAAAATAACACTTAACCAGCACAAAGACAAAAAGTACAAAGATAACTTTTGATTGTCTTTTATTAAGATCCTATATATAACATTTCTAAATCAGCACACATAGCCATAGCCAACACACCATATATATTGTCCTTCCTCCATTAACCCTGTTTCCTTCCTTTATCCTATTCCTTTATAAATACTTCCTTCGTCCATATTTCTTTATGCATCCATCCTTTCTTCCTTTATCCTATTCCTTTATAAATACTTCCTTCGTCCATATTTCTTTATGCATCCATCCTTTCTTCCTTCGTCCATATTTCTTTATGCATCCATCCTTTCTTCCTTCGTCCATCCTTTCTTCCTTCGTCCATATTTCTTTATGCATCCATCCTTTCTTCCTTTATCCTATTCCTTTATAAATACTTCCTTCGTCCATATTTCTTTATGCATCCATCCTTTCTTCCTTCGTCCATATTTCTTTATGCATCCATCCTATCTTCCTTCATCCATATTTCTTTATGCATCCATCCTTTCTTCCTTCGTCCATATTTCTTTATGCATCCATCCTTTCTTCCTTCGTCCATATTTCTTTATGCATCCATCCTTTCTTCCTTCATCCATATTTCTTTATGCATCCATCCTTTCTTCCTTCGTCCATATTTCTTTATGCATCCATCCTATCTTCCTTCATCCATATTTCTTTATGCATCCATCCTTTCTTCCTTCGTCCATATTTCTTTATGCATCCATCCTATCTTCCTTCATCCATATTTCTTTATGCATCCATCCTTTCTTCCTTCGTCCATATTTCTTTATGCATCCATCCTTTCTTCCTTCATCCATATTTCTTTATGCATCCATCCTATCTTCCTTCATCCATATTTCTTTATGCATCCATCCTATCTTCCTTCATCCATATTTCTTTATGCATCCATCCTTTCTTCCTTCATCCATATTTCTTTATGCATCCATCCTATCTTCCTTCATCCATATTTCTTTATGCATCCATCCTTTCTTCCTTCATCCATATTTCTTTATGCATCCATCCTTTCTTCCTTCATCCATCCTTTCTTCCTTCATCCATATTTCTTTATGCATCCATCCTTTCTTCCTTCATCCATATTTCGTTATGCATCCATCCTATCTTCCTTCATCCATATTTCTTTATGCATCCATCCTATCTTCCTTCATCCATATTTCTTTATGCATCCATCCTTTCTTCCTTCATCCATCCTTTCTTCCTTCATCCATATTTCTTTATGCATCCATCCTTTCTTCCTTCATCCATCCTTTCTTCCTTCATCCATATTTCTTTATGCATCCATCCTTTCTTCCTTCATCCATATTTCTTCATGCATCCATCCTTTCTTCCTTCATCCATATTTCTTTATGCATCCATCCTTTCTTCCTTCATCCATCCTTTCTTCCTTCATCCATATTTCTTTATGCATCCTTCCTTTCTTCCTTCATCCATCCTTTCTTCCTTCATCCATATTTCTTTATGTATCCATCCTATCTTCCTTCATCCATATTTCTTCATGCATCCATCCTTTCTTCCTTCATCCATATTTCTTTATGCATCCATCCTTTCTTCCTTCATCCATCCTTTCTTCCTTCATCCATATTTCTTTATGCATCCATCCTTTCTTCCTTCATCCATATTTCTTTATGCATCCATCCTTTCTTCCTTCATCCATCCTATCTTCCTTCATCCATATTTCTTTATGCATCCATCCTTTCTTCCTTCATCCATATTTCTTTATGCATCCATCCTTTCTTCCTTCATCCATCCTTTCTTCCTTCATCCATATTTCTTTATGCATCCATCCTTTCTTCCTTCATCCATCCTATCTTCCTTCATCCATATTTCTTTATGCATCCATCCTATCTTCCTTCATCCATATTTCTTTATGCATCCATCCTATCTTCCTTCATCCATATTTCTTTATGCATCCATCCTTTCTTCCTTCATCCATATTTCTTTATGCATCCATCCTATCTTCCTTCATCCATATTTCTTTATGCATCCATCCTTTCTTCCTTCATCCATATTTCTTTATGCATCCATCCTTTCTTCCTTCATCCATCCTTTCTTCCTTCATCCATATTTCTTTATGCATCCATCCTTTCTTCCTTCATCCATATTTCGTTATGCATCCATCCTATCTTCCTTCATCCATATTTCTTTATGCATCCATCCTATCTTCCTTCATCCATATTTCTTTATGCATCCATCCTTTCTTCCTTCATCCATCCTTTCTTCCTTCATCCATATTTCTTTATGCATCCATCCTTTCTTCCTTCATCCATCCTTTCTTCCTTCATCCATATTTCTTTATGCATCCATCCTTTCTTCCTTCATCCATATTTCTTCATGCATCCATCCTTTCTTCCTTCATCCATATTTCTTTATGCATCCATCCTTTCTTCCTTCATCCATCCTTTCTTCCTTCATCCATATTTCTTTATGCATCCTTCCTTTCTTCCTTCATCCATCCTTTCTTCCTTCATCCATATTTCTTTATGTATCCATCCTATCTTCCTTCATCCATATTTCTTCATGCATCCATCCTTTCTTCCTTCATCCATATTTCTTTATGCATCCATCCTTTCTTCCTTCATCCATATTTCTTTATGCATCCATCCTTTCTTCCTTCATCCATCCTATCTTCCTTCATCCATATTTCTTTATGCATCCATCCTTTCTTCCTTCATCCATCCTTTCTTCCTTCATCCATATTTCTTCATGCATCCATCCTTTCTTCCTTCATCCTCTGTAATTTCTTCTGTACTTCTTTATTTTCTAATTCAGCTAGAGTTACCATTAACGTTGTGTTGCAACTATAACTAATAGCCTAACAAATGAACAACTAAAAAAAGTACAAAGACTTAACTTGATTGTCTTTATCAAGACATTGTCTATATCAACTTTCAAAATCAACACAAATAGCCATAGCCAACACGCCATCTATCTATTTTCCTTCCTCCATTAACCCTGTTTCATTTATTTAAAATGTTTCTTAATTCATCCTATCTGTTCTTACTTCTGTCTTTTCAACCTAATAAAAAGCTCCAAACATGTTTCCTGTGGTCATTTCCCAAGCCAAACAGCTGGCGGACTTTTTCCATGTCTATTTCATCCACTCTGTCCTGATGAATGTGACAGACTGCCTTCTTAGACCACTGAAACTCCTCTCGACTTCAGCAGAGGATGCAGGAAGAAACATTAGTATGCGAATGAGGGCTTCTACCTGGTCAAAGGAGACCGGTGGACCTCAGGCATCTGATTCCTGAGAACAGATGCAGCTTCTGTACTTGTTTTGTACTGGTATTGCATCTTGAACATGGCCAGCTGCACCTCAAGTGATCTCCTGTTCAACTCCTGTCCACCACTGCAGCATCCATCTCCCCAGAGAGAAGAACTTCCTCCAGTTTAGTCTGACTTTCCAGGCCACCCTGTTTGAACCTCTCTGTTAGCTGCACATCAACTGTGTCAAGCACATTGAAGAGCTCAGCCCTGTAGAAATCCTCTGGGGATGTGAGTGAGTATGAAGCAGCATTTCCAGTGAAGCGCTTTGGATTACAGATGTGGGGCATCTGAATGGGCTGGATTTTGATCTTGGCAATCAACTCTGTTCCTCGGCTGTAGATCTGTTGAAATTGGCCCTCTGATCTCTTTGCCTTCAGGGTGGTCTTAACACAGTCCACTGCAGCGAGCATCCCAGCAAATGTCTCTATTCACATTTGTAAGGTGCGAATGAGGCACTCCAACTCTTCCATTAACTCAGCTGCTACAAGGAGTCCTAGGACTGTGGTCCCCTTCTCAAATCTCTCAGCAATCCCCTTGCTGTTGTTTCTGTGTCTGATGAATCAGATGTGCTCATTTCCTCCAGGCTGAACAGCACAGACTCGTACTGACCTAGCAAAGAGCTCAGTGCTGGAGTCCTAACAGTCCACCTTGTTGGACACAAGGGCTTTAGGCTTGTGAATGACCCACACTCAGATGTCGCTATTTCCTTAAATGTTGTTTTGTATTTGCCTGACTGGTTGTGCAGGCAGCCCAGCTTGTGGAGCCACTTCAGGCCATCACGTCACAGCGGAAGATAAGCAGGCAGCCTGGGTGACTAGATTGACACTGTGAGGGCCACAATGCACATACAGAGCCAGTGGCTGCACTGCTCTCAGCCTAGCCTGTGTTCCTTTGATTTTCCCTGACATGTTCGCTGACATGTTCGCTGCACCATTATACGTTTGACCTGAAAGAGGCAAATTCAGGTGGAGTAGCACATCTGTGGCAACTTCTGCCAGGTTCTCTTCAGTTGCAAGGGAGACTTCATAAAAACCTACAAAGTCCTCAAGAGGCACTAGATCGTGAACCACGTAACGGAAACAGAATGACTCTTGTTCTATTCCCCCGACATCTTGTGTACCATCAATAATTATGGAGTACTGGAGCAGTGGTAGATGGTGGATTCTCTTTGTGATGTCTCTCACAATGCTGTTGGCCAATATGCTCAGGATTTTGTTTTGGATTTGTGAGCTTCTATGATCCTGACTGAGTTTCAGCCATGTAGTGAGTACTGGAACATCTTCAGCTCTAACTTTCAGTAACTGGTACAGATTATCTTCGGTAGCTTCATGGCCCCTGAGAACTGATCCCTGACGTGCTAGAAGATGGACAGAACCTGCTACTTTCCTAAGGCAAGACCTTGCTTTGTTTAGCTCTCCAGCTCTTACTGTGTGAAGTTGGGTATCCACTGGCTTTGATTGGTGACAGCGAGTGGTAACGGCAACCTTGTGTGCATGGCTGCATGCACGTGAAGAAAACTGGAATAAGGCACCGGATAAGTTTAGGAATCCAGAGTGCACAAATGCAGGATCTGCATTTTTTTGCAAGAGGTGATTTCTGGCTTTTAATAGCTTTTGTGCAATTAAAGCACAACACTCCTTTCACAGTGGGAACATAGAGGAGCCACTGGAATTATTTGTACCACCTATCCAGAAACCGAAGTGTCTTGTTTGACAGCTTCTGGTCTACCACTAGTTTTGGGTTTGGCTGATATGGTGTGACGTGGACATTGAGGTCTACTTCCTCAGCCTCTCCTATGGGTTCTATTTCTTCAACTTCCCCTGGAGAGTCTACTGTCTCAACTTCCCCCAGAGAGTCTACTGTCTCAACTTCCCCCGGAGAGTCTACTGTCTCAACCTCCCCTGGAGAGTCTACTGTCTCAACCTCCCCTGGAGAGTCTACTGTCTCAACCTCCCCTGGAGAGTCTACTGTCTCAACCTCCCCTGGAGAGTCTACTGTTTCAACCTCCCCTGGAGAGTCTACTGTCTCAACCTCCCCTGGAGAGTCTACTGTCTCAACCTCCCCTGGAGAGTCTACTGTCTCAACCTCCCCTGGAGAGTCTACTGTCTCAACCTCCCCTGGAGAGTCTACTGTCTCAACCTCCCCTGGAGTGTCTACTGTCTCAACCTCCCCTGGAGAGTCTACTGTCTCAACCTCCCCTGGAGAGTCTACTGTCTCAACCTCCCCTGGAGTGTCTACTGTCTCAACTTTTTGTAGTTCATTTTCAATACATTTGCTAACTGTTTTCACTTTGTCATTATGGGGTATTGTGTGTAGATCAAAAAATACATTTCATCCATTTTTAATTTAGGTTGTAACACAACAAAATGTGGAATATGTCAAGGGGTATGATTGAATACTTTCTGAAGGAACTGTACATGGCATTTAAAAAAAAATTTTTTTTACAGGTGTTACATAGAAAGAATATAGTTACATTATTTTATATAAATTACATCTGGATAGATAGTACAGATATGGTATACATTATATATCGTTTTTTTTGTCGTAACTATTATAGAACATGAGCTTTTAAACCCATCCGTCAGCTACTCTCATGATACTGTATGTTTTATTATTCGAAACTACTGAAAGGAGAGTAGTTTAATTCAATGATACTAATCATATTATTATATTCACCTCTGCCCCGTAAGAGACTTGTCTTCCCTGGCTGCCTGACCCTGCTGGGACCCCTGTCATCATCTGGTCACCATCCTAAGATGAGGCATGACAAATGATTACTGTCGGGTGTACTGTCTGTGTGCCATAACAGTGAAGCCCACAACCCCCCAATATAAAGTACTTAAAATTATAACCCATCTCTAAAGCATAGACTGCATTCTAGATGCAAGACTGACAGTCCATTTCACACACATGATAGTTTTAAATATGGTCTAAACTAATCATATTTGGGGTTATGATAGTGTAAGACAGTTGTGCTATGCTTGTGGGGCATTTATACATTGATTCTATTCTTTGATAATATAATGGTTCAATGGTTGTATTTAGTTGATATTTTGCAAGTACAAGTTATAGTGAATGGGTAGGGTAGCTACAATGGAAAAGGTAGGGCAAGCATACAACTGTACAAAATCATCTTCTGCAGTTGTAATATGCTTGCCCTGCCTATTCCATAATTGTTAGTTGTATGTATTTTACCACTAGCCATTGAGGACCAACATGTCTACCATAACCACTCTCATTGGCACTTATGTACAGACCCCTGTCACCATCTGATCCTGCTAAGATGAGGCAGGCATGACAAAGAATTACCTTGGTGTACACATGAATATTATTCAAGCATTGAATCAATGGTTCAATAATTGAAATTATTCCCAGATCCCAGACTGTGGCTTTAAACTTAAGCTTCTGTCATGTAGCAACTTAGACCTACCCGATCAACTCAAAATTGAACTTTTTGTCCATTCATTGATATTGTTATAATATACTGCAAAATTCACCTGAGCTCCGTAGACTGATCTTCCCTGGCTGTCTGACCCTGCAGGGACACCTGTCACCATCTGATCCTGCTAAGACATGATGAGCATAGTGTTGTGAACTGACTGTGCAGCTTGACAGTGAAGCCTGTAGAGCTGTTTATTACTATATCAGTGTGAAAAGTAGGGAGTTAGCTAGGGAAACTGACAGATCAATAACGTTACATTGCTATACTGAATAATAAATCTCACATTGCACTGAAAAAACATCAGAATATCGGTCTTCAATCGTTTGGCTGCTGGTTTCGTCTGGTTTGATGCAGGTGTAGTGTGATTGAGGCAAAAATAATAATTTTGGCAAGCTCTTGCACGCCGGTACATCAACTGGCGAAAGCTAGACAAATTAATTTACTGTTGAAACGGGACAAAACAAAGGTTACAAAACAACATTTCCATACACACAACAGCTATTAGATAGTGCTATAATAATAGCCACCTCATATCGCCATCTGACAGATGCCTAGAGCTGAACTGGCTAAATTCATTTGACTCAGTTGAGAGGGGATGAAACATTAGCTAATATCAGTCAACTAAAGGGTAGCCAGTATCTGCACTGCTTGCTTTTACAACTCAGAGAAAGAGTGCAACACATCCACATCGTCAGCAGCTGCATCTGTTCAACTGTCCCTTGCCAGTTCTAAGCCAGCCTTTCAGAAGCATTGCCTTCTCACAGCCTGTCCAAACGCTCTGTGGTGGTGTCCGGGCGGTTCTAAATCTAGCCGGCTGACACAGCCAGACAGCCTACCTGACCGCTCTGCTCTGAGGCGTCCGCATGGTCCTTACACACACCGATGACGCTTTTTTTGTATCACAGGGCAATGATAAAACCGGGGGTGACAAAAATGCAGTTTAAGAATGTGGGGGTGACATGACCCCCGCCCCGTCCCCAGTGAAAGTTTTGCCCCTGTGTACTAATATTAAATACAGAATTTTACTTGCCACAGAGCTGCCTGTAAATTACTGTCAAATTCATGGTAACCCCTTAACTGTATGTGTGTGTGTGTGTGTGTGTGTGTGTGTGTGTGTGTGTGTGTGTGTGTGTGTGTGTGTGTGTGTGTGTGTGTGTGTGTGTGTGTGTGTGTGTGTGTGTGTGTGTGTGTGTGTGTGTGTGTGTGGTAGACTGTTCTGGCCCTCACTGACGTAAAGGAGGATGAGTTTCGATTTGGTTTCACTGTGTCCGCAGGCTTAGGCTAGGAAGGCATATAATCCTTAATACTTTGTGAGGAGGGTTCCAGCCAGGCTTTGCTCAGGATCCCCATTTCATATTTGCCGAGTGGAGGGAGTGAAGTGGGGTGCTCAGAAGCATTCTGGAAGCACCGAAACTAACCCAATTTCCTGCTCCATTTCCCCCGCGCGTCCTATTCCATGGAGGACAGAGTTTACGACACAGCACACACACACACTGTCAAACCCCTGGCCAGAGGTCATGCCGAGGCAGTCAATGGTGAGCAGATTGTGCACTCGACAGCAAAGTGACTCCACACACTCAAGTCATTTTAAAGTCACAAGATTAAAGAGTGTTGTAATTTTGTTTGGTTAGAGGAAGGAGCTGCTGCCAGTGTCTGGGCCCTCTGTGAAGTCCCAGTCTGGTCTCATCCAGTTTGCTGAGGTCCAGTGGCAGAACCTTACAAACCATATAGTCATAGAGCCATACAAACCGTCATCCTGATCTCATTGGATCCCTCAGGATATTTTCTTTTCCCTCCCTTTTTAATGAGATTTTTAATTAGCATGTTATTTGTATAATGAGATCAGCAGGGTAGATGGTGTCTGGTGGAGGAGAGAGGGGAGCAGAGAACACTGGGTCTAACGCTGTTCAATAGACCGCCCTGGTTCCTCTTCAGTCATCACAGCAGGAGAGGGAGGAAAGATGATCGGAGGGGTGGAGTGGGGGAAAAGCGGATGAGAGGTAGGAAGGACTGGGGAAGGGGAGGAGAGGACAGAAGAGGAGATGAGAGGAAGGGTACAGGGTCCTGTGGAGGAGTAGAGAAGAGAGTAGGTTTACAACATGAACATAATCTGAAGCGGAAAAGTCTCTCCTCTCTTCTTTGCTCTCTCATTTCTTTCCTCGTGCCTTAACACTGACCTCTCCCCAGCCGGGACAAGCAGGATCAGGAAGCCAAGGCTGTGTGTGGTTGTGACTCCTGGCTTTATTACACGTCAGGCTTTTATAGGACAGGAAATACGGTCTGGCCTTCACCTAGTGTATAGTACCACTACAGGCTTCTCTCCATGATTTATGTCATCAGGGTTGCTGTGGCGTTCACTCTCTCTTTCTCTCTCTCACATCATTCCCCTCTTTTTCTCACCCTTCTCCTCACCCTCTTTTCTCTCTCTCTCTCTCATTCCCCCTCTCCTCCCCCCTCATCCCGTTCACTCTCTTTTCCAGTCAGATCTACTGTATAGAGAATGCTCATGGGCAGCTGGTTCGAGACCTTGACTTCAATCCCAACAAACAGTACTACCTGGCCAGCTGTGGGGACGACTGCAAGGTCAAATTTTGGGACGTGAGAAACATCAACGAGCCTGTCAAGAGCCTGGAGGAGCATTCTCACTGGTGGGCACCTGTCACACTGTACACACACACAGGACATGCACGCACAAACACACACACACATAGCAGATATACAGTTGAAGTCGGAAGTTTACATACACCTTAGCCAAATACATTTAAACTCAGTTTTTCACAATTCCTGACATTTAATAAAATAAAATAACATTTAATAAAATAGTAAAAATTCCCTGTCTTAGGTCAGTTAGGATCACCACTTTCTTTTAAGAATGTGAAATGTTAGAATAATAGTGGAGAGAATTATTTCTTTCAGCTTTTATTTCTTTCATCACATTACCAGTGGGTCAGAAGTTTACATACACTCAATTAGTATTTGGTAGCATTGCCTTTAAATTGTTTAATTTGGGTCAAATGTTTCAGGTAGCCTTCCACAAGCTTCCCACAATAAGTTGGGTGAATTTTGTCCCATTACTCCTGACACTAGCTGGTGTAACTGAGTCAGGTTTGTAGGTCTCCTTGCTCGCACACGCTTTTTCAGTTCTGCCCACAAATGTTCTATGGGATTGAGGTCAGGGCTTTGTGATGGCCACTCCAATACCTTGACTTTGTTGTCCTTAAGCCATTTTGCCACAACTTTGGAAGTATACTTGGGGTCATTGTCCATTTGGAAGACCCATTTGCGACCAAGCTTTAACTTCCTGACTGATGTCTTGAGATGTTGCTTCAATATATCCACATAATTTTCCTTCCTCATGTTGCCATCTATTTTGTGAAGTTCACCAGTCTCTCCTACAGCAAAGCACCCCCACAACATTATGCTGCCACCCCGTGCTTCACGGTTGGGATGGTGTTCTTCAGCTTGCAAGCCTCCCCCTTTTTCCTCCAAACATAACGATGGTCATTATGGCCAAACAGTTCTATTTTTGTTTCATCAGACCAGAGGACATTTCCCCAAAAAGTACGATCTTTGTCCCCATGTGCAGTTGCAAACCGTAGTCTGGCTTTTTTTATGGCGGTTTTGGAGCAGTGGCTTCTTCCTTGCTGAGCGGACTTTCATGTTATGTCGATATAGATACTGTGTATGTGGATAAAGATACTTTTGTACCTGTTTCCTCCAGCATCTTCACAGGGTCCTTTGCTGTTGTTGTGGGATTGATTTGCACTTTTCGCACCAGAATACGTTCATCTCTAGGATACAGAACGCGTCTCCTTCCTGAGTGGTATGACGGCTGCGTGGTCCCATGGTGTTTATACTTGCGTACTATTGTTTGTACAGATGAACGTGGTACCTTCAGGAGTTTGGAAATTGCTCCCAAGGATGAACCAGATTTGTGGAGGGCTACAATTTTTTTTCTGAGGTCTTGGCTGATTTATTTTGATTTTCCCATGATGTCAAGCAAAGAGGCACTGAGTTTGAAGGTAGGCCTTGAAATACATCCACAGGTACACCTCCAATTGACTCAAATTATGTCGATTAGCCTATCAGAAGCTTCTAAAGCCATGACATAATTTTCTGGAATTTTCCAAGCTGTTTAAAGGCACAGTCAACTTAGTGTATGTAAACTTCTGACCCACTGGAATTGTGATACAGTGAAATAATCTGTCTGTAAAGAATTGTTGGAAAAATTACTCCGGTCATGCACAAAGTAGATGTCCCAACCGACTTACCAAAACTAGTTTGTTAACAAGAAATTTGTGGAGTGGTTGAAAAACTAGTTTTAATGACTCCAACCTAAGTGTATGTAAACTTCCGACTTCAACGGTACCATTGTACTTATAGCCTCAAACCATCTTTGCACAACCAACAGAACAGCTATACTTCCGGCGCCGACAGATATGGCGGCCTCGCATTGCGTTCCTAGGAAACTATGCAGTGTTTTGTTTTTTTATGTGTTATTTCTTACATTGTTACCCCAGGAAATCTTAGGTTTTATTACATGCAGTCGGGAGGAACTATTGGATATAAGCAACGTCAACTCACCAACATTACGACCAGGAATACGACTTTCCCGAACCGGATCCTCTGTTTGGCCCACCACCCAGGACAATGGATCGGATCCCAGCCGGCGACCCAAAACAACAGTGAAGGGGCAGACGGAGCGGTCTTCTGGTCAGGCTCAGTAGACGGGCACATCGCGCACCGCTCCCGAGCATACTACTCGCCAATGTCCAGTCTCTTGACAACAAGGTAGACGAAATCCGAGCAAGGGTTGCCTTCCAGAGAGACATCAGAGATTGTAACGTTCTTTGTTTCACGGAAACATGGCTCACTCGGGACACGCTATCGGAGTCGGTACCGCCACCTGGTTTCTTCACGCATCGCGCCAACAGAAACAAGCATCTCTCTGGTAAGAAGAAGGGCAGGGTAGTATGCCTTATGATTAACGAGACGTGGTGTGATCATAACAACATACAGGAACTCAAGTCATTTTGTTCACCTGACTTAGAATTCCTCACAATCAAATACCGACCGCATTATCTACCAAGAGAATTCTCTTCGATCATAATCACAGTCGTGTATATTCCCCCCCAACTAGACACATCGACGGCCCTGAAAGAACTTCATTCGACTCTATGTAAACTGGAAACCACATATCCTGAGGCTGCATTTATTGTAGCTGGGGATTTTAACCAGGCTAATCTGAAAACAAGGCTTCCTAAATTTTATCAGCATATCGATTGCGCAACCCGGGGCTGGCAAAACCCTGGATCATTGTTATTCTAACTTCCGCGACGCATATAAGGCCCTCCCCCGCCCTCCTTTCGGAAAAGCTGACCACGACCCCATTTTGTTGCTCCCAGCCTATAGACAGAAACTAAAATAGGAAGCACCCGCGCTCAGGTCTGTTCAACGCTGGTCCGACCAATCGGATTCCGCGCTTCAAGATTGCTTCGATCACGTGGACTGGGATATGTTCCGCATAGCGTCGAACAACAACATTGATGAATAAGCTGATTCGGTGAGCGAGTTTATGAGCAAGTGCATCGGTGATGTTGTACCCACAGCGTCTATTAAAACATTCCCCAACCAGAAACCGTGGATTGATCAGCAAAACTGAAAGTGCGAACCACTGCTTTTAATCAGGGCAAGGTGACCGGAAACATGACCGAATATAAACAGTGTAGCTATTCCCTCCGCAAGGCAATCAAACAAGCTAAGCGTCAGTATAGAGACAAAGTAGAGTAGAGACTAGTCAAGGACCATATCACCTCCACCCTAGACCCACTCCAATTTGCCTACCGCCCCAATAGGTCCACAGACGACGCAATCGCAATCACACTGCACACTGTTCGACTACAGCTCAGCATTTTACACCATAGTACCCTCCAAACTCGTCATTAAGCTCGAGACCCTGGGTCTCGACCCCGCCCTGTGCAACTGGGTCCTGGACTTCCTGACGGGCCGCCCCCAGGTGGTGAGGGTAGGTAACAACATCTCCACCCCGCTGACCCTCAACACTGGGGCCCCACAAGGGTACGTTCTAAGCCCTCTCCTGTACTCCCTGTTCACCCACGACTGCATGGCCATGCACGCCTCCAACTCAATCATCAAGTTTGCAGATGACACTACAGTGGTAGGTTTGATTACCAACAACGACGAGACGGCCTACAGGGAGGAGGTGAGGGCCCTCAGTGTGTGGTGTCAGGAAAATAACCTCACACTCAATGTCAACAAAACAAAGGAGATGATCGTGAACTTCAGGAAACAGCAGAGGGAGCAGCCCCCTATCCACATCGACGGGACAGTAGTTGAGAGGTTGGAAAGTTTTAAATTCCTTTGCGTACACATCACGGACAAACTGAGTTGGTCCACCCACATAGACAGCGTGGTAAAGAAGGCGCAGCAGCGCTTCTTCAACCTCAGGAGGCTGAAGAAATTCGGCTTGTCACCAAAAACACTCACAAACTTTTACAGATGCACAATCGAGATCATCCTGTCGGGCTGTATCACCGCCTGGTACGGCAACTGCTCTGCCCATAACCGTAAGGCTCTCCAGAGGGTAGTGAGGTCTGCACAACGCTTCACCGGGGGCAAACTACCTGCCCTCCAGGACACCTACACCACCCGATGTCACAGGAAGGCCAAAAAGATCATCAAGGACAACAACCACCCGAGCCACTGCCTGTTCACCCCGCTATCATCCAGAAGGCGAGGTCAGTACAGGTGCATCAAAGCGGGGACCGAGAGACTGAAAAACAGCTTCTATCTCAAGGCCATCAGACTGTTAAACAGCCATCACTAACATTGAGTGGCTGCTGCCAACATACTGACTCAACTCTAGCCACTTTTATAATGGAAAAATTGATGTAATAAATGTATCACTAGCCACTTTAAACAATGCCGCTTTATATAATGTTTACATACCCTACATTACTCATCTCATATGTATATACTGTACTCTATACCATCTACTGCATCTTACCTTGCCGTTCGGCCATCACTCATTCATATATTTTTATGTACATATTCTTATTCATTCCTTTACACTTGTGTGTATAAGGTAGTTTTGTGAAATTGTTAGGTTGGAACTAGAAGCACAAGCATTTCGCTACTCTCGCATTAACATCTGCTAACCACGTGTATGTGACAAATCAAATTTGATTTGATTTGAGAACATGAACAACATTCCTACCAATTAGCATCAGTTTGCAAAACAGTCATATTCCGCTGATATATGTGTGCTTTTAGCTTATTTTATACTGACCCTGTCACAATGTGTGTGTTACTGTATGAAGAGAAGTTTGTTGCTGCTACAAACATACATTCGGTGATGGTTAAGTACATTGCACTGCCGTGTTCAGGTGTGGGTTACTGTAGCTATTCTGTGATGAGCTGCAGTGCTCAGGGCTATGTAAGTAGCTGAACACAGTGCACTGCAGTATTCAGACCTGTGTGTGTGTGTGTGTGTGTGTGTGTGTGTGTGTGTGTGTGTGTGTGTGTGTGTGTGTGTGTGTGTGTGTGTGTGTGTGTGTGTGTGTGTGTGTATGTGTGTAGAGACACGCTCTGTCTCTCTTTCTCTCTGTGGTGTGAGCTGAATAGATAATGACTGTGGAGAAGTTTGTTGCTGCTACTAACATACATTCTGAGATTAAGTACATTGCATTACTGTACACACACACAAACACACATCCACCATACAACCCCTCTCACTCCCCCAAACCACACACATACATGCACACATACATACATACATACATACATACATACATACATACATACATACATACATACATACATACATACATACATACATACATACATACATACATACATACATACAGTAGACTGGCCAAATGTATCCAGTGTAGATGTGATCCCATTCTGATAGTATGCTACAGTGTGTGATTTCTGAGCAGTGCTCCGAGGGCCTCGGGGCTCTGGGTATTAGGAACTATTTTTCAGGAGGGAAGAAGATTAGCCGACTGCAGGGAAAGGGTGCGCTGAGCCAGATTTTATGTCAACAGCCCAGTTATCCTTCAATCCCTCTCTATGAGGAGCTCCACCACTGAGCTCTGCCCTAGGCTTTGAGAGAGAGAGACAGAGATAGAGAGAGAGGATATAGTGATTGGGAGGGAAGGACAGCAAGTGAAAGAAGGAAAAGAGAGTGCAGGAGAGAGACGGCTTAGGAGTTTACAGAATGATTACCTTTATTAGCTAACCATAATTACACAACACCTCACGGCAGTACAAACTAAGCAGCAGGGAAACAAAGCCCAGATCCATCTCAATTACCACACACGTACATGGACTGAGGAGACAAAAGGAAAGAGAGGATATATAGATGGATTAAAAACACCCATTCACTGATTCTCTTTGTGTGTGTGTGTGTGTGTGTGTGTGCCCACCACCCAGGGTGTGGAGCGTTCGCTACAACCACTCTCATGATCAGCTGGTGCTGACCGGCAGCAGTGACAGCAGGGTGATTCTGTCCAACATGGTGTCCATCTCCTCCGAGCCCTTCGGTCACCTGGTGGATGACGATGACCTCAGCGACGGAGAGGACAACCACCAGGACGAGAAGTATGGACACTAAGTCAAAACTTCTATGCCAAATCTGTCCACTTAGTCATGACTGTCAACACTTTCCACTTTCTGACATGTTTGTCCAGACCTGTCCCCCTTATAGCCATACTGGACCAATCTCAACCATAACTGTCCACTGTCATAATCTTTCATCGGATTTTCAATGCAACAGTTACTAATCATTATGATTATTTTATCAATGCAATCTAGAGTTCGTGCTCTGATCCTAGTTCTCTGGTCTTGAACTGTGCCATGCCCTATTTTGTGAGGGTTCCATTTCTGTGCCAAATAACTGTCACTACACGTTGTGAATAGCATGCACTCTCTCAGAAAAAAAGTAACCAAATTGTACTTAAAGGGGTACAAACGCTGGTCACTGTAGTAGTTACGTCCATTGTACCATTAGTTAGAAGTGCATCATTGTCCTCTTGCAGTTTGTACCTTAAAAGGGTACCACCGTTTGTTCCTTTTTAGTGGCAAAATGTTTTCCTTTTCTCAATATAAAGTCCCTCACTTGTACACACCTCTTCGCCATCTCACTTCTGACACCAGTGTAGCAATTTCAGTAGCCCTGACCGGGACTGGAACCAGGGTCCAGCGACTGTCAAACACCTTAACCATTACGCCAACCTCTTGACTAGGTTCCCCAGTGTTACATTCAGCTCGCTGCAGTATTAATTATTGCATACTCTTATGCAAGTCTTTATAAAGACTCCAGAACTGGCAGCGGACATGCTCACACTTTAATTAACACTGCCATAGACCACTTAAACTGGTCCAACACTTCCACTCCCAGGTGGCCAAAAATAACTAACTGAAAGCCACACCCCCACTAAGCCACACCTCCAATGATTGTACCTTCATATTTAAAATATTGAGTACAAAAATAATGTACCATTATACTATCCACACATGTACCCTGAAAGGTACCGAACAGTATCATGTGAGATCCTTATGTCCACCTCTGAAGGTACATTGTGTATTTAGATGTTTTCTACCCCAGGGAACAATACTGTAGCCAAACCATACCCTTTTTTTCTGAGAGTGCAATAAATAGCCTATTGTGTGTAAAGGAAGCCAGGGTAGAGGAGTACTGTACCTGGTGTTATCACAACCAGGCCTTGAACAGAAACATAGAGACTATGAGTGGAGGTTATGAGTAATGTAACTAGACCTTTTGTGTGTGTTTGTGTCGGTAGCCTTGTCCAAATAGAAATCAAAATTGGATGGTGTCCAGAGATAGAAGGGAAGGGGTTTAGTGGAGCTGAAGGGTTGACTAAAAACAACAAGATAACTAATATCAAATATACTGAGTCCGTAAAATGTGTATACTACAGTTGAAGTCAGACATTTACATACACTTAGATTGGAGTCATTAAAACTTGTTTTTCAACCACTCCACAAATTTCTTGTTAACAAACTATAGTTTTGGCAAGTCGGTCAGGACATCTACTTTGTGCATGACCGGAGTAATTTTTCCAACAATTGTTTACAGACAGATTATTTCACTTATAATTCACTGTATCACAATTCCAGTGGGTCAGAAGTTTACATACACTAAGTTGACTGCCTTTAAACAGCTTGGAAAATTCCAGAAAATTATGTCATGGCTTTAGAAGCTTCTGATAGGCTAATTGACATACTTTGAGTCAGTTGGATGTGTACCTGTGGATGTATTTCAAGGCCTACCTTCAAACTCAGTGCCTCTTCGCTTGACATCATGGGAAAATCAAAATAAATCAGCCAAGACCTCAGAAAATCAATTGTAGACCTCCACAAGTCTGGTTCATCCTTGGGAGCAATTTCCAAACGCCTGAAGGTAACACGTTCATCTGTACAAACAATAGTACGCAAGTATAAACACCATTGGACCATGCAGCCATCATACCGTTCAGAAAGGAGACGCGCTCTGTCTCCTAGTGATGAACGTACTTTGGTGCGAAAAGTGCAAATTAATCCCAGAACAACAGCAAAGGACCTTGTGAAGATTCTGGAGGAAACAGGTACAAAAGTATCTATATCCACAGTAAAACAAGTTCTATATCGACATAACCTGAACGGCCGCTCAGCAATAAAGAAGCCACTGCTCCAAAACCGACACAAAAAAAGCCAGACTACATTTTTCAACTGCACATGGGGACAAAGAACATACTTTTTGGAGAAATGTCCTCTGGTCTGATGAAACAAAATTAGAACTGTTTGGCCATAATGACCATTGTTATGTTTGGAGGAAAAAGGGTGAGGCTTGCAAGCTGAAGAACACCATCCCAACCGTGAAGCACGGGGTGGCAGCATAATGTTGTGGGGGTGCTTGGTCGCAAATAGGTCTTCCAAATGGACAACGACCCCAAGCATACTTCCAAAGTTGTGGCAAAATGGCTTAAGGACAACAAAGTCAAGGTATTGGAGTGGCCATCACAAAGCCCTGACCTCAATCCTATAGAAAATTTGTGGGCAGAACTGAAAAAGCGTGTGCGAGTAAGGAGGCCTACAAACCTGACTCAGTTACACCAGCTCTGTCAGGAGGAAATGGCCAAAATTCACCCAACTTATTGTGGGAAGCTTGAGGAGGCTACCTGAAATGTTTGACTCAAGTTAAACAATTTAAAGGCAATGCTACCAAATACTAATTGAGTGTATGTAAACTTCTGACCCACTGGGAATGTGATGAAATAAATAAAAGCTGAAAGAAATAATTCTCTCCACTATTATTCTGACATTTCACATTCTTAAAAAAAAATGGTGATCCTAACAGACCGAAGACAGAGAATTTTTACTAGGATTCAATGTCAGTAATTGTGAAAAACTGAGTTTGAATGTATTTGGCTAAGATGTATGTAAACTTCCGACTTCAACTGTGTGTATACGCTGGGTGTAGAAGCCTTGTTGTACATTAGTTTACTCCAATTAGAGGAGGGGTGGTAGGGTTAGGGGAAAATAATAATAGAAAATATATAAAAATACACTACCGTTCAAAAGTTTGGGGTCACTTAGAAATGTCCTTGTTTTTGAAAGAAAAGCAAATTTTTTGTCCATTAAAATAACATCAAAAATACAGTGTAGACATTGTTAATGTTGTAAATGACTATTGTAGCTGGAAACGGCTGATTTTTAATGGAATCAGCAACCATCACTCCTGTGTTCCAACGGAATGTTGTGTTAGCTATTCCAAGTTTGTCATTTTAAAAGGCTAATTGATCATTAGAAAACCCTTTTGCAATTATGTTAGCATAGCTGAAAACTGTTGTCCTGTTTAAAGAAGCAATACAATTGGCCTTCTTTAGACTAGTTGAGTATCTGGAGCATCACCATTTGTGGTTTCGATTACAGGCTCAAAATGTCCAGAAACAAAGACCTTTCTACTGAAATTCGTCAGTCTATTCTTGTTCTGAGAAGGCTGTTCCCTGCGAGGAATTGAGTATGACACTACAAGCTTGGCACACCTGTATTTGGGGAGTTTCTCCCATTCTTCTCTGCAGATCCTCTCAAGCTCTGTCAGGTTGAATGCGGAGCGTCACTGCACAGCTATTTTCAGGTCTTTCCAGGGATGTTCGATCAGGTTCAAGTCCAGGCTCTGGCTGAGCCGCTCAAGGACATTCAGAGACTTGTCCTGAAGCCACTCCTGCGTTGTCTTGTCTGTGTGGTTAGGGTCGTTGCCCTGTTGGAAGGTGAAACTTCACCCCAGTCTGAGGTCCTGAGCACTCTGCAGCAGGTTTTCATCAAGGATCTCTCTGTACTTTGCTCCATTCATCTTTCCCTCGATCCTGACTAGTTTCCCAGTCCCTGCTGCTAAAAAACATCTCCACAGCATGATGCTGCCACCTCCATGCTTTACCGTAGGGATGGTGCCAGGTTTCCTCCAGACGTGACGCTTGGCATTCAGGCTTAAGAGTTCATTCTTGGTTTCATCAGACCAGAGAATCTTGTTTCTCATGGTCTGAGAGTCCTTTAGGTGCTTTTTGGCAAACGCCAAGCTGGCTGACATGTGCCTTTTACTGAGGAGTGGCTTCTGTCTGGCCACTCTACCATAAATGCCTGATTGGTGGAGTGCTGCAGAGATGGTTGTCCTTTTTGGAAGGTTCTCCCATCTCCACAGAGGAACTCTGGAGCTCTGTCAGAGTGGCCATTGGGTTCTTTGTCATCTCCCCGATCAAGGCCCTTCTCCCCCGATTGCTCAGTTTGGCTGGGCGGCCAGCTCTAGAAAGAGTCTTGGTGGTTTCAAACTTCTTCCATTTAAGAATGATGGAGGCCACTGTGTTCTTGGGGACCTTCAATGCTGCAGACATTTTTTGGTACCCTTCCCCAGATCTGTGCCTCGACACAAGCCTGTGTTTGGTTTTTGCTCTGACATGCACTGTCAACTGTGGGACCTTATATAGACAGGTGTGTTCTTTCCAAATCATGTCCAATCAATTGAATTGACCACAGGTGGACTCCATTCAAGTTGTAGAAACATCTCAAGGATGATCAATGGAAACAGGATGCACCTGAGCTCAATTTGCAAAAAAAAAAAAAAAAAATGTTTTCGCTTTGTCATTATGGGGTATTGTGTGTGGGATGATGAAAACAAATTATATTTAATCTATTTTGAATAAGGCTGTAATTTAACAAAATGTGGCAAAAGTGAATGGGTCTGAAAACTTTCCGAATGCGCTGTATATGGGGGATTGGAAATGATGCAGACAATTACGTTGATGGAAACTACTATCTGTCTGCACTATTAAAGCTGATCTACTGTCTCAAAAATAAAAACTCTCCCTATTCAACTCCCTTTTCACACTGTGTGTGCGATCGCACGCGTGTGAATGAATTTGTGTGTGTGAATCGGTGTGTACATGTGTGTGTTCTAGGAGCAAGGAGCCCCTGCAGGACAGTATCATCTCTACCTATGAGGAGCATGAGGACAGTGTGTACGCAGTAGAGTGGTCCTCAGCAGACCCATGGCTCTTTGCCTCTCTCAGCTACGATGGCAGACTGGTCATCAACAGGGTCCCCCGCGCACTCAAATACCATATCCTGCTCTAGACAGACCACACACTGGACCGACGACTGGACTCATCACAGAGTGACGGAGAAGAGGGCGAGGAAGGAGGAGCGATGAGGAGGGGAGCCGACCGTGTCCGACAGCCGTCAGGGGAGCCACACTCGGCAGACCCTGCACACAATCTCTCTCGCTTTTTTCTCACTCTCCATCCCTCTCTCTCTCTGTCTCTCTCTCTCTCTCATTTTATTTTTCTCTCCCTCACCCTTTCTACAAAATAACTGATTACGCTACACATTCCCCTTAATGATGCATCTGACTGTATGTTTGCTAGGACAGAGAAAATACAAAGAAAAACTGCTGTATATCTATTCTGTATATTATCAATTAAATACTATTTATGTCAACTGGATTTTGTTTATTATTTTTGGTGAACAGTTACTTTACTGAGCTTTTGGGGATCTTCTGAAGGCTTTTCTCTTATTTGACTGGGAGCCCATAGGTAGTCTAGTCAGAAACTGGGAGCCCATAGGTAGCCTAGTCAGAGACTGGAAGCCCATAGGTAGCCTAGTCAGAGACTGGGAGACCATAGGTAGTCTAGTCAGAGACTGGGAGCCCATAGGTAGCCTAGTCAGAGACTGGAAGCCCATAGGTAGCCTAGTCAGAGACTGGGAGCCCATAGGTAGTCTAGTCAGAGACTGGGAGCCCATAGGTAGCCTAGTCAGAGACTGGGAGCCCATAGGTAGTCTAGTCAGAGACTGGGGGTTCCTTGCATGCCTCAATGGCAGCCTTACCCTGGGGATTGACAGGAGGTGTATCCAGGGCACTATGGTTCCTAGATGACAGGTTGAAGCCAAGAGGTAGCTCGGAAAATCACCCCTCTCCCCCAAACCCTCTCCTGATCTTTTCTTCTCTTCCTACACCTCCCTCCTCACTAGTACCCTTTTTCCTCTTCCTCATATATCATACCCTCTGTTCTCCTCCCATACCCTCCGTCTCCTCCGTCCCTGTCTTCCTGTACAGTGTGTGTTGACGTTGGTCTGTAGTGACAGTGGTAGCCTTCTTTAGATCCACTGACAGCCTTTTTAATTGCAGCTTGACTCTGCTCAGGGCTCCTTCTCCAGGCAGAGCTCCATGGTGCCAGGAGAACCCTGAGAGGCTGTGGGTCTTCATTAACAATGCCCAGGTTGGCGCCCAGGGCTTGAATGCAGACTATCACCCTTCCCCTCCTCTGGAAGGCAGCTCACATCCACAACCCTCATTATAGCTCAGTGAATTATTGAAAAGGGGATTGGGGCGTGGGTCTAATGTGGTTTAGAAGCTGAAAACATAATCTTCCCCAAACCTGTCCCTCTATCCTGTCTTTAATTTGAGATTGTGATGCTTGTCAGTTGTCACCCAATTAGAAACGCACACACGCCATGTCCCAGAGACACACACACCACATCCCTCTGGTCCCTCTTTTGACTAAGATGCTGGTGGTGTGACAAGCTTGCAGCCATGTGGCATGTTGCATGTTCGTTGTATTCCTTTAGGACTCACGACGTATGTGTGTGTGTGTGTGTGTGTGTGTGTGTGTGTGTGTGTGTGTGTGTGTGTGTGTGTGTGTGTGTGTGTGTGTGTGTGCGAGTGCGAGTGCGTGCGTGTATGGTCTCCGTGTATGCTGTTGACTATGTGGAAGGCTGCATGCTAGGGACAGAAAGACACAGATATATATGGGTAAAACATGGATGGCAAGATGGTTGGATAGGCATTGATAGTTGGATGACAGATCAATATTAGAATAATTCAACTATCTCCATCACAAATGCAGATATGTTTATGTTCTAACAAGCATCCGAATATGTGCCTCCTGAGTCCTGATTGACACCTTCACCTGATCAGTTGCCTTCCTATTAATACATTCACAGTAATGCTACTCGCTGTTTATTATCTATGCATAGTCACTTTACCCCTACCTACATGTAATATTACCTCAATTACCTCGACTAACCTGTACCTCCACACATTGACTCGTACCGGTGCCCCCTGTATATACCCTCGTTGTTTTATTTTATTATTACTCTATTCTTTTTTTTACTTCAGTTTATTTATTAAATCTTTTCTTAACTCTTATTTTTCTTAACTGCATAGTTGGTTAAAAGCTTGTAAGTAAGCATTTCACTGTAAGGTCTACAACAGTTGTATTCGGCGCATGTGACAAATACAATTTGATTTGATTTTATATTAGCAGATTAAACTAAGCATGATGCATTGATATTCAGAATACAATGTTCACCTCTGGAGACAGAAGAGGACTGCTGACAATGCAGATGACTGAAATACTCTGCTGCTGTGCTCTGTACCACTGTTTTGATATCCACAGGCTACACCACATTACTTCCCAGCCCTGGCCCCAGCTCTGCTCTACTGTAAAAACAACATGTGATTCCAGTGTGAATCAGGAGCGGTGAGGGTGTTTTTTGGCTGTTGACTGTGCTTTAAATATCTGGGGAAACAGCCGAGGGAAAGGTCTTGTTCTCACGCCGAGCTCCCAGAGTTCAACTGTTTTGCCCGGCACGACTGCCAACTATCGTCTGTGTCACACAGTCACACGACCCCTAGTGTAGTGTACCTGTCAGCGGTGGTGACGAGCATCTTCAAGTCAAGAACCTGGATCTCCAATCCAAGATGGCGTCATGGTTGATATCACAGGTGACTTGCAGAGACTGTATCCACTGGATGGGCAAGGAAGAGATTTACACAAGGTTTTAAAAGGAGTTGTCTTCAGTGTTTTATTGAGAACAGCAAATAGTCAATTACACACTTTTGTTATGTTACTGTACTTACCCCTGAGGTTTGTTGTTGGTTAAAAGGGTCAAGTATCTCTTGAAAATAACCTGGATGAATCAAGATACATTTCTTACTGTGTCCCCAGTTTACATGTAATTGAGATGTGTCAGTCTACACTGTATATTTGAAAGTTGGTTCAAGTTAAAATATGTACTGATCTTAAATCCTAGCGTGGCTGTTAGTGAATAGCAAGAGACATACAGAGTAGAGGAAGAACAATTCAAGTAAAGCCTGAGCCTTTATTGTGTTTCCTATGCAATCTAAATATTATGCAGAATGGCAGCTGCTTGTCTAAAACCCCCCCATGGAGTCATGCCTCACTATGTTTCCTGCTTTCAGCTCCATCGCCTCGATTTCTCCTTTGTTATCTTGGCATGAATTCAAAATGCCCTACATTTCTTCACATATGCAGGTAGCCTAGTGGTTAGAGCGTTGGACTGGTAACCAAAGGTTGCAAGATTGAATCCCGAGCTGACAAGGTAAAAATCTGTGGTTCTGCCCCTGAACAAGGCAGTTAACCCACTGTTCCTAGGCCGTCATTGAAAGTAAGAATTTGTTCTTAACTGACTTGCCTAGTTAAATAAAGGTAAAATAAATATTAATTTCTGTGTGATGTTTTAAATAGTCCTAAAAAACCTGAGGGTCATATGGGTGCCCTCCTCCGAGGAAGAAGGCGGAATTGGATTCAGCTGCTCTGTAAATGAAGTAAATTAAATTAGATTTCATTGAATTACTTATTCATGTGTTCGGAGCAAGAGAGCAACCCAGGTGATTATTACCTTCAAGAGGCACCCTAATTTGCATTCAGAAAATGATCACAATCCCATGAGGAAAAAAACAATGCGCAAACACCAGACAGGCGATCCAAGAAGGATGGAGAGAAAAACTGACACTTTCCCCAGAAACATCAGAGGGACATTGGAAGGACCCATGGTAGGTTGTCTGAGCATTTGGAAAAGGTTGGGAATGTTGCGAAAGGAGTGAACAGCTGGCATATACTGAGACCATTGTGGCACCTGCGAGAGGTTGTCCTGCGGGTTGGGAGGTGGTTGGATATGTGTTGGGAATGTTGTGGAGGGAATTATGCCTGACATTAATGGGAAAACCCCAGGGAAGGTCTATCCTCAGGGAGGTCTTACTGAATGCCGGAGCCTGGCTTGCCTGCAGGCAGAATCACATCGAACGTTCACATGTTTATATGCGTGTTCTTGTTATTGTAAGTCTCTGATCCATCAATCATGCAGGAAAAATACAGGACAAACCATATTCATACATGCATGCATCTATGCTGTCTCTGTGTCCCGGCATTGCGTACACCAAAGGAATTTCCTAGGCTTTTAGCTAGATGGTGGTGGAAGTGGTGTTGCCACATTGAAACGTGGTCCGAGTGCTTTGATGTTTAACTCGCATAACTACTTACGCTGACAACCACCCCATAGACCGGGGAAGCTAGCTAGCGCTTGTGTCATAAGCTGCTTATTTAGCATCCTTCTCAGCAGATCAAGTGCTTTAGCTGGGGCGAACGAGACTATCAAGCACTCACTGAAATCACAGGCACAGTCTATATTTAGGAAATTATTATTTATCCCTTTGTCTTCTTGTACCATTTCTGAACTCTGATTTAAATGTGCCCCCCACCCCTCACCGGTCTCTCGTGGATATAGGGACTTGGGGGGTTCACGCAGTCAAGCACCAGTGCTGGCAGATTTACATTTATACGATTTTCTGTATGTCTTACAAAAACCAGACAAAAGGCCCAACATGTTCTTCTTAGCAGACTTGTTTTATTTTTAATATCTCCATGCTTCCGTATTGTAGCTCAGTGTCAAACCCATAGAAATAGTCCTCATGTTTGATATCATTAAGCCTTTGTCAAACAGATTGACCCTCTTTCTTATGGAACAACAGAGCAAAATGGTCCTGGACATCACAGCAGGCCACGTGGAGCGTGCAACCTTCCACACAGTCAACAGCTTTTCTCAACCTTATTATTCCTCCGTCACAGAACAAGCACCAGTGGATGTGCTGTTATTTATGGGGCTTTGCCACAACATGGCACATATAATTGCTTCTCAAAAGCTGTAATTGCGTTCATCTCTCACGTCCAGTACGAAACTTCCGCACACATGCCCTCTGTGTCTCCATGGAGATGGAGTGGCCATGCTTGATGAGGAACGTTGGAGTCATGAGGTTGCCCACACTGGAGAGGAGTGTGGGTATGTTGTGGTTGCTTTGTCTGTGTGTAGAAACTGTACTATACTATTTGACATTTGCAATGTTCGTTGTACAGTGCTGATTTTAAGGTACATGAATACATATTATTTGTGACTCATTCCTATTCTGAATAAAGCCTACAGTAGCAACCTATATTTGTGCTGATAACGTAAATGAAACAGTCTGTCACAGAGTAAACAATAGCTTCTATTGAATGGGTATAGGTCCTATGAGGGTGGAATTTCATAGAGGGCTGTTTGATATGATTAGAGTTTATGCTGAGTTCATCACTAGTCTTATGGCAATGTGATGTGGCAGCGTGAATATGTTCGATCAATGGAGCACAGCTTAAGAACATGACAGAGGCAGAGGTTACAGCCACTCACAACTTGTGTGTCAATCACACAGTCACACAGTCTGGCTAGGAACTGTCACACCATGAAATCCATTAAAACCAATTTAGTTCATCCCCAAACGCCTCCCAGATATTTGAGCATTTCAATCAATAAGGATTGAATTAGTAAATAGATTTTCAAAACTTTGGTCATCAAAGTTATTTCGAAACTGTTGTTTTCAACTCTGGTTGCCATTTGTCATTGTGTAAGAAATACAATATTTGATTGTAATTGAAGTGTATTATACTGTGTCCATTACTGTAGGGGGAGAAATTAAAGGATGGATTTGAGTCATCACAGCAAATTTGATGACTTTTGTAATGACTTTTTCCACATTTTGTTATGTTACAGCCTTATTCTAAAATTGATTAAATCGTTTTTTCCCCTTCAATCTACACACAGTACTCCATAATGACACAGCGAAAACTGTTTTTTATCAATTTTTGCAACCCCCCCCCCAAAAAACGGAAATATCACATTTACCCATGGGTGACGCATCATTCAGTTTAGCTAAAAAATATATATACATATTTGGGCATTAATACATGTCACATTACAGTTTGCAAACAATGTAAAAAAATATTCATAATCATTGAGTTTTAATAAAGCTGCATACAAAAATGTTCTCTTTTTTGCTTTCTTTGAGTAAGGCAGTTCCAAAATGCAGATGTTTCAGCCCAGCTCAGTGCTTTCTGTGGTGATGGGGCAGCCAGCGAAAAATATGGAGCATAGGGGTTGGTAATGTTTTCTTGTTTTGCGCCGTGATTGGCTCAGTGTTCTGTCACTCATGGGGACACTACGTCACCGTAAAATCTACGGGTAGAGCTCGAATATTCAAGCCCCTTGGGTGCTGCCATAGAGTTACATTAGAAGTGACCATCCAAGAAGGCTCAAGATCATTGGCCACAGATAATATGACGTCAAATCATGTTATATCTACCATAGCTTTGATTGGACTGATCATGTCAACATCATACTTTCAAAATCTTAGCTAGCAAGCTAGACAAGCAGTCATCGTCATGCATAAAGTCGGCAATCTACTGGCAAATCCTTTTCAATCCCTGTCATATGCAGACAAGATATAGATAAAACTTATCAGTGCTCATCGGCAATTGGACATAAACATTACACAACAAGTTGGAAATCACAAATTCAACAATGAATACTAAGGCGCCACTGCTGCCCCTGGTTCGATCCCAGGCTGTGTCACAACCAGCTGTGACCGGGAGACCCATGATGCAGCACACAATTAGCCCAGGGTCGTCCAAGTTAGGGGAGGGTTTGGCCGGTCGGGATGTCCTTGTCTCATCCTGCTCTAGTGACAACTTGTGGCGGGCCGGGCTCCTGCAAACTAACTTCGGTTGCCCCACCAAGATTTACATGCTAAAATTACATCATTATTCAGACCCTTTACTCAGTACTTTGTTGAAGCACCTTTGTAAGCGATTATAGCCTCAAGTCTTCTTGACGCTACAAGCTTGGCACACCTGTATTTGGGGAGTTTCTCCCATTCCTTTCTGCAGATCCTCGCAAGCTCTGTCAGTTGAGATGGGGAGCGTAGCTGCACAGCTATTTTCAGGTCTCTCAAGAGATGCTCAATCGGGTTCAAGTCCGGGCTCTGGCTGGGCCACTCAAGGACATTCAGAGCCCGAATCTACTCCTGCGTTGTCTTGGCATTGTGCTTTGGGTCATTGTCCTGTTGGAAGATGAAACTTCGCCCGAGTCTGAGGTCCTGAGTGCTCTGGAGCAGGTTTACATCAAGGATCTCTCTGTACTTTGCTCTGTTCATTTTTGCCTCGATCCTGACTAGTCTCCCAGTCCCTGCCCCTGAAAAACATCCCCACAGCATAATGCTGCCACCACCATGCTTCACTGTAGGGATGGTGCCAGGTTTCCTCCAGACGTGATGCTTGACATTCAGGCCAAAGAGTTAAATCTTGGATTCATCAGACCAGAGAATCTTGTTTCTCATGGTCTGAGAGTCCTTTAGTTGTCTTTTGGAAAACTCCAAGCAGGCTGTCACGTGTCTTTTACTGAGGAGTGGCTTCCGTCTGGCCACTCTACCATGAAGGCCTGATTGGTGCAGTGCTGCAGATATGTTTGTCCTTCTGGAAAGTTCTCCCATCTCCACAGAGGAACTCTAGAGCTCTGTCAGAGTGACCAGATCTGTGCCTCGACACAATCCTGTCTCGGAGCTCTACGGACAATTCCTTCGACCTCATGGCTTGGTTTTTGCTCTGACATGCACTCTCAACTGTGTATGCCTTTCCAGATCATGTCCAATCAAATTAGTTTACCACAGGTGGACTCCAATCAAGTTGTAGAAACATCTCAAGAATGATCAATGGAAATGAGCTCATTTTCGAGTCTCATAGCAAAGGGTCTGAATACTTATGTAAATAAGGTATTTCTGTTTTTTTATTTTAATACATTTGCAAAAGTGTCTTAACCTGTTTTCGCTTTGTCATTTTTTGGTAATTTGTGTAGATTGCTGAGGAACATTTTTTATTTAATCAATTTTAGAATGAGGCTGTAACGTAACAAAATGTGGAAAAAGTGAAGGGGACTGAATACTTTCTGAAGGCACTGTATACTGTAGGTGTGTGTGTGTGTGTGTGTGTGTGTGTGTGTGTGTGTGTGTGTGTGTGTGTGTGTGTGTGTGTGTGTGTGTGTGTGTGTGTGTGTGTGTGTGTGTGTGTGTGTGTGTGTGTGTGTGTGTGTGTGTGTGTCCACAGTGTTCTCTGCTCTCTCGTCCATGTCAGATGTGTGATTGAATAGAACACTTGTCTCAGACAGGCTCATGGGAACTCCCTGACCCAGATCTGTCTCCTCCGCCCACCCAGCCGAGCGGCAGACAAACACACACACGCCTGAGATGTGGGTCATTGACAAGACGTTAGGTGAGGACTGTATGACCCAGGTCATACAGAGGGGCAGTGAACCTTCACTGTGGCATTCGCCTCTAGACAGGAGGCCGTTGGGAAACAAGGTTGGATAACACACACACACACACACACACACACACACACACACACACACACACACACACACACACACACACACACACACACACACACACACACACACACACACACACACACACACTTTTCTTTCCATGCTGTTTTGTGATTGCTCAGTCAGTCCTGAGCATTTCTGTGGTCTGAATGATAGAGAAGGACATACGATTTATTCACCGGCCTTCGAAAGCTTTTAAAGTCAATACAACTTGTCTCAATGTAGTTCAATTTGTGTAGTTATTTTCACAAGGGGAAGCGTAGAACTTAACCCTCCAATAGAAAACCCAGGATTGACAGAGAAAGTACTAAGGAATGACTCTCATTGGTTGAAAGAACAGGAAGAGACTTTGAGAGGAAACATTATTACCATTGTAACAGTCAGTCCTTAGCAGATAAATGCAAGACAATACAAAACAGTTGGAGAGCTCAGTATCACCTTCATCATCATCATCCTTGTCATGAACATCATCATTATTCTGCAGTAGTATTCTTAGTAGTCTTAGTTCCTTCATATTTATATTTTCACTCCAGGGAATGTTTACATGACCTTTTCATACATTGTGTACTTACCCCCGGTGCTTGGGTTTGCTCTTGATTTCCATTGTTTCTACCATCATGCATATTTAACCCTAATTATATGTTATGAATATTTGATTGAAGGCATTATCAAAATTGTGTAAATGCATATTCAATAAGTATCTGTTGAATAAGGGTTATGTGTATGCATGTAAAAACTCTGTCTCACATGATTATTTTGTATCTATTAATACAGTACATCCAGACCTCTCTCTCTCTCTCTCTCTCTCTCTCTCTCTCTCTCTCTCTCTCTCTCTCTCTCTGTCCTCTCTCTCCAATCATGACTGCAAAAATCTACTCTGTAGTGTATGCTGCTTTATCTGCTGTGGCGTGTGACTGTACAGTATGTGTGTGTGTGTGTTTGTGAATGTGTGTATATCTGCATGTGTGCACCTGATAAAATAAGCCTTCCCCTCCCTCCCTCCCTCCCTCCCTTTCTTCCTCCATCCCTCTCTCCCTCCATCTTCTTCCCTTCCTCCTCCACTTTCACTTTCCTGCCATGCGGGTGGAGAGAGAGAGTGAGCGAGAGGGAGAAGGAGGAAGTGACCTATATAGGAAGCTGTCCCCAGCCCCATCCAGCTTCAGCTGCCTGCTGCATTTCAAGAAGAGGGCTCCTATGAATAACACAGAGGATGCCTCAATACCGCTGCCTTCAATAAACCGATCCTCAATGAGTGTTAATGACAGTGAGGCGCTGAGACAATCGAAGAGCATGTACGTGTGTGTGTGTGTGTGTGTGTCTCTCTGTGTGTGTGTACAGTATGTGTGTGTGTCTTTGTTTATGAGGTGTGCGGTGGCACAGAGCAATGCCATTGCCCTGGGCAAAGGCACGGTTGCCCTAGGTGATACCTGAAACTTTGAAAAGTACATGAAAGCTCTAGGAACAGCAGAGACCTGACAGGCATACCTAGTATGTATGGGAGACCTGGGGGTGTTATTGTGTGGAGAATACACTAATACATTTTTCGGGGGGGTGTTTGTGAGTTTGACGGTGCCATGGCTTGTGTTTTTTTGGTTACAGTCAGTAGTAAATGCTGTGTATTTTGTTGGCTTACTTTCTTTTGGAAGCTTTTTGAACTTCCAGATAACATTCTCCCAGGCTACAATCATTCCAACCCAATCCCAGCCTACAGAGAGCTCCATATTGTGCAGTTCAGTCCAAGTGTGTTGGACATTGATGGATGGACTAGGACCCAATCTGCTCAGTCTGACCCTACCCAGAGACACCCACCCCGTAGGGGCCACGACTGGCACACACGTGTCACTGGCCTGACAGGCTGTCTGCCATATCCCTGGCTATGATGAACGGCCACAGCAAGTCCACCATCATACCAGCCAGCCACAGCAAGCCCACAGAACTTCTGGACCAACGCTGAAGTATCAGTTCTGGTGATAGGCTAGGTATGAGGAGTTGGGTTATCTGGAAAGCATGTGGATGTGAAGAATAGGTAGTGCCTGTTAGGTATTGTATTCAGTCAG
Organism: Salvelinus namaycush; assembly: GCF_016432855.1. Lineage (NCBI taxonomy): Eukaryota > Metazoa > Chordata > Actinopteri > Salmoniformes > Salmonidae > Salvelinus > Salvelinus namaycush. The sequence goes on from NC_052334.1 coordinate 32,758,542, forward strand.
ATTTGCAGGGTTAAATGATAGGTATACTGGAGCTATTTCAACAGGAGCCTGTATGTCTGTGTGTCTTTGTACACTGTGTGGATCTGGGCACATTTCTGTTGAGGTTTCTGTGCCGCATGATGTTCACTGTGCCAAAGACTGGGTTTTCATACAAGGTTCAGAGGACAGAATGACCTTATGACTGAGGCTCAGCCCACCGTACAGCACAGGATTTGATAGACGTACTAATATGAGATGCAGATTTATTTAGACTGCTGAATATGGACTGCACATATGCGTAGTGTTCCTGGTCTCAAGCATGCAGAGTTTATGGGGATATTTAAATGGTAAATAAGGGAAGTTGGGTCAATCTAGTTTGTGATCTAACAATATCTCGGCTTTCCCCAAATAAGGAGGGTTTGTGACTGACAGCTTAGTTGAATGATTATTCAAATCAGAAATTGACTGAGAATTGGAATGGCAAAAGGGGCTGGGGGGGTCATTTTAAATGCTCTGCTCAGGGGGAAGGCATTGTTTCAGGCAGTAACATGTCAACAACATGAACATTTGTCTTGATTTAGTAAACCACTGCTGTTGAGCAGGCATCACTGAGAATATGTCATGACGAGGGTCGGGGAGTTATTGATTAAATGTAATCATTTCTAAGTAATCAGATTTTTTTTACATGTAGCTGCAATCTACGTTACCAGCTAAAATATTGTAATCAGATTACAAATACTTTTGAAAACTGTATTACTTCTTGGATTACTTTTAATTTCAGAAAGTATGTAACATTAGAAAGATACATTATGAGACCTTTCTGTTTTCTCAATGATATTCAATTCAGCATTGAAGTTTAAGTTTGTTCCACCAGAGCGAGAGTCTGACCACAAGTCAGAGACCAATATGATGACACACCAAATGCATTAGATGGATCCTTTTGTCCTCTTCTAATGCCTAATAATGTGAAATAAATCCAACAGTAACTGAAAGTAATCAGACTACGTTACTGAGTTTGGGTAATCCAAAATTACGTTGCTGATTATAATTTTGGATTGCACAACTGTAACGGATTACATTTAGAAAGTAACCTATATATTCAATCTCTTCTTTTTACTGCTCTAACCGTGGAGCTGAATGTGGATATGATGGTGTTCTAATGTTAGTCGTCTCCTATGCAAATTGCTTCGCCTTGCAAGCACCATGGTAATTAGAGGATGGATGGAGATTGGGGTGTTTCTCATGGCTTACTGCACACGCCGTCTGCTCTGTCCCTATATCTTCGCTCTGTCTACACTCCTTTGCTCGCTCAGCCTCCCTCGCTCAGCCTCGCTCCTCAGCCCCTCTCGCTCACTCAGCCTTTTGGATAAGAAAGGGAGGAAAAAGCCCTCCACCCTGTCAATCTCTGGGTGAATATTTTGTTCACAGCACTCTGAAAATCTAGTCTGGTTAAAGCAGCTTGGTGCTGAGGAGATAAGACACACAGACTTACAGTATGCTCTCCCCTTCTCCCCTGAAGAACAGCGTATGTGATCCACAGAAGCACCTTGTGACATGTCTATCTACATTAATCTCCAAGACTGTGGTCAGACTAGGGCTCATTCACAATACATCTTGCTGCAGACACAGTATTAACTATAACCAGGGTCCACACTGAGCTGGAAAAAGTATGGAGATGAGTCACCAGACTGGTCAGGCAGACACACGGTGGTAATGACTTTTAAACAAGCGGGACAACAGGATCTCACCAGCTGTGGATAGGCTACCCAATCCTTAACACCTGTGGAAATGGCAGCCAGACGAGAGTCATTAATTGTGTCTGTGACATTTCCTCATATCCCCATAAAAATGGCCACTATTTCACAACTTGGAGCAATGTTTTTATTCAGGCGTCCATATCGTTTTGTGTAGGTTTGAGAAGAAGTTTTACTTGACTGAGATGTTGGACGATTTAAGGCTGAATGTAAACAACTGGTAAGGAAAAGCTATCGATTGACTCCACTTTCTAAGGGCCTCTTTAAGATTCACAGGGACCTATAAACAGATATAAAGCTCCTATAGACAGTGCCTTGTTAACACTGCATACTAACTTGCTAATGGCTGATGATTTAGGGAACGCCCATAGTTATTTATCCCTCCTAACTCTTGTTATTAAAAGCTGGACTTGGAACAGAAGGACTCTCGTAAATTAGCTTTCAAAGAGGTATGCCTTCCTATTTGATTAGTGTATGCAGTCATAAAAGATGTGTGAATTTATCTCTATGTCAATGACTGTACGCTTTACCTGGCAATTGAGTGGTCCCCCACCTCTCATAGTAAGTGAATTCAACCTTTCTTTGAAGAACAAGTATTTTCAGAAGTGCATCTTCAATATTGGCAATCTCATCCACCTTTAACTCAGAATAAGTTTCCTCATCTCCCACCATATGAAAATGATAGGAGACATTAATAGTAGGCCCTGGACATAATGGGAAATGGTATCCCCCATACTGTTATGGATATTCCCATCCATTAGGCAATCTAAAATGACCCCTGCTTCTCCAGCGACGGCGGTGTCCATTTGCAGCTTTTATCATGGACTGGGAACAGCAACAGCTCCCTCTACCCCCCCCCCCCCCCCCCCCCCCCCCCCCCCCCCCGCCCCACACACACACACACACACACACACACTGTAATGATGTTCTGCCGGGATGGATGATATGATGTGATACCCCTCTATAGGGGAATGAGTAGTAATGATAGAACACCACTCTAATGAGCTACACACATAACATCCAGTGTGGAGATGGCCACAGCTATCATACCCTCGTTGACCTGTGCATGGTGGTTCTCTCACTATAATTGGGCCAAGTCTGGGCTGCTTGCTGTGGTAATGGGTCACCCTCCAACCCTTGACCCTGACCACACAACCCATAGTAGTCATACTGGCATGCATTTTGTGGTGATGCATGTGATTTCTCCTCCCTGGAGACTCACTGTATGTGCTGGAGGACGTTCTCACTGCATCTCCCTGCTACTCCTGCTATTTAACCTCACCCTGCTCGGTGAACCAAGCCCAGGCCCGAATGGATGCTTTACTGGAATGCAGCATAGGAGCCTTTATAACAAGACATACAAGATCATAGCAAGACATGGATCATTATGGGATATTCATTCCATTATCTTTTGATCGCATATGACAACCGAGAACAACAGAGAACCCTCAATCTATGCATTCATTTATAATGACAGTTGAACATCCTGTGGCCTTGACAATGTTATACAGTATAACAATTCTATAAGCCAATGGGGAAAGACGAGCCCAAAGGCTATGGCATTCCATAGCAACATACACTGACTCATAGAATGGTTCTGAATGTACAATGATAAACGGATGTCTGTCTCTCCGCAGTGATTCCTATGGGACTGTTGATCCTTCAGGCTCCGTGTGTACACTAGCTACCTGATGGGACTGATATGGATGGCTGTGACATAGAGCATTGTATTGTTGTTTGTTCATCTGCTCTATCAGGTGTCATAGAAGGCCAATGGTTTAATCTGAGCCTCGGTAACACATAGGATTTAGCTGTCATGAGATGTGACTTCTAGCTTCTTCTTTAACATAGAGACATAGAGGCTAGATATGTTCACCTGAAAAACACACGTTTTATCTGAATGGAAGCTACTGAGGCAGTTCTACATAATGTGAAGTAGTCATGATTCATGGTTCGTTGAGGCTGAGTGGAAAATCATAATAATGTCAACACACACACACCTACCAACCCTGTGACTGACAAACATTCCGCCCCTTCCCTGAAAATCCCACCCACAGTGATTGATTGACAGGTCTGAAATCCTACCAATTCTGTGACTCACACAAATATCATTCTCCTTCCACAATAATGTAGTACAATTTTCAAATGTGAACGTTGATTTATCTTTGAACAATTTTCTTTCTCAATACGACAGTGTTATCTGGAATTGAACAAGAACTCTCAACTTGAAAAAGCAAATTGGAGTTGTGCTTTTAAATTTGGTCATTGATTATGTTCACATAAAAAACATATGATAAATGCGGCCCCGAATACGCAATAGAAATAATAACATGTAACTCCAGTAATATGGGTCATATTTGAACATGACCCCTGTCTCCTACCATTTCTTTCATAAAGGCTACTTCATACGACAACAACAATAATTGTGAGCTACTCATATACAGTCTGCATATTTTGTTATTGTGTAGGCCTACTTTGATAAATAGAAACAAAGAACAGCACTACATACATCATGCCATTGCGTTTTTGGTTCTTAAAACCACACATTTGGAACAAAAATCATTCGACTGTACTCTATCTTGAGAATCTTTCCTTTTCAAGATGAGAGAAAATAAAAGTGTTTTTCATTTGAACAAATATGTAGCCTGCAGCTCCCATAAATTGTTGTCATTTTGAACAACAACCAAAGTGAGTAGGCTACGTATCTGACAACAAATTGTGACGAAACAGAATAATCATGAAAAGTATGAGGAATAACAAAAGATGAATACAAAAAGTGTATTCTCAACAAGCACACCAATTGACCATTCTGCTTTTCCTCCAACATGGACTTTTATTGGCGCCATTGTTTGAAGCACTGTCACCATTAAAACATTTTTTAAATGAACTTGTATATTTCATTTCCTCTACATCATATTATAACTCCTGACAAATGTAAATGCTTACTTTGTTAATATTGAAACACAGTAAATGCCAATGTAAAAGACACAATACGTATTTGATTCAACGAGGGTAGAAATTGCTTATTTTGTCGATATGACTTACCAAGCCAAGCAGAGCTGTTTGTTTTATTGGGATACAAATGATCCTGTGCTTTTTCATTTGGTGCATAGGCACATACAGTACATTACTGTACACAGCTTGGCTACATTGTAACCGCAAAGCGGCCAAGGTTCGCTCGCATATGGGGCTACCCAGGACTGTTCGTTTTGTAACTAACAGTCATTTAACAGATATAATGATGTCATTTTAGGCCTACTGATCATTTCTCAATTGCGAGCTATCATTGACAGCATGTGAGCTGCTGGACATGCAGTTTTGTGAAAGGATGCATCCTTTGGTAGTCTGATACTCAGAGTCAGAGGCTGCCACGTTACAGGCAAAGTAAGAACCATGATGAGAGCCCCACCTGTTTTGAGCCTCAGCTGTTTAGAAAAAACATTATAAAAATAAAATACAATTTGATATATCTGTTGTTTTGTTGCCTGTGTTGCATGTTATTTTGGCATAAATACATGTCACATATCAGTTTAACATTTAAAAACAAATGTATTGAGTTAATAAAGCCGCATACAAACATGGTCTCTTTTTGTATTCTTGAGTAAGGCAGTTCCAAAATACAGGTGTTTCAGCCCAGCTCAGTGCTTTCTGTGGTGGAGGATCAGTCAGCGGAAAATACAGAGCATAGGGGTTGGTAATCTTCTCTATCTGTGCCATGATTGGCTCGGTGTTCTGTCACTCATGGGGACACTACGTCACCGCCAAATCTACAGGGAGAGCTTGAAAATTCAAGCCTCCTTGGGTGCTGCCATAGATTTACATTAGAAGTGCCAATCCAAGAAGGCTCAAGGTCATTGGCCACAGATAAAATGACACAAAATATATCTAACGTAGCTTTGATTGGACTGGTGTCAACATGTCAACATCATACTTTCAAAATCTTACCTAGCAAGCTGACAAGCAGTCATCATCATGAATCGCATTGACAATCTACTGGCAAATCCTTTTCAAAAAGTCATATGAAGATAAATGATCGCCCATTGGATATAAACACCACACAACAAGTTCAACAATGAGTGGTTTGATGGAATCAGTGGCTAATTGCAAGTGTTGCAAAGCAATCACTATTTTGCTTCCCCTGCTATTCAGTGGAGAGGGTGTGTGGTACAAGTCTGGGATTAGGGGTATCTTTTCCAATCTTGAAAGAATTAACACTCACACACAACACCATGGGCCAGAAAAGGTTGAATACATTGGCCATACTGTCAATCCAGCATGACTTCTGCCAGCATGACTTCAAGACAACTGGAAACTCGGAACTGGGGAATCTCAGACTTAAGTGAGTTCAAGATAACTGGGAACTCTGAAAAAAAAACAAGCTCTGACTGGGGAAATATATTTCGAACGGTCATCCAACTCGGGAATTCCAAATCGGGAACTCTGGCCTCTTTCTAGAGCTGGGTTGCAGCTATGCCGTCACTGTGGGGCACTGCGGGGCACTGCGGGGCACTGCGGTAGTGTTTTAATTGTTTTATCAGAGTGACAGACAGGAGAAACAAGTGGACTAAAGTATTCCTTCCAGTGCAGGCTGAGGCTTGGGCCCAGGCTCCATGCTAGACAGTCAATTACAAGGAGTGGAATGGCCCTGGGGTAAACATATGGGAGGGAGATAACACTCTGCGCTGTGCAGAACCTTCCGGACAGACACTCTCTCTCACAGACCCTGCAACCCTTCAGCCTGCTATAACCTCTACTACACACAGGAGAGAGAGGAGGAGTGTGATGTGAATATTTGTATGAATAGAAATAGATATTCGGTGAATACTACAGAGACTGTATTGGGGAATTTTTTATCAATATTCAGCATTTGTAGCAGAATGGACAGTACATTATATTGCTTCTGACGGTCTTCTTGGCCTTCAGTTTGCAGGGTTTGATAAGCTGGCTGTCTTGGTTCACATTCTGTGTTTTTAACCTTTTACTGCAGTGGTCTAAATCAGGGTCACATAGAGTGATTCTTGGTAGTCTTAAACAAATTTACTTTGAAACAAAAGGGCTTAAAAAGAAGATACCTGTACCATGTCAGATATAGAGTAGACGTGTTCAATTTTGAGTTTGCATCCCAATATTACACTTTATATACATACATCACAGAAGACTGAAATATAACACAACTATTTGACATAGAAACAGTTTTATTTAAACATCTTTATTAATTATTCAATTATTAAAAATATTAGTACATTCTACCCATGAGGTGAAAGAGAGCGCTTTAGGTCATTGACTGCTACACCTAGAAGGAAAACACAATCTTAGAGTGTTCTGTGTAAAGTGTGATCACATTTGACCGCTGTAATAACCCATAATCAACACTCCCTCAACGTTTCCTCAACACTAATGCAGCCCCTCCTCCTGCTTCCCAGTTAGACTAATAAATAACAGGGCCATTACAGCAGGCTGTGTCTACCACTCCAGTGGGGACTATGTGATGTGCTCACTGGTGGCCACAGTCTCAGCCAGCCCAGCAAATGAATTTAGGGAACAATCTCAGGATCAATCACTTCACTTAGCCAATTACGAGATAGCGAGAAAGATGTCTATTACCATAAGGGCCAATCAATAGCCGGAGCCAGAGAGGCTTAATGTCTGCCCCTGTGCCACTAGGGGTTACATGGGTTCTAATGGAGGGGGCGTGCTCACCGCTCTTCTTTGACGGACAGATAGACGGACCCGTCAGATAAATATGGTTACAGGATGTCAGGATTAAAAGGTTTCACCTTGAAGATTGTAAATGTGACAACCGTTTGTGGTGGTGAGATGATCACCATGGGAGTCTTTACTGCCTCAATCAGAAAATAGCAAAGCTGTTGTTTTAAATGTTTCACTTTCAGTTTTGTTTGATGTTTGTGGATGTTTTTCAGGAGGCTGTACATCATGAATACTGGTTGTTGATGCTTTTGACAGTTGATGTGGACAAGGAAATGGTTTAGGGATCCAGCACCTCTCTGGCCAGACAGACAGACAGTGGACAACCTACTTGCCACAGGTTATTGCCCTCTGTGCCCAGTTTTTCGAAAGTTATCTATCTGGATTTCGCATATCGGATAGGATTAAATAGAATGTATAGATTGGATGAATCAATTGATTGCATGGGGATTCTCGTTCGATTCATTGTATTTCTATGAATTTAATCCTACCCGAATAGATTTTTTTTTTTTAACTGGGCCACGGGGTCCTTATTGCAGGGTATTATCTCTCAGACACCCCCTCCTCATTCATCATTATTCATCACTCAACATCTATCTCTTTCTCTTTCTGTCTTTCACTCTCTGCCCCCCTCTCTCTCTCTCTCCCTCTCTCTCTCTCTCTCTCTCTCTCTCTCTCTCTTTCTCTCTCTCTCTCTCTCTCTCTCTCTCTCTCTCTCTCTCTCTCTCTCTGTCCCTCTCTCTCTCTTTATGCCCTCTCTCTCCAGCCCTTCCCATGTTTATGCCTGTAGTATGAGCACAATTCTATTGGTTATATCTTATATATGCTGTGGATGTATCTACTGTAGTTGTAGCCTGACAAAAGACCATGTCCCTACTCAAGGTCACATCAATGCCTCAGTATGTGAAGCAGAGTCCTTGTAAGCTGGAACATTTAACTGTGCTGCAGCATTATAGACAATACATTGAGTGTACCCCCTTTTGCCCACAGAACAGCCTCAATTCATCAGGGGCATGGACTACAAGGTGTCAAAAGTGTTCCACAGGGATTCTGGCCCATGTTGACTCCAATGCTTCCCACAGTTGGGTCAAGTTGGCTGGACGTCCTTTGGGTGGTGGACCATTCTTGATACACACTGGAAACTGTTGAGCATGAAAAACCCAGCAGCATTGCAGTTCTTGACACACTCAAACCGATGTGCCTGGCACCTGATACCATATCCAGTTCAAAGGCACTTAAATCTTTTGTCTTGCCCATTCACCCTCTGAATGGCACACATACACAGTCCATGTCTCAATTGTCTCAAGGCTTAAACATCGTTCTTTAAACTGTCTCCTCCACTTTGTCTACACTGATTGAAGTGGATTTAAGAGGTGACATCAATAAGGGATCATAGCTTTCACCTGGATTCACCTGGTCAGTCTATGTCATGGAAAGAGCAGGTGTTCCTAATATTTTGAGAGCAGGTGTTCCTAATGTTTTGAATACTCAGTGTATATTGGATGTACAGTAAACTCCATTCCTCCTAAGTTGAATACATCACTTGAACCTGCTGCCCTTTTAAGATTATAAAAGCAAACCGTTACCTAAGAATTCTCTCCTTGAAGACCTGAGGACAACCTCAAAGAGTCAAAGAGATTTTTGTGACATACTTTAGGTCCATAGTGATGGCTCTGCGCTGTACTAAGTCCCTAATGAGGTATTGAACGATGACTAAATGACTTGAATTTGTATTGTAAAATACCTAGAAATATAACGCATCCATGTAGTTAAATGCTGCAGTAGGTAAGAAACAAATGGTTTTGCAGATGAGGACAAAGTTAGGGTTAATGACGTTGAGTAGAGAGATATTCAAATGCTGAATTGAAAAACAGTTCTCATCTAATTTATATTGAGATTCCTAAGACTCATATCTTTCAGCAAATCTCATGCTGGTGTCTCCCGTAGTTTTGGAACCTGGTGATTTACCTGTTAACCTAAGGTCGATGTACACCCCCCTCGCGGAAATCTAATTAGCATAATAACAACATCCCCATAAAAATCTGTCAGTTTAAGCTATAGATATATTTTAAAAAATCTTTGGATTCGTCTCAATCCACCACATCTGCCTATGTCGCACATCTACATCAGCCGTGAAAGGTGACATCAGCCGTGAAAAGTGGTGTTTGTCAGACCATGAGGTGGCCCAAAAATTGGTCTTCACACAAAATCGTTTGTAGTGTCCGAACGAGGAAACTCTCACGAACACGATGGTCTTATCCAACTATTTTCTCTACGACCCCCACAAGCATCTTGGGACTCATCTGAAGTCAGTACAGCCGATCTGCCATCTTCTGTCTGTAGAGTCTGAACAGTTTGGGCTCCACACCTCAATGACCCCTCTGTTAAAACGGGACTCTCACGATCACGTACATATTTTTCTCTAGGACGCCCACAGGCCTCACAAGACTTGTCTGTAGGTCCCCCGGTACCAGTTGAAAAAATGTATGGAAGTAAACATGGACTTTGTTTAGTGCCAAAAATAAGGAGTTAAATACATGTAAAAAAAAAAAAAAAAATCTTATATCTCTCAGATAAATGACAGACACTTCAGAACAAACTTCCTTCTGGTTTTCTGTGGGGACTGTTGTTCCATGTAGTGAATACTTCAAGGGGTCTTACAATTGTAAATCAAATAGCTGAATTATCCTTGGTATGACCTTCTTAATACAATTCCTTAGTAGAACCCCCCTCCCCCTCCCCTGGTATAGACAGGGCTTAGACACTAATGGGTTAAACGTTTTTAATGAAAATCACATTCATTTACAATTTTCCCTCCTTTTCAGCCATCCACATTGGAATCAGGTCGGATTGATTATCCCAGTTCTAGCCCAGAGGTCATTGAGATGAATATATCATTATGATGTGTTTTGGGGTACAGTAGATTGCTTATTCAGTCTCCCCTACAGTAGTCAGTTAGGTGTGTTGGATGGCAGGGTGTGTCTGCAAGGGGAAGCAGTGCATCAGAACGTTGCAGCAGACAGAAACATAGAGACACTGCCCATAAGGACCAGGATGAGCCCACACACGTTATTACTCCAGTCAGGCCGACGTTAATCTTCATCAATTCTTAAACTCATAAGACTCCTTGCCTCTCTCACTCTCCAAATTGTACCATCTATCAGCCAGCTCCCCTTCTCTTCCCTTCCTCTCCCTCCTGTCCTCTCTCTCTCCCGCTTTCTGCAGGAGACGGAGTGGCAGTGGATCGTCAAATTATCCCGAGGCTGTGAGAGGCTGGGCTTTTTTTGCAGGTGGTAATGACTAACAGCCTCCCTCTCTTTCTCTCCCCTTCACCCCCATCTCTCTTTCTCTCCCCATCACCCCCTTCTCTCTTTCACTCCCAATCACCCCCTTCTCTCTATCTCTCACACCCTTTTTCTGTTGCCCCCCCCCCCCTTCTGCCCTGCTCTCTCAACCTCCCCTCTCACTAATTACGTCCCAAACAAAGGTGGAGATTCTCCCTCCCACTCAGAGCTGTCAGCCACAGTGTAGGAGAGAGTTAATTTCACACTTACTGCATGGTTTAATTAAACAAGGGGAAAAACAAGGAGATTCACACCCATCTCTTACAGGGGGAGTCAGGGTGGTGGTGTGTGTGTGTGTGTGTGTGTGTGTGTGTGTGTGTGTGTGTGTGTGTGTGTGTGTGTGTGTGTGTGTGTGTGTGTGTGTGTGTGTGTGTGTCTGTGTGTGTGTGTGTGTGTGTGTGTGTGTGTGTGTGTGTGTGTGTGTGTGTGTGTGTGTGTGTGTGTGTGTGTACACCCGGTGATTAGTATGAGGTGTTTATCTTATCTCTGTTTGTGTGGGTGTGTTTCTACAGTACATGTTAAGGTTTTTTCTGACATCAGAGGTTGACATACGGTATATATAATTTCTTTGCTTTCTGACTGAACCTTAATGTGTTTTGTTTTTAGATGTATTTTAACGAGGACTAAATTGGATTGTAATGGCTTATTAACGGGTACAGCCGCACTCTGTTCTATCTGATCTGCCCTCTGCACTGTGAAGAGCATCACTACAACACATCTCACTCTCAACACAACACAACACAACAGGCAGACAGACAGAAAGACAGACAGACAGCACAGAGCTACTCAGGTCATTGTGTTTTTGAGATACAGGTGGATGACAGCAGTATGTACTTTAGTCCAGTTTATCAGACGGAGTTCAAAGTAAGGCAAAGCTTTGCACCTGTTTCAATGGCTGTTGGCTAACCACTGCTGAATCCTCTACCTAGCATGGTAGTCTATGAAGAGCGGTCTCACACCTGTCTCAGTGTGGCTTTGTTTCACTATGTGCATCTGCATGCATTATTTGTATCTCGTTGCACACATTCTGCTCTGTTCTGCAGATGTGTGTGGTGTGAGTGTGTGTATTGGCATCTCTAGATCTTATGAATGACATGACATTCGTATGTATTTCCACTCATCCATAAAATATGCTAACCAGCAATGATGAAGCCTATTAAGTTAAATAACTAAATAAATGGGTGCAGCTACACCAAAGCAGCACTGCATGACCAGACAGACAGTGTTCTCTCTGCAGTATTTATATAATGTGAATATTCAGTTGGGTTCTGCTCAGACTTGTGTGAGTGTTGTGTGCGTGTGTGTGTGTGTGTGTGTGTGTGTGTGTGTGTGTGTGTGTGTGTGTGTGTGTGTGTGTGTGTGTGTGTGTGTGTGTGTGTGTGTGTGTGTGTGTGTGTGTGTGTGTGTGTATGTGTATATGTGAGTGTGTGGTGTGCGTGCTGTCTACTCGTGCATTGAGAGAATACATAATTCCATATGTTTCCTCAGCTGGAACTCTATGCTGAGGGAGTCTGCAGTATGAACATGCAAAACAAAGGCTGGTTTGCTCTCAACAGTGGATCCATGCAATGCTACAGTAAGCCATGTGTTGTTAACCCGTAACCATCTGTGTAAAGTTGGTGCATTGAATTAATGTGAGCATAGGTCAGGGGTGTCCAAATATTTTTTTTGCCCGCGGGCCACATTCAGTCTTTAACGAGGTCTGGAGGGCCGCTCTGAAAATGACTGTCAAGCTTTCATTTGGGTGATTATTAGCAGCTGGACTCAGTTGTCACGCTCACTATCCTCAAACTCCTTGTCATAAATCGACCAAGGCGCAGCGTGCATGTAGTTCCACATCTTTTAATGAAAGTGAAACAGAAACAACCAAAAAACAAACAGGTAAACAGCAAAGACCGTGACGCAACCGAGGTACACACAAACACACACGGAAAATAATTACCCACAAAACACAGGTGGGAAAACGCTACCTAAGTATGGTTCTCAATCAGAGACAACGATAGACAGCTGCCTCTGATTGAGAACCACACCCGGCCAAACACATAGAAATAGAAAATCATAGAACATAGAACATAGACTGCCCACCCTGACCAAACCAAAATAGGGACATAAAACACTCTCTACGGTCAGGGCGTGACATCAGTCAAGAAACTGTCTGATTGTAGGTCCATTATCATACCTACACAATGTCAATTTGGTTTTATCGAAATGATGATGATAATGATTATTACTTTTTAAAAGATTTTTTTACTCAAACCACTCGCGGGCCAGATTGGACCCCCTCGCTTATTGCGAACCTGATGGCATTCTAAATGAGACGCTCAAATTCACTTGTGCAAAATTTCAATTGGCTATATTAAAACTGTTTCATTTGATCCTGAGTGTAGGTTATTTCCCTGACATCTGGAATCAAGGACTCCTAACCCCAATCTTTAAGAACAGAGACAAATTTGACCCTAACAAGAGGCATTTGTGTGAACAGTAACCTGGGGAAGGTTTTCTGTAGTATTATAAATGTAAGAGTTCTAAACTTCCTTAATAAGCACAATGTCTTGAGTAAAAGCCAAATTGGATTTATACCAAAACATCGCACGACTGATCATATTTACACCCTACACAACCTGATAGATAAACATGTCCACCACAATAATACCAAAATATACGCTTGCTTTATTGACTTCCAAAAAGCATTTGATTCTATTTGGCATACAGGACTGTTCTACAAAGTTATTGAAAGTGGTGTAGGGGGTAAAACATATGACATAATTAAATTAATGTATACTGGCAATACCTGCAGCATTAAAATTGGCAAGAAAATAACATAATTCTTTAATCAGGGGCGGGGCCTTCGCCAGGGTTGCAATCTGAGCTCTGTACTCTTCAATATTTACATCAATGAATTGGCCATTATTCTAGAAAAATCCTCAGCCCCTGGTGTTAGTCTCCTCAATTCAGAGGTTAAATACCTACTCTTCGCAGATGACCGATGCCTGCTGTCACCCACAGCACATGGCCTACAGCAGAGCCTGGACCTGCTAGAGCAGTACTGCCAGACCTGGACCCCCTCGTATGTTTGAAACCCCTGACATAGGTGTTAAAACATTATTTCTCATCAGAAGCAGACCTCTAACATTTCTTGTTCAGAGTGAAGAATGAAAAGGAATCAGTTCTGAAGAAAGAAAATACGTTAGTTGTGGAAATCTACTTTAGGAGCCTCATGCTGCTTTTAATTAGGACTGTACTGTTTCACACGGTGGGAGACGAGGCTGTTATTGAGGCTGTTATTCCTCACTTTGCCACAGTCTGAAGAGGAAGTCTTTGTTTCTCCTGATGAGCAATCAGTAGCTGGGACTCCAGCCATCCTGGTGATTCTGATTGCCATATTCAACTGAGGCTATTTGTCCCCTGTGTAGTACACACAGTACAGTAGATTGATCAAGAGCCCTCTAATCCCGTATTGTGTAGGTCACTCATTGTCAAATATAGAACTTCTCAGAGTCTATGTCTAGCTAGTGATGCATAACTAGTTAGAAGTGCTGTAACAAAAACACTCCCACTTGGAAATGGTTCAAATATTTTAATCACGATTTCTCCTAGCAATCATCATTTGTGGTATGGGGCTAATGCCATATCATAGGCAGTAATTACACCCCATGATTACACGGGAGGAGGAGTACAATAGAGAATTCAATTGCAGGCTCAATATACCAACTCTTGTTATTCTTAACTGCTGTACGTCAGGGTATTATTGATGAGAAATCCAGGTGCCTGCGATGAAATACCTTGATTGTGTGTTCATCAAATAATTGTTTTTGTTTGTTTGAATTTCTTGCGGAGTTTTGATTATTTCCATAAACCCAGAGAGTTAAATACAAAGAACCAGAAGTCAATTTAGTTTGTTTAGTATGAAAGTACGTGTTGTTTTCTCAGTAAACATATATTATAATAGGCTGTGAGTGGGCGTTTTTTGTCTGATTAAACTTGATGAGCATAAACGACAAATATTCACACAGTCTTCAACATCCAGTGTATATAGACCATACATTGTATTACATTGGGGTGATTTTGTCACAATAGTAAAACGACTGATGCTACAGAAAACAAACCTGCTATTAGTGGCGAGCTGGCGATTCAGCACCACTAAAACGGACAATGACATAAGCGGAATTCTGACGTTCAGCACCACATGGCAGTGGACAGCGACCGTCTCAGGAGCAGCCACTCGCCACATAATGGAAAGAAGGCCTAAACAGGGAGGAAGATGTTAAGAATCCTGGGAGGGGGAGGCTTTACTACCAATTCTGTTTGCCAGCCTGTTCAGCCATGTTAACTTTTTCAGCCAAACTTTTGAATTGTCAATACTAGTGAATACATTGCAAGTAAAGGACAATAAACTGCAAGTAAAGCTCACAGACATTGTTCAGTGATAAAGAGAAAGATCACAGACAGTACTACAGTACTACTGGCCACAGTGGAGGACTCTCCCTCCACTGGCTTCTGTGACTCCATCGTGGGCGAAAGTTGTCCTCCTCTGGCTTCTGACATCCATCCCTCCGTCCATCAGCCATCACTGACTCACTCCCTGGCACGGTGCCATGGAGGGGAAGAAGGAGAAAAGGAGGAATAGGTAGAGCAATGAGGCATGGGCGTAAAGGGTGGTAGAGTGGGGTAGTGTCCAGAAGCTAATGCCGCTATGGGACATTAGCGTTCCGAGGCGGTCGGATCCAAATCACTCCTATAGGGATCATCGAAGCGTCGGCCTCGCGGCTCATTGAAAGGGGTCAGAGACGAGGCTCTGCGCTCCATTTAGCCGCGTTCCCGTGATGGATGGTCGGGCCGGGTCACGCTGAGTGTCATCAGGAGCAACAACACACTGGGACCAGGGACATCTCCCCATGGCTCTCCTCCCCCTACTGTACCCAGCATGGCCAAGGATTTTTACATTTTATTTTATTTCACCTTTATTTAACCAGGTAGGCTAGTTGAGAACAAGTTTACAATTGCGACCTGGCCAAGATAAAGCAAAGCAGTTCGACACATACAACAACACAGAGTTACACATGGAGAAAAACAAACATACAGTCAATAATACAGTAGAAAAATAAGTCTATATACAATGTGAGCAAATGAGGTGAGATAAGGGAGGTAAAGGCAAAAAAAGGCCATGGTGGCGAAGTAAATACAATATAGCAAGTAAAACACTGGAATGGTAGATTTGCAGTGGAAGAATGTGCAAAGTAGAAATAGAAATAATGGGGTGCAAAGGAGCAAAATAAATAAATAAATAAATACAGTAGAGGAAGAGGTAGTTGTTTGGGCTAAATTATAGATGGGCTATGTACAGGTGCAGTAATCTGTGAGCTGCTCTGACAGCTGGTGCTTAAAGCTAGTGAGGGAGATGTGTTTCCAGTTTCAGAGATTTTTGCAGTTCGTTCCAGTCATTGGCAGCAGAGAACTGGAAGGAGAGGCGGCCAAAGGAGGAATTGGCTTTGGGGGTGACCAGAGAGATATATCTGCTGGAGCGTGTGCTACAGGTGGGTGCTGCTACCGGGATAGTGGCAGTCAGAGCCATAGAGGTACAGTACAGATTCTGGGAAACTGCCCTCCATGTTGGCACCAAATGTTCTGTGATAATAGCACTCTAATTTGCATTCAGTCTAAATAAATAGAGGGAGTGTGGAAATCAGCATGAAAATGATCTTATCTTTGTATCATGGGCTATAGAATCGTATCATGTATCAAATCCTATCATATGGATCCTCTGTGCTGGTGGAATCCCTCATCACAAACCAGACTATGCTTTGGCAGTAGGTGTGTAAACATAGATAGTGTATACACAGTGCCATAACAAATGTAATTTAACCTGACCTCTTGATATCTGCTTGAATGAATGACAGCCATAATGGAGGATTTAATCAGGTAAATTAAGTACAAATCAACAAGGACATTTGTTTACTCAGTGAGTCTCCTGTCAAGGAAGTGCCTGGCTGTCTGTCTATGTAACGGCTGTCGTAGTCGTTCTCCTCCTCAGACGAGGAGGAGCATGGATCGGACCAAGATGCGGATTGGTAAGTATTCATGTTTTAATGGGAAAACAACAAACACTACTAAATACAACAACCAACAAACGTGACTAACCTGAAACAGTCCTGTGTGGCCCAAACACTGACACAGGAACAAACACCCACAAAACACAAGTGAAACCCTGGCTGCCTTAGTATGATTCTCAATCAGGGACAACGATTCACAGCTGTCTCTGATTGAGAATCATACCAGGCCGAACACAAACTCCCAACATAGAAAATCCAACCTAGACCAACCCACCCAACTCACGCCCTGACCAACTAAAACAAATACATAACAAAGGAAAACAGGTCAGGAACGTGACAGAACCCCCCCCTTAAGGTGCGAACTCCGGGCGCACCAGCACAAAGTCTAGGGGAGGGTCTGGGTGGGCGTCTGTCCACGGTGGCGGCTCT
Source organism: Salvelinus namaycush (assembly GCF_016432855.1). NCBI lineage: Eukaryota > Metazoa > Chordata > Actinopteri > Salmoniformes > Salmonidae > Salvelinus > Salvelinus namaycush. Next base: position 32,775,804 of record NC_052334.1, read on the forward strand.
GGCGCTGGTCGTGGTCCCCACCCCACCATAGTCAACCCCCGCTTCCGTGGCCTCCTCCCAATCTTCACCCTCCATGTCAATCCCACTATTCCAAAGGGCAGTAACAGACTGAGGGGTAGCAGCTGACCGAGGGGTAGCACCTGACCGAGGGGTAGCACCTGACCGAGGGGCAGCACCGGACTAAGGGGCAGCACCAGGATAAGGGGCAGCACCAGGATAAGGGGCAGCACCAGGATAAGGGGCAGCACCAGGATGAGGGGCAGCACCAGGATGAGTGGCAGCTCCGGACTGAGTGGCAGCTCCGGACTGTAGGGCAGCTCATGACTGTAGGGCAGCTCATGACTGGAGGGCAGCTCATGACTGGAGGGCAGCTCATGACTGGAGGGCAGCTCATGACTGGAGGGCAGCTCATGACTGAAGGGCAGCTCATGACTGAAGGGCAGCTCATGACTGAAGGGCAGCTCATGACTGAAGGGCAGCTCATGACTGTAGGGCAGCTCATGACTGTAGGGCAGCTCTAGACTGTAGGGCAGCTCATGACTATAGGGCAGCTCTAGACTGTAGGGCAGCTCTAGACTGTAGGGCAGCTCTAGACTGTAGGGCAGCTCATGACTGTAGGGCAGCTCATGACTGTAGGGCAGCTCATGACTGTAGGGCAGCTCATGACTGTAGGGCAGCTCTGGCAGCTCCTGACTGGCTGGCGGCTCTGGCAGCTCCTGACTGTCTGGCGGCTCTGGCAGCTCCTGACTGGCTGGCGGCTCTGGCAGCTCCTGACTGGCTGGCGTCTCTGGCAGCTCCTGACTGGCTGGCGTCTCTGGCAGCTCCTGACTGGCTGGCGTCTCTGGCAGCTCCTGACTGACGGACGGCTCTAGCGGCTCCTGACTGACGGACGGCTCTAATGGCTCGGGACAGACGGGCGGCTCTAATGGCTCGTGGCAGACGGATGGCTCAGATGGCGCTGGGCAGACGGATGGCTCAGACGGCGCTGGGCAGACGGATGGCTCAGACGGCGCTGGGCAGGCGGATGGCTCAGACGGCGCTGGGCAGACAGATGGCTCAGACGGCGCTGGGCAGACGGATGGCTCAGACGGCGCTGGGCAGACGGATGGCTCAGACGGCGCTGGGCAGACGGATGGCTCAGACGGCGCTGGGCAGACGGATGGCTCAGACGGCGCTGGACAGACGAGCAGTGCAGGCGGCGTTGGGCAGACGGACGACTCTGACCCGCTGAGGCGCACAGTAGGCCTGGTGCGTGGTGCCGGAACTGGTGCTACCGGACTGGAGACACGCACCTCAAGGCTAGTGCGGGGAGCAGGAACAGGGCACACTGGACTCTCGATGCGCACTATAGGCCTGGTGCGTGGTACCGGCACTGGTGGTACCGGGCTGAGGGCACGCACCTCAGCGCGAGTGCGGGGAGAAGGAACAGTGCGTACAGGGCTCTCAGGACGCACAGGAGGCTTGGTGCGTGGTGCCGGAACTGGAGGCACTGGGCTGGAGACACGCACCACAGGGAGAGTGCGTGGAGGAGGAACAGGGCTCTGGAGACGCACTGGAAGCCTGGTGCGTGGTGTAGGCACTGGTGGTACTGGGCTGGGGCCACGCACCATAAGGCGAGTGCGGGGTGCTGGAACTGGAGGTACCGGGCTGGGGCGGGAAGGTGGCGCCGGATATACCGGACCGTGCAGGCGTACTGGCTCCCTTGAGCATTGAGCCTGCCCAACCTTACCTTGCTGAATGCTCCCCGTCGCCCGACCAGTGCGGGGAGGTGGAATAACCCGCACCGGGCTATGTAGGCGAACCGGGGACACCATGCGTAAAGCTGGTGCCATGTAAGCCGGCCCAAGGAGACGTACTGGAGGCCATATATGAAGAGCCGGCTTCATGGCACTTGGCTCAATGCCCAATCTAGCCCTACCAGTGCGGGGAGGTGGAATAACCCGCACCGGGCTATGAACACGTACAGGAGACACCGTGCGCTCTACTGCGTAACACGGTGTCTGCCCGTACTCCCGCTCTCCACGGTTAGCCTGGGAAGTGGGCGCAGGTCTCCTACCTGCCCTCGGCCCACTACCTCTTAGCCCCCTCCCAAGAAATTTTTGGGTGAGCCTCTCGGGCTTCCAGCCGCTCTGCCTTGCTTTCGCCTCATAATACCTCCTCTCCGCTTTCGCTGCCTCCAGCTCCGCTTTGGGGCGGCGACACTCCACTGGCTCTGCCCAGGGTCCTTTACCGTCTAGGATTTCCTCCCAAGTCCATTCCTCTTTTCCCCATTGCTGTTGTTCTTGCCTTCCTTCTCCAATCCGCTTGGTCCTGTTATGGTGGGTGTTTCTGTAACGGCTGTCGTAGTCGTTCTCCTCCTCAGACGAGGAGGAGCATGGATCGGACCAAGATGCGGATTGGTAAGTATTCATGTTTTAATGGGAAAACAACAAACACTACTAAATACAACAACCAACAAACGTGACTAACCTGAAACAGTCCTGTGTGGCCCAAACACTGACACAGGAACAAACACCCACAAAACACAAGTGAAACCCTGGCTGCCTTAGTATGATTCTCAATCAGGGACAACGATTCACAGCTGTCTCTGATTGAGAATCATACCAGGCCGAACACAAACTCCCAACATAGAAAATCCAACCTAGACCAACCCACCCAACTCACGCCCTGACCAACTAAAACAAATACATAACAAAGGAAAACAGGTCAGGAACGTGACAGTCTAGACTTGGCTATGTCTAATTTGGCCTTCTTGGTGTTTCTCCAATTCCTCTAATGCATGTTCTACCTCAGGAAGTTGGATGGGGTATTGTGAGTCACCAGCTAAATGGGACTCATCCCTGAAATAAACAAGCGGACGGACGGGCAGACAGTGTGGGTAGATGGACCATAGTCACACATCTACATGCAGATACATTAGCGGTGTTACATTATCTCTGCTGGACTTCACCCTCACCCTGACCCTTAACCTGACCCTGACCCTGATCCTTAACCTGACCCTGACCCTTAACCTGACCCTCACCCTGATCCTTAACCTGACCCTGACCCTTAACCTGACCCTGACCCTGATCCTTAACCTGACCCTGACCCTTAACCTGACCCTGACCCTGATCCTTAACCTCACCCTGATCCTTAACCTGACCCTGACCCTGATCCTTAACCTGACCCTGACCCTTAACCTCACCCTGATCCTTAACCTGACCCTGACCCTGATCCTTAACCTGACCCTGACCCTTAACCTGACCCTGATCCTTAACCTGACCCTTAACCTCACCCTGATCCTTAACCTCACCCTGACCCTGACCCTGAACCTCACCCTGACCCTGATCCTTAACCTCACCCTGAACCTCACCCTGACCCTGAACCTCACCCTGAACCTGACCCTGAACCTCACCCTGACCCTGATCCTTAACCTCACCCTGACCCTGAACCTCACCCTGACCCTGATCCTTAACCTCACCCTGAACCTCACCCTGACCCTGAACCTCACCCTGAACCTCACCCTGACCCTGACCCTCACCCTGACCCTGAACCTCACCCTCACCCTGACCCTGATCCTTAACCTCACCCTGACCCTGAACCTCACCCTGAACCTCACCCTGACCCTCACTCTTACCCTCACCCTGATCCTTAACCTCACCCTGACCCTGATTCTTAACCTCACCCTGAACCTCACCCTGACCTTGACCCTTACCCTGAACCTCACCCTCACCCTCACCCTGACCCTTACCATGAACCTCACCCTGACCCTCACCCTGACCCTCACCCTGACCCTCACTCTTACCCTCACCCTGACCCTTACCCTGACCCTCACCCTGACCCTCACTCTTACCCTCACCCTGACCCTTATCCTGAACCTCACCCTGACCCTCACTCTTACCCTGACCCTCACTCTTACCCTGAACCTCACCCTGAACCTGACCCTGACCCTGACCCTGATCCTTAACCTCACCCTGAACCTCACCCTGAACCTGACCCTGATCCTTAACCTCACCCTGAACCTCACCCTGAACCTGACCCTGACCCTGATCCTTAACCTCACCCTGAACCTCACCCTGAACCTGATCCTGACCCTGACCCTGATTCTTAACCTCACCCTGAACCTCACCCTGATCCTAACCCTGAACCTGACCCTGACCCTGACCCTGACCCTGATCCTGAACCTCACCCTGAACCTCACCCTGACCCTGACCCTGACCCTGATCCTGAACCTCACCCTTACCCTCAGATAGCATCACTCATTTATTGAACCGCTTGTGTTTTCAAAGAGCTGTTCTATTAACAGTCACAACTTTTCTACTTTTCACAAGAACCATATATTTCTAGACTTCTCAATATATAAACAGAACATTTAGAACTCATCACAATTAGAGGTGAATCCCTTTGTAGGAACTAATCCCACTGTGTACTAACATCCAGACATTTTGAAGTGCACACTGTCATCAGAAGGCCTCCTCATCTCCTATTATTAACCTGCTATACCATCCCCATATGGCATACTGGGATTAAAGCACAGCAAATGGCTGCAGTATAACCTCACAGAGGAGTGGAGCATTACATTTACATTTACATTTACATTTAAGTCATTTAGCAGACGCTCTTATCCAGAGCGACTTACATTTTTAACCTTTATTTAACTAGGCAAGTCAGTTAAGAACAAACTCTTATTTTCAATGACGGCCTAGGAACAGTGGGTTAACTGCCTTGTTCAGGGGCAGAACGACAGATTTGTACCTTGTCAGCTCGGGGATTTGAACGTGCAACCTTTTGGTTACTAGCCCAACGCTCTAACCACTAGGCTACCCTGCCGCCCCAGAGCAGAGTAGCATTAACTGCTGGTAGAAAGGGAGGCTGACTGCTGGCTAAAGCTGAGGACAGAAAGAGAGATAAAGATGGAGGGAGAGAGAGAGGGAGGGAGCATTTGTGTGTGGGAGGAGGTATAGGGCAGCTATATCCCTAGAAGAGCCTAGGAGGGCAAAGGGTCTCTATTGACTGAATACATTTTGGAGATGGTGGTGGTGGTCTGTGTGTGTGTGTGTGTGTGTGTGTGTGTGTGTGTGTGTGTGTGTGTGTGTGTGTGTGTGTGTGTGTGTGTGTGTGTGTGTGTGTGTGTGTGTGTGTGTGTGTGTGTGTGTGTGTGTGTGTGTGTGTGTGTAGGGTGCTGTGGGTGAAAGGTGCACGCCTACAGTGCAGAATATTCCACAGACTACCGCATTGCCATTCAATACCTCTCCTCTCCTCTACCAGTAGGACATATAGGAAGCCAATAAGAGCTTTATCATAGGTTATCTGATAACAATGTTGTTACTGACCACAGAAGCGTGGCGATGCACTTAAATCACCACCAGACTTCAGCACCGTGACCATGCTGAATGAATTGCCTTTGAGTTTGCTTCAACATTCTCCCTGGTTTCCATGAATGTCAGGAGACACATATTGTTTGCCCTGGCGCTCTCCTCTGAATCAATGCTAAGACTGGCTGTGGAAGAGGGGAGACGAGGCAGGGGGAGGAGGAGGTGCTGGGGAGAGGAGGGGAGCGAGGAGTGGTAGGGGAGAGGAGGCAGGGGAGAGGAGGGGAGATGAGGGGAGGTAGGGGAGGTAGGGGAGATGATGGGAGAGAGGGGAGATGAGGGGAGAGAGAGGAGAGAGGGGAGGTAGGGGAGATGAGGGGCAAGAGGGGAGATGAGGGGAGAGAGGGGAGGTAGGGGAGATGAGTGGAGAGAGAGGAGGTAGGAGAGATGAGGGGAGAGAGAGGAGATCAATGGAGATGAGAGGAGGTAGGAGAGATGAGGGGAGGGAGGGGAGGTAGGGGAGATGAGGGGAGCGATGGGAGGCAGGGGAGATGAGGGGAGGTAGGGGAGGGGAGATAGGGGAGATGAGGGGAGAGAGGGGAGGTGGGGGAGGTAGGGAAGATGAGGGGAGAGAGGGGAGATGAGGAGAGAGAGGGGAGGTAGGGGAGATGAGGGGAGAGAGGGGAGGTAAGGGAGATGAGAGGAGAGAGGGGAGGTAGGGAAGAGAGGGGAGGTAGAGGAGGTAGGGGAGATGAGGGGAGAGAGGGGAGGTAGGAGAGATGAGGGGAGAGAGGGGAAATGAGGGGAGGCAGGGGAGAGGAGGGGAGGCAGGGGAGTGGAAAGGCAGGGGAGAAGAAGGGAGGCAAGGGCGAGGAGGGGAGGCAGACAAGGAGAGAGCATAGCAGGGGCGTGAGCCAGGAATGGACGGTGAGAATAACAGCAGCCCAGTGTTTCTCTATGGACCCAGCGGGGGAAGCTAGTGACCTCCAGACTTGGGAGTGGGAGAGATGGAAGCTCACCACATAAGAACCCAGAGGCACTGTTCATTCTGGTGGGTAGAGAAACGAAGAGAGGGGTGTGTGTGGATATTCTGGAGCTAAATTGTGAGATAGACTGGCAATGCCAATCAAACCCCATACCTCCTTCTGCCTCCCTCTAAACACACAGTCACACATACACACACACACTCTCTCCCTAGAGCGACTACCCTCATTAACGCCAGTGAGACCCACCATTGGAGACAGCTGAATCACAACCTCAAAGCACCCCTATCTATTTCTCTTACTCCATCCCTCCCTCGTTCCCCCATTCTGTCTCTCTTTCTGATCCTCTTCCCATACTTTACTCTCTCCGTGTCTCCCTCTATCTTCGTTCTATTTCTCCCTTCTCATGCTTTGTAGCTCCCTTCAATTAGCGTCTCCCTTCTTCCTTCCCTCTTTCCTTCACTCTATTTTTCCCTCCATCTCTCCATCCCTCTCTCCCTCTCTTGTTCTGAAGCGTAGCTGGCTTATTTGTGAGAGCGTGCTGGGATTAAGATGCTGCCAGGCCTTCTGCTGTGTGTGGCTGTTTAGTAGGGATTCTAAAGCTCTAACCACAGAAATCCCTTCCTCCATAGCTATGCGGTGCTCTGCCTGCTCAAAATTAACACTCACTCATCTCTCTCCTCTCTCTTTCTTATCCCCCCTGCTCTCTCTCGCTCTCTCTCTCTTTCTCTCTCTCTCTTCCTCGCTCTCTCTCTGCAGGAATTTAATAGTACACTACAACCACCTGAAGAACATTTGCTGTTGACTTGAAAAGGTCCCACTTAGACTAGCATAAAACCATCTTAAAATATCAGGAGAGGAAATGCTCTTTTCTAATTGCAGCTGTAGGCAGATCTGATCTAAATCCATGGGGATACGTGTCTGGTCCTCACAAAGGCCTGGGAGAGGCTGAGGAAGAGGAGGCTGAGGAGGAGGAGGAAAAGCGGTGCTGGGCTCTGGACAAAACTGAACGGTTTAGACCTGCTGGGTCAGAGGATGAGAAGAGTCTCAGGCATATTACTGGTCACCTCTGGACGTGGGACATGGGGTCCTTATAGGGTCATGGGTCATATACAGATGGACTTTTATTTTTCAGAGAGTTACTGTAGATTAAAGTAGGACCGGTAGCCAATAATTTCCGTAAGCATAGGAGAGTTTGAGTTTAGGGTGACATTAGTGAAAACTTCTGCATCGTATAGGGGCGCAGCAATAGGGCAGGTGTGTAGGTAGGCCTATTGTTTAAAGAGTTATAGATTGTAAATACACAATGTCGGTGATTTTTACTGGCTGTATGGCTGAAGAGGTCCATGGTAAGTCTATGAGTGTCCCAGCGGGGGAGGTTGTTATAGTATCGTAGAGCTGCATGGGGCACATCTCTCAGTGCCAGCCCTGCTCTGAGCTATGCTCTACTCAGAGGGTGGAATGATCAATCAGGATATGCCCAGGGGAGGAGACGGGTTACAGTCACACACTTTGAAGGACATTGAGCGTGTGTGTGGGTGCGTGCGTACAGTAAGCCTGGAACACAGAATGGGTGAGAATACAATTCGGTAAATAGAGAGTGCAGAACACAATATAGAATGACAGAGGCTGATCAAGGTCACAACCTTCCACTGTCACAGAGAATGAGAGACAGAAGGAGAGGGCGACAGAGAATGGGAGAGAGAAGGAGAGGACGACAGAGAATGGGAGAGAGAAGGAGAGGACGACGGAGAATGAGAGAGAGAAGGAGAGGACGACAGAGAATGGGAGAGAGAAGGAGAGGACGACGGAGAATGAGAGAGAGAATGGGAGAAAACGACAGAGAATGGGAGAGAGAAGGAGAGGACGACGGAGAATGAGAGAGAGAATGGGAGAAAACGACAGAGAATGGGAGAGAGAAGGAGAGGACGACAGAGAATGAGAGAGAGAATGGGAGAAAACGACAGAGAATGGGAGAGAGAAGGAGAGGACGACGGAGAATGAGAGAGAGAATGGGAGAAAACGACAGAGAATGGGAGAGAGAAGGAGAGGACGACAGAGAATGAGAGAGAGAATGGGAGAAAACGACAGAGAATGGGAGAGAGAAGGAGAGGACGACGGAGAATGAGAGAGAGAATGGGAGAAAACGACAGAGAATGAGAGAGAGAAGGAGAGGACGACGGAGAATGGGAGAGAGAATGGGAGAAAACGACAGAGAATGGGAGAGAGAAGGAGAGGACGACGGAGAATGAGAGAGAGAATGGGAGAAAACGACAGAGAATGGGAGAGAGAAGGAGAGGACGAAGGAGAATGAGAGAGAGAATGGGAGAAAACGACAGAGAATGAGAGAGAGAAGGAGAGGACGACGGAGAATGAGAGAGAGAATGGGAGAAAACGACAGAGAATGAGAGAGAGAAGGAGAGGACGACAGAGAATGAGAGAGAGAATGGGAGAAAACGACAGAGAATGAGAGAGAGGGAATAGAAGGCTGAGAGTAAGAGAGAGAGAAAGAGAGACAAAGAGAGATATTACTTGTTCTCCCACTGCAGTTGTAGTAGCAAAGAGTGGGACTGTATTCATGCAGGCGCCAGCAGGACATCGCTATTAAAGGCCATGCCCAACCAGCTCTGTCATTTACCTACACCCTTACCCCTACGTAACACCCGCCATGGAGGAGAGGGGTGAGATAGGATGAGCGCAGTTAACAGGCTTCAGAGGGGGGTGTTGACTCACATCTCCCCACATCTCTCTGTTCAAACGACAGTTGTTTGAACAGAGACGTTTGCTTTACGCCGATCGTGAGCCGTGTTGTGACTTGCAACTCATGCATATGTAATAAACCGGAAAGGCACAAGACAGTAGGCACGTTTCTGTGTGTGTATGTTTGTCCAAGCTCATGTGCACGTGTGCATGAACCCGCATGTGTCTGTGTGTGTTTGGCATTCTGGGGTGTGTATTCCAGCTGTGGCTTGGGGTGGTCAGCTGTAGCCACTGTAAGACCATAAGAGGCCCAACTGGAACACGTACACTGAGTTCACCACACGTTAGGAACACCCCCCTTTTGCCCTCAGAACGGGCTCAATTCTTCGGGGCATGGAAAACGTTCCACAGGGATGCTGGCCCATGTTCACTCCAATGCTTCCCACAGTTGTGTCAAGTTGGCTGGATGTCCTTTGGGTGGTGGACCGTTCTTGATACACACGGGAAACTGTTGAATGTGAAAAACCCAGCAACGTTGAAGATCTTGACACAAGCTGGTGCGCCTGGCACCTACTACCATACCCTGTTCAAAGGCACTTTTGCTTTATTTTTGCCCATTCACCATCTGAATGGCACACATACACAATCTATGTCCCAATTGTCTCAAGGCTTAAGAATCCTTCTTTAACCTGTCTCCTTCCCTTCATATGCACTGCTTTGAAGTGGATTTAACAGGTGACATCAATAAGGGATCAGAGCTTTGACCTGGGTTCACCTGGTCTGTCTATGTCATGGAAAGAGAGAGTGTTCTTAAGGTTTTGTACACTCAGTGTATACCATGCATACAGTACGTACACACAGACACATATGTTGGCCTATGTACAGAAGTACTCACGAGAGACGGCTGTTTACAAGTACATTGTAGCCTTCACATTAATAGTTCTACACATATACTCTACAGAGACAAACACACACTTAACTGTAACCTTGTATGAATAAGCATGAACCAAAACACATGCGCAAGCGTGCAGACATGTACCCACACACTTGCTTTAAATGCAGATTTAGGCATTCAAAAACAAAATTCACAGAAACCTTACAAAACGTATTCAGTTCTTTTGGGAAAGCCCATATCTGCAGGTTTCCTTTTGTTATTTTGGGATGGTTGAAGACCTGACTAACATGCAGATTTACTACATTACTATTGCCAGCATACCAGCGGGCATACAAAAACGGATCAATGCCTTTGATAGTGCAATTGAACTTTGCCCTCGATAGCATCCTGTTTAAAGCTCCAAATGTAGCGTACAGACCATATGGCAAAAGAGATCAGTAGAGAGAACCATGTTTTTTTGCAGCAACATCTAAGTTGGTGTTGGTGTGCTACAGTTGGAATGAACAACAAGCATCATCGGTACTGAAGATCAAACCGATTGGTCTCACAGACGAGAACAATCTACAAAGCCTGATGGAGAGATAGAATAGACCTCAGAACTCCTCTTCTTTAATTTCTTATTTTTCTGCCTTGGGTGGCTATTGGCTTTTGTGTCATGTACTTTCACATGGATGAACCTGTGAATTACAATAACAAAGCAAAGCACAGAGACTTCAAAGCCAGAGCTTTCTGCCATTAGGAAATAATATTTGACTACACTATAACAATTATGCTTTAACATTAACTGAATATTAGTTACATGTGATGTTTTATTTACATTGTTGAAACAAACCGGATATTTTAGAGAAGATAAGAGAGAGTTGCATCATGTGTCTGTGAGTTGGGCTTTTTGTATCTTCAGCCCTTTTCTCTCGGTCTCTCCCTGTCTCGCTCTCTTGCGCTAATGCATGCACACACACGCACGCACACACACACACGCACGCACACACACACGCGCACACGCACGCACACACATAGAGAGAGAGAGAAGACCGGACCAGGTTCCGGAGCTCTGCCAAATGCTGGGGTCCCTCGATGGGAGTGGGCCTGACTTTGGCTGCCCTTGTGTGTGCCTGACTCCAGCTAGGGGTCCTTTAAAGTTCTCCTCAGCAGGCGCTGGCCTCCACTGAGAGTCAGGGGTCAGACAACACACACATGCACCTGTGGGATGGGCCCAATTTGTATTTTGGTGTGTGTGTGTGTGTGTGTGTGTGTGTGTGTGTGTGTGTGTGTGTGTGTGTGTGTGTGTGTGTGTGTGTGTGTGTGTGTGTGTGTGTGTGTGTGCGTGCGTGCGTGCGTGCGTGCGTGCGTGCGTGCGTGCGTGCGTGTGTGGGTTTGACCACATCGACAATGAACAGTTTTATTAGAATGGTTGAACAGCTGTGTTGGTCATGTCACAGATGTTCTATGTGTACATGTGTGAATGTACTGCAGGCATGTGTTTGTGTGTACTGGATTCCGTTTTGTCTGTGTTTGTTACTGCATGACATTATATGATAGACAGTAATAGAAAGTGACAGAGAGAGGGGTGGGGGGGTTCAACCTTGCCTTGCATTGTTTCCTTTGCTTAGTTTGATAGTTGTATTAGACACCATTTTGGAAGATGTGTGGGTAGACATGTGGGATGATATCCAGCTTGATATTTGCTCCACATAAAGGATTTCCAATAAACAACCAGCCTCCCCTGCCTCCTCTTGCTTGTTGAGAGGGATGGAGGCTGGGAGGGTTACTTTACCTCGTCTGTAGAGTAATTCAGTGAGCCACAACACCAGTGTTGTGCAGACACCACCTCACAGCACGCTCTCTACCCGTCGACTCAGACCAGTGAAGCGCCCGTCTGGCCGAACCAACCACAACCATCATTAAACCGCTCTACCTGATCAGACGCTTTAATTGGACCACGCTGGGAGAGAGAGCCGAGGTAAAATGGAGCTTGTTAGCTCAGCTGCAGAGAGGCAAACAAAGAAACAAACAGACCACATGGAAGCCCACATAGACAATTTAATTGAACTAGGTAAGTCAGTTTAGAACAAATTCTTATTTTCAATGACAGGCTAGGAACAGTGGGTTAACTGCCTGTTCAAGGGCAGAATGACAGATTTGTACCTTGTCAGCTGGGGATTTGAACTTGTAACCTTTACGGTTACTAGTCCACCGCTCTAACCACTAGGCTACCCTGCCGCCCCGAACAAGAGCACCGAAAGGCTAAAAATGACCACATCCATTCTGTGCAAAGCTCTAATATTCTGCTTATAACATGTGTAGCTAACAGTGTTGTGGATATTTTGTACTCTTTGTTTGACCAAAATGTGGCAAAGTCCTATTTTTCTATGTACGGTCATTCTTGAATTGTGGAACACTGAATACATGAAAGCGACACCTGTGTTACGCCCATTCTTCTTTCAGTATTTGCTTTACCTCTAGTTTCCATTTAGCGTGGCGACTGGGACAATTCAGCAGGTCGTTTAACTCACTTTCACGCTTTGATGAACAAAACCAACGGCCATCTGACAATAGCAGCTACAAGTCACCTTGCCGTGGTTTGGAACGGCTTCATCCTAATAGCACTGCTGCATACAGTCCTGTGAATTTACATCAGAAACACCCTAGAAATGAAAGGTCCCTATGCAGAGTTACAGACCAACCGGTTGTCCTTGAAGGACCCACACAGAGGTTATTACATGTAGTGCAACACAGTAGAGAGCTGTTATGGCCACTGGTGGGTGGTGATGGGATGTCAGGATTTTGTTTATTGTCCTTCCAGAGCTGATACAGTTCAGAGCATTTCTCTCCCTCTCTCCCCGACTCCGACCTTCCCAAAATGTGGCGAGAGAAGAGGAGAGGACATCCATCGTGCGCCTCTGCAGGTTAATGAGCTCAAGGTGAGTGGAGCCGATTCTCTGTACTGGCTGGAGCTGCATTGGAGCTGGAGACTGTCTCAAACGGCCCTGGAGACTGCCAAACGCCCCACGGTGGCTCTGCTAGCACAGCCACGCCACGGTGGGGCTGCTTATTAAACATAAACACACGTATGCACCAGGGTTCGTATTAGGAAATTGTGGCGCTGGACATTTCACCGGCAGCATTTTAATTGACCTGATATTTGAGAAATTACACCGGACGCACCTGATTAGGGCGTCCACCCACAGTGCTCAGAATGGCAGAAATCACATTTAGATGATAGTAATTCTTATTAACAGAACATGCAGGTCTAGGATGCAACTATCTTATGAACACTTTGAAGAGAACAACTGTCCACATGTACTTTTCCTCAGCCAACAAGATGAGTAATGAACAGCAACATCACTAGCCTATGTCAATGCACTATCCTCATAGTAGAAAAGTTGACCTGTTCTATTGGTCAGCGTGTCGAGAAATAAATAGCCTGTTCCAAACAGACTCTGGGACAGTTGTGGGACGATAAATCCCAAATGTATACATCCGGTAGGCCTAGGCAAAAACAGATATATATATTTTAAAGCAATGAATCTGATGCAACAGATCAGACCGTTTAGCTTAACATTTCGATGATCTATTATTTATTCGCATTTGAAGCGCAGCAATGCATACAAGGCAGTAGGCTACATGCAAATGCTCGTACCATTTAGCAGGAAAACACCTTTGTCAAAAGCACACCACACATGCGAGCAGTTTCATGTGCCAGAGACATTTTTGAAAGAGGGAAGATCGAACATGCACGAACTAGCATGGGTTGCTAGTATGACTAGGATAGTGCCTTTGGCCACTGGACAACGACATAAAGTTAATATGAATAATTGCCTCCATGGATATGGTCTGATTTTGGCTAGGTTACTTTGAAGCAAGGTAAGACATGCCTCATAATATGTAGTAAAATGTTCAGATTTCAAACAATTAAGTATAGGTTTTCATACTGCCTCCAGCTCATTGCAAAGTGGTGTGTGACGCACTGATGAAGTCTGCCTTGTGTTGCCTATGCATTTGCTGTTTGAGATGCCGTAGCAGCAGCTCAAAGGCTCTGTATCTGTATGCTGTATGCATGTGATAAATAACATACATAACGAATACACTGTAGGCCTACACACATGCCAATTTAATTACACTAAATAATGCAAATTAACCTATACACCGATAAGCATGACCAGTCAAATGTATTTCCATCAACTGGTATTTCCATCAACGAATATGCTGAAAAGCATTATTTTTCAATGGAGTTTTTTCTTTGGACGGTGCCAATTTTGGACCATTGGACGATGCCAATTTCATCTATCGGCTATTTTATTTTATCGGCCAAAAGCCGGCTATTACCGGCTAATGGAAACCTTGGTATGCACCTACACACACACGCACACACACAAATACACACACACACACACACATACACACACGCATATACACACACGCACACACACACACACACACATAACACTTTGGGAGAAATGAGGGGGGTGGAGGGAAAGGAGGACTGTAGGGGAACAAGCCTGGGTAACCACAACTCACCGGGCCATTAGGGTTTGGTGTCATTGCCAATCATCATGCATACTAATGAGGGACATTCTATGATGGAAATTGAATGTCTCAGTGGCAGGCTTTATGCTTGGTTTCTTATGACCCATTATGTTATTTAATACATCACCATTATAAAACAACACACTGTATAATGCAGATTATTAAGTGTTGGCTATATGATATTTGCTAAGTTGCTGGATGGGTTGTTTCCTTGCTGAACATAAACCACTAAAGTAACTCAACTGGAAATCATGTACTGAGTCTGGAATGATTGAGTCTATAATGCCACCAAATATGACTATTCAGTGAGATACACAGTCCAATACATTCCCCAAAGAGCTGTGAAATGAGACCAAGGTGAAAGAGAATAAATAGCCCCAATGATTCCCACAGGGTGCCTTAATCTGCCCCCCAGATCTCAGTGATCAGCCACCAGCAGGGCTGATAAGAGGTGCTATGCTATGCAACCAGCCAGCCAGCCAGCCAGGCATAGAGGTATTGAACCATGCAGCAACTTTAATTAATAAACTGTAAGTGCCATGTCGCTTTCCCTCTTTTTCTCGTTTCCCAATCCCTCAATCGCAACCTGCTAGTTTTGACACGTTGAGCTCGCCCTAAATCCATAGCCATCACTTGGCTGGCGAGAAAGAAAAGAATAAATGCCCGAGACGTGTATGTGAAATCATTACACGGTGGGCGATAATCCATTGTTTACGGGGACCTGTCTGGGTAATGCGTTGTATGGGTCTGTGAGCAGAGCATGGGGCTGGGGCCTGGGGCTGAGCAGAGCTAGATAAAGTGTTTACTCCATCACCGTGGGTTGTATAAATAGCTTTGTCCTGGGTTGTTAGCCCTTGACTCTCCAGATCCAGTTGCCACTGCAGCTTGATGTGTGGTTTGGCTGCCCTTCAAGATCTCTGTGTGTATACCCATGCATATACCCACACACCCGCCCGCTTTGCGCGTGTGAGCCTGTGTGCGGTTGCGTGTTCTCGTGCACACGTGTGCATGTGTAATCCACCCTTGTTTGCCCCGTCTGCAACCACAGGCATGAAGGAAAGCCAACTGCTCCACTGTTGGTAACATGTGTGCATGTACAGTTTCAAACACTGGAACACGTAGGCAATAGAAACATGCAGAATTACAATGGTGTAAGATGTGAAAATCACATCTGGATAGTGTGAATTACAAAGTGGTATCTCCTTTCTAAATAGATTTAATCTTCAGCTAGTGACTATGGAACATCACAGTCCACTGAACCTTTTTCTATTTCTCCATAAAACCTCAGCTTTTCCTCGCTGGGATCCGAACGTTCAGTAATGGATACAGTCTTCTGACAGAGGAAGTCAAAGCTCTTGGTTTTGATCTTAAATTCTGTTAAATCTTCTCTAATTCTGACAGGTTTCACTTCCCCACGCCGGAGACACATTGTTCCAATCCTAATCCCAGTGTCAGAGAGGACTGCTGAAAGGCCAGTTTCACACGTAGGCTACTCACATGGCTAAAGCCTCTCTCCCTAACCCAGGGATAGAGTGTGTGCACAACTCTATATCCTCTCTGATCCAGAAGCTCCAGCACCATCATCCTGACTTTCTGGATTAAACAAAAACATTGAAATCTTCAACTTCTCAGTAATATGACTCAATGTTGTTAGACAAAACTGTTAAAAAACTAAAACTATTAAAATGTATATGTCATTTATATGTAACCGTTTCCCTCCAGCATTTCAGCGGCCTTCAGGAATAAGAAATAGTCTGTTTACATGTACTTTGTATAATGTGATTATGTACACCTACATGTTTGTTGTTATTGTGGTTCCTGGGTGAGCAGAACTAATTCATTGGCTGTGATTTGTCCCTCAGCACATTCATGTGTAACTGATAGATGCATACACACACACACACACACACACACACACACACACACACACACACACACACACACACACACACACACACACACACACACACACACACACACACACACACACACACACACACACACACACACACACACACACACACACACACACACACACACACACACACACACACTACATGTTAATGTTTTTTAAATGTATGTAAATTGTAAAGTCATTATTTTGTTTATAATGTATTTTTCGTTCTGTGTCAGACCCCAGTAAGACTAGCTGTCGCCTAATGGGGATCCTAATAAATCAAATGAAAAACATGTTCTGAACACAATGTCTGTATTATCTGAGCTGCAGCACACCTCTATGGAGCTCTCTTCTGTTCTGCTTACATTTACATTTCAGTCATTTAGCAGACGCTCTTACTCAGAGCAATTAGGTTTAAGTGCCTTGCTCAAGGTCACATCAACAGATTTTTCACCTAGTAAGATAAGGGATTTGGACCAGCAACCTTTCGGTAACTAGCCCAACGCTCTTAACTGCTAGGCTACCTACGCTCTATTCTGTTCTGTTTTGCTCTGTTATGTGTGTGAGGGATAATCTAGGCTCCCCAGCCCTCCCTCACTGTTCCATGCTGAGGGAGCCAGCTGCAGCCAGCAGTACATCTATCTCTGTCTGGCTGCTGTGGCCTCCAGTCCTCCTGCACCCCTTCAACCCCCCCCCCCCCCTTCAACCCTGGCACGGGCACCACCTCTGACCCTGGCTTGGGGGGTGGAGGAGAGGCCAAGATTAAACTATCCTGTGCCAAATCTAGAGCCAATTCACTGTGTGTGTGTGTGTGTGTGTGTGTGTGTGTGTGTGTGTGTGTGTGTGTGTGTGTGTGTGTGTGTGTGTGTGTGTGTGTGTGTGTGTGTGTGTGTGTGTGTGTGTGTGTGTGTGTGTGTGTGTGTGTGTGTGTGTGTGTGTTTGCTTGCTGTAGGGCTTTTTCTACAGCACATCAAACTCCTTGCCCCTTCCTGTGAGGTGGCTTGCTAAGTCCTGTTTCTCTCTGTAATTAGTCTTCCTCCCCTCAGTGTTTGGGTTTGTTTTGACTGAGAGGGTAGAGGGAGAGAAAAAGACAGAGAAGAGGGGAGAGACAGGAAAGGGTAAGAAGGACAGATAAAGAAAGAAAAAGCTCACAAGCAATGTAAACAGTCATATGGGGAGGTGTCTGGAATAGAAATCCCCAATGTGGATGGTGTCTGTGTGTGTGTGTGTGTGTGTGTGTGTGTGCATGGGCGTGTTTTTTGCTTTCATGCGTGTGTGCGCTTGGAATAGAAATCCCTAGTGTGGATGACAGTGTCTGTCTCCTCTGCTGTCCGGCACCCCGCCACTGGCCTGTGGTTGCCAAGATACTGGATCTTTTTCCTGACATTTGGTGGACCTTTGAATTATGAAGAGCAGTGATGCTATGATCTCAACTGCTGCTGAAAAGCCCCTAGGTGAACCATCACTACCACCATACTCCTTTTCAAAATTAAACATTACACATGATTGGCAGAAATAGTAACTGTATGGAATAGATCTGAAAGACTACCAACAGAATACAGATTGGAAAAGAGTCTGGAACAATATCTCAATGTCCTCTCGAAATGTGAATCATCAACTAATACACTACAAATTAATTCACCGGAGCGTGGGGGGAATAGGGATTGGTCGCACTTACTAAGAAGGGGGAGGGAGAAGGGAGACGGGACAGATAGGACAAATAATGCTTATTTAATTTTTTTCTCTACTATTTTTCATTTCTTCACATATGTACTTTAACATTATTGCCTGTCTGTGGGCTGAACCCTTCTAATTTAAAAAAAAATTAAACAATTTGGTAAAGAAAATAAATAAATGATTGGCAGAACAATCCTAGCTAGACACAAATGTGTACCAAATGGCTGATGTTGGTGTTCTCATTCCTTTCTGAAAACCTATTGTCGATCGAGTACTCCTGTTCTTTTCTATTATGTAAAGTTTTCGCCGGCTGTGGTTTCTTTCAGAAGAGAATTATATGCGAGGCTAGTTCTGATGTCTTCCAACAGGGACACAACCTTGGCATGGTGTATCACTGGACGTTAGAGAGGAGAGATTCAGCTCTGTTGATGTACACACTGTGTTTCCTGCCTCCACTATTGACTGAAAGGACAGATCAGTTTGCGGTTGGTGATTTCTACATAACATGCGTTAATGCTTTAGTCGAAAGCGCCCAATGGTCTGGACATTTTCTTGGAATGACAACAACAACATCTGCCGTACCCTGCTCTGTTCAGAAACACACAGGCACACTTAGACACTCCTCCTATCATGTACTAACCTATGGTGTATCACTCTACTGTCTCATGTATCTCTGTGTATTATCACTCTACTCTCTACTGTATCTCTGTGTATTACCACTCTACTCTCTCATGTATCTCTGTGTATTACCACTCTACTCTCTCATGTATCTCTGTGTATTATCACTCTACTCTCTACTGTATCTCTGTGTATTACCACTCTACTCTCTCCTGTATCTCTGTGTATTATCACTCTACTCTCTACTGTATCTCTGTGTATTATCACTCTACTCTCTCATGTATCTATGTTATTACCGCCCTACTGTCTCCTGTATCTCAGTGTATTACCACTCTACTCTCTCCTGTATCTCTGTGTATTATCACACTACTCTCTCCTGTATCTCTGTGTATTATCACACTACTCTTTCCTGTATCTCTGTGTATTATCACACTACTCTCTCCTGTATCTCTGTGTATTACCACTCTACTCTCTCCTGGCTGTCTCTCTTGGTTATTTCCATTTGAAAGCAGAAAGCAGAGGTCCTGGCAAAGACCCAGCTCTCTCCTGACTGCAGCTGTGAGCCCATAGGGAGTGTCCACTAGTCCTCAGGCTTTACTGCTCTCAAACACGCCTTTCAAACAGGATGGGGGAATGATTCTACCCAACCAGAATATGATGTTGCCCTGCTGCCATCCCTCTCACTAACTGTAGACGCTAGAGCATTTTAACTCAGGAGTAAACAAGAGGAACAGCAAAAGATCCCCAAAGAGAGTAAAATGGGACATTTGTTTCACAGACTAAGGGCTCTATTCAATCCGTATCGCAGAAATTCAGAGTTACAGTGCGATTGAAATTTGAAGGCAATGTTCCCGCGTTAGCGGAGACTGCATTCACTGTAAACGCTGCATATGTCGGCTCAAACGGGAATGACCTTAACATTTCTAGCGCACAATCTGTAACACTTCAGCAATACAGATTGAATAGAGTCCCAAATTATCAATGTATTCATAGAATGGAAGTTACTACTGTAATGTGTAAGCAAGCATACTAAGAGACAGCCAGTGTCCGTCAGCCATTATGTTATGATGTAATGTCAATGGCAATTTGGTCTCAAGGCAATTCGCATGATTCTATACTTAAATATAAATATATATAATAATTCTATACTTAATAATATATTAATATTAATATATTAATATAATATATTCTATACTTAAAAACACTCCATTTAGTATGTTACGTTACGTTAGGTTATATTATGAATGGAATAGCGGTCGTACAATATCATACGAATTAGATGACGTATAGTATCATACGTCTTATCCAGTTGTATAAATCAAATCACAGTTTATTTGTCACATGCTTTGTAATCAACAAATGTAGACTAACAGTGAAATGCTTACGGGTCGCTTTTCAACAATGCAGAGTTAGAGATAGAGAACAAAAATATTAATAATGACAGGAGCAATAAAAAACACAGTGAATAATATATATTTTTAAATAACATGGCTATATACAGGGAGTACCAGAACAGAGTCGATTTGCAGGGGTAAGAGATAATTGAGGTAGCTATGTACGTACACAGTGCATTCGGAAAGTATTCAGACCCCTCAACTTTTTCCACATTTTGTTACGTTACAGCCTTATTCTTAAATTGATTAAATCGTTTTCCCCCCTCATCAATCTACACACAATACCCCATAATGACAAAGCAAAGACAGGTTTTTAGAAAACTGGAAATATCATATTTACATAAGTATTCAGACCCTTTACTCAGTACTTTGTTGAAGCACCTTTGGCAGCGATTACAGCCTCGAGTCTTCTTGGGTATGACCATACAAGCTTGACACACCAGTATTTGGGGAGTTTCTCCCATTCTTCTCTGCAGATCCTCTCAAGCTCTGTCAGGTTCGATGGGGAGCATCGCTGCACAGCTATTTTCAGATCTCTCCAGAGATGTTCGATTGGGTTCAAGTTCGGCTCTGACTGGGTCACTCAAGGACATTCAGAGACTTGTCCCGAAGCCACTCCTACGTTGACTTGGCTGTGTGCTTAGGGTCATTGTCCTGTTGGAAGGTGAACCTTCGCCCCAGTCAGAGGTCCTGAGCGCTCTGGAGAAGGTTTTCATTAAGGATCTCTGTATTTTGCCCCGTTCATCTTTCCCTCGATCATGACTCGTCTCCCAGTCCCTGCCACAGAAACATCCCCACAGCATGATGCTGCCACCACCATGCTTCACCGTAGGGATGGTGCCAGGTTTCCACCAGACGTGACGCTTGGCATTCAGGCCAAAGAGTTAAATCTTGGTTTCATCAGACCAGAGAATCTTGTTTCTCATGGTCTGAGAGTCTTTAGGTGGCTTTTGACAAACTTCAAATGGGCTGTCATGTGCCTTTTACTGAGGAGTGGCTTCCATCTGGCCACTCTACTATAAAGTCCTGATTGGTGGAGTGCTGCAGAGATGGTTGTCCTTCTGGAAGGTTCTCCCATCTCCACAGAGGAACTCTGGAGCTCTGTCAGTGTGACCATCAGGTTCTTGGTCACCTTCCTGACCAAGGCCCTTCTCCCCCGATTGCTCAGTTTGACCGGGCGGCCAGCTCTAGAAAGAGTCTTGGTGGTTCCAAACTTCTTCCATTTAAGAATGGTGGAGCCCACTGTGTTCTTTGGGACCTTCAATTCTGCAGACATTTTTTGGTGCACTTCCCCAGATCTGTGCCTCGACACAATCCTGTCTCTGAGCTCTACGGACAGGTGTGTGCCTTTCCAAATCATGTCGAATCAATTGAATTTACCACAGGTAGACTCCAATCAAGTTGTAGAAACATCTCAAGGATGATCAATGGAAACAGGATGCACCTGAGCTCAATTTCGAGTATCATACAAAGGGTCTTAATGCTTGTGTAAATAAGCTATTTCTGTTTTTTGTTTTTAATAAATTAGCTAAAACATCTTTAAAACTCTGTCACTATGGGATATTGTGTGTAGATTGATTAGGAAAACATTTAATTTAATCAATTTTAGAAAAAGGTTGTAAGGTACCAAAATGTGAAAAAAGTGAAGGTGTCTGAATACTTTCCGAATGCACTGTAGGTAGGGTTAAAGTGACTAGGCAACAGGATAGATAATAGACAATAGCAGCAGCAGGTAGCCATTTGTCTTGTTCAGCTGTTTTACGGCTTAGGGGTAGAAGCTGTTCAGTGTCCTGTTGGTTCCAGAATTGATGCACTGATACCACTTGCCGTATGGTAGCAGATATACCAGTCTATGGCTTGGGTGGCTGGAGTCTACGACAATTTTTGGGCCTTCCTCTGACACCGCCTGGTATAGAGGTCCTGGATGGCACGGAGCTCGGCCCCAGTGATGTACTGGGCCATACTCACCACCCTCTGTAGTGCCTTGCGGTCAGGTGTCTTGCAGTTGCTGTACCAAGAACCAGTCAAGATGCTCTCAATGGTGCACCTGTATAACTTTTTAGAGCTATTTTCAGCCTCCTGAAGGGGAGAAGGCGCTGCCCTCTTCACAACTGTGTGGGTGTTTTTTGGACCATGTTCATTCCTTAGTGATGTGGACACCGTAGAACTTAAAGTTCTTGATCCGCTCCACTCGCCCCTCCGTTTCCTGTAGTCCTCCACGATCAGCTTCTTTGTCATGATCACGTTGAGGGAACGGTTGTTGTCTCTGACCTCCTCCCTATAGGCTGCCTCATCAGTGATCAGTCCTACCACAGTCGTGTTAGCAAACTTGATGATGGTGTTGGAGTCATGCGTGGCCACGCAGTACTGGGTGAACAGCGAGTACAGCATAGTACTAAGCATGCACCCCTGAGGGGCCCCTGTGTTGATGGTCAGTGTGGCGGATGTGCTGTTGTCTTCCCTCACCACCTGGGGGCAGCCCGTCAGGAAGTCCAAGATCCAGTCCCAGTGTCCTGAGCTTGGTGAGGATCTTGGCGGGGACTATGGGGTTGAATACTGAGCTGTAGTCAATGAACAGCATTCTTACATAGGTATTCCTTTGGTCTAGTTGGGTGAGGGCAGTGTGGAGTGCAATAGAGATTGCATTATATTTGGATCTATTGGGGTAGTATGCAAATGGAATTGGTCCATAGTCTCTGGGGTGATGGTGTTGATGTGAGCCATGACCAACCTTTCAAAGCATTTCATGGCGATAGATGTGAGTGATACAGGGCGATAGTAATTTATGCGTGTTACCTCGGCGTTCTTGGGCATAGGGACTATGGTGGTCTGCTTTAAGGTCAGGGATAGGTTGACAATGTCAGTGAAGACACTTGCCAGCTGTTCAGCACATGCTCTGAGTACGTGTCCTGGTATTACGTATGGCCCCGTGCCTTGCGAATGCTAACCTGTTTTAATGGTCTTACTCACATCGGCTACGGAGAGCTAGATCACCCAGTCTTCCGGAACAGTTGGTGCTCTCATGCATGGTTCAGTGTTGCTTGCCTGGAAGCGAGCATAGAAGACATTTAGCTCATCTTGTAGTCTTACATTGCTGTCCAGCTCGTGGCTGGGTTTCCCTTTGTAATCCATGATAGTTTGCAAGCCCTGCCACATTCGTCGAGTGTCAGAGCTGTCATAATAGGATTTGATCTTAGTCCTGTATTGACGCTTTGCCTGTTTAACAGCTATGTATTACTATACTTGTGAGGACTTTTTTGGGGACCAACAATTGATTTCCATTCAAAAACCTAACCCCTAACCCTAACCTTAACCCCTAACCCTAAACCTCATCCTAACTCCTAACCCTAAATCTATCCCTAACCCTAACCCCTAAACCTTAAATAGTAATAGGACCAGCAAATTATCCTCACCGCTCTGAATTTTTGTTGGTTTACTATTCTGAGCACGCACGCACGCACGCACACACACACACAGGCCAGATAGTGACAGCTAGGCTATTGTAACACCAGAAGAAATTACATACAATTACAGAACAATTCTGGCCTCAAGGACTGTGACCTGCTAATGCTGTGTCCCACCCACCAACACACAATCCAGATCAGCCACTGCAGATGCATTATCTACATGACTTGTTAAAGTAGGACATAACCTTCAAAGCCACCTTACCAATCATATCTTTCTCATTCCCTTTCTATGTTGATGATGCTTATTATGCATTATGGTTGAACCAAAAGATGACATGTAACAAAAAAATTCAATGAAATAGGAAACAATTAAATATATCTGTGAAGTTGAATCAAACAATAATGTATGTTGATGCTAATGTTATGTACAATATTCAATTATGTTTCCATATGATAACAATATCCTAATATATTCAATATGCTATAAACTGTTGTTTTTAACAGTTTCACTCAATTCATTCTAATTAACTTAATAATTCTGACACACCCCTCACTATTGTCATTGGTTGCACTAACTGCACTGTTTGTCTACATAACCTGGTTCAAGCATTCACGACATCACCCTGAAGAAGGCACAGAAATGTCGAAACTTTGGTGATTTAACCAATAAATGACTGGGAGTTTATACATGGAGTGTGCAACTTTCTTTCTTATTTTTTATAGCTTATCATTCCCTTTCTCAACCACACTATTTGACTCAACATTGTCTCCATGTAGACTGTAATGATGAGAGTATGAAACTATTGACAATAAAAGTGTGCTGTTTCCTGTTGATTTATACAGCTTGTGTCACAACGGGAGGTCCAAGGCAGGTTGGATTCATTTGCATACATGGACGGACCAGGGAATCCGATCACAATACAGACTAAGGGGATAGATAAGAGACACATTTTATTACCATGTGTAGATGCAACAAATCTAGATCAGATAGTGATCGGATCATCTTGATCTAATGACGACAACCAAGTCAATAACGTAAGGTGGAACCACGGCTTCTGTCTCTCAACTCACACTGAATCTCTCCCTCTCTCTTTCTCCCTCTCCCTCCCTTCTCCATCTCTGCCTTACAAATCAAATCAAATTGTAGTCATTGTGGACACAGTTTACAGCAGGTATCAAAGATGCAGCGAAATGCTTGTGTGCTAGCGCCCTCAACATTGCAGTACAATAATCAATATCAATAATAAAGTAAAATTATTACTTTATTATTTATTATAATAAATAATAAATAAAATTATAACAACTAATAGAATAGGCAGTATGCGTAGTAATAGCCTTATATGTACACAATAGGATATACAGTATAGGTAATGAGTGTACTATAACTATGATTGTATTCAATATCTATATATACCCCTACCCATATTTGAAAATCATGTGCTATGTATCTTCCTCTCTCTCTTCCTATCAATCTCCCCCTCCCATTTATCCCTGTCTCTGGCCAAGGTTTATTAGAAGAGCTATATCGAGAGAGGGAGAAAGAGTGTCTGGCTGGCAGGACATACAGAGGGAGGAGAGGGGAACAGAGGTAGGGCCATGGTTGGGGCCAGACATATGGGCTGATATTCTCCTGGTAATCGGTGGGCTGATCAGGACAGCCTAGCCCAGCTCACTGATTCATCTTCTAGGAGGAGAGAGAGAGAGTTTCTTGTTAACTTTTTGTCTTTCTTTAATGATACATCCTCATTTCATTAAAACCTCACCACCCCCTTTAAAAAACAAATATCCCCCGTGCTGCATACTCACCTCGCTCTCTACCCCACGATACAAAACAAAACCACACATCACAATAACCAAAACCTCACCACTTTAACAACCGTATTTCCAACCCACCTTCCCCAGCTATACAGATGGCCTCCCCGACACACCATACCTCCTGAAACATCTCCACACTTTTTATCATTTTATAGACGTTGAATTCCACCCTAAGACGCGCAGAGACCATCCCATTAAATAATAGTAAAGGGTCTGTTATCTCTCCACCTTTGACCCTGTTCCTCCTTGTTAGCCAAATAGCCAACTTTGCCTGAGCAAACAGAAAATTCAACAACACACATTTGGACTTTTCCTTATTTGAATACCTGTACCCCATTATAAACATCCCAACAATAAACTCCACCCCCAACCTCTCTCACAGACATTCCAACAGAGACATTAATGGCACTAACCTGGCGCACCCAGCAAAAAAACACATGATGCACATTCATGACACAGAAAGGACACCCCTGTCCGACTCCCGGGTCGACCAGTACCAACCAGCTATTAGTGGCCAGGGCTCCCTCCCCTGGAGGTCCCCGGACCTCTTTGGTACTGGGAGTTTGTAGAGCCCCCTCCATCTAAAACCCACATACCCCCTGCCACTGATGTGCCTTCACTCCTGTTAGGCTCCTAATGTTCCTCATCTTAATGCAGAGGTGAGGCTTTACCTCCCACCCCTCAATTTCCCCCAGGCTCAGAATGTTAAAGTCCAACAAGTCCTCCAAACCCCCTTGCCAGAGCCCAGTCTCTGCCGTCACCTGAAATGGCGTAAACATTTTTGGCCCCTCCCCATTTGGCCACTCAAACACCCCCCTTACCGACTCAGACAGTGTCTCCTGGACCTCATCCAGGAATCTCTCCAGTAGCCTAAGAGATGTTAGTCCTGTTTGTTGTGCCAGAACTTCAGGGGTTTTTCCACCCCTCCTCCCCCAGCAGCCACAGGTCACCCAGTCTTGGTAAACCCGCTGCCATCAGTCGCTTCTGCAGGGTGGCCGATTGAACCGATCTAAAAATGATGGCTGGATTGTGGAAGATAGGCTCATCCCACACCCACACCAGCCCAGGCTCCACACCCTCTTCTCATGTGGGCCTTAGCAGCTGCCAGGCCCTCAGCACTGCAGAGTAAAAATCAGAGAGACCTTATGTACTCAGCCTCTCCAGCCTCAAGAGGAACAGCTGCCTGTCCAAGCCTAATTTGCAAGCTCTCCTCAGCAGCACGCATGCTGGTTCCTTTCAGCCGACATCAGTATGGTACAGCAGTCTCTGCGCCGCATTTAGTCGGAATGCAGCCACCCTGCTCTCCAGTTCCACTTGGCCTTGTCCTCCTTCATGGACAGACATGTACAACACTGCCGCCCTCAGCCAGTGGAACCAGAAATCAGGCCCAACCAGAAATCAGGTCTGCTAGCAGGGGAGGGTTTGAGGACAGCCAGTTTATGCCACAGAGAGGATGTTGCCAGGTTGTTGATTATCAGCACCCTTCCTGTATATGACACTTGGGACAAGAGCCACCCCCACCTGGCCAGTCTTGACACCACTGCCTGTGACAGCCCCTCCCAGTTCTTCCTGATCCACCTCTCCGAGCCCAGGTACACCCCCAAAATGTTAAGCCCTTCACAACCCCAATGCAAACCCCCTGGAAGCAGAGGGGGGGCCCTATCCTTCCATGTCCCACATAACAGAGCTTTGTCATACCCCAGTTCAACTTAGCTGACAAAGCTTCCTCGTACACCTTCAGACTAGTCTCTAGTGCCTGCATATCCTGCCCATCCCTGACCATCACAGAAATGTCATCTGCATACACCGACACTGCTATGCCTGTCAACACATCCATGACTGTCCAGCACACTCCCTGCAGTCTCCTGTGTAGGACGCCCAAAAAATACTCAATGGCTAGTGTATATCACTTCCCTGATAGAGGGCATCCTTGTCTACTGCCCTGCCTCACCCAGACTGGCTTACTGAGCCCCCCTCCCAACTTGACCATACATGACGCCCCAGCAAACAACATCTTCACACAAGGCAAAATAATTTCCCCAAACCAAAACACAGACATCATATTACATGTACTCATGGTCCACTCTATCAAAAGCCTTCTCTTGGTCTATTGAGACCAGTCCAAAGTTCATATTAGAAACTCTCGACAAGTCCAACATGGCCCTAATTAAATTGTCCGTGATTGAGCGTCCCTGTACACAATATGTCTGGTCCTTGTGTACTTTAGAATCCAGGTGGGACTTCAGTCTGTTAGTGAGGACCTTGGCAAATATCTTGTAATCCGCACAGAGCGATGCCACAGTCCTCCAGTTCTTAAGTTCACACAAGACCCCTTTCTTCAGCAGGAGAGTCAGAGCCGCCCGACGGCAGCTCATTGGCAACTCTCCTTCCCCGACGCATTCACACAACACGCAAAAGAAGTCCAGTCCAATTATTACCCAGATTTTTTTTTTAAACTCCACTGGGAGGCCATCGACCCCGGGTGCACGGCCGGGGGACATCTGGGTTACGGCCTCTGTCAGTTCATGGAACAACAGGGAAATGTCCATTTCATCCCTCTGTACCAGAGAGAGCATAGGGAGTTCTGCAAACAAAACCTGAGCAAACATAGGATCACACAGTTCTGCCCTATACAACTCAGTATAAAACTCCACAGTCCGCTCCCGCATCTCGCCCACCACAGAGGTTACCCGCCCATCCGAAAGCCGTAGACAATGCATACACTATCACCGCTCTGTCTTTCCAAACCAAAGAAGAAGGAGCTGGGAGCATCCATCTCCTTGAGCATTGAGAACCTAGCTCTTACAAGTGCTCCCTTTGCTTTAACCTGGAAAAAACTGCCCAGGTCCCTACGTAATTCAGCTAAATTAGCCTGGAGACCTATATTGCCTTGCCCCACCAGCTCTACCTCCACTTCACTGATACTACGCTTGAGTTCCCCCAATACTCTCCCAGCCCCTGAGGATGAGAGAGCTGTATACTGTTGACAGAAAAGCCGAATTTGGACTTTCCCCACATCCCACCATTGACTCAGAGACTCATACTTTATTCGCTGCCCCCACCTTTCCCAAACAGTCTGGAAGCCTGAGCAAAAAGTGTTATCTTGTAAAAGCTTTACATTATACTTAAAAAGAGGATGCCTGCCGAGGCCCTGGTGAAATAGACAGCCGAGCCATGGTTATGTGGTGATGCGAAAAACCCACCGGGAGAATAGTAGCGCCCAACAGCCTATTGCTCTGATTCCTGTACATGTAAAACTGATCTAGTCTGGCTGCACTCACCCTAACCCCAAAGACCTTCACCCATGTATACTGTCTTGTGTTGGGATGTCTAGTTCTCCAAACATCCACAAGGTCAAATTGCTTAAGGGACATCTTTAATAATCTCTTCAGGATCGGTGGGTCCGCTGCGGGACGGTTGAGCTAACGTAGGCTAATGCAATTAGCATGAGGTTGTAAGTAACAATAACATTTCCCAGGACATAGACATATCTGATATTGGCAGAAATCTTAAATTCCTGATAATCTCACTGCACTGTCCAAATTACAGTAGCTATTACAGAAGAATATCATGCTATTGTTTGAGGAGAGTGCACAGTTATGAACTTGAAAAGCTATTAACTTCTTTGGGCTGCAAGCCCGAAGCCGGGCACAATATGACAACAGCCACTTCAAGTGCAGGGCGCGAAATTCAAAATATATTTTTTAGAAATATTTAACTTTCACACATTAACAAGTCCAATACAGCATATGAAAGATAAACATCTTGTGAATCCAGCCAACATGTCCGATTTTTAAAATGTTTTACAGCGAAAACACCACATATATTTATGTTAGCTCACCACCAAATACAAAAAAGGACAGACATTTTTCACAGCACAGGTAGCATGCACAAAGCCAACCTAACTAACCAAGAACCAACCAAACTAACCAAGAAACAACTTCATCAGATGACAGTCTTATAACATGTTATACAATAAATCTATGTTTTGTTCGAAAAATGTGCATATTTGAGGTATAAATCAGTTTTACATTGCAGCTACCATCACAGCTACCGTCACAAATAGGACCGAAGCAGCCAGAGTAATTACAGACACCAACGCCAAATACCTAAATACTCATCATAAAACATTTCTGAAAAATCGATGGTGTACAGCAAATTAAAGACAAACATCTTGTGAATCCAGCCAATATTTCCGATTTTTTAAGTGTTTTACAGCGAAAACACAATATAGCATTATATTAGCTTACTACAATAGCCTACCACACTACCGCATTCATTCATCAAGGCACGTTAGCGATAGCAATAGGCATGTTAGCGATAGCGAATAAACCAGCAAAAGATATATAATTTTTGACTAACCTTGATAAGCTTCATCAGATGACAGTCCTATAACATCAGGTTATACATACACTTATGTTTTGTTCGAAAATGTGCATATTTAGAGCTGAAATCAGTGGTTATACATTGTGCTAACGTAGCATCTTTTTCCCAGAATGTGCGGATATTTTTATGACACTCAAACTATTCTGACCAAATAACTATACATAAACGTTACTAAAAAATACATGTTGTATAGGAAATGATAGATACACTAGTTCTTAATGCAATCGCCGTGTTAGAATTCTAAAAATAACTTCATTACGACATCCAGCTTAGTTATAGCGAGAGAGTGCCCAAACTCTGGGCGCAAACTACTAGTACAACATGTTCGACAGATATATGAAATAGCATCATAAAATGGGTCCTACTTTTGACGATCTTTCATCAGAATGTTGTACAAGGGGTCCTTTGTCGGGAACAATCGTTGTTTGGATTTAGAATGTCCTCTTCTCCAGTCAATTAGCACGGAAAGCTAGCAAAGTGGCGCGAAGCTCTCCTTCCTGAACAAAGGCACACAACGCAACACGCCTAACGTCCCGAAAAAAATTCAATAATCTAATAAAACTATATTGAAAAAACATACTTTACGATGATATTGTCACATGTATCAAATAAAATCAAAGCCGGAGATATTAGTCGTCTATAACGACAGCTTATCAGAAGGCAAAACCAGGTCCCTTCACGCGCTCTCCAGAAAACAGGAAACTGGTGACACGTCATGCCGAGAGCTTTTATTCGACCCCAGATCAAGTTATACACTCCATTTCTTCTCTCACTGCCTGTCGACATCTAGTGGAAGACGTATGAAGTGCATGTATTCTAATAAATATCAAGGACATTTATAGGCAGGCCCTAGAACAGAGCATCGATTTCAGATTTTCCACTTTCTGTCAGGAAGTTTGCTGCAAAATGAGTTCTGTTTTACTCACAGATATAATTCAAACGGTTTTAGAAACTAGAGAGTGTTTTCTATCCAATAGTAATAATAATATGCATATTGTACGAGCAAGAATTGAGTACGAGGCCGTTTGAAATGGGCACCTTTTATCCGGCTACTCAATACTGCCCCTGCAGCCCAAACAGGTTAATAAACCAATTAGGCACATTTGGGCAGTCTTGACACAACATTTTGAACAGAAATACAATGGTTCATTGGATCAGTCTAAAACGCTGCACATACACTGCTGCCATCTAGTGGCCTAAATCTAAGTTGCGCCTGGGCTGGGATACTACATTACGGCTTTTCTCTTTCATTTCAAAGATGATTGTCCAAAAACAATACAAAAAAACACATGGTTTATTCTTTGTATTATCTTTTACCAGATCTAATGTGTTATATTCTCCAACATTAATTTCACATTTCCACAAACTTCAAAGTGTTTGCTTTCAAATTGTATCAAGAATATGCATATCCTCGCCTCAGGTCCTGAGCTACAGGCAGTTAGATTTGGGTATGTCATTTTAGGCAAAAATGTAAAACAAGGGGCGACCATCAACGTCTCAGGTGCTACCTGTGAGAGTTCCTGTCTAAGACATCCAAACAGACATCCTCTCTCTCCCCGTGTTAGGCACATACACATTTATAAAGACAAAACCCCTGTTGTTAATTTCTGTTTTTACTACAAGCAGTCTACCCTCCTTTGAGGATAATTTTTTAACGGCCAGACCCAGTGCAAAAAGGACTGCTACTCCTGCACAAAAATTTGTCCCATGGCTCAGCATACTTGTCCCTTTCCACCAGAGCCCCCAATTAACTTCATTCACCACATCACTATGCGTCTCCTGCAGAAACAACACCTGTACATTTATTTGTTTTACATATTCATCCAACACACTCCTCTTTCCCGCATCTCTGGCGCCATTTATAATAAGCGAGCCTACCCGAAGAGCCTCCATAAGAAGTGGGAGAAAAGCCAGCAAAGAAAGAGACCAATAGCAAAGCTCAAAAAGCCCCAGTGCTAGAAAAAAAAAGATTAATCAAAACAGTATCTTATGCACTGTTGTGACCCACTTTCCCGGATCGCAAAAAAAGCTTCAAGATGAACCATTTCCCCTTTAGTCTAATTCAGGAACCTTGACAGTTCCCTCACCGTGTACTTTGACCCCTCTGCCTGTCTGTCTGTCAGCTCTGGACCCGTTGAGGAGGAGTCTGAAAAGAAAGCCTCCTCATTGTCCTCTTCCTCAGACTCACCTTCCTCCTCATCATCATCTCCATCTCCCATCCTGACCACCTGCACTTTCTCTCTAGTTGGGGCCTCCCCCCGAGCACCAGGCAAAGGTTCCTTAGTGCCTTTGACCACACCAGCCTTTCCCCTCCCACCTCCTTTCTTCTCCCCCTCTTTCCTCTTCCGCTTGACACCCTCCTCCAATGCCCCTAGTCGCTTGCCCTTCCCAACTATACCCTTCTCATCCACTAGCATAACCTGACTAGGCCCAGCCTCATCACCACCCCCATCCATGACATGACTAGATACAGTCTCAGCTACACCACCATCCATGACATGACTAGACCCAGTCTCAGCTACACCACCATCCATAACATGACTAGACCCAGCCTCAGCTACACCACCATCCATAACATGACTAGACCCAGCCTCATCATCACCACCATTTCTAGCATGACTAGACCCAGCCTCATCTACCCCACCATCTATAACATGACTAGACCCAGCCTCTGCTGCCTGCGTCTCATGGCCCCCTGCACGTTGACCTCAATTTCCCCCACTGGCACTTGTACCTTCACCATGTCTACAACCTTTATGTGGGAACACAAAGCTCTTATGCCCCAAATCCCCACACTCAAAGCACCGTAGACTCTGTGCTGGCAAACCCTGCGTAGAGCCCCTCCCCATACCTCACTTTAAAATGCACATTTAACTGTTGATCATTGTTATTCAGAAACATGAACACTTTCCTCCGGAACGAAACAACATGCTTAACTTCTTATGGCTGGGAGGCGCTATTTTCATGTTCGGATGAAAAGCGTGCCCAGAGGAAACGGCCTGCTACTCAGGCCCAGAAGCTAAGATATGCATATTATTAGTAGATTTGGATAGAAAACACTCTGAAGTTTTAAAAACTGTTTGAATGATGTCTGTGATTATAACAGAACTCGCATGGCAGGCAAAAACCTGAGACCCATACCAGACCACTGCACCACCAAGGAGCCCCAGGCCCCTTCAACGCCCCACCAGACCCAGCGCACCCCACAGGCCCCACCCACCACCAGAGCATCACCACTTCCATCGGCTTAGCCAGTTTGGACCGGGCCTAGCCTACAACCCCGCAGCAGACCACCCCCTCTACCAGACCAGAGAGGAAGCCCCATGGCCCACACCTTGCCCTCCTCCACTCCACAGGGCCCAACAGCAGGACCAGCGCAGCTACGCGGAGGTCGTCAGAGGACAAGAGAACCCTGTAGGATTAAGTGAGATTAAACAGCTCCTCCAATACATCTGCACTAAACACACACACACACACACACACACACACACACACACACACACACACACACACACACACACACACACACACACACACACACACACACACACACACACACACACACACACACACACACCTATTGTACTAAAAGTTTACTTGTTCAATGAATAGGAATATTTATTTATATAACAGAAAAAATGTTAGCTGTTATCCTGTTTATCTCACTCTTAACAACGTATTAGTTAGTAGTTAGGCAAACGGCAAAAGAAGCACAATTGAAATTGATAAAAAACAAAACAAAAAAGACCACAGATGACAACTGGTTTGATGCAGATTGTAAAATTATAAGGAAAAAACCAAAAGCACAGAGACTCAAATAATGGTGAATTACGCCTTCATTACTGTGAGACTTTATAACTCTATAAACGTACAGAAGTGGAAGAGGGAGCGAGAGAGATCTGGAAGAGGGAGAGAGAGAGAGAGAGAGAGAGAGAGAGAGAGAGAGAGAGACAGAGAGAGACAGAGAGAGAGAAGTGGAAGAGGGAGCGAGAGAGAGAAGTGGAAGAGGGAGCGAGAGAGAGAGAGAGAGAGAAGTGGAAGAGGGAGCGAGCGAGAGAGAGAGAAGTGGAAGCGAGAGAGAGAGAGAGAGAGAAGTGGAAGAGGGAGCACCAGAGGGAGAGAGAGAGAGAGAGAGGGAGAAGTGAGGGATCGAGCGAGAGGGAGAGAGACAGGAGTGGAAGAGGGCGTGAGAGGGAGAGAGAGAGAGAGGAGTGGAAGAGGGAGCGAGAGGGAGAGGGAGAGGGAGAGAGACAGGAGTGCAAGTGTGAGTGAGAGGGAGAGAAAGAGGAGTGGAAGAGGGAGAGAGACAGGAGTGGAAGAGGGAGTGAGAGGGAGAGAGAGAGGAGTGGAAGAGGGAACAAGAGGAAGAGAGAGGTGTTTAAGAGGGAGCGAGTGGGAGAGAGGGAGCGAGAGGGAGCGAGAGAGAGAGGAGTGGAAGAGTGCGCGAGAGGAAGAGAGAGAAGTGGAAAAGGGAGTGAGAGGGAGAGGGAGAGAGAAGTGGAAGAGGGAGTGAGAGGGAGAGAGAGAGAAGTGGAAGTGGAAGAGGGGGAGAGAGAAACTGAGAGAGAGAATGAAGTGAAAGAGGGAGTGAGAGAGGAAATAGAGAGAGATGGAGAGAGAGAAAGAGAAGTGGATGAGGGAGCGAGAAGGAGATAGGGAGAGAAGTGGAATAGTGAACACGAGAGGGAGAGAGAAGTGGAAGACGGAGCGAGAGAGAAAAGTGGAAGGTGGGAGCGAGAGGGAGAGAGAGAGAGAAGTGGCAAAAGGGAGCGAGAGCGAGAGAGGGAGAAGTGGAAGAGGGAGGGAGCGAGAGAGAGAGAGAGAGAGAGAGAGAGAGAGAGGTGGAAGGTGGGAGAGAGAGGGAGAGAGAGAGAGAAGTGGCAAAAGGGAGCGAGAGAGGGAGAAGTGGAAGAGGGAGGGAGCGAGAGAGAGAGAGAGAGAGAAGTGGAAGAGGGAGCGAGAGGGAGAGAGAGAGAGAGAAACATGCTCAATATGAGCTCCTGCTGCATTTCATTTTTTTCTGTTTTTAGAATGAGATAAACACTCTAATCGAAAAAAAAATCCAGATAAGAAGTGATGATAAGAAGTAATAACCTGCCCAGGGACTGCGGTTGACAATTAGCCGGCTGGCTAAAACCGGCACTTTTACTGAAACGTTGACTAATGTGCACTGTCCCTGTAAAAAATAAAATAAACTCAACTCATGAATAATTCAATTCAATCGGAATAGAAAAAAAAGTAACTTTGCGCCTCAGGTGAAGAGGTTTTGACTCTAGCTAGCTAGCTACACAACAAAACCCTAGCCAGCAGACTAACAAGCTAGCCAGAAAAAAACAAGCAAGAACAAACTTAGCAAGGGAGTTAATACAACTACATCAAACGACCAAACTGAGTGAGTAAACCAAAAAGGAGCACGGACTAACTTTTAACATATCTTCTTTTTTTCTGTGTGAAGATTTGTCACTCTTTTTGCTGGTTTTTGAACTAAATTAGAGCTAGCTAGCAACAGCAGCAGACAAACAAATTGGTTGCTATGGATATGGTGCAGCAGAACAGAGCAGCAGCAGCAGTAGAGCCCACAGGCACCATGTCCCCACTCCCCCTCAGCGCTGAGTCCATTCTCTACCCTCCAGAAGCCAAAAATGACACAACGAGGAAAGCTTTTAAACAGAAACTACTAAAGGGGAGGCCAGAAACCCTTTTCGCAGACCTCTACAAAAACGGTGTTGTGAGTAATCTCATCTTTCTCACTGACCAGCCAAATACATGGCGCTCAGCAGTCTGCTCTCACTACCCATCCATAAAGAAAGAGGGTATCTGTAATGGGTGGAAGCTGAAAGTCAAAGAGACAGACGACCCTGACAGCACCTTGATAACAATCAACCTCTACAAGACTGGGACTGTCATGGTGCAAGGTAATCTTAGGCTGTTTGAAACAGACTTTCAGACCATTAAGGAGATAGCGGAGAGAGAGAAGGACACCACCAGTGACACGCCCTCCCACAAGACAAACTCCACCAGCACCACCCTCACCCCTACTCTCCCCACCCAAAAAGGCACATCCAGCACCTCTCTTCCCACCATAGTGGAGGACACGCCCCAGGAGGAGAGCGACCCCCTCAGTGCAGAGCAGGCTCAGGCCCTCCTCACCACCATGGCTGCCATGAGGGATGAGTTCACCAAACTGGAGGGGGAGGTGGTCTTGCTCAGGGAGAGCGTGAGCAAACAGCAACCAGACAACCACACCTTAGAGGAGCTCCTAAACAAGGTGCGGACAGAGCAGGACAGCAGCCTTGCAACACAGCTGAAAGAGGTTCAGCAAGAGAGAGACACCACCAGTGACACGGTGCCAGCTCTCAAGAGAGAGCTGGCTGATCTAACAAAGGAGGTAAGAGAACTCCAAAAAGACAGGCAGAGCAGTAATAAAGAGCTGACCACACTAAGAGAGGAGCTGTAGGAGAGAAAGAGAACAGAGGACAGACTGCAGGAGCAGCTAGATCACCACTCTATGACCTGGCCTCACACAGCAGAGGAGCCCAACCCAACCACCCAACCCTGCCTGCTGCACACCTCTCCCCCAGCCTCCCACTAACAGCAGCACCGGCACAGACCAGCCACACCCCAGCTCCAACACTCCAACTACGGGGAGTGATTGAGAAGGCCTCCGCAATCTTCCCCAACTCAAGGATCGTGGTGTCAACCCTTCTACAGAGGAAGGACTTCCACCCTGCCACAATCCAAAGAATATACACCAGCCTCTCCCAGGACTGTGCCCTGCGACCCAATGTACACCTGGCCCACCATCCCACCCTCGATCTGGACTGTCTCTATGACCATGTTCACCTGTACAGGGAGACAGTCTCCATCCTTGCCAAGACTCTCAAGGACGTCACTTTAAACTGCAGCCCGACCTCTCCACCCAGGAACAGCGGAGCAATCTCCACCCCTACCAGATCATCGAGACAACACCCCGGACCTGCACCCTGGACCCCCCAGCCACGACCACAGCACCACCAACCTCAATGCCCACCACAACCAGCGCAGCAAAGACCACCCCAACACAGCTTCAGACCCACCCAGACGAGGCCTACCACCCCCCTCCTCCCCACCGCAGACCCATACCTGGAGGAGCCACAGCCAAGCAGGCAGAGCTACGCTTCGAAGCATAAGAGCAAACCAGAAATAATAAATAATGAAAAATGTTTTGATAATGATTGCAAAAATCAAAGAAAGTCATTGAGAAATATATCTTATCAAAAACACAGAGAACCAGAAAACAAAAATATACTCATTCAATATGGGGAAACACTGAAGCAATACAAACACACCCTAAGAACAAAAAAAGGAACCGCACATTAGATATCAGCTGGATGTAATTGAGGAATCCATAGAATCAAACCACTTCTGGGAGAATTGGAATAAATTAAACAAACCTAATCAGGAGGAATTGGCTATCCAAAATGGGGATATGTGGAGAAATCACTTTGCAAACCTCAACAGAAATATAACAAAGAGCCCAGAACAAGAAGATATACAAGAAAAATTACAAATCCTTGAATCAGAAGTCAAAGACTATCAGAATCCTGTAAAACTATGCACTCTCCAACCCAAAAAGGCCTGTGGTGCTGATGGTATTTTAAATGAAATGATCAAATATACAGACCACAAATTCAAATTGGCTATACTCAAACTCTTCAACATTATCCTCACTGCAGGTACTTTCCCCGATATTTGTAACCAGGGATTGATCACACCAATCTATACAAATGGAGACAAATTTGACCAAATAATTACAGAGGAATGCGTTAACAGCAACTTGGGGAAAGTTCTCTGCAGTATTATAAATAGCAGACTACATAATTTCCTTGACGAACACAACGTCCTGAGCAGAAGCCAGATTGGATTTCAAAAAAATTATCGTACAACAGACCACATTTACACCCTCCACACTCTAATTGACAAACAAGTAAAACAAAACAAAGGCAAAATCTACTCGTGTTTTGTAGATTTCAAGAAAGCATTTGATTCAATTTGGCACTAAGGTATTTTTTATAAACTAATAGAAAGTGGTTTTGGAGGGAAAACATATGATGTTATTAAATCAATGTACACTAAAAACAAATGTGCGGTTAAAATTGGCAACAAGCAAATATACTTCTTCTCTCAGGGGCGGGGAGTGAAATAGGGCTGCCAAATAAGTCCAACACTATTTAACATCTACATTAATGAATTGGCAAAAACATTAGAAGAATCGGCAGCACCTGGTATCACCCTACACAACACTGAAATCAAGTGTCTGCTGTACGCAGATGACCTGGTGCTGCTGTCTCCCATTAAGGAGGGGTTACAGCAGCACCTAGATCATCTGCACAGGTTCTGTCAGACCTGAGCTCTGATATTCCAAAAAAGGTCCGGAAATCAGGATGACAAATATAAATTCTATTTGGACACAGTTCTATTAGAACACACCAAAAACTACACGTATCTAGGACTAAATATCAGCAACACAGGTAGCTTTCACATGGCTGTGAATGAGCTGAGAGACAAAGCAAGAAGAGCATTCTATGCCATTAAAAGGAACATCAAAATCGATGAAGAAAAAATGAAGATGAAGAAAAAATCTAATATTTATTGGGTGAAAAGCCAAAATGTGCAGTTTTGGCAGCCAAATATTTGTCCTATTATATTTTATATATATATATACATTTTTATTTTTCGATATGTATACTTTGACAATGTAAGTAATAATGAACTTGCCATGTCAATAAAGTCAATTGAATTGAATTGAGGGAGCAAGAGAGGAGTGGAAGAGTCAGTGAGAGAGGAGTAGAAGAGAGGAGTGGAAGAGTCAGTGAGAGAGGAGTAGAAGAGGGAGTGAGAGAGGTGTGGAAGAGGAAGCAAGAGAGGAGTGTAAGAGTGTGGGAGCGAGAGAGAGAGAGAGAGAGAGAGAGAGAGAGAGAGAGAGAGAGAGAGAGAGAGAGAGAGAGAGAGAGAGGAGTGGAAGAGGGAGAGAGGAATTGAAGAGTGAGCGAGAGGGAGAGAAGGAGCGAGAGAGAAGATGAGAGAGAGAAGATGAGAGAGAGAGAAGATGAGAGAGAGAGAAGATGAGAGAGAGAGAAGATGAGAGAGAGGAGAGAGGACAATACTTTCTTGCTGCTAGGACTCTGCTATTACATCAATGCTGCATCCCATCTGAGAGGAAGGGGAGAGAGGAGAGAGAGAAGGAAAGAGTGAATAGGCTGGGGGAAAGAGAGGAGTAAGGGGGAGGGGAGAGTGGCAGAGAGAGACAACTGCATGACAGAGAGGTAGGGAGATACTGAGAGATGAGCAAAGATAGGATAGTGGAAGAGAGAGTTCTCTGCAATCCAACAGAGCTTTGAACCAATAGTGGAAGCTCCTTGTTCATAGTATCTCATGGGCTGTGTTTAGACAGGCAGCCCAATTCTTATATATTTTTTACTAATTGGTCTTTTGACCAATCACATCAGATCTTTTCACATCAGATATTTTTCAGAGCTGATCTGGTCAAAATACCAATTAGTGAAAAAAATATCAGAATTGGGCTGCCTGTCTCGACGCAACCATAGACTCAAGCTTGCGCATTCATTTCACTCCCTCTGTTCACTGAGCCATTATGGAACCCTTCCTTATTCCAACAGTAATCATGTTTTCATGTGAACTATTGTAGCTTCGCCGCAGATGAAATAATGGGTCATATTTATCTTTGTTATTAAGCAAATGAAAAGGTTTGGAGTTCTATACTCTGTGGAGGTGGGTAAGAGTTAGGAGTGGGGGAGAGAAGGGCACTAAACTTCAGAGTCCTTCTGCCTTGTCCAGCCCCACACTTTGATTCACAGGACTGACAACCTTATTATGCGCCGCACTTATTATTGATATTACACCGAGCCCGGTTGCCATGACCACCATGCAAGAGACATTTAATTTTCTCTCCTCCATCATCATTATCTATGGGGCCATCTGTTGTGGAAAATGAATTCCGCCTCATTTGCATGACTGATAAGCACATTCTTTATCTCTTCAACAGAAGGTCATATGGCATGGATTTAGAGGCTGCTGAAGGAAGGAGAGAGAGGGAGAGAGAGGGATAGAGAGAGGCAGAGGGAACGAGCGACAGAGAATGAGAGGGCTAGAGAGCAGCAGAGAAAGAGAGAGAGAGCGGGAAAAAGAGGGAGATTGGGAGGAGGAGAGGAAGAGGGGGAAGAGAGATAACGATGTGGAGAACATATAGAGAGCATGTGAGTGTGTGTTTACGTAATGTATGTGTGCAGCATGTTTATATTGATGTATACACTGAGTGGACTAAACATTAGGCTCTTTCCAATGACATAGACTGACCAGGTGAATCCAGATCAAAGCTATGACCCCTTATTGATGTCCCTTGTTAAATCCACTTCAATCAGCGTAGAGGAAGGGGAGGAGACAGGTTGAAGAAGGATTTTTAGACAATTGAGTCATGGATTGTGTATGTGTGCCAATCAGTGTGTGAAAGTTCTAGACAATATATTTCAGTGCCTTTGAACAAATGGTAGTAGCTGCCAGGCACAGCGGTTTGAGTGTGTCAAGAACTGCAACGCTGCTGGGTTTTTCACGCTCAACAGTTTCCCTTCTGTAAGAATGGTCCACCACCCAAAGGACATCCAGACAACTTGACACAACTGTGGGAAGCATTGGAGTCAACATGGGCCAGCATCCCTGTGGAACGCTTTCGTAGAGTACATGCCATGACGAATTAAGGCTGTTCTGAGGGGAAAAGGGGTACTCAATACGCAACTCAATATTAGGAAGGTGTTCCTAATGTTTTGTACAGTCAGTGTATATTCTATTTCTGTGCCCATATAATATAATATGGGAAATAGTATTAAATTGTGTTTGCATTTGATTTCCCATGTGTGCGTGCTTACAAGCCTGTGTGCATGCAAACGTGTGTGTGTCTGTGTGTGTCTGTGCATGTGTCCCTGCGTCTGTGTGTCCCTGCACGTATGTGTGTGTGTGGAGGATGTTCTCTGCCTTGATGTGTGTTTGTGCTGTGTGTGCAGGTAAAGTAGTTCCCCGGAGGCATGGGGAAGTCTTTCATGTCTGGCACATTTGTCATCCCATCCTGTGAGACATTAGCTCTCCCTGTCTCTGATGTGCTACCTGCCAGAGACGACTATCTCTCCCTCTGCCTCTCCCTTATTCCCACAACGCTGTACTGTACAAGCCCTCTCATTATGCTGACAGTGTACCTTAACCCTGTGCCTCTCCCCCATCTCTCTCTCCCAACTGCCTCTTCCTCATTCCCACAACGTATATCCTTGTACTCCTCAACTGTACCTCTCTTTCTCTCTTTCTCTGTACAACACTACAGCCGTTCCGTCTCTCCCTTCGCCTCTCCCCTAGTCCCATGACACATTGACCACTCCATCTCTTCCAGCTCTATCTCTCCCTTCATCCCACATCATGCAAGCCTCTGCATCTGCTTCTTCTCGCTTCTTGCTTTCCACTTTCAAACCCATAACCCCTCTTCGTCCTCCAACTACACCTCTCTCAAACCCATAACAGCCCTTCCCCTCTCTCCCGTCTATATCTCTCAATCCCACAGCATATGTCCCTCTAAGTATCCCTCAAACCCATAACCCCACAGCAGCTCTTCTCCTCTCTCCCATCTCTCCCTCTAACTCTCTCAGTCCCACTGCTCTTCTCATCTCTCCCATCTCTCCTGTGGTATAAGGGAGCCCTTTATTTAACTCCCTTCTCGCTCTCTCTCTCTCTCGCTCTCTCTCTCTCGTTCTTTCTACAGTTGTCTCGCTCTGATACTCTCGTTCTTTCTGTAGTAGATACTCCTGTGAGAATCAAGGGTGGGTTTAACTCTATTTCACTCCCCTTCACCATATCTTCGCTTGGCAGGAAGTATCATTGCTGTTGTTGTTGTTTTGAACTGCATCCCGTGCACAGCTGACTGCTGGCTCCCTGTCTCTTTAGCAGGAGGAGAGTCATGCTAGGAATGCAAATGTGATACCACATATCAAGTATAAGCTTATATATACAAAAATATACATATATTTATATATACTGTATATATATATAGCACTGATAAGTCTTGCATGAAAAATATTGTCTTGTGTGTGTTCTATTCAAGCATTACTTGTTTGTCATTTGTTATGTATGCTAAAAGTTAGGCTTGGTGAGTTCTCTACCATGCCCAATAGGGAACTGCAATATTCTACCATTCCCAATACAGAACTACAATATTTTGCAATGCCCTACAGAGAACTGAAATATTCTACCATGCCCTAAAGGGACCTGCAATATTCTACCATGCAATATAGAGAAGTACAATATTCTACCATGCAATATAGAGAAGTACAATATTCTACCATGCAATATAGAGAACTGCAATACTCTACCATGCCCTATAGGGAACTGCAATATTCTACCATGCAATATAGAGAAGTACAATATTCTACCATGCAATATAGAGAACTGCAATACTCTACCATGCCCTATAGGGAACTGCAATATTCTACCATGCCCTATAGGGAACTGCAATACTCTACCATGCCCTATAGGGAACTGCAATACTCTACCATGCCCTATAGGGAACTGCAATACTCTACCATGCCCTATAGGGAACTGCAATATTCTACCATTCCCTATAGGGAACTGCAATACTCTACCATGCCCTATAGGGAACTGCAATATTCTACCATGCCCTATAGGGAACTGCAATACTCTACCATGCCCTATAGGGAACTGCAATACTCTACCATGCCCTATAGGGAACTGCAATACTCTACCATGCCCTATAGGGAACTGCAATATTCTACCATGCCCTATAGGGAACTGCAATACTCTACCATGCCCTATAGGGAACTGCAATATTCTACCATGCCCTATAGGGAACTGCAATACTCTACCATGCCCTATAGGGAACTGCAATACTCTACCATGCCCTATAGGGAACTGCAATACTCTATCATGCCCTATAGGGAACTGCAATATTCTACCATGCCCTATAGGGAACTGCAATATTCTACCATGCAATATAGAGAAGTACAATATTCTACCATGCAATATAGAGAACTGCAATACTCTACCATGCCCTATAGGGAACTGCAATATTCTACCATGCAATATAGAGAAGTACAATATTCTACCATGCAATATAGAGAACTGCAATACTCTACCATGCCCTATAGGGAACTGCAATATTCTACCATGCAATATAGAGAAGCACAATATTCTACCATGCAATTTAGAGAACTGCAATATTCTACCATGCCCTATAGGGAACTGCAATATTCTACCATGCCCTATAGGGAACTGCAATATTCTACCATGCAATATAGAGAAGTACAATATTCTACCATGCAATATAGAGAACTGCAATACTCTACCATGTCCTATAGGGACCTGCCATATTCTACCATGCAATATAGAGAACTGCAATATTCTACCATGCCCTATAGGGACCTGCCATATTCTACCATGCAATATAGAGAACTGCAATATTCTACCATGCCCTATAGAGACCTGCAATATTCTACCATGCACTATAAAGAACTGCAATATTCTACCATGGCCTATAGGGAACTGCAATATTCTACCATACACTATAGGGAATTGCTAAATTATACATTGCAGTATAGGGAACTGCAATATTCTACCGTGCCATATAAGGAACTGCTATATTCTACAATGCAATATAGGGAACTGCAATATTCAACAATGCCTTACAGGGAACTGCAAAATTATACAATACCACGTAAGGAACTGCAATACTCTACCACGGCTTATAGGGATCTGCAAAATTCAACAATGCCTTACAGGGAACTGCAATATTCTACAATGCCATAAATGGAACTGCAATAATATACCATGCCCTATAGAGAACTGCAAAATTCAACAATGCCTTACAGGGAACTGCAATATTCTACAATACCATAAATGGAACTGCAATATTCTCCCATGCCCTATAGGGAACTGCAATATTCTACAATGCCATAAATGGAACTGCAATATTCTCCCATGCCCTATAGAGAACTGCAATATTCTACAATGCATTACAGGGAACTGCAATATTCTACAATGCCTTACAGGGAAATGCAAAATTCTACCATGCCCAATAGGCATCTGCAATGTTCTACCATGCTATATAGGGAACTGCAATAATCTACCATGCCCTATAGAGAACTGCAATACTCTACCATGCAATGTAGAGAACTGCAATATTCTACCATGCAATGCCATATAGGGAACTGCAATATTCTACCATGCCCTATAGATAACTGTAATATTCTACAATGCCTTACAGGGAACTGCAATATTCTACCATGCCCTATAGGGAACTGCAATATTCTTATATATCATACAGGGAACTGCAATATTCTACCATGCCTTTTGGAAGCTTCAATATTCAACCTTGCAAAATAGAGCTCTGCAATATTCTACAATGCCATATAGAGAACTGCAATATTCTACCATACCTCATGGATAACTGCAATATTGTACCTTGCAATACAGAAAACTGAAATATTCCACGATGCCATACAGGGAACAGTAATATTCTAACATGCAATATAGAGAACTGCAATATTCTACCATGCCCACAGGGAAATGCAATATTCTATCGTGCCCTACATGGACCTGCAATATTCTACAATTGCCTATAGGGAACTGCAATATTCTACCATGCCCTATAGGGACCTGCAATATTCTACAATGCCCTATAGGGAACTGCAATATTCTACCATGCCTTACAGGGAACTGCAATATTCAACCATGGCCTATAGAGAACAGGAAGATTATACCATAGCCTATAAGGAACTGCTATATTCAACAATCCCTTACAGGGAACTGCAATATTCTACAATGCCTTACAGGGAATTGAAATATTCTACCATGCCCTATAGGGAACTGCAATATTCTACCATGCCCTATAGGGAACTGCAATACTCTACCATGCCCTATAGAGAACTGCAATATTCTACCATGCCCTATAGTGAACTGCAATATTCTACCATGCCTTACAGGGAATTGAAATATTCTACCATGCCCTATAGAGAACTGCAATATTCTACCATGCCCTATAGCGAACTGCAATATTCTACCATGCCTTACAGGGAATTGAAATATTCTACCATGCCTTTTTAAAGCTTCAATATTCAACCATGCAAAGTAGAGAACTGCACTATTCTACCATGCCTCATGGATAACTGCAATATTGTACCATGCCCTTTTGGGAACTGCAATATTCTACCTTGCAATACAGAAAACAGCAATATTCCACGATGCCATAAAGGAACAGTAATTTT
Organism: Salvelinus namaycush; assembly: GCF_016432855.1. Classification (NCBI taxonomy): domain Eukaryota; kingdom Metazoa; phylum Chordata; class Actinopteri; order Salmoniformes; family Salmonidae; genus Salvelinus; species Salvelinus namaycush. Next base: position 32,820,708 of record NC_052334.1, read on the forward strand.
CTAACATGCAATATAGAGAACTGCAATATACTACCATGCCCGCAAGGAACTGCAATATTCTACCATAGAATTAAGGGAACTGCAATATTCTACCATGCCCTATGGGGATCTGCAATATTCTACCATGCCCTATAGAGAACTGCAATATTCTATCATGCCCTATAGGGAACTGCAATATTCTACAATGCCTTACAGGGAACTGCAATATTCTACAATGCCCTATAGGGAACTGCAATATTCTACCATGCCCTATAGGGAACTGCAATATTCTACCATACAATATAGGGAACTGCAACATTCTACCATGCCCATAAGGAAACTGCAACATTCTACCATGCCCAATAGAGAACTGCAATATTCTACCATACAATATAGGGAACTGCAATATTCTTCCATGCAATATAGGGAACTGCAACATTCTACAATGCCCTATAGGGAACTGAAATATTCTACCATGCAATATAGAGATTGCAATATTCTAATACATCCTATGGGGAACTGCAATATTCTACAATTCCCTATAGGGACCAGCAATATTCTACCAATCAAAATAGGGACCTGCAATATTTTACCATGACCTATAGTGAACAGCAAGATTATACCATAGCCTATAGGGAACTGCAATTTTCTACCATGCCACATAGGGACCAGCAATATTCTACCATGCCATAAAAGGAACTTTAATATTCTACAATGTCTCACAGGGAACTGCAATATTCTTATATATCCTATAGGGAACTGCAATATTCTACCATGCAATATAGAGAATTGCAAAAATGTTCCATGCCATATAGATATCTCCAATATTTTTCTATGCCCTATAGAGAACTGCTAAATTCTACCATGCCCTATAGGGACCTGCAATACTCTACCATTCCCTATAGAGAACTGCAAAAATCTACCATGTCCTATAGGGAACTGAATTATTCTACCATGCAATATAGAGATTCCAATATTCTTATACATCCTATAGGGAACTGCAATATTTTACAATGCCTTTTGAAATCTTCAATATTCTACCTTGCAAAATAGAGAACTGCAATACTCTACAATGCCCTATAGGGAACTGCAATATTCTACCATGCAAAATAGGGAACTGCAATATTCTTCCAATCCCTATAGAGAACTCCAATATTTTCCATGGCCCATAGGGAACTGAAATATTCTACCATGCAATATAGAGATTGCAATATTCTACCATGCAATATAGAGATCTACAATATTGTACCATGCCCTTTTGGGAACCGAAATGTTCTAACTTGCAATATAGAAAACTGCAATATCCACGATGCCATACAGGGAACAGTAATTTTCTGACATGCAATATAGAGAACTGCAATATTCTACCATGCCCGCAGGGAAATGCAATATTCTACCATGCCCTATAGGGAACTGCAGTATTCCACCATGCCCTATAGGGAACTGCAATATTCTACCATGCCCTATAGGGAACTGCAATATTCTACCATACAATATAGGGAACTGCAATATTCTACCATGCCCTATGGGGATCTGCAATATTCTACCATGCCCTATAGAGAACTGCAATATTCTACCATGCCCTATAGGGAACTGCAATATTCTACAATGCCTTACAGGGAACAGCAATATTCTACAATGCCCTATAGGGAACTGCAATATTCTACAATGCCTTACAGGGAACTGCAATATTCTACAATGCCCTATAGGGAACTGCAATATTCTACCATGCCCTATAGGGAACTGCAATATTCTACAATGCCTTACAGGGAACTGCAATATTCAACCATGGCCTATAGAGAACAGGAAGATTATACCATAGCCTATAAGGAACTGCTATATTCTACAAACCCTTACAGGGAACTGCAATATTCTACAATGCCTTACAGGGAATTGAAATATTCTACCATGCCCTATAGGGAACTGCAATATTCTACCATGCCCTATAGGGAACTGCAATACTCTACCATGCCCTATAGTGAACTGCAATATTCTACCATGCCTTACAGGGAATTGAAATATTCTACCATGCCCTATAGAGAACTGCAATATTCTACCATGCCCTATAGCGAACTGCAATATTCTACCATGCCTTACAGGGAATTGAAATATTCTACCATGCCTTTTTAAAGCTTCAATATTCAACCATGCAAAGTAGAGAACTGCACTATTCTACCATGTCTCATGGATAACTGCAATATTGTACCATGCCCTTTTGGGAACCGCAATATTCTACCTTGCAATACAGAAAACAGCAATATTCCACGATGCCATAAAGGAACAGTAATTTTCTAACATGCAATATAGAGAACTGCAATATACTACCATGCCCGCAAGGAACTGCAATATTCTACCATAGAATTAAGGGAACTGCAATATTCTACCATGCCCTATGGGGATCTGCAATATTCTACCATGCCCTATAGAGAACTGCAATATTCTATCATGCCCTATAGGGAACTGCAATATTCTACAATGCCTTACAGGGAACTGCAATATTCTACAATGCCCTATAGGGAACTGCAATATTCTACAATGCCTTACAGGGAACTGCAATATTCTACAATGCCGTATAGGGAACTGCAATATTCTACCATGCCCTATAGGGAACTGCAATATTCTACAATGCCCTATAGGGAACTGCAATATTCTACCATGCCCTATAGGGAACTGCAATATTCTACAATGCCTTACAGGGAACTGCAATATTCTACAATGCCCTATAGGGAACTGCAAAATTCAACAATGCCTTACAGGGAACTGCAATATTCTACAATGCCCTATAGGGAACTGCAATATTCTACTATGCCTTACAGGGAACTGCAAAATTATACAATACAATGTAAGGAACTGCAATAATCTACCACGGCTTATAGGGATCTGCAAAATTCAACAATTCCTTGCATGGAACTGCAATATTCTACCATGCCCTATAGAGAACTGCAATATTCTACCATACCATATAGGGAACTGCAACATTCTACCATGCCCTATAGGGAACTGCAACATTCTACCATGCCCTATAGAGAACTGCAATTTTCTACCATACAATATAGGGAACTGCAATATTCTTCCATGCAATATAGGGAACTGCAACATTCTACAATGCCCTATAGGGAACTGCAATATTCTACCATGCAATATAGGGAACTGCAATATTCTACCATGCAATATAGGGAACTGCAATATTTTACCATGCCCTATAGGGAACTGAAATATTCTACCATGCAATATAGAGATTGCAATATTCTAATACATCCTATGGGGAACTGCAATATTCTACAATTCCCTATAGGGACCAGCAATATTCTACCAATCAAAATAGGGACCTGCAATATTTTACCATGACCTATAGCGAACAGCAAGATTATACCATAGCCTATAGGGAACTGCAATTTTCTACCATGCCACATAGGGACCAGCAATATTCTACCATGCCATAAAAGGAACTTTAATATTCTACAATGTCTCACAGGGAACTGCAATATTCTTATATATCCTATAGGGAACTGCAATATTCTACCATGCAATATAGAGAATTGCAAAAATGTTCCATGCCATATAGATATCTCCAATATTTTTCTATGCCCTATAGAGAACTGCTAAATTCTACCATGCCCTATAGGGACCTGCAATACTCTACCATTCCCTATAGAGAACTGCAAAAATCTACCATGTCCTATAGGGAACTGAATTATTCTACCATGCAATATAGAGATTCCAATATTCTTATACATCCTATAGGGAACTGCAATATTTTACAATGCCTTTTGAAATCTTCAATATTCTACCTTGCAAAATAGAGAACTGCAATACTCTACAATGCCCTATAGGGAACTGCAATATTCTACCATGCAAAATAGGGAACTGCAATATTCTTCCAATCCCTATAGAGAACTCCAATATTTTCCATGGCCCATAGGGAACTGAAATATTCTACCATGCAATATAGAGATTGCAATATTCTACCATGCAATATAGAGATCTGCAATATTGTACCATGCCCTTTTGGGAACCGAAATGTTCTAACTTGCAATATAGAAAACTGCAATATCCACGATGCCATACAGGGAACAGTAATTTTCTGACATGCAATATAGAGAACTGCAATATTCTACCATGCCCGCAGGGAAATGCAATATTCTACCATGCCCTATCGGGACCTGCAATATTCTACAATGCTCTAAAGGGAACTGCAATATTCTACCTTGCAAAATAGAGAACGGCAATATTCTACCATGCAATATAGAGAACTGCAATATTCTACCATGCCCCACAGGGATCTGCAATATTCTACCATGCCTTATAGGGAATTGTCATTTTCTATCATGGCCACAGATTTTTTTTTCATTATTTGATCTTAAAATGTATATTTAAGGGAATTTTATAAGGGAAAATATGTTATATTATTAATTTAATTTTCATGTAGGCTCTTTGGAAATGGGCGAAATGCCATTGTACGGAGCAAAGGATATCTGCAAAAAAAGTTTTTTCAATTCTCAAAACTGGCAAAAATGTATATTAACTGAAAAATTACATATGTAGTTTCTTGCAATAGCCATTTTTGACTTTAAATAACATTTATCTCAAAACATTGATTCCTAAAAGGTGTGTCCAGAGATTTGGGGTTTTATTCAATTTTCATTGCGGAAGTTCAGCTTTACAGTGTGATTGAAATTTAAAGGCAATGTTCCCGCTTTAGCTGCATATATCGGTGTCATGCCTGCACCCACTCCCCCTCTCTGGCGCTTGAGGGCTGCCCTTCATTACGAGGGCTGCCCTTCATTACGCACACCTGTCACCATCATTACGCGCAGCTGCGCAATATTTGACTCACCTGGGCTCAATTACTTTGTTGATTACCCCCTCTATATCTGTCTGCTCCTCACTTTGTTCCCTGTATCAGCATTTGTGTAGTTATTTTTCCCTTGTCCAGACGCTGTTCCTGTTCTGTTTCATGTCCATGTTTCATTAAATGTTCCTGTACCTGCTTAACCTCTCCAGCGTCGATCCCTACAGAATGCTGACACCATGAAAGGAAGCCTCAGGGAGTTTGGGCTTTTTGTTTTAGTTGGTGATGTCGGGTCTGGGTGCCGTCACCGATGGAACCGGGGGTGCCTCAGCTAACTCGTCGGGCTTCCATGCCTTAGCTCGCTTGAGACGTCTTCTTGCCTAGGTTGGCTCGGCAGGCGCCCACCCCATGTCATGCTTCAGCCGGCACATCAGGCTCCCACGGCTCAGTGGGATCGTCAGGCTCCCAAGCCTCAGCTGGCTCGCCAGGCTCCCACGCCTCTGGCAGCTCGTCAGGCTTCTATGCCTTAGCCAGCTTATCCAGCGCCCATGCCTTGGCCTGGCTCGTCAGGCTCGCCCAGGTGGGACACCGGGTGGCACCCCTAGAGGGGGGGGGGGTACTGTCAAGCCTGCTCCCACCCTCCCCCTCTCTGGCGCTCGATGGCGCCAGGATTCCCTTCATTACGCACATCTGTCATACGTGCAGCTGCACAATATTGGACTCACCTGGACTCCATTACTTTGTTGATTACCCCTCTATATTTGTCTGACCTACACTTTATTCCCTGTGTCAGCATTGACGTCGTCGTTATTTTTCCCGTCCAGACGCTGTTCCCGTTCTGTTTAATGCCCGTGCTTCATTAAATGTTCAATCCCTGTACCTGCTTCTCGTCTCCAGCGTCGATCTTTACAATCGGCTCAATTGGAAATTACCTTAACATTTCTATTGCGGAATCTGTAATGCTTCAGCTTTACAGATTGAATAGAGCCCTTGGTTTACTCCATCAGATCTGTCTAAAAGCCTAAATTAATCAGGAATGAGCAGGGTCAGCTATACCATAACCCTCTACCGTCTAAGGCCTGTTTAAGCCGAGGGGAGCGGGGAGGAGGGGTTCTACTAAGCTATATGGAAATATTTTAAGAAGGTCAGACCAAGACTCATTTAGCTATTTGATTTTGAAGTGTCCAAAAAATATATAAACACAACTCTTTATGAACATTTATTTGGCCTTACTGCTAATAGCCCATACAAACACGTTGAGTAACAGATTTACTACATTGAACAACAGATAGTCCTTAAAAAACTAAGCAAAACTGTAGGCCAAACTGCTCGGAAGCTACAGACGATTTTGGGAGAAGACCGATTTTCGGGATGTCTCATGGTCTGACAAACACCGCTCTAGCTCTGTCACCTTTCACCGCAGATGCGGAAGTGCGACATCGGCATATGCGGTGGATTGAGACGCATCCAATGCAAAGAAACTGATATCTCTAGCTTTTACTGATGGATTGTTGTGGGATTTTTTATTATTATGCGAGTTAGATTTCCGCGGGGCTGTAGAAATCAACTCTAGGGGGATAAGAACCCCTTATTCATGTCCTCATTACATGTAGTGGAAAAAGACCACTTATAGTCTGTAAATGTATCTACTTTTGATAGATTTCAAGAAACAATATTGGAATGACCATGGTCACAAGCATAAACTGTCAACTCCATCTGCCTGATAGATTAAAATAGAATGTGCATTTTGCAGATTGATATAAAGCGAACTCTATTCTTAGGGCAGAAGGGTTATCATTGGTTGTTGCAAAAAGGTCAAGAGGCTTGGTTTACGCGAGGCAACAACAAGATTTTTTTGCAAGTCCAACAGTAATCATGATCCACCACGACAGGTGCCTGTTAACATGCTAGCTAGCAAAATTATTTTGTGCAAGCCATATCCAAGAGGTAAGTTGAATGAGTAGATGAGAGCTTTTTAAGAAATAAATTAAACCGTTTTAGCTTGATTGCAAGCTTGCTAACTAGCATAATTTACTCTGAATAGAAGCCTATTTAACAAATAATTTTTGGAGAGGGGGGATATGGCTACTTTGGGAATCTAGCTAGCTAAGTTAGCTAGCTAACGTTAGCTTAGCTTGCAAGCTAACAAACTAGCAAAGTTTTTTTCCAAGAAGCACGTTTACCAGTCACATGAATATATAGAAGACAAGGATAATGGCCCTATTGCGGCTCCCCACAGACATGCTGCCCCCATTTCTCCTAGTCAACCATCTTCTAACTGCCTATTGACATATTACAAGAACAAAGCCATTAGGCCCTGCTTCAATGGCGAAGGTGCATAAAGACGGAGGATTTCAGATATGACGTCATTGTTTGAGCACTATCCACAGACTTGAAACTATGACGCGCGGCATGGTTCAGTGTGCCTTTAAATCAGCACAATCCGCTTCTTAGTTATTTCTAATTGCTGCTGTTTTGGAGCTAGATTTAGGATCATGTATACTGTGCTAATGTCAATTCAAAAAAAGAGTAACGGAGAGAACTATACGATACGGCGAATGAGCCGTTTGTGTTAAGTACATGGGGAGGAATTCGTCTTTATGCACCTTCGTCATTGAATAAAATCAGAAGTAGGATATATGAGGTCAGTCTCTTATCTTACACACCTGATGCACATGAAACCAGCACAATAGGTTCTTGGACTCGGGAACACTTTTCTGACTGCATTCAGCTCTTTGAGGTCTCTATCATTCATCACAGACATATAAAACCAAACACAAGTGAAATAAAATAGAGAGCTAGAAATGGATGGATGAATGGAGGGACGGATGGAAGGATTGTTACAGGTTAGAAGTGAGGGTCACACGTTATGTTATGGTGGTTGGTTGCACACAATACGAGATGAGGTTCCCGAAATAGTGAGTATCAAAGCAATTAATAAGAATGTTGATTATGATGACAACATTTTTTGAACACTGTCCACAATAAAGTGTATACAATGGTATTAGACAAGTGTTTTACCAAAAATTAAATGATGATCTTGACTGGGAATTAAGCATGGATTGGCCTGCCGTAATTTCTCGAAATACCTCCTCTATAGCGTCAGTTGTTTCCTCAGAATTAAACATGCTATAGGAAGTCCTCTACCACTATGCTTGATGGTAAGGATAGCATAGAACGCATAACCATAGGTTAGTGGCATCCAGAAATACCATGGGATGTGGGTTCTCTTGTAGTTGTTGTTTTGGCCATTTTCTTTGGACAACTATCATCAGATGCTGCTTAGATACATTACAGAGAGGATGATAGATTAGAATGTTGTCCTTCAGATCAGAATTGACTAGCTTTTCTACACTGGTGTTATCTTTCACATCAAGGACTGATAAGGCTTTCAAGCGTCGTTTGATGTTGCGAACATCTTTAGGGGCTTGAAAGTAACACCGGTGTCGTTTGTTGCCGTGTCCTTTACTCATAGCCCAATCACAAATCTTCAGAAGCACCTCTGATATAGAGCATCCCTGAGAAAGCCACAACTCCACAAAGGACAGAAGCTCAGGATCAATGCGGTGACAACCCCCTGTTTTGCGCCAGCATAGTCATGTCCAATGTGTTTTACCATTTTGTGTACGACAGCACCTTTAAAACCAGTGTCCCTAACAATTCGGAAAGAAACATAGACCCCACACCAATTAGCCAAAACATGGTTTTCCTATGCGTCACCCTATTGGTTTGCTGCTTCATTCACATGAATAGTGGAAGTATTCATTACTGAGAGAGTGAACTGCTTTGAATTAGGTTTTGGTTTCTGTTTGAAGCTTCTCTATGTACATTCTCAAAAATTCCTCATCTCCATCTATAAAGGACAACCTCACGTTCAAGCCTCTCATCTTTCTCTTTTTTAAGACGCTTCTCAACTCCTCTCAACCATACCCCCTCCATTTCCTGTAGAAAAGACAAATGTTGTAAATTACAATAGAAAAAAGCTCATTCAGAGATAAGAATGAATAAACACTTTAGGCTAATCAAACAAAATCATGCACAATTTAAATTGTTATAGTTCCACTTCTTCAGTTGGCTATAGAACGTAAAGTCATAGCTGAATGTACAGTTGAAGTCAGAAGTTTACATACACTTAGGTTGGAGTCATTAAAACTCGTTTTTCAACCACGCCACACATTTCTTGTTAACAAACTATAGTTTTGGCAAGTCGGTTAGGACATCTACTTTGTAATTTTTCCAACAAATGTTTACAGACAGATGATTTCACTGTATCACAATTCCAGTGGGTTAGAAGATTACATACACTAAGTTGACTGTGCATTTAAACAGCTTGGACAATTCCAGAAAATTATGTCATGGCTTTAGAAGCTTCTGATAGGCTAATTGACATCATTTGAGTCAATTGGAAGTGTCCCTGTACCTACAAAAGCATCTATATCCACAGTAAAACAAGCCCTATATCGACATAACCTGAAAGGCCGCTCAGCAAGGAAGCCACTGCTCCAAAACCGCCATAAAAAAAGCCAGACTACTGTTTGCAACTGCACATGGGGACAAAGAGCATACTTTTTGGAGAAATGTCCTCTGGTCTGATGATACAGAAATAGAACTGTTTGACCATAATGACCATCGTTATGTTTGGAGGAAAAAGGGGGAGGCTTGCAAGCTGAAGAACACCATCCCAACCGTGAAGCACGGAGGTGGCAGCATCATGTTGTGGGGGTGCTTTACTGCAGGAGGGACTGGTGCACTTTACAAAATAGATGGCATCTTGAGGTGGAGAATTATGTGGATATATTGAAGCAACCTCTCAAGACATCAGTCAGGAAGTTAGAGCTTGGTCGCAAATGGGTCTTCCAAATGGACAATGACACCAAGCATACTTCCAAAGTTGTGGCAAAATGGATTAAGGACAACAAAGCCAAGCTATTGGAGTGGCCATCACAAAGCCCTGACCTCAATCCTAAAGAAAATTTGTGGGCAGAACCGAAAAAGCGTGTGCGAGCAAGGAGGCCTACAAACCTGACTCAGTTACACCAGCTCTGTCAGGAGGAATGGTCCAAAATTCATCCAACTTATTGTGGGAAGCTTGTGGTAGGCTACCTGAAACGTTAGACCCAAATTAAACAATTTAAAGGCAATGCTACCAAATACTAATTGAGTGTATGTAAACTTCTGACCCACTGGGAATGTGATGAAAGACATAAAAGCTGAAATAAATCCTTCTCCCTACTATTATTCTGACATTTCACATTCTTAAAATAAAGTGGTGATCCTAACTGACCTAAGACAGGGAATGTTTACACGGAGTAAATGTCAGGAATTGTGAAAAACTGAGTTTAAATGTATTTGGCTAAGGTGTATGTAAACTTCCGACTTCAACTGTATAATATTATAGGCATTTTGCCATTTTACTGCTCATACCAGCGCTCCCCTCAAGCTAGCTAGCTATACACTAGTTTGACAAGAGGAGACAGATGGTAGAACTCAATAAGCTTTGTTGGCCTCACTTATGCACACTAACATTCAATCACTGAGAAGAAGCTGATCTTGAGGCTGATATATACTGAATAGAAGACACCATCTGCATCTACACTATGAATAAAGACTGTCCCAAGATAAATGTGAGCACCGTAAGGTTTTACAAGCGTCAATTTCAACACAGTTTCGATTTGGTTTTAATAATTTCGATGTCGATTGAGATCGTTTTCCCTCCCGCCAATTTAAAAAAAACATATTTTTGGGAGTGGCAACAGCGATTTAGCGCCACTGCTAAACTACTATAGCGGAAAGAGTGACTATTGATGTAGCTAGCTATGCGGATCTGTTCAACTGTTGTTCGAAGACTTTGCATCAAGCTAGCTGGCTTACTAGTTGCAAAAACTAATGTTTCACAGCAAGCTTCTTACTGATGTTGCAAGCTGCCCTGGCTAACAGCTAGTTATCTAGCTAGGTAGTGAGTTAGTAACTCACTAGCTAGCTAACATAGATACCTAACATAGCGAGCTACATGGGTTGACGACCCATCTAGCTAGCTATGAACTAACGGTACACAGCAAGCTAGGTGGCTGTGTTAGCTAGCAAGCTGTATGATTATCTGTCACAAAAAAACAAGCTTCTTACTGATGTTACAAGCTGCCCTGACTAACATAGTTATCTAGCAAGCTAGTGAGTTAGCTACATGGATTGACGACCCACCTAGCTAGCTAACGTCAGCTAGCTATTGCTACTGTTGTTTGACACTGGTTGTTATTATTGTTGTATTAGTCAGGGCATATTTAGCACTGTAAGGTGGTTGTTACCTAAAAAAAAGTATTTGTAAAAGTAACATTAAGTAGCTTACCCGTTGTTAGGTTCGTAGTAGCAAGCAATAGTGCTGCGAATGCGATTACTGAATCTGGTAATTCCAACAATTGACCTTGAGCAAGCCAAACATATTCCTTCTATCCCCTGGGCAGAGTTGCCCTAGGAACAAAGTTGACAGCACTTTGGTTGAAATACAGTACCAGTCAAAAGTTTATACACACCTACTCATTCAAGAGTTTTTCTTTATATTTTTACTATTTTCTACATTGTAGAATAATAGTGAAGATATCAAAACTATGAAATAACACATATGGAATCATGTAGTAACCAAAAAAGTATTAACAAGTCAAAATAGATTTTATATTTGAGATTCTTCAAAGTAGCCACCCTTTGCCTTGATAACAGCTATGCACACTTCGGCATCCTCTCAACCAGCTTCATGAGGAATGCTTTTCCAACAGTCTTGAAGGAGTTCCCACATATGCAGAGCACTTGTTGGCTGCTTATCCTTCGCTCTGCGGTCCAACTCATCCCAAACCACCTCAATTGGGTTGAGGTCGGGTGATTGTGGAGGCCAGGTCATCTAATGCAGCACTACATCACACTCCTTCTTGATCAAATATCCCTTACACAGCCTGAAGTGTGTTTTGGGTCATTGTCCTGTTGAAAAACAAATGATAGTCCCACTAAGCGCAAACCAGATGGGATGGCGTATCGCTGCAGAATGCTGTGGTAGCCATGCTTGTTAAGTGTGCCTTGAATTCTAAATAAATCACAGACAGTGTCACCAGCAAAGCACCCCCACACCATCACACCTCCTCCTCCATTCTTCACGGAGGGAACCACACATGCAGAGATCATCCATTCACCTACTCTGCATCTCACAAAGACACGGCGGTTGGAACCAAAAATCTGAAATTTGGACTCATCGGACCAAAGGACAGATTTTACCGGTCTAATGTCCATTGCTCGTGTTTCTTGGCCCAAGCAAGTCTCTTCTTATTGGTGTCCTTTAGTAGTGGTTTCTTTACAGCAATTCAACCATGAAGGCCTGATTCACGCAGTCTCCTCTGAACAGTTGATGTTGAGATGTATCTGTTATACGTTCATTAGAGTTAGAGAACTCTGTGAAGCATTTATTTGGGCTGCAATCTGAGGTGCAGTTAACTCTAATGAACGTATCCTCTGCAGCAGAGGTAATTCTGGGTCTTCCTTTCCTGTGGCGGTCCTCATGAGAGCCAGTTACATTATAGCTCTTGATGGTTTTTGTGACTGCACTTGAAGAAACTTTCAAAGTTCTTGAAATTTTCCAGATTGAATGACCATAATTTATCTTTGCTTATTTGAGCTGTTCTCGCCATAATAGAGACTTGGTCTTTTCCCACCCCTTCCATGTCACAACACAACTGATTGGCTCAAATGCATTAAGAAGGAAATCAATTCCACAAATTAACTTTTAACTAGGCACACCTGTTAATTGAAATGCATTCCAGGTGACTACCTCATGAAGCTGGTTGAGAGAATGCCAAAGTGTGCAAAGCTGTCATCAAGGCAAAGGGTGGCTACTTTGAAGAATCTCAAATATAAAATATATTTGATTTGTGAAACTTTTTTGGTTACTACATGATTCCATATGTGTTATTTCATAGTTTTGTTGTCTTCACTATTATTCTACAATATAGAAAATAGTAAAAATAAAGAAAAACCCTTGAATGAGTAGGTGTGTTCAAACTTTTGACTGGTACTGTATGCTACATTTAATTGTATTTTTAGAGGGAAAAATATGTCTGTTTTCAGTAGCAGCTCCGTCATTGATGGGTGACGCCCTTAAGATCGTTTTTTTGTCAATATTGTGAACAGATACTGTAATCACAGATCTGCAACAATTTGAGTATTTGCTGTGCTAGATCTGAGTGATAAGGTTTGCATTATACATGTTTTATGTTCTAAATCTAGAAAACATGCCAAAATACTAACGAAATTAGCCCTGGAGTATTGAATAGTGATACAGTATAAAACAAAAAATAGATATGTTTGGAGATTTGTATTACGTATTTGAATAATATAACATTCAAGGCCTTTAAACACTTGTTGGACAATAACTGTAAAAAATGAAATGCCTTTTATGGTGTCTGATGGAGCTGACATAAATCCAGTTAGTTGCACTTCATGACAAAATGTTTTTGGGGAGGTTGTTCCTTTACTGATACTTTGGTCTATCAAAACATATATTTCAAATGTTGATAATATTAAGACAACTATTTGGGACTGTCCCTTCTTTCAAGAATCCCTGAGCTCTAAAACAGCCTTGACCTTACAGAAGCCCGCTTAACTGGGCTACGCCACTGACCATGCCCTTTAGGAAACTGCAATATTAACTTATCACTGGGGTTATTTCCGGTTTGGGATTTTAACTTCATTTATTGAACTGTTTTTATGAGGCTAGGTGTGCTGTTCACAACTTGACCTACTTTTGGGGGGATTAAGTGGGCTACTTCGTCTAGCCTTACACAACACACATCCCTGTCCCGTTAGAGTAAGAATTAGGGGATATCCGCCACTTCTTTTCTGATGGAGGCGCTTTCGCCGTCACTGGGCTCCGTTAATTACTCTCTCGTCGGCTTTCCACGGCCCGTTCTGACATTTGACTGCTGCTAATTTGCTGATTAATCTCATTAACGTGATTACGGGAGGGATTTGGGTCCAGCTGCCTTTGTGCGCGTGAAATCTACTGGCTCGGGTTTTGACTGTCTGTTACTCCACTCATCTCACCCGCTCAAGTCTCTAGCTCTATCTCCCCTCTATCCCCCTGTGCTGTCCGCTATTTCTTTCTCGTCCTCCTCTTACCATCATCTCACGGCTTGAGTTTGACGTGGTGATTTGCCGCAGGTTTCTCCCTCGTAGTCCTGTCTGTCCTTTTCAGCACCTGGAGCTGTCTGCCGCCAATTGCCGCCTTCTCCTGTCTCTGGTGAGAGGGACTTACTGCGACGTGAGGGACCTACTGCGATGTGAGGGACCTACTGTACAGTACCCGGTCACTAGGAGAAAGATCTCCTTATATGACAGCAAAGCACACAATCTACAAATTATAACCTACAACTCAATGACGAGATGCTGGTTAACTGTTCTCAATTTGAAGCTTTCACTAGCCTCCAGCGCACGGAAGGGGTTGAAAATAGAAAACTGTTGGTTGCTTTATAAATTAATTTAAACATTCATGATTTGATGTGATGATTTTCTTATTATTTCAGTCAAATAAATTGTTATTTTTTAAACACACATTATTTTACCTTTTTGTTTGTTTGTTTATGACCCCTGACTGCAAAGTAAATGAATTGTGCTTGATTGGCATTAACATACCCAAATACGAATTTGAAATGATAATACTGAGTCCCCTCAGGGCTCCCATGTCCCAATCCACTGGAGTACTTATCATGCCTAGTCACTCACTGCTAGCCTGGCAGCATTACTAAAGAAAGCTCTCTGCTTGTTGATTCTACTAAATGTATGATTTGTTAATTGTTATTTTGGTGATCAAAACAGAATATTAGATGAATCTATCATACTGTAGATAGGCTATACTCAAAGAGCAAAATATTTAGTATTTTGTGGTGTTTTCATAAACTGTCTTATTTTCTCTTGTCCTCATGTATTTTCCTATAACTATTCTTTTGAATATGAACAATGTAAAGATTGGTGGAAAAAATGAATGGAATAATATCCAGCCTACATTCTCTCATGGTTGTTGTCCCAAGCTACACTCTTAGAAGAAAAGGTGCTTTGAACCTAAAAGGGTTCTTCGGCTGTCCCCATAGGAGAACCCTTTGAAGAATCCATTTTGGTTCCAGGTAGAACCCTTTTGAGATCCATGTAGATCCCTTTCCACAGAGGGTCTTACATGGAGCCCAAAAGAGTTCTGCCTGGAAGCGAAAAGGGTTTTACCTGGAACCATAAAGGGTTCTCCTATGGGGACAGCCGAAGAACCCTTTTGGAATCCTTTTTACTAATAGCTACTTTGGCAATTCATTCAAACTCACCAGTCGAATTAGCACTTTTGCCGGTCTGAAATGAATCTCATTTCTAATCTAATTATGATGATGTCTCAGGGACCAAATTAGCATACCTTCATTTGCATATCTGGGTAAATATGAAAATTCATGTACTGTTATTCACTTTTCATTCACACAAGAGTGGCTATGAATGTCAGCACTCTACGACAGGACATGATTATACTGTAAATATGTCCTAGGTTTGGGCCAATAGGTTCTCCTGACTCCCTGTGTTGGCTGAGAACAAGGCTAGCCTGCTTCCCAAGTGATTTATCTTGTCTCCTCCACCATGCTGCTGCTCAACATAGTTCATTTTAAAGCCCAGCCTGGAAAACAGCCTTAATTAACTGTGTGAAGTACAATTCAGCAGCCTTCCTCTATATTCTACCATCTTACTGCTCAAGGTTCCCCTTACAGCTGAACCGCAGACTTGTCACACCCCCCCTCCCTCCCTCCTGAGACCCAGGGCCCGTGGGAAGAACTGACGCTGGGAGCAGACAGTCTGCAATCCTGAATAGTTGTAGGAGCGAGAGAGAGGCAGAAAGAGAAAGAGAGATAGAGAGAGAGAGCAGTAGAGCTAGATTGTGGGAGAGGTAGAGAAACAGGGATACATGTTCTACTCATATACATACATATACAGAGAGCGAGAGCAAGAGCGAGAGAACAAATCCAGGCTGGAACAGAGAGAAGTGACAGTATTTTTAGTCTTCCTCAACCCTTTCTTTCTCTTCCCAACACGCACACACTCTCACACATACATACACTCACAGACGCACACTTGCTTTAGGGTACCAGGCGGCTTGGCGTTCTTCTTTGATGTTTTTGGTATTCATCAATCTCGGTACGGTGTGCTGTGCTGTGTGCGTCTCGCAGGGTGAGGAGTCTGTCTGCGTGGCTGTCTGAGGATGCCAGTAACACTACGGTAAGCCACACACTTCTCATTCTCTCCCTTCTCTTCTGTTCTCTCCTTTGCTGCAGTCCCTCCGTCACAGTGGGGTAGCTAGCCCCTGCCATGCATGTCCTTTGCTTCTCTTTTCCTCTCTTTTCCTCTCTCTCTCTCTCTCTCTCTCTCTCTCTCTCTCTCTGTCTGCCACTCCACTCTTTCTTCCGCTGTCTCTCCTCTCGGCTGTGCACTCTCTCACCATCCTTTCCTTCCCTGCCTCTCCTCCCTCGTTCCCTCCATCTCTTTCTCGCCCCTTCGCTTTGCCTCATTGGTGCTGCCCTCATTCCTTTTTTTCCATTAATCTCCAGGCCCATTGGTCCTCTGCCTTCAACCATTATCTCCTCTCCTCCTTCCCTCTCCCTTGCTCGGTCTCTTCCCTCTCCTCTCTCTCTCCCTTGTTCCCTCGTCTCCAGCCGACTCTCAAGTCATAAAAAATGATTTGCATACAGGAGGAGAGGAGAAGTTTGTAGGGAGCACTGTGAGTGAGTGAGGGGAAAAGAACGTGTGAGAGAAAAAGAGAAGTAGAGAGAGAGAGAAAGAAAGAGAGCAAAAAAGAAAGGAGGACAGACTTACTGGAGCATAAAAAAGTTTGAGAGAAGACTGCATTTTGAGACTGGTGGGTTACTCTTCTTTCCTTCTTCTTGTGAGCACTTCGGCTTCTGTCAATATTAAGTGAGTTTGATAGGAGTAAATTGTCAAAAGAGAGTTATAGCTATAAAATTGAGAGAAGGATATTTGTTAGGTAGGATAGTGAAC
Source organism: Salvelinus namaycush (assembly GCF_016432855.1). Lineage (NCBI taxonomy): Eukaryota > Metazoa > Chordata > Actinopteri > Salmoniformes > Salmonidae > Salvelinus > Salvelinus namaycush. The sequence continues at coordinate 32,837,533 of NC_052334.1, forward strand.
TATGCAGTATTAGAAAATCACCTTCCTTGAAATGCTTGAGTTTCAGGTATTACAGATATTTTATAGATATTTTGAATATTTATAGAAATATGTGTACTCTCTGTATAATGTGCTTTAGTTTGGAAGCCATGATGCCAAGCTTTGTTTAGCTAAGTTGTTTGATTGAATGGCAAGTACAGTGTTGCACTGCTTTTGGATATTTTTACTTTTGGCTGGATTTTGATATTGTTGATATTCACTTTTTATTTCGTTGCAGATATTGTTTTGCCTTTTGACTGCTCTATATTGTTATAATTCTATAGCATACAGTTATCTTTGAAAGGAAATATTACATTTCAGAGGCAAAGTGTTGCATTGTTTTGAATCCACACAAATACCTAACTAATAATTAAAAGTGGGAGACATACGCTCTGCTTGTAATGGGATGTCCCTCAACATTATGCAGTTTATGGGAATAACTTGTTTTGGTGGTACAAAGCTTACCGTACTTGAACTCCAGTCTTTTTCTATTATGCTGTTTTTATTTTGGCAAAATCCGTGTGTTGTCTTGTTGTTAGAAACCTTCATAAAATTACATATGATGTATTACGTTATTATATTTAAATGCATAATACTATTATGTAGCATAGAAACGCACACTGGCAAGAAGTTCCTGTTCTCGTGACTTAGCCACAACTGTCCGGGCTCACGAAGTCACACACACACATTCACAGACACACACACGGGCATACACACGCACACACCAGACTGTTCACACATACGTCCCTGTCCTTTTGGGCTCAATTCCTCCTACACACCTTCCCTGGCTCGCATGTGGGAAAACAACATGCTGATGTATAGTCTGGGCTGGTGATCGCCACCATGCCACAGAGCAGAAGGCTGAAGCACTGCAATCTGTTTATCAGGGCGAAGAAAACAGACCTTAACAACAAAGCTCTGAGAGAAAATGAACTGTCTGTCCTCTTTTTGTTCCACAGATGTTCTAACAACAATTGACTTTTGTTTTTGAATAATGACGAAAGTGATAATTATGTCTACAAATGTCTGGAAATGTAGAAATGGAATGGGTTCCAGAAACAAAAAGTGTTTTCATGTCATTGCTGGATTATTATTCACATTCGATTTTAACAGAAATATTTGTTTTGATCATTTGAATTTTCCTACAGCCTTGTGGTTACGTTAGGCATGTAGAACTCCACAATATTCTGTACATACTGTACACACCACAGTACTTAGTGACAGTCTTTTATAGAACTGTGAGGAGACCTGCTGTATGGTGAAAGGATGTTCTGGAGAATTTACAGGTTACTGGATGAGAAAGGAAAGGTATTGCTTATCATGAGACCGTGTTCAGTGTGTTGGTTTGTGTGCAGGGGTGGGTAGGGTTCTTTATAGATGTAATCTCTTACAATTACTAGTTACAGTACCTGTCCAAAATTGTAATCAGTAACGCAACTTTTTGATGACCCAAACTCATTAACGTATTTGGATTACTTTAAGTTATTTTTTATGTACTTTCCCCTTAAGAGGCATTAGAAGAAGAAAGAAGGATCCTTTAAACACGTGGTGTGTCGTCATAGTGATCTCTGACTTGTGGTCAGACTCGCTCAGGTAGAACAAACTTAAACGTGCACATTTTTTCAATGCTGAATTGAATGTCATTGAGAAAACAGAAAGGTGACATAATGTATTTTTTCACAAACATCTTTACTGAATTTAAAAGTAATCCAAAAGTAATCATCTCGTTTTTCAAAAGTAAGTGTAATCTGATTACAATGTGTAATCAGTTACTGCCCAAACCTCTGTGTGTGTGTGTGTGTGTGTGTGTGTGTGTGTGTGTGTGTGTGTGTGAGAGAGAGAAACTGTGTGTCTCACTGCGGTGCCTAACGTGCTTTGCTGTGCAGGATGAGGACAGTGAGACAGCCAAATGTGATTAAATTATAGAGGGATAGCACGCTCCCTGGCTCTCAGTGTAACCATTTCCCCGGGAACCCCCTCCCTTTATCCAATTCAATTAAATTCAAGGGGCTTTATTGGCATGGGAAACATATGTTAACGTTGCCAAAGCAAGTGAAGTAGATAATATACAAAAGTGAAATAAACAATAAAAATTAACAGTAAACATTACACTCACAGAAGTTCCAAAAGACTAAAGACATTACAAATGTCATATTATGTACAGTTGAAGTCGGAAGATTACATACACTTAGGCTAATCAAACAAAATAATGCACAATTTAAATTGTTATAGTTCAACTTCTTCAGTTGGCTACAGAACGTAGTCATAGCTGAATGTACAGTTGAAGTCGGAAGTTTACATATACGTTGGTTGGAGTCCTTAAAACGAGTTTTTCAACCACTTCACAAATTTCTGGTAAACAAACTATAGTCGGTTAGGACATCTACTTTGTGCATGACACAAGTAATTTCTAATTGACATAATTTGAGTCAATTGGAGGTGTACTTGTATGATGTATTTCAAGGCCTACCTTGAAACTCAGTGCCTCTTCGCTTGACATCATGGGAGAATCAAAAGAAATCAGCCAAGACCTCAGAAAAAAAATTGTAGACCTCCACAAGTCTGGTTCATCCTTGGGAGCAATTTCCAAACGCCAGAAGGTACCACATTCATCTGTACAAACAATAGTACGCAAGTATAAACACCATGGGACCACGCAGCCGTCATACCACTCAGGAAGGAGACGCATTCTGTCTCCTAGAAATGAACGTACTGTGGTGCGAAAAGTGCAAATCAATCCCAGAACAACAGCAAAGGACTTTGTGAAGATGCTGGAGGAAACAGGTACAAAAGTATCTATATCCACAGTAAAACGAGTCCTATATCGACATAACCTGAAAGGCCGCTCAGCAAGGAAGAAGTCATTGCTTCAAAACCGCCATAAAAAAGCCAGATTACGGTTTGCAACTGCACGTGGGGACAAAGAGCGTAATTTTTGGAGAAATGTCCTCTGGTCTGATGAAACAAAAATAGAACTGTTTGGCCATAATGACCATAATTATGTTTGGAGGAAAAAAGGGGATACTTGCAAGCTGAAGAACACCATCCCAACCGTGAAGCATGGGGGTGGCAGCATCATGTTGTGGGGGTGCTTTTCTGCAGGAGGGACTGGTGCACTTCACAAAATAGATGACATCATGAGGAGGAAAATACCTTGGAAATATTGAAGCAACCTCTCAAGACATCAGTCAGGAAGTTAAAGCTTGGTTGCAAATGGGTCTTCCAAATGGACAATGACCCCAAGCATACTTCCAAAGTTGTGGCAAAATGGCTTAAGGACAACAAAGTCAAGGTATTGGAGTGGCCATCACAAAGCCCTGACCTCAATCCTAAAGAAAATTTGTGGGCAGAACTGAAAAAGCGTGTGCAATCAAAGAGGCATACAAACCTGAGTCAGGAACACCAGCTCTGTCAGGAGGAATGGGCCAAAATTCACCCAATTTATTGTGGGAAGCTTGTGGAAGGCTACCCGAAAAATTTGACCCAAGTTAAACAATTTAAAGGCAATTCTAACCAATACTACTTGGGTGTATGTAAACTTCTGACCCACTGGGAATGTGATGAAATAAATAAAAGCTGAAATAAATCGTTCTCTCGACTATTATTCTGACATTTCACATTCTTAAAATAAATGGTGATCCTAACTGACCTAAAACAGGGAATTTTTACTCTGATTAAATGTCAGGAATTGTGAAAAACTGAGTTTAAATGTATTTGGCTAAGGCGTATGTAAATTTCCGACTTCAACTGTATATATACCGTGTTGATAACGATGTACAAATGGTTAAAGTACATAATGGAAAATAAATAAGCATAAATATTGGTTATATTTACAATGGTGTTTGTTCTTCACTGGTTGACCTTTTCTTGTGATAACAGGGCACACATCTTGCTGCTGTGATGGCACACTCTGGTATTTCACCCAGTAGATTTGGGAGTTTATCAAAATCGGGTTTGTTTTCGAATTCTTTGTGGGTCTGTGTCATCTGAGGGAAATATGTGTCTCCAATATCCATCCCTTTATGCAGCAGTCCTCTTATTCATTCACCCTCAGCATCTCAAGGATTCCACATAATCAGAACAGTCTCAGGAGGCAAGACAGAAAATCAGTGGGATTTGAAAATATACCGGGTCACTTTTGGCCACATTACTGTGAAATTACAGGACATGGAAGTGTTGAGGTTCTTATCAAAATACATTTGTTTGTTTTCAAAAAGTAATTAAGAAAGTTTGATTTTAATCAATTTTGAATAATCCATTTATTTATTTAAATACCATTGATATCTATTTCTTCCTGATAATAATATTGCTTTTGTTGATTGGGTGCTGTTGGAGTATCTGGATAAAATAATAGGTTTTGTTGATTAAAGGTCCGCTATCGTGGGCAGAGCGTATTAGTGCTATAAAAATTATACTTTCTTTACTGATTTCTTGCAAAACAACATCTGCACAGAATAACCTCTGAACCGTTGTTAGCAGTTTCTATATTTCTATTCCTGGTAGCGGGAAAGTAATTATGTATCTCTACAATAATGACTGCATCACTCCAGTGGGTTGAAACTGAAACACATGTCCAAGACATGCATCTTTAATTCTTTACAACATTTTGTGTGTGTGGGGTAGTGTGTATGTGCGTGCATGCGTCCTTGCCTGTGTATGTGTCTAAGGATCTCCAGGCTTGCGTGTGAGTAGCATGTCCCCACCTCTAAGCAGACTAATGAATGAGCATTAGGCCTCATGGGAATTCTATAAATGCTCAACCTACTGGGTCATATAGCTACACACCAGTTAGCCTGTCTGTGCTGGGTTAAAGATGATAGCATGACTAAGGTAATGTTAGCTTGTCTGAGGTCAGTAGAAGGAGGTCACACAGCCAAACTAACATCATTTTCTGTGCTGGGTAGTTGGGTCACATAGCAACACGCTAGCTAGGACTGCCTGGCTGGGCTGTGGGACAGCTGTTTTTAAATGTATTTTTATTTAACTGGATCATGGGTCATATAGCTACACGCCAGTTAGCCTGTCTGTGCAAGGGTTAACAGGCATTACCCACCTAGTGGGCACAGACGTCCATTCAACAGCTATTCCATGTTGGTTCAACATAATGCCGTTGAAATGACGTAGAAACAACGTTAATTCAACCAATGTATGCCGAGTGGGCAGGGATTGTGATGAATAACTCTCTGTTATCACCCAAACAGCATCCAGGATCCAAACCGTTTTATAATCTGTTACATTCACTGATAAAATTGATTCTTAATTCGAAGGTTGATATATTTTATATTAAAATATTCCGTTACTCTGCAAATGGTGGCCCTCAAGAGCTTTAGAAGGTGATTTTGTGGTCCCCTGAATAGAAAAGGGTGGGAACCACAGCTATAGGGCGTTATAAGTCTGCTAGCATGACTGTGTGCAAATGTTAGATTGTCTAATGTGGTGAAGGAGGTTAGCATGACTGTGTGCAAACTGTCACCCTAACAAAGTGAGATTGGCATTAGCCTGAGTACCAGTCTCTTAAGCTAACATTCCACTCATTGCCACTCCTTGTCCTTGCCAAAGAGACTGGCCTTTCAACAATCTTCAAATTTGAACATTCTGTCATTAATGACCTCGAGGAGATCAGAGGATTTGATCACAGCTATCATCCAATCATAATGTTAATGCAAATTAGACTGATAGGAAAACTTTCTAACTTAATACATGCATTTGATTGGAAACATTCTAACATTGGGCATTCTGACGTAATACATTTAATTGTAAACATAAATATTGGGAGCAGGGAGAACAGAGGATTCCCGTTTATTGCAATACTGTGTCTTCAGAAAGTAGTCAAACCCCTTTACTATTTACACATTTTGTTGTGTTACAGCCTGAATTAAAAATGTATTACATTTAGATTGTGTCACTGACACACAATACCCCATAATGTCAAAGTGACATTTTGTTAGTAGAACATTTTTGAAATTAATAAAAAATGTAAAGCTGATATGTCTTGATTCAATAAGTATTCACCCCCTTTTTATGTGAAGCCTAAAGAAGTTCATGTGTAAAAATGTTCTTAAGAAATCATATAATAAGTTGCATGGACTCATTCCGTGTTCAATAATAATGGTTAACATGATTTTTGAATGACTACCCCATATCTGTACCCCACACATACACTTATCTGTAAGGTCCCTCAAATCGAGTAGTGAATTTCAAGCACAGATTCAACCACAAAGACCAGGGATGTTTTTGAATGCCTTGCAAAGAAGGGCACCGATTGGTAGATGTGTAAAATTTTTAAAAAGCAGACGCTGAATATCCCTTTGAGCAATGTGAAGTTATTAATTTGGCTTTGGATGGTGTATCAATACACCCAGTCACTACAAAGTTACAGGCATCCTTCCTAACTCAGTTGCCGGAGAGACAGGAAACTGCTCAGGGATTTCACCATGAAGCCAATGGTGATTTTAAAACATTTACAGAGTTTAATGGCTGTGATATGAGAAAACTGAGGATGAGTCAACAACATTGTAGTTACTCCACAATACTGACCTAAATGACAGAGTGAAAAGAAGCCTGTACAGAATAAAAATATTCCAAAACATGTATCGTTTGCAACAGGGCACTTAAGTAATACTGCAACAAAAATAGCTAAGAAATAAAGAGTTATGTTTGGGGAAAATCCAACACAACACATCACTTAGTACCACTATTCATATTTTCAAGCATGGTGGTGGCTGCATCATGTTATGGGTATGCTTGTCATTGGCAAGGACAAGGGAGTTTTTTAGGATCCAAATAAACGGAATACAGCTATAAGCACAGGCAAAATCCTAGAGGAAAACCTGGTTCTGTCTGCTTACTACAGACACTGGAAGACTAAATCGCCTTTCAGCAGGACAATAACCGAAAACACAAGGCCAAATCTACACAGGAGTTGCTTACCAAGACGACATTGAATGTTCCTGAGTTGCCTAGTTACAGTTTTAACTTAAATCACCTTGAAAATCTATGGCAAGACTTGAAAATGGCTGTCTAGAAATGATCAACAATCATCTTGCCAGAGCTTGAATGATTTTTTAAAGAATAATCGGCAAATATTGTACAATCCATGTGTGCAAAGCTCTTAGAGACTTACCCAATAACACTCACAGCTGTAATCGTTGCCAAAGGTGCTTCTACAAAGTATTGACTAAGGGGTGTGAATACTTATGTCAATTAAATATTTCTGTATTTAATTTCCAATAAATTAGCAAACATTTAAAAAATATTGTCATTATGGGGTATTGTGTGTAGATGGGTGAGATTTTTTATTTATTCAATCCATTTTTAAATCAGGCTGTAACCCAACAAAATCCTTTCTGAAGGCACTGCATATATATTTTTAATTACTCAAAATAAGTGACCAAACTACTATATATTGCTACTTCTGGGACAAGCATTGGGTTAGGATAATGGTTTAAGAGCTTTAAAGGAATTCAGAGGATGGAAGAGAGAGAGGCCAGTAAGGATGCCAGCGGAGATGCATGAATTGCGTAAGAAGGGAACAGTGAAGGCAGAGGTGTGTAAATTAGAAGTGAATTCATAGGCTGGGCTGTTAGGCCTAATCCACCATCCGCATGCTAGCCTATATATTAGGCCTAGCTTACTACTGTGAATTTAGGCGACCACTACCTGTGCTATGCAATCTCTGACGCACGTTTTGTGCCAATTAATTGAAATTGAGCTTTGCGCCATTTTAATTAAATGTGCAATAAAAATTATAGTGCCTAGGCCTATTTAATGAAACCTTCACAAAGCAGGGAATCCCCATTCCCCACTGAGCTATTTTTTGGAAATGGCAAGTTCACTTTCTCATCCATAAACGTATATCAAGTGCAAGTGCGTTGTCCAGCAGCTCACATCAGCATGATGAGGGGCCTTTTCATTAGGAGGGACGTCTAACATTTCCTCAGTTTAAATGTTAGACCTATGGGGACGCCTATACGTTTGTCAGCCAAGCATAAGTGATCGTTGTAGCCTTTTATCGTCTAGACACGATGTTGAAATATTTTCACGCCCACAATAAAAACCAGAAGGCTTCCGTCATATAGGCCTACTCAATTCAATGAAAAAACAATCAAGAATTACAGGGGGCATTTTGGACAAGTGTATCCGGTGCAAATCGGACTTCCTCTGGAATAGGTCACGTGCGGATATTTCTCTGGAAGGTGGCACATGCTAATTACACAACGTCTATAGTCGTACTAGAGCAGTCTGACACAAACAAGGCAGAGTTGGCTGGTCACATGACAGTGTGACCTGATTGTGAGTTGTGAGTTGATGAATAAGGTCCTGGATGAGGGTGTTCCTCCCTGTAGAACGTGTTTACCCCGGGCCACCCAGGGGCCTATCTACACCACCCAGGAGAGGATCACACAATCCCCCTGTGGAGACAGATAAACAAGCTTACAGCCCCCTCAGAGCACCGCCCACGACACAGTATCTGACGCACACTGTATTTATAAACTACATATACTGTACATCAGAATGATGAGGGGATGGAGGTTTATGCTTATGATGATTCATAACCAGGATCAAATCAATTAGGGCTTGGTCTGGATTCATTTTAAACATTTGAATTATGACTATGTCCACAAGTAAACCACTGGCTGGATGTTGAAGAGACATTGATGTGCTCTTGTGATCACTGAATGTTGTGGTTCGGCTGGTTTTGTGACAGGATAAATCCAAGGTAAATTCTGTCAATACTGGTCCTTCAGTGATGTGAGAAAGTGGGCTCTAGTGTGCCTCACTGGTTCATGCCAGGTTTCTGTAAGGATTAAGAGTCAATGTACTGATGAGTGAGTCGACCAAACTTCCCCACATATGGATAGTTGGTCGTAAAATCTTATTAGAGGGCCAGATTAAGCTACCAGATTACTAATACCTATCCAATCATTGGAGATTTTACCAGAAGTGCCTAGAGGAATAGGACTATAGGTGTTGATTTGGAATTGGTCATCTGTCTAAGAACACATTACCTCGCTATCCTCTCCTCTCCAGCCCTTTCCTCTCTGAGACGGAAGCGACCCTATAGCAGCCCCACGTCTCCTGGCTTTCTGGGGGGAAACATGATGTATTTCCTGGAGGGCAGGCCAATTAAAAACCAATCAGGCCTGTTGGAGCGTGTGCAGGGTAATGGGAAAGCCAGGAGAGCGGAGGAGCTCGGTGATTAATGGACACTTTCACCTTGTGGCACAACAAGTCCCCACGGGCATTCATCACCTGGGACACCACTCACCTAATCAGGGCTGGGCTGGCACCCAGCACCCATGCCCATCCAACGTTGTCACTACCAGACACATCTGCATGAGTTACACTGGCTGTGGCTGGCTGATAATGCAGTGGATAGGAGCTGGATTGGTCACATTCCTCCTGGGTTATATTGTTAGCCAGCACAAATTCAAGCCAACGAAGGTATTAACAGTGGCTGTTCCATTTCAGGAGCTGCACTGACCTATTTCACACAAGCAGACAGGCAGGCGTAAATAAGAATTTTCATAACCTGGTTTGGCCTTCCACCGTTAAGTAAACAAATGCAGCTCAGAGAACTTAACAAAGCGCATAGGGGCCTGCAGTTAAGCCTGTTAACTTCATAATATCATTATGATCAATCCAATATTTGAGTGTTGTCACTGATGGTAATCAATTATACGTGTTTTAGTTGATCATAATCCGTATTTAGCTTTCTTTGCCGGCTAACAGAGGACCGACCAAATGGTGGGACAGCATTTTGAATATTTGTCCCTGTAAACCTCACCTGTAGTGTTTTCTCTATTCCCCCATCCTTCCACCTACACATACCTTCTGAGAGGGAGGCAGCCGTGTGACGTCGTGAGAAAGAGAGAGAGGCATCGCTAAGATATCTCAGACATGCTAATCCCAGCGTGCCTGCTGGCTTTTTTTAACCTCTTCCTATTAGGTGTCTGTTACACTTGAGGTGCGTGCTTCTGTCACTTGAAAGAAAAAGGAAAGAGACGGGGAAAAAAATAAAAAAGGGGGAAAATGAAGGGAGAAGGTAATCCCCCCTACCTCGTGCTTGGCTGGGGGAAAGCGGTGCGACATTGGAAAACGATTAGAAAACGCCAATCCATTATTCATTAGTTAGATTGGGGAGGGCGCCCGCTCCTTATGTGTGTCTGGTCTTCAAATCGGATTTGTCGGTTTTGATCACTGTAAAATCTCCCAGTTGCGCGGTGGCAATATTGGGCGAATATTACACTGTCTAATGGGTAATTGATAACGGCAAGTGACACCAGATGGGATGAATGGACAGATTGTGGGAGGAGGAGGCATGGAGGGGGAAGAAGGAACGACTGTTGAATATGGCTGTGCATGTAGTGGATACATGCATGGTTTCTTTTCTTATTTGATTCAACCTTTACCTCCATCAAACAATCCATGAACCTCTTCCAAGGGAGACCTGGCCAATGAGGCAGCTTCAGTATAAACGTAGGAGGACTATGTTACATGCAGAACATACAATCAAAACAGCCTTCGAACAATCATGGCAAAAGTGAAAAGTCATGCAGACTTTACTGGGTCATTATTGTAAAGAGAATGTATTCCCAATGATTTTCCTTCTTAAATAAATGCAAAACAAATACATTTAATTTTGTGTATGTGAAAATTCAAATCTAGAGCTGTCCTTGTATATGCTGCTGCTTCTGCTGTGTGTATGTGCATGTGTGTGTCTGGGCTGTTGGACGTGACGGTGTTTGAGTCATTGTCTGTCTGAGGGTGGCCTGGCCCCAGCCTTCGGCTCCGGTTCAGAGGATAGCAGCAAATGAGAGGTGTCACAGGATGACAGGACAGGAGCACTCACTAGCCTCCTTAGGAATGACAGGCTCATCCCAACACCGCTTCATGTGCGGGCGCACGCACGCGCACACACACACACACACACACACACACACACACACACACACACACACACACACACACACACACACACACACACACACACACACACACACACACACACACACACACACACACACACACAGCTCAGATCAATAGTACAGTAGCAGGTTCTAGACAGGGAGCCATTGTTTGGCCAACATATGTTTTAATGATTTGGGTTCAATTTGACCACTTACTACCTGCCTCGACTAGACAAATCAAACTCTGAACTGAGGAATGCTGCTATGTTTGTTTCAGGCAACAATTGGCGTGCACTTATTTTTGATGATGTGTCAAAACTCCCTTCGAAGTGGTGAGATTGGGCTGGTAAGAATAAGCGATCGATTTGTTTTCAAGCCACTTTTTGGACCCCTTCATGAGGGAAGTCAGCTGCAGTTTAAAGAAACACATGTATCGGTAAACCCAGCGCAGACAGGTTCCAATGAACAACACACAATCATGCAACCTCTTCAAGAAAAGACAAGGTGATTTCTTAGTTAGAAGCTTTACTTCTCTACATTCTTACTGTCTGATAAAACTATATCTGGCTGAATGAGATACGACCAAATTTATCCAAACAAACAAACAAACCCATTGTTATGGTACTACACTTCAATAATCCTGTTTCGGCGGTTTACTGTTATAATGAGTACATTATTGCAGAGATGTGAATGGTTACCCACTTGTGGTGTTGAACTGATAAACCTTAGTTTCAGCCCTACAACAAGGCCACACATTATGAAAAAACACCTATATAACAACCAGAGCAGGTGGGCTGTTGTCAGGATTGCCACTGGTTACATTAACACGTCCCTAACAGGGCAGACCCTTTAGCGACGTTAGCTTACACATGCTAGTGTGAAGAGTGTGACTGGTGTAGAGACAAAGAACAACATTTACCTGTCATCCAGTGGAGGCTGCTGAGGGCTCATAATAATGTCTGGAGAGGAGTTTAATGGCTGGGATGGAGTGAATGGAATGGTATCCAAACGTATTTGATACAGTACCATTCCATTCCCTCCATTTCAGCAATTATTATGAGCCGTCCTCCCCTCAGCAGCCTCCACTGCTGTCATCAGACTACAGTATATTCCAATACACTGGTGGAGCTGGAGGAATGGACCCAGCAGCATTGCAGTTCTTGACACACTCAAACCAGTGCACCAGGCACCTACTACCATACCCAGTTCAAAGGCACTTGTCTTGCCCATTCACCCTCTCAATGGCACACATACACAATCCATGTCACAATTGTCTCAAGGCTTAAAAATCATTTCGCCTATCTCCTGCCTTTCATCTACACTGACATCAATAAGGGTTAATAGCTTTCACCTGGATTCAGTCTAAGTCTGGTCAGTCTAAGTCATGGAAAGACCAGATGTTCCTAATGTTTTGTGCACTCAATTGACTATTTGGCAAAGTGAGGAGGTTGGATGTAGTCTATAAACTCAGCCTATAGTACACTTACTTCCTCATAGATTATACGTGCTGCCTTGTATTGGATAATCCGACATCCAAGTTTTTTCAGTTCCCAGTTCTACAGGCATGCACACACACAGACAAACACACTCACAGACAGAGATAGACAGATCGAGACAGATATAGAGAGCCAGAGAGAGAGAGGGGGAGGGAGAGAAAGAGAAAGACACACAGAAAGGGAGGGAGAGAAAGAGAGTGTGTTGGTTGGGACTGGGAGAGTGCTAGAGGACAGATACAGCTCCTCAAAGTAGGGCAGTTCCACCTGGTACCTGGGGGCCTCACCCACATCCCCAGAAACCGCTGACACGACACCACCGGGGCCCCTCTCAAGCTCTCTGTCTCTTTCTCATACACCCCCCCTACTTCTCCACCCCTCTGTCTCCTTCTCTCTACCTCCCTCCACTCTCTATATCTTTCTGTATTCATGTCTCTATCCTTTTACAACTCTCTCTTTTACAACCCCTCTCTTTCTCTCTTCCTATACCACATGTTCTCTCTCTTCATTTCCTCTCCTCCCATGTGCTCCCCATCCTCCCATTCCCAAAGGAAACCTGCAGATACTTTCCCTAATGTTTCCACTTAAATATGAACAAAATTGTTAGGAAGGATCTCATTTCACATAAGTCTCACCTCTTTGCTCATAATGCCAAACAAATGATTCCTTTCATAAATTCAGTGTATATAAATCCACCCAGAGTAGGCCTACACTGCTACAGTCTTCTCTTTTTTTTACCACTGTCTCTGTTTCATCCCAAAAGAAGGTGCTGCCCCACTCTTGTAGTGACCTCCTTTTCCCGCTTGGCCCAGAGTTTTCGGATGTGAGCCGTTTTAAAATAGCTCTGTACAGCTAAGCGTGGCAAGCTCATTTCCATCTTGCATAACAGACTTTACATTCCTTTGCTCTGCCTCGCTGCCAGTAAGATGCTACACTGAATATCATCCTTTAGATGTAACACAAAATATGAAATACTACAAATACACACCACAAAAACATCAATATCTATATACAAACCTATATCACATTTTCAGTTTAGCATACATGACACTTCGTGTCTGTTTTGTGTATCGGTAGGTCTCTATAGCCTATACTGCCACTTATTTTATGCCGTTTCCTCAGGGATAATGAGCGTCCATATTTCAGAAAATCATTATTTCACTCATTGCTGTGCCTCTATCTCAAGGCCTGCTGGGCACTCTTCGTCTATGTTGGAGAAAAATTTAACAGATGGAATGGATGATTATTTGATCTGTAAGAGCACTGTGTGGGCTTTGTAGCGGCCAGTGTGTGTGTGTGCGTGTGTGTGTGTGTGTGTGTGTGTGTGTGTTTGCGCGTGTGTGTGTGCATGCATGTGTGTGTTTGTTTGTGAACAAATTGTAAAAAGTAATTGGGATATTCATTACAATTATGTATCTCTTGTTGTTCTTAACACTGGAGTTCTTTGGGGTTAGGATAGCTGGGCTATCCAGGGCTGATTTGGAGTGAGGGGCGCTCCTATCTGATATGTTTACACAGTCCATCCTACTGCTGCCCTCTGGTCTCCTCTGCCCCATTCCAACACACACACACGCACACGCACACACAAGCACACGTGCGCTGAAATAAAAGATCCCAGAAACGTTCCATAAACGCAAAAAGCTAATTTCTATTAAATTTTGTGCACAAATTTGTTTACATCCCTGTTAGTGAGCATTTCTCCTTTGTCAAGATAATCCATCGACCAGACAGGTGTGGCATATCAAGAAGCAGATTAAACAGCATGGCCATTGCACAGGTGCACCTTGTGCTGGGGACAATAAAAGGCCACTCTAAAATGTGCCACACATGTCTAAAGTTTAGAGGGAGTGTGAAATGGTCATGATGACTGCAGGAATGTCCACTAGAGCTGTTGCCAGATAATTCAACGCGTCCCTGCCCAGTCATGTAAGATCCATAAATCAGGTTCTACTGAATTTATTTCATTTGTCTGGCTTCCTCATATGAACTGTAACCCAGCAAAATCTTTAAAATTGTTGCATGTTGCGTTTACATTTTTGTTCAGTATATATGTCTTGGTGGACATTTCTATGTGAATAGGGGATGATAACAGAAAAGTATACATTTCCTCAAGCACTGATCCAACATAATGGTTCTTAGATGGTATTGATGGAAGCAGCAGCGTTTTACCTAAAATCTTCCATCTAATTCACTGCATTGCTGTAACGTCCCATATAGTATTCACGGCAGCGTCTCTCCCAGCATACAGTGCAGTATATTAGCCCTGACATGACTGAGGCTCAGTATGGCATGACGGCCCCTCTGTCCCCTCCCTGTAGTGCGAGGCAGGGCTGCCTGTCAGGCAAGGGTCACACACACGCACACCAGTGGAGGCTGCTGAGGGGAGAACGGCTCATAATAATGGCCGGAACGGAGCCTCTGTCTCTTTCTCATACCTCCCTCCCCTGCTTCTCAAACCAAGCATGTTGATGTATTTCGGAGTTAAAACTTAACCTTAAACACTTCAAAATTTGACATTTGCAACAACTTCTACATTTGATTTTTAAGAAACATGGATAAACGTCTAAATATGACATGAGACTATGAGAGCTAGTTGCACATAGACACGCAGACACACAGACACACAGACACAGGGGTGAAGGTCTGGCTGGTGTTGGCTGTGCGTGACTGGCGGACACACCTGTCAGCAGTGGTCTATAGGCATGAGCCTGATGCTATCTGACGGCTGGCTAGGCTGTGATGTTATGTGACGGCTCTGGGTGCGTGGGCGTGTGTGTGTGGTGACCGTCTGGGTGAGTCAATTTTATGTCTCTGCTCCTCAGCTCCCCGGAGGACCCTGTCACAGGCTGGCGGTGTGTGTGTGTGTGTGTGTGTGTGTGTGTGTGTGTGTGTGTGTGTGTGTGTGTGTGTGTGTGTGTGTGTGTGTGTGTGTGTGTGTGTGTGTGTGTGTGTGTGTGTGTGTGTGTGTGTGTGTGAACGTGTGTATATGTGTGTGTGCCGCTTACATACTGGCCTTAATTATGTTTGTATGTGTTTATGTTTGCATACAGTGCCTTCAAAAACTATTCCTACCCTTTGACTTATTCCACATTTTATAGTGTTATAGCCATCTACACACAGTACCCCATAATGACAAAGTGAAAACATGTTTTTAGAAATGTTTGCAAATGTACAGTTGAAGTCGGAAGTTTACACACACTTAGGTTGGAGTCATTAAACAACTGCACATGGGGACAAAGATCATACATTTTGGAGAAATGTCCACTGGTCTGATGAAACAGAAATAGAACTGTTTGGCCATAATGACCATCGTTATGTTTGGAAGAAAAAGGGGGAGGCTGGCAAGCCGAAGAACACCATCCCAACCGTGAAGCACGGGGGTGGCAGCATCATGTTGTGGGGGTGCTTTACTGCAGGAAGGACTGGTGCACTTCACAAAATAGATGGCATCATGAGGAGGGAAATTACGTTGATATATTGAAGCAACATCTCAAGACATCAGTCAGGAAGTTAAAGCTTGGTCGCAAATGGGTCTTCCAAATGGACAATGACACCAAGCATGCTTCCAAAGTTGTGGCAAAATGGCTTAAGGACAACAAAGCCAAGCTATTGGAGTGGCCATCACAAAGCCCTGACATCAATCCTATAGAAAATTTGTGGGCAGAACCGAAAAAGCATGTGCGAGCAAGGAGGCCTAAAAACCTGAGTCAGTTACACCAGCTCTGTCAGGAGGATTGCTCCAAAATTCATCCAACTTATTGTGGGTAGCTTGTGGTAGGCTACCCGAAACGTTAGACCCAAGATAAACAATTTAAAGGCAATGCTACCAAATACTAATTGAGTGTATGTATACTTCTGACCCACTACTATTATTCTGACATTTCACATTCTTAAAATAAAGTGGGGATCCTACCTGACCCAAGACAAGGAATTGTTACTAGGATTAAATGTCAGGAATTTTCGCGTTCGTTGAAATGAGCGGACCAAGGCGCAGCGTGCATAGAGTTCCACATGTTTATTTAAATGAAACTCAACGATAGACAGCTGCCTCTGATTGGGAACCATAAACAAAGAAATAGAAAAACTAGAATGCCCACCCAAATCACACCCCGACCTAACCAAATAGAGAAATAAAAAGGCTCTCTAAGGTCAGGGCGTGACAGTACCCCCCCCCAAAGGTGCGGACTCCGGCCGCAAAACCTGACTCCATGGGGGAGGGTCCGGGTGGGCATCTAGCCTCGGTGGCGGCTCCGGTTCGGGACGTAGACCCCGCTCCGCTCGCTGATCCCTCCGCTTCTGTGGAACCGGATTGTGGATCGTCGCCGGAGGCTCCGGACCGTGGATCATTGCCGGAGGAACCGGACCGTGAATCGTCGCCGGAGGAACCAGACCGTAGATCATCGTCGGGGACACCAGACCGTGGATCGTCGCCGGAAGCTCCGGACCGTGGATCGTCGCCGGGGACTCCGGACCGTAGATCGTCGTCGGGGACTCCGGACCGTAGATCGTCGTCAGGGACTCCGGACCGTAGATCGTCGTCGGGGACTCCGGACCATAGATCGTCGCCGGAGGCTCCGGACTGGGAACCCTCGCAGGAGGCTCTGGACCACAGACTGTTGCTGAAGGATCTGGACCACAGACCGTCGCTGGAGGCTCTGGACCGCAGACCGTCGCTGGAGGCTCTGGACTGCCGACCGTCGCTGGAGGCTCTGGACTGCCGACCGTCGCTGGAGGCTCTGGACTGCCGACCGTCGCTGGAGGCTCTGGACTGCAGACCGTCGCTGGAGACTCTGGACTGCAGACCGTCGCTGGAGACTCTAGACTGCAGACCGTCGCTGGAGACTCTGGACTGCAGACCGTAGCTGGAGACTCCGGGCCATGGATTGTCACTGGAGGCTTTGTGCCATGGATCATCACTGGAGGCTTCGGGCCATGGATCATCACTGGAGGCTTCGGGCCATGGATCATCCCTGGAGGCTTCGGGCCATGGATCATCACTGGAGGCTCCGGGCCATGGATCATCACTGGAGGCTTCGTGCGTGGAGCAGGCACAGGACGTACCAGGCTGGAGACACGCGCTGGAGCCTGGGTGCATGGAGCTGGCACAGGATATACTGGACCGTGGAGGCGCACTGGAGGTCTGGAGCATATAGCTGGCACAACCCGTCCTCACTGGATGCTCACTTTAGCCCGGCAAGTGCGGGGCGCTGGCACAGGGTGAACTGGGCTGTGAAGGCGCTCTGGAAACACAGTGCGTAGAGCCGGCGCAGGATATCCTGGTCCGAGGAGGCGTACTGGAGACCAGGAGCGCTGAGCCGGCACAACCCGTCCTGGCTGGATGCTCATTTTCGCATGGCAAGTGCGGGGAGCTGGCACCGAGCGCACCGGGCTGTGAATGCGCACTGGAGACACAGTGCGTATCACCGCATAACATGGTGCCTGAACGGTCACACGCTCCTTAAAGCGAGTGCGGGGAGTTGGCTCTGGTCTGAAACCTGGCTCCGTCAACCTTCCCGTGTGCCCACCCCAAAAAATTATGGGGGCTGCCTCTCGTGCTTGCGTCGTGGTTGCGACCCCCGGAGTTGTCGTTGATGCTCCTTCGCTGCTTCCGCCTGCTTCTCCCGCCTGCTTCTCCGGCAGGCTTTCATATCTCTCCAATACTTCCTCCCAAGTCCAGGCTATTCTCTCCTCAACCTCCTCCAAAGACCAGGATGCCATCTCCTCCCGGGCACGCTGCTTGGTCCAGTTGAGGTGGGATCTTCTGTCACTTTCGTTGAAATGAGCGGACCAAGGCGCAGCGTGCATAGAGTTCCACATGTTTATTTAAATGAAACTCACCAACAAAAACAATAAACAGCAAACGAGACGTAACAACTGGAGTGCTCACAGGCACTACACAAAAACAAGATCCCACAAACTAAAGGTGGAAAAAATGCTGTCTAAGTATGATCCCCAATCAGAGACAACGATAGACAGCTTTCTCTGATTGGGAACCATACCCGGCCAACAAAGAAATAGAAAAACTAGAATGCCCACCCAAATCACACCCCGACCTAACCAAATAGAGAAATAAAAAGGCTCTCTAAGGTCAGGGCGTGACAGGAATTGTGAAAAACTGAGTTTAAATGTATTTGGCTAAGGTGTATGTAAACTTCGGACTTCAACTGTATATATATAAACATATACATAAATATCTAATTTACATAAGTATTCTTTCTCTTTAAGAAATCAATGACGTCATTCGCGAGGCAGAACGTGGCTGTGGAATCTGACTTTGTGGCTATGGAATCTAGTGGAAACCAGATGGGAGGCAAAGGAAGACAAAGAAGTGACTTTGGTGGCGAGGGAGAAATCAGCATATTTTGCGTTAGGGTCTGCACACTGCCCTCACCCACCTGGCCAAAAGGAATGTATATGTGAGGATGCTTTTCCTCGACTACAGCTTGGCCTTCACTACTATAGTACACTCTAAGTTCACCACAAAGCTCACGGCCCCGGAACTGAACTCCTCCCTATGCAACTGTGTCCTGGACTTCCTGACGGGCCGCCCCCAGGTGGTTAAGGTAGGCAACATTACCTCCTCCACACTGGTCATCAACACAGGAGACCCACAGGGGTGTGTCCTCAGTCCCCTCCTGTACTCCCTATATACCCACGACTGCGTGGCCTCACACAGGTCCAACTCCATCATCAAGTTAGCTGACGACACGACAGTAGTAGGCCTGATTACCAACAATGTTGAGACGGCCTTCAGGGAGGAGGAAGGCACTCTGACGGCGTGGTGCCAGGTAAACAACCTCTCCTCCAACATCAGCAAAACAAAGTAGCTGATTGTGGACTTCAGGCGGAACCAGGATGGGCACTCCCACATCCTTATCAACAGGGCTGCCGTGGAGACTGTCGAAAACTTCAAGTTCCTCAACATACACATCTCCAAGGCGCTGAAATGGTCAAACCACACTGACACCTTGGTGAAGAAGGCACGACAGCGACTCTTCAACCTCAGGAGGCTGAAGAAAATTGGCCTGTCCCCGAAGGCCCTCACAGTGTTCTACAGGAGCACCAATTATATCATACTATCGGGCTGCATCACAGCCTGGTATGGCAACTCCACCGCCGTGGACTGCAAGGTGCTACAGAGGGTGGTATGCTCTGCCGAACGCAACATTGGGCGCACACTGCCTGCCCTCCAGGGCACCTACAACACCAGGTGTCACAGGAAGGCCAAGAAGATCATCAGGGACCTCAGTCACCCGAGCCATGCCCTGTTCTACCTGCTTCCATCACTCAGACGCGGGCAGTATATGAACATCATGGCAAAAACTGAAAGACAGGACAATAGTCACCACTATTCAGCCACCTGCTCCCCCTGTCCCCATCCTGCTCTTCACGCTATAAAGGGTCTACACTGATACAGACTTGATCCTCTCAATCACGTTAGACACATTTGACAGAAGTACCGAACGTAGCAAAAATCCTAGTACCGAACTGTTTTGTTTTGTTTTGTTTTTAAGTACTGAAGTATTAGTATACCGTGCAACACTAGTATGATTGGGGTCATTGTCCTGTTAGAATGTAAATCTTCGCCCAGTCTAAGGTCATTTGCACTCTGAAGCAGGTTCTCATCAAGGATTTGTCTCTATTGTGCTCCATTCATTGTTCCCCTATCCTTACCAATCTCCCAGTCCCTGCTGCTGGAAAGCATCCCCATAGCATGATGCTGCCACCACCATGCTTCACAGTAGAGATGGCGTTAGACGAGTGATGAGCTGTGCCTGGTTATCTCCAGATACAGCGCTTTACATTCAGGCCAAAGAGTAGAATGTTTGTCTTATCAGACCACATCATCTTTTTCCTTATGATCTGTCCTTCACATGCCTTTTTGCAAACTCCAGTCATGCTGTCGTGCCTTTTCTCAGGAGTGGCTTCCGTCTGACCACTTACCCATAAAGCCCAGATTGGTGAAGTGTAATAGAGACTGTTGTCCTTCTGGCAGGTGCTCCGATCTCAGCCAAGGAACTCTGTAGTTCTGTCAGAGTGGTTATTGGGTTGTTGGTCACCTCCCTGACCAACGTCCATTTTGCCCGGTTACTCAGTATGGTCGGTCTGCCAGCTCTAGGCAGAGTCTGGGTAGGTCCATACTTTTTACCAATGACAAAAACCATTATGCTCTTGGAAACTTTCAAAACTTTCACAATTCTATCTCAGAGATCTACGGCCAGTTCCTTGGACTTCATGGTATAGTTTCTGCTCTGACGTGCACTGTCAACTGTGGGACCTTATATAGACAGGTGTGTTTCTTTCTAAATCATGTCCAAACAATTGAATTGGCCACAGGTGGACTCCAATCCAAGTTGTAGTGACGTCTCAAGGATGGTCAAAGGAAATTGGATGCACCTGAGCTCAATTCAGAGTGTCATAGCAAAGGGATGTGAATACTTATATGAATTATATATTTCTGTATTTAAGTTTCAATAAATTTGCAAACATTTCTAAAAACATGTTTTCACTTTGTCATTATGGGGTATTGTGTGTAGAGAAATGTTTAAATCAATTTTGAATTCAGGCTGTGGAATAAGTCAAAGGGTGTGAGTACTTTCTGAAAGCACAGACGTGTGTATGAGCTGCTTACATACTGGCCTTAATGCTCTACCCACACATTGTACACACACAACCTACCGAGACTGTGGTTGGGTTGGTGGTGTCTTAAAATGCAGCTGCAATTTATGGATACATTATTCTGTACCATAACACGTCAGCTTAGCAAATAGCATACTGTATTTCAGAATGTAGCACATAGCACTAGTCTGTCTAAGTGATACATTTCATAGAGACTGTGATTATAATGCACATCATAGTACTGTAAGTGTGAGTTTAAATATATTTTGGCACATATAAGCGACGTTTATAGCATCATTTCTCATAGAGAAGATGTATAGCTCCGTTGTATTTCACAACAGAGAGAGAGAGTATTGTTAAATCACACACATCACAGAGCTGCCAGTTAGGACAGATGTGACCTCAGCAGCCCAGCACATGCACATGATTAGATATGCAGAACGGCTTCCAGCATTACCTTGCATGTATAATTAGCCGATATGCTGCTCGCAGATGATAATTCTGCGAAACAATGTTTGTAGGGGGAGAGCGACGAATTTCCATTGAAGTGTGAAAGAGTGATTAAAAGGGCTGTGGTTTTATTAAGTCAACAGCGTCCTCTCTGCTCTGCTCTGCTCTCCCCAGACACAAGGAAACAGAGAGAAACAACAATATGGAGCCATCTACCACATACATAGCCATCCATTTCCCTCGCTCACATACAGATTCAGCCAACAAATTCATGATGGAAAAACAGAACACAACATCCTGTTTGACTAACATCCATTCGTTTTCACTTAATCACTTGTCACCCTTTGCAAATGCCACCGAACAGTAACCAAAGATACATAATAATAAACAATACACAATTCTTTGGTCTTTTTTGTGCTTTCAACTGTGACATGCACTGTGGATAAAGTATGCTCATGTATTTGCAGAACTTCATTCAGATCATTAGGTGATATAGGTTATTAGGCATGCTGTATGGTAGGCATGGCAGACCTATAAAGCTGTGTTTAGGGTTGGGTTGAAAAGGCGTACACTGTAGAGCAGAGGAGAAGATTCTCTCTGGTTTCATTCTGTCCTCTGAGGCCTGCTGTATGGAACACAGAACCCTGACTGCAGAGAGAAAGAGAGAGAGAGAGTGAGAAAGAGCGAGAGAGAGCATGTGTGTGTGTGTGTACGTGTTTGTGTGTGCGTGTGTTTTCTGCAGCAGGAGACAGAGCCAGAGCTCAGGCACTGGGGAGCCCTGTCTGTGGAGGAAGGGAGGTAGGGAAAGCGGGAGAGAAGGAAAGAAGGAGGGAGGGTGTGCGTTATCTGATGTGTGTGGGCGTCGAGCACAGAACATCTAATTACAGCTCCAGCAGCTCCAGCAGGCAGGCCTTGGCTCTGTCTCCCTCATCCCCTGTTTGGGTGCTCTCTCCCTGGGTAGACCAGACAAGAGTCGACCCCTTCCCCATGTTTACCCACTGGAGCCTCCTCGACCATCAATTCCATGCCTTGGCTCAAGGGACTCTGCCATAGCCCACTGCACTATAGTACCCTGTAGCCCTGCCCATCTCATGCTCTCTACCCAAGGGTTAATGAACGTTTGCAACATAGCTATATGAGATGGGACCATCATTTTCCCTTTTTTATTTCGTGGTGCACCCAGCTCAGTAATTGGTCGTGATTGTGATTGGGGTTTGGCTTAATGTCTTCCAGGACCCAGCTGTGTAGTGGGAGATGATTGACTCTTTCCTGGCTGAGTGTGGCATCAGTCTCTTTCATCTCTGACTGCCCTGCTACTGTTTCAGAGGAGATGAGAGACTGTGTGGAAGAGTATTATGAGGTCTCGCCAAAAGCAGACGTGGCTCGCGAGGCACAGACAACAGAGGGTTCCACTGGCACACTTTGTAGCACAGCAGAGCACAGCTGCCTCTTCATGCGTTTGGACGACGGAAAGAAAGAATGGGGGAGGAGAAAGAAAGAGGATGGGAGAAATAGATAGAAAAACAGAAGGAGAGAAAGAGAAACAAAGACTGACACAGATAACATCTTCACTGGCAACAGAGACATGCAGTGGGTTTGTCATTAAAAGAGCAGAGCTCCACATCGCTACCTACATCCCTGTATTCCAAAGGCTGCTGTATGTCCCTCTGAATGGGGCCAATCCTCAGGAGGGAGGGATTAACAGAGGAAACAGTGGATGTGGTTAGATCCAGCTCCTGTGTTGACGTGGGAGGAGAATCAGCCAGTAAACACACTATGCAGTGTGATGACAGAAACCCTACGGACTGGAAAAGGGAGACTGAACATCGTGATCATCAACCGTTTTCAAGAGTTGTTATTCTAAAAGAAAGGACCACTCATTCTCATGAACTGCCTCCAAGCCATGGCTTAGCCTTAGCCTATAGGCAACAGAGAGGTATCATCTTTGTGTTGTTTGTCTGATGCTTGTTCCACCTGCCCGTGGGAAGGCAGGAAAAAAAGTGATATAAAAGCCATTAAATGTCTCCCTCCACCTGTGGGCACAAAAGCAGGTTGAAGTCTAACTTCTTTTCTGATGAAAATAACATGTTATTGTGTGTCATTTCAGAGTCCCACCACGCAATGTTTCATATTTTCTCTGTCTTTCTCACTCTCTCTCTCTCTTTCACTCTCCCTTTCGCTCCCCATCTCTCTCTCCATCTCCCTCCCCCCTTCCTCTCGCTCCATCCCTCCCTCTCTCTCTCTCAGTAAGGAATACAGCAGGGTCTTTTGTTCTGTGGCAATTAGAGACGTCCTTGACTGCCACGCTAGTCCCGTATTGTTTAGTCAGGAGCAGCCACGCTCTCTGACTGAGCCGGAAAAGAGAGAAGAAAAAAGAGGAGCAAAGAGGTTTTCAGCTCGTCTGTGGAATATGTCCACGAGCTACCTAGTCAGGGAGGGAGCCAGCAAGGAGAGATTCAGCAGGAGAACAAGAACAGGGTTAACAGTGGGGGATCTCTAGTGAATGAAGACAACAGCTATGATGATGGAGATAATGATAGAAAGGCAGGCAAGTACAATAACCGCAACAGCAGTAGGACTACACCACCACGGGAAAACAGAGCACCAAAAGCAGTGGGAGTGATGAGCGGTGGGGAGTAGAGGATGTGATTGTTGAGGACGAGGCTGCTGTTGGTGGCCTTGGATGGCTTTACCCCAGCAGTAGTAATGACAGGTAGACAAGAAGACAGACAGGGAGATAAGCAGGTACTGAAAGTAGGTATGGAGAAAAGGACACAAGGTAGCAGACGGACAGACATCTGCCTCCAGGCAGACAGACATACATGTGCAGTAGTGTAGGAAGGGGAGCAGTTATAACGCAGGGAAGGAGCAGAGGCATTAGGGAGTGTGACAGAGGACAGAGATAGAGAGAGAGCAAGAGAGGAAAAGACGGAGAGAGGCATAGGGGCAGCAAGTGACGCATGAAGGAAGAGACAGAGATGGAGAGAGAGAGGCAGATAGAGAAAGAGAGAGAGAAAGAGAGGCAGGGTAGGAGGGCAGAGCACGGCTGGCTAGCTGGCTGCTGATCTGTGGCCCAGCCTGGCATAGGAGACTCCTTAGGGAGCCAGCTAGAGTGGGAGAGAGAGAGAGAGAGAGAGAGAGAGAGAGAGAGAGAGAGAGAGAGAGAGAGAGAGAGAGAGAGAGAGAGAGAGAGAGAGAGAGAGAGAGAGAGAGAGAGAGAGAGAGAGAGAGAGAGAGAGAGAGAGAGAGAGAGAGAGAGAGAGAGAGAGAGAGAGAGAGAGAGAGAGAGAGAGAGAGAGAGAGAGAGAGAGAGAGAGAGTCTGTTAGGGAGCAGAATAAGGGAAAAGTAAAAAAAATATATAGGTGGATGAGAAGGGCAGAGAGCATAGAGAGAGACCATGGACTATAAAAAAATTATGGACGAAGCCATTGATACAGGACATACTGATACATCTGGTAAAAAAGAAGCAGTACAGCACCTCCCCTACCTCCTCTCCACACACAGAAAGAAACAAACATTTGAAGGACACTGCCACAGCTCGGCCACATGGGGCTCACTGTACTCCAGGCTTTTTTGGGGAGAAGGACATGTGATATTGTGTATACTGAGCAGACTGCTGCTGTTGACACCAAATGAGGTCAGGGAGAGGGCTGCTCTGAACAATAGATGGATGTAGTTGGTTTACACAACCAAACGACAACAACACACTTTAGCTTATTAGTCGGCATGAGAAATACAGACGGTTTTATTGTGAATGGAGTGGACAATTGCTAGCCTAAACGAATGTCAAAATGTACTTGCTTCTCCAAAAATGGTTTTCTGCAATTGTATAATACTATTTCATTGGGATGTAACTACATAAAGTGCATTCAGAAAGTATACACTTGCAGGGCGAGGGAGGAAGGAATGATTTTTAAATGGACCGCCCTTGGCTGGAAATTTGTCACTCGTTCATCCCGTGATGATTGTGTTTTCAGCCACTGGTAGCTTGTGGGTGCTTTATATGCGCTAAAGTCCATAATGATTGCATGTCTACTTATATTAAGTATATAATTATTAATATACACCTAGCTAGCAATTTAATTCGCTAACTAACGTTAGCCTGCCTAGTTGGAACTTCTGAAGAAGGAAAATGTTTTATTTCTACAATTTCCAAAAGCTAGCCAAATAAAAACATCATTACTCTTACGAGATGTGTTTGTGCATTAGTAGGACCATTTCTAATTGATTTACATTTGTTTTTACTTACACTTGTATGTTGACTGCATATTCAATCAATCAATCAATCAAGTTTATTTTATATAGCCCTTCGTACATCAGCTAATATCTCGAAGTGCTGTACAGAAACCCAGCCTAAAACCCCAAACAGCAAGCAATGCAGGTGTAGAAGCACGGTGGCTAGGAAAAACTCCCTAGAAAGGCCAAAACCTAGGAAGAAACCTAGAGAGGAACCAGGCTATGAGGGGTGGCCAGTCCTCTTCTGGCTGTGCCGGGTGGAGATTATAACAGAACTATGCCAAGATGTTCAAAATGTTCATAAGTGACAAGCATGGTCAAATAATAATCATGAATAATTTTCAGTTGGCTTTTCATAGCCGATCATTAAGAGTTGAAAACAGCAGGTCTGGGACAGGTGGCGGTTCCATAACCGCAGGCAGAACAGTTGAAACTGGAATAGCAGCAAGGCCAGGTGGACTGGGGACAGCAAGGAGTCAACATGCCCGGTAGTCCTGACGTATGGTCCTAGGGCTCAGGTCCTCCGAGAGAGAGAAAGAAAGAGAGAAGGAGAAAATTAGAGAGAGCCAAGATTTTCAAAATGTTCATAAATGACAAGCATGGTCAAATAATAATCAGGAATAAATGTCAGTTGGCTTTTCATAGCCGATCATTAAGAGTTGAAAACAGCAGGTCTGGGACAGGTAGGGGTTCCGTAACCGCAGGCAGAACAGTTGAAACTGGAATAGCAGCAAGGCCAGGCGGACTGGGGACAGCAAGGAGTCATCATGCCTGGTAGTCCTGACGTATGGTCCTAGGGCTCAGGTCCTCCGAGAGAGAGAAAGAAAGAGAGAAGGAGAGAATTAGAGAGAGCCAAGATTGACGTTGAGGTTTTAAGTTTTGGCTGACTTTTCTTAGCGGATGTACAATCATCGCAAATTAATTATGGGTCGTTTCAGGCCCCGAAGTGAACATAACTGTACACTCACGAACTCCGTTAAAAAACTAGGGCTTAGGGGCAAACTTCCCTTGCTTGGCTAATCATTTGGACCGATGACAAATATGGCTGTGGGGATTCCCCCGGGGTCATAAGGCGAGGGTAAGTGGACGAGGGTGTATCTTTTATGACTTTGAAACGCAGCCCTTTACTTTTCCACATTTTGTTACATTACAGCCTTATTCTAAAATTCATTCAATTGTTTTTTTTCTACATCAATCTACACAAAATACTCCATCATGACAAAGCAAAAACAATTTTTTTGAAATTGTTGCAAATTTATAAAGAAAGAAAACTGAAATATCACATTTATATAAGACCCTTTAGAGGTACTATGTTGAAGCACCTTTAGCAGAGATTATAGCCTTGAGTCTTCTTGGGTATGACGCTACAAGCTTGGCACACCTGTACTTGAGGAGTTTCTCCCATTCTTCTCTGCAGATTCTCTCAAGCTCTGTCAGGTTGGATGGGGAGCGTTGCTGCACAGCTATTTCCAGGTCTCTCTTGAGATGTTCAATCGGGTTCAAGTCCGGGCTTTGGCCTGGCCACTAAAGAACATTCAGAGACTTATCCCGAAGCCACTCCTTTTGGAAGATGAACCTTTGCCCCAGTCTGAGAGCCAGAGTGCTCTGAAGCAGGTTTTCATCAAGGATCTCTCTGTACTTTGCTCCGTTCATCTTTCCCTTGATCCTGACTAGTCTCCAAGTCCCTGCCACCGAAAAACATCCCCACAGCATGATGCTGCCAACATGCTTCACTGTAGGGATGGTTCCCAGTGTCCTCCAGATGTGACGCTTGGCATTCAGGCCAAAGAGTTCATTCTTGGTTTCATCAAACCAGAGAATATTGTTTCTCATGGTCTGAGAGTCCTTTAGGTGCCTTTTGGCAAACTCCAAGTGGGCTGTCATGTACCATTTACTGAGTGGATTCCGTCTGGCAACTCTACTATAAACGCCTGATGGGTGGAGTGATGCAGAGATAGTTGTCCCATCTCCACAGAGGAACTCTGGAGCTCTGTCAAAGTGACCATCGGGTTCTTGGTCACCTCCCTGACCAAGGTCCATCTCCCCCAATTGCTCAGTTTGGCCGGGCGGCCAGCTCTAAGAAGAGTCTTGGTGATTCCAAATTTCTGCCATTTAAGAATGATGGAGACCACTGTACTTGGGGACGTTCAATGCTTTAGAAGTGTTTTGGTGCACTTCCCCAGATCTGTGCCTCGACACAAACCTGTCTCAGAGCTCTACGGACAATTCCTTCGACCTCATGGCTTGGTTTTTGCTCTGACGTGCACTATCAACTGTGGGACCAACTGTGGGACAGGTATGTGCCTTTCCAAATCATGGCCAGTCAATTGAATTAACCACAGGTGGACTCCAATCAAGTTGTAGAAACATCTCAAGGATAATCAATGGAAACAGGATGCACCTGAGCTCGATTCTTAGTTTCATATCAAAAGGTCTGAATACTTATGTAAATAAGATATTTCTGTTTTTTATTTTTTAATAAATTAGCTAAATGGGATATTGTGTGTCGATTGATGAGGGAAAAACATTATTTTATTCATTTTAGAATATGGAGGCTTAAACGTAACAAAACGGGGAAAAAGTCAAGGGGTCCGAATACTTTCCGAATGCGCTGTACGCTTATATGAATGTTTGTGTGGTGTGTGTGTGTGTGTGTGTGTGAGGTTTGTGTGTGTGTGTCACAGATAGTTGTGCTGCAGGGCACAAAGCTGCTCCAAACGTCCATCTGCTGAGTTCCTGCAGATTCCACAGTCCACCTGAGCCCACTCAGCTACCCCCAACACACACACTCACTCACACAGACACACAACCTCGAGTGTCTAACTTGTCAAGCAACGCACACATTCTGCACTTAAAGAAAAATGCACTCTGTGCGGAGGCACTATTATTTAAACATCCACTAAACACAGAGACTAATGTATTCCAACAGATACCCGTTCATACTCCCATGCACAGCAACATTTCATCTTTTTCAGAAAAACAATAACCTCGATTTAGCAGGCAAATCTCTGCAGGACGTCGATATAACACGTTTTCTGAAGCTCATCCAAAAATGCATATTTTCCTATTTTCCCAACAGGTGTTGAGAGCAGTAGAAGGCTGAGGTGGGGAAGGGCCGTCTGCTTCGGAGTTTCACACTCTTCTCAGCTCCATAGAAACCAAGTAGTAGCAGATAAAAAAAAAAAAAATGCAGCTTCCATTTCTGCGTGGGTTTAATGTTTGGCATATGTAGAGAATTCAATCATTATTGAAAACCGTTCTTCACTATTTGTCTTGGCTTTGCCAAGGTGTTGGAAATAGAGGTTACTCGTGCTGAAACTATACTGCAGTCCATTTACCAACTGTTTTTCTTGTAGCCTGCTAAAAAGCCTTAAACTGCAATGCCTGTTTAGAGAGGGCAATATTTAATTTAACAGATGCACAATTACCACTGTGTGAATTCAAAGACAGTTGGCAAAGGTTTTACATTAAGAGTGATAAATGCGCTATGTGTCATTAAACCTTTGTATATCTCTGGTTTGGAGTGTCTGGTTTGGCGTGTTGTCAGTTGAAGACATGATGCCTATCTAATTCACCCACTGGCAGAACAGGCATGGTGCCACCCTGCTGAAACTGTTTGTGGCACCAAGCATAGACAATATATCAGTAGACAGAAATTCTAGTTCTATTTGGCTGCATTTAGACAGGCAGCCCAATTCTGACATTTTTGCCACTAATTGGGCTTTTGACCAATCACATCAGATCTTTTCATGTAATTTATTTAATTTATTAGAAATTTTGCAGGACAAAGTCTCTTGAGATGCACCACCTCGTTTTCAAGTGTCCAAATAAAAAAACTATTTAAAAAAAAATGAATAGTTAGTCAAAATAATAATATGGCAACTACTGTCTAATAATAATAGCAATGAAATAATAATAATACAAATAAATAAAACTTACATTAACAGATGTACATAACATATTTTTCAGAGCTCAGAGCTTTTTCAGATTGGTCAAATGTAAACGTAGCCTTTGATGTCCCAATCAGAGCAGGCCCCAGCTAAAATGGATGACAATTTCTGCGACTCTGATGAATATGGGCTCTATGACATCAGCCTACAGTATGTAGGGTTTCATATATATTAGGCCAAATAGAAGGCATTAGGCAGAGGGCATCTTTTTAAAGGACAATTCTACCAATTTTAAACCTCTTTTTTTATTTTTTATTTTTTTCAATCTCATTTTCATTATCACAATACCAGTACAATACCATACCAGTCTACGGGCGCATTTCTATGTTTTGTATAAAAATATATGACGTTAAAAAGTTCTACCTGATGACATCATCAACAGTTACCACATTTTAAAACTGTTATTTTCAAACACTATGAGATTCCCGTTGACGTGGAGAGCAAGAAAATATCCTCCCCCTGGCTAAAAACGCGTTGCAGGTTTTGAAAATCACTGGTTTTTGTACTTTTAATCCTACCCTGTGATGTGACGGAGAAGCATTTTTTAGGACCTTTCTTCTTATCTTTTTAAGCACAGATCATAGTAACTTGCTGTTTTCACATATGTAGACACTGGTGTGGTGCTGGACATAATGAATATGAGGTTGAAAAATGCCAGAATTGCCCTTTAAGTACAGATGCGCATATCAACTCTCTCCACTTGGGTTATCACATTTTATCAAAGGCCAAGTTCTGTCAAAAACGTGATATTCCTATGTTTGATATATATTTCCAAACTAAGAGTTTGGAATAAATCTGTGAAATTGTGAAAATTATGATAATGCCTTTTTAGCGTAAGAGCAGTTTGAAAATACTGCCTGAAATATCAGTCTGTTTTTGTGGGATGGAGTTTTGGTGACATCATCAGGCAGTAAATTAATTAATAAACCAATACGAAAGAGAGTTTCAAACCTCTCTGCCAATAACAGCTGGTTTTCAGTTGCCCCCTCCCCAATCAGACCACTCTTAGACAGTCCTAGCAAAATTCTTGCTTGAGAAATTGCTCTTGTTAAGAAGCTATTGTTTATTTTTGACCATTTTAATTGAAAACAATCACAGTAAGGTACTTAATTGTTACCCAGAAAATATTTGATATTGAGATCAAAACGTCTGCATTGGACCTTTAACACTTTGGCTGTCCATTGGTCCATTGGTAGTACTACACTTTCATAATAGGGGAACTCCTTAGTAATGGGAGAACAATAGACTTGAATGTGATCGGCTTCTAGGAAGATGATTCACACAGATATTTACAGGAATGACTTTGGGTCAAACGTTTCATTGAGACCAAGAAAAATGGGCTCAATCCACTCCATATAAATGTATTACCATCAAAGGTTTTTCTGAAAGCAAGCATCTCATGTCTACCAACTTGACCACACGTTATTTAGAATGAGGGATATCTGGATAAAATCAGACCGCTCTGAAATGAAAACGGATGGTCCTCCCTTCTGCAGCACCAGACGTTGTGATTCCTATACAGGCGATTGTTAAAAAAGAGAATAGTCTAAGTTTGGAACAGATCTAAACTTGTCTATCAACTGTAAGAATGGAGTGCAACAGAACCAGTTACATCTGAAGTATCTGATCATCAATGAATTAGAGAAAAAGTAATTTACCATCAGGTAGGCCTATATGCACTTGTCATATTTTTTAATTTGGGAAACTCCTTTTCTAATTTATTCAATTTTATTCCATTATATTGTTGTTACAAAATAGATTTGTGTTGACTGTGATTAAGGCATGGAAATATAAGAGCATCTGCTAGGTTAAATTAACAAACTAAGCATGCATAGCTCACGCATGCTCCTCAAATCAAAGACTGGCCAAACTCCTGTTCCTAAAAGTGAATTCAAAGGCATAACGCATTTTTTGTTTCATTATTCTTTAATCTTAAATTTTATTTTATACAGCCTAAATGCATTGTATAATTCAATTTAGTTCTTTCTTAGGCTACCTGGCTTGCTCTTGACTGATTTAGAGTCAGTATGTTGTTTAAATGCTGAACGTGAATTGATAGTGACAGAATCACACATCACTTCCCAAGTAAAGCACATTATTTCTCTCCTCAGCTATAGAAGGTTGTAGCGCAGCCTCTGAATGTCATGGAGACAAACCAGAGTTATCTCATATGCATCGGAGTCACATCATTCCCCGGTATTTTATAGCTTGTTTCTAGCATTACGGACTAAAGTGTCATTATACACTGAGTGAACAAAACATTAACTATTTACTTCAGCGGGCTAAATCAGGTTCACAAGTGATTCTTGGTATTCTTAAACAAATCTTCTTTCAAACAAAAGTACATATCTCACATGGTTATGGGCAAAACAAAAGAAGACAACTGTACCATGTCAGATATAGAGTTAATTTTGAGATTTCATCCCAATATTACACATATATATCACAGAAGACTGAAATATAACAAAACTTTTCAACATAGAAACACCGGATTTTCGTCGTTCAAAAAGATATAATCATTATTAATTATGAAAAATATGAATAACATTCCACCCATGAGGCCAAAGGGGGTGCTTTGGTCACTGACTGCAGGAAAGGGCTACATATACCTGCTCTTTCCATGATATAGACTGAACAGGTGAATCCAGGTGAAGGCTATGATTCCTTATTGATGATCCCTTATTGAAGGGCAAGACAAAATAGTGAAGTGCCTTTAAACGGGGTATGGTAGTATGTGCCAGGCACACCGGTTTGTGTCAAGAACTGCAAATCTTCTGGGTTGTTCAAGCTCAACAGTTTCCAGTGTGTATCAAGAATGGTCCACCACCCAAAGGACATCCAGCCAACTTCACATAACCGTGGGAAGCATTGGAGTCAACATGGGCCAGCATCCCTGTGGAATGCTTTCGACACCTTGTAGAGTCCATGCCCTGACGAATTGAGGCTGTTCTGAGGGCAAATGGGTGGGGTGCAACTCAATATTAGGAAGGTGATCCTAATGTTTTGTACACTCAGTGTAGATTGCTTTATATTGTATGATCAGGTACATTTTTATTAGATTTTATCTTAAGCTCACAAGGGATGTTTTTTGTCATTTTCTTTAACAAAAATACCACAATAACCTCACATACCCCATCAATTCTAGTCATTGTTTTAACTTAACACACCAAGCCCTTCACTGACACTGAGATAGGAGTGCATGGTGACTGAAGGAATTGGCTGACAAAATCAATGTATAGTAGACTACAATTTTGTCTGTCAGACAGGCAGGCCTACTTCTTATTTCTTGAATAGGAAAAAATAGGCTCCAACACAAAGCCCTCTTGTTGTTAGTAGCCCAAAGTCAAATGAGAATGAAGACAATTTAAATCAATTTAAATGTCGATTCATACTAACGTAAGTTAGTATTGTATGGCTTATTGTACGGTCAATAACTCTGATAAATCGCTTCATAATGGGCAACGAAACAGATTGTTTTTATTTAAATCAATTATAGCAGTAGCAAGCTTATCTCCGGTCCTACGTCTCGTCTTCGCGTTCTCCTTCTCAAACTGAACAGGACATCAGTAGGCCTAGTCTGCCGGCACAGAATTCGATTTTTTATTATTTTCGAAAGAAGCCTTTGATTCGCCTCCTGAAGTGCCAACGTACACATCACAGCCATTGGTCAGCATGAGCAGGGCAGGCCAGGGCTCATGATTTGGATAGCCTATCCATTACAGTGTGTAATGCAGTATAGCCTAGTTTTACACCATCCCAGCAGTGCAAAAACATCGAAATACATTTCTGTAGAAGTATAACTTTGCCTGTGCTTCTCTGAGCACGCTCTTCATATCGTGCCTTCAGGAAGTATTTAGACCCCTTGACTTTTTCAAAAAAACGTTACGTTACTGCCTTAAATAAATAATTTAATATTTATTTATTTAAAATAAATAAATAAAAATCCTCAGCAATCTACACATAATACACAATAATGATAAAGTGAGTCCACCTGTGGTAAATTAAATTGATTGGACATGATTTGGAAAGGCACACACGTGTCTATATAAGGTCCCACAGTTGACAGAGCATGTCAGAGCAAAAACCAAGCCACTTGATAATCAGAGATGAGGGACAGCATCAGCCACACATCGATATGTAATAAGCAACTAATTCACAATCACTGAGCAATATAACATTTCATCGATTACAAATTACATGACCCTCTCCTGAACTAAATTTAAAAAATACTGACCCTGACTGAAATTTTAAAAAGATGACCCGCCCAGAATTTCCTCCAGGTAACAATTGTGTACATTTCGACCGCTCCCGTACCATCAAGAGTTATGAATCCTATATACAGTGTGATCCAGGGATGAACAGTAGATAGGATTTAGCTATAATATGCTATTTTGATGATATTTTGTATTCTGTTGCAGTGTCACCAATGACAGACTCGGGTGGGTGTTTTCCCTTTTTCCTGCGATGGTGCGTGAGTTGTGGGTGTGATTGTGTGTGTGTGTGTGTGTGTGTGTGTGTGTGTGTGTGTGTGTGTGTGTGTGTGTGTGTGTGTGTGTGTGTGTGTGTGTGTGTGTGTTTGTCAGTTTGAGAGCTATTGTAGGTTGTTCTTCCCTCCAGTGGTGTGTGTGTGTGTGTGTGTGTGTGTGTGTGTGTGTGTGTGTGTGTGTGTGTGTGTGTGTGTGTGTGTGTGTGTGTGTGTGTGTGTGTGTGTGTTTGTCAGTTTGAGAGCTATTGTAGGTTGTTCTTCCCTCCAGTGGTGTGTGTGTGTGTGTGTGTGTGTGTGTGTGTGTGTGTGTGTGTGTGTGTGTGTGTGTGTGTGTGTGTGTGTGTGTGTGTGTGTGTGTGTGTGTGTGTGTGTGTGTGTATTTGCCAGGTGGGGGTACCTGAGGGGGGGTTGTGCCCGCTGTCACCCTGGGGTAAGCCTGCAGGGCAGAGGGGCACGTGTCAACCCTTTCTATCTTTTTGTCTGTAGAAGTATCATTGATATTCTGAAAGACGCCCAACAGCAGTATCAGCAGCAGTAGTAGCAGACTGACTCCTCACTGCACAGTGGAGACAGCAGACAGAGAGAGAAGAGAGCAGGAGAACAATAGAGCTCATCACAGGGGCACTGCAGACTGGGATTAATCAGAGAGAGAGAGAGAGAGAGAGGGAGAGAGAGAGAGAGAGAGAGACAGAGAGAGAGAGAGAGAGAGAGAGAGAGAGAGCCATAGCTCCGCATGTCCACACACATCAGGGAGACACACACAAATGTACATGCACACTGTATGCAAATGCACAATTTCATGTTGCCATGTTCAATGTTGGGTAAGTTACTTTCTAAATGCAATCTGTTACAGTTATTAGTTACCTGTCCACAATTGTAATCAGTAAAGTAATTTTTTGAATACCCAAACTCAATAACGTAATCTGATTACTTTCAGTTACGTGTGCCTTAAGAGGCATGAGAAGAAGACAAAAGGGATCCATCAAACGCATTTGGTGTGTCATCATAGTGGTCTCTGACTTGTGGTCAGACTCACTCAGGTGGAACAAACTTAAACATCCACCTTTTTTCAACGCTGAATTGAATGTCATTAAGCAAACAGAAAGGTGACATAATGTATTTTATCGCAAAACATCCTTTAAAGGTAATCCAAGAAGTAATCATCTCATTTTTCAAAAGCATCTGTAATTTGATTACAATATTTTTGCTGGTAACATAACTGATTACAGTTACAATTCTTTTTCTCATCAGATTACATGTAACTGACTACATGCAAACAGTTACTATCCAACTCTGCCCATGTTTCAGAGATGTTTTGTTGTTGCAGCTACTAAATTCAGGTACATTACTCAACAAGTCACGTCTTTATAGAGCACACACACAGGCACGCACACACACACACACACACACACACAGACACACACACACACCCACACACTCCCACACAGACACACACAGACACACAGACACACACAGACACACAGACACACAGACAGCTAATAAAGAGTAGGACTAAGTGATGAATGCCACATTTTAGAAAATGTCAACATGAACAACTACACAAGTCTTCAACATTTCATTTGCCTGTATCATGGCATAAAAAGAAAAAGGCTGGACAGAAATGTTCTGCACAACACACCCGGTTGTTCAAATACAGACACACAGTAACATTCATCTGGCTAGATGAGAATTATTGTCACACCCTGGCCTTAGTTATCTTTGTTTTCATGATTATTTTAGTTAGGTCAGGGTGTGACATGGTGAAGTATGTGTTTTTGTATTGTCTAGGGTGTTGTTTGGTTTAGGGGGTTAAGTAGAGTAGATGGTTTAGTGTTCAGTGTAGGTGTCTAGGAAAGTCTATGGTTGCCTGAATTGGTTCTCAATTAGAGACAGCTGGTTATTGTTGTCTCTGATTGGGAGCCATATTTAAGGCAGCCATAGGCTTTAGCTGGTTGTGGGTAATTGTCTATGTCAGTGTGTAGTGGTCAGTGTCAGCACCATTTCTGTTTATATAGCTTCACGGTCGTCAGTTTGTTGTTTTGTTTCGTTTGTTGCTCTTCTCAAATAAAAGAAGAATGTATTTCTCACACGCTGCGTTTTGGTCCTCTCTACAAAGTCAAGACGATCGTGACAGAATTACCCACCAAACCAGGACCAAGCAGCGTGAAAGGATGGAACAGCGCTTAGTGGAGGAATGGACCCGGGAAAAGGATGAGTGGAGAACAACCTGGGAAGAGATAGACAGGTGGGCGTGCGATCCAGAGAAAGTGCCGGAGCCTGCCTGGGATTCGCTGGAGCACTGCGAGGAGGGTTACAGGATTATGGAGCTGGAGAAAGGAGCACGAAGGCGCGGTAGGAAGCCCTCGAGGAAACGCCAAAAATTTCTTGGGGAGGGGCTCATGGGGAGTGTGGCGAGTCCAGATAGGAGATCTGCGTCAACTTCCCGTGCTACCCGTGAGGACCCTAAGAAGGAACCTGAGCCAGTCGGGCTGATATTGGAGGTGAGCAATGGGAATGATACAGAGACTGTTAAGGATTTATTGGGGAGGTTGGAGGAGAGTGAAATGAGGGAGCTGCTGTGTTGGTGCGTGAGGCACAAAATCCACCCGACAGAGCGTGTGCGGGAAGTGATGTTACCTGAGTCAGCTCTCCATGCTCGTCCTGAGGTGCGTGCTAACCGTCTGGGAATGACAGTCCCACGAACCAGGCCTCCTGTACGCCTCCCTAGTCCTGCACCTCCTGTAGCAGTTCCACGTACTAACTCTCCTGTGGCAGCCCCTCGTACCAGTCCTCCAGTTCCGGCACCACGCACTAGGCCTAATGTGCGTCTCCAGGGTCCAGTATGCCCTGTTCCTCCTCCCCGCACTAGCCCTGAGATGCGTGTCCCCAGCCCGGTACCACCAGTTCCGGCACCACGCACACGGCCAAATGTGCGTCTCCAGGGTCCAGTATGCACTGTTCCTTCTCCCCGTACTCGCCCTGATGTGCGTGCCCTCAGCCCGGTACCACCAGTGCCGGTACCACGCACCAGGCCTATAGTACGCTTTGAGAGTTCAGTGTGCCCTGTTGTTGTTCCCCGCACTAGCCTGAAGGTGCGTGTCCTTAGCCCGGTGTCTCCAGTTCCGGCACCACGCACCAGGCCTACAGTGCGCCTCATCCGGCCAGAGCCATCTGTCTCCCCAGCGCCATCTGAGCCATCCGTCTCCCCAGCGCCATCTGAGCCATCCGTCTCCCCAGCGCCATCTGAGCCATCCGTCTCCCCAGCGCCATCTGAGCCATCCGTCTCCCCAGCGCCATCTGAGCCATCCGTCTCCCCAGCGCCATCTGAGCCATCCGTCTCCCCAGCGCCGTCTGAGCCATCCGTCTGCCCAGTGCCGTCTGAGCCATCCGTCTGTCCCGAGCCATTAGAGCCGCCCGTCTGTCCCGAGCCGTCAGAGCCGTTAGTCAGTCAGGAGCCGCTAGAGCCATTCGTCAGTCAGGATCTGCCAGAGCCGCCAACCAGACAGGATCTGCCAGAGCCGCCAACCAGACAGGATCTGCCAGAGCCGCCAACCAGACAGGATCTGCCAGAGCCGCCAACCAGACAGGATCTGCCAGAGCCGCCAACCAGACAGGATCTGCCAGAGCCGCCAACCAGACAGGATCTGCCAGAGCCGTCAGCGAGCCATGAGCGTCCAGAGCCGTCAGCCAGCCATGAGCGTCCAGAGCCGTCAGCCAGCCATGAGCGTCCAGAGCCGTCAGATAGCCATGAGCGTCCAGAGCCGTCAGCGAGCCATGAGCGTCCAGAGCCGTCAGCGAGCCATGAGCGTCCAGAGCCGTCAGCCAGCCATGAGCGTCCAGAGCCGTCAGCCAGCCATGAGCGTCCAGAGCCGTCAGCCAGCCATGAGCGTCCAGAGCCGTCAGCTAGCCATGAGCGTCCAGAGCCGTCAGCTAGCCATGAGCGTCCAGAGCCGTCAGCCAGTCATGAGCTGCCCCTCAGCCCAGAGCTGCCATTTATCCAGAACTGCCCCTCAGTCCAGAGCTGTCTCTCTGTCCGGAGCTGCCCTTCAGTCCGGAGTTGCCCCTCTATCCTGAGCTACCTCTCTGTCCTGAGCTATCTCTCTGTCCTGAGCTACCTTATCCCGGTGCTGCCCCTTGTCCCGGTGCTGCCCCTTATCTTAAGGTTACCATCTAAATTAAGTGGGTGTAAAATGAGGGTGGTCATTCTAAGGGGGAGACGTAAGCTGGGATTGACTATGGTGGGGTGGGGACCTCGCCCAGAGCCTGAGCCACCACCGTGGTCAGACGCCCACCCAGACCCTCCCCTAGACTTTATGCTGGTGCGCCCGGAGTTCGCACCTTAAGGGGGGGGTTATGTCACACCCTGGCCTTAGTTATCTTTGTTTTCATGATTATTTTAGTTAGGTCAGGGTGTGACATGGTGAAGTATGTGTTTTTGTATTGTCTAGGGTGTTGTTTGGTTTAGGGGGTTAAGTAGAGTAGATGGTTTAGTGTTCAGTGTAGGTGTCTAGGAAAGTCTATGGTTGCCTGAATTGGTTCTCAATTAGAGACAGCTGGTTATTGTTGTCTCTGATTGGGAGCCATATTTAAGGCAGCCATAGGCTTTAGCTGGTTGTGGGTAATTGTCTATGTCAGTGTGTAGTGGTCAGTGTCAGCACCATTTCTGTTTATATAGCTTCACGGTCGTCAGTTTGTTGTTTTGTTTCGTTTGTTGCTCTTCTCAAATAAAAGAAGAATGTATTTCTCACACGCTGCGTTTTGGTCCTCTCTACAAAGTCAAGACGATCGTGACAGAATTACCCACCAAACCAGGACCAAGCAGCGTGAAAGGATGGAACAGCGCTTAGTGGAGGAATGGACCCGGGAAAAGGATGAGTGGAGAACAACCTGGGAAGAGATAGACAGGTGGGCGTGCGATCCAGAGAAAGTGCCGGAGCCTGCCTGGGATTCGCTGGAGCACTGCGAGGAGGGTTACAGGATTATGGAGCTGGAGAAAGGAGCACGAAGGCGCGGTAGGAAGCCCTCGAGGAAACGCCAAAAATTTCTTGGGGAGGGGCTCATGGGGAGTGTGGCGAGTCCAGATAGGAGATCTGCGTCAACTTCCCGTGCTACCCGTGAGGACCCTAAGAAGGAACCTGAGCCAGTCGGGCTGATATTGGAGGTGAGCAATGGGAATGATACAGAGACTGTTAAGGATTTATTGGGGAGGTTGGAGGAGAGTGAAATGAGGGAGCTGCTGTGTTGGTGCGTGAGGCACAAAATCCACCCGACAGAGCGTGTGCGGGAAGTGATGTTACCTGAGTCAGCTCTCCATGCTCGTCCTGAGGTGCGTGCTAACCGTCTGGGAATGACAGTCCCACGAACCAGGCCTCCTGTACGCCTCCCTAGTCCTGCACCTCCTGTAGCAGTTCCACGTACTAACTCTCCTGTGGCAGCCCCTCGTACCAGTCCTCCAGTTCCGGCACCACGCACTAGGCCTAATGTGCGTCTCCAGGGTCCAGTATGCCCTGTTCCTCCTCCCCGCACTAGCCCTGAGATGCGTGTCCCCAGCCCGGTACCACCAGTTCCGGCACCACGCACACGGCCAAATGTACGTCTCCAGGGTCCAGTATGCACTGTTCCTTCTCCCCGTACTCGCCCTGATGTGCGTGCCCTCAGCCCGGTACCACCAGTGCCGGTACCACGCACCAGGCCTATAGTACGCTTTGAGAGTTCAGTGTGCCCTGTTGTTGTTCCCCGCACTAGCCTGAAGGTGCGTGTCCTTAGCCCGGTGTCTCCAGTTCCGGCACCACGCACCAGGCCTACAGTGCGCCTCATCCGGCCAGAGCCATCTGTCTCCCCAGCGCCATCTGAGCCATCCGTCTCCCCAGCGCCATCTGAGCCATCCGTCTCCCCAGCGCCATCTGAGCCATCCGTCTCCCCAGCGCCATCTGAGCCATCCGTCTCCCCAGCGCCATCTGAGCCATCCGTCTCCCCAGCGCCATCTGAGCCATCCGTCTCCCCAGCGCCGTCTGAGCCATCCGTCTGCCCAGTGCCGTCTGAGCCATCCGTCTGTCCCGAGCCATTAGAGCCGCCCGTCTGTCCCGAGCCGTCAGAGCCGTTAGTCAGTCAGGAGCCGCTAGAGCCATTCGTCAGTCAGGATCTGCCAGAGCCGCCAACCAGACAGGATCTGCCAGAGCCGCCAACCAGACAGGATCTGCCAGAGCCGCCAACCAGACAGGATCTGCCAGAGCCGCCAACCAGACAGGATCTGCCAGAGCCGCCAACCAGACAGGATCTGCCAGAGCCGCCAACCAGACAGGATCTGCCAGAGCCGTCAGCGAGCCATGAGCGTCCAGAGCCGTCAGCCAGCCATGAGCGTCCAGAGCCGTCAGCCAGCCATGAGCGTCCAGAGCCGTCAGATAGCCATGAGCGTCCAGAGCCGTCAGCGAGCCATGAGCGTCCAGAGCCGTCAGCGAGCCATGAGCGTCCAGAGCCGTCAGCCAGCCATGAGCGTCCAGAGCCGTCAGCCAGCCATGAGCGTCCAGAGCCGTCAGCCAGCCATGAGCGTCCAGAGCCGTCAGCTAGCCATGAGCGTCCAGAGCCGTCAGCTAGCCATGAGCGTCCAGAGCCGTCAGCCAGTCATGAGCTGCCCCTCAGCCCAGAGCTGCCATTTATCC
Source organism: Salvelinus namaycush (assembly GCF_016432855.1). NCBI lineage: Eukaryota > Metazoa > Chordata > Actinopteri > Salmoniformes > Salmonidae > Salvelinus > Salvelinus namaycush. The sequence goes on from NC_052334.1 coordinate 32,878,355, forward strand.
AGAACTGCCCCTCAGTCCAGAGCTGTCTCTCTGTCCGGAGCTGCCCTTCAGTCCGGAGTTGCCCCTCTATCCTGAGCTACCTCTCTGTCCTGAGCTATCTCTCTGTCCTGAGCTACCTTATCCCGGTGCTGCCCCTTGTCCCGGTGCTGCCCCTTATCTTAAGGTTACCATCTAAATTAAGTGGGTGTAAAATGAGGGTGGTCATTCTAAGGGGGAGACGTAAGCTGGGATTGACTATGGTGGGGTGGGGACCTCGCCCAGAGCCTGAGCCACCACCGTGGTCAGACGCCCACCCAGACCCTCCCCTAGACTTTATGCTGGTGCGCCCGGAGTTCGCACCTTAAGGGGGGGGTTATGTCACACCCTGGCCTTAGTTATCTTTGTTTTCATGATTATTTTAGTTAGGTCAGGGTGTGACATGGTGAAGTATGTGTTTTTGTATTGTCTAGGGTGTTGTTTGGTTTAGGGGGTTAAGTAGAGTAGATGGTTTAGTGTTCAGTGTAGGTGTCTAGGAAAGTCTATGGTTGCCTGAATTGGTTCTCAATTAGAGACAGCTGGTTATTGTTGTCTCTGATTGGGAGCCATATTTAAGGCAGCCATAGGCTTTAGCTGGTTGTGGGTAATTGTCTATGTCAGTGTGTAGTGGTCAGTGTCAGCACCATTTCTGTTTATATAGCTTCACGGTCGTCAGTTTGTTGTTTTGTTTCGTTTGTTGCTCTTCTCAAATAAAAGAAGAATGTATTTCTCACACGCTGCGTTTTGGTCCTCTCTACAAAGTCAAGACGATCGTGACAATTATGAGCAGTCTTGCAGTATTGTCAGAAGTTTCTTATTTGACTCATCATACTCTGTAAGGTAGAGAGCTATAGTGTAGATTATTACAGTAATAATGTGAGACCTTGCTAGTCACTGTGTCTAGCCGTATGCTGCTCTGGCTGCTTTGAATACTGTAAAGTACATACATTACCATTGCCCCTCTCCTCTCTCTGCTGCCAACCTCTCTCTCCCTCGCAACACACACACACACACACACACACACACACACACACACACACACACACACACACACACACACACACACACACACACACACACACACGCACACACACACACACACACACACACACACGCACACACACACACACACACACACACACACACACACACACACACACACACACACACACACACACACACACAGAGAGAGATGTACAGACAAACCACACACCTTTCAGGTTGGGTGAGCTGGGAGATAGACGCAGGGCCAAAGACTTGGCTGGTAATTAAGGCCCTGGTGCTCCCGTTTGACAGAAAATGAAAGAAAATGTCCCACTCTCTCCCCCCTCTGCTCTCTCTTTCCACCTTCCCTCCTTCTCTCCCTCTCTCTACCTGTTCTCTCCCGCCCTCTCCTCATGCTCTCAGTTTCCTCTCCCTGCCTTCCCTCCCTACCCCCTTCCCTCGGTCGCTCGCCCTCTCTCTCTCCCCCCGTCGGTCTGATTGCCGTCTGGCATCTCTCACCTGAGTGTTCTACCCAGCCTCATTGTGCTGGTGATTACCCTACTGTGGGTAATTGCAGTGCCGTGGCTGTGGATGGTATTTCCTCCCAGGCTCCCCAGGCTCCCAGGGGGCTCTGCTTTATGGTGTGTGTGTGTTTATATGTGTGTCTGAAAGTGTGTCTGAAAGTGTGACTGCTATTGCTTCAACCTCTCAAGTCCTTGACCCAAAAAGGGGGTGAGTTTGTCTGAGCTATTGCTGTTGAATGAGAAAAGGCAGAGAAGGAATATCTGTTTCCCCGGTCATCGAGTTCTATTTCCATCTATAATTATTTGGATCAAAAAACAGTTTGAGGGGAAGGAATGTAAAACATTTCACCCAGCCACCTCCCCCATCTTGGCAGCTGCAGAGACAACTCCTCCCTTCGTCTGCTTCTGTCTATCACTGTCTTCCCTTGTTCCCTCAACCCTGTCTTCACAAGCCTCTCCATCCACCATACTGTCTGTCCTCTCTCTCTGTCTTTCCCCAGTCTCATACTGTCTCCCCCAAAAGCCACCCACAGACCGTACGATTTTGGACTTGGCATGCCACAATTTTGCCTTCCCGGCCTAAATATTCACATCGTGGGCAATATACGTAGGCCGTAAACGATTGTCGGATGTCTTAGCTCATTCAGTGTGACAGGGTCTATGTCTGCCGATTTAAGTACCGTTACGCACGGTCCTAGGCTCCGGCAAAGTTCTGGCTGTGTCAGAATATTTTTTGCCTTTATCGTGTAGTGTGGCTGTTGTTACGAGTCGATCCCGGTGACTGACCAATAGGAACAAGGCCGGCAGTGAGTTTGCACACAATAATAAGATTATTGTGAATAGTCAGAATAATATAGTAGTTTGATTTACACCTTTACATGCTGTGCAAGAAGAACGATTTCCCTAATAACTTTGTTTACATGGCACATCTGAAATCAGGCTACCTGATAGGGTTTTGATAAATGCACAAAATCGCCAATTAAAATGAACGTTTTACCACAGCGACCATGTTATTTTGGGGAAGACTGTTTGATTCACTTCACTCACACATAAGCGTAGAGAGGTTGGCGATGCTGGTGCTGGCACACGCGCAGATCAAATACACCGCCGCAGTTGATGCAGCCTACCTCGGCTGATTTAGCTTCTCAAACCAATCGCAGCATGTGACGACAGAATTGAAGCAAACCGTACAGTCTGTCCAGGTTGATGTCAAGATTTGAATTTGGTATCATCGCACAGTGTGACATGTGATAACCGTAAAAGACTGAATCCGATGTACAGTAGTCTGCATTCCCATGGCTTTCTCCCACGTTCTTGCTTCTGTCTACCCCATCTAACCCTGTTGTCCCCTGCCTCCTTTCTGCCCTCTCCCCCTGTCCCTACCTCTCTGATGAATCCTTCTTCTTCTGCTGGACTGCTACCTTACCCTTCTTCCCACAGACTCCCCCAAGACCTCACACCTCCATGACAGTGTGGAGATTACATAAATGAGTAATGGCATCACAGCCTGCATCATGACAGGTCAATGATCACCTTGCCTCCCCAGACTGGCTGTGCCTTCCAAATGGCCATTGTGTTTTAAAGAGACCTGCTTCTAAAGCTCTGATTACCAAGGCAGTTCTCTCTCTCTCTCTCTGTGTGTGTGTGTGTGTGTGTGTGTGTGTGTGTGTGTGTGTGTGTGTGTGTGTGTGTGTGTGTGTGTGTGTGTGTGTGTGTGTGTGTGTGTGTGTGTGTGTGTGTGTGTGCACGTGCGTGCGCGTGTGCGTGCACGTGTGTGTGTAAAAGAATAAAGGCGTGAAAATAAGAGAAAGGAGAGGGAACGAGAGAGAGAGAGAGAGAGATAAAGGAGAGAGAGAGAGAGAAATGACAAAGAATATTTAGATAGAGCTCCTCTCCTCCTCTGTGCTGCGTACACACATTCTGCAAAATGTAGGTCAGGCAGCCCCAGTCACTCTTAAAAACTGAAGGCTATTTTAGGCTTGCGTGTGTGTAATGTGTGTGTAATGTGTGTACGCGTGTGCCTGTGTGTGCCTGTGTGTATGTGTGTGTAATGTGTGTACATGTCTGCCTGTGTGTACATGTGTGTAATGTGTGTACATGTGTGCCTGCGTGTACATGTGTGCCTGTGTGTACGCGTGTGCCTGTGTGTACGCGTGTGCCTGTGTGTACGTGTGTGTAATGTGTGTACATGTGTGCCTGTGTGTACGCGTGTGCCTGTGTGTACATGTGTGTAATGTGTGTACATGTGTGCCTGCGTGTACGCGTGTGCCTGTGTGTACGCGTGTGCCTGTGTGTACGCGTGTGCCTGTGTGTACGCGTGTGCCTGTGTGTACGCGTGTGCCTGGGTGTGTGTCTCGTGCACAGTCTCCCTGAGCCTATCTCTCTGCTGTGGACTTTCATTGCAAATGGTTTTCACAGGCACCACATGTCAGGCAATATACAACTGCTATTTACAGGCCATATACCCTGGCTCTGATAAATATCACTTTTGAAAAGGGCTAAGTCCATCCTCCCCTCCCACCTCTATGGGTTATAAAATAACAACAATTACACAAACACACCATCACTCACTCCAAAAAGTGTGTGTGTGCGGCGTTAGTGCATATGTGTGTGTTTGTGTGGATTTGTAATGTCTGTCTGTCTGGGCTGTAGTCAGCGCTGCTACTGCCTTGCTGAGGTCACTCTGTCGCTGTCCTTGGTGCTGAAAGAGTAGCACACACTAACCATAATGAATACCATCTCTGCTGTAGGAATGGATTACTAAAACACACACACACAACCCCATAGAGAGAAGTAGGCCAAGGCATTGGGATGTGGGAAGCTACAACACGACACGTCAGGGCTCTGATTTCATCCCCTGTCCCAAATCAAGGCCTTAATCAGACCAATCAGAGAGCAGGGCCAGCGGCACTCAGTGTCTGATTAGAGAACTGGGGGACAGGGAGGAGAGGGGTGAGTGTGTAGAGAGAAGGGAGAGAGGAGATAGAAAAGAAGAGAGGGAGACTCTGAGTTGAGGGAAAAGTAAAGGTTTACGGGAGGAAGGAACTTTTTCTTGTTCTTTTTTTGTAGGAGGGGATGTAACTCTGAAACGAGGGCTGAACGCTGATAGTAGATGTCTCCTTCCCAGGGAGGCAGAGAGAAGTCTTTTGGGCATATGCTTTAGGGTTTTTGTTATTTTTCAACTACAAAAGTAGACAGAGAAGAGAGAGAGGAAGAGAGAGAATGAGATAGGAAGAGAGAGCAGGAAACAGAATGAGAACCCCCAGTGGTTCAAAGGAAAACTGTGAAAACCCACACACACACACACACACACACACACACACACACACACACACACACACACACACACACACACACACACACACACACACACACACACACACACAAACACACCCCGACGCCCCTATCTCCCTAGCAGTATTCCCAGCAACATATTGTGTTGCACAGCTGGCTATTGTAAGCTTTATTATAGAGATGTGGTAATGTCTGTGACTGCAGCTCTGGCTGTGACTGGCTATTTGGACTTCATGGTTGTGTGTGTGTGTGTGTGTGTGTGTGTGTGTGTGTGTGTGTGTGTGTGTGTGTGTGTGTGTGTGTGTGTGTGTGTGTGTGTGTGTGTGTGTGTGTGTGTGCATACATATGTGTGGGTCTGACAGTCTCCCTGAGGAGGGCTTCATTCATCACTGCTGCATCATGAACACCTCCTCTGCTATCTCCTGGACACTCCTCCAATTAACATGCCTACATACAGGACAGACACAGAGACAGGGAGGGATGGAGAGAGAGGGGGGTGGGGGGTGAAGAAGGGAAGAGAGTGAGGGAGAGAGGGAATTTATACATTCCTACCTCTGCCTGTTAAGATAGAGGGCCCGGCAGCCTATTTAGTGGGTGTGAAGCAGCAACAGTTGAGTAGGAGTTGCATTTATAAGTGTACAAATTGTAAAAATGGCTTGCATTCATTGACAAAAATAATAACTTGCAAAAATAATAAACAGTTGGCCAATAGCAGTATTACCTTGACTTGAGGATAGAAGCCTAAGCGCTTTAAACATCAGGCAAAACACCCATAAACACACATCAGAGTATAGACCATTTGTGGTCTTTACATAGTTATAAAGCAAAGTGTTTGATTGTAGCCTAGTAGCGATAGCATAGTTAACTTAGCAAACAATGTTGGGCGTGCAAAAATATGGCGGCCTCCATGTACTTACCACAAATGCCCCATTTGCTAAGTTCGCCGTACTGTAGCTTGCTCTCTGTTACTCTTTCTATATCTGCATTGGCAAAGCATAGGCCTAGGCTACACAATACCAATTCTAGATCCCAGACGCAGGAAACTTGATGAACTGGAACAGTAGACTGTGTTCGCTTGTGTGGGGAGCAATGGAGGGAAATGTTGTGACCTGACGTCACACTGCCGAAATACCTAAAATGGCTCTCTCACTTTCTCTCACAGTGCATCCTCTGTGTTCACCATGCATCTTGCTCTGCGTTTCGTCTCTTGCTCTTTGTTTGTCCCTGGGCGTCTGTGTTTTGAGAGGCAGTGTTATTGCCCTGGTCAGGGGAGATAAATAGGCCTCTTATATCTGGACTGTTTTACATCAGCAGTGGTTGAACCTCCTTGGAGCTGCCAAGCATGCTTTGTCCACCCAACACCCCTTCCTCCCTCTCTCTCTCTCTCTCTCTCTCTCTCTCTCGATCCCTCTCTCTCGATCCCTCTCTCTCGATCCCTCTCTCTCGATCCCTCTCTCTCGATCCCTCTCTCTCGATCCCTCTCTCTCGATCCCTCTCTCTCTCTCTCTCTCTCTCTCTCTCTCTCTCTCTCTCTCTCTCTCTCTCTCTCTCTCTCTCTCTCTCTCTCTCTCTCTCTCTCTCTCTCTCTCTCTCTCTCTCTCTCTCTCTCTCTCTCTCTCTCTCTCTCTCTCTCTCTCTCTCTCTCTCTCTCTCTCTCTCTCTCTCTCACTACTATCTATTTTTCACTCGCACACTTTCTCTCTCTCTCTCCCCCGCTATCTTTGTCTCTTTTCAATTCATAGGACGGCAGAGTTGAAGAGAAATCATGGAGGGTAGCATGGATCATTAGCCATATTTTTTCCCACTTCCTGCAGAATATGATAGATCTAGCTAATTACCGCCTTGCCAAGTCTATTTCATAAAATGACAAGCAGCTATCGGGAGGGAGGAAATCACATTCACTCCGTATATAGCATACATGTTATACTATGTGACTATTCATGAGTCTATCATCAGCTTCCTTCTCAAAGGAAGGAAGCTGAAGCCAAACGCTATCATACAGCGTGGGTAATTATGATTTGCATGGAGATTTGAATTCCTAAGTATGGATATTGTTTTTTCATTCTTTGCAGAAAATGAACTTGAAAGAGTGGTGATCCCTTTCTCTCCCATCAAACGTCTGCTGTTGTGGGCAACGGAGGAAGCAGAGGTCTGGACCAAAGAGCAATCTCACCCCAAACCATTTCAGGTACAGTTACAGCAACCATTTCAGTCATAATGATACGGTACATCTTGATAATCTCATAACCCTGTTTTAAGATGTCGAGCCACACCTCTGTCATACTCAATCCCAACCATTAAAGGCAAAGATACCAAACTCTGTCACACCCAAACCTTTCCACAAGCTCGTCTCAGAGTGATAGCTACCTACCTACAACAACGACACTCACTGGAGAAAATGTTGACAGCAGATTTCCATCCTTATCTCTCCCTCTCTATCTCCCTCTATCTCCGGCACCCACTCAGTTGCTATCAGCCTGGTCCTTCACAACTATTCAGATGCACTTAGATGGAGATAGCATGCATGTTTACTGTCACTGTGTGATGCATGGCGTAAATACCTAGTTGCAGTGAAATTTGATCATGCAAGTGTGGTTTTCAGAAAAATCCCCAATGACTCACTGAGGAATACCAACGCAGGCTGAGGAGTGGGGCGGTGGAGAGGTGTGGGGGGGTGTGGGGGTAGCACCATATGCCTGAGACATATTCTCCCAAAACTTCAAGGTGAAACAAAGGAAAACCGATAACGATGTGAATTGTGGTCCCAGCCCCTACCACACACACGCACACGCACACGCACACGCACACGCACACGCACACACACACACACACACACACACACACAGACGGCACAGAAAGGGCACGAATGAGAGTTATTCTGCCTCTTATCTGCAATATACAGTATAAATACGGTAAAACGGTATGAACATTGGGGAAACAGATCTTCCTTATCTTTCCATTACTGCCAGCTATTACATCTGTGACATTTGTGTAAAAAAACGGGCGGGTGAGGAGGGTGGGGAGGGTGAGGAGGGCTCATAACACCCAGAGGGGCGGACGAGTCTCAGACAGGCTTTCAGGGACCTGGGCACCGGTCTCACAAGGGGCCTTGATGGAGGAAGTGGCGGCGACGGAGATGCTGTTGTTGGTGTCATGGCAGCTGAGAGAAGCCCTTAGAGAGAATCTGACAACTGTAGATAGGCATGGTGTTTGTGTGTGTGTTGTGTGTTTGTCTGTGGAACTCCCTCACTCACCATAGCCAGGAGGAAATAGCTCACGTTGTGTTTTCGGACATAAAGTGTAGCACTGTTGAGGTCAGGTGTTGAGTGCTTCCCATATGGTTGTTGAAAAACACCAGTGCAAAGCAGAGCATTATCATGTTGAGCCTGGCTAGTCTCAGCAGGTGACGACTAATTGAGTTTCTGTCATGCAGTTCATTCATTGTCCCTCATATTTGCTCCTTTGCTCTGTCTGTCTCTCGTGAGCCAAATGTCAACGTAAATAGAGTGTGGTGAGTTGGGCCACACGGATTGATAACTTCTTGTTTTTTTCCCCTGAGGTAGGATTTCCTCTTATTACCATGGAAACCCCTGTGCCGGTCCACAGAAATATAATTTCAGGCTCTCCTCCTCCACCCCCCCTCCCAAAAACACCCCGCCGTTCGCCACACTAATAAGATTTACTAGGTACCGTTGGCTTTGATCATTTTATTTTCCCCGTTTGAAACATTTATGGCCAGCATAAAAAAAAACACGACGGCTTCCACCATTAGGACTGAAGGCTTCAGTGGCACTTTAATAAATCATGGAGCCTTAAAGAGACATCCAAACCCGGCTAGCTTGTGATAGTCCACAACTCAGCGAGCGCTCATATGTTCAGTAACATGAATAACAGAATGCGCCCCTTCTTTCAACTCATCAACGGTTAATGCTCCTCTGACCAGTCGGGATCCACTTTTACTGTGTGATGATGGCTCTAGTATGGGAGACATTGTGGAGTGGGAGTGATGTGATATCTGTGAGATTAAAAAGAGGATTTACAGATGAGACATTGATTTGAGAGGCATGCAGAACATTGTGTACACAGTGAATAATGTGGTCAAGCGGAATATGGGAGGGATATAATTATACTCTATATATATGACTTTGTTTGAGGAATGAGCCAAGTGGTATAAAGCAAAGATGACACCTTTAGGTAGAAAGTAGTACAGGTGCCCTTTAATGGAGAAGCGTGACTGTGTTGGCGAACGATGGAATATCATAATCCATACACAAATATGGACCAGAAGAAGAACCAATGCAATTATGCATTTGTTTTCACAGTACATTTGCATACATATTTCAAAGCACCATGAAGGAAAGGTTTGGGTGACATTAGCACCTGGCAAAATCTACATTTCTTAATCCTTTTAAAGAGAAAATAAATGCAATTTCACAGTGTCAGAAACAGTGAAGCTTTGGCACCAGGCAATTACTGTCGGGATAAATTGGGGTGTAGGTGTCTCTGTGTGTGTTCATAAGAGAGAGTGACAGACGGGCGGCCGGGCAGACAGACAGACAGACCCAGGTGCCAGGCCGTGAAAGCCACTCTTCTCTTGGCACAGGCCCTGGCAGGGCTTCTATCTCTGACTATCTGTTTGTGTCTCCTCTGCAGATGGAGGTGAATGCAGACGAGAAGCGCCATCGCACACGCTCAAAAGGTATCCGAGGTGCGTCTGCACTCTCCTCAAATCACTGCAGGCGCCACTCAGGGTGACCTTACCCCAACCCACAAGCACACACGTACACACAAACACACACAAATACACACAAACACACACACACAGGTCTCTCACTCACTACTTCACTCTTCTCCTCACACTGCCTCTCACCTCACAAGCCATCCTATATGAGACACTCTTGAATTCACAATTCTCCAGGCAGTCTATCCAGCCAATTACATCGTGCTATTGTGCCTGCCTCCATTGAATATGGTTTTCACTGTTTTTAACCTTGATGAAAGCATGCTTTTAAGATATAGGGATTACTCTTTTTCTTTCGCATCCCCTCACTCATTATTTTCTCCCCATCCCTCTCTGCCTGCCCTCTCTCTTCCATCTCTCTCTCGCTCCCCTCTCTCTCTCTCCCCTCCCTCCCTCTCCTCTCTCTCTTCCCTCTCTCTCTCCCCTCCCTCTTTCCCCATCCCTCTCTCCCCTCTCACTCATCTCTCTCTCTTCCCTCTCTCTCTCCCCTCCCTCTTTCCCCATCCCTTTCTCCCCTCTCTCTCTCTTCCTGTATTTCTCAGTGCCTGTGGAACCAGCGATACCAGAGCTGTTCAGGTCAGTATTACTGATAAACATTGTCCCTGTTCCCCTGCCTTTCCAGCTAACCCCCATGTGTGAGTGAAAGAGGGAGGGAGGTAGAGAGGGGGAGGGAGAGGCTGAGAGATGAAAGGCCACGAGGGCCGATAATGGCTGTGGAGTACTCCCAGCCTCTCAGTGTGCAGCGAGAGACGAGCACTACAATCACCTCTTCAGACAGGAGGGCGACGCCATTTACTCTGCATGCTACTTCCTTGGGCTTCCTCTCTCTTTTATTCTCATCTCTCACTTTCTCTCCCTTATTCACTCTGTATCTCACTTCATCTGTACCAATCGCTCTCTCGCTCTTTTCTCTCTAACTCTCTTCCTTTCTGTCTCGCTATCCCGTTTCTCCGTTTTTTTTCTTCTCTATCTATCCTGACAAACCCTATTGCCAGTAAATAATTAAAGTCGAAGTTCTCTTTGATCAAATCTAACTTATTAAAACCCACTGCAAACTCCATCGTTAGCCTGTACTGACAGGTGGTTAGACCTGTCAGTACAGTGGGCATAAGATGATCCTGAATTGACCCTTGTGTGTTGTCCCTGCTAACTAAGTTCATTGAATTGATACCAATCATACCAAGATGGCATAGCAGTCAGACGTCCTTTGTCCTTTGTCTTGTCGTGTCCCGTGTATATATATATTTACATCTTTCTTTGCATATCTTTTATATATTTTCTTTTCCAAGAACTCAACTTCAAAACACTCTCCTGTAACCCGCCCCACCAATTAAAAAAAAAAAGTATTATTTACCTCAAATCTGAAATCCACAATAGAAGCTAGCCAGAAGCTAACCAGAAGCTAGCCAGAAGCTAACCAGATGCTAGCCAGAAGCTAGCCAGAAGCTAACCAGAAGCTAGCCAGAAGCTAACCAGAAGCTAACCAGAAGCTACCCAGAAGCTAGCCAGAAGCTTTACTGGCTAACGTTAGTATTCAGCTAACCACGGTTTGTGGTCATCATCTATCCTTTTAAAAAAAATAAAAATTACCCCCTTTTCTCCAAAATTTCGTGGTATCCAATTGTTAGTAATTACTATCTTGTCTCATCGCTACAACTCGGGAGAGACGAAGGTTGAAAGCGATGCGTCCTCCGAAACACAACCCAACCAAGCCGCACTGCTTCTTAACACACCGCGCCTCCAACCCGGAAGCCAGCCGCACCAATGTATCGGAGGAAACACCGTGCACCTGGCCACCTTGGTTAGCGCGCACTGCGCCCGGCCCGCCGCAGGAGTCGCTGGTGCGCGATGAGACAAGGATATCCCTACCGGTCAAACCCTCTCTAACCCGGACGACGCTAGGCCAATTGTGCGTCGCCCCACGGACCTCCCGGTCGCGGCCGGTTGCGACAGAGCCTGGGCGCAAACCCAGAGTCTCTGGTGGCACAGCTAGCTGCGATGCAGTGCCCTAGACAACTGCGCCACCCGGGAGGCCCCATTAGCTATCCTTTAGCTCGAAAAGCTATCACCAGTTTTGTACAACGCGACTCAGACCAGAGCATACCGGACCTATTTTCTCTCCATATCCCCGGATTTCAACCGCAAGCTCTGGACATTTACACCTGGATCTCGCAGCTAGCTAGCTGCTATCCGAGTGACTTTTGGCTTACGTCGGTCCCGGAGCAAACATCAATTATTCCGGAGATAGCCAGCTGAAGAGTTCCATCAGCCACTCCTGGGTTACAATCACCTATCCGGACCCGTTTTACTGCCGATGCAGAGCCCCACCGGGCCTTCATGACTGACTACCGATGTTATCTGCCCGAGGGAGTTATCCAACTGGCACCTCCTTCGCGACGTTACCTGAACGCCCATCTGCGGCCCGCTAATCGTTAGCTCTCTTATCGGCTGCTATCGAACAATTTGTCTTGGGTCACTATAACTATATATATTTTGCCAATTGGATTGATCCCCTCTACCGCACGGAACCCCACTAATCTACCGACGGAAACGCACGAGGTGGCTAAAAACAGACCTCCATCCTATGCTAGCTTGCTACTGATGGCCCGGCTAGCTGTCTGAATCGCCGTTACCCCAACCAACCTCACTACTCACTGGACACTTATGATCACTTGACTAAGCATGCCTCTCCTTAATGTCAATATGCATTGTCCATTGCTGTTCTGGTTAGTGTTTATTGGCTTATTTCACTGTAGAGCCTCTAGCCCTGCTCATTATACCTTATCCAACCTTTCAGTTCCACCACCCACACATGCGATGACATCACCTGGTTTCAATGATGTTTCTAGAGACAATATCTCTCTCATCATCACTCAATACCTAGGTTTACCTCCACTGTATTCACATCCTACCATACCCTTGTCTGTACATTATACCTTGAAGCTATTTTATCGCCCCCAGAAACCTCCTTTTACTCTCTGTTCCGGACGTTCTAGACGACCAATTCTCATAGCTTTTAGCCGTACCCTTATCCTACTCCTCCTCTGTTCCTCTGGTGATGTAGAGGTGAATCCAGGCCCTGCAGTACCTAGCTCCACTCCTATTCCCCAGGCGCTCTCATTTGATGACTTCTGTAACCGTAATAGCCTTGGTTTCATGCATGTTAACATTAGAAGCCTCCTCCCTAAGTTTGTTTTATTCACTATTTTAGCACACTCTGCCAACCCGGATGTTCTAGCCGTGTCTGAATCCTGGCTTAGGAAGACAACCAAAAATTCTGAAATCTCCATCCCTAACTACAACATTTTCCGACAAGATAGAACGGCCAAAGGGGGCGGTGTTGCAATCTACTGAAAAGATAGCCTGCAGAGTTCTGTCCTACTATCCAGGTCTGTACCCAAACAATTTGAACTTCTACTTTTAAAAATCCACCTCTCTAAAAACAAGTCTCTCACCATTGCCGCCTGCTATAGACCACCCTCTGCCCCCAGCTGTGCTCTGGACACCATATGTGAACTGATTGTCCCCCATCTATCTTCAGAGCTCGTGCTGCTAGGCGACCTAAACTGGAACATGCTTAACACCCCAGCCATCCTACAATCTAAGCTTGATGCCCTCAATCTCACACAAATGATCAATGAACCTACCAGGTACCACCCCAAAGCCGTAAACACGGGCACCCTCATAGATATCATCCTAACCAACTTGCCCTCTAAATATACCTCTGCTGTTTTCAACCAAGATCTCAGCGATCACTGCCTTATTGCCTGCATCCGTAATGGGTCAGCGGTCAAACGACCTCCACTCACCACGGTCAAATGCTCCCTGAAACACTTCAGCGGAGCTAGACAATCTGGACCCTTTCTTTCTAAAATGATCTGCCGAAATTGTTGCAACCCCTATTACTAGCCTGTTCAACCTCTCGTGTCGTCTGAGATTCCCAAAGATTGGAAAGCAGCTGCGGTCATCCCCCTCTTCAAAGGGGGGGACACTCTTGACCCAAACTGCTACAGACCTAAATCTATCCTACCCTGCCTTTCTAAGGTCTTCGAAAGCCAAGTCAACAAACAGATTACTGACCATTTCGAATCCCACCATACCTTTTCCGCTATGCAATCTGGTTTCAAAGCTGGTCATGGGTGCACCTCAGCCACGCTCGAGGTCCTAAACAATATCTTAACCGCCATCGATATGAAACAATACTGTGCAGCTGTATTCATTGACCTGGCCAAGGCTTTCGACCCTGTCAATCACCACATCCTCAACGGCAGACTCGATAGCCTTGGTTTCTCAAATGATTGCCTCGCCTGGTTCACCAACTACTTCTCTGATAGAGTTCAGTGTGTCAAATCGGAGGGCCTGTTGTCCGGGCCTCTGGCAGTCTCTATGGGGGTGCCACAGGGTTCAATTCTTGGACCGACACAATGTCAAATACAGGTAGCCTCACATTAAGCGTTACTCTCTCGCGGGAATTCCACTAACGGCCCGTATGTAGCCACACGAAGCTGCTGCTCATTCCTTTTGCTCGAAAATTGATAAATGGTTAAAAAAAAGTAAGACACGTGTTCATACCAGCTCTACCTGCACCCGTCGACGACACAAGTTGTTCTGCTTCCACGAGCACATCCAATGCTAGCATCAGTAATTCTACATTTGTTGTTAGCCCAGCTAGCATGGAACTAACAGTTGTGAATCTGATGCAACCGAAGAGCTACTTCCCCCTTATCCGGGAAAGCACCGAACAACAGACAGGGACGTTGTACCATCGAAGAGGTGCAAATATGATGAGGACTACATTAATTTGGGGTTCACTTATATTAGGAGTAGTGCCTTTCCTCAGCCACAGTGTGTTATATGTGCAAAAGTACTATCTGATGAAACCTTCACTCTTGCACAGACATTTAGAAACAAAACATGCCAATTTGAAAAATAAACCACAGGAGTTTTTGGAGCGAGAAGTAAGACGACTTTCAAGTAGTAAGACATGTATAAAAGCAACAGATACCATTAATAAGAAGGGGCTAGACGTGTCTTATATAGTGAACTACCGAGTGGCTAGGACAGCAAGCCCCATACTATTGTGGTGGACTTAATTCTTCCTGCTGGGACAATGGCTGGCTTTTCCCTTAGCATGGCTGGGACAATGCTGAGGGAAAAGGCCCAAAAACTATACAGACAATGCCTTCATCAAATAACACTGTTTCACGACGCATCAGTGACATGGCAGGAGACATTTTGAAACAATTACTGCTTCGCATACAAGCCAGTGAATTCTATGCGTTACAGCTGGATGAGTCAACAGACGTGGCGGGTCTGGCATACCTCCTGGTATATGTCCGATACGTTTATGGGAGGTCAATTAAGGAAGACATCCTCTTCTGCAAACCACTGGAAACCACGACAACTCCTCGTCCGAGGAGGAGAATTTAGAAGGATCAGAGGACCAATGCGCAGCGTGGTAATTGTTCATCTTAATTTAATAAAGGTGAACACTCAAATACAAAAACAACAAATGTGACAACCGAAACAGTTCTATCTGGTGCAGACACACAAAGACTGAAAACAACCACCCACAAAACCCAACACAAAACAGGCTACCTAAATATGGTTCCCAATCAGAGACAACACAAAACACCTGCCTCTGATTGAGAACCATATCAGGCCAAACACAGAAATAGGAAAACATAGAAATACAAAACTAGACTGCCCACCCCAACTCACGCCCTGACCATACTAAATAAAGACACAACAAAGGAAATAAAGGTCAGAACGTGACACTCGTTCTTACGTTTAATGAATGCATCATATAGTGTGTGTGTGGCAAGCTTACAATGATGACAAAAAACAACATTTGAGAGTGCACTGACCCTGGTGCTAGATGGGGTACAGCTGGTGGTTGAATGTTTGAAGGTGTACGGGACTATAAAAAGTTTGGGAACCACTGTCCTAGACCATGAAACCCATTGATGGGATCAGCCCACTGGATCTCCCTGCATCGATGATGGACAACCTTACATTGGTGCTCCAGTTATCCACTAAGAGTTCTCATGTATGTCTTATATTTGGCCATTTAATCCTGGTTCAAAGATACTTTTATACTTTCATCCATGGGTTTAATTAAGTCCTTTACAGGCTGGGATACGTTTTTTTGAGACATAACATTCTGGACCCACATATCAATAAATAATATCCCACCTGGACGCCTACAGTATAGCTTTCTGATTTCCACAGACAGTGTGGCTCCCCATCTCTATCTCTCTCTTCCCCCTCTTTTCTTTCTTTCTTTCTCTCTCTCTGCTCTCTCCCTCTCTCTCTTTCCTTTCTCCACCGCTGCCTGCAGATGGCAATTAGTCAGCGGATCGATGGCCAGCCCATCTCCAGGCCGAGGCGTCCATAATGCCGATAATGCCGCTCGATGGCGTCGCTCCCCAGAGAGAGGATAGTCATCAGGGCAAATACGCTTGACTTTCCGTGACGGTTCTGTCTGGTCTGGTCTGGGGAGATATGCCACTGTGATACTGGAGAGGGTTATGATGGTTATGATGAGGATTAGGCTAAAATGAGAGGAGGGGCTAGGTGAGGGAGTAAAACCAGATTGGAGTGTGAATTACCATAACAGTGCATACGGTACATACGTATAGGAGTACACTGAGAGTGCATTGGGGGTAGAGTAAAGGTAGAAATGTTATATGATTTTAAAGGGGGAGGAACATCCAATAAAAGTGTGGAGAAGAAAACAGAAACTGAACAACATATTAATAGTAGATGGATGGACAGATGGAACAAGGGAAGAGTGGATAATTGTCTGTTATGTGCATACTCAGTGTGGAGAATGGTGAGCTGTGTGCATACTCAGTGTGGAGAATGGTGAGCTGTGTGCATACTCAGTGTGGAGAATGGTGAGCTGTGTGCATACTCAGTGTGGAGAATGGTGAGCTGTGTGCATACTCAGTGTGGAGAATGGTGAGCTGTGTGCATACTCAGTGTGGAGAATGGTGAGCTGTGTGCATACTCAGTGTGGAGAATGGTGAGCTGTGTGCATACTCAGTGTGGAGAATGGTGAGCTGTGTGCATACTCAGTGTAGAGAATGGTGAGTTATGTCCATACTCAGTGTGGAGAATGGTGAGTTACGTGCATACTCAGTGTGTGTTTCTGTTTCATCGCAGCTGTCCTACACAAGGCTGTGATGGAAGTGGACATGTCAGCGGCAAATATGCAAGACATCGAAGGTAAAACAATCTCCTTTTGGTCTTATTTCAGTAACGGATTATCCATTCTTTCCACTTTTACTGTACACTAATGATATCCATTTTTTTTACTGGTATATCCTTTATTGAAACGCATTCCGATAGCCTACCATAATTGTTTCCCCTCAGCCAGGTTTGATGGGCAGGTTACTGCACTAATATGTATTCCGATCCCTTTGTCATTTGCATATGTACAGTGGGATATGCTAATCATGTTTTCTAGTGCATAAGCTCTCCATAAAGCTATTCATAAACAAGCACTCAAAATGGAAGGATCTGTCTCCTCTCTAAAGGACATGCCTGTGTTCTATTCCTTCCCCTTTGTTCTAAAATACCAGGCTCATTGTGAACTAATCCCATTTTCACAGTCAAACAAAGAGGGGGTTGCTGCCTTACATAACCGGAACCAGACACTTTGGGCTTCTCCTAAATACGCTGTCAAAAGTATTGGTAGAATCACCCCTTTTCAGATAAAGGCTGTGACTATTGTGTATATATTATGTGTATCACAGGAGGTTGGTGACACCTTAATTGGGGAGGACAGGTCCGTCGCAATGGCTGGAGCGGAATTAGTGGAACGGTATCAAATACATCAAACACATGGTTTCCAGGTGTTTGATGCCATTCCATGTCTGCCGTTCCAGCCGTTATTATGAGCCGTCCTCCCCTCAACAGCTTCCACCGACGTGTATACTAACTTGTGGTTCTCATGCGTGGGTACCATATCACCACAAACACTATGTTAATCATTATGACATCACATGCGTCAGACCCGTTCAGACTCGTCTCTTAAACAGAGCATTTGTATTTGTCTCTTACTAAATACAGGCAGAGCCGTTCTCTCTCTGTCAGCTCCTCTTGGGCTGAAATGTTCAGAACAGTTGAGGAAGGTGGGCGGGAGAGAAAGGAAGAGAGAGAGAGAGTATTTGAGCAAGGCAGTCTTAGCCAGGCATGCTGATGGATTGAGCCTCTCGTTTGTTTTATTTATCTTCAATTATCCGCTGAGCAAAGCAAAGCACTGGCTGGTGGGATGGACACGTCACACTAAGAGGAGGAGTGTTTCTTTGTCTTCTCTTTGTGTGTGAGAGAGAAAGAAAGAGAAAGAAAAAGAGAGAGCGAAAACAGAGATGGGAAACAGTGCATGGCTATGCAGCCTTCTCCATACTGTCCGTCCTCTCTCTTCTCTCTCGCTATAAAGATACATATGGTACAGAGCGCTGCTGTCTATCAACTGTGCTGACGTCCAAGATGGCGGCAAGACCTAAGCCAGAGGGCCGCCAGCCTCTGAGGGGGTTTGAGTAATGACCCCATCCAGACAAGGGCAAGTAATTATAACACTGGAAATCCTGGCACGTGACCAGGGTGGGAGATTTCTGTGGGAAAGCTAGTGTGTGTGTATGTGTGTTCACGTGTGTGTGTGTGTGTGTGTGTGTGTGTGTGTGTGTGTGTGTGTGTGTGTGTGTGTGTGTGTGTGTGTGTGTGTGTGTGTGTGTGTGTGTGTGTGTGTGTGTGTGTGTGTGTGTGTGTGTGCGCACACGTGTGTGACTTAGTTTAGTTCCCGATTCACCGACACGGTCATCACATTCTACAATGATTTTGAATAATTAAAATGTTAAATTAACTGGATAATGTCTTGGACTGCCATGTTTCAGCTCTGACACAGGCGATTAAAGCTTCCACTAGAACTACTAGCCTCTCTCATTCCACCAACCAGTGGACAGAGAAAACCTGTGTCTTAACAGAGATGGAGTTAGAACAGGTAGCTAGAGACAATTCCAAAGAACAGTATGCACATCCAAAACTGTCCACAGTTGCAGGGTACAACAATTCCACAAGGAAAGTTGATGAATACCCACACAATTAATGCATTGTTTAATCAGCAACTAGTTGGACCTCAAAGGGTTTTCATCAGGCTTAACTAAGGTTTAGCAATGATGCATCTCCATCTTCGTTTTTCTCTCATGCTCCCACTCTGACTTGTTCCTCTTCCTTACTCTCTCTCTCTCTCTCTCTCTCTCTCTCTCTCTCTCTCTCTCTCTCTGTCTCCCCCCTCTATCTCTCTCTCTCTGCCCCCCTCTCTCGCTCTCTCTGTCTATCTCTCTCTCTCTGTCTCTCTGTCTCTCTCTCGCTCTCCCTCTCTCTCTCTCTCTCTCTGTCTCTCTCTCTCGGCCATCTCCGGCAGCTAATTTCTCCTTCAGATGGTTCCGTGCTCATTTGCATACTTATCAAAGTGGTTTGACTATCCGACAGAAGCTCTAAGAAGGTGGGATCATTAATATGTTAATTAGTCCCTTTCTCCGCTCTCTGCACGGCGTGCCAGCGATATCCTCTTTCCTCTCCAGCCTAGCCGCGCTGCAATTCACAAAGCCTTAGAACGCATGCCGCAGACCCAGAAATGCCATAACATAAGACTATTCACACCCTGCTGATGGTTCCATGCAGTCCCAGTAAACCATAGTCTCTGTTTGTCTGTAGCCTACGATTTTATTTTATTATCGTGTCAGGCATCTTCAGGATGCCCAGCCCACATTGTATTTACTGTAGCAAAATAAGATAATCATGTCTATACATACAGTGCCTTCGGAAAGTATTCAGACCCCTTGACTTTTTCCACATTTAGTGACTTTGCAGCCTTATTCTAAAAGGGATTAAATAAAACATTTCCCCAGCAATCTACACACAATACCCCATAATGACAAAGCAAAAACAGGGTTTTAGAAATGTTTGCAAATGTATATATATATAGAAAAAAAACGGAAATACCTTATTTACATAAGTATTTAGAACCTTTGCACCTGACTCAAAATTGAGCTCAGGTGCATTCTGTTTCCGTTGATTATCCTTGAGATGTTTCTACAACTTGATTGGAGTCCACCTGTGGTAAATTCAATTGATTGGACATGATTTGGAAAAGCACACACCTGTCTATACAAGCTCCCACAGTTGACAGTGCATGTCTGAGCAAAAACCAAGAAATGAGGTCAAAGGAATTGTGAGACAGGATTGTGTCGAGGCACAGATCTGGGGAATGGTCGAAAAAATGTCTGCAGCATTGAAGGTCCCCAAGAGTACAGTGGCCTCCATCATTCTTAAAAGGAAGAAGTTTGGAACCAACAAAACTCTTCTTAGTGCTGGCCGCCCGGCCAAACTGAGCAATCGGGGGAGAAGGGCCTTGGTCAGGGAGGAGACCAAGAACCCAATGGTCACTCTAACAGAGCTCCTGAGTTTCTCTGTGGAGATGGGAGAACCTTCCAGAAGGACAACCATGTCTGCAGCACTCCACCAATCAGGCCTTTATGGTAAAGTGGCCAGACGGAAGCCACTTCTCAGTAAAAGGCACATGACAGCCCGCTTGTCTGATAAAACCAAAATTGAACTCTTTGGCCTGAATGCCAAGCGTCACGTCTGGAGGAAACCTGGCACCATCCCTACGGTAAAGCATGTTGGTGGCAGCATCATGTTGTGGGGATGTTTTTCAGCGGCAGGGACTGGGAGACTAGTCAGGATATGAAAACCTGCTCTAGAGCGCTCAGGACCTCAGACTGCGGCAAAGGTTTACCTTCCAACTGGACAATGAACCTAAGCACACAGTCAAGACAACGCAGGAGTGGCTTCGGTACAAGTCAGAGCTCGGACTTGAACCTGATCGAACATCTGTGGAGAGACCTGAAAATAGCTGTGCAGTGACACTCCCCATCCAACCTGACACAGCTTGAGAGGATCTGAACTCCCCAAATACAGCTGTGCCAAGCTTGTAGCGTCATACCCAAGAAGACTCAAGGCTATAATCGCTGCCAAAGGTGCTTCAACATGGTACTGAGTAAAGGCTCTGAATACTTATGTCAAGTGATATTTCTGTTTTTTATTACATTTGCTAAAATATAAAATAAAATGTTTTTGCTTTGTCATCATGGGGTATTGTGTGTAGATTGATGAGGGAGAAAAACTATTTCATCAATTTTAGAACAAGGCTGTAATGTAACAAAATGTGAAAAAGTGGGGGGTCTGAATACTTTCCGAATGGACTGTATATATAAACATACGTTTATACAGCAGTGAAAAACAATTCAGAAAACAAAACAAAAACATTTCAAGTTTACAACTGATCTTGTTGAAGCTTTGAGGATAAAATTTGCAACCAAGAATAGGTATTTTCAAATAGCCATTCAAACTTTTCTTCATATCTAATCAAGAATAGTTCCTGATTTCTTTGCAACATTTTATCAAACAGTATAACTCTCAAATCATCATATAAAGTACAATGAAATAAAAATGGCAGTTCATTCTCGACCTGCCCTAAATCACAGACAGTACATAGTCGCTCTTCTTCATCTATGGCGTTGAACCTACATACATCAATTGACAAAGGCAGTAGCCCGGTTCTCAACGGGGCACAAACGGACCTTTGGTTTCTGGTTAGGTGAGGGGTGACATAAGGTTCTGGATCGTAGCTGTTTCTGATATGGTTGTATGTTCTGAGTTTTGGTTTTAGCCATATGTCAGTTGACCGTTTTTCTTTGTAGCTTAGGGTTAACTTGCACCGAGCTGTCTGTTTAAACTACTAGAATACAGCTCAGAAATCCATGCATACCCCACAGAACATGCCACTAGAGGTCTCTTCACAGTCCCCAAGTCCAGGACAGACGATGGGAGGTGCACAGTACTACATAGAGCCATGACTACATGGAACTCTATTCCACATCAGGTAACTGATGCAAGCAGTAGAATCAGATTTTTGTTTTAATTATAAAACTACACCTTATGGAAATACAAACTTGTGTTTGATCCTATTAGCATTGCATTGTAACTTGTTTCTAAATATGTGTTGTAGATCAGATTCCTTAAATATAGTCTATGTGTATGAAATGAAATGACTGGGCTTCAATGGATCTCTATGTTATATAAGTCCAGGGCCAGGGGTTCATTTATGGAGCTGACCAAGTGTAATAATATCATTCCAACGGATTTATCTGTAGGTGGAGGTTAATGGGGTAGGAATATTGGATGGCAATAACAGGCCCATGGCAGGATAGTTTGGCCAGCCGTTTTAGATTAGTCAACTCTCATCAAGTCTCAACGCTGATAGATAATTGGCTGGCTGGTGTTATTAAGACAGAGGGACTACAGCAGGCTTCTCTAACGCCTGGTGTGACTAAAAATCACTAGACAATGTTCTATTAGACGAAGCATTAATAGCTGATGCTGTTAACATGGCATCCAGGGATTTGATGGAAGTTCCTTTGCCCATAAGAAATCCAATCAAAATGGTATTTTCTTTTTTCTTCTATTTTCTAGAACATATGTACTGTTTATTTTCCCTCTCTCTGTTTTCCTCTGAAGTTTTGTGAAAATTCATCACACGTTAATTATGTGTGAGAAAAAAAACGAAGCAGGGTTTTTTTTATGGTGTGAACATGCCAAGGGGTCAAGGCAGGGCAGTAGATCCCGCCCACTCAGGCCATACTTAATAATGACTCTCACTTTGAACCCACTTACTGTCTGGAAGGTTGATTGACAGATAGTGTCTGTGGTGTCGGGGGTGAACAAGCCCCTCTGGACCACGACTAGAGTTACAGAGCAGTGGCAGCTAAATTACACCTTAGGAAGGACCTCTGGCTCAGAGAGAGCGAGGGAGGGAGGGCTGATGAATGAAGAATGGATGTGAGATGAGAGGCAGAGGTTGAACCGTGTGGGTCCACAGAGCACATAGAAGATGAGAGGAATGAGTAACACACCAGGCAGATCGCTCAAGAGTGACTCTGAAATTGGACATCTATTCATGTCCTGGATAGTGGGGACATGGATAGGGGCAATTGTGAGGGCTATTACCATCAAGTAGGCTTGGGTTTTGCTAGGGCGTTGTGGATGGGAATAATCCAGTAATCCCATGACTCTGGATAAGGTTTATTCCCAGTGGTGGAAACTCATTGTTAATTTTTTTGTTTTAATCCTATCCCAAACCTTCACCCATAACTTAACCATTCGGAATGAATGCCTGACCTTTATGTTTTAACCCTTATTCCAAACCTTAACCCTTAATCCAATGACTCCGGATCAGAAGGTATCCTGTTCAATTCCAGTGGTGGAAACACATTTTTTTATTTTTTTGTTTTGACCCTATCCCAAACCTTAACCCTTAATTTAACCATTTTGATTGAATACCTAGCCTTAATGTTTTAACATTATCCCAAACCCTATCCTAAGTTCAGTTGGTAGAGCATGGCATTTGTAAAGCCATGATAGTGGGTTCGATTAGGGGACCACCCATTCGTAAAATGTATGCACGCATGACTGTAGGTCGCTTTGAAGAAAAGTGTCTGATGAATGGCATAAAACCCAGGGTGTCAAAAACATTTAGTAATTTGATGTTTGGAGCAACTTCAAAATTTGACATGTGGATGAACGTCTAATTCTGCGGTGAGACTCTAAGAGCTTGTTGACACACATACTGAGTAACGCACGTACACACACACACACACACACACACACACACACACACACACACACACACACACACACACACACACACACACACACACACACACACACACACACACACACACGCGCACACACACACACACACACACACACACACACACACACACACACACACACACACACACACACACACACACACACACACACACACACACACACACATTTCATGGGGTGATGAGACCCAGCATGAAACCATTAGATACACAGTCCTAATCAGTCACTATTAGCATTTCATAATTCTCACATAGTGTTTATCAGTCATTCGCAATCATTCACTAATACACATTTAGAAAATGTATGCACATACAGTACAGTCCATGTAATCACCTCTGCACACAGCTAGTAATACAGTTTTTTACAATCCCTTTGGCACTAATTTCAGAACCGTGTGGTCATTTTTCAAAACTCTAGACACAAAACTCAAAACGGTCATCACTTGTAACACAGGCTGTCCAATGTTCAAAACATTGCATTGTGCATTCATATCTTTAAAGAAACCTTGCACATGCATAATCATTGGTTCCAATAACTCATTTATTATGAAATACCATAGGCACAATCATTTAGATCACCCACACACAAAATACCGATAGTTTCACTGTGTAGTTGTTCGTTCAATCATTAAATATTGTAGTACAAAATATGTGATACATGTTTCATTATGCTACTACACGTAAATACATCACTGTAAAAGGACTAGTAAAGAGAATACTACAGACACAGTGGAATCATTGAACAAAATATGAAATGTATTGATGAAATACAATAAAATCACTCATAGGTTTCTTTGAATCAAGGCAAAAATAATTTGCTACAAAAAAAGAAAAAAACTACAGTAAAACATCACCTGCAGTGTTCCTCACCTGGCTTACTGTAAAACATCACCTGCAGTGTTCCTCACCTGGCTTACTGTAAAACATCACCTGCAGTGTTCCTCACCTGGCTTACTGTAAAAAGCAAAACAAAAGATTGATTACTGTACTTCTATATTTCCATCAACCCTGTCTTGTGGATTTGGCCATAGGTTCTCATCGACATCACAATGGATTTTTTTCATTAGCCAAACATCTTGGGAAGAATCTCCTCAATCGGGTTAAGGAAAGGAGAGTATGGGGGTAAGTACAGGGTGGTAAATTGTGGATGGGTCTGAAACCATGCTTGCACCATTTGAGCATGGTGGAACCTGACACTATCCCACACAATGACATAGGTCATGCCATCAGCTCTATAAACCTGATTTAGCCCATCAAGGAAGGTTACATTCGAACAGCGAATCATGTGACTGCCTGCAACTCAATATATAGAGTATATAGAGTAGAGAGCTTTAGTTGTTGTTCAACCTAACATTAGAACGGGCAAGATGCGTAATCTAAGCAACTTTGACCGTGGTATGATTGTTGATGCCACACATGGTGATTCCAGCATCTCAGAAACAGCTGCCCTCCTGGGATTATTATGCACTATAGTCTCTAGAGTTTACAGAGAATGGTGAGATAAACAAAACACATTCAGTGAGCTGCAATTCTGTGGGCAAAACACCTTGTTAATGAGAGAGGTCAGAGGAGAATGTCCAGACTCATTCAAGCTAACAGAAAGGCCACAAATGCTCAAATAACAGTTGTTTAAAACAGTGGTGTGCAGAATGGCATCTCTTAACATACAACACCGTGAATAATTCAGGCTGTTTTGGAGGCAAAAGGGGATCCTACCCAGTACTAGATAGGTGTACCTAATAAAGTGGCCGGTGAGTGTACAGTAATGTCAAATCTGAAAACATGGTCTGGAAAAGTGGTACATGGGACCATAGAAACAGTGTCTGATAAAGAATGATGATGAAATATTACATCCATAGATAATGTAGTCCAATTGGTTCATGTTCCACGGTAAATGGTGTCAATGGATCTCGTTATCCTGAAACTTTCATGATCTAAACATGGAATATTGTTCATCAGTTTCCATAAAACTATGCATTAAGAGTAATGCAACAGTTACTTATCATTTTGAGCAGTTGTATCAATTGATAGTTAGATCATTGTAATGAAATGAATAGACAGTCATCTCAGATGTAATGTGTGAATTGCATTTTGAAATGGTAATACTTTGATGTTAAGTTGTGTTTTGAACAAATGATCTTAGCTTTATGTATATTGTATCCAAGCAATTGGAAAAAGAGTTTTGAAAAATTTGCATTTTGATCATTGGTTGTGAGTTTTGTGTCTAGAGTTTTGAAAAATGACATCAGGGTTCCGAAATTTGTGCTAAAGTGATTGTAAAAAACTGTAAACACACACATTTCCACACACATACACGCGCACACACACACACACACACACACTCACACATCGAGTGCCTGTCTGCCTCTCTGATTCAGAGAACCTCCAATAACAGGCGGTGCGGTCTGAAGAGCCCCAGAGGACTTTGAGAGGCCTCACACCCCTCCTGTGAGATCCCTAGAGAGGGAGGAAAGCCACAGCTCACACCCCTCCTGTGAGATCCCTAGAGAGGGAGGAAATCCACAGCTCACACCCCTCCTGTGAGATCCCTAGAGAGGGAGGAAATCCACAGCTCACACCCCTCCTGTGAGATCCCTAGAGAGGGAGGAAATCCACAGCTCACACCCCTCCTGTGAGATCCCTAGAGAGGGAGGAAATCCACAGCTCACACCCCTCCTGTGAGATCCCTAGAGAGGGAGGAAATCCACAGCTCACACCCCTCCTGTGAGATCCCTAGAGAGGGAGGAAATCCACAGCTCACACCCCTCCTGTGAGATCCCTAGAGAGGGAGGAAATCCACAGCTCACACCCCTCCTGTGAGATCCCTAGAGAGAGAGGAAATCCACAGCTCACACCCCTCCTGTGAGATCCCTAGAGAGAGAGGAAATCCACAGCTCACACCCCTCCTGTGAGATCCCTAGAGAGAGAGGAAATCCACAGCTCACACCCCTCCTGTGAGATCCCTAGAGAGAGAGGAAATCCACAGCTCACACCCCTCCTGTGAGATCCCTAGAGAGAGAGGAAATCCACAGCTCACACCCCTCCTGTGAGATCCCTAGAGAGGGAGGAAATCCACAGCTCACACCCCTCCTGTGAGATCCCTAGAGAGGGAGGAAATCCACAGCTCACACCCCTCCTGTGAGATCCCTAGAGAGAGAGGAAATCCACAGCTCACACCCCTCCTGTGAGATCCCTAGAGAGGGAGGAAATCCACAGCTCACACCCCTCCTGTGAGATCCCTAGAGAGGGAGGAAATCCACAGCTCACACCCCTCCTGTGAGATCCCTAGAGAGGGAGGAAATCCACAGCTCACACCCTTCATGTGAGAGGGTGGATCTGTGTGTCTTTACCAAGTATACTGTACACACACACACAGAGGTACATTCTTAAAAGACACACACACACACACACACACACACACACACACACACACACACACACACACACACACACACACACACACACACACACACACACACACACACACACACACACACACACACACACACACACACACATCCATTAACATCGGTTTCTTCATAGTCCAGAGCAGGAATCCTCCCTGAGCAGCCACTCAAAGCAAATCATTTCACCAGAGAGAACATAAGCCTGAAATACAGATGGTACAGACGGTATCCTTCTGTGTCCCACCATTGTGTCTAAATGGTGGAGCAGGGCACTAGTATAACATGTAACTGAACATCCTCTAACTAGCTGCCTCTCATACCTCCTCCGTCACACAGATAGAAGAGGGGTATGGAGGGATGGTCGGTAAACCTGTTTCAGGTCCCTGTGGCGTCATTAAGGCAGATAAATGCTCTCGGTTCAGTCCAGGCTGTTTGTCAGCCCCTCTAAGAAGGGGTGAAGGAAGGAGAAGCTATAAAGTCCAATTAGTGTGTGGAAGGACAGAGTAACGGCCGTGCAACTGGCCTCGGGAGCCACACTCTGACACCTCACAGGCTATACACTAACACAATCAGGAAGTGGAATGAAGGTAGAACTGTAATGGCGGTAGAGCCATGGTGAAGGGAGCTACCAGGCAGCTCAAAACCGCTACTGAGTCAAAGTGGTTTGTTTGTGACACTCCACCATTTTCCAGTGGTTTTACCTCATGAGAAACCCTCCTATGCATGCATCCAAATGTAAAAGAGAAATAGGCCACATGGTTTCCTCTGAGATACCAATACTCACTGTGACACACACACACACACACACACACACACACACACACACACACACACACACACACACACACACACACACACACACACACACACACACACACACACACAACTCTCTCTTTCTGACAGTGATGTTTTGGTTTTGGGTGGCATTTAGTTTCTGGGCTGCACAAGATGCTTCATAAATGAATGATGAGTAAATCTGTGAAGTGTGAATAATTGATGGCAGCAGAGGTAACAAACAAAGGACTGCTGTTATTATTAGTTAATAAGACACTGTAGATACTCACTAACGATACCTCATTATCTCACACCCGACCTACTCGTCCTCCATGTTTGGAAGGCAGGATAGCAGGCTAACAGGATATGCATTGCATACTAAAACACTGTTCAATCACTGTTCAATTCCTCCAGGCCTATGTGACTATCCCTACCTGGGAGATGTGCCGTTGCCTAGCGCACGGTAATTACATCCCACGCTAACAAATCTCGCTAACAAATTATTAGCCGATGATGGATAGGTTAACACGCTTACTTACTCATGCCTCAATGCTAGCTGATAAGATATGCACCATATAGGTGTCATATATACCTGATATACGCGGTGCCCGTATATGTGTGTGCCGTTACGGTGGGTGGTGACTGTCACAGTGTTAAGGGCTGGTGTTTTATGGACATTGTCTATCTATAGATCAGCAATGATTAAGTGGTTCAACTGGTTCACTAATGTGGTCCGTAGGGTAGCTCAGTGGTGGTGGTGGTGGTGTGTCGTAGGTCTGACCTAAGGAAAGGACATCTGGCTGGGGTCTCTATGCAATATTTTACCCTCCCATCCTCCATAAACTGTCTCTGTGGTGCTCTCATTGCCACAGCCACCCACAGACAAGGTTTTGTTTTGCCTCAGTGTATCTCAAAGAGCTGAGAGCAAAACAATAATATTAATGCATATTTTCCAATATCGGCATAATTTCTCTCTTTATCATTTGTTATGAATATATAATATATGTATATATATATATATATCTGTGTGTTTGTCTTCTTTTTGGTCTTGATGCAATGGTGAGGGGGAGGAGGGGAAGGGTGCTTGTTTTGGGGTGGGGTGTTGGGATGGTGGGTGGCGGGGTACAGGGGTACAGGGGTGGTACAGGGGTTCAGGGGTTGTGGTAGTGATTGCCATGGCTGCAGCTGGGGCTGAGTAATTGCCTGTCTTGGTGGGAGCGTGTTCTGGAGCTAAAGTCGAGTGCTTTCTTCCTGATGTATAGCTCATTTGGATTCCGCCAGCCTTCCGCCAGCCTTGGGGCTGTATTATTCATGCCTTGGCAGATAGCACTCACTAAAAGCATTGGAATGGAGCCAGGTAGTGGTGGGGCGACACAGGAACACTTCACCTAGCAGCCTGGCAGAGGGAAAGAGAGAGGGGGCGGGAGAGGGAGGGAGAGGGAAGGAGAGGGAGAGGTGTGTTGTTAGGAAAAGAGAGCGATTGAGAAAGAGTTAGAGGGAACGGTACAGAAATAGGATATGGCGAGAGAGAGAGAGAGAGAGAGAGAGAGAGAGAGAGAGAGAGAGAGAGAGAGAGAGAGAGAGAGAGAGAGGGGGCGAAAGACCTTAGAAAGGGATGAGAACAGGGTGTAGTGAACAAGCAGCCCTCAACCCCTCCGCCCCCTCCAGCGCAGCCACCCCACTGCCCCCTCCAGCGCAGCCACCCCACTGCCCCCTCCAGCGCAGCCACCCCACTGCCTCCTCCAGCGCAGCCACCCCACTGCCCCCTCCAGCGCAGCCACCCCACTGCCCCCTCCAGCGCAGCCACCCCACTGCCCCCTCCAGCGCAGCCACCCCACTGCCTCCTTGTGCAAATACAGATAAGGTCACGTTAATCATAATGCCACCTCCCTTTGAAAAATTACCCTCCATACAATCAACCCCCCGCTGTGAGGTATCTGGCGCTGAAATGGACATTTCCATATTTAATTGGCAGCTTTATTTTCCAGTAAGAGAGGGAGCGGGTGAGTGTGAGGCAGAATGAATAGAGGTGAAGAATCAGCATACATGTAGGAGTGGC
This sequence comes from Salvelinus namaycush, assembly GCF_016432855.1. NCBI lineage: Eukaryota > Metazoa > Chordata > Actinopteri > Salmoniformes > Salmonidae > Salvelinus > Salvelinus namaycush. The sequence goes on from NC_052334.1 coordinate 32,907,892, forward strand.
CAGTGCTCTGTAGACTGGCTCTGTGGGCACTATTTTAGGGTTCCATATGTTTTATGGTGATCATCTAAGTTAGTATATTTCATTCACTTGTTTTGTCTTTGTTTCGTGTAACCACTGCCATTATTGAATAGTCAACGGTGGAGTCAGCTTCCCTTGGTTTTCAGTCAACTACAGCACCGTTTTTCCTACAGCATGTTGTTCGTAATAAGCACATCTTTTTTTATATATAAAACAACAACATAAGACACCTTCAAACACATTTCAAAACCTCGCCCCTCTAATATATTCTGCCACTCTCATCTATACCCCTTCTTCCCTTTCTTCCTCTGCCATTTGTTTATTTTTTCCCTTTGTGTTTTCCTCCTCTTTGTTTAGTGGTGTGTTATTATGACAGTCAGTCAGGCTAGCTCCAGTACCCAGCGCTGCTCTAGCCTAGCGTTAGCTAGCGTGTGGTAAACAGGTGGTGTTTACGCTTCCTGCCTCAGCCTGCCTGTTCCCCTCCCTCCCTCCCCCCTCCCGCTGGAAACACATCAAAGGGAATGAGAGATCATGTGTAGCGAGCCCAGTGCCGAGCAGCATGCCAGGGGGACCTGTGACGAGGAGCGAGGGGGCGCATGCCAGTCAGAGGCTTAGGGCCCTCAATCTCCTCTCCGGGCCGGGCACATCCTGACCTCCTACACACCCACACCCCCCAACTATCTCCCTTGCCCCCAGCCCCCTAGCCTGCCATCCCTCCGCACGGCTGCCAACTAAATTACATCAATGTCAAGAGCCCTCCCCTGTCTCTGCTGGGGAAATGTACCAGGCCCAGTAAACAAGCCAACAGAACAGTCACAGCAGCCAGGCACTAATGGCAGCAGACACTAAAGGCTGGGTGGGTGGAAGTAAAGCTGGATCTTAGGTAGAGAACTGTACACTAGTTATTTCAGATGGTGAGTATGGCACAGTTCCTGTACTATCATGGTGGGCCTGTGATATTTTAGGGCTTGTTCAGTTCACTCGTGTTTTTTTGTGCTGCTAATCCTAAATGGGGAGGCTCTGGTGAATAGGTATGGCCATCTCTGTGCATGTCTGAACCCTATCTCAAACTAACTTTCAAAAACATTTTTGACATGATATGATTGCAGTATGAACTCCATTAATGTAACAAACCCAGTGTAGTTAATACAGATGGATAGAGTAGAGGGGGAGGGTAAACCTTCTCTAAGATGGCCGCAGGGCTCTGCAGCTTCTCTCTGTGTCTCTCCACATGTTGAAGTGATTGATTGAAGTAATTATGTGAGTGGAGAGGATCCTTACCTGGGTGATTCAGGAGTGAATTTAGCTGTGGAATGACAAATGGGTGCAATACAGTACATGAGTAGAACCACAAGCCTGATTAGTCCACCTCGTATAGAAATTAGACTCGAAATCATGCAAATTATCTTATTTATATCAACAGAGATGCATCTACCAAAGTAATTTCCTATGCTGACCACTCCCTCCATACAGTCTGTTTTACTGGTGTGTATAACCCTGTGGCGGTCTGTAGATGAACTAATGGATTCAGTGATGGTGATGGGCAGCTATAGCCTCTGGTCAGTCCCAGGGATGTGAATGCGTTAGACCCACTCTCCTCCTGGAGCCCTATTTCTCTATCCTCTCAGTGAGGCCATGATCACTGGGCCTGAGACCGACAGACAGACATGTCTGTGTCTGATGGGGGTCATATGGCTTAGAGGGGCCCTAGGAGAGGCTATGGGGCTACTGGTTGGGCTCCTGGGGTAGAGGATAAGGAGCTGGGGCTGGGTGGGGAGCACCCATAGGGCTGCTGGTAGACAGGCTACTGCCTCTCAGTGTCATTCTGTCAGGTTTTGATGGCAGGACTGAGGCTGGGTCTGGGGCAATGGGTAGGGGTAAGGGCAGGGGTAAAGGCAAGGGTAGGTTGAAGGACAAGAGGCAATGACTGGTGCTGAAGAAGAGGCTAGGTAAGGGGCTGAGGCAGAGGAAGGCACTGGGGCTGCCTGTCAGGCTGACTTGATGATGGGAGCCGGGTATCTGCAGGGGTTTGATTCCTCTGGCTTTCTCTTCACTCCACTGCACCGGCTGTCTCCTGTTACAGCCCATAACGCTGCAGTGGAAGACACTAGGGACTTGGTGTTATTGATGTTTTACAATACCACCTCTGTAATGGCAGTGTTTACAAATGATACAATAGTGTGTGTGTTGTATTATTCAGATATCACATTGTATGAACTCTAACTTACTGGGAAGGTTTTACTAGTGAAAGTGCCATGTTAAGAAGCAAGAGAACAGTTAGCCTGAACCACACAGCTTTTGTTCTTTTCTTTGGAGGGGAGAAGACTGTCGGGTCTCTCTCTCTTCTCTCTCATACACATTGTTCCTCTCTCTCTCTCTCTCTCTCTCTCTCTCTCTCTCTCTCTCTCTCTCTCTCTCTCTCTCTCTCTCTCTCTCTCTCACACACACACACTCGTTGTCCCTCTCCCTCACACTCGTTGTCCCTCTTGCTGTTTCTCTCTCTCTCTTCCCATCTCTCTCCCTCATTCCATCTCCCATCTCGCTCTCTATTTCTCTCTGACTAGCTTCACGTCTGTGTGCGAGGATGGTAAATCCCTGTTGTATTTCTGGAGGATATCACCATGGAGACGGCGCTCTGCCACGCGTGCCTATAGATCCTGTTAGATAGGGGCACAGCGAGAGGTGCACGACACTCCTCCATGAAGGGGAGAGACAGAGAGAGAGAGAGAGAGAGAGGTAGAAAGCAGACGGGGGATGGTTGAAAGACGAAGAGGGAGAGGTATAAGAGAGAGAGGTTTGAGAGAGAGAGAGAGAGTTAAAGCTATGTGAGTGCAGCAGCAGTCTCATCCCAGTGTCAGGGAGACAAATATCACATGATGCTAATGAGTGGCAAAATCTCGGCCCCCGCTGTGAACAGGCTTTAATATGACTGCTAATAAAGCTGCTGTGTAACACTGTCACATTCCTTCACACACTCACTGTCACCCACCTGGGATTACGCACACACAGACGCGCGTACAAACACGCACGCATGGAATCTGATCACGACTCCATTTTGCTCCTCCCTTCCTATAAGCAGAAACTCAAACAGGAAGTACCCGTGCTAAGGTCTATTCAACGCTCTGACCAATCGGAATCTATGCTTCAAGATTGTTATGATCACGCGAACTGGGATATGTTCCAGGTAGCCTCTGAGAATAATGGTGACTGAGTTCATCAGGAATTGTATAGGAGATGTTGTACCCACTGTGACTATTAAAACCTACTCAAAACAGAAACTGTAGATAGATGGCAGCATTTGCGCAAAACTGAAAGCGCGAACCACCGCATTTAACCATGGCAAGGTGACTGGGAATATGGTCGAATACAAACAGTGCAGTTATTCCCTCCGTAAGGCAATCAAAAAGGCAAAACATCAGTACAGAGACAAAGTGGATTCGCAATTCAACGGCTCAGACATGAGGCATATGTGGCAGGGACTACAGACAATCACGGACAACAAAGGGCAAACCAGACACCAATGTCTTGCTCAAGTACAAGCTAAACACCTTCTTCGCCTGCTTTGAGGATAACACAGTGCCACCGACGCGGCCCCCTACCAAGGATTTGGGGTCTCCTTCTCCGTGGCCGACGTGAGTAAGACATTTAAGCGTGTTAACCCTCGCAAGGCTGCCCGCCCAGACGGAATCCTTAGCCGCGTCCTCCAGCTGGCTGGAGTGTTACAGACATATTCAATCGCTCCCTATCCCAGTCTGCTGTCCCCACTTGCTTCAAGGTGTCCACCATTTTCTATACCCAAGAAAGCAAAAGTAACTGAACTAAATGACTATCGCCCCATAGCACTCACTTCTGTCATCATGAAGTGCTTTGAGAGGCTGGTTAAGGATCATATCACCTCCACCTTACCTGTCACCCTAGACTCACTTCAATTTGCTTACTGCCCCCAATAGATCCACAGACGATGCAATCGCCATCACACTGCACACTGCCCTATCCCATTTGTACAAGAAGAATACCTATGTAAGAATGCTGTTCATTGACTATAGCTCAGCATTCAACACCATAGTACCCTCCAAGCTCATCATTAAGCTCTGGGCCTTGGGTCTGAACCCCGCCCTGTGCAACTGGGTCCTGGACTTCCTGACAGGCCGCCCTCAGGTGTTGAAAGTAGGAAACAACACCTCCACTTCAATGATCCTCAACACTGGGGCCCCACAAGGGTGCGTGCTCAGCCCCCTCCTGTACTCCCTGTTCACCCATGACTGCGTGGCCACGCACTCCTCGAACTCAATCATCAAGTTTGCAGACGGCACAACAGCAGTAGGTCTGATTACCAACAATGATGAGACAGCCTACAGGGAGGAGGTGAGGGCCCTGGCAGAGTGGTGCCAGGAAAATAACCTCTCACTCAATGTCAACTAAACAAAGGAGGTGATCGTGGACTTCAGGAAACAGCAGAGGGAGCACGCCCCATCCACATCGATGGGACCACAGTGGAGAAAGTGTTCCTCGGCGTACACATCTGAAACGATCCACCCACACAGACAGTAAGCACAACAGCGCCTCTTCAACCTCAGGAGACTGAGGAAATTCGGCTTGGCCCCTAAAACCCTCACAACTTTTATAGATGCACAATTGAGAGCACCCTGTCGGGCTGTATCACAGCCTGGTACGGCAACTGCACCGCACGCAACCGCAGGGCACTCCAGAGGGTGGTGAGGTCTGCCCAACGCATCACAGGGCGCAAACTACCTGCCCTCCAGGACACCTACAGCACCCGAAGTCACAGGAAGGCCAAAAATATCATCAAGGACATCAACCTCACGAGCCACTGCCTGTTCACCCCGCTATCATCCAGAAGGCGAGGTCAGTACAGGTGCATCAAAGCTGGGACCGAGAGACTGATAAATAGCTTCTATCTCAAGGCCATCAGACTGTTAAATCGCCATCACTAGCCGGCTTCCACCCGGTTACTCAACCCTGCACCTTAGAGGCTGCTGCCCTATATACATAAACTTGGAATCACTGGCCACTTTAATAATGGAACACTAGTCACTTGAATAATGTTTAAATAATGTTTACATACTGCTTTACTCATCTCATATGTATATACTGTATTATATTCTACTCCAACATTGCTCGATCTAATATTTATATATTTCTTAATTTCAATATTTTACTTTAAGAGTTGTGTGTATTGTTGTGAAATGTTTTAGATACTACTGCAGTGTTCGATGCTACTGCACTGTTGGAGCTAGGAAAACAAGCATTTCGCTACACCAGCAATAACATCTGCTAAATATGTGTATGTGACCAATTTGATTTGAGTTGATTTGAAGTGCACACATGCACACACACAGACACGCACACACACACTCAAACACACACACACGCATTAGGGACGCTTATTCATGACTCTGAGCTCTCTTACCAGATTTAACATTCCAATTTGTCTCTCTTCAACATCGACAGAGTGTTTTTCTAACGTTATTTGACTGGCCACTTGTTCCACTTTAGTTAAATGCATTTCATCCAGTCTCATGTGGATTTGAGGATGCTCCCTCAAAATACAAGGGGAAAATAAGTGGCTTTCTTCTTACACAAGGGTATGTTTTCCTTTGATAGCTGCCTCTCATACCAAACACACTTCTACTCTGCTGCCTGGAGAAAAAAAGACAGAAATAAATAACTTTCTGTCCTCCTCTCCTGACACAATTCCAACAGTGTATATTTATTTAAATGGCACATAATCACCTGTGGAACGATAATTGCAGGACACAGTTAGAGGGCTGCAGTAGCAGGTCTGAGACAGTAGAGATGTGGCCAACGTCATGCTGTGAGAAAGAAAGCTGAGGAACGTGTGTGTGTGTGTGTGTGTGTGTGTGTGTGTGTGTGTGTGTGTGTGTGTGTGTGTGTGTGTGTGTGTGTGTGTGTGTGTGTGTGTGTGTGTGTGTGTGTGTGTGTGTGTGTGTGTGTGTGTGTGTGTGTGTGTGTGTGTGTGTGTGTGTGTGTGTGTGTGTGTGTGTGTGTGTGTGTGTGTGTGTGTGTGTGTGTGTGTGTGTGTGTGTGTGTGTGTGTGTGTGAGAGGGCTCCTGTTCTTCTTGTGCGTTAGTGATTGGCTTCCCTATGTCGGGGCAAACACACCTCTCACAGTCATAACAACCTCACAACTCAGGAGTAGGAGTAGGCTACAAGTCAAATCCTAGTTAATTTAGTTGTCAACACATTAATTAGTGGGATAAAGAGGCATTTGGAGATCATTCATAAAGTTGTTGGTGAATATTGAAATGAACTCTTTCAGTAGGAGAGGATTTTAGGACCAACTGAGACATATTTGCAGTAGTAGTAGAACAGAACATTACGTAACAATGGAAACACTTGTGGTTTAATTGACCCCTTTTATGGGCCAGGTAAAAACTATATCTACAAATTTTTCTGATAAAAACAAGATCTAGTGATTTTAACCTCAATCCATTTGCTGAGTGTTTCAATACAATTAGCAGTACCGCAGAGATTGCGTATTGAAAAGTGATTCAGGTGAAAACACATGAAGGCCTGTCATGGAGTGAGCTGTAGCACATTAAGCACAGACACACAGCACCTCTATCAGGGTACTGCATTGCAAGGACTGCCTCATCTCAAAACCCAGCTGGACAGACAGTGTGGTGAGCAATGGAAGATGAGCGGAGGGAGGGATGAACTTCAACAGCTCCCTCTGCCTCCCTGCCTCCCTCCCTCCCTCCCACTCACCTATCCTCCCCGCCAGGCTGGCTGCTTGGCAGTACGTATCCTGCTGGGATACGCCCTTGATTTATTTGGAGGGGCTCTGGACTGGGCCAGGATGAGTGGCATTTTAATGTGCTTTTGAGATGTTTGGTCACAAGCACTATTGATCAGAGTACTCAGTAACCCCCACTCTGCCCCCCTCCACACCTCAACCCCCACCCTGGAGAGAGGCGCCGGGCCTGCAGGAGACTGCAGGGCTGTCAGGCAGGGAATGAGTTTTCGTGTGAGCTTAGATTAATGAAATGAGGCCCTGTGTGTGGGTGCAGGGGTCAGGCTATTAAGTAATCCCTGGGCCTGCTGAGATTGAGGCTGTCTGCCAGTTGGGCCCGGCGCTGACTGAGTGATGGACACCCGCTCCTTTTGGGCTGTGGGGATAAAACATGTGTATGGGAAACATGTGTGTGTGGAGGGAGGGAGGGAGGGAGGTAGATCAGCAAGTCGGTGCGCCCTCACAATTCTAAGACAAGTGAACAGTGCTAAGAGGTCCACAGTGAACAGGCTGCAGTCAGCCAAAATACCCAGTTCTTCACCAATTTAAGAAATGATGCTTATGTATTAACAGCACCTCCCTGACCTCAAGTGGTGGAGGCTTCAGAGGGGTGCCACATCCGCTCTGAGATGCCCAAGACAGAACGCCTCCACCGGCCATAATAACTGCTGATATCAATTTACTACACGGCACCTTCAATTTAATGCTCTCTATTTGTTCACATTAGAACCTATTTTGGGCTGAGTGAGGAGGGAGAAAACCCACAGGCTTTTGTGAAGGGGAATCAGGGACATTTCACTGCTCAGTTGCCTCTGACTAAGCATGCCTGAAACCTGTCGGACTCTGTTAGCTATGCAAAGGGAAAGGATCACTGGCGCTACTTGGCTAATGTGCATGACATGGGGAGCTAACTTTAGTAGAGAGGAGTATCAGCAACTCTTGGAGGAAAATTGAATTTAACCAAAGCTTCTTTCATTATTAGAAGTAGAAACCAATTGTTTTGGCTTTCACACGACTCTGTTACCTACCAGCATAGAGCACTGATCTGCTTGGCACCTAAACCCCATTGTCTCACTGGTATCATTGGGACCCTGTCTGTGTTGGAATTTTTTGAAAGAGGGGTTGGGTGCCACGTGTTAACACTCATGCACATACACACGCACACATAAACACACACACAGAGACCTGTATCGCCCCCAGACTCCCCATGGTTTGATGAGGGAAACGGATTAGGCTCCTGTGATCAATAGTCTGGGCGAATACACAGATTATCAGATTATCAGATTAAAATGTGTCCCCTGCTGCCAAGGGGACCAGGAGAATACAGTTAAACCCAGGTGCCTCGGCAAGATTCAATTAATTATCTCTCTGATTATTCTGTTTTCCCAATGACGATCCTACAACAACGTACACAGCTGCAGTTGGTACAGCAGAGTCAGACAATGTCAGCTCAATAAACAATTTATAACCCAGGAATGTGATTATTTGTTTTAATCTCTTTGTTTTTAAATCAGACTGGCCTCAGAACCATACGAAACATACTTTACGTATTTCTGAGGTCTTCCAAGACGTATGATACCTACTAATGGTGTTGTTACTTTAGACAGAAATGGAAGTAGGGAGGTTGGTCGGGGAGGATTGGTTGGTGTAGTCCGTGACCATCTAGCAATCCAAAGGTTGCATGTTAAAGTCACGCCGGAGACAGCTGTAGAACTGGGCACAGAGGTCAGCTCAACGTCTAGTTTTGATTTACATTTGGTTGAGTTGTCAACTAGCGTTAATTCAACGTGAAAACATTTCCCCATGTCATTGGAGTTACTGTTTTCACCAGTATGTGGTACGTTTTCACAACTCTTAGTACAAAACGCCAAACTGGTCACACTTCTTACACAGTCTTTCAATCAAAATGTGTCATTGTGAATTCATTTTGATTTTAAACATCTCTCACCACACAACCATTGATTCAAAATAGAAGTTTATTGTGAAACGTAATGAGAACATTGGTTTAATCACCAAAACATGATATATTTTCAATTTAGTAATTTTGACTACCAGTTAATCCAATAGTAAACAATGTAATATACTGTACATATTTCAAATCTCCCTTAGAAGTGCTGAAAGTAATATGCTACAGTACTGTAAATTACAGTTTTCACTTTATGTAATACACTTACATTATCCAACACGATTTACCGAAAATCTATCATTTCCATAACATCTTTCCAATGTGTAATCAAAGGTGTGGTCAATGAAGACATCCTCTACAATTATTCATGCAATTATTTTTGTTGTTGTTGACATAATTGCAACATAGGTGTACTGTTTGTAGTCAAATGTAAGACATTAAATGAAACAAATGAACATTTTAAAAAAGTGTAGCACACATTAGTTTGCATCAAGCCTGTCTTGAGCATTTGGCCATAAATTCTCATCCACATCACAGTGAATGTCTTCAGAAAAAACCTTTAGGCATGGCGAATCCAAGCTTGACATTGGTTTGCATTGATGTCGTCGCATGCCTCATCCATGGCCAGGAAGGTGGCAAGCTCATTGGGATGTCGATCGTACACCTTCCACACTGAAAAAAAAAATCCTCAATAGGGTTGAGGAAAGGAGAGTATGGGGGCAGGTATAGGGTCACGAATCGGGGACGGGCCCGAAACCATGCCCGAACCACCTCTGCTAGGTGGAACCTGACATTGTCCCACACAATGACATAGGTCAACTTCTTCACCTTGAAAGGCCTGCTCAATGTCAATGAGGAACACAATGAGGTGTGCAGCATTGTAGGATCCAAGTAAGGGCCTATATCCTACCACACCATCTTCAGAGATGGCTGCGCACATGGAGATGTTTCCCGCACGTTGTACAGGCACTTGGACATCCTCCAGTTAGCCAATGAGTTTCCGCCCAGAGTTTTGGCCAGGTTGGAGCTCGCTTCATCAACAAAGAGATTCTTGTGATGGTTCACAGCAGCATCAAGCACCATCACCCTTCAAAAATATATTTTGGGGAGTTATTTCTACAGTATAGTTACAATATGGTATTGTGAAGTAGCATGTGCATTAATAGTAACAGTAACACAGTATATAGTGTGGTACCTGAACATACTCGGCCCGCGATTGTTTCACCCGGTCGTTGTTTCTCTCAAAAGGCACCAGGTAAATGTGTTTCAAAGTTACCTGGTGTTTCTTCAAAAGGCTGGCGATTGTTGGTAGGCTGATGGATGCCACATTGCCAAAGGTGTCATTGTTCTCTTCAATGGCCTGTTTTATTTTGGACAGCCATACGTGGCGAAATGTTCTCATGATCGTATTGACAGTTGATCTTCAGATTGGGGTGAACTAATCTGGCAGCTTCTGCCATGGTCAGGCCTCTGTTCACCACATGGTCAGGCCTCTGCTTACCACATGGTCAGGCCTCTGTTTACCACATGGTCAGGCCTCTGTTCACCACATGGTCAGGCCTCTGTTCACCACATGGTCAGGCCTCTGCTTACCACATGGTCAGGCCTCTGTTTACCACATGGTCAGGCCTCTGTTCACCACATGGTCAGGCCTCTGTTCACCACATGGTCAGGCCTCTGCTTACCACATGGTCAGGCCTCTGTTTACCACATGGTCAGGCCTCTGTTCACCACATGGTCAGGCCTCTGTTCACCACATGGTCAGTCCTCTGTTTACCACATGGTCAGGCCTCTGTTTACCACATGGTCAGGCCTCTGTTTACCACATGGTCAGGCCTCTGTTTACCACATGGTCAACGACGATGACCCGGACTTCATTAGACACAACAGTTCCCTGCCGTCTGCCTTTCTCAGAGAAAGACGTAGCATATGTCCACCAAAACATATGATAAGTTACATTATCCAATTTGTATGCTATTGTACGCCTGGGTAAGGAGTATCAAATCTAATTTTGTCACATGCGCCAAATACAACAGGTGTATTCCTTACTGTGAAATGCTTACAAGCCTTAACCAAAAATGCAGACTTTTAACAAAATAGTAAGTAACAAAATATTTGCAAAATGAAAACAATTACTATAATAATAAATATAAGTAATACAATAAATAACAATAACGAGGATATAAACAGGGGGTACCGGTATGAACTATATGTCCTATAATTAATATCATATTGTACAACACTATTCCATTAATAATGTATCTTAACGTTACGTAATATATTATATAAAATGTAGTCCACAGATTTACGTACAGAATAATATGAATTGCCGGAGACCACATTGTTCTCTTTATCTCAAGAAATTCCCCCTCTTGTAATTGTAAACCAAGCAAAGGAGAGCAATTAGAATGTAATTACACAATAGTGAATGATTATGGCCACGATTAGTGCTCTGTTCATAAAACGTTGATTTCACTTTCACTCTGGTGCCAAAAACAAAGCCCTTCAGCAGAGCAATGGGTTTATCTTTGATCTGTTCTGCAGCAAGAAAGCATCACAACATTCAACACCTTGCGGCATTGTGCTGCAGTTGTGTTTTCTTGTGTTTTGTAATGTACTCTCCAAAAGTGTTTTAATCTGTAAATAGCCAGCTGGGCAGTGTGCTGGACCAGTGACATAGTCAGCACTAGAGCTAGTGTATTGTGTTAGCCACTAGCCAGCCACTAAGCCAGGTGATATGGAGTTTTGGGTCTGGTGGCTAAGCGCTAATGGCTCCTGTCTTATCTGTTCCCTGCAGTGTGTACGGCTGCCCCCTGGCCAAGAAGAGGAAAACACTGGACAGACAGCCTCTGGAAGCCCTGGAGGTGCTGGAACCCTTACTGGAACCGCTGGAGACAGACCCCAAGAGTAGACCCCTCATAACCCACATGGACAACTCCACTAGGGAGGAGAGCTACGAGACAGACGGAACAGTGGAGATGGATGATAGAGAGGAGGAGGTGGAGGAGGGAGTAGAGGATGGGGGAGATGAGGAAGAGGAGGTAGAGGAGGAGGAAGAGGAGGGATACTTGGAGGACAATGAGGAACAGATGGAGCAGGAAGAAGAAGATGTGGAGAGAGGGGAGGGAGAGGCGGAGGAGGTAGAGGTGGAACAAGAGGAAGAGGAGGGCGGAGTACCAGAGGAGGAAGAAGAGGAAGAGGAGTATGAGGAGGAGTATGAGGAGCAGAGTCAAGGCCAAGGTGAGACATCTTTATTTAACCCTTTGATACACCAAGACATATTAGAATGTTTTTTTTCAAAGTAATGTAAATGTCTGAGTTGATATGGTCTACGTTGCCGAACGGTTAGTCTTGAATATACAGTATACTGTATATGCAGTATAGTAAGGCAATAAAGGCATGCAATGATACTTTTGTCTGCATACTGGGAATTGAAATGTGATACAATTCTACATAACAAAATACAAACTAAATCCCAAGCCTGTCCCAGAACTTAGAATATATTATTCTGTTCACATTCCTTTGATCTTTGTTTGTTTCATCCGTTTGACTGGTTTATTTATTTGTTTGTTTGAGCTTTTGCTTTTCCTCCAACTTATGTGATGACTGTAACTACCTGAAACAGAATTTGTAGTGCTAGATCAAACCTGGTTACCTGGAATAGAGAGATGGTTTGGCAGCGAAGGCAATTTTCTTCAGGAGCAGCTCAGTTCTGTCATTTGAGGTTTGTTTGGGCCATTTGCCATTACCTTCAGGGCTATCTCAGTCACAGGCTAAAAGCTGTGCTGGCGCTGTCTCTCACAGACCCTGTGAAAATGGCAGTTTGTCAATGGCTCCACAGGGGCTGGATGGGAACACCCTGTCTCCAAAACACCTAATTCCAGAGATAAACGCCCTGAAATAGAGGATCAGGACTCAAAATGATGCAATGAAAGAAACTCAACTATCACGCGTGAATGTGTTTTTTTGTTGATGTAATTTTCACGAGGCAGACAGTGTTTTCGGGACACGTGCTACGTTTCACATGTACATTTTTCATATTTGTTTTTGCCATTTTTTACCACTTCCAGCTACATCTGGTCTCCCCATCCAGGGACTGACCCTGCTTAGCTTCAGAGGCAATCCAGCAGTAGGATGCAGGTGGAAAAAAGGCAGCAAAAGCAAAGGCCAGGGTACCATAACCAAAGAGGGAAAATTCCAGAAAAGAAGGAGGCGTTTTATTTCATCATGTTATCATTAAAAAATGACAATTTTCTTTTTGTTGCCTCGATTTACAACTATTTTGCTCTCGCATTATTTCGTTTTGCTATGAAAACTTTCGGGTGAGGATTCATTCACTAGAGGATTGCATCATATAATAACACATTAGTCTATTAAATGTGTCTAAAGCGGAAATCCTTCTTTGAAACATTAACAAAGTGGACTCCCCGCCACAGTTTCGGTAAAAGCTGAGGGATGTGACTAGAGAAATGCAAACACTCAAATCCACACTGCACTATGGATGTAAGGACTAACCATTCATGATATCAAAATTGTATTTTCAACCATGACCGTATTTGTTTACGTTTACTTTCTTTACAAAGATTGGAGTAAAACAAACTTATATTTTGGGTTATGATGGTGTACAACAGTTGTACTAAGCTCATGAGGCATTTATACGTTATATTCTACAAGAATCAATGAGTACATTTCATTCATTTATAAGTGCAAGAATGGATATAGCAACAAATAATTTCCCCTTTAACAGGCATTGACCTTCATACAGCTTAACTACGTTACCATTTGAATGGGATCTATTTACCTGCCCCAAAGAAATGTATTCCGTCCACTGTTCCGCGAATGTCCAGCAAAATCATTCACTTGTCCCGCATTTGTTTTTTTTTAGATGTGGTCACCCTTATTCCACCGGTGGAAACATTACTACTGCAACATGTTAGCATCATCTTTTCACATGTGAGGAGAATAACATTATTTCAACCCCACATGTGAATCTACAATTCCACATGCGAAAGTGAGATTTTCAAGGGTGGAGTTGTCTTTCATGTGATCCTGCAGATTAGATTTTCACATGTGATTGATTTTCACTTGCAATCCACATGTGGAAGTGAGATTTTCGCATGTGAAGTTTTGTTTAAATGTGAAACGACAAATGTGATTTTCACATGTGAAAGTTTTTCACGTGTGAAAATGCAAATTTCACATGTTATTCCCCTCACATGTGAAGAAGTGGTGTTAACATGTAAACTCAAAATGTGAAACATGTGAAAATGCCATTTTAAAATGCAAATTTGGCATGTGAAACTGCAAATGTGAACTTTTTTTTGTAAGGGTGCATGTATTTGTGTGAGAAAATACAAAAGCAGGAGTCCCACCACCTTTGCTTATAAGCATGAATAAGTTATGCTAGATATACAGTAAAATATTATATTTAAAATGACCTGCAACAAACCAATTGAACACAGAACTCTATAAATTACACAATAAATTACACAATAGCCTGTGTCTGCTTTCGAGACTGTCTGGGCCGTGAGAAGTTCTCCCCCATGTATGGTCTCTACCCTGACGTGCCAAAACACCACATTTGGCAGGTTTCTCTACAACTCATTCTGCCTCTCACCCCCCGCACCCCAGATCCTTCCTGACAGAGCCCTCAAGTCCAATTAAGACTGGAGCTCTGAGAGATACAGCACATTGTGCTAGCTTCCTTCTAAAAGTGTTAGTATGTCAGCCTCCCTCCTCTGTCTCTCTGTTGGGCATGTGAGTCCACAGTCAAAGAGATGGTCTTTGTTTCCCTTCTTGGCCCAAGGAGCACAATTAAATCAATTCCACTGAGTGTAATAGCGCTGGCCTAATTAAACTAGGTGAATATTTAGGATTCTCTCCATCGTCTTAAACCACAGTGCCATCTTTAGATAGGAGGACGAAATTAATTTTTTTTTTCTTCTCCTTTTTCTTGGCTTCTCAGAAATGTAGATGAGTCTCCACATGCACCACTATCATTTCCCCCATATCCTCCAAAAAAGAAGTGGCAGCAGGGCAGATTCCAATCTGTAATGGAGGTGGTTTTGTTATGGCTGCTCTGTGTTTCTCAATAGATATATGCACACTGCTGCACGCTGCACGCATTGTTAATCCAAGCCAATATGGAGCAGCGCAATCTCTCATTTCTCCTTTCAATCTGTTTCGCTTCCCTATCCCCTTTGTGTACCTTGATTGCTCTTCAAATTGCTTTTCTGAGCCATGTTTCAAACCATCAAAAATTAAACCTCTGGCAGCCAGGGTATGGGTAGGTTACTGTAAGAAAGCGTCCCCCTGTCAAAATATGTGCCTGGTCAGTCGTGACTCCCCGGTCCAGAACCCTCACCTCAACACACTAGATGTTGTGTTGCTCTCATTAGATTGGGAAGTGTGTTTGGGGGTTGTGTGTGTGCGGGCAGTGTGTGTGCGGGCAGTGTGTGTGCGGGCAGTGTGTGTGTGTGTGTGTGTGTGTGTGTGTGTGTGTGTGTGTGTGTGTGTGTGTGTGTGTGTGTGTGTGTGTGTGTGTTGCAGTGTATATCGATGTGTTGTATGTGTGTGCGTGTCTAGGTGTACTGTTTGTGTACATGTATGTAAAGTATGCCTGTAATGTTTGTATGTTTGTGTATGTTTGTGCATGCATGTATACATGAGCTTAAAGGCTTTCATGCTTCATGTTTACCCCTTTGATCTCTATCTTATGGAAATGTTCCCGTTCACACACACATGTTCACACACACAATACGTCGTTGAAACCTGGCAACAATTAATTCTTCATCACAAAAGATTACACCTCACTAGTGTTTTGTCAGGTGATTTTCTGCCTCCATCCAGAAATCAAATTTTATTTAATATTTCTGTGTAAGCATCTGGGTTTTTTCTCTGCAGGAATGTAAGTGCCAAGCATGTGGCGGGTTGGGAGTGAGTGATGCGATGCGCTCTTGACGGTTCACGGGCTGGAGGGAATGTGAGAGGGCCAATTGGAAGTGCTCTGGAGTGGCTGCTTCACATTACTGGCAGGAGAGGCTCAGTAACCTTTAGGAGCCTGTCTTGCAGAATCAATTAACCAGTGAAAAGCATTCTAAAGATCCTGTTGATTGGACAAAAAGGGCCTTTCTGGAATGGGGAGCATAGAGAGAGAATGTATGGATTTGTTTATTTTGTCAACATAATGGCACACTACATGAGACAATCAATGTATAACATAAAGCATGCTGATTCCAGTTTGAAGGTCTTTTGCTCCACTACAAAATCTGGTAAAATGAAAAACGTGTTGCTTTATGCCAGTTACTTAGCCATCAACTGGGAGCTGCAGTGTGCTTGTTGTTGTGACCCAAAGGATCCAGATTACCTGGATGCGGTGTACTTTAATTTCGGGAATGTACATCCAAAGCATCTCTATGGAAATTTCCAAACCACTTTATCCCACATCCTGTGCTGATTCACAATTCAGTTATAGGCTGCTGTTAAGACTCTGAAAGTACATTACTGAGAAACGCAAAGAGTTCCTTATCCAATTTAAACAGACCAAGACCAGAAATCTGATTAACCCATTAAATAGAATGAGCAAAATGAGATTACAATGCATTTGTTCTTCTTTTTTTCCCGTACAGAGCACAATCAGATGAATGGCGGCGGTGGCGGTGGCGGTGGCGGTGGCGGTGGCGGCCATCCTAAATCCGGTCTGACGGGGGAGAAGGACGACAACAACAACGATGAGTATGAGAACTATGACGAGCTGGTGGCCAAGTCTCTGCTCAACCTAGGGAAGATAGCAGAGGACGCCGCCTACCGCGCCATGACCGAGTCTGAGATGAACAGCAACTCCTCCAACAGTGCCGAGGAAGAAGAGGAAGAAGAGGAGGAGGAGGAGGAAGAAGAGGAGGAGGAAGAAGAGGAGGATGAGGAGGGTGGGGAGGGCATTCAGAGGAAGGGTGAGTTGACCCTGGATGTCGACAGTGATGTAGTGAGGGAAACGGTGGACTCTCTGAAACTGCTGGCCCAGGGACACGGGGCTATGCTCTCTGACAACATGGAGGGAGGAGACTATGAAGACGGGATTGGGGAGAACGGGGAAGCGAACCATAATGGAGGGACTGGAGGTGGTAATGGTCAGGGTAAAGCCTCTAATGGACTGCAGGAGAGCGATGAGGAGGTGTGTCTAAGCAGCCTAGAGTGTCTGAGGAACCAGTGCTTTGACCTGGCTCGCAAACTGAGCGAGACGCAGCCGGCTGACCGCTCGGGCACAGGGTTCCCGCAGCAGAACCACCCTGGCGGCGGGGACACCCAGGGACAGCATCCTCACCCGTACCAGCCTGGGTACGGGGACCTCCAGCAGAGCCAGGAGGAGAGGCGCACCCTGGAGAGGAACTACTCCGACATGGTCAACCTGATGAAGCTGGAGGAGCAGCTGAGCCCGCGCTCCAAGGCCTTTTCCAGCTGCGCTCAGGATGACCGCTACCACAACCACATCCACGACCGGGACGAGGACACACGGTCGGTGACGTCGGACCTTTCAGAGGAGGTGTTCGACATGACCAAGGGGAACCTGTCTCTGCTGGAGAAGGCCATCGCGCTTGAGTCTGAGAGGGCCAAGGCCATGAGAGACAAGATGGCTGCCGAGGCGGCTCGGAGGGACGGGGTGAGGTATCATCATCACCATGGTGACCATCATGGGGAGCACCAATCGCGGCATAGCTACGGAGAGGAGCGCAAGGCCCGCCTCCATGATGGGATGAAGAAGCCCTACTACCATAAAAGTAAGTATAGCTGGCCAGAATGATTTGCACTTCGGTAGTGGTTGTAGGGAAAATCACTGGTGAAGACAGTTTTTTTTTACAACCTATGTGTTGTAATTTGGTTGTTTGCTCTGTAACCTGTTAGTTCATATGAATTGATACAAAAGTATGTGGACACCCCTTCAAATTAGTGGATTTGGCTATTTCAGCCACACCCGTTGCTGGCAGGTGTATAAAATCGAGGACACAGCCATGCAATCTCTAAAGACAAACATTGTCAGTAGTCAGTTTGTGGAATTTCTGCCCTGTTAGAGCTGCCCCGGTCAACTGTAAGTGCTGCTATTGTAAAGTGGAAAGATCTTGGATCAACAACGGCTCAGCCGCGAAGTGGTAGGCTACACAAGCTCACAGAACGGGACCACCGAGTGCTGAAGCGTGTAAAAATTGCCTGTCCTCGGTTGCAACACTCACTACCGAGTTCCAAACTGCCTCTGGCAGCAACGTCGTCTGGAAGAACTGGTCAAGCAGCCGTGGCCGAGCAGCCGCACCAAGCCTAAGATCACCATGCGCAATGCAAAGCGTCGGCTAGAGTGGTGTAAAGCTCGCCACCATTGGACTCTGGAGCAGTGGAAACAAGTTCTCTGGAGTGATGAATCATGCTTCACCATCTGGCAGTCTGACAGAAGAATCTGGCTTTGGCAGATGCCAGGAGAACGCTATCTGCCCGAATGCATAGTGCCAACTGTAAAATTTGGTGGAGGAGGAATAATGGTCTAGGGGCTGTTTTCCATGGTTCGGGCTAGGCCCCTTAGTTCCCTTGAAGGGAAATCTTAACGCTACATCATACAATGACATACTAGACGATTCTGTGCTTCCTACTTTGTGGCAACAGTTTGGGAAAGGCCCTTTCCTTTATCAGCATGACAATGCCCCCGTGCACAAAGCAAGGTCCATACAGAAATGCTTTGTCGAAATCGGTGTGGAAGAACTTGACTAGCCTGCACAAAACCCTGACCTCAACCCCTGACCTCAACCCATCAAACACCTTTGGGATGAATTGGAACGCTGACTGTGAGCCAGGCCGAATCGCCTAACATCAGTGCCCGACTTCACTAACGTTCTTGTGGCTGAATGAAAGCGAGTCCACGCAGAAATGTTCCAACATCTAGTGGAAATCCTTCCCATAAGAGTGGAGGCTGTTATAGCAGCAAATATGGGACCAACTCCATATTAATGCCCATGATTTTGGAATAAGATGTTTGACGAGCAGGTGTCCACATACTTTTGGTAATGTAGTGTATATAGGCCTAAGGCCAAAACAATTAGAAGACACAGTGGCAGAATAAATACAACCACACCTTTTCTTCATCACAAAACCGGAGAGTAACCTCTATCTTGTGAAGTCCACAAAGCATATTGCATGTGACAAACAGTTAAATAACCGAAAGCACGGTCAAGCAAGTTAATGTTTCCGACATTTTCGGACTACGAAACAACTATTGATTTAGAACCATGGAGAGTTCCCGCAAGTTGTAAAGAAAACAAGAGCTACCTCCACTACTGCAGCTCCATTTCAACTTCAACATTTAAACATGATTGGATCAGAATCACCCTTATAATCATTGGCCAGTACGGAGAATTAAGTTAAACTCCAAATCCATATCTCCATCCATGGCAAATTTAGGAAAGGGACAATTTTAGCTAGCTATTAGCTAGCCACCAAAGGACAATGACGCAACGAGATGCAACTTGCACGTTCTTTCTGTCAATAATGTTTTGCTTTTTATGTGATGTGATTGGTGAGAAGCCAAGTCCAAACTGGCTTCCCTTGAAACTTTTTTGTTGCTACACCAGGACCATTCACAGCTGAGTTCACTCAGTTTAGCTCAACACTGATTGGCTATTATTTTATCAATGCTGATTGGGTATTTATTATTTTTTATATTATTTTATCTATTATTTTATCTGATTGGCTATTATTTTATTATTTTTATCAAGGGAGGCCAAATTCTCACTGGCTTCCCGTGCATTCAATGCTATTTGCGGAAACAATATCCTACTGTTTTTGACCAGACAGCATCACATACAGTAGGGTGCTTTTTACGGTGAGATGCATTCAGCCTCTTGCGAATTGAAGGAAAACTATGAAACACAGAGAGACTCAAGACACATTATTTTATGTATTTTTTGGGGGGGTTGTATATTTTTGGGGGATGCATGGCTTCCATTGGCATCCATGAATACATGCCACTGTTGAATTTATAAAGAGGACCCACAGTTACTTTGGGTATGCTGCCACAACAGTAGCCATTTGCCTACACCACACGACCTCTCTCACCTTGCTGAGGTAAGTGAACAGTACCTGTACTGTGCCTTTGGAAAGTATTCAGGCCCATTGACTTTTTCCACATTTTGTTACGTTACAGCCTTATTCTAAAATTGATTAAATAAAAGGAGTGCCTCATAAATCTACACACAATACCCCATAATTACGAAGTGAAAACAGTTTTTTAGAATTGTATCAAAGCCATGAAGTCGAAGGAATTGTCTGTAGAGCTTCGAGACAGGATTGTGTCAAGGCACAGATGTTGGGAAGGGTACCAAAACATGTCTGCAGAATTGAAGATCCCCAAGAACACAGTAGCCTCCATCATTCTTAAATGGAAGACGTTTGGAATTACCAAGGCTCTTCCTAGAGCTGGCCACCCGGCCAAACTGAGCAATCGGGGGAGAAGGGCCTTGGTCATGGAGGTGACCAAGAACCCAATGGTCGCTCTGATAGAGCTCTAGAGTTCCTCTGTGGAGATGGGAGAACACTCCAGAAGGACAACCATCTCTGCAGCACTCCATCAATCAGGCCTTTATGGTAGAGTGGCCAGACTGAGGCCACTCCACAGTAATTGGCGCATGACAGCACACTTGGAGTTTGCCAAAAGGCACCTAAAGACTCTCAGACCATGAGAAACAAGATTCTCTGGTCTGATTAAAACAAGATTGAACTGTTTGGCCTGAATGCCAAGCGTCACGTCTGGAGGAAACCTGGCACCATCCCTACGGTGAAGCAAGGTGGTGGCAGCATCATGCTGTGGGGATGTTTTTCAGGGGCAGGGACTGGGAGACTAGTCGGGATCGAGGCAAAGATGAACGGAGCAAAGTACAGAGAGAGCCTTAATGAAAACCTGCTCCAGAGCGCTTAGGACCTCAGACTGGGATGAAGGTTCACCTTCCAACAGGACAACGACCCTAAGCACACAGCCAAGTCAACGCAGGAGTGGCTTTGGGACAAGTCTCTGAATCTCCTTGAGTGGCCCAGCCAGAGCCCAGACTAGAAACCAATCGAACATCTCTGGAGAGACCTGAAAACGCTGCCCATCCAACATCACAGAGCTTAAAAGAGGATCTGCAGAGAAGAATGGGAGAAACTCCCTAAATACAGGTGTGCCTAGCTTGTAGCATCATACCCAAGAAGACTTGATGCTGTAATCGCTGCCAAAGGTGCTTCAACAAAGTACTGAGTAAATGGTCTGAATACTTACGCAAATGTGATAAATGTGCAAAAAAAATCTAAAAACATTTTTTTCTTTGTCATTCTGAGGTATTGTGTGTAGATTGATGATAATAAAATGTTTTCATCAATTTTAGAATAAGGCTGTAACTTAACAAAATGTGGATAGCTTCAAGGGGTCTGAATACTTTCCGAAGGCGCTGTATGTGTTTCAAGTAAACCCCAATCAGTCCCTGGCTCCCCATGTCCACTTTGTCTGTGAGACGTAGGGATGGCAGGCTAACATGCTCACTGCGAACCTCACTGTGACCTCGGGACAAGCTTTTGCAGCCAATTTGAAGACTGGCATCTCAGCAGCGGCTGCAGCAGCAGCAACAGCTTATGTTGTTAAAATAGGCCAGCATGACAACATCAGAGGGTAGGCTTGTCAGGCATAAGTAATGGCAATCTGCACGGACCGTTAGGACTGCAAATCACATCCCTTCCTGCCTGCAATGCAGCCCCGGTTGAAGCTGCCTATTTTTAAACCCAGAAAGGGACTGGAAGCTATGAAATAGAAGGCTGCTGGAGCTGCCTCTTGAAGGGAACTGGGTACTGTATACAGTCAACTCTGGGGAAATGAGATTTTAGGAAAAGCTGTACTGCGTTCTGCAGAATGGTTAATTTAGTGAGTCTTTGTGTTGTGGTTTAGGTTTATATTGGGTGTTGGTGTTACCCCTCCGTACTGTATATGAGACATGCTCTTCTTCTATGGTGGTTGATTTCAGACCCAATGGTTTGACAGATACAATATCTTTACCTTAATGGCGTATCTGACCTGACACATAAGTGTGGACATTACGCATAATTACATTTACAATTGGTTGCTTCTCCAAGTGATTCTTCTCACTGTATTCCATCTCCCGTCCGACAGGGATGGAACACTCACACCAAGGTGTTGATACCTCACCCTCTACTATGAGATAAGGAGGGAAGGCGTTTTATAGACACACATAAAACAGGTCAGATAAGAGAGTAGCCAATATGAACATCCTCCTTCACAGCAGGCATATTAAAACACAAATGCTAATTTCACATGCGCGGCACGGCATGTATCTGGTATCTGGCTAATGTAGGAATAATGAGAGTGTCGCGATAACATCTTCCCTCTGGTGAGATAGCAGCAGACACCTCGTTGACCAGGGTTGCTGTCTGTGATTTAGAAGTGAAGCGGAGGTGATGACTACGAGGGGAGAGCCCAGCCGGACTGACAGGGAAAAGCACCAGGCGGGGAGATGGAAATTGAACAGTATCAGAATGAGCGATAACGAACGACAAGCCCACTGGCTGCACATTAATTATCCAGAGATGGTATGGTAATGGGGTCCATTTGCTCTGAAAAGCGCGACCTGTCTCCAGCCACAATCGATATCCTCTGCTTTCTAATATGCATTCCACTTGGCTCCCTCACGTACTCCACTCTTCACTGTCCTCCATTAGGCAGCATCAGGCAGAGCTGCCGTGATGTGTGTGTGCATGTGTGTTCCTTTTATTGGAATGTCATTTATTTTAAACAAGCATAGATTGAAAGTTCAGACTGCATAAGTGACACAAGGGAAAGCCATTTACCATGCCATTATGAACTGTGACTTAACAGTTCTTTCTCAGTATAAAAACAGGCCTACTCCCCACTGTCTGATGCAGTCGTGCCCTGTAAAAGGGGAAAGTTAGACACGACACAGAGACAGTGTACCAACCTTATGTATCCTAATATGAGACTGTCATAAGAGGAAGGCCTTAATAATGTACAAGGAGGTAATGAGGGTCGTGTTCTGATCTACGAAGTCACAGGGAACTCATCTGGTGACTCACTATGTATGAGTAGGTGTATCTGTACTACAGTGGCGGTCGGTGCCGTTTAAGATGAGGGAGAATTATTATTTTTTCTTATGAGCATGGCCTTACTTCTATTATAGCATATTGGATGACTCTCATTCATATTCCATTCACTCAGCTCAATGTAACATCGATAGGTCTAAGCGACTACATGATAGTCTTCTACTGTACATAAATGTTCCCTGCACCCATCATGAGGTGGCTACAACCTAGCCTATGAATGAAAGTTTACAACGAAGTTGCACATGTCGAGAGAATTTTGAGTAATCAAGGTGACAAAACACTGACACATTTAATCAGGGGCTCCACTTTGGTTTTAGAAGTGGGGGGGGAATAACCTGGTGGGGGCTGGTGGTCCTCCCCCAGAATATGTTTGGGCATCTAAAGATCCTTTCCTGCATTTTTACACAATCCAATATGCCATCTCTATTTAGAACAAAAAGTAAGCAAACATGGCAACAGTCATCAAGCTAGGTAAGAGATCCTTATTAAAGATGTTTAAGTGATCAATAAGACTGAACTAGAACAAAGGTCATTATTTTTTTTTTCTAAATTTTCTCCCCAAGTTTCGTGGTATCCAATCGCTAGTAATTACTATCTTGTCTCATCGCTACAACTCCCGTATGGGCTCGGGAGAGACGAAGGTCGAAAGCCACGCGTCCTCCAAAGCACAACCCAACCAAGCCGCACTGCTTCTTAACACAGCGCGCCTCCAACCCGGAAGCCAGCCGCACCAATGTGTCGGAGGAAACACTGTGCACCTGGCCCCCTTGGTTAGCACGCACTGTGCCCGGCCCGCCACAGGAGTCGCTGGAGCGCGATGAGACAAGGATATCCCTACCGGCCAAATCCTCCCTAACCCGGACAACGCTAGGCCAATTGTGCGTCGCCCCACGGTCCTCCCGGTCGCGGCCGGCTGCGACAGAGCCTGGGCGCTAACCCAGAGACTCTGGTGGCGCAGGTAGCACTGCGATGCAGTGCCCTAGACCACTGCGCCACCCGGGAGGCCCTTAAAGGTCATTATTTTAATCAATATTGTGTTGCACCTTTAACCAATAGCCTAACAAATGAACAACTCTTGAAAAAATGTCTTTATTAAGACATCCTCTATTTCAATTTTCAGCCAGACCGACCAGCCAGCCCGAGCCACCTGCACACCCGACTCCCACCAGTCTAGTCAAATGAAATCAAATCCAATTTTATTGGTCACATACACATGGTTAGCAGATGTTAATGCGAGTGTAGCGAAATGCTTGTGCTTCTAGTTCCGACCATGCAGTAATATCTAACAAGTAATCTAACAATTTCACAACAACTACCTTTTACACACAAGTATAAAGGAATGAATAAGAATATGTACATATAAATATATGGATGAGCGATAGCCGAACGGCATAGGCAAGAAGCAGTAGATGGTATAGAGTACAGTGTATACATATGAGATGAGTAATGTAGAGTATGTAAACATTATATAAAGTAGCATTGTTTAAAGTGACTAGTGATACATTTATTACATCCAATTTTTTATCATTTAAGTGGCTAGAGATTTGAGTCAGTATGTTGGCAGCAGCCACTCAATGTTAGTGATGTCTGATGGCCTTGAGATAGGAGCTGCTTTTCAGTTTTCAGTCTCTCGGTCAATAACTCAACTCTCTCCCAACACAATTTCCTTCCCAGTTCACACCTTTATTTTTTTTTATTCCCAAGGGATAGGTTTGGAAACAAAAAACAAAACAAAAAACCCCACATACACCTCAAACATACATTAACAGACAAACAGCAAATCCTCCATATAATTAATCTCATAGGACTCATAGTACTGTAGAGCTATTTTTACTTGCACACAATATAGCTGGGTTGCCCCGTCCTGTCCCTAGGGATGCACCACCCTGCAGCGCCCCAACACAACACACCCAGGTCAGCTTTAGGATCTTAGTGAAACATTCATTATTGTTTTCAATAATTTAGGCCAAGGCCAGAGTGACAACAGTACAGCAGACCCCCAGGGCCAGGACTGAGCAGACCAGCAGCTAGGGATTGCCTAAATAGGCATCTCCCCCGATGTGGGCATGTTTTCAATACAGACTCCTTTAGTTGTTCTGTATTCCATATAAGTCATCCAAACCTTACGAAAGTTGCCCAGTATACCCTTAATCTGGTAATAAATCAAATCTAGTGATACATAACTTGACATTGTGGGAGGATAACCAACCTTCCAATTAATGGCAATGCATTTCTTAGCTGCTATAAATGCTTGGTTACACAGTTTCTTCAGATAACAGTCACCAGTATCAACATTTCCAAGCAAACAAAAACAGGGAGAAGGTAGAGTCTGTAGACATGCTGAGATAAAATAACATACTCTTTGCCAGAATTCAGCCAGCCTTCACAAGACCATAAGACATGCAAATATGTCACCTTTGTGCTTTACACCTCCAGCAGAATAGTACAATTTCTGAGTGCATGATATTCAGTTTCACTGGCATATAGAACGTTCTATGGATGGTCTTAAACTGCACTAATTTGTGTCTGAGATGATATGAACATGGCGGGGCATTCAAACACATCTGTATCCATTCATCATCATCAATAGTCTCCCAGGTCTTCCTCACATTTTTGTTTTACATGTGTTGTGCCATCGGGGAAAAGCCTCTATCAACCCTTGATACAGTTTCTAAATCAACTTTGGAGGTTTGTCAGACTGACTAAAAATAGTATCTGGCTTGTCCAGTGTTTGCTGCACAGAGGAAATAAAGTGTTTCATCTGCAAAAATTCACCTCACCTCCATCACAGACTGGTCATCCCTGGCTGCCTGACCCTGTTGTGGCTCCTGTCACCATCTGGTCCTCTTAAAATGAGGCATGAAAAATAATTACCTTGGTGTATATTTATACATTATATTATCCAAGACTAGAATCAATGGTTCAATAATTGAAATGATCATTATTCCCAGATCCCAGACTGTAGCTGTAAGATTAAGATGCTGTCCTGTAGCTACTGTAGATCCACCCATCAATTCAAGATGGAATTTTGTGTCATTCACTGATATTGTTAATGTCCTGCCAATGTAACGGATGTGAAATGGCTAGCTAGTTAGCGGGTACGCGCTAATAGCGTTTCAATCGGTTACGTCACTTGCTCTGAGACTTGAAGTAGGGTTTCCCCTTGCTCTGCAAGGGCCGCGGCTTTTGTGGAGCGATGGGTAACGATGCTTTGTGGGTGACTGTTGTTGATGTGTGCAGAGGGTCCCTGGTTCGCGCCCGAGGTCGGGGCGAGGGGACGTACTAAAGTTATACTGTTACACCAAATTCATCTCCGTAGACTGGTCTTCCCTGGCTGTCTGACCCTGCTGGGACATCTGTCACCGTCTGATTCTGCTAAAACCTGTAGATCCCGACAGAGATCATTGCGGCGAGGTCTGCATTTTTCATGCTGCGGGCGGGAGCATGTGGTCAGACAGATGACTTTGGGATGAAAATATTTTTTTTGTCCCACAGATTATTTCGAAACGGTCCTCTTTCTGCTTTGTATGCGTTAGCCTACCTATTGTATTAAAAGCACATGTTTTTCACCCTATTCGCATTATTCACACATAATTTGCTGCTTCAACTTCAGTAGCCTACCTCTCCTAGTTGGGTGTGAGAGTTCAAGTGTGCCTAGTATGTGTGGTCTCTTTGAAATAGAGTAGGCTGCCTACATGGGCGGAGAATCACTTCGCAGTTAACTTGAATATGAAATTAACTTAAATATGATTAGACTGTAGTTTACGATAGTGTCTGTATATTGATAATGGAAAGAAGTAGAGGGCGCTCAACCAACGTGAGTCGAAGTACAATCAAAACATGTAATCAACTAAAAGGAAAAGGCACAACGCGCACATAGGTTAGGCTACTATGGTGAGCGAACGTTATTGTCTCTGCCTGCAAATCGTCATCCTAAACGGTAGGCTATATCCGATAGGAATTTGCAAAACGTAGCAAGTGTCGCTGTCATCGTTCTTGCTGCTTCCAGTTCAGTAGCCATACCTGCGGGATCAGGTGCGCGCATGTGGTCTCAATTAAATATAGTAGGTTATAGCCCAAGGGGGGGAAAGGTACGGCCCACTTCAATCCGGCTGACGAGACATTTACAAAAAATATATATTTTTTAAAAAAGTATTAAAAAAAATTCATGGTATCCAATTGGTAGTTACAGTCTTGTCCCATCGCTGCAACTCCCGTATGGACTCGGGAGAGGTGAAGGTCGAGAGTCGTGCATCCTCCGAAACACAACCCAACCAAGCCGCACTGCTTATTGACACAATGCCCGCTTAACCCGGAAGCCAACCCCACCAATGTGTCGGAAGAAACACTGTACACCTGGTGACCGTGTCAGCGTGCATGCACCTGGCCCGCCACAGAAGTCGCTAGAGCGCGATGGGACAAGGAAATCTCAGCCTGCCAATCCCTCTCCTAACCCAGACAATGCTGGGCCAATTGTGCACCGCCTCATGGGTCTCCCAGTCACTGCCAGCTGTGACACAGCCTTGGATCGAACCTGGGTCTGTAGTGATGCCTCAAGCACTGCGATGCAATACCTTAGACAGCTGCACCACTCGGGAGGCCCCCGCAAATTGATTTGGACAAACAATTGGTCCTACAAAAAATGCGGTCCTCTGTTGAATTTCAAAATCTCGATGTGGCCCTCGAGCCAAAAAGTTTGCCCACCCCTGCTATAGCCTATGCATGGGTGGAGAAGCAAGGGGCAGTTATCTTTCCAAGCAAATGTACTTCCTAAATAGGCATATTGCCTAGAAATAGGCCTAAATATTGATCACCCATATTTCTCCAACTCTGCTCTCTTCAAACTACATCTCATAAGGACACAAGGCGAGACCCAAATGCAGACACAAGAAGCAGATGGTTGAGCTCCGATATTTATTAATCCAAGGGGTAGGCAAAAGGTAGGTCGGGGACAGGCGTGAGTTCATAAACCGGGTCAGAGTCCAAAACAGTACCAGACGAAGGACAGTCTCGAGGTCAGGCCAGGTAGGGCTTCAGTAACCAGATCAGAGTCCAAACAGAACAAGGGGATAGGCAGGCTTGAAGACAGAACAGGCAGAGTGGTCAGGCATGCGGGTACGGAGTCAGGACAGGCAAGGGTCGAAACCAGGAGGACTAGAACCAAAAGAGACTGGGAAAAAATAGGAGCAAAGAAAAACGCTGGTTGACTTGGCAAACAAGACAAACTGGCACAGAGAGACAGGAAACACAGGGATATATACACCGGGGATAATTAGCGACACCTGGAGTGGGTGGAGACAATCACAAGGACAGGTGAAACAGATCAGGATGTGACGCATCTAGCATATTGGCTGATATAGCCCAGTAATACAATATAAGGGCCATGTACAAATCTCTAATTCAACCTATTATTTTTGCGCATTTGATTTTGCCTGTAGGGTGCAAAATTGCTTGGACCATGGCTGGCAAGAGAGCTGCGTCACATACACCTAAAATAACATTGCTCGACTGCAGTTGGGTTTGGGACCAGTTCTTGTAGCGAGTGGGAGTCGGACAAGAAAGCCAGCAGTGCTGGCAGGAGCGGGAGCAGGATGAAGAAATTGGTCCCACGCAGACCTCTACTGTGCACCATGACAGTGAAGCCTGTAACGTTAGAGCTGTTTATTACTGTGTCAGGTTGAAAAGGACGGAATTAGCTCGGGAAACTGATAGATCAATAACGTTACATTGCAATACTGACTAATATTGCACTATAAAAACGTCAGAATATCAACATTCAATCATTTTACTGCTGGTTTCATAATTTGATTCAGGTCTCGTGTGATCGAGGCAAAAAGAATAGCTAATGTTAGCCAACTTTTGACCAGTTCTCTCTCTAATGGTACATCAACTGGCGGAAGCTATCCAAGTTCATTTACTTCTGAAACGGGGCAGAACAAAGACTACAAAACACTTCCAAAACAACAACGGCTATTAGATAGTAATAATAGCCACCTCATATTGCTATCCCCAGTGAAAGTTGTGTCCCTGCATTCAATACCACCTTGCACATGTTTGCCGGCATCCAGCTGATCTTCTCCAACAGTTGCAAATTAACAAATTTAGGTATGTTTATCCCCGTTTTGTTCCGTTTGCTTCTCTTTAAGATGTTTTTTTCAACAGAATCGGCGATATGAATATCCGCAAACACAATTCACTTTCATAGTAGCCACATAAAAACAGCATGATAATTTTGCTCATTGTATATATAATTCCTTCTTGCAAGTATCTACTCGCTCTCCTCTTCTCACCTTTTTCCTTCGATTGTGGACTTCAGTGCACAACACA
Source organism: Salvelinus namaycush (assembly GCF_016432855.1). Classification (NCBI taxonomy): domain Eukaryota; kingdom Metazoa; phylum Chordata; class Actinopteri; order Salmoniformes; family Salmonidae; genus Salvelinus; species Salvelinus namaycush. The sequence continues at coordinate 32,937,054 of NC_052334.1, forward strand.
TCAGCAGTCTATGACTCGGCGAAAAAACCTTTCCGAGCCAAACCTTCATATCATGACCGCTAACCGCTAACGTTACACACAGCTTACATCGTTGTCATGTCATAGTCAACATAGCTACAAGAACTAACTCGTTAGTAAACCCGCTACAATCATGCAGTACAGTGTACAGTCAGTCACACCCGCGGGCCCCGGTGGCAATAAATTAATAAAACCAAACTAGTGTTGAATAGCCATAGCCAGCTAGCTAACATAGCATCCCTCTCTGTTTGAGCCGGGTGTTTGAGTAGGGTAAACTAGCTTGCTGCATTTGCTAGCTAAGTGAAAGTTTTAAAAAATACAACCAAATATAGCTATGTCTCTCTCTCTCTCGCTCTCTCTCTCTCTCTTTTGCTTCTCCTTAATTAATTTGATAAAAACTGTTCAACTATTGTCTTTCTCTCTCTGAGTAAACTAATCACAACATTTTATGCACTGCAGTGCTAGCTAGCTGTAGCTTATGCTTTCAGTACTTCATTCGCTGATCCTTTGACTAGGTGGACAGCATTTCAATTCATGCTGCAAGAGCTCTGATAGGTTGGAGGACGTTCTCCGGAAGTTGTCATAATTACTGTGTAAGTCTATGAAAGGAAGTGAAAGCCATGAGCCTCCTGGGTTTTGTATTGAAGTCAATGTACCCAGAGGAGGACAGAAGCCAGCTGTCCTCTGGCTACACCATGGTACTACCCTACAGAGTGCTGTTGAGGCTACTGTAGACCTTCATTGCAAAACAATATGTTTTAATCAATTATTTGGTGATGTGAATATATTTAGGACAGTTCTTTCCAAAAATTGATAACTTTCTTAATGTTTCACTATTTATATTTTTATGAAATTCACTGAGGATGGTCCTCCCCTTCCTCTGAGGAGCCTCCACTGCTGTACTATCTCGCCCTCTCTATTTTTCTCTCTGTCTTTTTTGTCTCTGCCTGTCTTTTCCTCCCTCTCTCTCTACCACGCCGTCTTCCTGTGTCTGTGTTTATTTTGGTTATTCAGTAAGTGGTGGAGGTGAAGGTCATTGAAGCCTTTCAAACTTGACTTAGCAGACTGTCTCTCTGTGGGCCTGCCTTTAAGAGCACCTCTATCTCTCTGACTTCCCTCTCTCTCTCTCTCTCTCTCTCTCTCTCCCTCTCTCCCCTCTCTCTTTGACTGTTACTCTGTGGAAGATGTGAAAGGGAATGCATCCCCTCTCTCTCTTTTGCTCTTTACCCTTTTCCTCCCCCTCTCCCCCTTACCGTACCAAATATTTTCATCCACTTAAATGGCGCACAGAACATCTATTATTTCTGTGTTTTTGTGGTTCACAAACAGCTTATCGGCCAAGGAACAGTTGAGATCCTTACTATCATTTTATGGAATTCCAAATATACATTGTATTTGCAGTGTGGTTGAGTGTAGCTACTGAATATCCTAACACCAAAGAACTATCCATGATCTTGTTTCCCAGTTGAAGACATTTGAAGGTGGGCTGTTGCACCTGATGCCGGTTGGCGTGCGATGCCATCGCTGCTTTTGGATGGTAACACTATCTGATCGGGTTTGGAGAAATAGAGAGGGTAAGGTTGGGCAAGGGAAAGACAATCCCCTCCGGTATGCATGTGTGCGTGACTTATTTTGACCAATAATGACCTTCAGTGCAAATATTTGGTTGGAAAAAATCTGACATACTTTGTCTTGGACATGGCAACACATGCTCTTCTCTCCTACAGCTGTGGCTTTATTCAACAAGATTGTGTCAAGTGGTGTGAAATATGTTCTGTTACTATGGCGATGATATAGCTAACCTTATGTTATGTTCCCGCAAGGTCCCATGTCGGCTTAGTGAAATCAGTGGCAGGTTTGTGATACCGCTTTTAGCCTCAACAATTCTTCAAATGACGTTGTTTGGTTGCGGTGGTTATAAGCATTCTCGCATTAGCAGCACACTGTTCACAATGACGTCCACCTCGTTCTGACAGGGTCACTGGGTTTGCTGGAAGTGTTCAAATGTGCTGCTTTCAATGAAGCAAAGCTAATCTCTCTCTCTCTCTCCCCCCCTCTCTCTCTCTCTCTCTCTCTCTCTCTCTCTTTCTCTCTTTCTCTCGCTCTCTTTCTCTTTCTCTCTTTCTCTCTCTCTCTTTCTCTCTCTCTCTTTCTCTCTCTCTCTCTCTTTCTCTTTCTCTTTCTCTCTCTCTCTCTCTCTCTTTCTTTCTCTCTCTCTCTCTCTCTCTCTCTCTCTCTCTCTCTCTCTCTCTCTCTCTTTCTCTCTCTCTCTCTCTCTCCCTCTCTCTATGTTTTTGTGTGTTCAGATTCATCGCGTGGAGACAAGAAAGAGAGCCGGTGCCCGACACCGGGCTGTGATGGCACAGGTCACGTGACGGGGTTGTACCCTCACCATCGGAGCCTGTCTGGCTGTCCACACAAAGACAGGGTGCCACCTGAAAGTAAGATCTGCACTTTCACACTTTACTTAAGTTTACCATTCTGGGGTAAATTCAGTTTCAGCTAAGTCTGTTTCAAATTCTGGAATTGAAATTGAATTGACACTGCTTACAAAGCCAGTGGCTCTCAATTTATTGCAGGGTTTGTTTGATGTATTGCATTGCAAGGTCTGCATGTTTTGGTTTCTCTTTGTTTCTGTCTGAATGCTGTGTGTTTATTGTGGCTGTTCCACGTTTGTTATGGCTGCTCTGGGAGGTCATGCGGGCTACAGCTGCTCTCCTGGCATTACCTTTGCATGCATGGGGTCATGGATTTGCTTGTTAGTCTATGACTGATTACCTGTCCAGTCAACTGTCTAATGATGGCGGGGGGGGAACAAGGCCTGAGAGATGAATGGCAGAGTACAGCAGTGAATGGTGGGAATGTTCTAGCACTGTCTACCAATGCGTTAACATCACTCATTCTTGCTGACCAACAGCCAGTCCTTCACAGCACTTGACATTCCCACCCACTGTTGGATTCAGATCATTTATTTTCCTTAAGCAATTCTTTTGCATGTTACTGTACTTTGACTCCCTAAATTCATATGATGTTTACCTCACAAAGTAAGATATAATTAAGATCATGATTTATAACACTATCTTCTGCTTGGTAACACTGTTAAGTGCCTGTAGAAAAAATCAACTGTCTCTGTCTGGCCATAGTCACCAGCAGTGAGTACGACTGAGTACGCCTATCAATCTCCACCGCACAATAAACCCCATAAAGTTATTTGTATTCTTTGCTCAATTAAATTCAGTTGAATAAGAGAGAACTATTACGGCTTTTTGCAGCAGATCAGCTGCAGCGGCGATAAACATTAGCCCTCAGCGAATAGGCACCCTGGTTATTTGGTCTCATTCACCTTGTGCAAACTTCTCAATAAACTCTCTTCAACACGCACTATTAACCCAGAGTCAGAAGATTACGGTATGATCTGCCATGACCCAGACTGCTATTAAAATAAAATAGGCCTTTTTTATAATGGCACATAAATCATTTAACATAAGACATGGCCTTATAAAGTAGCCAGTTATCAGACATGTCTTTTTGTGCTTTGAGTACCATGCTTAGAGCTAACAGTTTTCCCTGACCTTGTGACCTTACCAGGAAAAAAATCCTGGGCCTAGTTATAGCCTAGTTATAGCACCAAGGTATAAATGTGTACTCCTAGATGGTGAGAGTTTTTGACCTTGAGGGTGCAAACCCCAAAATGGATTTTGAAATAGGCTTCGATCGATTGTCATAGGATCTTTTGGAGGTAACGTCCGTGTTCCTTCTCCTATTCCTTATTTGTGTTGATCAAGCTGACGTTTTGGAAAAATAGCATAAATGTTTCATTTTGGAATTAAATAATATTCATTCTAATTGCAACTCACAGTGTGACTACGCAGAAAAGTGTCATTGTAAGGAAATCAAACACACTCACTCACACACACGCACATACACAGACAGTTATGTGAGGTATCGACAGGACTCTGCTTTAAAATCCATTATCCGACATGGAGCAGCTAGCCACAAAGTTTCTCCCTGTCCATCAGTGGTCAATAGCCTCTCAGTGCAGACAGACCCAAATGTCCTCTACACACACATACACACACACACAAACACACCACACACACCACACCTGCTGACAGCGAGGAGGCAGAGGGAGATAAAAGCCCTCTCGTCTATTAACACATTTACAGTGTAGTGGACAATAGATTATTAATGCAAGGTCTTCATTTAGCAATCACACAGTGCACAAGACACTTCCTAGGGAAATCTAGGATATTAAAATGAAGCGACGTTACAAGTACATTTTTGTGTTTGCTCATTGTTGAATGTCAAATATTTAATCCCCTCATAACAGATCTTTGTTTTTGTTCCTGAAAGTGATGTACCTATGAATGAGAGTACAAAACACAATACCTCTGTAGCATACACTTTTCAGGAATCACTGCTTTTTTATTTTTGTGAAATGTTCCACGATGCTCTAAGCATACAGTGAATGTGGACAGGCAAATCCAACCATTTCCAGTCATTATAACTGTTTCTTTGTCATGGTCAGGGAAAGTAGTGATATAATCTAACATAATGTTTTGGCTCTCGGCGTGTTGAGGTGGAGGGACTTGCCCATTTAGCTCTTCTGAGCTCGAATTAGTATGCCAGAGAGTGAGGATGACGAGGGTCAGAGTGTAAGGGGGTGATAATGATGAAGCTGACGCAAAGAGCAGTTTTAACCCATACAGCAGGGCGTCTTTCTGGCCCCTTTCCTCACCCCCCTCCCCTCTGGTGGTTCTCAACCGGGGTCCCTTAGAGACGTCCGTAGACAGAGCATTACTCTAATTGGCTGCCGTGGGGAGAGCAGACTATACTTCCACTCCTATTTGATATATCTTTAACCAAAGCCTAAAGGATTGTGTGTCCACAGGTGTGGAAGGAAGCTAAAGTAATCCCACTGCCTAAAAATAGTTAAGCATCCTTTGCAGGCTTTAACAGCCGCCTAATCAGTTTGCTGCCTGTTCTTAGTAAGCTGATGGAGTTAACTACTGACTTTCAGCAGGCATAATATAGAGAAGGGCACTCAACTTGTACTGCACTGACTCAGATGACTGATGATTGGTTAAAATAAATGTATAATGAGATGATAGTTGGAGCTGTATTGTTAGATACAGTGCAGCCTTTGGTGTTATTGATCATAAATGGTCATCACATGGTTGGAGAGTTATTTACCCAATAGAACCCAGAAGGTGTTCTTCAATGGAAGCTTCTCTAACATCTGATATGTAAAGTGCGGTGTCCCCCTAGACAGTTGCCTTGGGCTGTTACTCTTCTCTATTTTTACAAATGATTTGCCACTGGTCTTACCCAAGCTAGAATGGCTATGTATGTGGATGATTCCACACTCTACATGTCAGAACCCAAAGCTAGTGAGCTCACTGACATTCTAAATAAGGAAACTGTGCATCTTAACACCCGCCTGCTTAACCCGGAAGCCAGCCGTACCAATGTGTCGGAGGAAACACCGTTCAACTGACAACCGAGGTCAGCCTGCAGGCACCCGGCCCGACACAAGGAGTCGCTAGAGCGCAATGAGCCAAGTAAAGGCCCTACGGCAAAAACCCTACCCTAAGCCGGGTGACGCTGGGCCAATTGTGTGCCGCCCTATAGGAATCCCGTTCACGGCCAGTTGTGACACAGCCTGGGATCAAACCCAGGTCTGTAGTGATGCTGCAACACTGCGATGCAGTGCCTTAGACCGCTGTGCCACTCGGGAGGCTCCGATGTTCTGAGCTTTTAACACATAAATCAACTGTTCTAGTTGTTCTGGCTCTGGTCTTGTCCCATCTTGATTACTGTACTGTAATATGGTCAAGTGCAGCAAAGAAAGATGTAGCAAAACTGCAGCTGGCTCAAAACAGAGCAGCATGCCTTTAACAGGACATACATAACTAACATCAACAACATGCATTCCAGTCTTTCCTGGTTGAGGGTTGACAAGAGATCAACTGCTCCTCTTCTAGTTTTTATAGGAAATATTATTGTGATGAAAATTCCAGATTGTCTGCATACTCAAATAACACTCAGTTCAGACACCTATGCATACCCCACAAGACATGCCACAAGAGGTTTCTTCACAGTCCCCAAGTCCTACACAAATTCACGGCAACAGTAAAATACAGAGCCATGATCACATGGAACTCCCTTCCATCTCCTATTACTCAAGTAAACATAAAATGACATTAAAAAAATCTATAAAAAAACATCTCATGGCAGGGACTGCAAAATGACACACAAACACACACACACACACACACACAGACACACTATCACACTGTAACACACACAATCTACATATTTTCCTTTAGTTGTATTGTTTGTATATTGTTGTATTTTGAAATTGACTGACTGCTCTTGTCTATCAGTGTATCAATGTTTTGTTACTTGTCGTGTTTTATATTTTTGTGTGGACCCCAGGAAGAAAAGCTACTACTTCTGCAAAAGCTAATGGGGATCCGAATAAATCAATTAAAACCAATTGAATTAACCAATTTGACTGTTTTAATGGTAAATGCTATTGAAGGCAGGAACATCTAAAAATGGGTGGATGATAACAAAGAGTATAGTCTACAGTATATACTGTATATAGAAAAATAAATATACTGTATGTGTCTGGCACGATCCGTGAATTACTGGCATGTCTTCTGTTGCATTATCCGTTGGCTACTTGTTCTGTTCTCTGCATGCCTCAAGCTGCCTCTGTTTTATGTCTCTGGCTATGTCCTAGGCTAGTGTTCTTATACCCATTTCAGACAGAAGATTTGGTATGTTACCTGCAAAAAAATATGCCAATATTTATCTGACCCCTTTCAAACAGCTCCTTACTTCGAACTTATTTGTAGGTTTTCCCCTTTTATACATATCAGTGGGTAACTGGCAAATTGGGACAGATGGGAGGTGTTGTTAAACCATGGGTGCTGTTTTCAGTTCAAATTAGGGAGGTTTTAAACAAGTGTTAAACAAGTGAAGTGTTCATGAATTTACCTGCAAAAATAGCAGAGAACCATTCACACAGATCCAATACCTGTATTTTGGTTACAGGGTCTGTGAAAATGCAGGAATCACGACAAGCTCTTTAGGTGGCTTTTATTTTTCCATGTGTTCTACACCCTACCCCTTTCAGATATATGACAAAGCTGGTATAAAAATGCAGGCATGTTAAATTAGTGGGATTTTGGTCTGTGTATAAAAGGGATTTTAGGTGGCTTCTTCTTCGCAATACTCTCCTTCTTCAATCAACACTGATCTCAAAAGGCTATAGCAGTGAAACCAGTATGGTGGCAATAACAAACACTGTCTGCCCTTTCAGACTGTACTGCTCTATAGGGAGGAGGAAGGAGGTCATCTCAAATTGCTGGGACAGATCCTAATGATAACGATGATGATAATACCAAGCTGCTCAACCTCTCACACACTAATGATACTGTCTGGTTGTGGGGCTTCTAACCTTCCCTATCTCTCTCTATCGCTCTCCTGTATGTCTGTTTGTCTGTCTGTGTGAAGTCCTTGCTATGTATGAGAATGTTCTTAAGTGTCCTACACTGGGCTGCACGGGACGCGGCCATGTCAATAGCAACAGGAACTCCCACAGAAGGTGAGTCGCCCAACAGGACTGGCAGCCATCTTTGGAAATGCCAGGATCATCTGTGTTACGTCCACCTTTTGTTCAGTTGGAGATTTTATTTCTTTCCCTCCAATGACAGGTTGTTACTTTATCCTTGTTTCTTTCCTCTTTATTAGTACATTTTCTTTATTAAATGTTTTACTTGATATTCGTGATTCTTTTTTTCATTTTGTTTATGTTCTATTTATTTGCTCAAGTGTTTATTGTTTGATTGATTTATTTTACAATTGTATCATCTACTTGCCAATAATTTTGTGTTTGTATATTGTTGCACAAATGTCACTATTATTATTGATTGCGATGGCAAAGGGGCTTACAAAAGTATTTGGCTTTGGATATCTCAGTTACCACAACCATACCTAATTATGTGGTTGCTTGTCTAATGCTAAATTTGGAGTCACACGTGAAATGCTGTAATCCACACCTCAGATGAAAGAATCACAGATCAAGGTTTCCGGGAGAGAAGCTGTGTGTATGGGTGTTGGTATTGAGGGTGGAACTGAAATAGCCGTGTGCTCCCCTCTCCTGTCACACGGCTAGAGAGCGAGAGGTGAGAGAGAAAGAGAGAGAGAAGGGGAGCAGATCAGAGCGGGAAAGAATGAAAGGAGAGAGAAGGATGAGAAGGAGTGGAGTGTCACCCACAGCAGGTTTTGTGAGAGTCAGGGTGTATCAGCAACCATTAGCACCTCTCTACCACTCTGGCAGGAGGGCAGGAAGGCTACAGACCTGGGAAGACTGGAGCTCTCTCTTGCTGAGCACAGTGTCACTCACACACTGACACTCAGACAGGCATGCACACACATACTCACACACATAGACACACGGTACATACACACACACACACAGACATGCACACGCTCACTCATACAGATACACATTACATACACACACAGACATGCACACACTCAACTTATCAGACAGTCATGTACACTAACACACACACACTTGCAAAACACACACACACACACACACACCTAAATGAACACCTACTAACTGATACTCACACCTCGAGAAGACACCTCTCCCTCCACCTGCGCTGGTTCAGGGCCATGATCTGAATAACCTCTCTACTGGGACTTGAAGCCTCTTTACACTTCACAACAATTATAAAGAAGAATTTGTGAAATTATATATAATGATCAGAGCCTTTGTTAAATTTGGTTGATTGGCAGTATCTCAAACAGCTGTGCTGCAATAATATGTCCTTTATTAACCTTGGGAGGTTGGTGTGTGTGTTTTGGGAGGTTGTTTGGCCGGTGTGTTTGTGTGGATTGGGTAGCAGGGACAGGATTGTGTGCGTGTGCAGTTGTTTTATCCTCTGAAGCCACTCAACCCAAAAAAAGCAATCTGTTATAATAACCAACTGCGTTGTTGTTATTTAAAACGTTTGATGAAAATATATGATATTGGAAATTAACCAAAAACTCATTGAAAGGCAGGTAGGTAGATGGATTATCAGTTAGACAGACAGACAAACAGACAGGCTGGCAAACCAGCAGGCAGACAGACAGGTGGTCAGAGATGCATTGAATGGGACCATTATATTGGTTCAGATATGATCAGTCTCACCTCCATTACTGGTTGTCATACTCATCCCCCCTCTGTTGTCCTTTCAGCCTGTCGGGGTGTCCAATCGCTGCAGCAGAGAAGCTGGCTAAAGCCCAGGAGAAGAGCATCGGGTGCGATGGCTCCTCCAAGTCTAACCAGGGCTCTGACCGCGTGCTCAGGTACTGTTCACTGCTCACCACACTCAGCTTCCATAGGGACCACCTCACTGGTAGATGCAGAGTCCAACGGCCTGAATATATTAATTTAATACTCTACCAGGGTTGGGTTTCAGTCAATTTCAAATTATTTTACTCTTCCTGAATTTAAATGGAATTGGCCCCATTCCGGAACACTACATTATATCCTACCTTACTATAACTCTGCTTGCATTAGTCAGTCAATGTTGGAAGGTTTTCTTAATTATTGTATTATAGATTTTCATATTTCTTTATGTCTGTTTGATTTCTTTATCTTTTGATCTCCCAGACAGTTATCGTTTGGAGACGCTCCACGTTCATTTTCTTGTTTATGAAGTGAAAGCCTTTATTGGGTTTTAAAGAGCTGAATCATTTCAACAAAAGTTGTTTTGATATGCAATGGTAGATATAACATTTCTATCCAATTAGACTGCATCACTAATTCAAGCTCTGATAGTTTCTAGATAAAAACATTTTTATAAAATAATATCAGAGAAAATGCATGGCTTTAATTATGAGTTGTGTTTGGGTGAGACATTTTCAGGAAACAGCGTAGACATGTAGCTTAGATGAACTAAAAGCTATGTCCAAGGATTCTCTTAGGCTAGAGTTGACTGTTGCCTTGCCTTTTCCCTTTTCTACATTCCCCTCCCCTTTCCTGCCCCCGTCTCCTCCCTTCCCCCTCCCCTCCCCTGCGTGATGTTTGGTGCCTCTGCTCTGTCCAACCTACACCCCCTCGTGGTTTATTTTCCAGGCCTATGTGCTTTGTGAAACAGCTGGAGATCCCTCAGTACGGCTACAAGAACACCAGCACGCCGCGCTCCAACCTGGCCAAGGAGCTGGAGAAGTACTCCAAGACCAGCTTTGACTACAGCAGCTTCACAGACAGCAGCCACGGCAACAATGTCTACGGCAAACGGGCCATCGCACCCAAGCTCCAAGGCAGGGACACTTCTCCTAAAGGATATGATGGTACAGTCCATCTTCCTGGCACTTCAGTTTTATCTGTTACCTACTTTATTGTTGTTCAGGTAGTCAATATGAATATTGTGCCAGTAGAATAATGAATATCCTTGCTTCTGTGGTTTGGTTTATGAATGGTCTGTATTCCAAGCCTTTTTTCTCCACCAATTCATTGTATTTTTTGCCCAGTGTTTCCAAATTCACCAATATTTTTACTTCCCAAATTCTTTATTGTTGAATGCATCCCCCACAGCCAAACTTGTAATGAATACTCAGGGAGAAAAAGGTGTAGATTCACACGCTGAGCGCGGCAGGTGTTTTTTTCGCCTTCGCAGGAGGCAGGAATCGTGGTCACAGGCAGGCAATGGTCATACACAGGTAGGCAAACAGGCAGATGAATCAAAACAACACAAGGTTGACAAAGAAAAAAAAGACAGAACCAAACAAAACGACGGTAAGAGTATTTCCACGCCGTGCATTTGTCTATACTTGCGGATGAACTACCCCTATCTCTGTGTGCTTGTGTCCTCCAGTCAAGCGCTACTGTAAGAACTCCAGCTCGGCGAGCAGCCCGAACAGCACCTACGCCCCCAGCAGCAGCAGTAGCAGCCTGAGCTGTGGAGGAGGGGGCGGAGGGGGGGGCAGCAGCGCCAGCTCCACCTGTAGTAAGAGCAGCTTCGACTACACCCACGACATGGAGGCTGCCCACATGGCCGCCAGGGCCATCCTCAACCTGTCCACGCGCTGCAGAGAGATGCCCCACGGCCTGGGAGGAAAACCCCAGGATCTCTGCTCTCGGGTAGGCGTTGTTTAGTGACCAACTCTTTATAAAGCCTTCAGAGCTGATACTTTTAAGTAGAGTTACATGAGATAATGGGATTGTGTGTAATGTACAATATTCGAAAGACGTGAGAGGAGGACACTACAGTTTTTTTTTTTTTTTTTTACATAGAGGTTGACTTTCGGCCAACTGGAAATATTCAAATCCAACTTGACATCCTGTGGTCAACCGTAGAGTATCTCCTGTGGTCTAACATAGAGTATCATAGTATTGGTTAGACCATTGAATGATATCCTCGAAACACCTTCCCATCCCACTGCTAGAGGCCTTACTCTCCCAGCTCCAAGCTTCCTCTGTCCTGCCAGGTAATGTGAGCAGTGATGAGTGAGGATGATAGGGTCTCTTTAGCCGCGCACACTTGCGCTCTGTTAAAGAGATATCTAAGGCTGTGTCTCTCGAATGGCGCTCAGCAGGACAGCTTTATATTTTCCCTCCAGGGATCAGGTGAGGTAGATAGGGAGCACGGCGGGATGGGACGGATCGCCGCCGACACGCCGCGAGCCCAATATGTCATCAGGAGGAGATAACGCGCCGGTATCCCTGCATTATCAGCATGGAGACGCCGAGCAGGTAAATAGGGAGGCCTTCTGCGTGAGGTAGAGCGGAGTGCACTCAGCTGGTAGAAGAGCCTTAACCAATCAGGACTTCCTCTCTCTTCCTCCCTTCCTCTCTGTCCATTTCTGCTCCGTAGGCGAGACAGACAGACAGACAGACAGACAGACAGACAGACAGACAGACAGACAGACAGACAGACAGACAGACAGACAGACAGACAGACAGACAGACAGACAGACAGACAGACAGACAGACAGGAGGCTCCAAGGCAGAGGTAGAGACAGGAAACGTCAGGGAGATTCTCAACCTTCTTTCATCTGAACACCTCCAGTCATGTCATTGCTTTTCTTACATTGTCTGTCTTTCCTCATCTACGTCCATTCCTATCTCTCTGAGTGAAAGCGAGGGAGACTGAGGAATACTCATGAATGCTGAGAGAGAATAACTTTGTTTCATTTTAGGAGCTGGAGGAGGCTGGTGGAAGTAATTTGGGGAAGCAGCCACTGACCCCTCCTGCTCTCTCTTGCCCCACCTCCTCCCAGCAACAGGGGACGGGGACTACCTGGGGGTCAGATGACAATCATGTGGTCTGTGAGGAAACAAACATGCTCGTTAACGTACAATGACACACATACTGTATATGCATATTCATTTGAAGCACACACATACCATGCCACATGAAAATATCTCTCTCTCTTTCTGCTGATAGCTTTTAGCCTTGCCTCAAAGTTTCTCTCTCTACATTCTTCGCCCATAACCATATTTGTTGGAGTGGCGGCAACGATATAATAAATTAATATATGAATATATTATATATATTAAATTAATATAGGGAAAACACTGACGTCTATCTTTGGTCTACAAAAGCTGATTCTGTTTTGTCACCATAATAGCGTCAAACTCCAACGATCCTGAATCCAGTCACATATTGTCCAGAGCATGAAAAAAAAACTAGCTTGAGCTACTACAGTTGAAGTCGGAAGTTTACATACACCTTAGCCGAATACATTTAAACTCAGTTTTTCACAATTCCTGACATTTAATCCTAGTAAAAATTCCCTGTCTTAGGTCAGTTAGGATCACCACTTTATTTTAAGAATGTGAAATGTCAGAATAATAGTAGAGAGAATGATTTATTTCAGCTTTCATTTCTTTCATCACATTCCCAGTGGGTCAGAAGTTTACATACAATCAATTAGTATTTGGTAGCATTACCTTTAAATTGTTTAACTTGGGTCAAATGTTTTAGGTAGCCTTCCACAAGCTTCCCACTATAAGTTGGGTGAATTTTGGCCCATTCCTCCTGACAGAGCTGGTGTAACTGAGTCAGGTTTGTAGTCCTCCTTGCTCGCACAAACTTTTTCAGTTCTGCCCACAAATTTTCTATAGGATTGAGGTCAAGGCTTTGGGATGGCCACTCCAATACCTTGACTTTGTTGTCCTTAAGCCATTTTGCCACAACTTTGGAAGTATGCTTGGTGTCATTGTCCATTTGGAAGACCCATTTGCGATCAAGCTTTAACTTCCTGACTGATGTCTTGAGATGTGGCTTCAATATATCCACATAATTGTCCTTCCTCATGATGCCATCTATTTTGTCAAGTGCACCAGTCTCTCCTGCAGATAAGCACCCCACAACATGATGCTGCCACCCCCGTGCTTCACGGTTGGGATGGTGTTCTTCGGCTTGCAAGCCTCCCCTTTTTTCCTCCAAACATAACAATGGTCATTATGGCCAAACAGTTCTATTTTTGTTTCATCAGACCAGAGGACATTTCTCCAAAAAGTATGATCTTTGTCCCCATGTGCAGTAGCAAACCGTAATCTGGCTTTTTTATGGCGGTTTTGGAGCAGTGGCTTCTTCCTTGCTGAGCGGTCGTTCAGGTTATGTCGATATAGGACTCGTTTTACTGTGGATATAGATACTTTTGTACCTATTTCCTCCAGCATCTTCACAAGGTCCTTTGCTGTTGTTCTGGGATTGATTTGCACTTTTCACACCAAAGTACATTCATCTCTAGGAGACAGAACGCGTCTCCTTCCTGAGCGGTATGACGGCTGCGTGGTCCCATGGTGTTTATACTTGCATACTATTGTTTGTACAGATGAACGTGGTACCTTCAGGCGTTTGGAGAAAAAAAATTCTGAGGTCTTGGCTGATTTCTTTATATTTCCTTTTGATGTCAAGCAAAGAGGGACTGAGTTTGAAGGTAGGCCTTGAAATACATCCACAGGTAAACCTCCAATTGACTCAAATGATGTCTATTAGCCTAACAAAAGCTTCTAAAGCCATGACATCATTTTCTGGAATTTTCCAAGCTGTTTAAAGGAACAGTCAACTTAGTGTATGTAAACTTCTGACCCACTGGAATTGTGATACAGTGAATTATAAGTGAAATAATCTGTCTGTAAACAATTGTTGGAAAAATGACTTGTGTCATGCACAAAGTAGATATCCTAACCGACTTGCCAGAACTATTGTTTGTTAACAAGAGATTTGTGGAGTGGTTGAAAAACGAGTTTTAATGACTCCAACCTAAGTCTATGTAAACTTCTGACTTCAACTGTATGTGTACTTTACTCATTTTATTGGAAAGGGAAAGGGGGATACCTAGTCAGTTGTACAACTGAATGCATTCAACTGAAATGTGTTTAACCCAACCTCTCTGAATCAGAGAGGTGCGGGGGACTGCCTTAATCGACATCCACGTCTTCGGCGCCCGGGGAACAGTGGGTTAACTGCCTTGCTCAGGGTCAAAACGACAGATTTTTACCTTGTCAGCTTGGGGATTCGATCCAGCAACCTTTCGGTTACTGGCCCAACACTCTGGAAGCACACCCCAGTACCCTAACCTCTGAGCCCAGAAGACTATTCAAGCCTATGTGCATCACAAAGAACCGGAATCTGGGTTTTGCTCCACTGGAACACAGGGAGAGTCCAGCCTAGGGGGAGTGTCGTGTGAAATCACTGTTAAAACAGGCGTGCCTTGGCTGGAGAGGGGGAGAGGAAAAAAGAGGAGAGGAGATGAGAGGGGGAGTGGAGGGGGTTGGAGTGAGGGATGTTAATGAGGGCAAGGGAAGGGTGACAAATAGACATTACCCCTCCCCTCCAGCCCCCTCCAAAAACAGGGCAGAATTCTACTGTGCACATGTTCACCAGATGCAGTACGTCAGCAGAGGCTGCTGAGGGGAGGAACACTTATATTAATGGCTAGGATGGAGTCAATAGAGTGGTATCAACCACCTGGAAACCATGCTTTGATGTGTTTGATACCATTTCATTGACTACATTCCAGCCATGATTATGAGTCGTCCTCCCCTCAGCTGCCTCCACTGCAGTACATGGATATACAGCTGGGTAGGAGAGGGAGGGAGCATTTTGGCTGATTATTCAAGCCTGTCTGTGTCCCTGTTTGTTGTGCGATATTTATTGTGTTTTTGGTTGACTAGCAGCTGTCCCTATGCAGCCGCCCAGCGTTGCCCTCCCGCCAACCTCTAACCCCACAGCCCAGTCTCTCTGCCCAAATCCACTCACATCACACTCAAACCAGCCAGGCCCCAGTCTGCTCCCTCTGGCTGTGGAGGTTACAGACACTCTGAGGAAGGGAGGGAGGGAGGGAGGGAGGGGGGGAGGGAGGGAGGGAGGGAGGGAGAGATGGTGGGATTAGTGCAGGATCACTACATTTGCTCCCTTGCCCTTTACCACTGATGACCCTGTCTCTCCCACCAGTCACCGTGCCTTTTTCTTACCAGAAGGAAATATTTGGAGAGTTATGTAATCACATATATAACAGGTTTTTGAGCTGAATGTTGCTTTGCCTTTCTTCTCCTCCCTCTCTCCTTCCTACTGCCCCTCCCGTCTTTACTCCTTTCCCTGTCTATCTTCCTCCCTCCAGAACCCAGACCTAGAGGTGGATGAGAACGGGACATTAGACTTGAGTATGAAGCAGCGTCTGGGGGGTGGCGTAAGTGCGGTGCTCACCCCCCTGGAGCCCATGTCTCCCCAGCGCCAGGCTCTGATGCGTTACGGCATGGGGGATGACTGCTGGGATCTGCCGGTCGACTACGCCAAGATCAAATGCATCGACGAGGACAGCAAAGAGGTACTGAAATGTGAAGGATGATGATGCTAATGATGATCAGATGATAATGCCGATCACTACTCTAACCTGTAACTCGGATTGTGGGATGAGGCTATCCTATCTTTCAATGACTTTCTATAACATTAGCTTCACAGTACCTCAGTACTCTAATAACTTTTACACGGCAGCATTCAAATATCCTGCACATAAACAAACAGCTTGCATACTGTACATACATCTAACATTAAGATTCACAAAGGCCTGCATACAGAAGTCCCCCGCTGCATTTCAACAACACCCATCCATTTGGCAGTCCATACAGTACCTACTGTGTTTCACATCTGTCCAACCCAAGCCATCTGTCTCCAAGGACTTTCTGTTGATTCCTTTTTGTATAAGACTCCCATTTCATGTTGAGGTCATTTTTAACACCAGCCCAGATCTCAGGTTGAATGATTGGAAAGTCATATTAGGAGTTCTCAAGGAAAACAATAAATTATTTTTTATGTTCATTTCCATCAGCCTCACCATACAGCAGACAGAGGTAGGCTGTGTCTCTCTGCTGTTCGCCAGAATTAATTATGCAAATAAATATTGGGAGGGAATCTAAATAGCTCTTCTCGGCAAAGGACTGCAGGAAATCAGTGTGTGTGGGGGTGTATTTGTGCGTGCGTGTGCATGTGAGCGTGTCTGTGTGTGTGCATGCCTGTGAATGTGTGCCAGTTTTGGCACTGTAGAGGACCTTGCAAAATGACCCAGCCCAATGCTCTTCAAAATGTGCTGGATATATTTGCCTGTCTTTAGGGGCATTACTGTACACAAAGGAAAATAGATGGTTTACATCAATAGTCTTGCCCCGCCTGGCTGCCTGCACTGTAGACAAAGCCAGCCTGCAGTCAGACTCTAGAGATCTAGGACTTCACCACAGTGCCATCTAGGGTATCTGTTAAGTACTGCATTAGAACGCTCAGCCAAACTCCTAACTCTGATTCCATTGTGTTGAGGGTAATAGGCATAGGGAAGCACAACATAGTGAAGCCTACTGGAGCACAACAAAGAGTCTCTCTGACAGGTTTTCCTCATATAATCCTGTAAATAGTCATGCAAATAGATAGCTCTAATCTAGTAATATGCAGCACTTAGTAAAAACTCCAGAGTTTCTCGTCTAAAGAGATGGTCCTGACGTTTCCAGTCTGTCGTGGTAAGAAGTCCTTTACTTCATCAATCCTCAAAGAATGCTTAATATACACAACAGCATTTCCAGTCTCCTCATTCGGAGTCTCTTCTGTTGATTCGCAAACACTCAAACAAATTGGCTTAGGTGCTCCCAGGATCCCAACAGCGGTACTGTAAACGGCATTATTTCTACTTCCTAAGTGCTGCGTTCTCTCCACAGCCCAGATTGACGGTATGACAGAGCCTCCTCTGCCACCACCTTGGCAGCCCACCAGACAGGCGCAGCCATTTGCATGCAAATTGAGAGAGCAGAGTGCCATTGTGTTTTAAAGAGACCTGCTTCTAAGGCTCTGAGTGCCAAGGCAGCTCTCTCTCTATTTCTCTCTCTCTCTGTGTGTGTGTGTGTGTGTGTGTGTGTGTGTGTGTGTGTGTGTGTGTGTGTGTGTGTGTGTGTGTGTGTGTGTGTGTGTGTGTGTGTGTGTGTGTGTGTGTGTGTGTGTGTGTGTGTGTGCGTGCGTGTGTGTGTGTGTGTGTGTGTGTGTGTGTGTGTGTGTGAAGCTGATAATCCACCCTCTGAAGGTCTGAGTAATACCTCTGGTTAAGGAAGAGCCAAGCCAGTGACTGTGCCACCAACCGATTGTGCTCTAAGTTGGTATTTGTTGGTGTGTCTATCAAATCAAAAGTTATTGGTCACATACACGTGTTTCGCAGATGTTTTTGCGGGTGAGGCGAAATGCTTGTGCTTCTAGCTCCGACAATGCAGTAATATCTAACAAGTAATATCTAACAGTTTCACAACATATACCAAAAATACACGTAAATCTATGCAAGGAATGGATAAAGAATATATACATATACTGTATGTCAGAGTGGCATTGGACTAAGATAGTTGTGCCCCTCTTCTAGCCTGCTGGTGGCCCAGGGACGGCTTTAAACTGTAGCTGGCAGCCACTGGCAGCCTGATGGACCACGCTACCCATGCCTTCTGTCACCCATAGTGCAACTCCACAGATAGTTGGTCTGTCAGAGCTGTCAGTTTCAATCCATAGTCCCCCTCCGTCCATGCCATCTTTCTGACTGTGTGTATCTCCCGTTGTCTCTCTTTGTCTCTCTCTCTCCTCTTTTCTGTCTCTTTCTCTCTCTCTCTCGTCCCTCTCTCTTATTCACCCTCTCATCCCAATCTCTCTTGTTCCCCCTCTCTTTCTCACCCATCACTCACTCTCATCCACTCTTCCTCTCACCTAAATCACCTTCATCATCTAGCCTGATGACCTGGACCCGTTCCGGGATCTGCTGGAGGAGCGAGGTTACTCTGGTGACGTCACCATGCACAGCCCCAAGCCCAAGTACGCCCAGTGCAAGGAGAGCAAGAAGGACCTGATAACGTAAGACTGACCTGGATGGGATATGTGTGCGTGTGTGTCACAGGAGGTTGGTGGCACCTTAATTAGGGAGGGTGGGCTCATGGAAATGGCTGAAGCATAATAAGTGGAATGTATCAAATACATCATTCCATTCGCTCCGTTCTGGACAGTATTATGAGCCGTCCTCCCCTCAGCAGCCTCCTGTGGAGTGTGTGCCACCACTCCACTCAGCTCCACTCCCCCTGCTGCCATCTGCTTTTCACCCCCTCCGTCTTTGCTTTCCCTTCTTTTTTGTCTCTGTTCTTTTCCTTGGCTTCAAAGGAACCACCCACCTCTTCTCCTTGGCATGCTACATTTGCAGTGCACATTTCTGCCAGCTTTTCATTTGATCCACAGCTCTTCAGCCAGTGTATTGATGGCTTCTTATGCTTCTCTTATGTTGATGCTTTATTGTAATAAAACATCAGTACCTCTTCATGTTGCAGCTGCGCCCTAGAACGGGGTCCAAAACAAACCATTTTTGCAGACAGTGAAGCTAAACTGGAAACAATGAAAAACAAATCAGCCAACAAGAAAGACACAAACAAACCTTCTATGTCTTTATTTTATGTTCCTCTCGTTATGGTTTCATTGTGTCTATTTCTCTGGTGACAGATGCCCAACACCTGGGTGTGACGGGAGAGGTCACGTGACTGCCGATTACGTGTCACATAGAAGGTGTGACTTCATTTTCTCCTGGTGGAATAAGTCTCTTGGATTTATTGTTTTCAGCTTACCTTGACTATGCTGTCAGACTAATGCAGCCAGAATGCACATCTCTGTGTTGACCTTTTGAGTACGATTACAGTTAACCTTTTGAGTCCAAGTACAGTATCATCATGGTACACATAGGCCTACCAGATACCCAATAATTGTGTCAAGGAATCTAGCCAATGAACTTACAGAGCATGTAAACAAAAGCTTTGTGTTCTACACAGGCTATCACTCAGAGAGTTAACACTTTTAAATTACTGACCCAAATTCCCCCCTGCACTCGCATCATGGCTTTCTTGCAATTCCAGTCTGTGTGTCAGTGTCAGTGTCAGTGTCTGCGTGTGTGTGTGTGTTTGCGTGTGCGTGTGCGTGTGCGTGTGTGTGTGTGTGTGTGTGCGTGTGTGTACAGTATGTACATGTTGTACAGTATGTGTCTCTGTCATCATGTTTCAGCGGTGGGTACTCTCTCTTGTTTGCCTCACTAATGTTGTCCTGGTATCTTTCAGTCTCTCTGGCTGTCCTTTAGCTGACAAAAGCATTCGCAGTATGATGGCCACCAACTCACAAGAGCTCAAGTAAGGCGTGAGATGTTTCATTCTTATTTTTCTTTCCTATTTTGTTGATATATTGTGAAAAAGGTATCATTTATCAAACAGGTTTTAGTTCCTCAGACAAAGCTAATACACTCCACTGACTGTTACGGTGAAATACATTATAGATGTGGTACAGAATGGGTGTGTTTTTGAGTGTGTCCCTCAAGACCTGTTGATTACTGTAGGCCCTGATTCGCTGTGCTTTCTGTCCCAGGTGCCCGACACCGGGGTGCGATGGTTCTGGGCATAATACTGGCAACTACGCATCACACAGAAGGTAAATATACACACACACACACCTGTAGTTCATCACACAGAAGGTAAATACACACACACACACACCTGTAGTTCATCACACAGAAGGTAAATATACACACACACACACACACCTGTAGTTCATCACACAGGCAGTAGACTGGACAAAGACCTCTCAGACTGGGTCAGAGTTCTCTGTGTCTGTAATATCTGTCATTGACATGGTTGCCTTTCCTCTGCAGTCTATCCGGGTGTCCTCGGGCCAGGAAGAGTGGGATCAAGATCACACACAGTAAAGAGGACAAGGAGGACCAGGAGCCCATCAGGTAGAGTTAGCCTGCCATGAATGAGACACAGTCTCCCAGTGTTTGAGTGTTCCCAAACACCTCTCAAAGACTTAGGGTACTACAGAGCTCACCCATTTTCTAGATGCCCTTAACCAATTACATTTGATGCCTTTAACCAACTCTTAGTGTTCTTAACACAACATTTTAACAGATTAGATTGAGACAGAGCTGGGCAACCCCCAGTCTACCATGGTTTTAGAAGGAGGGCTGTCCTGCATAGGGATCTGCTGTGTTGGCATCACATAGAGATACAGAGACCACTAGCTGAGACAGAGAATGATCTGGATTCTACCTAAATCCTCCCATCGATTTCTATGTGGTGCTGAGAGGAAACCAACGCCCTTGGCCTGTCCGTGCGTCAGTCTGTCTGTCTCACACGGTCAGCCAAGCCCAAAGAGGCAGGGACGCTTTCCGAAACATCTATCTCCACTAAAACAGCCTAAAATGAGCACTGGCTGGTGGAGAAAAGTTCTAGGACTTTCTGAAAGCATTTGGAACTGTGTTGAGGTTTGGGCCAGTTTTTTCCCGCGTTATTTCAGGGACGGGGAAGAGATTCTGACTGTTTCTGGAAATAGAATAAGCCTGATTGATAGATTAATAAAACCAAGGGGAGTTATAACCATAATCCATTGGGGAAATATGATGTGTTGAAACATTTGCAGCTTCACTGCATCTGATTAGCCATAGTGCTGACTGCTGATTTAACGTTGACTCACTTTAATCTGTGTCAGTGCGATAAACTGCCATAGGGACAGATTAGACCAGATTTAAGGTGTTTTTATTTATATTTAAGTTGGAGTGATTATATATACAGTTGAAGTCGGAAGTTTACATACACCTTAGCCGAATACATTTAAACTCAGTTTTTCACAATTCCTGACATTTAATCCTAGTAAAAATTCCATGTCTAAGGTCGGTTAGGATCACCACTTTATTTTAAGAATGTGAAATGTCAGAATAATTGTCACGTCCTGACCAGAGTTCTTATGTGTTGTGCTTGTTTTAGTGTTGGTCAGGACGTGAGCTGGGTGGGCATTCTATGTTGTGTGTCTAGTTGGTCTGTTTCTGTGTTCAGCCTAATATGGTTCTCAATCAGAGGCAGCTGTCAATCGTTGTCCCTGATTGAGAATCATATATAGGTGGCTTGTTTTGTGTTGGGATTTTGTGGGTGGTTGTTTCCTGTGTCAGTGTTTGTGCCACACGGGACTGTGACGGTTAGTACGTTTGTTGTTTTTGTATTTTGTCTAGTTTTCTTGTTATTAAATCATGGAAACTTACCACGCTGTACATTGGTCCTCCGATCCTTCTCGCCTCTCCTCGTCCGAGGAGGAGGAAGAGCTAGACTGCCGTTACAATAATAGTAGAGAGAATTATTTCAGCTTTTATTTCTTTCATCACATTCCCAGTGGGTCAGAAGTTTACATACACTCAATTAGTATTTGGTAGCATTGCCTAAATTGTTTAACTTGGGTCAAACGTTTCAGGTAGCCTTCCACAAGCTTCCCACAATAAGTTGGGTGAATTTTGGCCCATTCCTCCTGACAGAGCTGGTGTAACTGAGTCAGGTTTGTAGGCCTCCTTGCTCGCACACGCTTTTTCAGTTCTGCCCACAAATGTTCTATAGGATTGAGGTCAGGGCTTTGTGATGGCCACTCTAATGCCTTGACTTTGTTGTCCTTAAGCCATTTTGCCACAACTTTGGAAGTATGCTTGGTGTCATTGTCCATTTGGAAGACCCATTTGCGACCAAGCTTTAACTTTCTGACTGATGTCTTGAGATGTTGCTTCAATATATCCACATAATTGTCCTACCTCATGATGCCATCTATTTTGTCAAGTGCACCAGTCCCTCCTGCAGCAAAGCACCCCCACAACATGATTCTGCCACCCCCGTGCTTCACAGTTGGGATGGTGTTCTTCGGCTTGCAAGCCTCCCCCTTTTTCCTCCGAACATAACAATGGTCATTATGGCCAAACAGTTCTATTTTTGTTTCATCAGACCAGAGGACATTTCTCCAAAAAGTACGATCTTTGTCCCCATGTGCAGTTGCAAACACCAGTCTGGCTTTTTTATGACACTTTTGGAGCAGTGGCTTCTTCCTTGCTGAGCGGCCTTTCAGGTTATGTCGATATAAAACTCGTTTTACTGTGGATATTGTAAAGGGGTGTGTAACCGGTGACAGGGAAGTCAGACGCAGGAGAGCAGAAATAGGTAGTAGCCGGAGCAGTTTAATCCAAAAACCAACGGCATAAAAAAACAACAGAATATAGGTACAAAAACCCCGATGCGCACCAGTAAACATGTGCACAAGCACTTACAACAAACAATTCCAAAGACATGGGGGGAACAGACATGGGTTAAATACACAACAAATAATGAGGGAAATGGAAACCAGGTGTGTAGGAAAACAAGACAAAACAAATGGAAAATGAAAAATGGATCGACGATGGCTAGAAGCCCGGTGACGCCGACCGCCGCCCGAACAAGGAGAGGAAACGACTTCGGTGGAAGTCGTGACAGATATAGATACTTTTGTACCTGTTTCCTCCAGCATCTTCACAAGGTCCTTTGCTGTTGTTCTGGGATTGATTTGCACTTTTCGCAGGAAAGTATGTTCATCTCTAGGAGACAGAACGCATCTCCTTCCTGAGCGGTATGACGGCTGCGTGGTCCCATGGTGTTTATACTTGCATACTATTGTTTGTACAGATGAATGTGGTACCTTCAGGCGTTTTGGAAATTGCTCCCAAGGATGAACCAGACTTCTGGAGGTCCACAATTTGTTTTCTGAGGTCTTGGCTGATTTCTTTTGATTTTTCCATGATGTCAAGCAAAGAGGCACTGAGTTTGAAGGTAGGCCATGAAATACATCCACAGGTACACCTCCAATTGACTCAAATGATGTCAATTAGCCTATCAGAAGCTTCTAAAGCCATGACATAATTTCTGGAATTTTCCTGACCCACTGGAATTGTGATACAGTGAATTATAAGTGAAATAATATGTCTGTAAGCAATTGTTGGAAAGATTACTTGTGTCATGCACAAAGTAGATGTCCTAACCGACTTGTCAAAACTATCGTTTGTTAACAAGACATTTGTGGAGTGGTTGAAAAACGAGTTTAATTGACTCCAATATAAGTGTATGTAAACTTCCGACTTCAACTGTATATATTCTCCCATTATGCATACTGGTACTCGAAGCAAACTGCTTTCAATTCTGTAATGATATTTCAATAAATGTAGGCACCCATGAAACTATATGTGTCCAACTTTACATTACATAGACCATATGGCATTGCAATAACTATGTAATTACACAATTCTTCCTGACAATTTATCCTGATCAGGAAAAACTCTGGGCTCTTGTCAGAAAGAAACTCCAGTCCCTGGTTATTAGAATAACCACAGCATCCCTCTGCCATCAACAGGTGTCCGGTCCCGGGCTGTGATGGTCAGGGTCACGTGACGGGGAAGTACGCGTCTCACCGCAGTGCATCAGGCTGCCCCCTAGCTGCCAAGCGGCAGAAGGACGGCTACATGAACGGCTCCCAGTTCACATGGAAGGCTGGGAAGACAGACGGAATGTCCTGTCCCACCCCAGGCTGTGACGGCTCAGGCCACGTCAGTGGGAGCTTCCTCACGCACCGGAGGTGGGTCTGGGTCCTGAATCAATATTCCATAATGCATCCTCTCTTTATCCCTTCCCTGATGTATTCACTGATCTGACATTACAGGCTTTGTGAAAGCTATGTCGTGGAGCCAATGCTCTCACCTATCCAGTCAAGTTGTGCGTGTGTGTCTAAATAAAATATGTACTATTTGTGTGTAACTATTTTCTCATCTGTTCCCCTAGTTTGTCAGGCTGTCCGCGTGCCACGTCTGCCATGAAAAAAGCCAGACTGACTGGACTGTCTGAAATGCTAACGATAAAACAGCGCACCAGCAATGGTAATGACTGTCATACACACAATGGAGCCAATCAGGAGAGTGTATGTGTAATGAGCTTCTGAGTGGAATTCCAATCTAATATAAAAAGCCAATCAGGAGTGTGTATGCGTAATGAACTCCTAAATCGAATCCCAATCTGAAACAAAGTGTCCAGGATTGCCATACAGCAATCACAGAAATCCATACAGCCTCTGAGCTAGTAAGCACGCCTGTGACAATTAGGCTATTCATAGATACGGTAAAGGAGTCAATGGAACGCTGATGTTCAATGACCAGATTGGCGCACATTCAACAAATCTGTTCTTACAAAGTGGATATTAGTCAAATCCGTCATTATTTATGTAGTATAACAGGCCCACAAATCCGCTGCATTACATGTAGAAGTTGTCCCTTTTCAGGTTTAGAAGAAGTGACTGCTAAATGCTAACTCCCCTTTGTATAAGCTGGTTAGCATAGCTAGCATACAGAAATCGTTGATTGTTGTTTTTAACTGTAATGCAGTTGATTGGTTGATATCCATACAAGCATTATATTTTTACCTCAACATATTGTGAAATACACATATAAACAATAGCCTAAATGTAGACACATTTTGCTGGTGGGCAATGAGGGTCACTTGAGATCTTTCCCCCACGGCCCTTTCCCTCACGCGTTTCCATGGCAATTCCATTGTTTTTGTCGAGTTCAACCTCTTTACCAAAGATTTTTATAACTAAACCTCATTGTTCTATCTGTGTCTTTACAACATCTAAGGGTTGCACCTCCGTCATTTGGTCATGTCGTTGCCATTGTTGTCAACGTTCTACAGACGCTGCAGACATATTGATGGCCAAAAGTAGAAATGGGGTTAATGACTGTTTCGTCTAAAATAGATGACATTGCTAAAGTAGGCAACTATTTAGTTGGAAACAACTTTGCAATCAACATCATGTCATCAAATTTACTTTAGACAGATGGCAATGTTGTCATTAGCTAGCAAAGTTAGTCAAAAATAGCTAGAAATGCTAACGCTAGCTAGCTAAAATCCGGTGTTCTCCTCTCAATCTAAACTACGTAGCTAATGTTATAATGCATCTAATCTAAATTAATCTGGCAACATAAAAATGATGGCAAAAGGATGTCCTACTAATTATTTGCCTTCTTTAGAAATGTTTTTTTTTTTTTAAATAATACATATATTTTTTTCTTTCTGAATTTTTTCTACATTCCAGAAGAAATTGAAAAAAAATGGATACATACAAACGACAACTCACAGACACCCACAAACAAAGACCACATCTCCTATGCCCAGACCTGCGTGTTCACACCCCCATCCCTAGTGCCTGCATTATTGTTTGTCACTTATTCTTAAATTGTACCAATTAGTTTCTCAGTCGCCCATGCTATTTCAATATTTCAGTAATATATCATTTTAATTTTACACTGTGTCAATGATGGCGCAATGTTTGATTTCCAAGTGTTTACTAAATGTTTAAAAAAAAATTGTGATGAGAAAAGAATCATCCAGCCCATTGTGTATCTCACTACACTCTCATATGTCATGTCTTGAAATACGCAGACAGATTTATTAAAAGTTTACATTGTAATACTTCTGACAGTCAACTTTCTAGCTCCGCCCACAATATCCGAACTTTATAGCGTTCCCAGAAAGCATGGATTATTGAGTCATTATTAGTTTTACACTTGAGACATGACTCTGCTGTTGTGCTGTAGAATTTGTGAATTTTGTCTCTTGTATAATAAATTCTGTACATTAGTTCATACTGGATAAAGCGTACATTTTCATTAACTATAATTTTGTTAGTTATGCTCCAACTTTCGCACCATATTGTGCCAACATCAGTTCTTTTTAAATCTTGGTTCCAATCATTTATATATTTTTTGTAAGAGATTGTTAGTTGGATATGCTTTCTGAAAGGTTTTGTAGATCTTCCCGATCATATGTGTAACGGTTTCTCTCCTCCTCTTCGTCTGAAGAGGAGGAGTAGGGATCAGACCAAAATGCAGCGGGTTGTAAATACATAATTTATTTATTTAAAGACGAAGACGAACACGAAAAACACTTGGAAAATTGCAAAACAACAAAACGACGTAGACTGACCTAAAACATGAGAACTTACAAATACACGAAGAACGCACGAACAGACTACAAACCAACGCTACAGTCCCGTGTGGTACGAACATACATACAGACACGGAAGACAATCACCCACAAACAAACAGTGAGAACAGCCTACCTTAATATGGTTCTCAATCAGAGGAAACGTCAAACACCTGCCTCTAATTGAGAACCATATCAGGCAACACATTAAACCCAACATAGAAACACAACACATAGAATGCCCACCCAGCTCACGTCCTGACCAACAAACAAAGGATTAACACAATAACTAGGGTCAGAACGTGACAGTACCCCCCCCCCCCCCCCCCAAGGTGCGGACTGTGACCGCACCACCTAAACCTATAGGGGAGGGTCTGGGTGGGCATCTGTCCGCGGCGGCGGCTCTGGTGCAGGACGTGGACCCCACTTCACCCTTGTCTTTGTCCGCTTCTGTGGCCTCCTCAAGGTGGCGACCCTCGCCACCGACCTTGGACTGGGAACCCTAGACATGGGTCCCGCTGGACTTAGGGGCAGCCCCGGACTGAGGGACCGCTCCAGACTGGCTGGCTCTGGCGGATCCTGGCTGGCTGGCTCTGGCGGATCCTGGCTGGCTGGCTCTGGCGGATCCTGGCTGGCTGGCTCTGGCGGATCCTGGCTGGCTGGCTCTGGCGGATCCTGACTGGCTGGCTCTGGCGGATCCTGACTGGCTGGCTCTGGCAGCTCCTGACTGGCTGGCTCTGGCAGCTCCTGACTGGCTGGCTCTGGCAGCTCCTGGCTGGCTGGCTCTGGCAGCTCCTGGCTGGCTGGCTCTGGCAGCTCCTGGCTGGCTGGCTCTGGCTGGTCCTGGCTGGACGGCTCTGGCTGGTCCTGGCTGGACGGCTCTGGCTGGTCCTGGCTGGACGGCTCTGGCTGGTCCTGGCTGGACGGCTCTGGCTGGTCTTGGCTGGACGGCTCTGAAGGCTCAGTACAGACGGGCAGCTCTGACGGCTCGGGACAGACGGACAGCTCGGAACAGACGGGCACACCTGTAGGGAGGAGACGGAGAGACAGCCTGGTGCGTGGGGCTGCCACAGGACCCACCAGGCTGGAGAGACCTACAGGAGGCTTGATGTTAAGAGGCACCTGAAGGACCGGGCTGTGAGGGAGCACTGGAGCTCTGGTGCGCAGCCTTGGCACCACTCCCCCAGGCTGGAATACTACTCCAGCCCGTACCCTCCAGAGTGCAGGCACAGATTGAACCGGGCTGTGGATGAGCACTGGAGATCTAGTGCCTACTACGCGCACCTCTCCCTTAGGCTCCACTCCCACATTTGCCCTGTACGAGCGGAGCGTAGGCATAGGACGCACTGCACCCTCCCAGCGCCCCGGAGACACAGCACGCAGAGCCGGCGCAGGATACCCTGGACCGAAACTGCGTACTGGAGACCAGACGCGCTGAGCAGGCACAATCCGCCCCGGCTGGATGCCCACACTCACATGACACTTTCGGGGGGCTGCCCTATAGCGCACCGGGCTATGGGCACGCACTGGCGACACCGTGCGCTTAACCGCATAACACGGTGCCTGACCAGTGACGCGTTGCTTATAATAAGCACGAGGAGTGCGCTCAGGTCTGCTACCTGGCTTAGCCACACTCCTCTCTAGCCACCCCCCAAAAAAATTATGGGGCTGCCTCTCGTACCTGTCGCGCTGCCGTGCTGCCTCCTCATATCGCCGCCGCTCAGCTTTCGCTTCCTCCAGCTCAGCTTTGGGGCGGCGATACTCCCCAGCCTGTGCCCAGGGTCCTTCTCCGTTCAAAATCTCCTCCCATGTCCAGGAGTCCTTGGATTTCACCTGCTGCTGTCGCTGCCCTTTTCCCCGCTGCTTGATCCTTTGTGGGTGGGTGATTCTGTAACGGTTTCTCTCCTCCTCTTCGTCTGAAGAGGAGGAGTAGGGATCAGACCAAAATGCAGCGGGTTGTGAATACATAATGAATTTATTTAAAGACGAACACGAAAAACACTTGGAAAATTACAAAACAACAAAACGACGTAGACTGACCTAAAACATGAGAACTTACAAATACACGAAGAACGCACGAACAGACTACAAACCAACGCTACAGTCCCGTGTGGTACGAACATACATACAGACACGGAAGACAATCACCCACAAACAAACAGTGAGAACAGCCTACCTTAATATGGTTCTCAATCAGAGGATACGTCAAACACCTGCCTCTAATTGAGAACCATATCAGGCAACACATTAAACCCAACATAGAAACACAACACATAGAATGCCCACCCAGCTCACGTCCTGACCAACAAACAAAGGATTAACACAATAACTAGGGTCAGAACGTGACAATATGAAC
Organism: Salvelinus namaycush; assembly: GCF_016432855.1. Taxonomy (NCBI): domain Eukaryota; kingdom Metazoa; phylum Chordata; class Actinopteri; order Salmoniformes; family Salmonidae; genus Salvelinus; species Salvelinus namaycush. The sequence continues at coordinate 32,965,799 of NC_052334.1, forward strand.
ATCCTTTTCTGACTCAAATAAGATTCCCTTAAGGTTGCTCTGATGTCCAAAAGATTTCAAATCAAAATTCCGTGATACTGTATGTAACTTTTAAGTTGCATGTATTTGAAAATATCTACGTTGATCAGTGCAAAATTACTTTTTAATTCTGTCATGGAAATAAATGTATTTCCTGTTACCTAGATATTTACGGTTTCTGTGCCTTTAGTTTTCCATGTGGGCCATTTTATCGATGAATTCTGAAAAGCTATCCAAGGATTATTCCATAAGGTTGTGTGTCATTCTATTTCCAAGCCACTGTAATGCACTTTTAATGCTCCAGTTGACAGTGCTTGGAGTAGAATGCTCAGTCGGGCATCAGTCCTCAAATGAATGTTCAAAACAATATTGTGACGGAATGTGCAACCCTCTATCACACTCTCATTCACCCACCACACTGACAGATTATTTGAAGTATTTTGTTGGGCTTGGAGTGGGTGGCAGTTATCTAATAATTGTTCACTGTATTATCTTTTGAAGGAATCGAGAACGAGGAAGAGATTAAACAGCTGGATGAAGAAATCAAAGATTTAAGTGAATCTAATTCACAAGTGGAGGCAGATATGATCAAACTTAGAACACAGGTAGGTCAGTACTAGTACCACGCCATTTGTTGACTTGAATATTTGACTCATTTCATGCTTACCGTTCAGTTTCTACCCATTGTGGCACACCATTCTGCTATCGTCAGTGTTCCTAGACTCTAAGTGTGTATTTGTAGCACAGCGTACACCTAAATTAATCTACCCTCCGCTAAAGCACTCACAAGAAAAGGGACTCCAGTTTGGAAAAATCTGTTCAATCGTCATACATGATCTACCATCAGTGAGACACATCCTAGCATATCTCACATCTGGGAGAATGCGGTTTAACAAAGTGGGGCATTCCTAATTATAAAGCACTTTTCCTCTGGGGCCCCCTGCATGCCAAACATTGAAAAATAGAGAGAGCATAATCACTCCCAGCCAATAAAGAGGAACACCCAGTCCACAAAAACATCCTACAGCTCCATTAGAAAGAGAACAGGGGCAGCAGCTTCACAGCTAGTATAATAGGATTTCTATACCACTATGTGTATATGTGATCTGCATAAGCTAAAATTCAATATCAAGAATGTATCAAACACTCCTTTCAAATCCAGGAAGGAAGGAACGGAAAGAGCTTCACAATATGTTCAAATACAGTTTGCCTTTTTGATAATGCATGCAAGTTTGATCTCACTTTGGAAATACAGGCTGTATTCTAACCTGTAGTAGACTTTTGGACCTCAAACATTTGAGCACAACAGTGCATTGGAGGCACATCCCTCTGAGCAAAAACTGGTTGAATCAACATTGTTTTCACATCATAAAAAAAAAATCTACTTGATGACATTGGATCAATGTGGAAAACTGATTGGATTTGCAAAAAGTCACCAATGTAAGGGAATTGTGTCTATTTCTTTTCACAACTTTTCAACTTAAACCAATGACATAGTAAAAAGTTTGGTTGATTTCATGTTGAATTTACATTAGTTGACAACACAACCAAATGTAAATCAAAACTAGACGTTGAAATGACGTCTGTGCTCAGTGGGACGGCATATTTGTGCTAAAATTGCGTTTGAAGCATGTGTTGGAATATACCCCACTGAATTTTAAGCACATTTGTGTGATTGTCAGTGTGTTGAATTGCATCTGTCCATGCTTGCCCATTGCTCTTCACATATGTTGCTCTGTTGCGGTTACATCCATCTCTCCATGTGATGATGCCATAGACATGGCTGCACGCCAGCCAATCAGCCGTGAGTTGTGGCGTGTCTGAGGTGTGCCGCTGCCCGTGGTATGTGAACTGCACCCTGTGTGCTCCGCTGTAACAACCACAGGTAAAAACCACCACCTTTACCGTAACCCTCTTCTTCTCTCACACTCCCTCCCTTCCCTAGATTACCACAATGGAGTCTAATCTGAAGTCAATAGAGGAGGAAAACAAGGTGATTGAACAACAAAATGAATCTCTCCTGCATGAGCTGGCAGGTCTCAGCCAGACACTGATTAACAGTTTAGCTAATATCCAGCTCCCTCATATGGTAAGGGAACACCAAGCACGGCAGTCGGGCAAGTTCCTATAAGCAAACATACTGTAGCATATGAATTGATTCATTTATATACTCATCTATGTACAGTATTTATCTATTCATTATTTGCATTTCTGTGAAGCCCCGAAGGAACCAGTTTGTCCATGCTGAGTTGAGCTGGGGCTTAAAGCCTAGATTAATGGTAAATAGGTTATTGCTAATTTTAGCCAAACTGAAATGGGGAAGTTTTACAGCGCCTTCGGTAGGTAGCCTTTTTACACATTTTGTTAGGTTACAGCATTATTCTAAAATGTCCTCATCAATCTACACACAATACCCAATAATGACAAAGCTAAAATAGGTTTTTAGAAAATGTTGCTAATTAAAAACAAAAAAACAGAAATACCTTATTTTCATAAGTATTCAAACCCTTTTCTATAAGACTCGAAATTGAGCTCAGGTGCATTCTGTTTCCATTGGTCATCCTTGAGATGTTTCTACAACTTGATTGGAGATGATTTGGAAAGGCACACATCTGTCTATATAAGATCCCACAGTTGACAGTGCACATCAGAGCAAAAACCAAGCCATGAGGTCGAAGGAATTGTCCGTAGACCTCCGAGACAGTATTGTGTTGAGGCACAGATCTGGGGAAGGGTACCAAAACATGTATGCAACATTGAAGCTCCCCAAGAACACAGTGGCCTCTATCATTCTTAAATGGAAGAAGTTTGGAACCACCAAGACTCTTCCTAGAGCTGGCCGCCCAGCCAAACTGAGCAATCGGGGAGAAAGTCCTTGGTCAGGGAGGTGACCAAGAACCCAATGGTCACTCTGACAGAGCTCTACAGTCCCTCTTTGGAGATGGGAGAACACTCCAGAAGGACAACCATCTCTGCAGCACTCTACCAATCAGGCCTTTATGGTAGAGTAGCCAGACGGAAGTCACCCCTCAGTAAAAGGCACATGACAGTCCGCTTTGAGTTTGCCAAAAGGCACCTAAAGGACTCTCAGACCATGAGAAACAAGATTCTCTGTTCTGATGAAACCAAGATTGAACTGTTTGGCCTGAATGCCAAGCGTCACGTCTGGAGGAAACCTGGCACCATCTCTATGGTGATGCATGGTGGTGGCAGCATCATGCTGTGGGGATGTTTTTCAGCGGCAGGGACTGGGAGAATAGTCAGGATCGAGGCAAAGATGAACGGAGCAAAGTACAGAGAGATCCTTGATGAAACCTGCTTCAGAGTGCTCAGGACCTCCGACTGGGGTAAAGGTTCACCTTCCAACAGGACAACAACCCTAAGCACACAGCCAAGACAACGCAGGAGTGGCTTTGGAACAAGTCTGAATGTCCTTGAGTGGCCCAGCCAGAGCCCGGACTAGAACCCGATCGAACATCTCTGAAGAGAACTGAAAATAGCTGTGCAGCATCGCTCCCCATCCAATCTGACAGAGCTTGAGAGGATCTGCAGAGAAGAATGGGAGAAACTCTCCAAATAAAGGTGTGCCAAGCGTGTAACTTCATACCCAAGAAGACTCGAGGCTGTAATCGCTGCCAAAGGTGCTTCAACAAAGCACTGAGTAATGGATCTGAATACTTATGTAAATGTGATATTTCAGTCTAAAAACGAGTTCTTGCTTTGTCATTATGGGGTATCGTGTGTAGATTGATGAGAAAAAAAAACGATGTAATCAATTTTAGAATAAGACTGTAACCTAACAAAATGTGGAAAAAGTCAAGTGGTGTGAATACTTTCCGAAGGCACTGTATATGAGGCTTGTGTTATGAATTAGGGGTCCATTTCTACATGCAGAGACTTACAATGGTGACCAAACAACAGCCTGCTGATAATGTTTTCTGATATCCAACATATAGACAGATTGGAAAGGTAGTCTTAAACAAAGATGTTTATAAAATATTGCTATCTTCTGTACCTGCCTGTTCTCAGTGCAATGGAAACTTAGTCTCCGCCATTTTGACTCTGTCTGTAGCTACAGGCTATATTATGTTTGCAAATTCAACAAACTCACTTGTTGATCTATCATGGATTTTCATAGTACAGTACATGTGATGCTATAATTGCAGGTCTGTTTTTACTGTAGGGCTAAAAGTATTTTAGGGCATGCCAAAAACAGCCTTTCTCCATAAGCATCCATAAAAAAAATCCCTATAGTCTTTAGAAAAAGAAGGACAAAATAGCACTGGTCCAAAAACTATGACTGATACCCGTGTTATTCACAAATTGCCATTTTGCCATTTTCTTATAAGCCATAATGCTGCCATTTATCATAGTTTAAAAAAATGTTTTTAACGATATCTCTTCGTCTAAAAATGTGTAACCTTTGTACATGAACACAATGAGATATCATTCTAGATGCTATGATCATTCTGACTATGTTGTGAGCTGGATTCAGTTGCAGGCCCAATTCGCTACCACATATGTATTCTTGTACTGTATGCTTTGCTGTCTTGCCTTTATTTCTTTCAAAGTTACATTTTTCTAGATGTGCTGTTGGTACTGCAGCTAAAATGCTACCATCTAGTGATTGTTTGAGAGAGTACCAGTAACTAGGCACCAACTAACAGTAACTAACCTTTCCCCCCATAGAAACCGCTTGCATACAAAGAGGCTCCTATTAGAAATAACAGCTGCTTACAGATGCATCAGATAGTAAGACAATCATTCATCATATTCTTACTCTAACACTGCTTTTCTTTCTGTTAATCCTGCTCTTTATTTCCTCATATGGACACTACAATATGCTACTAGTGTCAGTGCCACCCTAATAGTCAGTAGAGTTAGTCATCTGTCTGGTTCAGAATCTCTCCCATTCATGTCCTCCTAATGTCTTTCCCATGTCCATCTGTTTATTATTCAGGTGACCATGTCTTTTCCCCAGTCATCTTACATCTCTTGATGCGATTTTAAAAATCCTGAATCACTTCCATTCCTGAATTGCCCTTTTTTCCAAAAGTTCTAACCGCAATGATCATCTATTTGAATGGAAAAAGCTTGATTTAGCTAAATGAAAGTGCCCTTGTTGGTTGCAAAGTGCATGTACATACAATGCGTATAGACATTGCAGCATGACCCTATTTTCCCAATATGGACATCGCTGCATGACATCTTACTCTGTGTGGATCATCTTTGTGTAAAACCACCACCTCTCAGCCTTTAACCTGTTGCAAGACACCTTGTTTCGATGACTATCATGTTTAGAGTATTTAAATATGAAAAGGCCTAGTTCAGAGAATAGTTTGTTTCAAGTGGTTTTATCTGTGGTAAAACATGTTGGTTAAAAAACTGTTTGTAAGGCTAAGCTCTTCAAAGGATGACTTTAAAGTTTTTTTTAGGCCTGTCTTCTGTTCTCTCTTTTTCACCTCTTTTTCTTATGATCTCACCTAATTCTGGTGTTGTTGAAATGTTTCACAGGAGCCGATCAGCGATCAGAACTTTGATGCTTACGTGACCACGCTAACAGATATGTACACCAACCAGGAGCAGTACCAGAGCCCTGAGAACAAAGCCCTGCTGGAAAACATCAAACAAGCGGTGCAAGGAATCCAAGTGTAGCCCAGCCCGCTAGCCCAGCAAACGCCAGAGCTTCTTCTCAAAGAGGAGTGAAGGAAAACAACATCCACAGGAAAGAACTGAAGTGACATGATAGGATGATGCCTCATGGTTTGCTGCTGTAACTTATACATACAGTGTTAGATATAGATTTTTGATCTTCAAAAAAAAGAAATGTTATGCTTAGAGAACTTCATAATGATTTTTCTTTTTTTGTCTTGCTTTGAAGAAAAAAAAGTAAGTGGCAGAATAGTTTTTGAAGACATTCACATTTTGTACGTTTTCATACTGTATGAGCTGAAATAGTGTGGTGTAATGTTTCTAGCTGCTCGTGTATGCACATTTTTGTGTATATTACTGAACAGTAAGCTGATTAACATAGGACTTTAGTTATTTTTAATGCTTGATGATGAAGATTTTAGATGAAAAAGCTGCTCTGGACAGTGAAAACAAAACAAAAATCAAGAGGGGACTGCAAGGAGGTAGCTACTTTTCAATGATCTTTTCCTCAATGAATGATTTTGGAATTCTAAAGATGTTTTTTCTTCTTCTTGTGTGCAGATTGTTGAATAGCAAGACTTGGTTGCAAAGTACTTTTTTTGAAACCTTTTTTAAAGGTTGGTAGCTGTAGGTGGGGGCATTTTTAATAGGTGTTGGAAATGAGTATGGAAAGAAACTAACTTGATGTTTGTATGAATGTTATAGTTTTATTGTAAACATCATGACACGGAAACCCAATGGTGGAAATCCCATTATCTTGAAAAGTTCTATTCACTCTTGATCTTTTGTGTTGGTAGATACCCATTGTCATTCAATCAGCAACAATGTGATGTATAATGGAAATAGAGTATCAAGGCATCATTCTAGCATTTAGTATTAGTTCTGGTTCAAATGTCAAAACGTATGTTGCTAGAATCGGGCAATGTCTCAGCAATGTATATCTAAATCATATGTTTATAATAGATATGGGATGCAAAAACAAATTGGGGGGGGGGGGGGGGGGGGGGTATATGCAATTACCTGTTCATAAACATAGGGGGGAAACAAAGGAATCTTTTCACTATATGTCAAATATAAAATGTTATATAAACCTTTCAATGCAAAAAGTATTTAAGTTGAACATTCAGTTTTAAAGATGAAAGATGCTTTACGAGTTCCAATTTCTTTACATACAATTTTGCACAAGGACACCTTTGTTTCCATGTTTTGATGTTTCTAAAGAAACTAAAGCAGTACCTGAGAGCCTAAGCGGAGAGTAACAAGAGTTTTGTAAAGAGTATTTATACTAGAGTATGAGAAAGAGCGGGACTTACAGGGTCATTGTCCCCACTTATGTGCCAGTAGACTATTTGCACTTGTCCTACAGATACTATCCTAACATGTGGCGGCGTGCAATTTCCAGGTGTTCCTTTGAAACACGATTGGAGCAAATAACTGCTTGAAGCCACTAGGTGATGAATTAGTTCCACTGAAGGAGACTACAGGGATTTGAATCAGAAATTATGATTATAACCATACCACTAATACTGTATTATCAAATGTTAAACAATGATGCTATTTCATTTTGGTATGTTATATGAGTATTAAATAATCCCCAGCAGCACTTTATATCTAATCACTGTACAAATTAAATAGTCAATCAATTAAAGGTAAAAAAAAAAACAAGAAGTAAATTGAGGGCGTATTCTCTTTTTTTTTTTACTCTGAATCGCGGGATGCAGTTTCATGTCTGTATGCGGCCCCTCTTTCTGTTGTGTTATTAGTTGTTAGCGACCATGTTGAGAATTTGCCTTTTAAGAGCTAATGCAAAGGTGCTTGTTGTTCAACTGATTTCATCTATTGTACTTTTACGTCCTCTTTTAAGGCTCCCTTGTCAATGGCTGCATATGCCTTTCTCCACAGCATCGTGTCTGCAGCTTTTTGCCAATATAGTAATGCTTTCAGTAGAGTACTAGTTAGTATCAGTTCTTGAATTAATTCTCATTATCAGTACAATGGAAAGGGATTTAAAGCACAAACCGGCTGCTCATCTACCGTTGGTACATAAAATCACATTTGAAAAAAGTTATCTGTGAATATTTACATAGGGTACACAAAAGGTGTCACATATTAGAATGCTGAATTTTCATATAAATTATTGTGAATTCATCAGAGTTTATTTATTCTATCTTATTCATTTTGAGGTTGATTTAAGTATTCATTAACGAAGACAGGATTTTGTATAAACTATTGTGCTCTCTGTGGAACTGAAGTTTAATTTATTTTTGTACTACACAGCATGGATTTGTTGACATTTTAATTTTGCTATAAATGTGTGAGATCACAAGTTGCTGTGATATTTCATTTTTAAATTGTGAACTTTGTAAAAATTTTGTCATGCTGGATGTTGACACATCTTACTCTGAATAAAGAAAAATTGTGTTGCCACAGGCCTGTAAGCTTTGATGTCTAGTCATCATCCTTGGTCATCATCCTTGTTCATGCTCTCAATTCAGTGCGTAAAACCCACCATTCGTGGAACCCATTCGCTAAAGACTGCATTCATTCACACGGGTTTTTTCAATACACAAGAGAATCGCTAGGTTGTTATTCCTCGACAATCCTCAAATGTTTTGCAATAAGAATACAGCTTTCTTGGGATTCACTTTACGTTATGTCGTAAATTTGACGTTTATTTTGACGGCTATAAAGTGGAGTGGGTGTTTTGTTACAAGTACTGTAACAAGTACCATTGTCAACCCACATGAAAACCAGCAGAGAGCAGCACAGAGCACAGTATAACGTCATATTTCATGGACAAACGTTTTTACCTGCATCCTAAACCATTATAACGTCCTAAGCCGTTATAACGTCCTAAACCATTGTAACGTCCCAACCCATATCATATTATGGCAATCTGTTTGCATATTTGGCTCAGAATAGGCACATCAATAGACTGCTTTCCACCCAGCGAGAGACAAACTGGCAACATTTTAGGGCATCATTTCCAGGTTCTATGGGAATAACATCTGAATAAGCAATTTACACGTTTTTTTAAATGTATTACATCATTATTTTTAATAGTATTCAGCAAAATTAGTATCGCTTAACTGTATGTACCACTGGTTTATTAGGCTACATAGTTGATACATTTTTTAAATCGCACATCTCTATACAGATGCACGCTACAAAGTATAATTTTATTAACCAGGCTTTCCATTAGTTAGAGTTTCTCCCCTGTCCAACATAATTTGTAACACTGCCCTAGTTCTCTCTCTCTCTCTCTCTCTCTCTCTCTCTCTCTCTCTCTCTCTCTCTCTCTCTCTCTCTCTCTCTCTCTTTGTCTCTTTCTCTCTATCAGTCAGCTGAGTTCCCTAGCTTTACTATAACTCAGCCGATGTTAGTTTCGGTAAGAGGGGTTGCTGGCGGTGTGTTCTCTGCGCTGCTGACTCCCTAGCAATGGCGCTGTGGACGGGTCAAGTCTTATCCCCTTTTGTAGTCGCGGTAGCACTGATTTTGTTCGCCAGTGGCCCGCAGCCTGTATATTCTTGTCCAAGTCGGTGTTTATGTTTTCGCACTACGGTGAGATGTATGCATTTAAACCTGGAAACCGTACCTGCTGTTGCTCCGTCGACAACCATCCTGTAAGTAACATTACATTGTATCTAACGGGAAAAGTTAGTAGGCTATGGAGGGAACGGAATGAATGCACTGATTTCTGGAAGAGTCACATCAACCCAAGCGCTTTGAGATGGTTATACGATCTCTTATGTTTGTGTATAATAATTTAAACAGTTAGACGTGATCTAATATTTCCGTATCTAAACCACAGTTGAGAAAGCAAGATGAGAAGAGCTACTGTCATCTTTGGGACCAGACCACCATTCTGGTTGCATATTCAAAGTTGCAATGATGGAGTCTGGGAGTTTTGATAGTTTTTAAGTTCCTCATCACATCGATTTAGTTTTGTAGACTTATCTTATATGTATGCTTGTTCGTTATCTGTCTTGCATTGGTTTATTCATTTGACTCACTAAAGAAAAACAATAACTTTTTTCAGCCTATAGGCTACCCACATTACGGAAAAGAGATCAAAGGCTTCGTTTGACCTAAGAGCATTTTGTCGGTTGCATAGCCTTTGGAAGGGACGTGCCTTAGTAAAGTTCCAAGACACCTTTGACGTCTGCCAGTGACTGACCTACTGGTCGTTCTTTGGGGGGTTAGACAGCTATCGAAGTCAGCCACAGAAAAATGTCATGTGATGAAGTTGAATCAACGTGGAAAACTTTGCAAAAAGTAACCAACATAAAGGAATTTCAGGTTTGACCTAAATCCAATGACAGGGTGAAATGTTTGTTTGATTTCACGTTGATTTCACGTTAGTTGACAACTCAACCAAATATAAATCAAAACTAGACGTTGAACTTACGTTGTTGGATCATATGGGGTATTGTAAAGCCTAATATAGTTCTCTGCATGTGAGCTTTGTGAGAAACTGCACCATGGGATGACCTTTCCTCCAAGCGCTTGCTTAATTAAGCCTGTTGGACTGCAAGTGGATGGCCCTTGACCAATATGGCTTAGTTGATTTCAAATCAAATGTTATTTGTCACATGCTCTGAATACAACAGGTGTAGACCATACAGTGAAATGCTTACTTACAAGCCCAACCATCAATGCTGTTTTAAGAAAAAATAAGTGTTAAGAAAGTGTTTACTAAATAAACTGAAGTAAACAATAAATACAAAATATAAAATTATTAAAGAGCCACAATAAAATAATAGTAGCAGGGCTATATACAGGGGGTACTGGTACAGAGTCAATGTACGGGGGCACAGGTTAGTCGAGCTAATTGAGGTAATATGTGCATGTAGGTAAAGGTAAATTGACTATGCATAGATAATAAACAGAGAGTAGCAGTAATGTAAAAATGGGGGAAGGGGTCAATGCAGATAGTCTGGGTAGCCGTTTAGTTAGCTGTTCAGGAGTCTTATGGCTTGGGGGTAGAAGCTGTTAAGAAGCCGTTTGGACCTAGACTTGGCGCTCTGGTACCACTTGCCATGCGAAAGCAGAGAGAACAGTCTATGACTAGGGTGGCTGGAGTCTTTGGCAATTTGTAGGGCCTTCCTCTGACACCGCCTGGTATAGAGGTCCTGGATGGCAGGAAGCTTGGCCCCAGTGATGTACTGGGCCGTACGCACTACCCTCTGTAGTGGCTTGCGGTCGGAGGCCGAGCAGGTGCCATACCAGGCGGTGATGCAACCAGTCAGGATGCTCTCGATGGTGCAGCTGTATAACTTTTTAGGATCTGAGGACCGATGCCACATTATTTTAGTCTCCTGAGGGGGAATAGGCATTGTCGTGCCCTCTTCACGACTGTCATGGTGTCTTTGGACCATGACAGTTCGTTGTTGATGTGGACACCAAGGAACTTGAAGCTCTCAACCTGCTCCACTACAGCCATGTCGATGAGAATGGGGGCGTGCTCGGCCCTCCTTCACCTGTAGTCCACAATCATCTCCTTTGTCTTGATCACGTTGAGGGAGAGGTTGTTATATTGGCACCACACTGCCAGGTCTCTGACCACCTCCCTATAAGCTGTTATTATATTATCTATTCAGCATATTGCAAGGTAGTATTGTCATGGATGTGTCATTGGCTTCTTGGATAACCAGAGTAAAGGGTCAGTAGGCAGGCATGGGTCTGTGTTAGAGGGTCAAACTGTGGTTTAAATATGTCTCAGATGAATGGAAGCACAGTTTGTGACCCTGGTGCCTTCAGCAGTAGTGGCACTTCTGCACTTCTTTGATATGTCTTGATAGGTCCACTGGATGCAGCTAAAGACTGAAAGTGCCAGCGAACAGCCAGACAGAATACACACACTGTAACGTCCTGACCAGAGTTATTATGTGTTTTGCTTGTTTAGTGTTGGTCAGGACGTGAGCTGGGTGGGAATTCTATGTTGTGTGTCTAGTTTGTCTGTTTCTATGTCCAGCCTAATATGGTTCTCAATCAGAGGCAGATGGTAATCGTTGTCCCTGATTGAGAATCATATATAGGAGGCTTGTTTTGTGTTGGGATTTTGTGGGTGTTTGTTTCCTGTCTCTGTGGTTGTCTGCACCAGATAGGTCTGTCTCGGTTTTTGCACATTTTGTTATTTTGTATGTTGTTTGTAGTGTTTCACTTGTTCTTTTATTAAACATGTTGAACACTAGCCGCGCTGCACTTTGGTCCTCTCCTTCACCTATGGAAGAAAGCCGTTACAGAAACACCCACCTAACCCGGACCAAGCAGCGTGGCAACGGGCAGCAGCAACAGCAGCAGCGGTACCAGGAGGAATGGTCATGGGAGGAAATCATGAACGGAAAAGGACCCTGGGCAAAGGTTGGAGAGAATTCGCCGCTCTCGGGAGGAGAAGGAGGCAGCCACAGCCCAGGAGCGGTGGATTGAGGAGGCAGCACGTAAGAGAGGCTGGAAGCCCGAGAGGCTCACCCAAAAATTTCTTGGGGGGGGGGGCTAAAGGGGAGTGTGGCGAAGCCGGGTTGGATACCTGAGCCAACTCCCCGGGCTTACCGTGGAGTGAGAGGGCGTCGTACTGGTCAGACACCGTGTTATGCGGTAAAGCGCACGGTGTCCCCAGTACGCGTGCTTAGCCCAGTGCGGGCTATTCCACCTTGCCGCACTGGTAGGGCTAGGTTGGGCATCGAGCCGGGTGCCATGAAGCCGGCCCAACATATCTGGCCTCCAGTACGTCTCCTCGGGCCGGCGTACATGGCACCAGCCTTACAGGTGGTGTCCCCGGTTCGCCTGCATAGCCCAGTGCGGGCTATTCCACCTCGCCGCACTGGCAGGGCTACGGGGACCATTCAACCTGGTAAGGTTGGAGAGGCTCGGTGCTCAAGAGCGCATGTCCTCCTTCACGGTCCGGTATATCCGGCGCCACCTTCCCGCCCCAGCCCAGTACCACCAGTGCCTACACCACGCACCAGGCTTCCAGTGCATCTCCAGAGCCCTGTTCCTCCTCCCCGCACTCGCCCTGAGGTGCGTGCCCTCAGCCCGGTACCTCCAGTTCCGGCACCACGCATCAGGCCTATAGTGCGTCTCAGCCGGCCAGAGTCTGCCGTCTGCCCAGCGGTGCCTGAACTGCCCGTCTGCCCAGCGGCGCCTGAACTGCCCGTCTGCCCAACGCCGTCTGAACTGTCCGTCTGCCCAACGCCGTCTGAACTGTCCGTCTGCCCAACGCCGTCAGAGCTGGCCGTCTGCCAAGCGCCATCGGAGCCATCCGTCTCCCCAGCGCCATCTGAGCCATCCGTCTCCCCAGCGCCATCTGAGCCATCCGTCTCCCCAGCGCCATCTGAGCCATCCGTCTCCCCAGCGCCGTCTGAGCCATCCGTCTGTCCCGAGCCGTTAGAGCCGCCCGTCTGTCCCGAGCCGTCAGAGCCGTTCGTCAGTCAGGAGCCGCTAGAGCCATTCGTCAGTCAGGATCTGCCAGGGCCGCCAACCAGACAGGATCTGCCAGAGCCGCCAACCAGACAGGATCTGCCAGAGCCGCCAACCAGACAGGATCTGCCAGAGCCGCCAACCAGACAGGATCTGCCAGAGCCGCCAACCAGACAGGATCTGCCGGAGCCGTCAGTCAGCCATGAGCGTCCAGAGCCGTCAGCCAGTCATGAGCTGCCCTACAGTCATGAGCTGCCCTACAGTCATGAGCTGCCCTACGGTCATGAGCTGCCCTACGGTCATGAGCTGCCCTACAGTCATGAGCTGCCCTACAGTCATGAGCTGCCCTACAGTCATGAGCTGCCACTCAGTCCGGAGCTGCCACTCAGTCCGGAGCTGCCACTCAGTCCGGAGCTGCCACTAGTCCGGAGTTGCCCCTCTGTCCTGAGCTACCTCTCTGTCCTGAGCTACCTCTCTGTCCTGAGCTACCTCTCTGTCCTGAGCTACCTCCAAAATCATGTGGGGGCCTTGGGGAGGATTCTTAGGCTAAGGTCGTGGGCGAGGGTCGCCACTCAAAGGACGCTAAGGAGGGGGACAAAGACAGTGGTGGAGTGGTGTCCTCGTCCACCGCCGGAGCCGCCACCGAGGACAGATGCCCACCCAGACCCTCCTCTTGAGTTGTAGGGGTGCGTTCGGAGTCCGCACCTCAGGAGGGGGGTACTGTAACGTCCTGACCAGAGTTATTATGTGTTTTGCTTGTTTAGTGTTGGTCAGGACGTGAGCTGGGTGGGAATTCTATGTTGTGTGTCTAGTTTGTCTGTTTCTATGTCCAGCCTAATATGGTTCTCAATCAGAGGCAGATGGTAATCGTTGTCCCTGATTGAGAATCATATATAGGAGGCTTGTTTTGTGTTGGGATTTTGTGGGTGTTTGTTTCCTGTCTCTGTGGTTGTCTGCACCAGATAGGTCTGTCTCGGTTTTTGCACATTTTAGTATTTTGTATGTTGTTTGTAGTGTTTCACTTGTTCTTTTATTAAACATGTTGAACACTAGCCGCGCTGCACTTTGGTCCTCTCCTTCACCTATGGAAGAAAGCCGTTACACACACACAGCTCTGAAACTCCAAAACAGTCCAATCTCTGGAATATGTGCCCTCTTGTTTTTAATTGACCCTTGTGATTTTGACACGTTTCCGAAACCTGCGTGCATCTGTGCAAATAAAGACCTTCATGCAGGAAGCTGGGCACAAAGGAAAAACCCAGCCTCAACGACGGGCACAGCGTGCACAGAATTAGCCTCCCTAACATACACTACCAGTCAAAAGTTTGGACACACCTACTCATTCAAGTTTTTTTTAAACATATAAAATATGTTTTTATTTGTTTAATACTTGTTTGGTTACTAAATGATTCCATATGTGTTATTTCATAGTTTTGATGTCTTCACTATTATTCTACAATGTGGAAAAGAGTAAAAATAAAGAAAAACCCTGGAATGAGTAGGTGTGTCCAATCTTTTGACTGGTACTGTATGTATGCAAGCTTCCAGGCCAGCCTCAAAGGGAGTCAATGGGCCAGACCTACAGCCACAGAGCACTGCCCTCCCTGCCAACTCTGCAAGATGCCCAGGACACGTCAACGTCCCCTCTGCCATGGGAACTGTTTTATGGTTTGGTGTGCTGAGCCCCCTTCTTCTTCTTCTTCTTCTTCTTCTTCTTCTTCTTCTTCTTCCTCCTTTGGATGCCTCTGAATCTGTCACTGTTGAGTGTTGTTCAGAGGGGGGCTGTGGAGGGCAAATCATGTGTCAGTTTGACACGTTTTTCATGCTCGCTGGGGTTTGAACTAAGCAGCCACCTGTCGCTTTGCCCCTGCCTGCCTGTGGTCAGTCTTGTCGGAACATGAATGCAGCTCAGCTAGCCTCTGCGACTCTCCCTGCCTTTCCATTATTCCACTGTAAATTGTGCACACAAGCCTGGCCTTCAGGGCTGCAAGGCACCTTTCAACAGAACTCGAGCACTCTTTTGAAGGAATGCTTGAATGTGGGGAATATTTGTCTCCCTGAATATGAAGTTGCAGATCACATTAAGCCTCATTAGACAGTAGTCAGTAGCTCCTTTGAAGGATAAAATGTAGTGTGTATTTTTGTGTGTGGTTAGAACCAAGTTATGACATCAGTCCTGTGCCTTGTACTTTATAGTGGCTTTATTGACCCTTATGGAGGCTAAAAATACAACATTTAGATTGAATCCCTTTCTCATAGCTTCACTCATTTTGGCCACAGTCCCAGGACCAAAACACTGGCCCCCCGACCTTGGGGTCAGCTGATTGCTGGCTGTGAGGGCTGGGGGGCAGAGGTGACTGGGTTGTTAATGAAACAGGTGTTAGAGACAGGGGGTATTGTATATAGAGGTGTATTTGGGGACATGCTGCTGGCTGGCTAGGCCCTGAAGGTCTGGGCTTTGCATTCCTCGTCCTGACCTGGCAGTGTGCCATCTCTGATGTGGAAATTCCTCCTCATCAGCATAGAGCACTGCCGTCAGATGTTCCACTAATAGGTTCCTCAGAGCTGTGGGAAGGTATTTTGTTATTGTTTGAAAGCATCTCCTCAACCTCTCTTTCTCCTTTCTCTGGCTCTCAATCTACCACGTTTGCCCATTTTCTCTCTCCACATCTCTTTTTCTCTCTTCATTTACAGTATTCTCTCTTACTTTCTCCCTCTCGTTCACTCTCCGCGTTGTTCCCAGTTCTAATGTGGCGTCTGTGTCTAAATGTTCTGAGCCTAGTCAGCCTGCCAAGTGTGTGTGTAATGCTTGTTTCTCTACTAATGTCAATCTCGAATGAACTCAGGGACCCTGGCCCAATCCCTCAAGGCTCTCAAAAAGTCAGTGGCTTCTGTGAGATAAGTATCGTATATCTCTAAACGTGTCTCTTCCCATGGGAAAAGGGGAATAAGTTATTTTTCCCCAAAGTACACCCAGGACCGTGCTCGGTGCTACCGTTTTTTGTTTTGTTTTTACTCTCAGCGGTTTTCTTTCAGATTAAGGTGGACGTCTTTTTTCCCTCCCATCTTTGATGGTCCACATTTATTTTTTAGCTGTTGTCTCGGAGGACTCTCTGTTTGAGGTATAATAGTAAATTACTGCCCTTCCTCTTTGTGACGATACTGCTGCACTCCTGCTCTGGGATTATCAGCTCTAATTTGTCAACCACTCTCCTGAATCCTCCCGTACAGGCCCACGGTTGTTGATGCTAACTCTTCCGCTTGCTAACGCTGTGTAAAGATACATTTTAAGCTACAAAGACATAAGACTCTAAGCTGCTCACAGGCACGCAGCTCCCCAGAGACAGCCGGGCAGAAGAAATATCAGCCCAAGCAGAGAAGCACGAAATTGAACTTCACTCAACTTTCTAGAGTTTTCCACATTAGCTAACACTACCAACGTTTCCCTTTACTGTGGGAATTGTGCTCGAATCAATGCAATATTAGCCACTTTCAATGCAACATACCGAAACAAAATGAACTATGCAAGACTTAGTATGCAAAACAAACTATGCAAGAGATTTTGTTGTAGGCAGAACGCACCGGCGTAGGATTCTATTGCATTGACAGGCGCGACTCAGGGCCGTACTCTACACAGACCGGTGTGCCATAACCAATCAGAGATGCAGTAGGCCTATATGCAATAGACCATTGCCATTCACTTTGAACTGGACTGTTGTTACAGCATGAGCGGTCATCAGTAGATGCAATGGGGGAGGGATTGCTTCCAGGAGCACAAAACATGTGCATTTCTAGACACATTTGAAAAGCCATTCAGGAAAATAGCTTTTTCTTTGTCTTAAAGGGGCAGTGTTGTATTTTGAGATGGTCTTGAATAAGCTAAGTAGCCAATAGGCAGAGGGTAGCATAATTTGTCTGATTCTTTGTAATAATGGTAGGGGAATAATTATGCATTTTATTTTGTAAAGTGGTTTCTTGCATCAAACAACACAACAACATGTTCATGTCTGAAGGACAAGTGGATAAACAGGTTCATGTAAAGCCCTGCATGTTCTTTATTATTAAAATGTTATGGGATGGATTTTCTCCATTGTTTTTGATGGTAGGCCACTCTGGTTGGCCTACATTATGATCAAATAGCCACAGTAGCCTACTTGACCACTGTTAAAACTAACTTGAAGCGGGTACAGCCTCGGTGTTCACAGTAAACTTGTGCCAGAATTTTCACAACGTTCAAGTTTGCGCTCAGCAGACCTGAGATTTGCTCAGTGACACATTTTTTTGAGGGAACATTGCACAAGACGACAGCTTGTCTTACAATTGTGAGGTTTATGTGGAGAATGTTTATGTGACATACTGCAGTGCATACAGGATTGTTATAGACTTTCCTTTTTGGTTCTTTCATAGTTAATGTCTTGTCTGAAACCTCACGAATGGCCTCTTGTTATTTATGTATGTATGTTTGTTTCTGTGTGTTGTCACATGGTCTGGCATCCACAGCAGAAATTTGTTAAACATGGTGAAAGTGAACCCTGATTATAAACACATGGGCAACGCCATGGCAACGGGGAGTCTGCCAGTTGTAAATGTGTCAATGTGCTAACTCATAAAGTGGCTAGTTATGGTCTTGGTTGCCTCTTTATGAAATGTTTAGTATTCAAATGGGCTCCTTTCTTGGTGTTTTTACTCTCACACCCTGTGGTGGATGTGGTGTTTTTTAACGATATAACTACAAACAAACTCTGTTCTGTGAAACTCTGTTCTGTAGTAGACTTGTAATAACATTAAAGGTAAAGGCCGGGATGAAACGTGAAGGCGCAGCCTTTGGTTCACTCTCACCGGCTATCAGAATTAATTTCACGTCAAAGGTTTTGCATTGTATCTTGGAGAATCGCTAAGTAGTTTAGTTTTTCACCGGATCTTCAGCAGAAAGGTGGTAGCTTACAGGAGCAGGATTAGCTGCTGGTTGATCTGAATGGACTGTGGCAAGACAGACTGAGTGGTTAGAGGTTGAATGAGTGTCCACCCGATGAGTGAAGCGGGAGGTTCCTGGTGGGTGGGTTCAATGGGGGTGGGGTGGAAGTTGAACTGTGCAGCATACTACAAGGCAGGGAACCTGCCATCTGTATAAGATGGTCTGGATTTGCGACTTTACATTTACGAGCCTCCCTAGTGCAGTCCTTAAAGCCCATCTACCCAGCCCTACTGGGTAGATTTAATGACCTGGTAGTCGGGCAGGAATCAGAGGGTGACCTTTTTCCTCTCAATCCCTCCTTCATTTTCTCCCTTTATCTTCTCTATTTTGTGACATCGATGGCTTACGAGGCTGAGTGAGGGAGAGAGAGAGGGAGTCAGAGAGGGAGTCAGGGAGGGAGGGAAAAGAGGAGCTCCATTGTGTGGAATTTGCTGCAGTCAGGCTTTGCAAGGCGTTCAGTCTCTGCGGCATTATGGAATGCAAAGCCAGAAATCCCCAAAGCTCTGCTCATTTGCACAGGGAGATTGGGCCGAAGATAGTTCTTGAAAGGAACCCTCCCTGTCCCTCTCTTACTGTGGCTGTCCTACAGGGGTCGGGGGGAGGACAGCTCGGCTGCTGAATTCTAATGTTGTTCCAGCGGTTTTGCAGCATTTCTCACATAGCGTTGTTATAGCGTAATTGCAGGATTGTTAAACTAAGGATGTCTCCTAAAAGTCAGATTCTCCCACTGTGACTTGTTTAGGATTTTTTTATGCATGTCCAGGGCTGTTCGTGCATAGTTGTTAATCATGCATGTCTATTTGCAGCCATGTTGTCGGTGAAGGGCCTCAGTGGAAGGAAATAGAGCTGAAGGGATACACTTTTTATGCCCTTGTTGTTACGAACAATGAGGAAAATTGTGAGGAGTCAGGCGCAGAGAGCAAAGCTATGGGGAAAAAACCACTCTTTAATGTCCAACCAGAAGAACAACTGGTAACGTCAAAACATTGGCGTAATAATCCACTTGAATAAAGTACACACGGGAAAAATAATCCAGACTGTGGAAAACCCCAAATAAAACGAACAACCTCATACAAAACAGAAAGACAAGCCCGCACAAACAGAAGCGGGCTAAACGAACTTAAATAGCACCACCCTAACAACCAAACAATAAACAGGTGAAAACAATAGTCAAAACCAAACGAAAAGGAAAAAGGGATCAGTGGCAGCTAGTAGACCGGCGACGACGACCGCCGAGCGCCACTCGAACAGGAAGGGAAGCCACCTTCGGTAATACTCGTTACACTTGTAATGAATCTTTATAATGCTTAATAAGATCTTTGTGACTGTTGATAATATCGTTTCCTGGATAAAGACATCAAAGGATGTCAGATAGGGTTGGGTGGTAATTTTCATAGCTTCATATTGTTCCTGTACCATACCGGGGTAGACAGTATTACCGGCAGGGCACACAGTGGGCACTATTTCTTTCTATAGAATAACTATCTTCAAAGTAATGACGTCGGTTGTGAGATGAAAGCTTCTTTTTAGTAATAATACTTGTTCACGTTACACTTTACTACTTTAGATTCTACAAAACAACAAAATAATATAGTTGCTACCGAAAGCCAGGATAATCACTTGTCACTTGTACATAACTGCCGTGTTAAAAAATGTCTTACTTCCTGTCGCAAGGCATTCTGGTACTTGCAGTCGGTAGCGTAATCCAATACTAACCAATACAACATAAATATGTTCGTAGTTCTCTCAATCCCCATCACGTGAATTCTAAAACAATTAGTCTTGTACATATGTAAATAACTGTAAATAAAAATATATTTTGATACAGCTCAATGAATTAACTGTAAACATTAACTCTGTAACCCAATAAAGTTACAACACTTTCCAAGTGGAAAAATATACATATATAAATATATTAAGATTACTACAAGGTCCACTCCATTAATCTATGTGCGTGCGTGCGTACACGTAGGTGGAGTTGGATTTTTGGAGTAGCGGACACTGTTTAGTAGCATGATATCCTCGCCGGTCCCACTCCCATTCACAAGGGGACGATAGCAAAGTCTTTTATTTTTGTCTTTTCATTTTGTGAAAACAAGGAAGAGTCGCCTTCCCTTGCTAGTAATAGCTAGGCCTCCAGTGTCCAGTCACAAGCTCTGCTGGTCAGTTACTGCGTAGCAACCTAGCAGTGCCAAAGCCCTGGTCTGCCCTAGAAAGCCATTTTTTTACTGGTATTTTGGCCTCTAATATTGTCTTATTATGATCAAATTCAATCCCAAATGATGAATTATTGAAAAGTGTGCTACAAATTGAGATATTTCATTATATAGTGATCCACTACTACATTTGTCGTCACACACGACAACGGGCTGACACTTACGGGCTGACACTTACCAATTACGGGCCAGGAGGCTACGAGGAGGCCCTCATGCAGACTCTTTGCACTTGGTATTCACGTGGTATCCGGTATTGAGATTAACTTCATCTTGCAGGAGCGTTGGGTTGACTCTCTCAGGCAGGATAAGAACGACTACATCGGCCATGATCCTCACGGCCACTTTAACCTTGATCCTTAGCGATTATTTGGTGCCATTCAGCCCGGTTCAGCAATATGGCACGCATCAAATTCAAATACTTCCATCTTAATGTGCCATCGGGAGTTTGGATGAGAATACGTGGATGACGTCAGCGCTATCACTATCTACTGGTTTTAATATATACGGTAGTACCTAGCTGGCAGCCTGGCTAGCTGGCTTTAGCCTGGCTAAAAACATAGCAAGCAAGCTATCCTTTTTAGCTTCTCACATCTCCATGTGATATAATCAGATTTATCATTTAAAAAAATATGCCCAGCAAATATTCTTATACCTATGGGTGTAACCTAAAACATTATCCCAGATTGATATGCTGCTTGTGTATTCATTCCCATATGAGCTAAAAATAAAACACCATGTTTTGGTCATGGAGAAAAAAGCACACGGCTAGCTAGTTGGCTACAGCAGGTTCTACCATTTCACAACAGTAATCACTAGTTATTACTTCTGAATAAAATACCTTTCTCATACTTGCCAGTGTAACCTACAACATGTTCCCAATTTAATATGCTGCTTCAATGTATTCACCCCCATATCAGTTAAGTCATCATGTTTTTGTCGTGGAGAAAAAGCACATATCTCGCAGCTGTTTTTACCAGTAGCCTTGAATCACTAGTTATTACTTCCAAACAAAATACATTTGGGGGACTTCAAATATTGTTTGACAGTTGCTTATCAATGCAAAATAGGCTATTTTGATACATAGCTTATAGATCAGATCAAGGAACCACAACACTGTCCCCTCAGCTTTGTGGCACGGGAGTACGAGGAATGTCGGAGCGCTCTACAAGGAGCCGCCTCTTTTGTGACGAAAAACGACATGGAGCGCTACGCTCCGTCAGCTCCGTTTGCATATTCTGTGTAGACCCGTTTAGGCAGCAGGGTTGTTGATTTGGGCGGGATTGTCTTTGCTGTAACCAAGAAGCTTGATCTGGTATTTTCTTTTTTTGGGCGGTATTGAAAATCATATCGCCGGTATTTCAAAATACCCCAGTATACGGTATACCGCCCAAATGATGATGACACAATACCCTGATAGACTGTGGACGCTCCACCGGGCAAAAGACACAGCCTCCTCGTCTTTTTTATACTGCAGTATTCACACAGAGGTATTAAGAGAAAAGCTCCCAACCATGTTTGGACATTGATATGGCCTTGTTCTTCTTTCAAGGAACGAGGTGGGGAGACTGCCATGTTGTTGTTTAACAAAGTATGAGTCATGCACGCCCAGAGAGAGTCATTGGCTGTCCAACTTGGGCATGTGTCAGAGAGCTAAACAATTCCCAGAGAGAGAGAGAGAGAGAGAGAGAGAAAGCGAGAAATCCACACATGGCACTCAGATGCTAGAGCTGGAGAAGTCCTAGCCAGGGAAGGCCCACTCCCTATTAGGGTTTGCATTGCACATGCCACAGAGCCTTTTTGCAATATTTTTTTGTGGATTGACAAAGACTTTTGCTAAATGGAGCTGTACCTATGTGGCCATGATGCCCAACATGCTACCCTACCCAGCCATTGCCAGGCCGGCCTCTCCATTCTGACAGAGCAATTGGGTTTTGAAAAAGTTGTTGTCTGCCTGCTGTCGGTGGTAATCACAGCCGGCCCGGTTATCAGGCCCAGGGCTCTTATCGGCTTGGCCATTTGCTCAGTGGAATTTCCCTTGTGGAATGGTGGAGGCTGGATGGGCAGCCAACCAACAAGAACCCAGAGCACGGAACAGCATCCTGTTTCCAAGTGTTGTCACTGTGGACATTGTGTCACCTCTTGTCTCCTCTCCAGCACTGTGTTAACTCTATACAGCATGTGACAAAGCATGCATGATCTCACAAGATCTATGTTGAAGCTCCACCCTGGCTAAAGTCTCAAAGAAACATGCTTATTTGGGAGGATTTCTCTTTTAAGGCTAAAGGCAGATACATTCATAGTTCTCACAGAGGAAAGCCTAGCTATTAGTTTACTTTATGGCTGTTTGAGCTGACAAGTCCTTAGCTTCTAAGCATTCTAGATAAAGATATTACATTTCTAACATACTGTATACTATATGCCGAATTGGGTAAGAATTTTCTTCCTGTGATATGTATTTCCATCATTCTTTCATATGTGCTCTTGAGGGCTACAGCTGCTGAGCCAAGTGTTATATCCGCTTGAGTTCAAGTGCTGTGGTCTCTGTCTATGTTCTACTGGAGGACTGTAAAGTAGGATTTATTCCACTCCATAAGGTCTTAGTCAGTAGCACTACATGCCTGAATCTTCAACCGTGTGGTAGGAATCTGAAGGAATGGTTCATCTGTCAATGCCCATTAATCACTGGTGAGAGGACAAATGTCCCGCTTAGTTTATCCCATGTGTCAAGTTAAATTGCAGCCTCACTGCCCCAAGCGAAGGGTCCACTGTATAGCTTTCACAGATCAGTGATTACTTCAAGTAAGGAAGGATGGATGGATGGATAGATAGATGGATGGATGGATGGGTGGATGGGGATGGATGGATGGATGGATGGGGATGGATGGATGGAACATTGCCCATGGCTATATTTCCTTCTTCCTGCCTATCAATCAAAGGTCTTTACTGTTTGTCTATGTTTTATCTCTTTATAATCCATAAAGTTTTCCCCATATCACACTGAACAAAAATATGAATGCAATATGCAACAATTTCAAAGATTTTACTGAGTTACAGTTCATATGAGGAAATCAGTCAATTGAAATACATTCATTAGGCCCTCATCTATGGATTTCATATGACTGGGTATACAGGTATGCCTCTGTTGGTCACAGATACAGTACTTTTAGAAAAAGGTTGGGGCGTGTATCAGAAAACCAGTCTGTATCTGGTGTGACCACCATTTGCCTCATGCAGCGCGACACTTCTCCTTCGCATAGAGTTGATTTTGCTGTTGATTGTGGCCTGTGGAATGTTGTCCCACTCCTCTTCAGTGGCTGTGCGAAGTTGCTGTATATTGTTGGGAACTGTAATACGCTGTCGTACACGTCAATCCAGAGCATCCCAAACATGCTCAATGGGTGACATGTCTGGTGAGTATGCAGGCCATGGAAAAGCTGGGACATGTTTATCTTCCAGGAATTGTATACAGATCCTTGCAACATGGGACCGTGCATTATCACGCTGAAACATGAGGTGATGGGGGCGGATGAATGGCACGACAATGGGCCTCAGGATCTTGTCACAGTATCTCTGTGCATTCAAATTGCCATCGCTAAAATTTAATTGTGTTCATTGTCCGTGGCTTATGCCTGCCCATATCATAACCGCACCATCACCATGGGGGCACTCTGTTCACAACGTTGGCATCAGCGAACCGCTTACCCACACGATGCCATACACGCTGTCTGCCATCTGCCTTGTACAGTTGAAACCGGGATTCATCTGTGAAGAGCACACTTCTCCAGCGTGCCAGTGGCCATCGAAAGTGAGAATTTGCCCACTGAAGTCAGTTTGTGAAGAAATTATTTGGTTGTGCAAACCCACAGTTTAATCAGCTGTTCGGGTGGCTGGTCTCAGAGGTGAAGAAGCCGGATGTGGAGGTCCTGGGCTAGTGTGGTTACACGTGGTCTGCGGTTGTGAGGCCAGTTGGACGTACTGCCAAATTCTCTAAGGCAGCTTATGCCAGATAAATTAACATTCAATTATTTGGCAACAGCTCTGGTGGACATTCCTGCAGTCAGCATGCCAATTGCACTCTCCCTAAAAACTTGAGACATCCGTGGCATTGTGTTGTGTGACAAAACTGCAAATTTTAGAGCAATTTTCCCAACCGTGGGTACTTGGCCTATCCACAGGGGGTACTTGAGAAGACTTATGAGACCATAGGTCTACTGGTTAAATGTACATGAGGGGGTACTTCAGGGGTACTCCGGGCAGAGCAAAATTCATTTGGTGATATAGTAAGCCAAAAAGGTTGGGAACCACTGTTTTAGAGTGACCTTTTATTGTCCCCAGCACAAGGTGCACCTGTGTAATGATCATGCTGTTTAATCAGCTTCTTTATATGCCACACCTGTCAGGTGGATGGATTATCTTGGCAAAGGAGAAATGCTCACTAACAGGGATGTAAACAAATTTGTGTACAACATTTTTGACATTTCTGGGATATTTTATTTCAGCTCATGAAACATGGGACCAACACTTCACATGTTGCGTTTATATTTTTGTTCAGTATAAATGTATTCCCAGACAGCATGGACCTTGCTCTGTTATTATCAGTACACCGATTAAGGCAGGGTGGCACAGTTTATGTGTGTGGGCGCTGGGCGGTAGATCCAAGATACTTTCAGTTTGTTTTCCCTCTGGAGTCAAGCAAATGCATCTCAAAAGTTTGCACTGTATCAAAACTGTGTTGTGTTCAGGTTTCAATTTCCGACAGTATCTGCAGTGCCAAGTACGACAAGTCTGTTTCTGCTGCTACTTTGTGTTACTGTTCTCGGTCAAGGTGAGAAGTAGAATATTGTGCTAAAATGTTTTTGCTTCAGTGGCCTGATAAGCTTTGGAGGGGGAGCAGCGCCATCAAAACATGAACTTGAGTTAATGGACTCTGTCAATGAAGCTTGTTCAAAAACCTTCCAATGATCATCAATAGGCAAAAAATAAGAACAATCTGAACAATCTCCTGCTGATGAAAGGTGTCTGTTTGCTGTGGAGTCAGACAGACAGACAGACAGGCTCAAGTAGCAAAGAACTGTTTATTGGAGGTCTGCCCGATATGTTCCTGTTGTTACTCCATGACCCTCCTCCACTTCCTCCCAGTCTTCTCACTACTCCATGACCCTCCTCCACTTCCTCCCAGTCTTCTCACTACTCCACGACCCTCCTCCACTTCCTCCCAGTCTTCTCACTACTCCATGACCCTCCTCCACTTCCTCCCAGTCTTCTCACTACTCCATGACCCTCCTCCACTTCCTCCCAGTCTTCTCACTACTCCACGACCCTCCTCCACTTCCTCCCAGTCTTCTCACTACTCCATGACCCTCCTCCACTTCCTCCCAGTCTTCTCACTACTCCATGGTGATAAGCCACTGTGTCGAGCACTCTGGTTCCAGACGCTCCTTTATCTGGCATGGTAAACTCATTTACTGCTGGGATCACAATGCCATATTGTTCGCCTGTTGTTTAACATAGCCAGACAAAAAACTGATGGCTATTTGAGGAAGGATATTTTCGGCCATTAATGTTAGAAGAATTACGCTCGTAAATGGTGAAGTGTGAATGTGAATTTGTAGGCCTACTAATTGTCTTCAGTGAAACAGTGATTGAAGGACTGCTGTTTAGATGCTACTGTAGGAATAATGGTCTCCCTCTGACCTTATCTGGCCTGATTGGGGTTTCTTGTGATCCACTCTGTTGGGAAACCCAGTCCTTCATACTACTATACTGTAATGGTAGGCTACACACACTTTAGGGGACAAGTGCTTCTGTTGACAAAGGCATAATCCGTCCACCGCAATCAATAGAGGGTGTAGTCTACCTACCTGATACTGATATTTATCTGAGACCAACAGCCATAAAGTGCTCCCTTGGTATTTCAGCCCTGACTTATTTCTGCCCTTCCCTTTTCCCATAAATAGTAGGGCCGGGGTGATACCAGTATCACATTATATTTTCCATGGCAAAAATGAAAACACGAAGCAGACTTAAAATCTTTGGTCCTTTAAAAATTCTGCTGTATAAATACCATGTGCTATAGCGTGGCAATTAAGTAAATGTGATTCTGGATGACAATATAATGTTTGTTTCCAACATTAGGGCTCTTTTCCTAAAGAAGTGAAATCCGCTTTGTGTTTTACTTCCTTGCCACGATACGAGCGAATATCGCGATACTGGTATCGTCCCGGCCCTAATAAATACATACTATTTGGAGAATGTTGCTGTATGTCTATTTTGGACAGCGTTGTTGTAAGAAAGCTTTAGGGATTATCAGCCAAGTGCTTGGAGGAGAGAATGTGTGCTTGATGGATAGGTACACTTTGTCATTTGAGCTTTCCAACGTTTTTGTTTACTTCTTCACTCTGAGGGCACCCCATCAGTCCTTTCTCACAAACACTTTTCAGCCCCCTTCGGCTGGTTCTAGTGTCTGGATCTTGTAACGCTTTCCTGGCTGAATCTAACACAAACACACACACACACACCTCTACTTTCATGTTTGAGTTGTACAGGTACGTAGGTGCTGCCTGAACCAGCATGTAGCAGCCCCCAGAGCCCCTTGTCCCTCCACTCCTTCTCCTCTCTCCTCCTTCCTTCCCTGAGCCTGGAGGCTGCAGGTCAGCCCCTGTTCCAGCATGCCTTGGCAGAGTTCTGCACTACCTAACTCCCAGGTTGGCTGCTTGTAGATGGGTCTCCCCTTCAAGGCATACAACTTAAAGTCTTTCTTCACCAACAGTTAGCGTCCATCTATAAATCAAATCAAATCAAAGTTTATTTGTCACGTGCGCCGAATACAACAGGTGTAGACCTTACAGTGAAATGCTTACTTACAGGCTCTACAGGCTCTGTTAGGAAAGTGTGAATATCCATGGGCAGGGATGGGAGGTATGTAGAGTATGCATAGAAGCATGGCTGAGGAATGTTTCTACTGCTTCTGATGTATTTTGATAGGGAGGAGACTACTGTTGAAAAGTTGAGCTGTTTTGGAAACAGAAACGTTTCCTTTTGTCATTATTGCTTTGGGTATGTGGTCCGTTATGCTTGCATTTATTTTTCTATGCATTAATTGTATCGTAATATTAAGCACATTGCTTATATTTACAACAGGTGTATAGCCTACCTGGCTGGCATGAAAATAAACCACGGGGAAAAGCGTCCTCCATTTGCTATTTAAGTGCATATATTATGGTCCATTCGCGCTTACAGCCTACTACCATGTGTGCATTGCTGCTCTTATAATGTGAAGAAAAAGCCTAATAGTTTATCAACATTTTCAGCTCAACGTTCTGATCTGCTGCGTCAGCCACATTGCACCCAAAAGTTTTTTTTATGCTAGTGGTTGTATTAATTTGGGATCTATCGCATCCCACAACTGTCCCAGACTATGTTTGGAATATTTATTTCTCACACAGAATAGAATAGGTTGACCTCTGTACTATGGGGGATAGTAGATTGACATAGGCTAGTGCTTTTGCTGTTCGTTAGGCCTACTCATATTGTTGGCTGACACAAAGTAAATGTGGACAGTTCTTTCAATATCTTTTATATGCACCTCGGCATTGGATAAGGACGCGCACAGTTGCATCCCCGATGTGTCTGTCTTCACTTGTAGCCTGTGAGAAAGACCAGATCACGTGACAGAGAGCCGCGTGAGTGAGAGACGCTTCGGATGGCGCAGCACACTCAGGGAGAAGGGCACAACGCAGCACTCTGGGCCTCAAAAGGCAATGGAATTTTTTTAGGGTGCATTATGGCCACATAGGGGATGCCTCCATGAAATTCGAGGCATTATCAAGTGCTTGTCAAATTGTGAACTCATGCCTTTCAAGTAACTTTTTTCTAAATCATTAGTCTCATCGTGCTGCCTTAAAATGTATTAAAAATCAAAACATATAGCCCAACATTTGTAGAACAAATGAAGTTACATTAATAACTCTACATTAAGCATATAGGTGTAGCTGTTTCTTTGTTAACCGCTTAATACAGAATAGCCGCATGTGCGCACTCCATTAAATCGTTTGGAGAAAATATTTATATTTTATTCAGCTTTGTTCAATTGTATTCTTCATACTATAAAATACTATAAAATAATGCCACGGAATTATAAGAAAATCTTGTCTGGTATATGAACTAGTGTAGCTCACAGCCATATGGCATAGCCACATCAGGACCTAACATAAGGACAACTCAGATTATGCTATCCTTTTTTTCTGAAATATAATACATTTTCTTCATATCATGCTTCTTTAGACCTGTCTAAAATAAATAATGGATTTATTGTGAATGTGAAGGGCTATATTACATGGATTTATAAGACTTTTTAAAATGGCTTGTGGGCTATGTGTGGAAACCAGGAAATGCTAAATGTGTTTATGTTAATTAACGGTCCATTACTGTGAGACCGACAGTTATTTGCTTGACAATCACCGACTGACAAAATGTTGTGACTGCCACAGCCCTAGTTATGACGGTTATTTTCTTTTCATGACGGTCTTCACCCATAACCGCCGGTTTTACGGTAATTGTGCCAGCCCTGAATGTTATGTTACTTGACTTTTGTTGAGTTTGAATGGGCTGTAGAAGTGTTTCTGATAGACGGTGAAAGGCGCTCAGCTGGCTTCCTGCTCCTCCTGCTCTACTCTAGCCAGTGGTGCACACAGCCTTTGTTGAGGCTCATATATGAAAGGAAGTGAGTATTTAAAAAGTTGGGCTCTATAATTGGATCCATATGCAGGGATTTTACAGAGTGAGTGACCCATAATGCATAAATCAAATCAATTCAGATTGTATTTGTCACATGCGCCGAATACAACACCTGACAGTGAAATGCTTACTTAACCAACAATGCAGTTTTAAGAAAATAACAAAAAAAAGTAAGAGATAAGAATAACAAATAATTAAAAAGCAGCAGTAAATAACAATAGCGGGGCTATATACAGGGGGTACCGGTACAGAGTCAATGTGCGGGGGCACCGGTGTTGAGGTAATTGAGGTAATATGTACATGTAGGTAGAGTTATTAAAGTGACTATGCACAGATAATAACAGAGAGTAGCAGCAGCGTAGACGGGGGGAGGGACAATGCAAATAGTCTGGATAGTCATTTGATTAGCTGTTCAGGAGTGTTATGGCTTGGGGGTAGAAGCTGTTTAGAAGCCTCTTGGACCTAGACTTGGCGCTCATAGAACAGTCTATGACAAGGGTGGCTGGAGTCTTTGACGATTTTTAGAGCCTTCCTCTGACACCGCCTGGTATAGAGGTCCTGGATGGCAGGAAGCTCGGCCCCAGTGATGTACTGGGCCGTTCACACTACCCACTGTGGTGCCTTGCGGTCGGAGGCCGAGCAGTTGCCATACCAGGCAGTGATGCAACCCGTCAGGATGCTCTCAATGGTGCAGCTGTAAAACCTTTTGAGGATCTGAGGACCCATGCCAAATCTTTTCAGTCTCCTGAGGGGGAATAGGTTTTGTTGTGCCCTCTTCACGACTGTCTTGGTGTGCTTGGACCATGTTAACTTGTTGGTGACGTGGACGCCAAGGAACTTGAAGCTCTCAACCTGCTTCACTACAGCCCCGTCGATGAGAATAGGGGCGTGCTCGGTCCTTCTTTTCTTGTAGTCC
Source organism: Salvelinus namaycush (assembly GCF_016432855.1). Classification (NCBI taxonomy): domain Eukaryota; kingdom Metazoa; phylum Chordata; class Actinopteri; order Salmoniformes; family Salmonidae; genus Salvelinus; species Salvelinus namaycush. The sequence continues at coordinate 32,995,731 of NC_052334.1, forward strand.
ACAATCATCTCCTTTGTCTTGATCACGTTGAGGGAGAGGTTGTTGTCCTTGGACCACACAGTCAGGTCTCTGATCTCCTCCTTATAGGCTGTCTCATCGTTGTCGGTGATCAGGCCTACCACTATTGTGTCATCGGTAAACTTAATGATGGTGTTGGAGTTGTGCCTGGCCGTGCAGTCATGAGTGAACAGGGTGTACAGGAGGGGACTGAACACGCTCCCCTGAGGGGCCCCCGTGTTGAGGATCAGCGTGGGAAATGTGTTGTTACCTGCCCTTACCACCTGGGGGCGGCCCATCAGGAAGTCCAGGATCCAGTTGCAGAGGGAGGTGTTTAGTCCCAAGGTCCTTAGCTTAGTGATGAGCTTTGAGGGCACTATGGTGTTGAACGCTGAGCTGTAGTCAATGAATAGCATTCTCACATAGTGTTCCTTTTGTCCAGGTGTGAAAGGGCAGTGTGGAGTGCAATAGAGATTGCAACATCTGTGGATCTGTTGGTGCGGTACGCAAATTGGAGTGGGTCTAGGGTTTCTGGGATAATAGTGTTGATGTGAGCCATGACCAGCCTTTCAAAGCATTTCATGGCTACAGACGTGAGTGCTACGGGTTGGCAGTCATTTAGGCAGATTACCTTAGTGTTCTTGGGCACAGAGACTATGATGGTCTGCTTGGAACATTTTGGTGTTACAGACTCAGACAGGGAGAGGTTGAAAATGCCAGTGAAGACACTGGCCAGTTGGTCAGCAAATGCTCGGAGTACACGTCCTGGTAATCCATCTAGCCCTGCGGCTTTGTGAATGTTGACCTCTTTAAAGGTCTTTAATCACATCAGCTGCGGAGAGCGTGATCACACAGTCGTCCGGTACAGCTGATGCTCTCATGCATGTTTCAGTGTCACTTGCCTCGAAGCGAGCATAGAAGTTATTTAGCTCGTCTGGTAGGCTCGTGTCACTGGGCAGGTCTCAGCTGTGCTTCCCTTTGTAGTCTGTAATAGTTTACAAGCCTTGCCACATCCGACGAGCGTCGGAGTCTGTGTAGTCTTGTATTGACGCTTTGCCTGTTTGATGGTTAGTCGGAGGGCATAGCGGGACTTCTTATAAGCTTCCGGGTTAGAGTCCCGCTCCTTGAAAGCGGCAACTCTACCATTTAGCTAAGTGTGAATGTTGCCTGTAATCCATTGCTTCTGGTTAGGGTATGTACATACAGTCACTGTGGGGACGACGTCCTCGATGCACTTATTGATAAAGCCAGTGACTGGTGTGGTATACTCCTCAATGTCATCAGAAGAATCCCGGAACATATTCCAGTCTGTGCAAGCAAAACAGTCCTGTAGTTTAGCATCTGCATCATCTGACCACTTTTTGATTGACCGAGTCACTGGTGCTTCCTGCTTTAATTTTTGCTTGTAAGCAGGACTCAGGAGGATAGAATTATGGTCAAATTTGCCAAGTGGAGGGCGAGGGAGAGCTTTGTACGCATCTCTGTTTGTAGAGTAAAGGTGGTCTCAAGTTTTTCCATCTGGTTGCACATTTAACATGCTGATAGAAATTAGGTCAATCTGATTTAAGTTTCCCTGCATTAAAGTCCCTGGCCACTAGGACCGCCACCTCTGGATGAGCGTTTTCCTGTTTGCTTATGGCGGTATACAGCTCATTGAGTGTGGTTTTAGTGCCAGCATCGGTCTGTGGTGGTATGTAGACAGCAACAAAAAATACAGATAAAAACTCTCTAGTTAGATAGTGTGGTCTTCAGCTTATCATGATATACTGTACTTCAGGCGAGCAAAACCTTAAGACTTCCTTAGATTTTGTGCACCAGCTGTTGTTTACATATATGCATAGGCCCCCGCCCCTTATCTTACCAGAGGCTGCTGTTCTATCCTGCCGATAGAGCGTATAACCCGCCAGCTGTATGTTATTAACGTCGTTCAGCCACGACTCGATGAAACATAATATATTACAGTTTTTAATGTCCTGTTGATAGGATATACGTGCTTTCAGTTCGTTCCGTTTATTTTCCAGCGATTGAATGTTAGCTAGCAGGACGGATAGCAAAGGCAGATTAGCCACTTTGTCACCTGATCCTCACAAGGCACCCTGATCTCTTTCTGCAAAATCTTAGTTTCCTTCTCGAGCGAATGAAGGCCTGTTCGGGTGTTTGTAGTATGTCCTTCCGTCCGTCTCATTAAAGAAAAACTCTTTGTCCAATTCAAGGTGAGAAATTGCTGTTCTAATGTCCAGAAGCTCTTTTCGGTCATAAGAGACGGTAGCAGCAACATTATGTACAAAACAAGTTTACGAGCATCGCGAAAAAACTAACAAAATAGCATGGTTGGTTAAGAGCCGATAAGACGGAAGCCATTCCCTCCTGCGCAATCTTTACCCAAATCTTTGTATAGTTTTTATGATTTGGTCTTTGGTGACTGTTGTGCAAGTGGTAACTAGGGCTGGGCGTTATGGCCAAAATATCATATCACGGTATTTTTCACATTTTTGACGTATGACGATATTTGACGGTATTTTATGTTTTTGAAAAATCAAAGTTCTAAATTTGCTTTATGAGTAATGCGTGACCCTACTGTGGCAACACATACATTCTAAGTGATTTAAATGGGTCTTTCTCCATTCTGATTGTTTTGTACTGTTCATTTCAACTTCAACCCAAAAATAATTCTTACATTTCCAAAAATGTCTGCATTTCTTGCACTCATTTGAGATAATTTCCACACTGCCACGTGGGGCTGCACGATATGGGCCAAAAAAATGGGCCTTATTTCTAACCAAATTTTGCAATTTAGATCAAAACACTTCGGTGAACTGTTGGAATCATGGAAATATAATTTTTGTTCTAATTCTAGAGTTAGAATATAAATAATTGTGGGCACTTTGAATACAGTGTTGTTTGACATGACAACAAATTAAATTGGCAGGGAGGAGTTATTGTAAAAGGGTAGGAGCCAAAGTTTTGGTCAGTGTTTCCTTGGAGACCCTATAATCTTTGGCTACATTAAATGTTTCTTCATGTAGCCAACATATTCATGCCTCACCTATTCCTCTTTGATTTAGAAGATACTGTTGTACAAACAACATACCAACTTAGGCCTACACCGGCACTGTTATTAGGCTGTATTAGCAAGCTACGTTTGGTCTGATTCAGTACATTTATTAGCTAGCTAGCTAGCCAGCTAACTCGTGATTAGCAATATTGGCTAACACGATTTAGCTAAAACTTTCTAAGAAAATACAACTAGCTGTTTGCAGATGTAAGAAACACAAACTAATAGTGTAATTATAGAACGCTTGTGTATTTATATTAAAAAACAAAGTGGAAACATCGTTGTCATCAACATTGTTGCATGTGGCTCATTGACCATGCAGACTGAACGGCAAGTGTCTCCAGGATTGCCAGGTCAAGCTAAAAGTTTTAGTCCATTGACTACTCAAAACCCGCCCACAAGTTCTGAAAACAGCAAGAGAGGAGTTGCCACATTTACATGCTGACCAGACCGGACACATCTGGATTTAGAAATCCATGTTATTCAATTATTGCACCCACACTGCTCGCGCGCGCCAAAAACAGTCTGCGTTGCAAAGGGCTAAAATAGAAGTCATTCCTATTTCTGACGCAGATCACGCTGAAAGTCCTGCCTCTCTCATCTCCTCATTGGTTTATAGAAGCAGGTACCCACGTGCCATATCCTCATTGGTTATACCCACGTGGGTGATTGAAAGATGAACTGTTTTGCCGGTCGTCGTAGTAATACTATGAAAGTTTAGATGCCAATCACCATATAAGTTCAAAGATGAAAAAGCCTGGAAGGAGGAGAGATGACTAGAAACAATTCGGTTGACCATTTTATGTGTGGATTAATTGTCAGAGTAGAGGACCTTGTGCATTTCAGGTAAAATAACAACTCAATGGTTATATCCCAGGACAAATTAGCTAGCAACAGCAAGCTAGCTAAATAGGACAAATTAGCTAGCATGTGCAAGCTAGCTAGCTAAATTGCCATACATGTTTAATGCTTTTCGACCTGTCCCCAGTAATTGGTTCAGAGTTTGTTTTGATATTTTAACCTGCCTGTCGTGATCGCGTTTGGTGTGGGGGAACAAAATCAATTTATGCACGATGGCGCACGCGCACAGCCGGTTTGGGTTCCATGTTAGCCAATAAACCCTTTTTCAATAACGTTATCGAGCAAAAAGTCAATATGACTTAACTTCTAACGACCTAAGGAAGCAAAATTCGGTTTTCCATCCAAATAATTATTATTGTGAGCTAATGTGACTAATAAAGGAATTTGAATGTCGCAAGAGAAATTATCATTCACCCTTATTATATTCTGACAATTGGGCCGTTATTATGTGCCAGATTTTAAGCCTATAAATCATTTTAAATGGCCTATTTGCGAGATTGACTTGTCATTTCAATAGGCATAGGCTAGGGCTACTGACTAAAATCTGGGTATATGATTGAAATTCAACATTGACATGGTTTGGTTAGCAACATACAGGTAGCCTATAGCCCTTGATAGGCCTACATCTCATGTTAGATAGCCTACAATTTAGCAACTTGCTTAGTTCAAATTGACAGACTAATTTACCCAAAATGAATAGCTAGGCGATTTTGAGGTAAGAAGTTTTTCCGTTGCCCAATAGCCTGCTGGAATGGTGTCGTAATTTCAATCACTGAATCAAATATGAATAATATGGATATGAACTGATTAGGCGTATGCTTGTCAACAACAGCCAGTGTTTTTTTTGTACCTGTAGCCTGACTGACTGTTACTTTCAATCTACCCTACCGGTCAAAGGTTTTAGAACACCTACTCATTCAAGAGTTTTTCTTTCTTTTGACTATTTTCTACATTTTAGAATAACAGTGAAGACATCAATATTATTAAATAACACATATGGAAAAGTGTAGTAACCAACAAAGTGTTAAACAAATCAAAATATATTTTATATTTGAGATTCTTCAAATAGCCACACTGTCACGTCCTGACCATAGAAAGCCTGTATTTTCTATGGTAGAGTAGGTCAGGGCGTGACTAGGGGTTTTAGTCTAGTTTATTATTTCTATGTGGGGTTCTAGGTTTAATTTTCTAATTGGGGATCATACTTAAGTTGCATTTTTCCACCTGTGGGTTATGGGATATTGTTTATGTTTAGTTGCCTGTTCGCACTGCATTGTCGTCACGGTTAGTTTATTCTTTATTTGTTTTATATTTGCTCAAGTTTTACTTTATTTATTAAAAGGATGTGGAACTCGAAGTACGCTGCGCCTTGGTCCGACCATCATTTTTACGAACAACGTGACACAGCCTTTGCCTTGATGACAGCTTTGCACACTCTTGGCATTCTCTCAACCAGCTTCACCTGGAATGCTTTTCCAACAGTCTTGAAGGAATTCCCACATATGCTGAGCACTTGTTGGCTGCTTTTCCTTCATTCAACAGTCCAACTCATCTCAAACCATCTCAACTGGGTTGAGGTCGGGAGATTGTGGAGGCCAGATCATCTGACGCAGCACTCCATCACTCTCCTTCTTGGTCAAATAGCCCTTACACAGCCTGGATGTGTGTTGGGTCATTGTCCTGTTGAAAAACAAATGATAGTACCACTAAGCCCAAACCAGATGGGATGGCTTATCGTTGCAAAATGCTGTGGTAGCCATGCTGGTGAAGTGTGCCTTGAATTCTAAATAAATCACAGACAGTGTCACCAACAAAGCACCCCTACACCATAACACCTCCGCCTCCATGCTTTACGGTGGGAAATACACATGCAGAGATCATCCGTTCACCCACACCGCATCTCACAAAGACACAGCGGTTGGAACCAAAAATCTCCAATTTGGACTCCAGACCAAATAACACATTTCCACTGGTCTAATGTCCTTTGCTCATGTTCCTTGGCCCAAGCAAGTCTCTTCCTCTTATTCATGTCCTTTAGTAGTGGCTTCTTTGCAGCAATTCAACCATGAAGACCTTATTCACACAGTCTCCTCTGAACAGTTGATGTTGAAATGTGTCTGTTACTTGAACTCGGTGAAGCGTTTATTTGGGCTGCAATTTCTGAGGCTGGTAACTCTAATGAACTTATCCTCTGCAGCAGAGGTAACTCTGGGTCGTCCTTTCCTGTGGCGGTCCTCATGAGAGCCAGTTTCATAGCGCTTGATGTTTTTGCGACTGCACTTGAAGAAACTTTCAAAGTTCTTGACATTTTCCTTATTGACTGACTTAAATGTCTTAAAGTAATGATGGACTGTCGTTTCTCTTTGCTTATTTGAGCTGTTCTTGCCAAAATATGGAATTGGTCTCTTACCAAATAGGGCTATCTTCTGTATACCCCCCTACCTTGTCACAACACAACTGTTTGGTTCAAACGCATTAAGAAGGAAATAAATTCCACAAATGAACTTTTAAGAAGGCACACCTGTTAAAAGAAATGCATTCCAGGTGACTACCTCATGAAGCTGGTTGAGAGAATTCCAAGAGTGTAAAAAAGCTGTCATCAAGGCAAAGGGTGGCTATTTGAAGATTCTCAAATATAAAATATATTTCGATTTTTTTAACACTTTGTTGGTTACTACATGATTCCATATGTGTTATTTCATAGTGTTGATGTCTTCACTATTATTCTACAATGTAGAAAATTGTAAAAATTAAGAAAAACCCTTGAATGAGTAGGTGTTCTAAAACTTTTGACCGGTAGTGTAATGCATTCTATTAAAAAGCTGATTGGCAATTGTGATAGAACTGTGATCATGATCACAATTTATAACTTCCAATTTCATGAACTAAACATGGCTATTAATAATTGCATAATAACACAAGGCTACACAACAATAAACTGAAGTTATAATATAACCTATTTATTAAATCCAGTGGTGTAAAGTTCTTAAGTAAAAATACTTTAAAGTACTACTTTAGTTGTTTTTTTGGAGGGGTATCTACTTTACTATTGATATTTTAACTTTTACATTTACTTCACTACATTCCTAAAAGAATGATGTACTTTTTACTCCATACATTTTCCCTGACACCTAAAAGTACTCGTTACATTTTGAATGCTTAGCAGGACAGGAAAATGGTCCAATTCACACACTTATCAAGAGAACATCCCTGGTCATCCCTACTGCCCTACTAAGGAAGTCTCGAGCTATTGCTCGTCTGAGGTAGAGTTTCTCATGGTAAGCTGCAGACCACATTACCTACCGAGAGAGTTTTCTGAACCCTGTAGCTGAACCCTGACCTGTTCACTGGACGTGCTACCTTGTCCCAGACCTGCTGTTTTCGACTCTCTCTCTCTACTGCACCTGCTGTCTCGAACTCTGAATGCTCGGTTATGAAAAGCCAACTGACATTTACTCCTGAGGTGCTGGCCTGTTGCACCCTCTACAACCACTGTGATTAGTATTATTTGACCCTGCTGGTCATCTTTGAACGTTTGAACATATTGGCCATGTACTGTTATAATCTCCACCCGACACAGCCAGAAGAGGACTGGCCACCCCTCAGAGCCTGGTTCCTCTCTAGGTTTCTTCCTAGGTTCCTGCCTTTCTAGGGAGTTTTTCCTAGCCACCATGCTTCTACATCTGCATTGCTTGCTATTTGGGGTTTTAGGCTGGGTTTCTGTGTAGCATTTTGTGACATCAGCTGATGTAAAAAGGGCTTTATAAATACATTTGATTAATTGATTATGCTAACAAGCTAGCAAGAAGTTGCTGGCACGAAGACCGCACTCAATGAGCTGTATTCCGCCATAAGCAAAGAGGTAAAAGCTAATCCAGAGGCGACGTTCCTAGTGGCCGGGGACTTTAATGCAGGGAAACTTAAATCCGTTTTACCAAATTTCTATCAACATGTTAAATGTGCAACCAGAGGGGGGAAAAAACTCTATACCACGTGTATTCCACACAGAGAGACGTGTACAAAGCTCTCCCTCGCCCTCCATTTGGCAAATCTGACCATAATTCTATCCTCCTGATTCCTGTTTACAAGCGGAAATTAAAGCAGGAAGCACCAGTGACTAGATAAATAAAAAAGTGGTCAGATGAAGCAGATGCACAGGACTGTTTTGCTAGCACAGACTGGAATATGTTCCGGGATTCCTCCAATGGCATTGAGGAGTACACCACATCTGTCATTGGCTTCATCAATAAGTGCATCGATGACGTCACCCCCACAGTAACCGTACATACATACCCCAACCAGAAACCATGGAATACAGGCAGCATCCGCGCTGAGCTAAAGGCTAGAGCTGCCGCTTTCATAGAGCAAGACTCGAACCCGGAAGCTTATAAGAAGTCCCGCTATGCCCTCCGACTAACCATCAAACAGGCAAAGCGTCAATACAGGACTAAGATTGAGTCGTACTACACCGGCTCTGACGCTCGTCAGATGTGGCAGGGCCTACAAACCATTACAGACTACAAAGGGAAGCACAGCCGAGAGCTGCCCAGTGACACGAGCGTACTGGACATGCTAAACTACTTTTATGCTCGCTTCGAAGGCAAATAACACTGAAACATGCATGAGAGCACCAGCTGTACCGGACGACTGTGTGATCACGCTCTCCGCAGCCGCTGTGAGTAAGACCTTTAGACAGGTCAACATTCACAAGGCCGCAGGGCCAGACGGATTACCAGGACGTGTACTGCGAGCATGCCCTGACCAACTAGCAAGTGTCTTCACTGACATTTTCAACCTCTCCCTGTGCGAGTCTGTAATATCAACATGTTTTAAGCAGACCACCATAGTGCCTGTGCCCAAGAACACTGAGGTAACCTGCCTAAATGACTACCAACCCGTAGCACTCACGTCTGTAGCCATGAAGTGCTTTGAAAGGCTGGTCATGGCTCACATCAACACCATCATCCCAGAAACCCTAGACCCACTCCAATTTGCATACCGCACCAACAGATCCACAGATGTTGCAATCTCTATTGCACTCCACACTGCTCTTTCACACCTGGACAAAAGGAACACTATGTGAGAATGCTATTCATTGACTACAGCTCAGCATTCAACACCATAGTGTAGCTCATCAATAAGCTGGGGACCCTGGAACTAGGTGCCTCCCTCTGCAACTGGATCATGGACTTCCTGACGGGCCTCCCCCAGGTAGTAAGGGTAGGTAACAACACATATGCCACGCTGATCCTCAACACAGGGGCTCCTCAGGGGTGCGTGCTCACCCCGTTCCTGTACTCCCTGTTCACTCATGACTGCACGGCCAGGCACGACTTCAACACCATCATTAAATTTGCCGATGACACAATAGTGGTTGGCCTGATCACCGCAACAACAAGACAGCCTATAGGGGGGAGGTCAGAGACCTGGCCGTGTGGTGCCAGGACAACAACCTCTACCTCAACGTGATCAAGACAAAGGAGATGATTGTGGACTACACGAAAAAGAGAACCAAGCATGCCCCCATTCTCATCGACGGTGCTGCAGTGGAGCAGGTTGAGAGCTTCAAGTTCCTTGGTGTCCACATCACCAACAGACTAACATGGTCCAAACACACCTATTCTCCCTCAGGAGACTGAGGGGATTTGGCATGGGTCCTCAGATCCTCAAGGGGTTCCACAGCTGCACCATCGAGAGCATCCTGACTGGTTGCATCACTGCCTGGTATGGCAACTGCGCGGACTCCAACCGCAAGGCACCACAGAGGGTAGTGCGAACGGCCCAATACATCACTGGGGCCAAGCTTCCTGCCATCCAGGACCTCTATACCAGACGATGTCAGAGGAAGGCCATAGAAATTGTCAAAGACTCCAGCCACCGTAGTCATAGTCTGTTTTCTCTGCTACCACACGGCAAGCGGTACCGGAGCGCCAAGTCTAGGTCCAAGAGTTTTCTAAATAGCTTCTACCCCCAAGCCATATGACTCCTGAACACGTAGTTAAATGGCTACCCAGACTATTTACATTACCCCCCCCCCCCCCCCCCCCCCCTCCCCACCACTGCCACTTTCTGTTGTCATCTATGCATAGTCACTTTAATTAACTCTACCTACATACACATACTACCTCAACTAACCGGTGCCCCCGCACATTGACTCTGTACCGGCACCCCCCTGTATATATTGCTATTATTTTACTGCTCCTCTTTAATTACTTGTTACTTTTATCTCTTATTCTTATTCGTATTTTTTTTAAACTGCACTGTTGGTTAGGAGTTCGTAAGTAAGCATTTCACTATAAGGTCTACACCTGTTGTATTCTGCGCATGTGACTAATTTGATTTGATTTGATTTGCCTCTGATCTGGTGTACTCACTAAACACACACGCTTATTTTGTAAATGTTGTACATGAGTGTTGGAGATAGCCCCTGGCTATCCATAAAGAAAAAGAAAAAAAGAAAATGGTGCCGTCAGGTTTGCTTAATATAAGGAATTTAATAATAAGGAATTTGAAATGATTTGTTCATTCTCTTTTGATTATTATGTATATTTTAAACAAAATACTTGTAGACTTTTACTCAAGTAGTATTTTACTGGGTGACTTTCACTTTTACCTGAGTAACTTTCTATTAAGGTATCTTTACTTTTACTCAAGTATGACATTTGGGTACTTTTCCCACCACTGATTAAATCAATTTGAAAGCCCCAGATAGGCTACACAAGTGTCACAAATTGATTTGCAATGACTCCAGTGATATCGTAATTTCAACATATTTATTGTATAAAATGGTAGGCTACAGTAGCCTACATAGGTATATAAATTAATAGGCTAATCGATGGCCAACAGATGCAAATGTATCATTCTCCACATGTAATGTCATTTTCATTGTGGACTTTTTCACATAACAGCTGCGCTCGAGACCCAAGAACTGAGCATGCGTAAAAACCCTTACGCTCATACGGTTTTCCATGAACAAGACGATTTTAGAATGCAGTTTAAACCACCTCCGAGCAAATGTATCTAATGCGCTTTAGAACACCTAAAGTCGTTCTCCTGTTGACACCGTTATTTCTTGACACGTATCAGATCTCGTGCGTTAATATGTTTTATGGAAAAAGGGTTTGGAAATAGGTGTCTGAAGCACAATCTAAATAGTCTACCTACACCTGGTCAAAAGTTGTCACGAAGTGGAAGGTCCTGCTCTGTCTCCTCTCACTCACATGACTCAGCTGCCTGCTGCAGCACTCAGTCTCAAAGCACACACACCCCTCCGGCCCTCCCCCTCCCCACCACTCACTCACTCAGTCTCTCTCTCTCTCACTCACTCAGCAACAAGCTGCTTGATAGTCAGCAACAAGATGCTTGATAGTCAGGAACAAGATGCTTGATAGTCAGCAGCAGCAGGTCACAGTGAAATATATATTTGTAAGACATTTCCATGGCGGCCGCAGTGCAATTTAGGAGAAGCCAAAAAACCCGAACCCGCGATCAATATATTTTTACCCACAACATCGTTTTCAAAGTAGCCCAATTATGCGGGAAAATGATAAACAACCCTAAGTGTCTCATTGTCAAGCAACAGGAAATGCGCTCCTTGAGTGACAGGGGGCCTGAGCTAGATCTGGTTGGAAATCGGCATGGAGAGAGAGGGAGGGAGAGAGATGCATTGCATTGGCAATGTTAACATATGTTTCCCATGCCAATAAAGCCCGTTGAATTGAATTGAGAGAGCGGGAGAGGGATTACTCAAGTAGCGGTGTAAACCATAAAACTGGTCGTTACACACGGCATATCACATTTAACAAACCATACATTCAAATACCGTTATACTAGGTAAAGTAAAAACCCAAACCAGTCCTTGCATCAATACCGGTATATAGTAAAATACAGTATACCGCCCAGCCCTAGCACTGGTAACTAGTAGGGCCGGGATGATACAGGAAGCTGACCAAACTCTTGAAAACAGGAAGCAGAACGAACTCTTCGGTCCTTTAAAAAGCTGCTGTATGTAAAATATGTTGTGCTATAGCTTGGCAATTAAATAAATGTGACTCTCGATGACAACATAATGTTTGTTTCCAACATTAGGGCTGTTTTTCTAAAGAAGTTCAATCCGATGCGTGCTTTGTTTCCTTGCCACGATACTAACGAGTATCGTGATACTGGTATCATCCCAGCCCTAGTAACTAGGCAACATTAATGCAAAGCAAATATAGAACAAATGTGAATAAGAACCCCATGTTTCAGATGGAATTCACAGCACTGAAAAGTACACTGTCTTAGAGAAGACCATGTCAGCAAAGGTGAAAGAATGGACACAGAACTCGCATCTTTACTGACAAAGTAGAAAGACAGTTTGAATGCTTGAAATTCTTCATCAGTGTTCTATTCCAATCATTTGACTTTACTCCCAGTTACCCCACTCAGCAACACTTAGAGAAGGTGCCATTGGAATTACTCTGTTAGTGGAGCATGTGGGCGTATTGTGACCTGGAGTCAGTCAGTGAATGTTAAGGTCATTACAGAGTAGCTGATGAGTGATTTTTATTACTCATGGTTGAATGTGGGTAGCTGGGGGATTGATTTAGCATTCTGTCTCCTACATTTAGAGATAAAGGATATCTGTGTTGTGACTCCAACTATCGGGTAAGACCTAGATGTAGACAACGTCGAATTAACAATGGTTTAATAATCCAACAGGGGCAGGCAATAGACAGGTCAAGGCAGGCAGGGGTCAATAAACCAGAGGTGGGGCAATGGTACCGGACGGCAGGCAGGCTCAGGGTCAGGCAGAGTGGTCAGGCAGGCGGGAGACTGGGAAAATCAGGAGAGAGACTGGGAAAATCAGGAGCTGAGACACAAAAATGCTGGTTGACTTGACAAACAAGATGAACTGGCAACAGACAAACAGAGAACACAGGTATAAATACACAGGGGATAATGTGGAAGATGGGCGACACCTGGAGGGGGGTGGAGACAATCACAAAGACAGGTGAAACAGATCAGGGTGTGACACCAACACCATCTTGTCTTGCCTCTGTTACTGTAGCTGGACTCTGTCTTCTGGACTGGGTTGTTATGGTCCTTGTTGTTAGGGTTTTGTTTTGCAGCAAGGCTATCTGCTCTTTGTTCTAAACACCCAGTTATGGCCCGTCTGAGGGCAGTGACTTGTATGACAATGTAATGTAATGACAGGAAAATAGGACTAATTTCAAGGCAGCAGCAACAAACCCTAACTTGTCTCTTGTACCCCTCAGTATGTCCTTCATATGGATAGCTGGTTCCACTTACAGAGCGTTTTATCTCTCCTTCTTATGAAAATACATTTGGCAAATTACTCAGTTGAAGGTCGAATGACTTAAGAGGCTAAGTTCCACAAGCATAAATCCATTGTTTAGAAATGTTCCCATTTCACTGAATGAGACAACGTGTGTCTAGCTCTAAATGCCATAGGTAGTTTGAAAATAAGTACTTAACCCTATTATGGCCTACCTACCTCGTTTAGTTACAAACCAAATTGTGTTTTAGTGACGTGTTAGAGGCCTATCAGGATACGTTATTTGTCATAATGGACATGAGTGGTTAGTGTCATGACATGATTTCATCACTTATAATGAGCGGGTCGAGTGAACTGATAGGCTACTAAACTCCCTCGTCTCCTTGACAGCCATGACAAATCTCTTCATCGTTAGCTTTAGTAAACCAATCCCCATTCTTACACCTTCACGAATGGCATTCCTGTGATATGAATCATGCGACTATTATTCATGCTTTATAATAAACACTGTTGGTGGAGATTCCTAAGGGGTTCGGATACACATGGAATATACTGAAGTATATTGTAATCATTGTATCAGCCTGTTTCCTCATAGCCATCAGCCAGTAAAAACTTTTCCATGTTGATGATTGGTTGGACAGACTCGATTGTCTCAATGTTGTTCATGACTGTGTTTCCTGTTTTTCCCTCCATAGAGACCTGAGGTTCAACAAAATTAAGGACTTACAGTCTGGCTCCTTCAAACGTCTAAAGAACCTCAACACACTGTAAGTCTCCCTCCTTCCTCCCTCCTTTGTCTATTCCCCTACACACTCGGCAATTGAAAAGAGTGTAATTGAGTTGGTTACCGGAGAACTCTCTGCAAATGCATTTTAACAGAGCATACACACTTATGTAATCACCATGTATCAGGAGTCAACTACTTCTGTAAGCCACATCTCTTCCCATAAACACCCAGTTCTCTTTGTTTATCTTTTGTCCCAAGACTCAGAAACACGTCACATCATTAGTGGTCCCTGGAAAGTCCTGCAGCCAGTCATTCAGTCCACACACATGAACACTGAGTGGCAGATTCTTGCTCTCCACTCTGCTGTTCTTTCACACATGTAGGTCACCTCATAATCTGGGAGGAATTTATTTTTCCCCTTCACTCTCCCAGCCATCTGTCATGGCCCAGCCCTGCTAGCCTGCTAGCCTACAGTCAGCCATGTGGCAGGGATCAGCCCTGCTAGCCTGCTAGCCTACAGTCAGCCATGTGGCAGGGATCAGCCTATGAGGCTAGTGTGTGAATATGAAGAACTGTCCATGGAGAAAGGTAGGGCCAGGGAATGTTAAGAAAGAGAAAGACCAGATGAGATTTTCCTACGGTATCAGACCGACCGGCTAGCCATGTAGTCTAAGGAGCTCCATATTTCATAGAGGACTCTTCACGGCTTCAACCTCTGTCTCACAGACTGAAAAATAACACAGGATCTAAAGCTTGCCGGTCTTTCAACTGGGTAGACAGTTCAATATTAGTGTCTCAGGCAGACTGAAATAGATGTCTGGCTCCTACATGAAGGAAAGACTGGAGGGGCCTACTGCCTGTATTTTTCTGCTTCAGTCTGTGACAGACTGTGTCTAGCTGTCACTCTGAACATCGATTATATGATAGTGTATGTAGAGTTCATCAGTTTTTAAGTTGAAAGAAAAATCCAAGGCAGGGTGCAAAGTCCCCTGGGACAGCATCCATCACCAAAAGGTTCAAAATAAGCCAATTGAGGCCAAATGTTTTTAGGCAAAAGAGCAAGGTGAAGAGGCATGTTCTGCCCAATTAATGTTCTGCTTATACATATCATACCCTTTTCCAAAACAAATTTTTCTGCATTAATTCCCATTTCTATGGCACTAAGTTGAGGGATCACCAACTCAGGCCTTTATTGGAAAAGGATATTGTAGTGTTGCAGAAAGTCTATGACAGCCATTATTGATCCTTGTCCAGATTCTACCCCATAGATCTGGCAGCCATTATAAATGCAGAACAAATTATGACAGTGTGTAGGATTCGAACCAGATGCTCTATAGAACAGCTACAATGTGCCAGGGATCTGAACTATATTATGTACTCTGGAAGGTTGAACTCTGTTTAGACTGGCATTGGCCTAGCATTAGATCTTGACACAATAGTATGCCAGCATGGACCATTTTCAACTTGTTTCTACTAGTCTGTATGGATTCACTTTGTGTAAGTGTAATACTCCATTGGGAGGTCTTTCAAATAATGGCCATTCTCTTGACTTTACAGCCTCCTCAACAACAACCATATCAGACGGATTCCCAGAGGAACCTTTGAAGACCTGGAAAACCTCAAATATCTGTGAGTTGTTATGCTTTTATGTCAATGTTATTCTCTTCTGAATGTCAAGTCATTGATCGATTGGTTTCATTGAAACAGTGTGGCAGCCATTTTCTCTGACAGGCCCAATAGGCAAAGAGTTTTTGTTCAAGTTTCACCCTGTTCCTCGTCGGCTGATGATAAAGCATGGCGAAACCTGTCTCAAACTTCTGTCTGGAAACAAAACTAAAACACACTATGTGGCTGTAAATTGGACGTTGCTACATTGCTTAGTCAGAACAGAACAAGAGTGTTACTGTGGTAAATGAATTGAAGTAAGACAAGAAAAGAACCCCCATTGTCTAATCCTCTGTACTTATCTGTCTCCACGTGGTGACCTGAAGGCAATGAGGAGAACAGAGGTGGGCTTGAGCAGCAGTCAGGCAACACATAGCCTTGGGTTGCTGCAGTATGGTTTAGTTGAACGTTTTAATGTCACATGTACAAGTACAGTGAAATGCCTTTCTTGCAAGCGATAACCCCAACAATGCAGTAATCAATAACAATGTAAAACTAAAAAGAGAACAAAAACACGCAAGAAATAAAAATAAGAAGAGCACGATAAAGTAAGTGAGCATACTATATACAGGGTCAGTTCCAGTACCATATTTACAATGTGCAGGGTACTGGATCGATAGGGGTAGACACAGTTGAAGTCGGAAGTTTACATACACCTTAGCCAAATACATTTAAACTCAGTTTTTCACAATTCCTGACATTTAATCAAAGTAAAAATTCCCTATCTTAGGTCAGTTAGGATCACAACTTTTTTTTAATAATGTGAAATGTCAGAATAATAGTAGAGAGAATGATTTATTTCAGCTTTTATTTCTTTCATCACATTCCCAGTGGGTCAGAAGTTTACACACACTCAATTAGAATTTGGTAGCATTGCCTTTAAATTGTTTAACTTGGGTCAAACGTTTCAGGTAGCCTTCCACAAGCTTCCCACAATAAGTTGGGTGAATTTTGGCCCATTCCTCCTGACAGAGCTGGTGTAACTGAGTCAGGTTTGTAGGCCTCCTTGCTCTCACAAGCTTTTTCAGTTCTGCCAAATTTTCTATAGGATTGAGGTCAGGGCTTTGTGATGGCCACTCCAATACCTTGACTTTGTTGTCCTTAAGCCATTTTGCCACAACGTTGGAAGTATGCTTGGGGTCATTGTCCATTTGGAAGACCCATTTGCGACCAAACTTTAACTTCCTGACTGATGTCTTGAGATGTTGCCAATATATCAATATATCCACATAATTTTCCTTCCTTATGCGGCCATCTATTTTGTGAAGTGCACCAATCCCTCCCGCAGCAAATCACCCCCGCAACATGATGCTGCCACCCCCGTGCTTCACGGTTGGGATGGTGTTCTTCGGCTTGCAAGCCTCCCCCTTTTTCCTCCAAACATAACGATGGTCATTACGGCCAAACAGTTCTATTTTTGTTTCATCAGACCAGAGGACATTTCTCCAAAAAGTATGATCTTTGTCCCCATGTGCAGTTGCAAACCGTAGTCTCTCTTTTTTATGGCGGTTTTGGAGCAGTGGCTTCTTTTTTGCTGAGCGGCCTTTCAGGTTATTTTTATTTAAAAAAAATATGTATTTCACCTTTATTTAACCAGGTAAGCTAGTTGAGAACAAGTTCTCATTTACAACTGCGACCTGGCCAAGATAAAGCAAAGCAGTGCGACACAAACACCAACACAGAGTTACACATAAACAAGCGTACAGTCAATAACACAATAGAAAAAAAATAAAGTCTATATACAGTGTGTGCAAATGGCGTGAGGAGGTAGGCAATAAATAGGCTATAGTAGCGAAGTAATTACAATTTAGCAGATTAGCACTGGAGTGATAAATGAGCAGATGATGATGTGCAAGTAGAGATACTGGTGTGTAAAAGAGCAGAAAAGTAAATAAAAACAATATGGGGATGAGGTAGGTAGATTGGGTGGGCTATTTATTGATGCAGCGATCGGTTTGCTGCTCAGATAGCTGATGTTTAAAGTTAGTGAGGGAAATATAAGTCTCCAGCTTCAGCAATTTTTGCAATTCGTTCCAGTCACTGGCAGCAGAGAACTGGAAAGAAAGGCGGCCAAAGGAGGTATTAGCTTTGGGGATGAACAGTGAGATATACCTGCTGGAGCACGTGCTACGGGTGGGTGTTGTTATCGTGACCAGTGAGCTGAGATACGGCGGAGCTTTACCTAGCATAGACCTGGAGCCAGTGGGTCTGTCGACGAATATGTAGCGAGCGCCAGCCGTCTAGAGCATACAGGTCGCAGTGGTGGGTGGTGTAAGGGGCTTTGTTAACAAAACGGATGGCATCGTGATAGACTGCAACCAGTTTGCTGAGTAGAGTATTGGAAGCTATTTTGTAGATGACGAGGATAGGTAGGATATTCAGTTTTACTAGAGTAAGTTTGGCGGCGTGAGGGAAGAAGGCTTTGTTTGCGAAATAGAAAGCTGATTCTAGATTTGATTTTGGATTGGAGATGTTTAATATGAGTCTGGAAGGAGAGTTCACAGTCTAGCCAGACACCTAGGTATTTGTAGTTGTCCACATATTTTTTAAAAGGGGCATGCTTATTTAAGATGGTGAGGAAATTACTTTTAAAGAACGACCAGGCATCCTCGACTGATGGGATGAGGTCAATATCCTTCCAGGATACCCGGGCCAGGTCGATTAGAAAGGCCTGCTCGATATAGGACTCGTTTTACTGTGGATATAGATACTTTTGTACCTGTTTTCCTCCAGCATCTCCACAGGGTCCTTTGCTGTTGTGCTGGGATTGATTTTCAGTTTTGCACCAAAGTACGTTCATCTCTAGGAGACAGAACCCATCTCCTTCCTGAGCAGTATGACGGCTGCGTGGTCCCATGGTGTTTATACTTGCGTACTATTGTTTGTATAGATGAACGTGGTACCTTCAGGCGTTTGGAAATTGCTCCAAAGGATGAACCAGACTTGTGGAGGTCTACAATTTGTTTTCTGAGGTTTTGGCTGATTTCTTTTTAATTTTCCCATGATGTCAAGCAAATAGGCACTTAGTTTGACAGTAGGCCTTGAAATACATCCACAGGTACACCTCCAGCCTATCAGAAGCTTCTAAAGTTTTAACATCATTTTCAGTCAACTTAGTGTATGTAAACTTCTGACCCACTGGAATTGTGATGCAGTGAATTATAAGTGAAATAATCTGTCTGTAAACAATTGTTGGAAAAATTACTTGTGTCATGGACAAAGTAGATGTCCTAACCGACTTGCCAAAACTATAGTTTGTTAACAAGACATTTGTGGAGTGGTTGAAAAACGAGTTTTAATGACTCCAACCTAAGTGTATGAGACACTTCCGACTTCAACTGTATATATTATAATTATCGAATGGCAAATCGGATCATCTTTGTTAGGTCACTCCCCATTATAACCCCAGCACCCGTCAGTTGTGGTGGAAGCAATGTCTGTGTTTACATTCACATGCGGTAAGTATTTCTGAAATATCTGTCTCCCTAGTCTCTCCACCTACTCAGTCTCATCTTCCCCTCCATTAACCTTCTCATCTCCTCCTTTCAGCCCTGGGTTAGATAACGCAGACCTTCAGCCCACCAGGCTCACTGTAGGCGTTGGAATGGTTGAACTGTACAAAACTTTGATTACATTTTTTGGGGCTGTTCTGTAGATCCTTGTTTTGTCTTTACTCGTAGCTGATTATCATGTGATGGATAAGTTCATGAGAATAACTTCAGACACACACACACGCTCACACACACACACACACACACACACACACACACACACACACACACACACACACACACACATACACATACACATACACATACACACTTCTCTGAATGCTGTAACTGCAGCATAGCGTGGGTGATTCCCATGGTTGTTTGTCTAGTTTTAATTATAAGGCCCTTTCCCTTTAAAGCAGAGATAATCTGAGGCCAGCACACTGACCATGCCCTTGTGATCAACCCTTTAACCCTGCACCTCTCACCCTGCCATCATAGCCTGGGGGATTGTCCCACTACCTCCCTTAGGCCCCAGTAAAGCCCCCTCCCTGAGGTCTTTCATGTGCCCTCCACTGTGCGACCTGACAAGTCTGTACAGCCCCTTTAAGGGTCAGCTTTCGGTCAAAGGGTCTTGTGTTACGGGAATATTGTTCATGATAATGACTAATGCCAGAAGTCTTTCCTGACCATCTTATGTATTCTAAGTAGCCTTGGCTTTTGCCAGCCGGAATGATTCATAGGAGCAGGAGTCTCTCCTTGTTTCTGTAGTGTGTATTGCTGAACGATTTGTGCTTTTTGAGATCGGTTTGGTTCGATTATTAAAAAATAATCACGGTTTTCGATTTCAGTTTCAAATATTTTATTTAACATTAAATGCACTATGCATTATATGTGTTGAATACTGTAACAACACAGAATAAAACTATTAATAAAAGTCCCATGATGGTAGTGACTGTCCATTACTGCTTATCACTTATTAACCATCATTTATTCACATTACTTTAATAAAATACTTTAGTTGTGTATATTACATTTGTTTTATTATTTAATTCCAGGTCATCATCTCATCTCTATAGAGCTGTTGCCTATGCTGTCTGACAAAATCACTATTTTGTAGTTCTTCAAAGGGTAAATTAGGCACTAATATCATGTATTTTCGGGTAGAGATACATCACGAAGCAACAGCTGCTCTCTGTATATCCTCACACAATTTCGCATTCTAAAAAGAAACATAGACCTGACAAGTAGATGCGCGATGGATTATGGTCATTGTAGTTAATTACCATGTTTTAGGTGCAAAATTTAGTAGAATTTTGTCTTGTTGGAAACTACAACATCGCACAGTTCAGGATGGGTCTGTTTTATCTCTAGATAAACGGTGCAATGTGCCTATGGAGCCCACAGGGAAAAAAACGAACAAAATGGAATTCAAATAATTTAACCGACATCGGTCAATTAGTTGTTTGAAAACTGAAAAATAACCGAAATTACAGTTAATCAATCAGCACTAGTAGTGGGAGGCAGCTTGATGTACAGGAACACCCACTAGGAAGGACGCTAGTCTACCACAGCACCTTATCCCCAATCTATCTCCTATGTGACCTTTAGGCTATAGCCTAACCAGGGCTCTTGAGTTTCTTCCTAGTCAGGTCACATGGTCAGGAAGCACTCAGGGCTCTACTTATCTGTGATCTAAATCCAAATATCCTGTTGTGGTTTGTTGTGGTTTCTGTTGCTGTTATTTTTGTTGGTGGCGCTCTGATTGAGTTTTACCCTGGCATTGGGTCAGGTTGCATAGTTAGACATTTCATTAGATAGTATGAGATTACGGACCGAGAATACGTTACAGGCCTTGGGTTCTTCTCAGTGTTCTGTCAATGGTGGTGAGGAATAACATCTCTCTGTGTCCCTCGTACAGTTTCACAACACATGTGTGTGGGTGTACAGTTGGACTAAAATGGCGGGTCAGTTGAGTTCTCATTGAACTGTATAAGGACGAGGCCACAGAGGCTTTGGGGTTATTCAAGCAAAAGGCCTCAGTACTCTTCCCCTCGAGAGTCGACCCTACAGCTCCTGACTCCATCCGGTTTCCCACGCAGACCCCACACTTCCAGGCCTCACCACACTCTCTCTCTCTCTCTCTCTCTCTCTCTCTCTCTCTCTCTCTCTCTCTCTCTCTCTCTCTCTCTCTCTCTCTCTCTCTCTCTCTCTCTCTCTCTCTCTCTCTCTCTCTCTCTCTCTCTCTCTCTCTCTCTCTCTCTCTCTCTCTCTCTCTCTCTCTCTCTCTCTCTCTCTCTCTCTCTCTCTCTCTCTCTCTCTCTCTCTCTCTCTCTCTCTCTCTCTCTCTCTCTCTCTCTCTCTCTCTCTCTCTCTCTCAGCATATGTTTTACTGTCCTTGTGGAGACCAAACAACCCCTAAGCCTAAAACAGCCTTTGTCCTGGTGAGGACCTGGAAATTGTCCTTTTTTTACTAACCCTGTGGGGACATTTGGGGATTTCCGGTACCCACAAGGATAGCAATACAAGCCCACTCGCGCACGCACACACACACACACACACACACATGCTTCTGGGTGTTCGGCTTTAGCTACAGTCAGCCTCAATGTCCTCAGGCTGCCTGTAAACTAACTCTCTGAGTTAAGCTGAACATTCAGACTCTTTAGTCTCACAGCAACAAGTCCACAGTTATTTGGCTGTGGAGCAACATGGTGCTTTCAATTTCACCAATAACAGTAGGTCTACTCAGCTGAAGTCTGTTTGACAAGATCAGTGTTCAATTTGCCTCAACACCCTTGTTGACATGTAAAGTTTAGTAAGGAAGATATGCTGTCTGGATATCTTTGACATGTCATCAAATGCCTTTCACACTGTCAAGAAATGTCCTTCATATGTTGATTACGTAAGAGCCTAGAGCAGCATCTATTGTACTGTGTATGCGATAAATGAGAAGCCATGTGTGTGTTTGACAGAGAAGATTGCTCCCAGTTTTCTCCTGTGCTGGCTAACACTCAGCTCAGCCTCGGTCAACATCAGTGGATGCCTGTCTGTGAGTGCAGTGCATTAGACCGTGCTGTCTTTGATGATCATCACTGTCACATAGGATCAACTTGACAAACATCAGAGAGTGATGAGATATCCCTGATAGAGGAAGATAGAGAAAGCGGAGCTGTTTCTTTTTCCATAGGCCCACACATTGCGTCATATTTGCTGAGAGCAAATGAATCTCTCATCGACTCTACCCATCGATGTAAAGTAACTGGAGATGAGTAGAAGATGAAAGGGAAGATTGCCCTAAGCCATTGTTATTCTAGTGTCATATCTCTCTCACGTTAGAGGGAGGGAAAACACAGACATGTCATGTGATGTTTGTCTTTAGATGTAGGTAACCTAGTGGTTAGAGCATTGGGCCAGTAACCTGAAAGGTTGCTGGATCGAATCCCCGAGCTGCCAAGGTAAAAAACATCTGTTGTTCTGCCCCTGAACAAGGCAGTTAAAACACTGTTCCCCGGTAGGCTGTTATTGTAAATAAGAATTTGTTCTTAACTGACTTGCCTAGTTAAATAAAGGTAACATTTAAAAATGTTCTGGAACGTCATAGTGATGCTATATTACATTACTTGAGACATGGTGCTCTTTTGTGAAAGTCTTCGCAGAACTCTGAGGGACCCACCAACCCTCTGTCATATATTCGATTTTTTCAGATTTTTTTTTACATTGTGATTTGTCCAATTTTTGTACATGTATGTTATGCAAGTTATGATCAGCGTTCTTTTTTTTGACAGCTTTGACGTTTTTCTCCGCTCTGCATATTGTGTCAGTTGCTTTACATTTGTCATCTAGTTAATGGAATCTGTGCCTAATGATCAACCAATCATGCAGTGATATAGCTAATATTCATTTATTGTGATACCTGAGTGGATGGACATTCTCACTGTCAAAATACTATTTCAAAACATTGATCCCATGAAGTTGGTTTTATGATAGCTCCTTTCGTACAGTAACTGGGCCGTTCAACTAAGCCATTCTTTCATTGTCAGAATCAGAATCACAGAGTACATTTAGGCATACCCAGAATTTGACTTGGTGATGTGATGCTGCTGGAAATAAGCAACATACAGAAACTGAGGAATTTACACAAAGTTTACATACTTTTGTACAAAAAAAAGATACGTTAACATAGAACTGTAGAATATGAGCAAATTTACAGTGAGAAATTTATAATTTACAGTATAAATAATATATCGAAATGCAGAAGTAGGGACTTGTGTTAGGTACTAGAGAGAATTCATTTGATCCCCTGTGTTTTTGACTAATATTACTGATTATTTCTCCTTTCAGCTATTTGTACAAGAATGAAATCCAATCAATTGACAGACAAGCATTTAAGGGACTTGTCTCTCTAGAGCAACTGTAAGTGACCAGCTACTCATCCTCCTCTTCCTCCTATTCGCCCTCTTTCCTCCCCTTCCCCTCTGCACCTTTATATCTGATTGTCCGTCTGTCCGGACCCCCACCCCACGGTGTCATACCGCCACTATGCATGCCGTGTGTGCACCCACCATTGTAAGTGGCGCTGACACCCTGCATGAGTAGCATGCCTCGTTGCCACGACAACAGATGTGCGTTACCTGATCCTAGTGCGTAAAGATACAGCATGAGATGCCCTACCCTGACCTGCCCTGCCCACTCACTACTGTAGCTAAGCAGATGCAGACTCAAGCAGGCCTTAGCTTCCCATGTACTTAGACTACAGCTCCAGCTCCTGCTTGCCGCATGCCATGCTGCACAGCTTGCCCTTCACTGTGGGCCCCATTCGAACTTGAGATAAGTACGCTTAGCGTGGACTTAAGTCAATAACTTACAGTAAGTTCATGTTAAATCAACATACCTCAAGTCTGAAAAGGGCCCTGTGTGTCTGACTTCCTCCCTGGAGTCACACTACTGTACTGTACGCTGGCTGCTTGTCTCACCCTTGACCTTACTTGTCATTGTCCATCTAGTTGTGTTATGCGCTAGTTCTGTTGTTTCATAGAGGGCCCCCACGCATGTCCCAAGCAGAGTGATAGAGGTCACCATGTGCCTATTGCATGGGCTTATTATGTCTACGAGACATACCTTCAGTGTCGGTATGAGAAAGGATGCCTCAAATCTGTATAAATGTCCACGTGACCTTAAGCTATCAATGTGATTTCTACATTTCTAACATCTTTTCCCAATTGCATGTTGTCTCAATGACTTGAATATGTTCAAATCATCCCAGAACTTAGATTCATTTCAGGTTTTTCTTCTGTTTGTTGATGTAACGGTTGTATTGTGTTTGGTAAATGTTGAGTGTGTGTTGGAGACCAAGGCTCATACAGAACCTACAATAAAGCAAGCTGTCCATGCAGAGTAGTAAATTGTGTTTAAACCACCAATGCCATGAACTGCAATTGCCTTCTTTTAGTAAAGCCAATAGTTAAACAATTCTTTCAACAATAAATTATTTTGTGATGCAACTGTTGCCAAATGCTGAGTTTAGAGAGATTGTTATTGTTGGTTAACCCTAACCCTTCTGGGAAAATATATATTGCAACAATGGGGCTTCATATGTCAATGGAAGACAATTAAACTGACATCGTTTAATAAGGGGTGGATACTGAACACAATATTTGGAAAGTCATGACAGTGTCCTCTTTTTCTCTAAACTACCCCCAAACAAAAATGTCTGACATGCATCTTCCTCCTCACAGCCAATTTGGGTGGTTGAACCTAGGAGAAGGCCTTGTGGCTGTTTGTCCCTGCATAACGACATGCATGCACACTGAACAAATGGCTATTCATTAAGCGAAACCAAGTCAAAGTCCAGGCTCTTTGCCCTGCAGCTGGTTTGAGTTTTGATACAGTAATGAAGGATTTTATGTGTGGGTGACAAGTTCTGAGCCAGAGTTGCATTCACTTTAATGGCCCTCTGCTATTCTGTTGGGCTACAACTATGCTATGCAAGCTGTATGTTGGAGTTGGGGGGATTAACATTTAAAGTACTGCCAGTCTTGTATTTAATATCCCATGCTCCCCTGCTATTTAAATGAGAGAATTTCCCAAGCATGTTGGCTCGCTTGTTGTCGACCATATTCAATTCACAAACGAGCTACATGTGGCCAAATACTAATTTAACGCCAAAGCGACTACAGAACATAAGCAATGTATCTTGGATTAGAACATGTACACAAAGCATGTTTCTGCCCCTCTCTAACATATGTAAACAATAGTTCCTTGTCACAATAAATCTCAATTTGGTGCTTAAAATGTCTTATTACGGGCCTCCGTAATGCATCGCAGTGCTAGAGGCGTCACTACAGAACTGGGTTCGATCCCAGGCTGTGTCACAACCGGCCGTGATCGAGAGTCCCATAGGACGGCGCACAATTGGCCCAGCGTCGTCCGGGTTAGGGGAGGGTTTGGACGGGGGGGTTTTACTTGGCTCATCGCGCTCTAGCGACTCTTTGAGGCTGACCTCGCTCGTCAGTGGAACGGTGTTTCCTCTGACACATTGGTGCGGCTGGCTTCTGGGTTAAGCGGCCGGGTGTTAAGATGCGTGGTTTGGCGGGTCATGTTTCGGAGGACGCATGACTCGACCTTCGCCTCCCAAGCCCGTTGGGGAGTTGCAGCGATCAGTCAAGACTGAAATTGGGGAGAAAAAGGGGTTAAAAAAATAATAATTATAATAATAGTCTTATTACACTTTGTTCTATTACCCTGTTTACTGGCATAACATGTGCTTTAATTGTAATTGTAAGGTAAAATAAATCAACGGGCTTATGACTCACATACATCAATTAAAGGTTATAAGGCTAGTCTGTTGCCAAGTTCACTGTTAGGTGTTGCCAAGGGGTGACAACAAAATCAATATTCTCTCTCTCTCTCTCTCTCTCTCTCTCTCTCTCTCTCTCTCCATCTCTCCCCTCCCTCTCTCAGACATGAAATATGGTTGTCTGTGTAATTCCTCTTGGCTGTTCAATGTTCTGTTGTCCTTGGACATCCTCTGGCCTGCCTTAACGTCCTCTACACTCTGATGAGGGAGGAATTCCATTTTTCAGACAACACCCTACATCTATCTCTTTTATTTTGAAGTCAAAAGTCTTAATGCATTCATGGTGTAGTAAATGGATGCTGTGCTATATCCACTGTCGCTCGAGATTAACAGTTTTTTTTATTGCTGATTAGTGCAACTTTGCTTAACCTTTGCTTGCTTTGCCTGTTGCCTTGTCTGTTTAATAAACAAACATGTTTACGGAACCTAACAGTTACTGTACAGTGAGTAATTGGTTTGCAAATGTCATTGTCCTAGCCTTACTGTATGTTTATTACCATTTGTTCTGAGTTTTGTCTCTTTTAACTCAAAGGTGCTCTGGCATCAATCATAGTTGCATTCCATTGAATAACTGTCTGTACCCGCAGATGGGCCATTCCATCAGAAGGTTAGCCTATAGTGATAGAATGTACAGACGCTCAATATTAACTGTCTGGTAGGGATACATATAGGCCTAGTGCAAATACCTTCTCGTCTGAATTATGACTTGAAGTATCCCTGAAAATACAGGATTGTATTTTAACAGGTTATGTAATGGACAGGTTAAGGGGTTCTTGGAAGGCATCACGAAACCTATTGGAATGTACTGAAACTGCCAGTTAAAATGTAATTATTTCATTTCTGTGGCCTACTGTGAAAACATGTCCATCGAGTCTAAATGATCATCCTAATGTGGTGTTACTGTGCTGTGCCGATGCTCTGCACTTTTCCAGGTACCTGCACTTCAACAACATTGAGTCCTTGGAACCAGAATCCTTCACCCAACTCCCAAAGCTTGAACGCCTGTAAGTCCGCTATCTCCACTTTTCACCTTTCACTCTATCGTACAGTTGCAAGTTACATTCTTACTTTAAAGTTACACATTTGTCTAAATGATGGGACGATGCATCTTTAGCAAACAATTGGACATAACTCTCCAAATGACATAATTGAATGATTTGTTGTGGCATGCATATGCTTGTCAAAGTCTCTACCTGAGCTAACTTATTCCAGAGGGCACCGAGTGCATACCAGACTTTACAACGTAAACATTCTGGGAAATAGACTTTAAACCCCATGAAATGGCCTACATGATGCACTGTGGATAGGATGCGGTGTCCGCAACCGACAGAGCCCTAATGTGTTTAACAGAAAGCTGAACTTACAGGGGGGGTTTCAAAGCAGCACGACCCTTAGATGACCTTTCAATGTTCTGGGGTGCCTTCATGTAACAATGGACAGCTAATCTCTTCAACAAGTCACTTGAGGTCTGTGGGCCATTTTTACAGCTGGTTGCCTGTCTGTCTGGGGTAAATAGCAAGAGAAATGCTATGAGGACAGACTAGACTGCACAGGGATAAATGTGCCCAGCGTATGTTTGGCTGTGTTTGCCCAGTCTGGTGCTCCTCCAAACACTTCAAACTCAGGTTCCTGACATGTGGTCAGGAAAAAATCAGGCCCCTACTCAAAAGAATTCGTAGATGGCCCAAAACCACAACTTCAGGGTTATGTGTGTGTTTCTTATTCACTGACTCATCAGATCTCTATGTGCTATGTAGGACAGAAGCTAAGAGCCCAGGTCAGCTAGAGTTATCCTGCAGGGCCAAAGAGTCCACTGATA
Organism: Salvelinus namaycush; assembly: GCF_016432855.1. NCBI lineage: Eukaryota > Metazoa > Chordata > Actinopteri > Salmoniformes > Salmonidae > Salvelinus > Salvelinus namaycush. Next base: position 33,023,479 of record NC_052334.1, read on the forward strand.
ACACCTATGCCTTTTGTCTGGAGAGATATCAACTCTCCTGACTCCTAACATAGGTGGGATCTGAGAGAATTTCACCAGGGAAATAAGGGACCAATATGAAAAAACGTTCTTATTGAAGTAACAGTAGACTCAGTGAACTATGTCAGAACCTTAAGACCCCACGGGACCTGGACTGTACCTTCTACCGTGCGGATGGATGGATGGCTCACCGGCCAGCTGTTTTCACGCTCTCACACCAGATGTGGGAGTGCTGGATCCGATCTGAATTCCTCCTTCAGTGTCCATCTCTCCGTGTTTACGGGCTACCCCTGGAATCCCGCCACACACGTTCCCAACCCTCCCCAGAAAAGGAGCCGCCTGCACACAGCTGGAAAGGGGAAGAAATTCCCAGATGCATTTATTCTGGAACGTTTGAATGTCCAGTCTCACCTGTTTGTGACCAAGAGAAGTCTGAAAGATCTATCTATCTCCTGTGGATTGAAAGAGAAGAAGAAAAAAAATAGTGTTGTTTCTTTTGATTTGCGGTGATCGCTAACCAGTAGCGATTTTAGCATGTAAATCTTGGTGGGGCAAACTCAGCAAAGCCACTAAACAACACAACACTAAACAAAACATTAATTGCACTATAACGGCAACAAGCGGTGCCCACAAACTGTTAGGGCCTACATAAAGCTGTCCCAACAACAGAGCTTTCTTTCCAGCACAATGGAGTGAATCCTAACTACACCTGGCTATCAGCGTAGCCTTGTCTGGCAGCGAAACAATTCATTCAGCCTCATTTACTGCCTTTTTAAAAAACAAAGCTGATATGGCTGACTTGCTTAAACAAATGTGGTTTCTACTGACAATTGAGATGTACAAACTATGGCATAAGGGAACGATGAGCGGATAATAGGCATTCCGTGATTTCGATTAAGATATTAATGAGCGAGCTAAGATGGACGTAGTCAATATAACTATGTATTCAGCACTTTTGAAATGTACAGCGACAGAATGCAGAACATGGGCTGCTCTTACCGTATTTTCCCTGTACACCAAGTCAGAACTGTAGGATAAATAAAGGGGGCATATAAGCAGACAATGAAAGCTCTTACAATATTCAATGATGACATTTCTCTAAAACAGGTTTAGGCTACAAGTGCACCACCGAGCCAGACCAGTAACGTAAGGTGAAATTAAGAGGTGAAAATAGACCAAATTATTAGGGTGAGGCACATGGGCTGCTAACAGCTTACTACACAGCATACACTTAGTATTACTTTCTTAGCTACGGTATACATATCTCCCTGGCATATTACATCATTTATGCAGCAGCATATAAGACATTTTGGGACTCACCTTGTTGTGATGTGCTCACTTGAACAGGAAGGTGGCACGGCGGTCCTTCGAGGGGAAGATTTACAAATCCGAGTTGGATGACCGTTCAAAATGTATTTTCCCAGTCTGAACTCGTTTATTCCCGACTTCCCAGTTGCAATGCTTGCGGTTAGCCACTGTCACCAATTCCTTCCAAACCACTCATTGTTGAATTTGCGATTTCCTACCTGTTGTGTAATGTTTATGTGCAACGGCCGATGAGCACCGATGCGTTTTTATCTATAGTTTATCTTCATTATTTCTCATCATATGACAAAGATTAAAAAGGATTTGCCAGGAGATTGTCGACTTGATTCATGAGGATGACTGCTAGCTAATATTTTGAAAGTAAGATGTTGACATGATCAGTCCAATCAAAGCTACTGTACATATAACGTGATTTTACTTCATCTGTGGTCAATGACCTTGAGCCTTCTTGGAAGGGCACTACTAATGTAACTATATGGCAGGACCCAGAGGGCTAGAATTTTAGAACCCTTACTAAGGACTGGTGACATAGTTTCCCCATGAATGACAGAACACTGAGCCAATAACGACGCAACGCTCCTATTTGCTGCTGGCTTGCCCCACCACCACAGAAAGCACTGAGCTAGGCTGAAACACCAGAATTTTGGAGCTGCCTTACTCAAGAAAACAAAAAGAGACCATGTTTGTATGCAGCTTTATTAACTCAATGATATATATATTTTTGTACATTTTTTACATTGTTTGCAAACTGGTATGTGACTCGTAATAATGCCCCACCTGCCCTAAATGACGGGTCGCCACTGTCGCTAACAAAAGTGAAGTTTTGTTGGCGTTTGGGGAAAATATTTCTAGAGCTGTATTTATTCATCTTTAATCTGTTTTCAACAAAGGAATCCAGAAACTTTGTTTAAGATCGTTGGATGATTTTGACGAAAGGGGTCATGTCACGGAGGCTTGAAAGTTTGTCATGAATGGGAAACTGATCATTTTTCTTATCCCAGATAAAAAATTATATAAAATGGTCAAATGGCAGTCTTCCAAAAACATTTAAATATGGCTCCCAACATTAGCCTGCAGGCCTACATCAAAGGGACTGATGCTGTAAGCGATATCTTCAATGGATGTCAAAGTAGAAATCTCAAGTAATCCATATAGAATATATGCACATTCCTCATGAGTCACTAACTTTATGTGTTTGTTTACACCGTGACATAGGAAATAAAGGTAATATTCTATTGGAAATATGCATACATAAAGTAAAATATTTTGGTATTTGTTTCATTAGTACATTGTTGATATATTTCCAAAAATGTTTTGTATGTCAGCAATTAAGTTTTCAAGATACACTACCATTCAAAAGTTTGGGGTCACTTAGAAATGTCCATGTTTTCCATGAAAACATACATGAAATTATTTGCAAAATGAATAGGAAATATAGTCAAGACATTGACAAGGATATAAATAATGATTTTTTTATTTAAATAATAATTGTGTCCTTCAAACTTTGCTTTCGTCAAAGAATCCTCCATTTGCAGCAAATACAGCCTTGCAGACTTTTGGCATTCTAATCAATTTGTTTAGGTATTCTGAAGATATTGCTTCCTGAAGCACCTCCCACAAGTTGGATTGGCTTGTTGGGCACTTCTTACGTACCATACGGTCAAGCTGCTCCCACAACAGCTCAATAGGGTTGAGATTCGGTGACTGTGCTGGCCACTCCATTATAGACAGAATACCAGCTGACTGCTTCTTCCATAAATAGTTCTTGCATAGTTTGGAGTTGTGCTTTGGGTCATTGTCCTGTTGTAGGAGGAAATTGGCTCCAATTAAGCGCCGTCCAAAGGGTATGGCATGGCGTTGCAAAATGGAGTGATTGCCTTCCTTCTTCAAGATCCCTTTTACCCTGTACAAATCTCCCACTTTGCCACCACCAAAGCACCCCCAGATCATCACATTGCCTCCACCATGCTTGACAGATGGCGTCAAGCATTCCTCCAGCATCTTTTCATTTTTTCTGCGTCTCACGAATGTTCTTCTTTGTGATCCGAACACCTCAAACTTAGATTTGTCTGTCCATAACACTTTGCCAATCTTCCTCTGTCCAGTGACTGTTCTTTTGCCCATTTTAATCTTTCCTTTTTTTTGGCCAGTCTGAGATATGGCTTTTTCTTTGCAACTCTGCCTAGAAGGCCAGCATCCCGGAGTCGGCTCTTCACTGTTGACGTTGAGACTGTTGTTTTGCGGGTACTAGGAGTAGTACACAGTACTAGTACGAGATCTTCAGTTTCTTGGTAATTTCTCGCATGGAATAGCCTTCATTTCTTAGAACAAGAATAGACTGACGCGTTTCAGAAGAAAGTTATTTGTTTCTGGCCATTTTGAGCCTGTAATCGAACCCACAAATGCTGATGCTCCAGATACTCAACTAGTCTAAAGAAGGCCAGTTTAATTGCTTCTTTAATCAGCACAGCAGTTTTCAGCTAACATAATTGCAAAAGGGTTTTCCAATGATCAATTAGCCTTTTAAAATGGTAAACTTGGATTAGCTAACACAACGTGCCATTGGAACACAGGAGTGATGGTTGCTGATAATGGGCCTCTGTACGCCTATGTAGATATTCCATAAAAAATCTGCTGTTTCCAGCTACAATAGTCATTTACAACATTAACAATGTCTACACTGTATTTCTGATCAATTTGATTTTATTTTAATGGGGGGAAAAAATATTTTTCTTTCAAAAACAAGGACATGTCTTAGTGACCCCAAACTTTTGAACGGTAGTGTATATAACTTAAAAAATACAGAAATACAGCCGATATGGTGCATTTTGTATCATATGATGCGAAATGTATCATACCGTCTGTATTTCTGTCTTTGGATCTTGAAAACTTGATTGCTGACATACAAAACAATTTGGGACTATTTCAACAATAGACTAATTAAACAAATACCAAAAGAGTTTTTGGATGGAGTTTTCCTTTAATCCCTTTAGAGGTCAAACCCTGTCAACCTACTAAACAGTGTTTCAAATGTACAAATTCCACGCAGCATGAAGTTCATAATTAACTATGACATCTGTGTCTGTCTCTCTCTCTTTGCCTCTGCAGGTTTTTGCACAACAACAGAATCACCCATCTCGTGCTGGGGACCTTCTCCCATCTCCAGTCCATGAAGAGGCTGTAAGTTCACTGATAACGTGCATGGACAGGGCAGCTGTGGTAGATACGCATTGTCTGACAATGTGTATCCACCAACATTAGACTCCCATTACACAGAGGGGTCAGGGGGGAGAATACGAGCCATATTTCAACAGTACGCCACTCTGTCTAGACCCCTCAAATTAAAGGACCTCAATGCTAGTTCCATTGCTTTTTTAAAATTCTTCCCTCTAATCAGTGACTGATTTGGATCCAGGACACCAGGTGGGTGCAATTGATTATTAGGTAGAACAGAAAACCAGCAGTACTCCGGACATCCCAGGGTAAGATTTGAATACCCCTGGTCTAGGACTGTGATGGAGATAAATGGTACTGACAGAGCCATGTCTGTCTGTGTACAAAGACCTGGCAGTTAATTAGGATCAGAGTTTGGCCTTCCCCTAATATTTCCCTCTGATTATTGCAGCACTTAGATTTGGAGGATGTTCAGAGTGGGATCAGATTATATGAGATTATTACTGTCTCCTGGAATGTACAAATCTGTCTGAAACCTGAAGAGACCTACTGGTAGAATACATTATAAAAAGAAAGTCAGCCAGCTGCCAGTCTGGACTCTGCAGCAGACAGTTACCCGCAGCAGGAGAGGAGTTCTTCCAAAAAGGCCATTCTGAGTCCCAGTGTTTGGTCGGAGCTCGGCCTAGCTGTATGACATGGCTGGTGTGTGTGGGTGTGTGCATGTGTGTGTCTGTGTTTGGCCAGTGTTGGTCCACACTGGGAGGCCGCCAGAGAGGATTTACACTACCGCCCAGTCAGTCTCAGCCCACTAACGGACACCAGACAAACAGACAGACTCATACTGTTTACGTATACTACTGTAACAACACAGGACTGGTAGCAGTGTGATCTGTATTGTATGATGTACAGTTAATAGTCCTGTATTGATGTCTGATATTGTGGCTCTATACACTGTATTTAAGAGATGGTGAGTTATACTGAGGAAGAGTAGAATATACACACATCTAAAGACTTGCAGTCGCAGGATACACAGGAATCAGCATATGACAAACAGGTCATAAATAATAACTCTGTAAAACTATAATTGAAGCATTACTGTAAACAGACTTTTATTTGTTCTCCATGGTGAGTGATACTGTAATAATCTCTCTCTCTCTCTCTCTCTCTCTCTCTCTCTCTCTCTCTCTCTCTCTCTCTCTCTCTCTCTCTCTCTCTCTCTCTTTCTCTCCCTCCCTCTCTCTCTCTCTCTCTCCCTCCCTCTCTGTGTGCAGGCGTCTGGACTCCAACACTCTGAACTGTGACTGTGAGCTGCTGTGGCTGGCTGACCTGTTGAAGCAGTATGCAGAGTCAGGCAACGCCCAGGCTGCTGCCACCTGTGACTACCCCAGCCGACTGCAGGGACGATCTGTGGCCACACTCACCGCTGAGGAGCTCAACTGTGGTGAGGACACACACACACATCACACACACCTTCTCTCGCATACCGTCCACTTCACTGAAACCCCAATTCACTCCACACAAACCACAGCTTTCCTAGCCACACAAAGCCTTTTCTGTCTTTTTAGCTGTTGGCACCCAACCACAGTGGTCTTGAGCTGTGACGGGATTTCCCCAGGTGGGTCCCTGTCTATCTGTCTGCACTGCAGTCTGTCTGTCTGTGGGGGTTGCTCAGCCAACTTTTGTTCCACCACGAACCCAGCAGCTGTGGTCCTGGGCTGGGTAGCATGTCAGACAGGAGCCCCTGCCACTGCTCTGAGCCCCAGAACCTAGCAGCCTGCCTCCTGCAGCCAGCGTCTGCTAAGCCCATCAGGCCTCTGTGTCCTGGGCGTGTGTGGCGGATGGATGGGTGGAGTGTGGATTGGAAGGGGTGGATAGAGGGACCAAGTCCCTGTCTGCTGTGATTGTTTTGGGGTTGGGTGGGGGAAAGAAGGAAGGGTGAGTGAACTGAGAAAGTGATGCATGTGTATGAGGGATGGATAGATGGGTGAGGCTGGCAGAATAGAAGCTTGAAAGCCGCCAATGGAACCCCATAAAACCAGCCAAGGCAGGGCGGATTAAACGTGTTGAAATGCCTGTCTGGTTATTTCCATTACGCTAGTCCTTTGGGAAAGGAAAGGAGTGGAGATATATGTTTGTCTTGCAGAACAATTAAATGTGTAGGCCTACTGTATACTAGAGGTCGACTGATTATGATTTTTCAGCGCTGATACCGATTATTGGTGGACCAAAAAAAGCCGATACCGATTAATCCGCCGCTTTTTGTATATATTTGCAATAATGACAATTACAACAATACTGAATGAACAATGAACCCTTTGATTTTAACTTAATATAATACGTAAATAAAATCTATTTAGTCTCAAATAAATAATGAAACATGTTCAATGTGGTTTAGATGCAAAAACACAATGCAAAAACACAGTGTTGGAGAAGAAAGTAAAAGTGCAATGTGCCATGTAAAAAATGTGCCATGTAAAAAGCTAACGTTTAAGTTCCTTGCTCAGAACATGAGAACGTATGAAAGCCTGTGGTTCAATATTCCCAGTTCTTCAATATTCCCAGTTAAGAAGTTCTAGGTTGTAGTTATTATTGGAATTATGACGCGTCGACTATTTCTCTCTATACCATTTGTATTTCATATACCTTTGACTATTGGATGTTCTTATAGGTACTTTAGTATTGCCAGCCTAATCTCGGGAGTTGATAGGCTTGAAGTCATAAACAGCGCTGTGCTTCAAGCATTGCTAAGAGCTGCTCGCAAACACAGTAAAGTGCTGTTTGAATGAATGCTTACGAGCCTGCTGCTGCCTACCACCGCTCAGTCAGACTGCTCTATCAAATATCAATCATAGACTTAATTATAACAAACCCACAGAAATATGAGCCCTTGGTCATTAATATGGTAAAATCCGGAAACTATAATTTCGAAAACAAAACGTTTATTATTTCCGTGAAATACGGAACCATTCCGTATTTAGTCGAACGGGTGGCATCCATAAGTCTAAATATTACTGTTACATTGCACAACCTTCGATGTTATGTCATAATTATGTAAAATTCTGGCAAATTAATTACGGTCTTTGTTAGGAAGAAACACAGTTCGCAACGAGCCAGGCGGCCCAAACTGTTGCATATACCCTGACTCTGCTTGCACTGAACGCCAAGAGAAGTGACACAATTTCCCTAGTTAATATTGCCTGCTAACATGCGTTTATTTTAACTAAATATGCAGGTTTAAAAAATATATACTTCTGTGTATTGATTTTAAGAAAAGCATTGATGTTTATGGTTAGGAACATTTGTGCAACGAATGTGCTTTTTTCGCGAATGTTCTTTTTTTAAATCATCACCCGTTTGGCAAAGTTGAAGTAGGCTGTGATTCGATGATAATTACAGGCACCGCATTGATTATATGCAACACAGGACAAGCTAGTTAACCTAGTAATATCATCAACCCTGTGTAGTTAACTGGTGATTATGTGAAGATTGATTGTTTTTTATAAGATAAGTTTAATGCTAGCTAGCAACTTACCTTGGCTCATTGCAGCCACAAGGTCCTTTTGACGCTGCACTCGTGTAACAGGTAGTCAGCCTGCCACACAGTTTCCTCATGGATTGCAATGTAATCGGCCATAATCACCATCCAAAAAGGCCGATTACCGATTGTTATGAAAACTTGAAATCTGCCCTAATTAATTAGCCATGCCGATTAATCGGTCGGCCTCTACTGTATACACTACTTAGGCCAGGAAGTCTTTCGCTCCCTAATTGACTTTTAAGCCAGTTTGTTCCTGTTACATCAGAGTGGTTTTACCACCCTCATCATGCCCTCTTCTCTTTCCTCAGTAACAGCCATTGTGGGGTAGGCAGGCAGCAGCTGTCAGTTTACGTTATAAAAACTACACAAGCCTCTGCAGCTAATTTGATGCCTTTGACTTTTCTTGCTTAGTGAATCCCTGTCTGTCTGTCTGTCTGTCTGTCTGTCTGTCTGTCTGTCTGTCTGTCTGTCTGTCTGTCTGTCTGTCTGTCTGTCTGTCTGTCTGTCTGTCTGTCTGTCTGTCTGTCTGTCTGTCTGTCTGTCTGTCTGTCTGTCTGTCTGTCTGTCTGTCTGTCTGTCTGTCTGTGTTGAGTAAAGGCACCAGTGAGGAATGTCTGTTTTTTTGTTGTTGTTTTTAATATTTTTTATCCCATTTTCTCCCCAATTTTCGTGGTATCCAATCGCTAGTAATTACTATCTTGTCTCATCGCTACAACTCCCGTACGGGCTCGGGAGAGACGAAGGTCGAAAGCCATGTGTCCTCCGAAGCACAACCCAACCAAGCCGCACTGCTTCTTAACACAGCGCGCCTCCAACCCGGAAGCCAGCCGCACCAATGTGTCGGAGGAAACACTGTGTACCTGGCCCCCTTGGTTAGCGCGCACTGCGCCCGGCCCGCCACAGGAGTCGCTGGAGCGCGATGAGACAAGGATATCCCTACCGGCCAAACCCTCCCTAACCCGGACGACGCTATGCCAATTGTGCGTCACCCCACGGACCTCCCGGTCACGGCCGGCTGCGACAGAGCCTGGGCGCGAACCCAGAGACTCTGGTGGCGCAGTTAGCACTGCGATGCAGTGCCCTAGACCACTGCGCCACCCGGGAGGCCAGGAATGTCTGTTTTTAACATAGTGGAACCATTCCACTCCCCCCCCCCCCTCTCCACTCCCTCCTCACCCCTCTTCTCCCTTCCGTCCTCTCTCCTCCTCTACTTCTCCTCTACCATCCCCTCCTCCCCTCCTCTCTCTCCTCTCTGCTCCTCTCCCCTTTTCTCCCCCGGCTCTTCCTCCATTCCACCCTATAAACGAGGGAACAATGTGTAGCGGGCTGAGCAGCTGTCAAAACAACAGGGCCTGTGGATGAAGTGCCACCTCCCTGCTGGCCTGGCTACCCACTAGCCTCCTTAACTTCCCTGTCCCTTCTCTGCCCTGGGCCTATGGAGGAACAGGGGCCAGGGCTGGGTTGCCATGTTTGGAGTTAAGGGAAGCAAACAGTGTAATTAATGCCCTGTGCCAATGTGGTCTAATGGGGTGGTGGTGGTGAGAGAGAGAAGCGAGGTTATACACAGTCTGAGGTTACTGCATCCCATCGGTCTGGTTTCGGCTGCTGGTTGGGCTGCTGGGCTGGTTGGTGGTGGAAGACCTGGAAGGCCCAGAGCAGACAGATTTATGTCTTGGCCTGTCCCATGTGCATGGTTTGTGCGTTAGGAGAGAGCTGTTGGACTGGAGGGCCTACTCTATGCTCTCTAATAAATGTGTCTGCCACATGTAAACAAAGGGGTTTGTGTGTGTTTGTGTGCGTGCGCCTGTGTGTGTGTATGGAGGGAATGAGGTATGTGCACCTAAACGTGCCAGTCTGCCAGAGAGGACAGCGTCTCTGAGGAGGCAGCAGGCTGAAGTCCAGCACCATGTCCTAACACACACAGGGTCACTGGCTGACTTATTTGTGGAGCAGTTCAACTATTCCCTCACATGAGGTGATGTGTGTGTGTGGGTGTGTGCCCCTGTTTCCATCCCTGGTCCCAAACAGAGAAGCTCCCACATCACAGGGCCCTCAGCAGGGACAATCTGAGGAGAGCAGTGTCCTCCCTCCAGCCCATTACTCTGGCCCTAGTCCTATCAGACCAGCAGAGAACAGAGACATGACTCTTGTCCTGAAATGAAATGGTCCTGTGTTTATGTGGCTGGTCTGGTTGCTTTATTGTGTTCTCTTCAACCTGTCTCTGTCTCTGTCTCCTCCTCTCTTCCTCCTCTCTTCTTCCTCTCATCCTCCTCTCTTCCTCCTCTCTTCCTCCTCTCTTCCTCCTCTCATCCTCCTCTCTTCCTCCTCTCTTCCTCCTCTCCTCCTCCTCTCTTCCTCCTCTCATCCACCTCTCATCTACCTCTCTTCCTCCTCTCATCCTCCTCTCTTCCTCCTCTCATCCTCCTCTCTTCCTCCTCTCTTCCTCTTCTCTTCCTCTTCTCTTCCTCTCACCCTCCTCTCTTCCTCCTCTCATCATCCTCTTATCCTCCTCTGATCCTCCTCTCCCTCTCTCCTGTGTAGAGGTGCCCAGGATTACGTCAGAGCCCCAGGATGTTGACGTGACATCAGGGAACACGGTGTACTTCACCTGCAGGGCCGAGGGAAACCCCAAACCACAGATCATCTGGCTCAGGAACAAGTAAGGCCCGCTCTCCAATGAGGGCAACAACGTTGAAACAGTCGTTCAACTTTTGTTCAGTAATTCGCCCTATTTTAGTTCTTTAAATAAAACATAATGTACGCACATGAATTTGGAATTGTTATTTTTCGCCCTGTCAGTAATGCGCTGAACATGCATGACGACTCTCGTCTGAACCTGCTGGAGGACGGTACTCTGATGATCCAGGACACGCGGGAGACGGACCAGGGAGTTTACCAGTGCATGGCCAAGAACGTGGCTGGAGAGGTCAAGACTTCCCAGGTCACACTCAGATACTTTGGAGCCCCCTGTGAGTGAATATTTTCTATTTTTACCAATGACCTGCCACAGGCATTAAACAAAGCATGTGTGTCCATGTATGCTGATGATTCAACCATATACGCATCAGCAACCACAGCTAATGAAGTCACTGAAACCCTTAACAAAGAGTTGCAGTCTGTTTTGGAATGGGTGGCCAGTAATAAACTAGTCCTGAACATCTCTAAAACTAAGAGCATTGTATTTGGTACAAATCATTCCCTAAGTTCTAGACCTCAGCTGAATCTGGTAATGAATGGTGTGTGCCTGTTGAACAACTTGAGGAGACTAAATTACTTAGTGTTACCTTAGATTGTGAACTGTCATGGTCAAAACATATAGATGCAATGGTTGTAAAGATGGGGAGAGATCTGTCCGTAATAAAGAGATGCTCTTCAGCCCGTGTGCCTTAAAAAAAAAAAAATTTTTTTTTATTGATGTAGTTCTGTCCTTGAGCTGTTCTTGTCTATTCATGTTCCGCATTATGTCATGTTTTGTGTGGACCCCTAGGAGTTAATGGGGATCCTAATAAAAACCAAATACCAATCTCCCACATTATGTAACATGTTGGAATATTTAAATATCCTTCCTTTGTCTCTTCCCCGAAGCAGTCACTTCCTGCAAGCTCAACACTGTACAGCGTTCCTTTATCCAATTATATTTGCTTCAACAAAGTCTCATTGTATTCAAACAGGGTCCATTTCAGTGAAAGAACATGCGTGTGGTAAAAAGCATTCTTTTCAATGGAGAGAGCTAAAACAGCGGGGGTTGAAACAGCAATCACCATAGCTCTGTGTGCATATTGTAGAGAACAGTGTGGTTGCCATTTAGGTCAAAAGTCAAATAATTTAGAGGTCGCACCAAGCTGCCGGGCGAACAAATCACGCTGCGTTCCATGAGGAAAGCATTTCCCTCAACAACCTCATTTGTTCCCCTGACGACCTCTTTCACCCCGAGAGATTAGCCTGGCTGTCTCCAGATGACCAGGGGTCATTGTCCGGGTGACGGATGGTTGCTGGGCCGACTCAACTTACAAACTGCTCTGAGAACAGCTGTTGACTGTTTCCTGTTTCTTTGATTTTAAAACGAGAGTACAGACAGTGTACATATTTCCTATAGCCCCGGGCCCCATGTAGCAGTGGGGGAGGGGTCCGATATCATCAGGGTTTGTCTGAGTGGGCTGTATTATGTAAGTGTGCTCTGTGCTTCCTTCTCATTTGTTCCTCCACACCTGACCGATGATATTTAGATTTTTTTTTTTGATTTTTCCTGGTCAGACCAAGTGGTCGGGAACAACTCTTGGACTCATGTAGGAAAGAATAGAGTTCTTTCCACCTATGTTATCTCTTAGATACTTTGTCTCAATCTTCCTCTGTCGCTTCTTCCCTCCCTCCCCCAGCGCGACCCAGTTTTGTGATCCACCCCCAGAATACAGAGGTGTTGGTGGGGGAGAGTATCACCCTTGAGTGTAGCGCTACAGGCCAGCCCCAGCCCCGGGTCTCCTGGACCAAGGGGGACCGCACGCCCTTGCCCACCGACGCCCGTATCAACATCACCCCATCTGGGGGGCTGTTCATCCAGAACGTGGTGCAAACAGACGGAGGGCAGTACACCTGCTTCGCCTCCAACAACGTGGACACCATCCACGCCACCGCTCACATCATCGTACAGGGTGAGTAGCACGGTAGAGTCAGCATTTAGAGAGAGTCGCAAACATCTGTTTGTAATCTTCTGTCGTTTCTTGACTGTTTGGTGTACATGGACCAAGATATTAAGCAAAAATGTACAGGTGAAGTCGGAATATTACATACACCTTAGCCAAATACATTTAAACTCAGTTTTTCACAAATCCTGACATTTAATTAAAAAATTCCCTGTCTTAGGTCAGTTAGGATCACCACTTTATTTTAAGAATGTGAAATGTCAGAATAATATTAGAGATAATGATTTATTTCAGCTTTTATTTCTTTCATCACATTCCCAGTAGGTCAGAAGTTTACATACACTCAATTAGTATTTGGTAGCATTGCCTTTAAATTGTTTAACTTGGGTCAAACGGTTTGGGGTAGCCCTCCACAAGCTTCCCATAATAAGTTGGGTGAATTTTGGCCCATTCCTCCTGACAGAGCTGGTGTAACTGAGTCAGGTTTGTAGGCCTCCTTGCTCGCACACGCTTTTCAGTTCTGCCAACAAATTTTCTATAGGATTGAGGTCAGGGCTTTGTGATGGCCACTCCAATACCTTGACTTTGTTGTCCTTAAGCCATTTTGCCACAACTTTGTAAGTATGCTTGGGGTCAATGTCCATTTGGAAGACCCATTTGCGACCAAGCTTTAACTTCCTGACTGATGTCTTGAGATGTTGCTTCAATATATCCACATAATTGTCCTTCCTCATGATGCCATCTATTTTGTGAAGTGCACCAGTCCCTCCTGCAGCCAAGCACCCCCACAACATGATGCTGCCACCGCCGTGCTTCACGGTTGGGATGGTTGTCTTCGGCTTGCAAGCCTCCCCCTTTTTCCTCCAAACATAACAATGGTCATTATGTCCAAACAGTTCTATTTTTGTTTCATCAGACCAGAGGACATTTCTCCAAAAAGTATGATCTTTGTCCCCATGTGCAGTTGCAAACCGTAGTCTGGCTTCTTCCTTGCTGAGCGGCCTTTCAGGTTATGTTGATATAGGACTCGTTTTACTGTGGATATAGATACTTTTGTACCCGTTTTCTCCAGCATCTTCACAAGGTCCTTTGCTGTTGTTATGGAATTGATTTGCACTTTTCACACCAAAGTACGTTCATCTCTAGGAGACAGAACGCATCTCCATCCTGAGCGGTATGACGGCTCTGTGGTCCCATGGTGCTTATACTTGCGTACTATTGTTTGTACACATGAACGTACATGTGTACTACTATGTCTGTAGTACTATTGTTTGTACACATGAACGTGGTACCTTCAGGCATTTGGAAATTGCTCCCAAGGATGAACCAGAATTGGAATTTTCCAAGCTGTTTAAAGGCACAGTCAACTTAGTGTATGTAAACTTCTGACCCACTGGAATTGTGATACAGTGAATTATAAGTGAAATAATATGTCTGTAAACAATTGTTGGAAAAATTACTTGTGTCATGCACAAAGTAGATGTCCTAACCGACTTGCCAAAACTATAATTTGTTAACAAGACATTTGTGGGGTGGTTGAAAAAGTTTTAATGACTCCAATCTAAGTATATGTAAACTTCAACTGTACATTATCGTTTTCTTTCAATAAGGAACCATAAGTGTGAATTGTATTTGAATGGTACAGATGTTTGTGTCTGGTATGAATTGCAGGCATCTTATACAGCACACTGTTGAGACAACGCGATCTAACTTGTTTGTGCCTAACTCTCCTGCCGTTCCTGTTGCCCAGCGACCCCCCAGTTCACAGTGACCCCCCATGACCAGTTGGTGCTGGAGGGTCACACGGTGGACTTCACCTGTGAGGCCAGCGGCTACCCCCAGCCCGTCATCGCCTGGACACGGGGGGGCAGCCCCCTGCCCCAGGACCGACGCCACCTGGCCCTCTCCTCGGGCACGCTGAGGATCACCCGCGTGGCACCCCAAGATGAGGGCCAGTATGAGTGCCAGGCCGTCAGCCCACTGGGCACAGTGCGCACCGCCGTACAGCTTAACATCCAGCAGAGAGGTGAAACAGATCTCTACCCTAACAGGATCCAGATGTTATGCCTGATGTATGAATATTTTATCAGTCTGCATGCTGTTATGACTGATGTTTGAATTAGGAATGAATTAAATTGTAATTGGGTCTAGAATGGTAATTATAGTACATTTTGTTTGAAGCACTTTTCAAAACATTTTTAATTGTTCCATTATTTTATCAGGTAAGTTGACTGAGAACACGTTCTCATTTACAGCAACGTCCTGGGGAATAGTTACAGGGAGAGGAGGATGAATGAGCCAATTGTAAACTGGGGATTAATTAGGTGACCAGATTGTGAATTTAGCCAGGACACCAGGGTTAACACCTCTACTCTTACAATAAGTGCCATGGGATCTTTAATGACCTCAGAGAGTCAGGACACCCGTTTAACGTCCAATCCGAAAGACAGCACCCTACACAGAGCAGTGTCCCCAATCACTGCCCTGGGGCATTTTTTAGACCAGAGGAAAGAGTGCCTCCTACTGGCCCTCCAAAACCACTTCCAGCAGTATCAGGTCTCCCATCCAGGGACTGACCAGGACCAACCCTGCTTAGCTTCAAAAGCAAGCCAGCAGTAGTATGCAGGGTGGTATGCTGCTGGCCATCCAAGGACACTGTGTCTATGTTGACAAGTATCAGGAGAATGCCATCTGTGACATGATAATTATACTGCGTCTTTATGTAGGCTAGACGGGAAAAGGGTTTTAATGTATTGTTGTAAGGGCCTCTCCAAGCGCTCATAGGCTTTTAAAAAGGAGTCGAGGGTAGTACAGCTCGAGACGGTGCGAGAGACGATACACAACGTCTCAGCCTGCAATCAGAGACACTATGCCTCGACATAGTACTAAAACCTAGTGACAGACATATGGCTGGGTCTCTCTCTCTCTCTCTCGAACAGAAATGACAGGCTTCTAGTTGTAAGTGGGACGTGGAGCAGAGCGGGGCAAGAAAGCATGGCGCTCTGTAATCCCAGATGGCACCATGTTTTCCATCTAGTAATGGCTGTTAACATGCAGAAAAGCACATGTTATATAATGGCCTACAACACTGTAAAGCATTTACACACAACCCCAAGACAACCCTCTGAGCAACACTTTAGTGTGTGATTGCTGCTTAGACACAGTGCGACTTTCAGCGAGCGAGACAGAGAGAGAGGGAGACGCACACAAGCAGATACAGACACAGGAAGAGACATACTGTAAGCAGACAGGGAGAAAGATGGCTCGTTGGCTACATTGACGTACATGTATATGTTGCCTGACATGATAGGGTGTGTTCAGAACGTTATAGTGTTTCCTAGCCTAGACTTTCCTAGTCTACTTGGATAGCTTGGGAACAATTCATCTGCTTTAAACCTCAGGATTCCTCGGAGTTTAGAGGTCTTTCCTCAAACTGGGAATGGTATCTTCCTATGACCAGGTGGCTAGCCGCAGGGGTTACACAGCCGCCATTGGGGAGTTAGAATTTTTACTGGGAAGAGGAAAATCACCTCCCCAGCTGTGTGTGAGAGAGATCAGTGGTCTAATCCATGTTCACAGGGACACACTGAGTAGACTGTCCATGCCTTGGATGCGAGTTGACCTTTGAGTGTTGTGTGTGAATGAAAAACTTCCGCTGGCCCCTGTTAATGTAATTAGAACAGAGATTTAATAGGACGTGGAATATAAACATGTGAGGAAAAAATAGTGTGTGTCTGTTTGTGTGCTTGCTGGCGTGTGCTTGCATCTGTCAGTGTGTGTGCGAGTGTGTGCGTGCGCGCGCATGCTAGCGTGTTTTGACATGCTGAGAACATTTGGAGGATAAAGTGTTTTCTCACTGCGTTGGGATTGATTGCACTGCACTGTGCGCTGCTGCGAGCGTTGATGTAGTCATTAACACATGTTTCTGAATCATCAGTAACGCCTGTTTTCACAAATGCTCCAAGGGACGTGACTGTGGAGTCTGGCACGGATGTCCAGATTCCCTGCAGAGCTCAGGGACAGCCCGAGCCTGTCCTCACCTGGAACAAGGTTAGACACCTGGTCACCTGGTCACCGTTTACTAGTCACCACGGCAACATTGTTGTCCCACCGCCGTGGCAACGAGGCTAGCATAGTCAGGGGCCTGGGGGAGAGGAGGGATGGGGAAAGGGAAGGGTGAGAAGGGCAGGCTGCTCAGATCAGGAAATGGTTGTTAGATACTTTCCCAGTATTATTATATGTGTATGTAAAATGTTATTTTGTACAGCCTAGAATATCACAGCCTATTGTAAAACATAGCCATGTAGCCCAAACTGATTTGATAGACTCCTTATAACCCAACCCAGTCAGGCCTGACACTCCCCTACTGTGAGCCTTTATGGCAATGTTGTTCCCTGTTTGACCCCATAACCCCACACTAGTCCGCACCTCCTTACCTTTCAACTCCCGTCTCTCCCGGCAACTCTACAGGACGGCATCCAGGTGACGGAAAGTGGGAAGTTCCACATCGCCCCTGAGGGCTTCCTGGAGGTCAAGGATGTGGGTCTAGCCGATGGCGGACGCTACGAGTGTGTCGCCCGGAACCCCATTGGCTACCAGTCCGCTACCATGGTGCTCACCGTCCTAGGTAAGACATAGCTAGAGTATGCTAAGCTATGCTAACACTAGTTGTGGAGAACTATAGGCTCTGCAAGCTTTGGTTCCAGCCCTGCTCTAACACACCTGATTCAGATTTGTTTTTGCTGGGCTAGACCCAAAGCCTTCACACACCCTACCACTCGCCAAGCCGAGGCTTTGTGATGGCTGTTCTGCAGTTGTTGTAACATGTAACACCATGGGTTGGGCCTACTCCTCAGCTCTAGCCCCAGTGTTGCTTATTTGCCATGGCCTGCCTACGTGCTGTCTTGTGGCAGATGCGAGCTAGCGTGCTGCCAGTGAACTGTGACCATAATAGGTTGATGTTGGACAGGTCTGCAGCCCACATGTCAGACACTCAATGTTTTACATGGCACGCTATAGAACTACACTAGAGTCTGCCAGAAATGTGTTCTGTTCTCTCCAGTCTTCAGGGTTGCGATACACATGTACAGAAGCGCCCAGCCCTATATGGGGCAATCACCCAGTTAACTTGCTTTCCAGGGAGAGGATTTTAAAACCTTTAGTTGAACTCATATGCAATTGAAACATCTGATCATTCTATCATTCTATCGTTTTATTATCGGTATTAGTTGATTTTTAAACTGGTTGTGACAGCAGTGCCTCTCTGTTTGCAGTGCCTCCAGTGAGTAGGCAAGGGGACACCTTTGTGACCTCGTCTATTGAAGAGGCCATCCGCAACGTGGACAGTGCCATCGAATCCACCAGGAGGCATCTATTTGATGGGTAAGTCAAATGCCTTTTTTTAGTCCGAAGGTTGGAATCAAACTTATGATACTGAGCTTTGTTGCGTTATCATTCCTGAACTGATGATGTGTTTAACAGGAGCATGTTTCCATACACGCACGCACGCACGCACACACACACACACACACACGCACGCACGCACGCACGCACGCACGCACACACACACACACACACACACAGACACACACACACACACACACACACACACACACACACACACACACACACACACACACACACACACACACACACACACACACACACACACACACACACACACACACACACACACAGACACACATACACACACAGCCAGCTAGCTGGGGATTTCCATCTCTGTTCTAATGATAAGCCCAGGAAGAGAAGCTGCCTCTGGGCCCACAGAGCTCAGTGAGTTCTATGTCACATGTCCTTGTGCTCTGTGACTGGCTGGCACGTCCAGGGATCCTTTGAAGGCTGTTTACCAAAAGGATGACTAGCATATCAAACATTTTTGATTTGGATGCTTTAAATACTACATATTTCTTTTAAGAGTTGTTATTAAGGAGGAAACGGGAATGTGCTTTGCTTCATTGGCCATGTGTGCCTCTAAACGATAGCCATTTGTTTTGATTTGGGGTTAGATGTGACACCTGTAGAGGAAGCACATGGTATTGCCCTGCCTGGCTTGGACTGACCCAAGGCATGTGTGCGCTTGGTTGCGTGCATCTGTGTGTGTGTGTGTGTTTGTGTGTCCGTGCATACGTGCCATGGTTTATGAAGGCTGCGTTCAAAGCACCTCACAAATAACGATGCAGTCATTGGGATGGTATGAAAGAAATATGATGCCCATATAAGGAAGTGAAAGCAGGTTTATTCACACACCTACACTTGAGATGGATTATGAGATCAGCTAGCTAGTGTTTAGTTTTTTCACTCCCACCCGTTTGTTATCGGTGAGGAGAATGTGCGTGTTGAGAGGAGTTTTATTGGCTTGTCTGAAGTCTTTCATCTGCTCATGTCATTTGGATCAGGAAGGATGTTTTCACCATTCACTCCTGTTAGACAGATTAGAGTTGTTTTCCCTGGCAAGAAAAAAGAAGGGATGTCAACATTTCCATCTCTCTTTGTCTCTATCCTAAAGACTTGCAGGCGCAGGATACACAGAAATCAGCATATGACAAACAACTCAGAAATAATAACTTTGTAAAACTATAATTGAAGCATTACTGTAAACAGACTTTTATTTGTTCTCCATTGTGAGTGATACTGTAATAATCTCTCTCTCTCGCTCTCTCTCTCTCTCTCTCTTTGTCTCTTTCTCCCCCTCTCTCCCCATCTCAATGTAGAAATCCTCGTACCCCTGGCGAGTTGCTCGCCCTATTCCGTTACCCCAGGGACCCCTACACGGTGGAGCAGGCTCGGGCGGGGGAGATCTTCGAGCAGACCCTGCTCCTCATCCAGAACCACGTCAACCAAGGCCTCATGGTCGACACCAATGGTACAGGTAAGACAACAGACATAGCCTTATGGAATTAAGATGACCGTCTCTGTGCTACTTTAGCTGGATTCTGAAAACATCCCTGGATGTAGATAAATGTGTTAGACATCTACATTACATGTTCTTCTCTTTCTGACCCGGGGCCAGTGAGATAACCACTGAGCAGTTGACTGGATGGTCATAAAGTATTTTACTACCCATGCGTCATCCTGCATAATGGCAGCCGAATGTGGTCAGTTGCCACGGGTGAAAGCCATCCCAGATTTGGCAGGTCCAGATGAGGTGTCCAATGACCCAAACAAGGAGACTGGTCCTCCATATTAAGGATTTATGGTACATAAAATGCTCATGTTAATGTGGCTAAGGTTTAACAGCCATGCAGGCTCAATAGACCAGTTGTATGAGTTAGTGGAGAACACTGTCTGACATAAGGCCCTGTGGTGCTACAGGCATCAGATGAGAGAGACAGAGAGAGAGAGAGAGGCAGGCACAGTGTTTTCACTGGTTATGACAACAGTCAAGTGTTCATTGTTACACTGGCCCCTAACTTTTGCCCGTCAGCAAAAACAATGTAGCCTGTTTGGTTTATGTCTATGTGACCTGGCACACCCCCAGCACTGCTACCCTGCAGGTTGTGTATGGCTGGATCGATTCTGTGAGTGACCAGAGAGGTGGGATTTTGTGGGCGATGGGAGGGGTGGTGGTGGGTGTTGCTGTTTGCTCCGCTAGCTGACTGCTGACAGGAAGTCTCACTTTTCCCCATTGATTTGAGCTACACAAGGCTCCCCTCACACACACACACACACACACACACTGGAGCTGTAGCTCTGGCATGTCCCAGCGAGTCAGGACATGTCAGAGGAAAACTCCAGTCTGTGCCCTCAGGATGCAGGTTTAGATTGCCAGGGCAAACATTAATAGCCTACATGCTGCAATCAGCAGTCTCCTCTGTTAGTTGGAACTATAACGTTAATGTAGCAGTGTAGTACACAGCCTTATAACCTGACTAAAACCTATTTTCCCTGCCTCCGTCCCCAGCGTTCCGCTACAATGACCTGGTGTCCCCTCACTTCCTGGATGTGATCGCCAACCTATCAGGCTGCACGGCCCACCGCCGCTTCAACAACTGTTCTGACATCTGCTTCCACCAGAAGTACCGCAGCCACGACGGCACCTGCAACAACCTGCAGCACCCCATGTGGGGCGCCTCCCTCACCGCCTTCCAGCGCCTCCTCAAGTCGGTCTACGACAACGGCTTCAACCTACCACGCGGCGCCAGTGGCCGGCAGCAGCACGGCCATGCCCTGCCCCTGCCCCGCCTCGTCTCCACCACCATGATCGGCACGGAGACCGTCACCCCGGACGACCGCTACACCCACATGCTGATGCAGTGGGGGCAGTTCCTGGACCACGATCTGGATTCCACCGTTGCCGCCCTCAGCCAGTCACGTTTCTCCGACGGCCAGCTGTGCACTGACGTGTGCACCAACGACGCCCCCTGCTTCCCCATCCAGTTCCCCCCGGGGGACCCTCGGCAGGCGCGCAGCGGAGCACGCTGCATGTTCTTCGTACGCTCCAGCCCCGTCTGCGGCAGCGGTATGACGTCCCTCCTCATGAACAGCGTGTTTCCACGGGAACAGATCAACCAGCTGACGTCATACATCGACGCGTCCAACGTGTACGGCAGCTCACGCCACGAGTCGGAGGAGGTCCGCGACCTGGCCAGTCAGAGGGGTCTGCTGAGGCAGGGCATTGTCCAACGCTCTGGGAAGCCCCTGCTACCCTTCGCCACGGGGCCCCCGACAGAGTGTATGAGGGATGAGAACGAGAGCCCCATCCCCTGCTTTCTGGCCGGAGACCACAGGGCCAACGAGCAGCTGGGTCTGACATCCATGCACACAGTGTGGTTCAGGGAACACAACCGCGTGGCTACAGAGCTGCTCCGACTCAACCCACACTGGGACGGCGACACCATCTACCACGAAGCAAGGAAGATAGTTGGCGCACAGATGCAGCACATCACCTACAACCACTGGCTGCCCAAGGTGAGAACCTGCACTTCTCTCTCTCATAATATAAATCTACTTCTTTCTCATACTCTAACATAGGGTTTTGTGAAAGGTCTTCAGATTGATGAAGGGTACTGTGTCTGTAAGTAATTAAAAGTATGATGTTGACTGTAATATTGATGATGATGATGATTTCACCCCCTCCCTCAGGTCCTGGGTGACGCTGGGATGAAGCTGATTGGTGACTACCGCGGCTACAACCCCAACGTCAACGCCGGCATCCTCAACGCCTTCGCCACGGCCGCCTTCCGCTTCGGACACACCCTCATCAACCCCATCCTGTACCGGTTGGATGAGAACTTCCAGCCCATCCCCCAGGGCCACATCTCCCTACACCGCGCCTTCTTCTCTCCCTTCCGCATCGTCAACGAAGGGGGCATCGACCCCCTGCTGCGGGGCCTGTTCGGCGTGGCGGGGAAGATGCGCGTGTCGACCCAGCTGTTGAACACGGAGCTGACGGAGAGGCTGTTCTCCATGGCCCACTCCGTGGCGCTGGACCTGGCCGCCATGAACATCCAGAGAGGAAGGGATCACGGGATACCGCCTTACAATGACTACCGGACCTTCTGTAACCTGACCTCAGCACAGAGCTTTGATGACCTGAGGAACGAGATCAAGAACCCCCAAGTCAGGGAGAAGCTACAGAGGTATGTTAGCTATGAGGCTTTCAGGAAACTCGCCCCTGGATAAATCAAGGTTAAATTACTGAATTACCTTATCAAAAACAATCTGTATTTTTCTCTCTCTCCAGGCTATACGGCACTCCCCTGAACATCGACCTGTTTCCTGCTCTGATGGCTGAGGACCTAGTTCCTGGGAGCCGGCTGGGGCCCACCCTTATGTGTCTGCTGGCTGCCCAGTTCAAACGACTTAGAGACGGGGACCGGTGAGCTCACATCCCCTCAGCTACCAATTCTAGTCAGATTAATTTTTTTCCTCCCTTTCAGTAGGATGAGATAGTTACAGAAGGGTAGCCTTTGTATTTATGGTGTGTTTACAGATAACTAGTGTAACCTTCCCTCCTCCTGGTGCTACCAGGTTTTGGTATGAAAACCCAGGTGTGTTCACCCCGGCCCAGCTGACCCAGCTGAAGCAGGCGTCTCTGACAAGGGTGCTGTGTGACAACGGTGACAACATCACCCGTATCCAGCAGGACGTGTTCAACGTGGCAGAGCTGCCCCACGGATACGGCAGCTGTGATGACATCCCCAACATTGACTTGCGCATGTGGCAGGACTGCTGCGAAGGTGGGTCACATGGAATATAAAACACGTTATTCACATTGATGCTGTGTCTTGAAGGACTTCTTCTTCCCTAGATAGTCCACTACATTTTGTCATAGACATAAGCTGTGTTCGAATACTCATAGTAACCGCACTACCATACTATTTGTGACGTGAATTGTGACGTGTACGCTTTTTCAGTTCTGCCCACAAATTTTCTATAGGATTGAGGTCAGGGCTTGGCCACTCCAATGGTCACTCCAATACCTTGACTTTGTTGTCCTTAAGCCATTTTGCCACAACTTTGGAAGTGTGCTTGGGGTCATTGTCCATTTGGAAGACCCATTTGCGACCGAGCTTTAACTTCCTGACTGATGTCTTGAGATGTTGCTTCAATATATCCACATAATTTTCCTTCCTTATGATGCCATCTATTTTGTGAAGTGCACCAGTCCCTCCTGCATCAAAGCACCCCCACAACATGATGCTGCCACCCCCGTGCTTCACGGTTGAGATGGTGTTCCTCGGCTTGCAAGCCTCCCCCTTTTTCCTCCAAACATAACGATGGTCATTATGACCAAACAGTTTTATTTTTGTTTCATCAGACCAGAGGACATTTCTCCAAAAAGTACGATCTTTGTCTCCATGTGCAGTTGCAAATCGTAGTCTGGCTTTTTATGGCGGTTTTGGAGCAGTGGCTTCTTCCTTGCTGAGCGCCCTTTCAGGTTATGTCGATATAGGACTCGTTTTACTGTGGATATAGATACTTTTGTACCTTTGCTGTTGTTCCGGGAATGATTTTCAGTTTTCGCACCAAAGTACGTTCATCTTTAGGAGACAGAACGCATCTCCTTCCTGAGCGGTATGACGGCTGCGTGGTCCCACTGTGTTTATACTTGCGTACTATTGTTTGTACAGATGAACGTGGTAACTTCAGGCGTTTGGGAATTGCTCCCAAGGATGAACCAGACTTGTGGAGGTCTAAAATGTTAAGGTCTTGGCTGATTTCTTTTGATTTTCCCATGATGTCAAGCAAAGAGGCACTGAGTTTGAAGGTAGACCTTGAAATACATCCACAGGTACACCTCCAATTGACTCAAATGATGTCAATTAGCCTATCAGAAGCTTCTAAAGCCATGACATAATTTTCTGGAATTTTCCAAGCTGTTTAAAGGCACAGTCAACTTAGTGTATGTAAACTTCTGACCCACTGGAATTGTGATACAGTGAATTATAAGTGAAATCATTTGTCTGTAAACAATTGTTGGAAAAATGAATTGCGTCATGCACAAAGTAGATGTCCTAACCGACTTGACAAAACTATAATTTGTTTTAACAAGACATTTGTGGAGTGGTTGAAAAACTAGTTTTAATGACTCCAAGCTCAGTGTATGTCATACTAAATTCCCCAAAATATGAATTATACGCGCAGAGGACACTTTTTCCGTACTTTAGGGCCCATAATGCAATTCTTCAGGAAATGGGCGTGGCTTCACATCATTTTCAGATTTGAAGAAAATGGTGGAAAATATGTAGCTGAAGTACAAAAGAGTGGATACAAATTAATTGCTTTAACTAATTATGACAAATGTTAAGAAGATGTTGAGCAATGTAGTAAAGTAATGACTTTTCAAATAAGTTACCTTACACGTTATGTTGGCTGACAAATTGTTAGGTACGTTGTCCTTATGAACCACATAGCATATCATTACAGCAGTTGGCTACTTATGCATCAAACTTGCCAGTATATTAACTATAGGCTAACTAACTACCCAACGTTTATTAGATTTTTCCCATCATTCTTAACTTAGCTAAATGGTATAGTCATTGTGCGTTCTCAATGGACATTCGAGTGCTTTCGTAAATTCACTCGATTTCAGAGCACTTTCGTCTGAGTGTACCAGAGTGCAGAATAATGAATTTACGAGCGTTTAAAACACCCGTTGAATTTGGCCGGTGTCAGTAAACGTTGGCAAAAAAGGGTAATTAAAGTGTTGCCAGCAGCACAGTTACAGTCACCAATGCTCTGGATAACATGAAAACTGCCTAACCAGCTCTGCTAGGGCGAGTAAGATGGTCAGAGTGGTTCATTTGTACCTGGAAGTAGCTAGCAAGCTAACCAACGTTAGCTTGTAAAGTCAGAACGCTCAAATCAACACTACTCCTCGGCTTGAGCGTCCAGTGTGCCCTCCGACAGCGAAACGCTCGGAATTTACATACTGACAATCTGACAACGCTCTGAATTTACGAGCGCACTCTGGCACTCCAGATTGAATTTAAGAACACACCCGAAGTCGTAAAATATCTAAGTAGTCATTTGTTATGCTAACTAGCTAGCACAAGGTTGCATAGTGATAGGTTTGGTTTCTGAGATTTTTATATTATTAATCATCAGGTATAATAGAGACATGAGGGGTGCCATAATGAAGCTTGGGAGAGGCTGAGTGCAGAGGAAATGATCACATGTAGCAGTACTGATAAGGGGAGGAACCGTTTAAGGCCCAGATCACTCAGCTCCCTGCGTAGCAATAATGATGCAATGTTTAGTGATAACGAGGAGACTCCACCCAAAGTGAGGTATGTATACTACCACGGATGAAACCATGTTTTTGTTTAATGCAGCTGAATTGACCCTCTGAGCAGAATAAACGTGGTTTAAATCTTTCATAGTATCCGTTGAGTTTGTACTCTGAAAATCAGATCCTAACGATAGCAACAGCATCAATTTCCGGTAGACAGGCGATGAGCTAGTAGGCTCAACTGAAAGGATACTGTTAGTTTACAGTATACTTAAATTAACTAATAGTATATGATATACTGTATGTAGTATATACTCATTAAGTATGTAGTATACAGTATGTTAGTATGGGTATTTCGAACACAGCTCTAGTGTATTGTCTTTCTATGTGGCTTTGTTCCAATGTAGCGATCTGTGGGAATTGGGAGTCTCTGGGCTCGGTTGTGTTGATGCTGTGTTACACACTTGTGGACTGTGGCAAATAAAGAACACCACCAAGACTGGTACTCAGGGCTACACAGTGTCAATGTTCGGACGTTTAGTTCTGTGGAATGTGTAGTCAGAAGCAGCAGGACAAGGGTCCAGTTCTCTGTCATGTTGTGCTAACATTCGATTAGGAGGCACCTGATTGGGCTTTGTGTGTAATCATTGGTCAGTACCCCACAGTGTTTTAAACAGCATTTACAAAAGTTTGACTTTGTGCATTTGTCTGACAGTGCTATCTGTATGACTGCTGTCATGTGAAAACATCAAGCAAGATAAAATAGTGAAGAGATGAAATAATTAACATGTCTCCAGGCTTCATCTTCTCACAGTGAAACTGGGCATTGACTAGGGCAGGGCTTGGGTATCTTTTGAATTGATGAGTGGCTCAAATGTACCTTTAATCAACATTAGAGTAAATGCAATGGGTTATTTAGCTGATTTTGGTAGTGTTTGTCTTGAGAGATGAAGAGAATCAGCTACCTCTTCTGTTGTACCCTATTACCATCTGACCCCAGAACTGCTGTTACATAGCCAGGATTTTTTTGAGATATTACCGTGTGATTGTAGGGGCTAGAGATTATATTGAGAGTTAAAGCCCTGATGTTGTTCATTCTATCCTAGGATTTCATTTACTAACCCAGCAGGATACAATGGGATGACAGTAGGTACACGTTTGAGAGCTTTCAGTGGGAGTTTGTCTCGCTTCATCCACATTGTTTGGTTAACGTGTCGTCAGATGTACGAGCAGCGCAGCCAATTCACCAATTTACTGAATTTGCCAAAGCATGCGGTAGTAGTGTCTGGGGTGCAGAAGAGGTTTTCATATTTGGAGAGCAGCTGAATGTTCCCTCCAATGAACCCCTGAGTGGATGACTCTGAGCATCTTATTCTGGGTGGCTGGGTGAGAATACAGGACTTCTGTGAGCAGTAGGCTATTACACATAATAAGCTATTTACTCACTACTGTGAGACACACTCCAGTCGCCGTGCATTTTCCTTTGGATCATTTGAATATGTTGGATGAAGGCATGAGTTGCACTGAGTTAAAAAAAACATTTGTATTCAGGTGGATACTATGGTGTGCTGGTCCCGTGTGGCTCAGTTGGTAAAGCATGGTGCTTGCAACGCCAGGGTTGTTGGTTCAATTCCCACAGGGGACACGTTCATAAAATGTATCCACTCACTACTGTAAATGGCTCTGGAAAAGAGTGTCTGTTAAATGACAAAAAATGTTAATGTGGGGAATGTTTCACCCCACTCTTCCTCCACCCTTTGGTAAATCACATTTTATTGGTCACAGGCGCCGAATACCGTAAATGCTTATTTACGAGCCCATTCCCATTAATGTAGAGTTAAAAAGTAAGAAAAATATTTGCAAAAAAAACAAGTAAGGAAATAGTAACGCAATAAAAGAACAATAGCGAGGCTAGATACAAGGAGAAACAATACAGAGTCAGTGTGCAGGGGTACCAGGTAGTTGAGGTAAATTAGGTAATAGAGCATGTACATGTAGGTAGGGGTAAAAGGGACTAGGCAATCAGGATAGATAATAAACAGAGTATGAAGTGTGTGTGTGTGTGCGTGTGTGTGTGTGTGTGTGTGTGAGTGTGTGTGTGTGTGTGTGTGTGTGTGTGTGTGTGTGTGTGTGTGTGTGTGTGTGTGTGGCATCAATATGTGTGCGTGTGTGTGAGCGTATGTAGTGTGTGTGTGTGTGTGTGTGTGTGTGTGTGTGTGTGTGTGTGTGTGTGTGTGTGTGTGTGTGTGTGTGTGTGTGTGTGTGTGTGTGTGTGTGTGGCGTCAATATGTGTGTGTGTGTTAGCGTGTGTGTGTTAGCGTGTGTCTTTTGGAGTGTCAGTGTTGTATCTGTGAGTGTGTGGATAGAGTCTAGTGAGTGTGCATTGAGTCAGTGCAAAAAAAGAACAACAACATTTTTTTTACAAAATGGGGTCAATGTAAATAGTCCAGGTAGCCAGTTGATTAACTGCTCAGCAGTCTTATGGCTTGCGGGTGGAAGCTGTTCGGGAGCCTTTTAGTCTCAAACTCTGGTACCGCTTGCCGTGCGGTAGCAGAGAGAACAGTCTATGACTTGGATGGCTGGAGCCTTTGACAATTTTTAGGGCCTTCCTCTAACACCGCCTGGTGTAGAGGTCCTGGATGACAGGGAGTTCGGCCCCAGTGATCTGAAATGTGAAATAGCCGAATGTACACATTATTTTGTATATATAGTATATACAAAATAATGTGTACATTTGGCTATTTCACATTTACATAAGTATTCTGACCCTTCACTCAGTACTTTGTTGAAGCACCTTTGGCAGCGATTACAGCCTCCAGTCTTCTTGAGTTTGACGCAACAATCTTGGCACACCTGTATTTGGGGAGTTTCTCCGATTCTTCTCTGCAGATCCTCTCGAGCTCTGTCAGGTTGGATGGGGAGTGTCACTGAACAGCTATTTTCAGGTCTCCAGAGATGTTTGATTTGGTTCAAGTCTGGGCTCTGGCTGGGCCAGTCAAGGACATTCAAAGACTTATCCCAAAGCCACCCCTGCGTTGTCTTGGATGTGTGCTTAGGGTCGTTGTCCTGTTGGAAGGTGAATTTTCTTTCCTCCAGACGTGACGCTTGACATTCAGGCCAAAGAGTTCAATCTTGGTTCCATCAGACCAGAGAATCTTGTTTCTCATGGTCTGAGAGTCTTTAGGTGCCTTTTGGCAAACTCCAAGCGGGCTGTCATGTGCCTTTTACAGAGGAGTGGCTTTCGTCTGGCCACTCTACCATAAAGGCCTGATTGGTGGAGTACTGCAGAGATGGTTGTCCTTCTGGAAGCTTCTCCCATCTCCACAGAGAACTCTGGAGCTCTGTCAGAGTGACCATTGGGTTCTTGGTCACCTCTCTGACCAAGGCCCTTCTCCCCCGATTGCTCAGTTTTGCTGGGAGACCAGCTCTAGGAAGATTCTTGGTGGTTCCAACTTCTTCCATTTAAGAATGATGGAGGTCACTGTGTTCTTGGGGACCTTCAATGTTGCAGAAATGTTTTAGTAGCCTTCCCCAGATATGTGCCTACACAATCCTGTTTCAGAGCTCTACAGACAATTCCTTTGACCTCATGGCTTGGTTTTTGCTCTGACATGCACTGTCAACTGTGGGACCTTATATAGACAGGTGTGTGCTTTTCCAAATCATGTCCAATCAATTGAATTTACCACAGATGGACTCCAATCAAGTTGTAGAAACATCTCAAGGATGATCAGTGGAAACAGGATGCACCTGAGCTCAATTTCGAATCTCATAGCAAAGGGTCTGAATACTTATCTAAATAAAGTATTTCTGTTTTTTTATTTTAATAAATTTGCTAATATTTAAAAAACCTGTCGTCCGTCCGTCCCCCCCAAAAAGGAACTCAGTCCAGCTTTCAAATTACTCTTGAAAGTTGTAATAGTAGAATGTACAAGGTGCAATTTTGAAATTGGGTAGTGCATCATCAGTTTTCCTCTTGTTAGTCATTGCAGACCTTAGAGAGCTACAGTATAACTTGTCAGAAATGTCAGGAGCAACTGTCAGCTCAGGTTTTTTTGCCAGGTTTTTTAGCCCATAGATTTTGTTCTAATGTTTGAGTCACTCAAATATCATATGAATATAAATTAAACATGGCAAAATGTATAGAATTACAAGACAATTAGCTTTAAAACTGCAACATTTTCTCTGCACCCCATGACAAAATGTGTAGAATTACAGGAAATAAGGGGATGTTCCCCAATGCTGGAAGGGGTGAGTGAAAAAGTTTGGGAACCACTGCAATAGAGATTGCGTCATTTGTGGATCTGTTGGGGCAGTATGTGAATTGGAGTGGGTCCAGGATTTCTGGGATGATGGTATTAATGTGAGCCATGACTAGCCTAAAAGCCTTTCATGGCTACAGATGTGAGTGCTACGGGGCGGTAGTCATTTAGACAGGTTTGGTTTGTTGTTGGTTTGCTTGAAACATGTAGACTGTAAAATGATAATTCATCAAGTAATAGTGAAATGATCAAATGTCAGAAATCAAGTCAAGAATGCCATTATGACTGTATCAAATCAGCATTGGACAACAGCCAACTAGTTTAATCAGTTCTTGCTATGAGCTCAGATTATTCCCCTTGAGAATTTAAGAGCCAGACCTAATGATTTTGGGATGAAATATATGACTCTGGTTTAATAAAGGGCGCTCTGTGTCTCTTATCCTTAGATTGTTTTCCTTTGTTCTCTTGGATCTGACCCGGGATTCATTTAGCCTTCACAAATGAACATGGGAAAAGACGAGCTAATAAACAGTGAATATCCTGTCAGTGGAGAGGGTCAGACTTGGATAGGGTCAGAGGAGAAGAGGACAGAGTAAATGCATTTTCACAATAAGCACTTGTCTTTCAAATACATTGCTACAGTTGTTAGTTTGCGAACTAGTGAATTTTTGCCATATTATCATAGACATGGTATCATTCAAAAGACCTCTAAACAAGACATGGTATCAAGAACAAGATACAACTAACTGAAACAAGCCACCTATGATTCCCCACATGGCAGCTTCCTGTCATTGTTGCTAGCAATCTGATCAGAATCATAACAATGTTTTGTCACTCATTTTGAGTCAGTAGCCGCAGCATCGCCCAACATCTAAATCTAAACAGATTGGCTAGTGAAACACACACTTGGCACTCTGATTGGACCAACAAACTGTCAATCAGCACAGGATCTGGTGCAACGCAAACGTCAAATTGCAGGGAGAGAGGATTGCCATAATAAATAAATATGCAGCTCCAAAATATTTGGTGATCAAGAATATGAACTGTTTACTCTGCAAGCCCACCAGCAATGGGGCAACAATTGCTAGCTTTGGCCTACTGGTCTTTTGGTATGTAACAATTGCTTGAAATCGATTATATACTTAAAAGCTTCATATTTGGAATTTGTTATTAAAATTAATTATTACTTTGGTGAAGATGCACCATAGGCGCGGCTCTTCACTTGCGCTCTCCAAACTCACGCCAGTGGAGTTATTTTTAGATTTTGTTGAAATGTTTGATATTGCTTTCACACGTTTAAATGCATAGGCCCTATGTGGTAAATCTATATTATATATAATACTACAGTAATTGCTATCGTGTCATCATTCCATCCCGTACCATTTATTGCAACAGGTAGACATTTCTGTTTCATGTTTGATAGGTCTACAATACATTTTCATTTA
The DNA here is from genome assembly GCF_016432855.1 of Salvelinus namaycush. Classification (NCBI taxonomy): domain Eukaryota; kingdom Metazoa; phylum Chordata; class Actinopteri; order Salmoniformes; family Salmonidae; genus Salvelinus; species Salvelinus namaycush. The sequence goes on from NC_052334.1 coordinate 33,054,576, forward strand.
GCCATCCATTTGTTACCCTGCTCTGAGTGGGCGCGACGTTTATAGTGCACATGAACGTTCGCAAGACTCATGGGGTAGAAGTTCTGTTTATTTAATTCAATGTAACATTTCCTGTATTCATATTTCCCTGATTATGTCGGAGTTCCATGTGTCTGTGTCCTATATTCTAGACGATGTTGCTATAGTAGCCCCCGCGCCTCAGTGTGCATAGAAATAGGCTACGTGGCCTGCGCTCCACGCTTTGGAGTCAGAACGTTGAATAAGAGAACATTATTGTTCCATGTATGCATGGTGTTGAAATATCATTAGCACTCATTAAGTCGGATTAAAGACAAATGTACCATTGTAACAATGGATGTGGAAATTGCCTTTTATATTGTAGAATCAGTTTATTCGTTGTAATTGCCAATTGGGTAATTGTATGGTCCTGGGGGCCAAAGTAAGGCTGTATACTCTCCCCCTCTACCTGTGTCCGTTCAGATAGGACAGGTTAAGCCTGACACAGAGGTTATTTATTTTGGGCTGTTGCCCGTGTATATCCGTGAATATTTAGTAAATCTACTTGTATATTTTGGATAATATGACACTTTCACCATTGGATCACCAAGACCTGGAAATAAATCTACACTCAGCACTTCAACCTGCCCTGCCTTCTGCTGATTACAGGCCCTTACCACAGCAAGGTCTATATTTTACAATTACATAATCCAAAGGTGTTGAGGACAAAATAATGAAAAGGGCTGTCTGGTAGCCTCAATAAATAGACAAAGATTTGTATTTGAAGTCATTGCACGTATATCTTTTTTTTTACTGGACTTGAAAACTTCTGACTGGACTTAACTTGCTGTTAGAATGCACGACTTGGACTTGACTCCAGTCTTGACCTGTTCTACTTGGGACTCGACTTGAGACTCGGACCTTGTCCCACCTCTGCGGCCTTCTACCCCTGCGATGCGAGCTTAACATTTTCGTGACTTTGTCAGGCAACCCGTCTATAAGGTGTGTATGTGTTTGAGGGCTGGTGAGACGAGTGTATTATCTGTTCTGGGACCAGTCTGAATGGCCGTGTGTGGAAGGGTGGCCTCTCATTAGCCCTGCTCTCAGATCAGCTCTTTGAAGTGTGATGAAAGGGGACTGGCAGATGAAGTGTTGTGTATTCAGGGAAGATTCCCCCACCTACCACCCACCACACTGTACTAAGGTGTAAGTGAGAGACTATAAGCAGAGACACTTCAGCTACCACCCTTACCAGCATCAGTGATCACATCACAGCTAAGACTGCACAGTGCATGGGCCCTGGGCTTTAACGCATTGGTCTTTATGCAATCTGAGTTTCCTGATATGCCCCGTTGTCTAAATTGTGAGTTGTTGTACCACCCCATCCCCCAGACTGCAGGACCAAGGGTCAGTTCAACGCCCTGTCCTACCATTTCAGAGGGCGCAGGTCAGTGGATCAGAGCTCTGCAGAGAAGAAGCCTGCCAACAGCATACAGCAGAACATCAGGTAACTACTAATGCTACTTGCTTGGTACCTTGTCGTTCTCTGACTACATTAAGTTCCTTGGATGTGATAACCATTCTGCGTCATAGCTAACAACTGTGGTGACTAAAACCATTATAACTTACAAAGTTATGCTATAATAAGGTTGTGCTGAATTTTGGGATGTGTTTTCTTACATTCCAGCCCAGCTGAAGACGCTACTGAAAATCTTGTGAATGTCACCCTCACCTCACAACAAAGCACTGAACCCTCGCTGAATGACTTCCAAGACTTTGTCGTAGACATGCAGAAGACAATCACAAGTTTACGAAAGCAGGTGAGAGCAGTTGTATACTGCACACAGGCTACATCAGCTGGGTTTGTTCCTCACAACTTGAGTGTTACCCCAATTTCTTTCTGGCTGCTCAGCACGCATTCAAATAGCAACAACAGGTATTTTTGGGGTAGTGATTTGAGTGCTTATTTCCCTCCTTCCTTTACACTGCAAGTCCAGACATGTTCAGCTCAGGCTCTTACAGGTAGAACCCATACAGAACCGTGTAGAATCCAGACACTGTTCCAATATTATTATTAGCCTATTTTCAATATCCCCAGATTGAATGTGATATGCTGCCTGAGGGTAGATGATCATATAGCATGTAGCACACTGGGGTGGGATGAAGGGGAACTAACGGTGCTGTAGGCTAACATGGCTTTGATTAAGTCCTCAGCGGTATAGAGGATTTAAACAGACTGGGCCCTGAGTCCCAGCTTTGGCCCCTCTGTGTGCTGCCTAGGTCTTTCAATGCTAAGGGAAGGGTATTAATTGTAAGTCGATGGTTAAATAAATCTAGGTTGTTCGCGTGACTCGTATTACAGGAAAGACGTGGGCTGTGTGTGTGTACATGTGTGTGTACGTGCTTTGTGTGGCGCTCTGCTCTTCAGTTAGCTGAGAAAGATGGCATCACGGGCCTCATGGGGTGCATTACTAAAGCAGTAAGGCCAGAGGAGGTGTGGTATATGGCCAATATAACACGGCTAAGGGCTGTTCTTAGGGATGACGCAATGCGGAGTGCCTGGACACAGCCTTTAGCCGTGGTATAGTCTCCATATATCAGAAACCCCTGAGGAGCGTTATTGCTATTATAAACTGGTTACCAACGTAATTGGATCTGTAAAACTAAATGTTTTGTTATAGCCGTGGTATATGGTCTGATATACCATGGCTTTCAGCCAATCAGAATTCAGAACTCAAACCACCTAGTTTATAAAATAGTCTAACCTGGCTCTCCATACCTCCTTTTCTTCATCTCCATTTACCCCTCCTGTCCCTGTCTGTCTGTGCAGATTAAACGACTAGAAGCTCGTCTGAGTAAGACAGACTGCACTGATGCGGCGGGTCGTGAGCGATCGGACGGAGAGAGGTGGAAGAATGATCCATGTTCCACATGCGAGTGCAAAGTATGTACACACACACACACATACTGTATGTGTCCATACAGACCACACACACAAGTGCACACTACACACAGACTTGCACAACCACAGTCTATTCACCACCCACTCCTCAACAGGCACACAGTGCGATGTGTACAGTATATTCACTTTTCACATTCACACCCAGTTTATCAGGCCTGTTTGCCATTCGGGGCCTCTTCCCACACCTTTTTACACTGTCCGGAGTTGGGCTAGCTGATTAGTTTGACAGTGCCAGCACCACTCCGCTCAGCACCATGCCAGTGCCAGAATACACCTGTCCTGTTCTGTCCTTGTCTGGCGCCATTGGCCAGCATTACATCCTCTCTCTCTACCTTTTGGCAGTACCAACCTTCTGGCACGGCAGACCCATGTACAATATGTCACCTTTCTGCTTGACCAACTCATTTGATCTCTTTATCTCCATGACTCTCTCGTCTCTCACTGTTCTAACCGTTGGCAGAGGGGAAGGTCTCTCATGCCAAACCTGACGGTCCCCCTCTCTATTTCTCTCCCTCTTTCCCTCACTCTCTCTCCCTCTATCTCTTTTTTTCTTCCCTCACTCCAGGGTGCCCAGGTGACGTGTTTGGTGGAGTCGTGTCCGCCGGTGGAGTGCCAGGGGCCTGTGAAGCTAAAAGGAGCATGCTGCCCCGTGTGTCACAACCAGGGAGAGGGAGCGGCCAGCAACAGCCATACCCAGACAGGGAAACAGGCACCGGGTAGCCACCAGCATGTATAACGTCTCAGGGGCCACCGTGTAAACACACAGAGGGAGAGACCCTGATGGTGTGCTTACTTTACAGCCACCTGCACCCAATTGCCTCGTTTTTTAATCTTTTTTTTTTTACAAAAATCATAAATAATTTTTTTTTATTGATTTTGATTGTCATGTCTCCATGGCCAACTAACTGCTGGAGGCTTGGTTTCAAATCCACTGGCAACGGGAGAGCAGTCACTATTAATCTGCTTCCTTCTGGAACGATGAATGGCTGGATGAATAATTGGATGGATGGACAGATGGACAACCTCCCTTCCTGGCCCGGGGCCTCCCAAACAGGGCCTCAGATAGTCTCTGATCTGAAGTGTTACCCCACCACTGCATTTGAAGGCCCCACAAAATGGCTGAAACACATGTGTGGTGTGAAGAGGAGGGAATGGCACTGCAGCCGCGCAGGAAGGGGAAGTAGGTCGGCCATGTTGTCTCACAAAGCTTTCTCAGGTTAGAGATGCCGAAAAAAAACTGGTGCTATTTGTCCCCTTTATCTTAACGATTTAGTCACTAAAAACGTCAAAGTATTGTTTTTGTTTTGTTTGTTTTTTAACAATATGCAAAGCAACATATACACTCATTATGTGCCTTCTCATCTTTAAAAAAAAATCGCATTTGAGATAACATTTTTTTATTTGCTCGAAATACATTTTATGTACAAAATTACTTCCGCTTTTACAAAATGTTTATGGTGCTCTATAACATATTCTAAATACCGGTATGTATTTCTCCCTTTTGTATCACCTGCTTACATATGAAGATAATGTGAAGCCCTACAAAAACTTTTGTAATGCAAAGATGTCTACTGATTATTACCTTGTTATCACATCTGTCTCCAATGGCAACTGTTGGTGAACTAAATAACATCTGGTATTTAGATATGTTATCTCCTCAAGGCCATGTCAACACTTTTATCAACTTGAGGGATGTTGGTTGGAACTGCGGCTTGGGGTTGGGTTTGAGGCGGGATGTTCTCTTTTGGCCTAACCACTTCTTACTGGAAGGCATAATGCATTTTTATCTCTCAAGATGTAATGCTTTTTTCACACTCCCATGTTGTAAAAGCAGTGAAAAGCCATTTGTTACCACTGTAGAGATGTAGTAGTTTTTGTCCCGACATTTTCAGTTTGCCTAATCCCTCAGTGCCTACTGCAAACCTACCACAGCAGTATTCTCAGTCTTACCCCTAGTTGTCCCATCCACCCCTCTGTCCAGCATTAACCCATACTCAAACGTAGACATTGTAGGACTGCAGCCATACCACTTTACTTTAACTATCTGGTGCTCTCATAACCAAACCCACAGCTTTTCAGCTCCAGTTTACAGAAGGACGCTCACATACATGCATTCCTTTCCCATTCCCAAGCACTCAGTCAATATGATGTTGTAACCATTCTCCTCTGTGTGCTGGAGAGTGTGTGTGTGTGTGTGTGTGTGTGTGTGTGTGTGTGTGTGTGTGTGTGTGTGTGTGTGTGTGTGTGTGTGTGTGTGTGTGTGTGTGTGTGTGTGTGTGTGTGTGTGTGTGTGTGTGTGTGTGTGTGTGTGTGTGACCAATCATCCGTTCTTTCTGACGGCTCCTCGGAGCGTCTCTTTAGTGTTAACGCGGGTGATAAACCTCGCCTGGCTTTCATCTCTTAGGTTCCTGGGAGACGATGGAGATGGAGGTGACGTCATTTGGCCGGGTGTGCGAGGCGCAGACTTTGACCTCTCTGACCCCCACTTCTATCTAATGGAAGCCAGATGGGAGGGGAGGGGGAACGGGAGAGGATGCCAATCAAATATCTGGCGCTGCTTTATTTCTGGAGGCTGTCTATTGTTAGTAATCAGCCAACTGAGTGTGTCCCGCTGACAGACACACACACATACAGGCCCAAATACCAGTCACTCAGCCCCTTGTGCTGGTCCACTCTGCTCAAACAGTGATTCATAGTTATCTTCTGCATTATCTTTGTGTTGTCATGGTGATGTGCTCAGAATGTCCCAGAAATCCGATACAGTATGTACAGTATGCTGGAGGTGTTTGGGGTTTCTCCAAGAATGTCAAAGCAATCATGTGATGGTGGTGGAGCCTCATAGCAATGTTGGCACATTGGTATCAAACCACATGGATATTTCCTGCTTTTGTGTTGTAGACCTATACAGTTTCATCTCCTTCAGTGTTTAACCTTTTATTTTCTCCTCCCTGTCATTGCCTTTGCGGTACCATTGTTTTTACTCCTGCTCCAGTGTGTGTGTCTGTACAGTGTGTGTGTGAATGTGTATGCGTGAACTCCCAGGGTTTGGCTCCCTTTTTATTTTCATTCTAACCCCTCATCTTAGTGGTCTCTCTTTTGTTCCCCAAACCCACCACTGTCAACGGAATGCACTGCTCTACCAGACTGAACATGCTTCACCTACACTGTCCCAACGTCAGTGGTCAAAGTGGATACCTATCTGACAATTGTATTGTAAGTTTGCCAAAGAATTGTTTGCACTGTAATGTACGCCTCTACAATAATAATAATAATAAAAATAGGCCACATTTGAAATACACAACCACAATGTTTGTGTCTGGCCTGTTATTTCCCGAGTGGATGCTGCTTCTCCCTTTAGATATGTTTCCAAACAGTCTCCGTATGGGTAAACATGTACAATACTGCCTCGCGTAAAGAAGATTGATAATCGAGTTGTATGTCTTAAAACAGATGTGACCTGACCCAGTTTTTCCCCAATGCTCGCAATCCTGTACTGTTCTACTGTATATAGCCATTCCTCAGGGTCTGTTGTGATATGGATTTTAGACTTGAATGGACAACAAAAGTAAGTCGTGTTTAATGAATACTTGTTGTCGTGGAAACCCTATCCCCTGTGTGACTAAGGGAAATCTGTCTGTGGGTATCTGTGTTGTGGCATAGTGGAGTTAAACAGACCCATATGTACTGTGGGTTTACTAGTTGGAGAATGGCTGTGCTTCATTTCTCTCTAGATTGGTCTGTAGAATGATAGAAATGTTCTGTTTTGGGACCTACCAACGTCTTTGGTTACCTCATCTATAGGGACATTTGTTTTCCCTGACCAGCTTTACTCTTGTGTGGGAACGAACAATGCCTTTTGATACCTGATGTAATTATAGATTTAGTCACATCCTCATTGTAAATTGTTCCCCCTCCCTTTGTGTGGTGCACAGATGTGTTGTAAACAGACCAACAAGCATCAGAAAGCTTTGTTAACCAAACAGGAGACAGCTGGTGTTTACTGAATGACGTCTCTTCCATTGATCCTCAAACATTAGTACTGTTATGCATCATCATCATGCCATGGGTGCTTTTTGAATGTTTTTGTGAGGAAAAGCCTGTCTCAGATGTACCTCGGGTAAAAATGAACGGGATCTTTTCAACCAAAGTGTTCACTTGAAAGGACTTTTATTTTCAAGTAGGATGTCTGATGAAATGATTTATTGTAGCTCTTACAAAGATATCCCAACCATTGTCTCTGGATTATGTCTTCAGGAGTCTGTCCCTGGATTACCTTCTGAAACCCTGGAACAAATAGTCCTACACTACTGTTCAAAAGTTTGGGGTCACTTAGAAATGTCCTTGTTTTCCATGAAAACGTACATGAAATGAGTTGCAAAATTAATAGGAAATTTAGTCAAGACGTTGACAAGGTTATAAATAATGATTTTTAGTTGAAATAATAATTGTGTCCTTCAAACTTTGCTTTCGTCAAAGAATCCTCCATTTGCAGCAATTACAGCCTTGCAGACCTTTGGCATCCTAGTTGTCAATATGTTGAGGTAATCTGAAGAGATTTCACCCCATGCTTCCTGAAGTATCTCCCACAAGTTGGATTGGCTTGATGGGCACTTCTTATGTACCATACGGTCAAACTCAATGGTGTTGAGATCTGGTGACTGTGCTGGCCACTCCATTGTAGACAGAATACCAGCTGACTGCTTCTTCCCTAAATAGTTATTGCGTAGTTTGGAGCTGTGCTTTGGGTCATTGTCCTGTTGTAGGAGGAAATTGACTCCAATTAAGTGCCGTCCACAGGGTATGGCATGGCGTTGCAAAATGGAGTGATTGCCTTCCTTCTTCAAGATCCCTTTTACCCTGTACAAATCACCCACTTTGCCACCACCAAAGCACCCCCAGACCATCACATTGCCTCCACCATGCTTGACAGATGGCGCCAAGCAATCCTCTAGTATATTTTCATTTTTTCTGCGTCTCACGAATGTTCTTCTTTGTGATCCGAACACCTCAAACTTAGATTTGTTTGTCCATAACACTTTTTGCCAATCCTCCTCTGTCCAGTGTCTGTGTTATTTTGCCCATCTTAATCTTTTCTTTTTATTGGCCAGTCTGAGATATGGCTTTTTCTTTGCAACTACCTAGAAGGCCAGCATCCCGGAGTCGCCTCTTCACTGTTGACGTTGAGACTGGTGTTTAGAGGGTACTATTTAATGAAGCTGCCAGTTGAGGACTTGTGAGGCATCTGTTTCTCAAACTAGACACTCTAATGTACTTGTCCTCTTGCTCAGTTGTGCACAGGGGCCTCCCACTCCTTTTTCTATTCTGGTTAGAGCCAGTTTGCGCTGTTCTGTGAAGGGAGTAGTACACAGCGTTGTACGAGATCTTTAGTTTCTTGGCAATTTCTCACATGGAATAGCCTTCATTTCTCAGAACAAGAATAGACTGACGAGTTTCCGAAGAAAGTTATTTGTTTCTGGCCATTTTGAGCCTGTAATCGAACCCAAAAATGCTGATGCTCCAGATACTCAACTAGTCTAAAGAAGGCCAGATTTATTGCTTCTTCAATCAGCACAGCAGTTTTCAGCTGTGCTAACATAATTGCAAAAGGGTTTTCTAATGATTAATTAGCCTTTTAAAATGATAAACCTGGATTAGCTAACACAACGTGCCATTGGAACACAGGAGTGATGGTTGCTGATAATGGGCCTCTGTACGCCTATGTAGATATTCCATTAAAAATCTTCCGTTTCCAGCTACAATAGTCATATACAACATTAACAATGTCTACACCGTACATTATTTCTGATCAATTTGATGTTATTTTAAAGGACATTTCTAAGTGACCCCAAACTTTTGAACAGTAGTGTACATTGGGATTACAATTTATTCATAATGAGAAAGTAGTGAGTGAATGAAAAGTTCTCCATGATGCTGAACCATGACGGAGTATTAATCAAACAAGCTCCTGTCTTGACATGCAGCAGTCTGCTTGGTGTCCACTTCTGGCTTTTCTCTGAGGCTTGTCTGAACCGGGTGGCCCCTCTTTCTCCTCTCACTCCCTGTCTTTCTCTCCTTCTCCAATTGTCAATCTCTTTTTTTCTCTTTCCATTCCTCCTTCTTTCTCTCTATTCCTGACCGCTTGTCAGAGGGTCTCATCCTTGTCCTACCTCTGGTGGAAGCTCCTCTCGCAGTCAGGGAGACTGGAGGGAGGAATGTGAGGAAGGAAATTGGAGGTGGAAATGAGGTTTCCAGTGGCGGGCCAGATAAAAGGCCTCCTCTTCCCAGTCAGGAAAAGCTATTATCACCATAACAACATGGAATCACCACTCCACGGCCGGCCTGGGGTGACGTCCTCAGAGGTAGTCATCAGATAGGGAGAACCCTAGAGGGCATGTTGGAGGGAGGATTGGGGGTGTAGTCTTTCTCTCCCATTTCCCTTCATAGTCTATTCTTTCAGGTATCTCCTTGCTCCTTGCTCCTTGCTTGCACTGAAGCCTCTCTCCTGGCCGCTCAGCGTTGAGCGAAAGCCCAGTGTTGACTTTTGAGGGAAGCAAGAGGGTGGACGTGGTGTGATTATGTAAGTGAAGAAGTGCTGTAGGTGTTCCAGGTCCTCCTCCAGTCCAGACATAGGCAGACGGTGTGAAGCAGACAGACAGACCTACAGACCCTCCCCAACATGCAGCTGCACAGACCCTGGTCTCCACTGTCTCTACTCTACTTTCTTAGTCAATACCTGGAATTTCATTTGGAAGACTCTGTTTCTGTGTTGCATTCTCTCTGGCCAAGGTGGCAGTTTTCCCCCTCCCTCCCTCTCCCCTGGAACGTCAATTAAATTTTCTGACAAGATGAAAGGGAGAACTCTGGGTCCTGCTGTAAGCTTCAAAGAAGTGGGGTATATGATTGGTTGTCATCCAGTGGAAGCCTTTTTCAAAATGGCACGCAACCCTTCTGAAGTATGTACATGTATGTACAGTATAGGCAGTGGTGGAAAAAGTACCCAATTGTCATACTTGAGTAAAAGTAAAGATACCTTAATAGAAAATGACAACAGTAAAAGTGAAAGTCACCCCGTAAATACTACTTCAGTAAAAGTCTAAAAGTATTTGGTTTTAAATATACAGTACATTCGAAAAGTATTCAGACCCCTTGACCTTTTCCACATTTTGTTACTTTACAGCCTTATTCTAAAATGGATGAAATAGTTTTTTCCCTCATCAATCTACACACAATACCCCATAATGACAAAGCAAAAACGCTGTTTTTGCAAATGTTGTAAAAATAAAAAACTGAAATATCACATTTAAATAAGTATTCACACCCTTTACTCAGTACTTTGTTGAAGCACCTTTGGCAGCAATTACAGCCTCGAGCCTTTGTGGGTATGATAACACAAGCTTGGCACATCTGTATTTGGGGAGTTTCTCCCATTCTCTGCAGATCCTCTCAAGCTCAGTCAGGTTAGATGGAGAGCGTCGCTGCACAGCTATTATACTTTCCAAATGCACTGTACTTAAATATCAAAAGTACATGTAATTGCTAAAATATACTTTAAAAAAGCTAAAGTATGAATCATATCAAATTCCTTATATTAACCTACCAGACGGCACAATTTTATTTACGAATAGCCAGGGGCACACTCCCAACACTCAGACATCACGGAGCATTTGTATTTAGTGAGTCAACCAGAGAACCAGGCATGTTCTCTTGATAGCATGCTTTCAGAAAGTATTCATACCCCTTTACTTTTTCCAGATGTTGTTTTGTTACAGCCTGAATTTAAAATTGATTATTTAGATATTTTATTTTGTCACTGGCTGACACACAATAACCCATAATATCAAAGTGGATTTTTTTTTTTATGTGTAGAAATGTATTAAAAATGAAAAGCTGAAATGTCTTGAGTCCAGTGACAATTTTAGCAGGTACATTTTGGTGGGGCAAACCCCCAATTTGTTTTTAGACGCATGCCACAAAGACACTACACACCACTAAACAATATATTAATTGCACTATAATGGTGAAAAATGGTGCCCACAAACTGTTAGGGTCTACATAAAGCTGTCCCAACAGCAGAGCTTTCTTTTCAGCACCATGTAGTGAATCCTTACCACCGCTACAACTGGCTATCAGCGGAGCCTTGTCTGGCAGCAAAACAGTTAATTCAGCCTCATTTACTGCCTTTAAAAAAAACATAGCTAATATAGCTGACTTGCTTAAACAAATGTGGTTTCTACTGACAATTGAGGTGTACAAACTATGGCATAAGGGAACGATGAGCAGATAAGAGGAAATCCGTAATTTCGATTAAGACATTTATTGAGCTAGCTAAGTTGGATGTAGTCAATATAACAATTTGTTCAGCACTTTTGAAAAGTACAGTGACAGAATTCATTTTATGGGCCATTCTTACAGTGTTCTCCCTGTACACCAAGTCAGAACCGTAGGATAAATAAAGTGGGCGTATAAGCAGACAATGAAACCTCTTACAATATTCGATGACGACATTTCTCTAAAACAGGCTATAGGCTACATGTGCACCACCAAGTCAGAACAGTAGGCTAAGTTATGAGGGGAAAGGGACCAAATTATTCAGGTAAGGCACGAGCTACTAATAGCTTACTACACCACATACACGTTGTATTACTTTCTTAGCTACAGTATACATATCTCCTTGGCATATTACATCATTTTTGGACTGTTGTGCTGTGCTCACTTGAACAGGACGGTGGTGTGGCGGCCCTTCTTGTGGTCAAATTTTGTCATCAAATTCTGGCATTTTCTGGATTTATAATGCTAGCTAAGATTTTGAAGGTATGATGTTGACATGATCAATCCAATCAAAGCTATGGTAGATATAATGTGATATGACATTATTTTATCTGTGGCCAATGACCTTGAGCATTTTTGTATGGGCACTTCTAATGTAAGTCTATGGCAGCACCCAAGGGGCTTGAATCTTCGAGCTCTACCTGTAGATTTTGTGGCAACAGTTTCCCTGTAAGTGACAGAACACTGAGCCAATTACAGCGCAACTAGAGAACATTACCAACCCCTACGCTCTGTATTTTTTGCTGGCTGCCCCACCACCACAGAAAGTACTGAGCTATGCTGAAACGCCTGCATTTTGGAACTGCCTTACTCAAAAAAGCAAAAAAAGAGACCATGTTTGTATGCAGCTTTATTAACTCAATTATATATATTTTTTAATTGTTTGCAAACTGATATGGGATGCATATCAATGCCAATGCAAAACAGGCAACAAAAAAAGATATACAGTACCAGTCAAAAGTTTGGACACACCTACTCATTTATTTTTACTATCTTCTACATTGTAGAATAATAGTGAAGACATCAAAACTATGAAATCGCACATATGGAATCATGTAGTAAGCAAAAAAGTTCAATCAAAATATATTTATATTTGAGATTCTTCAACGTAGCCAATCTATGCCTTGATGACAGCTTTGCACACTCTTGGCATTCTCTCAACCAGCTTCACGAGGAATGCTTTTCCAACAGTGTTGAAGGAGGTCCCACATATGCTGAGCACTTGTTGGCTGCTTTTCCTTCACTCTGTGGTCCAACTCATCCCAAACCATCTCAATTGGGTTAAGGTCAGGTGATTGTAAGAGGCCAGGTCATCTGATGCAGCACTCCATCACTCTCCTTCTTGGTCAAATAGCCCTTACACAGCCTGGAGGTGTGTTGGGTCATTGTCCTGTTGAAAAACAAATTAATATCCCACTAAGCCCAAACCAGATGGGATGGCATATTACTGCAGAATGCTGTGGTAGCCATGCTGGTGAAGTGTGCCTTGAATTCTGAATAAATCACTGACAGTGTCAAGGGCAAATCACCCCCACGCCATCACAGCTCCTCCATGCTTCACGGTGAGAACCACACATGCCGAGATCATCCGTTCACCTACTCTGCTCTTAACAAAGACACGGCGGTTGGAACCAAAAATCTCAAATTTGGACTCATCAGACCAAAGAACATATTTCCACTGGTCTAATGTCCAAAGCAGACATTGAATATCCCTTTGAGTATGGTGAAGTTATTAATTACACTTTTGATGATGTATCAATACACTCGGTCACTGCAAAAAAACAGGTGTCCTTCCTTACTCAGTTGACATAGAGGAAGGAAACCACTAAGGGATTTCATCATGAGGCAAATCGTGACTTTAAAACAGTTACAGAGTTTAATGGCTCTGACAGGAGAACACTGAGGATGGATCAACTACATTGTAGTTACTCCACAATACTAACCTAATTGACAGAGTGAAAAGAAGGAAGCCTGTACAAAATAAAAATTCTTGAAAACATATACATCCTGTTTGCAACAAGGCACTAAAGTAATACTGCAAGAAATATAGCAAAGGAATTAACTTTTTGTCCTGAATACAATGTGTTATGTTTGTGACAAATCTAATACACATTACTGTAGTGGTGGCTGCATCGTGTTATGGTTATGCTTGTAATCGTTAAGGACTGGGAAGTTTTTCAGGATAAAAAAATAAACAGAATGGAGCTAATCACAGGCAAAATCCTAGAGGAAAACCTGGTTCAGTTTGCTTTCCACTAGACACTGGGAGAATAATTCACCGTTCAGTAGGACAATAACCTAAAACACAAGGCCAAATCTACACTGGAGTTGCTTACCAAGAAGACAGTGAATGTTCCTGGGTTGCCGATTTACAGTTTTGACTTAAATCTGCTTAAAAATCTATGGCAAGACCTGAAAATGGTTGTCTAGTAATGACCAACAACCAATATGACAAAGCTTGAAGAATTGGAAAAACATTTTTGGGCGAATGTTGCACAATCCAGGTGTTGAACACTCTTAGTGTCACGTTCCTGACCTGTTTTCTGTTGTTTTTGTATGTGTTTAGTTGGTCAGGGCGTGAGTTGGGGTGGGCATTCTATGTTATGTGTTTCTATGTTGGGTCAAATGTGTTGCCTGATATGGTTCTCAATTAGAGGCAGGTGTTTGACGTTTCCTCTGATTGAGAACCATATTAAGGTAGGCTGTTCTCACTGTTTGTTTGTGGGTGATTGTTGCTGTGTCTGTGTTTTGTTGCACCACACGGTACTGTCTCGTTCGTTCATTCATTTTTCCTGTTCGTGCGTTCTTCGTGATATTGTAGTTCTCATGTTCAGGTCTGTTTAACGTCGTTTGTTGTTTTGAAAATTGTTCAAGTGTCTTTCGTGTCAGTGTTCATCTTGTCTAATTAAATCATCATGTATTTATCACCCGCTGCGTCTTGGTCCACTCTCTCCCCGAAAGACGAACGTTACAGAATCACCCACCAAACCCGGACCAAGCAGCGTGGAGACGGGCAGCAGCGACAACAGCAGTGGTACAAGGAGGAATGGACATGGGAGGAGATTCTAGACGGAGAAGGACCCTGGGCAGAGCCAGAGGAGTGTCGCCGCCCCAAAGCGGAGCTGGAGGCATCAAAAGCGGAGAGGCGGCATTATGAGGCGCTAGCAAGGCAGAGCGGCTGAAAGCCCGAGAGGCTCACCCAAAAATTTCTTGGGGGGGGGGGGGCTAAAGGGGAGTGTGGCGAAGTCAGGTAGGAGACCTGCGCCAACTTCCCGGGCTTACCGTGGAGAGCGAGAGTACGGGCAGACACCGTGTTGTGCGGAAGAGCGCACGGAGTCTCCTGTACGTGTGCTTAGCCCGGTGCGGGTTATTCCACCTCCCCGCACCAGCCGGGCTAGAGTGAGCATTGAGCCAAGTGCCATGAAGCCGGCTCAACATATCTGGCCTCCAGTACGTCTCCTCGGGCCGGTGTACATGGCACCAGCCTTACAAATGGTGTCCCCGGTTCGCCAGCATAGCCCAGTGCGGGCTATTCCACCTCGCCGCACTGGCAGGGCTACGGGGACCATCAACCAGGTAAGGTTGGGCAGGCTCGGTGCTCACGAGCTCGTGTACTCCTTCACGGTCCGGTATATCCGGCGCCACCTTCCCGCCCCAGCCCAGTACCACCAGTGCCTACACCACGCACCAGGCTTCCAGTGCGTCTCCAGAGCCCTGTTCCTCCTCCACGCACTCTCCCTATGGTGCGTGTCTCCAGCCCAGTACCTCCAGTTCCGGCACCACGCACCAAGCCTCCTGTGCGTCTCCAGAGCCCTGTACGCACTGTTCCTTCTCCCCGCACTCGCCCTGAGGTGCGTGCCCTCAGCCCGGTACCTCCAGTTCCGGTACCACGCACCAGGCCTATAGTGCGCCTCGAGAGTCCAGTGTGCCCTGTTCCTGTTCCCCGCACTAGCCTTGAGGTGCGTGTCTCCAGTCCGGTAAAACCAGTTCCGGCACCACGCACCAGGCCTACTGTGCACCTCAGCAGGTCAGAGTCGGCCGTCTGCCCAACGCCGCCTGCACTGCTCGTCTGCCCAGCACCGTCTGAGCTGCCTGCCTGCCCAGTGCCGTCTGAGCCATCCGTCTGCCCAGCGCCGTCTGAGCCATCCGTCTGTCCCGAGCCATTAGAGCCGTCCGTCAGTCAGGAGCTGCCAGAGCCGTCCGTCAGTCAGGAGCTGCCAGAGCCGCCAGCCAGTCAGGAGCTGCCAGAGCCGCCAGCCAGTCAGGAGCTGCCAGAGCCGCCCTACAGTCATGAGCCGCCCTACAGTCATGAGCCGCCCTACAGTCATGAGCCGCCCTCCAGTCATGAGCCGCCCTCCAGTCATGAGCCGCCCTCCAGTCATGAGCCGCCCTCCAGTCATGAGCTGCACTCCAGTCATGAGCTGCCCTCCAGTCATGAGCTGCCCTCCAGTCATGAGCTGCCTTCCAGTCATGAGCTGCCTTCCAGTCATGAGCTGCCTTCCAGTCATGAGCTGCCCTACAGTCATGAGCTGCCCTACAGTCATGAGCTGCCCCTCTGTCCTGAGTTGCCCCTCTGTCCTGAGTTGCCCCTCTGTCCTGAGCTACCTCTCTGTCCTGAGCTACCTCTCTGTCCTGAGCTACCTCTCTGTCCTGAGCTACCTCCTAAATCATGTGGGGACCTTGGGGAGGATTCTTAGGCCAAGGTCGTGGGCGAGGGTCGCCACTCAAAGGACGCTAAGGAGGGGGACAAAGACAGTGGTGGAGTGGTGTCCTCGTCCACCGCCGGAGCCGCCACCGCGGACAGATGCCCACCCAGACCCTCCCCTTGAGTTTTAGGGGTGCGCCCGGAGTTCGCACCTTGAGGGGGGGGGTTCTGTCACGTTCCTGACCTGTTTTCTGTTGTTTTTGTATGTGTTTAGTTGGTCAGGGCGTGAGTTGGGGTGGGCATTCTATGTTATGTGTTTCTATGTTGGGTCAAATGTGTTGCCTGATATGGTTCTCAATTAGAGGCAGGTGTTTGACGTTTCCTCTGATTGAGAACCATATTAAGGTAGGCTGTTCTCACTGTTTGTTTGTGGGTGATTGTTGCTGTGTCTGTGTTTTGTTGCACCACACAGTACTGTCTCGTTCGTTCATTCGTTTTTCCTGTTCGTGCGTTCTTCGTGATATTGTAGTTCTCATGTTCAGGTCTGTTTAACGTCGTTTGTTGTTTTGAAAATTGTTCAAGTGTCTTTCGTGTCAGTGTTCGTCTTGTCTAATTAAATCATCATGTATTTATCACCCGCTGCGTCTTGGTCCACTCTCTCCCCGAAAGATGAACGTTACACTTAGATACTTACCCAAAAACACTCATATCTGTAATCGCTGGCAAAGGTGCTTCTACAAAGTATTGATTTAGGGGTGTGAATACTTATGTAAATTAGATATTTCAGTATTTCTTTTCAATAAATTTGCCCAAATTTCTAAAAACATGTTTTCACTTTGTCATTATGGAGTATTGTGTGTAGATAGGTGAGAAAAAAACATATATTTAATTCTTTTTTAATTCAGGCTGTAACACAACAAAATGCAGAGTAAGTCAAGGGGTATGAATACTTTCTGAAGGCACTGTATTTAACCATTTTCCTTTTCTGCTAAGCATTCAAAATGTACTGAGTACTTTTGGGTGTCAGGGAAAATGTATGGAGTAAAAAGTACCTTATTTTCTTTAGGAATGTAGTGAAGTAAAACTTTTCAAAAATTGAAGAAGTACAGATACCCCCCCCCCCCCCCAAAAAAACTATGTCGGTTTATGTCAGTGGGTTTATGTCAGTGGGTCTGCTTTTGCACAGAAAGTGGACTAGACGAGACTCGGGGGAGAGGAGCACTTGTTAGCGTTATATGGCTATGTACATTACTTTTTTTCCACTTCAGGCCTTGATTACATTTCCAGCTTTGTCACTCCTAATGTTAAAGTTACAGTAATTAGATTTACGTCTGAAACTGGAACCCAGAGAGAGTGCTACATCTGTTTCCTTCCCCCTGCCTCCCTCAGGATTTTAAGCCATATGAAAATGCCAACTATCTTTCCCTCGTCTATTAGCCCTAATTGCCTAAACAGAATATATCCTGTAAACCGAACTGCAAAAATGGGTCCGTTTTCAAGGAGGGGGAGTGTTCCGACATTAGATAAGATCATTCACTGAGCGATAGAGGTGATGGAGAGGAGGGAAAGATGTAGCGGTGGTGGGAGCTAGGAAAGGGGGAGGGCACCTAATCCCCTGAAGTAATTGTCGCCGTTAAAAACAAACCTAATCTTGTCTGAGGCGTGACTGTGACTGACTTGCCCTGCATTCCTCTGCAGACTCCAACAGGGCTCGGTCTGCACCAGTAATAATCTCCTGCCTTCCAGGTAGAGCTCCTAATAAGCTCTCCTTTCCTAGGCCTGAAATGGCCTAATAGGCTCAGCCATGGGAGGAAGGAGAGACTCCATAAAACACAGACAGAGAACCTCTCCCTTCTGCAGCCCCAAAGGGGACAGGTCTGTCTACAGTACAGTACATATCCTCTCATCTCCAATCTGACGAAATGTGAGATACTGGATGTATAAAGGAGATGTGGCTCTTTGTGGGAAATCTTGTGTTTTGAGGTGTGAGAATTGAAGAAAGGATGAGATTGCCAAAATTGTTTGGAAGTGTCTCAGTTATTCAAACTAGTGTGAAGCTTTGATAAAGGGAATTCAGTTGATGTGCAAACACACGTTCCCTGTCCAAGCGTGATCCCCTGCCAGGAGGCTTGTGTTGTCAGATGATCACTTATCAGACACAGAGTGTATTATTTGGGTTAGAGCGTGCCAGTAGACTAATACTGAAACTGTATCCTGTATCACCAACCCCTGGCTGCCAAACTCTGCAATATCACTAGAGTCAAGAAACATTGGGTCCAATCTTCTCCCACATGTTTTTCTATTGCAGCTCTCCTGTTGGCATCTCCAGTTTGCACTGATACTGATAACAGCAGGTGAAGATCAGTTCAGGAGATTAGCATGTGTGTGTGAGAGAGAGGTGTGTGTGTGACTGTGTGAGGGAGAGGTGTGTGTGACTGTGTGTGCCTCATTTCAAGATGGCTCCAAGGGATGGATTCTGCAGACTGGAAAAACACTCCTTCAGGAGATGACATCACTCCGAGGGTCAGGCAGGCTGATTTATGGTTGGCTGATGGTGCCTGGAAAAGGTAGCACACACACACACACAGTCGTCCATTTAAACACTGATCCAGGTTTCTCAGGTGGTCTTCACCCTCATTCCAAATTAAAGAGTTAAGTGCTAGGCTACATAAAACACTCATTCAGCTCAGCCCAAACGCTCACCTCTTGGACCACACTAGTTCGGAGCTGGTGTCAGTGAGGCATGGCTGCTTTTCCACATTTGCAACATGGGATAATTGGATGCATTTGTGTATTATGACAGAAATACCCCCTCCCCAACACATGCACACACACCTCCCCCAACATCTGGTGGTCCTTACCGTGGTCCTGGAACATCAGTGTGTTTACTGAAGCTGACTGTGGTTGACTGTCTCGTCGACAGTCCAGGGGAGCAGAGATTTATTTCATGCCGGAGAGTGAGAAGGCTCAGAAGGACTCTATTTTTGCAAGCCTGGTGGCGTCTGTTTGTACAGCCCATCTTTCTGTGGAAACATCTGCCTGCCTGCCAGTCTGCTAGCCAGACAGACACACACACAAACCTCTATCTCCCATCTACACGGAAACATAGGAAAAGACAAGCCCTCAGGCGTCCCATAGCTCATGGAGAAACGAAGGAGCACCGTGTCATGTCTGGCACATTTCACCCATACACCACATCCAAACAAACACACACTACTGCCAGACAAACACCTGGACAGGATGGGAACCCGGGAAGTGTGTATTGCCTCGGCTCTGCACTGTCCGCTTTCCACAGAGACGGCAGGTAGCCTAGAGGTTAGAGCGTTAGGCCAGTAACCAAAAGGTTGCTGATTCACATACCAGTGCTGATAAAATAAAATAAAATAAAATATATATATATATCTGTTCCTGTGCCCTTGAGCAAGGTCCTTAACTCTAATTGCACCATGGTGACCTTGCCTGTGACCCCACTCCCTGCAGTTGTCTCAGGAGGTAGTTGGGATATGCAAAAATAAAATGCATTTTCATTACACAATTGTGTGTAACAGGACAAATATAAGCACCTCCCAAATTATTACTATAAAAACAAGCGGGCAGAGTGTGCAAATGTCATGTTGGCTTGGAATGAGAACACATTCTCCTCTGCAGGATTGGTCTGGGACCCGAGCCAAGTCTAACAATTAGGCCATGCAGTTCCTGACCATCTGGTCTGGTGGGCTGGTTGTGTGTCTGAGGAAGACCCCCCTACCCTTCCTCTGTCGGTCAGACACATGCTTCACAAACTCACAAACACACACATACTCAATCACATCCGTATAGCACATACAGTAGATAAACACATACACACTTTGCACATGCATGATACACACCCTCTCTCTCTTTCTCACACACACTGGTGGGCCCCTCCTCATACTTATGCCTTAACAGTCACACAAATGGGGGTTTGAGAGCAGCGGTGAACACTGGGGGTTGCTGTAGCAGTAAAAACCCACAGGCCCATCAGTGCAGTCTGTCAGTGAGGCATCCTGGGGAATATAGATGAGTGACTGTACAGGCCTGAATCTGGTGCGCTGGAGCTGTGGAGTCAGAGGAATTATTATGTCATGAAATGCCAGATGTGTGTCTTAAAGTAGAGAGTGGTAAAGAGAGGAGTAGCCCCCTCATAAGGCAGTGACTAACTGTATACAGTGTTCTACTATTATTAAACATCCCCAAACATTTTCCCTACTTTCCAGCCCACGTTTTGTTATGGCACATCCTAGAAATGTGAGAAAAGTCATGTCTGCTTTTCTGTTTATCTAGATCGCTGGTCTCCTTCAGTCATCCTTTGAACAGCTATTGGCTTTACAGTTTTATACAATAAGTCTGGTCTTGTTACAGGATCAGTGTTGAGTACTTTGCTACAGAAGAGGCTGTAGCCACAGTGGCACCTAGCATGGCACCTAATACTACACAATTTTAGCCAGCCCATACCATAAGAGTGAGAGTGCTATGAGGAATCTAGCTGGAGGGGAGAGGGTCCCTGAATCATCCAGGAGAATAGCCTCTTACAGTGTGTCATTTAGGTGAATATAAGTGCCGGGTCATATATCACACTTCAGACCTAAAGCCAGGAAGCCAGGTGGAAAGTGACAGCAGGAACACACACACACACACACACACACACACACACACACACACACACACACACACACACACACACACACACACACACACACACACACACACACACACACACACACAGTATATGCTGTTCTTTGAACAAAGGCTAAAATCAGTATGACAGACAACTGAGTTACACTGGTAAACTCAGACACTGGTTTGGGGCTGCATTTCCACCTTTTAGGATCATGGAATACCACTGCTGATAAGGGGGGGGGGGGTATGGATTTGACCTGGCCGTGCCAAGGGGTACCGCGAAAGAGCAGGGTCTCCTTTTCCAGATAGCATTCTGAGGTATCAGTGAATGGATGGCATATCCTGACATCAGACATGCAGACGGAAGTATACTGTAAGCAAGCTGAAGCGTTGAACCGCTTCTTTGGTTGGGGCTAATTGTTACTGGGCATATTGAGTGGTGGTCTCTCTCTCTCTCTCAGCAGACAAAGGGCCAGTCTCACTGCTAGTATGTAAAAATATATATTTCCATTGCTGCGTAAATAAATACGCTGTCGTATTTTGATGTCTGGTGACTACCAGTGGCGGGTTTAGGAACTGCTCTTCAGTGCCATTACACTGGGCCCTTCCAGACACAACTCCAGCCTAGGGAAATGTTTGAATTCTTTAAAAGTGCATCCTTCCTTTTTCCCATTCTTGAGGTAAATCAGTACTACGAGGAATTAATCAGATATTCACAATGCTTTTGGGAGCAATTAAAGTTAAGTGCCTTGATCAAGGGCACATCGACAGATTTACATTTACATTTAGTCATTTAGCAGACGCTCTTATCCAGAGCGACTTACAGGAGTTTTAAGAGTGCATACATTTTATTACATTTTTTACATACTGAGACAAGGATATCCCTACCGGCCAAACCCTCCCTAACCCGGACGACGCTATGCCAATTGTGCGTCACCCCACGGACCTCCCGGTTGCGGCCGGCTGCGACAGAGCCTGGGCGCGAACCCAGCCCAGCCTGGGCGCGAACCCAGAGACTCTGGTGGCGCAGCTAGCACTGCGATGCAGTGCCCTAGACCACTGCGCCACCCGGGAGGCAGATTATTCACCTAGTGCTCTTAACCACTAGGCTACCTGCCGCTTATAGGGCTCTGGTCAAAAGTAGTGCACTTAAAAGTTTTTACCACCTTGTGGCAAAACATTTTAGTGGGCCCCCTCTTGACAGTGGAGAGAAACATTTTGCAGTTGTATTGCTAATTTCCTGCAATTCTACTGATTTATGCCATGTTGATATGATCTGAGTGAGAATGACCAACAAAATCAATGTGGGCCCCTTGGAGGTCAGGGCCCTTGGTCACATGCCCTGTGTGCCCGGTTGGTATTCTGTAGCCAGATAGCTGGCTAGACTAACTACAAATCTAACAATTGTTAGCTGACATGGCTAATTGAGTGACTATCAGTGACAGACATAACAAGAGAAAAACGAATTACACACACATTTTGAAATTGCACTTGGTGTATTCTTACTCTCAATTAGTAAGTTGAGACCCCACTGAGTTCCTATTTTTTTATGTTTTGGGTTGGGGTGCCCTAGTGGCCGGGGGCCCTAAGCGACCGTTTATGTCGCTTAGGGCTGGAACTGGCCCTGTTCACAAGTGCATATTGGAAAAGAGGATGTATGCGGTCGATGTGAAATATGGCATATGCATTGCCTACTTTTATTTATTTCTGTTTTGTTTCTTTGGCATGCGGCCCTGGTACTGGTAGGCACTGGTGATGTCATTGGCTTAACAGGAACATTGCCAAGAAGTCGATCAATTGGTGAGTGACTTTACCAATGTAAGTATTACAAATGTAACAATGTGAGGATTCCCCCTGCTAGTGGTGTTATTACCATTTCACATGTACAGCCATTTGAGGTAGATCTCTCCTGCACCCATCCCCCACTCCTGGTGTGGTGCCTAAACTCGTCCACAAGCTAATTGCAGATAGCCTGGAATAACAACGAATCAAATCTGACTTACCGTATGGCCTTGGGCAGTCCTGGAGCAGTGTTTAAGAGATCGGCCCCTTACATGGAACTTTCTGGTGAGCTCCATCTGCCAATCAGGGGAAGTGATCTGGCCCTTCCAGGATGCCAGGGGCCGAACCGTAGATCTCAAACTTCACTGATCATCCACAGTTCCCGGCTGTAGCCCAGAGAGTCATCGGCTGGATTGTCATCCTCTGAGCAGCTCTCATTCTTTTGGTTAGTTTGGTAATTTGTCCAATGGAGTGCATATTCAAATGTGAGTGTGGCATTGTTGTTTTGGGGTTGAGTTCTTAGGCCTACTGTTGTGCACTACCTTTACACAGTGCATTGTTTATTGGGCTACAGTAGGCTATTGTGGTTGTTTCTCGAGCCTAATGTGCTATTGTTAGTGTATTTATCATGTCATTTAATCATACTCATAGCCTACATAAATAACCTACTACCTCCCTGGTTGAGAAGGAACACTGTTGCTGAAAAGGTTGTAAGGATGGGAAACATGAGTGGAAACCTTAACATCACTGGCATGGATGTGGCCGAGCTCACTTCCTTCCACTTCAGAAGAACCATTGTCTCATACTTTTGTGGTATCTTTCTCCTGACCCTCGTGCGCTTGTCGTGCTCCTGCAGGAACCAAGCGGTGATAGGAGTTGGACATGCGGTGCTAATAATAATAATAAATAATGACCGTGTCTTTACCTATTATGGTGAATAAAATGTTTACTACTCAAAACGTTGTCAGATAGTCCTATGTTCTGGTAATTAGGCTATATGAGCTGGCTAGATAAATACATCCATTATTACGCCCAATTCGTTTATGCAGGACCTAAGAAACATTATAAGACTAATACCATTTATTTTTTAAAGAATAGAATAGCATATTTTTGGTTTAATTATGTTCCGCCCATGGCTGCACATTGCAAATTAATTTGTTAATTAATGCCAGACTCAATAAGTCCCAAATAAAACTGGTTTCATATCTCGAAATGTATGAATTTGATGAAAGATGAATTTGCCACTTTAATCACTTCAAAGTGATACAAATGAAGGTTTTGTGAATTATAAGTACAGCAGCGTTTGATAATTTCTCTCGTCCCTCTCCATCCAGGACCATAGCAACATATTAACTTCTAGTTCCTCCCAAACCCGGATCCGGGAGCACCCCCACCAGTAAAAAAGCTGACTAGCATAGCCTAGCATAGCGTCACAAGTAAATACTAGCATCTAAATATCATTAAATCACAAGTCCAAGACACCAGATGAAAGATACACTTCTTGTGAATCTAGCCACCATTTCTGATTTTTAAAATGTTTTACAGGGAAGACACAATATGTAAATCTATTAGCTAACCACGTTAGCAAAAGACACAATTTTTCTTACTCCACCATTTTTTCACTCCATCAGTAGCTATCACCAATTCGACCAAATAAAGATATAAATAGCCACTAACCAAGAAAAAACTACATCAGATGACAGTCTGATAACATATTTATTGTATAGCATATGTTTTGTTAGAAAAATGTGCATATTTCAGGTATAAATCATAGTTTACCATTGCAGCCACCATCACAACTCGACTAGAATAACTACAGAGAGCAACGTGTATTACCTAATTACTCATCATAAAACATTTCTTAAAAATACACAGCGTACAGCAATTGAAAGACACAGATCTTGTGAATCCAGACAATATTTCAGATTTTCTAAGTGTTTTACAGCGAAAACACAATATATCGTTATATTAGCATACCACATGTGCAAACATTACCCCAGCATTGATTCAAGGCAAAAAGAGCGATAAAGTTATCGCCACCAAAATATATAAATGTTTTCACTAACCTTCTCAGAATTCTTCAGATGACAGTCCTGTAACATCATATTACACAATACATATAGAGTTTGTTCGAAAATGTGCATATTTAGCGGCACAAATCGTGCTTATACAATGAAAATAGTGTCCAACTAGTCAAGCAATCTGTCCGGCGCCATCTTGGAAAGACACCTATTTTTATCGAAAACTATTCATAAACTTGACTAAAAAAATACAGGTTGGACAGCAATTGAAAGACAAATTAGTTCTTAATGCAATCGCTGAATTACATTTTTAAAATTAACCTTACTGCGCAATACAGGGTGCGCTAAAGCGAAGCTACCCAAAAATTAATGGCGGCTTATGCATTTAACATTTTTCAACAGAACAACGATTTATCAGCATAAATAGTTCTTACTATTAGCTGAGCTTCCATCAGAATCTTGGGCAAGGTGTCCTTTCTCCAGAACCATCGTCTTTTGGTCGAAAGATGTCCTCTTGTCCTGTCGAAATGGCCACTAACGTTCGGCATGTACCGGAAAAGTGTCCAACTCTTGAAAGTGCGTCACAAAGAAATGCCAGAAAATCGCAATAAACTGATATAAATTGCTATAAGTGGTTTAAATTAACTACCTTATGATGTCTTTAACACCTATAACGAATAAAAACATGACCGGAGATATAGAACTGGCTAAACCAAAGCTTGGAAGGAGGCCAGTCCGACGTCCATTCTGCGTCGAGCGCACGGTTGAAAAGAAAGGTACTTCCGCTCCAGGGTCTTATATAAGGTCCCAGATTGCGCAATCGACTCCATTCAAATTGTCACCACTTACTGACATCTAGAGGAAGGCGTATGCAGTGTTTGTAGCCCCACAGCGTTCACAGGGACTTATAAACTGACCTGGGAACAGAGGCCGAGATTTCTGAAATCTCACTCCCTGGCAGGAAAAGTGCTGCAGAATGAGTTCTGTTTCACTCAGAGACATAATTCAAACGGTTTTAAAAACTAGAGAGTGTTTTCTATCCAATAGTAATAATAATATGCATATTGTACGAGCAAGAATTGAGTACGAGGCAGTTTAATTTGGGGACCAATTTTTCCAAGATCGAAATAGCACTCAAGAGGCTCAAGAGGTTTAACAATACATATCTAGCTATATCCCTCTCAACATAAACGAGACTCGTGAAATTAGAATTAAGTGATGCAGAATAAATGTGTAATTTAGCTGACAAATGGATGTCGTAATTGTTAATAATATTGGCTCCTGCCTGTCTGTGCGAAATCTGATGATACGCAGGAGCACAGATTTGAAAACACTGGTGGGCCTGTCGTTACAAAATTGCTTTGATGTTGCTACCTTGAGTTTTTGAATTAAAAATTTAATTTAGGGGGATTTTTATTAAGCACGGCATTCACTTGCTAGATGGCCCATATATCAGACTTCTAAGCATGACCAGTGTCAGCAGCATGCTGGACACTATGGATAATAATCACGAAAGCCAGCTCTGTCTACTGGTAAGTGAGGAAAGCTAGCTAGCAAATTTAGCTGGCTAGCAAACAGATATATCTACACACGATTGCTTGCAAATGTGTATATCCTACCAGCGGTTGATTAGCCTACAGCCAAATAAACATTCAGGCACTTGCGAGCTGGCTAACGTAATTGTTGTCCTCATGGATGTAGTCGAGTTTACTAGTGCAACCTTTTGATGGCAAATTTATTCAACCCAATAACGTAAACTCACCCCATTCCGTACAAATGTGCGTAACCGCGACATTCAAACGAGGCTACAAAGAAAACTAATGGGACTGTAGCGACTATGTTGACTTCAAAATCGGGGGTGTGAACTAGGTTTCTATTCATGCGTTGATCGACATGGTAATGGCTCTATAGTATTGGAGAAAAGTTGAAAAAAACTGACCCTCCGTTACATCTTGACGTGTCATGTCGTAACGTACAGTACGTATAAAGCAACTATTTCTGTCTTACAATCTCTCTCCACCAGGTGTAGCACTTCTCTCATCGTTTAAAAACAAGAAATGGACAGTGATGGGGTAAGGGTGGATACCTAGTCATTTTTTTCGTCATCATTGCATGCATCATCATTCTCAAAGCCGCTGTTTACTTCTAAGATCACTTTAGCACCGCCCTAAAAACCCGATTCAAATTCGACACAAACTTTCAAATAGGTATGTAATGACACATTATATAAACTCTTTATAGTGTTTTATTTACATTTTAGAGGCGATAAGGTGATAAGTTGGACAGATCGAGTGAAAAAAGCAATTTTCCCACACGTCATCTGTCCTTCTCACTACCACACATTAGTTTCGCTTCCCCACCCGCCATTTTTAAAAAGACCCGACATGGCTCATTGCCTGCTTGAATTATGCAGAAACGGGCAGTGTTTAGGTCATGTAATCGATTTTGTTGGAAAGGGGAGAAATTGTGCTTTACAATGGTATTGACATTACAGTTGATCTGGAAGTATTACGTTTTTGGGGCGCTAAAATAAGGGCAATTGTACGGACCAAGGCGATGTACGAGTTTACGTTAGTTGCTGAGGATCGACATATTCAGGCAAGTGTTTGAGCTGCAAGAGATCAAGCAGATAGTGACGCTACTGGTGCACGGCAATAGGCGGCCTATATTATTGTTGAACTTGTCTAGCTATGTACATTTGAATTACATTTTACTGCTGTAACATTCAAAGCAGACTAAACATGTAAATTGTAATTTTCAAACAGTAGAGTAACTTACATGCTTGTTGTAGGCTACGAGCAAACTTGAACACTAGCTGTCTGATAGGCTACTGACTGATCTAAGCCCGGGTGGTAGCCTGGCGGCCGCTTGAGAACTCTCAGAGCACATTATTAAGTCTTGCCTGGGTTTGTTTATATTAAGTCTTGTTTGGGTTTGTTTTGTGCCCGACAGTTTGATATTTCATCGTCACAAATAATCACCAATACGTAAATGAGACTTACTGGGTCTGGCAGGATACACACTTACGCGCTAACCAAACCGCTTGCCGCCTTTGCGGTCATGTTGATTTTGTACCCCCACACCAGACTAGATCAGGAAACACAGGTTGAAATATCAAAACAAAGTCTGAACCAATTATATTAATTTGGGAACAGGTCGAAAAGCATTAAGCATTTTTGGCAATTTAGCTAGCTAGCTTGTTGTTACTAGATAATTTGTCCTGGGATATAAACATTGGGTTGTTATTTTACCTGAAATGCACAAGGTCCTCTACTCCCACAATTAATCCACAGATAAAACAGTAAACCAAATTCGTTTTTCATCATCTCTCCTCCTTCCTTCAGGCCCAAAGCAAATTAACCTGTTAGGCGGGCTGGCCCGATATCGGTACACCTATGACAACATCCAGCTCAAAGTGCAGGGCGCGAAATTCAAAAAAATATTTTTTTTAAATATTTAACTTTCACACATTAACAAGTCCAATACAGCATATGAAAGGTACACATCTTGTGAATCAAGCCAACATGTCCGATTTTTAAAATGTTTTACAGGGAAGACAAAATATGTAAATCTATTAGCTAACCACGTTAGCAAAAGACACCACTTTTCTAACTCCATCAGTTTCTTACTCCATCAGGTGCTATCACAAATTCGACCAAATAAAGATATAAATAGCCACTAACCAAGAAAAAACTTCATCAGATGCCAGTCTGATAACATATTTATTGTATAGCATAGGTTTTGTTAGAAAAATGTGCATATTTCAGGTATAAATCATAGTTTGCCATTGCAGCCACCATCACAAATCTCACCAAAGCGACTAGAATTACTACAGAGAGCAACGTGTATTACCAATTTACTCATCATAAAACATTTCTTAAAAATACACAGCGCATAGCAATGGAAAGACACAGATCTTGTGAATTCAGACAACATTTCAGATTTTCTAAGTGTTTTACAGCGAAAACACAATAAATCGTTATATTAGCATACCACATGTGCAAACGTTACCCGAGCATTGATTCAAGCCAAAGAGAGCGATAACGTTATCATCGCCAAAATATATTAATTTTTTCACTAACCTTCTCAGAATTCTTCCGATGACACTCCTGTAACATCATATTACAACATACATATAGAGTTTGTTCGAAAATGTGCATATTTAGCCACAAAAAAACGTGGTTATACAATGAGAATAGTAGCCAAACTGGGCCGAAAATGTCGGGCGCCATATTGGACAGTGATCTAGTCTAATGAATAACTAATCATAAACTTTACTAAAAAATACAGGGTGGACAGCTATCGAAAGACAAATTAGTTCTTAATGCAATCGCTGAATTACATTTCTAAAATTATCCTTACTGTGCAATACAGGGTTCGCCAAGCGAAGCTACACAAAAAAAAATGCCGATATATGCGTTTAACATTTTTCAACAGAACAACGATTTATCATCATAAATAGTTCTTACTATGAGCTGATCTTCCATCAGAATCTTGGGCAATGTATCCTTTCTCCGGTCTAATCGTCTTTTGGTCGAAAGATGTCCTCTTGCCCTGTCGAAATGGCCACTAACGTTCGGCATGTACTGGAAACGTGCCCAGCCGTTCAAAGTGCTTCACAAAGAAATGCCTCAAAATCGCACTAAACGGATATAAATTGCTATAAAACGGTTTAAATTAACTACCTTATGATGTTTTTAACACCTATAACGAGTAAAAACATGACCGGCGATATAGAAGTGGCTAAACCAAAGCTTGGAAAGAGAGCCAGTCCGACGTCCATCGTGCGTCAGGCGCAGGAAGAAAAGAAAGCTACTTCCGCCTTGTGGTCTTTTATACAGGCCCTGATTGCGCAATCGACTCCATTCAAATTGTCACCTCTTACTGACATCTAGAGGAAGGCGTAGGCAGTGTTTGTATCCTCATAGCATTTACAGGGACCTTAAAACTGACCTGGGACCAGGGGCCAAGATTTCTGAAATCTCACTCCCTGTCAGGAAAAGTGCTGTAGAATGAGTTCTGTTTCACTCAGAGACATAATTCCAACGGTTATAGAAACTAGAGAGTGTTTTCTATCCAATAATACTAATAATATGCATATTGTACGAGCAAGAATTGAGTACGAGGCCGTTTGAAATGGGCACGATTTAACCTGTCTAGGACTGGGGTGCCGCTAGCGGCACTCCTCCCACATTCCACTGAAAAGGCAGAGCGCGAAATTAAAAAAAAATATTTTTTTAAAATATTTAACTTTCACACATTAACAAGTCCAATACAGCTAATGAAAGATACAGATCGTGTGAATCCAGCCAACATGTCCGATTTTTAAAATGTTTTACAGGGAAGACACAATATGTAAATCTATTAGCTAAACACATTAGCATAAGACACCATCTTTTCTTTGTCCACCAACACCAGTAGCTATCACCAATTCGGCTAAACTAAGATATTGATAGCCACTAACCAAGAAAAAACCTCATCAGATGACAGTCTGATAACATATTTATGGTATAGGATAGGTTTTGTTAGAAAAATGTGCATATTTCAGGTAGATATCATAGTTTACAATTGCACCCACCGTCACAAATGGACTAGAATAAATACATAGAGCAACGTGTTTACCTAATTACTAATCATCAAACATTTCGTAAAAATACACAGCATACACTAATCGAAAGACACAGATCCTGTGAATACAGACAATATTTCAGATTTTCTAAGTGTCTTACAGCGAAAACACAATAAATCGTTATATTAGCATAGCACATGTGCAAACATTACCCCAGCATTGATTCTAGCCAAAGAGAGCGATAACGTAAACATCGCCAAAATATATTAATTTTTTCACTAACCTTCTCAGAATTCTTCAGATGACACTCCTGTAACATCACATTACAACATACATATACAGTTTGTTCGAAAATGTGCATATTTAGCCACCAAAATCATGGTTAGACAATGAGAAAAGTAGCCCAGCTGGTCAGAAAATGTCGTGCGCCATATTAGACAGTGATCTAGTCGTATACATAAATACTCATAAACGTGACTAAAAAATATAGGGTGGACAGCGATTGATAGACAATTTAATTCTTAATACAATTGCTGATTTACATTTTTTAAATTATCCTTACTTTTCAATACAGTTTGCGCCAAGCGAAGCTACGTCTAACAAGATGGCGTCATAAGCCATTAACATTTTTCGACAGAAACACGATTTATCATAATAAATTGTTCCTACTTTGAGCTGTTCTTCCATCAGAATCTTGGGCAAAGAATCCTTTCTTGGGTCTAATCGTCTTTTGGTCGAAAGCTGTCCTCTTGCCATGTGGAAATGCCCACTGCGTTCAGCATGAACTGGAAACGTGCCCGGCGCTTCAAAGTGTCTCAGAAATAAATGTCCCAAAATCGCACTAAACGGATATAAATTGCTATAAAACGGTTTAAATTAACTACCTTATGATGTTTTTAACTCCTATAACGAGTAAAAATATGACCGGAGAAATATTACTGGCTACACTAATGCTTGGAAAAAGAGCAGGTCGGTGTCCACCGCGCGTCCGGCGCATCTGGAAAAGAGTTCCTACCTACACGTTTTTTTCTTTTATACTGGCTGTGATTGCGCAATCGACACCATTCAAAGCGTCATCACGTAAAGGCATCCAGGGGAAGACGTAAGCAGTGTCCGTATACTCATAGCAATAACAGTGGCCTTTAAACTGACTCCAGATCAGGGGCCAAAATGTGTGAAATCTGACTCCATGTCAGGGAAATTGCTGTAGAATGAGTTCTGTTCCACTCAGAGACAAAATTTCAACGGCTATAGAAACTAGAGACTGTTTTCTATCCAATAATAATAATAATATGCATATTGTACGAGCAAGAATTGAGTAGGAAGCCGTTTAAAAATTACACGATTTCCAGAAAAAGTGACAACAGCACCCCCTATCCCAATGAAGTTAACTGGCTACTCAATACTGCCCCTTGCAGCCATAAGAAGTTAATAAAATTTTCCGAACACTATTTTCTTAAAACTGCATTGTTGGGTAAGGGCTTGTAAGTAAGCATTTCACCGTAAGGTCTACCTACACCTGTTGTATTCAGCAATTTAATTGATTTGATTTACTAGGGGGTAACTAGCCCACCCTAAGAACAATGTCTAATTGCTGACACAAAAAAGCAATGTTTGGGGGGAAAAATGGTATGTGGAGGAAGGTCATGCTTAGGCGAATACGCTATAAAGGGAAATAAATGGCTGCAGTTTTTAGCTATTTTATGAAATTTTGTTTTTAGAGAAGGGGTGTTTTGTTTTTTTAAGTACCGGGTAAGTAACAACAAAGAAAATGTATGTACAGGTGAGATAAAAAAAAATGGGGGCCATTTTTCCCGGTAGAAGATTATGGCATACGGTTTCCCACAAGTGTGTTAAAATTAATTTGATCCGTTTTATTTAGAAATTATTTAGTATGTAACACTTAAAAGCGAAGTCTAGTTGCTAAGTCTAGTTTAATTATATGGGGGTAATGGTGTTGCACATGTGACTATTAGTATCCACACTATGAGGAGACTTGATGTAAAGTCCCTCTTTTTTATCTCACCTGTACATACATTTTCTTTGTTGTTTCTTTTCCATAGAATCCGTTATGTACAATTGCACTAAATATTATAGGAATAATGCAATATTTTAAAGCAGTCTTTAAAATGACATTCAGGAGCAAAAGGTTTTCAATAGTTGTTTTTAATTAATAAAAAAAAATATTTGTTGGATATAATATTGTCACGCCCTGACCATAGAGAGCTGCTTATTCTCTATGTTGGTTGGGGCGTGACAGTGACTAGGGTGGGTTATCTAGGTGAATAATGATCTATGTTGGCCTGGTATGGTTCCCAATCAGTTTATCGTTGTCTCTGATTGGGGATCATATTTAGGCAGCCATTTCCCCATTGTGCTTTGTGGGATCTTGACTATGTATAGTTGCCTGTTAGCACTATTGTTAGCTTCACGTTTCGTTTTGAGATTTTTTGTTTTGCTGTCAGTTTCACCTAGTAATAAAAAGATGTGGAACCCAGATCACGCTGCGCTTTGGTCCACTCATTATAACGATCGTGACACTAATACAATTAAATAACATTGGAATATAACATTTAATAACAATAAATCATAACTTAACTAATTCAGTGTAACATTGATGTTGCAACTATTATGCTCTACTATTTTGCAATTCTAATTTGTACATAGGTCACAAATCAAGCTATCCCCAGTAAAATTGGAGTACAACTCATGAGCCCACCTAATCCAGCCCCCACCTGTGACTGAAAACAGCTCCTCACAGAGAAGACACTCCGCATCCCCTTCTTTAGTGGCTGATGTGGCTTATTCTACTGATGTTGATGTTTCTACTTCTTGTTTATGTCAGTACCGCCGCAGACTCTGCCTTCCTCGGCCTCGGGGACAACTCCAATAGAACTGCTGCAGCTGGTGGTTGTTGTTGGTTTAAGCAAAAAACAAACAAACAACAAGAACACATGTGTATTGGTACAATAAACACTTCTAATCACTATATGCAAATATATACACCCCCCAAATAAAAAAAATAAAAAAATCGTACCAACATTTGGAGCAAGGGTAGGCTGCAGGGTGGAGGTTGTGGGGGAAGTAGATGTGGTGGAGGTAGAGGTAGAGCTAGTGATGGCGGCGGTAGAGCTGGTGGCCGTATCGGCAGAGGTGGCAGCGGCGGCGGTAGAGCACTGTGGTTGAATGGGTTCTTTGCACTGAAAATAAACAACAAAAACAATACATTGGTGTTAGTACAATAAACACGTTCTACCAAGTACATGCTGCCTCTGCTACTTTTCCTTCATTTATTTTCATTTCATTTCATTCATCCCACTGGCCCGGAAGGCCTCCACTCCTCTCTCCACACTGGCCACCTTGTTATAGGCCTTTGCGAAGAAACCAACCATTTGGTATATACCTATCCTTTTCCCAGGATGGGTCGTCATCCACTGATCTGCTTCCCTGTTGGAAAAGGCCTTCAGACCCTTGGAGACGGTACGGTCTAATGGCTGCATCTTGTGGCTGCAGTGAGGTGACAGAGTGATCCCTGGCCTCTTGCTGTAAGAACAGCCTCCAGGGTCTTATGGGAGTGGTGCCCATCGAGGATGTGGGGTTCCTCAGGGATGCAACCAACACTGTAGGCGAAGTGGTGGAGCCAGTTGACAAAGATGGTACTGTCGACCCAACCTTGAGTCATTCACCCTTCCAACGGACCCTGGAGGTGCTCCAAACCGCAAGCTGTTTGTTCATCCTCTTCCGGGGGAAGATGAAGAGGGGCAGTACATACTGTCCCGCTGCACTGATATCACAAATTACTGTGACTGTGAAGCCCCTCTCTGCGCTGGTCATCCGTGCAACCTGCTGTTCCGAAAGGAATGTTAATCAAATAAAACAATTGACAGATCTTTTACCTAATGGTGGCGCTCTAAACATGCGCAAATTCCTATTGGAACACAGTCATTTTAATAGTGCAGGGCATGTGCAACGTACCCTACCTTCATGTTTTGTCTTACAGGAATTATATACATATGAGTAGAAAGCTGAAGTCTCTACCTATCCTCTGTCTGATTCCCAGTTCGTCCACTAGATGGAGGTAGGAGATCACATGACTTCTCTTGGCCACTTGAAATCAGTTGCATCTGGTTTGGGTAGTGAGTCACTATGGCTGAACGGATTTTCAACCCCCCAAACTCAGGCCCTGTACTGGGCCCAAAACAACCACTCAGAGTTTAACAGGTACTTTACACCACTGACTGTGTATATATATTACCTTATGAGTAATGGAATAATGAATGAATTACTGTCTCAAATGTTGTAATATTGTTACAGTTACTTTTTCAAGTAACCAGTATTTTACTTTCAGGCGCACATCTCTACGGGCTTGTTATATATCTTTTTCAAAGCCTTGTCTCATGCTAATGTTATTCATGCTGTAGGCTAACTTAAAGCTGAAAATCTAAAAAATATTGAAACTGTGTTCTTACACTGCTTAACCTTTTTCCTATTTTTAGTTAGTCGAGAAGAGAAAAACATTTCAGTCAAATGCAAACTCTGCAAAGGCAGCATTGATCTCTTTGTCTAGAAACACCACATCAAACCTGAAAAAGCATCTGGTGGTCGTCCACAAATGCACGAAGCTGGTAGCGAAAGTTCCAGAAATGCGTGAAAGAGAAATCTATACACATTATGGAAATTTACAAAGACGCATAAATAATATTTTGAGTGTTCTAATGAAATGTACATTTAGACAATCAACATTTCTGATAAATACAATTCAAAATGGCAAGAATGTGAGGGAGTAGGGAGACTCCCCTTGCAGGTTTTGAACCCAGGCCACCAGCATCAATGTCCCAATAAGGTCTATTTCTAAGGCATGTGCTTATTGGGCCAGGGATGCAACCAACACTGTGTAGTTAGGCCCTGTCCAGAAGAAACCCTAACCCCTCATCCTTACGCACTTG
Source organism: Salvelinus namaycush (assembly GCF_016432855.1). Classification (NCBI taxonomy): domain Eukaryota; kingdom Metazoa; phylum Chordata; class Actinopteri; order Salmoniformes; family Salmonidae; genus Salvelinus; species Salvelinus namaycush. Next base: position 33,089,464 of record NC_052334.1, read on the forward strand.
TGTAGATTTGAAACAACTTTGATAGGTGTAAGCAATAGTGTGAAAGCAAGTTGAAGTAAAACATTTTTATTAATCATAGGGATTCAGGAGTATCATTAAAACAGGTTAATATGCCCCACCAACATTAGACAACTATACAAAAACTATACATTCATTTGTAGACAAACTGGAATTTGACAACCAAACACAATTCAATATCACTTTTGCAATACAGTAAACTCCCATTTGAACTGTTTTGTGTTTAAAAATGGTTCAAAGCACAGTGATAACACAGTGATAACACATGGTCCTGCCGTACATACCTACACGTACGCTACGGTCACAAGACGCAGGCCTCCTAACTGTCCCTAGAATTTCTAAGCAAACAGCTGGAGGCAGGGCTTTCTCCTATAGAGCTCCATTTTTATGGAATGGTCTGCCTACCCATGTGAGAGACGTAGACTCGGTCTCAACCTTTAAGTCTTTATTGAAGACTCATCTCTTCAGTAGGTCCTATGATTGAGTGTAGTCAAGGTGAACGGAAAGGCACTGAAGCAACGAACCGCCGTTGCTGTCTCTGCCTGGCCGGTTCCCCTCTCTCCACTGGGATTCTCTGCCTCTAACCCTATTACAGGGGCTGAGTCACTCCCTCTAGTGGGGGCTGTGCTTTGGCAAAATGGGTGGGGTTATATCCTGCCTGTTTGGCCCTGTCCGGGTGTATCGTCGGATGGGGCCACAGTGTCTCCCAACCGCTCCTGTCTCAGCCTCCAATATTTATGCTGCAGTAGTTTATGTGTCGGGGGGCTAGGGTCAGTCTGTTATATCTGGAGTATTTCTCCTGTCTTATCTGGTGTCCTGTGTGAATTTAAGTATGCTCTCTCTAATTCTCTCTCTCTTTCTCGCTTTATCTTTCTTTCTTTCTCTCTCTCGGAGGACCTGAGCCCTAGGACCATGCCTCAGGACTACCTGGCCTGATGACTCCTTGCTGTCCCCAGTCCACCTGACCATGCTGCTGCTCCAGTTTCAACTGTTCTGCCTGTGGCTATGGAACCTTGACCTGTTCACCGGACGTGCTACCTGTCTCAGACCTGCTGTTTTCAACTCTCTAATACTCTGAATGATCGGCTATGAAAAGCCAACTGACATTTACTCCTGAGGTGCTGACCTGTTGCACCCTCGACAACCACTGTGATTATTATTATTTGACCCTGCTGGTCATCTATGAACATTTGAACATCTTGGCCATGTTCTGTTATAATCTCCATCCGACACAGCCAGAAGAGGACTGGCCACCCCTCATAGCCTGGTTCTTTTAGGTTTCTTCCTAGGTTCTGGCCTCTCTAGGGAGTTTTTCCTAGCCACCGTGCTTCTACACCTGCATTGCTTGCTGTTTGGGGTTTTAGGCTGGGTTTCTGTACAGCACTTTGAGATATCAGCTGATGTAAGAAGGGCTTTATAAATAAATTTGATTTGATTTAGATAACAACCAGAAATCGGACATTGTTTTTCCATTGGAATTTGGTTGTGCTTTAATACTGACCAAAAATATACTGAACAAAAATATAAATGCAACATGCAGCAATTTCAACGATTTTACTGAGTTATTATTGTCCCCAGCACAAGGTGCACCTGTGTAATGATCATGCTGTTTAATCAGCTTATTGATATGCCACACATGTCAGGTGGATGGATTATCTTGGCTAAGGAGAAATGTTGTAAACAAATTTGTGCACAACATTTGTTAGAAATAAGCTTTTTGTGCCTATGGAACATTTCTGGGATCTTTTATTTCAGCTCATAAAACATGGGACCAACACCTCACATGTTGTTTATATTTTTGTTCAGTATAGATTGTTGAAAGCATAGTGTTAACACATTGGGAATTCAACAAACTTCTGGCTGTCTTTTTGAGCGAGTGAATAAAGGTTGAAATCTCATTGATCAATGTCTCAACCAAATATTACCCAAATTTCCACGTGGAAATTACCTGGTGTGCCCAGTGGGTACATTGTACTGTATTCCAAGGCTGTACTGACTTGTGGGTCAGGGGTCAATTTGAGATTCAGCATTATTCACTATATCACCCAATATGATCACACCCTGCTTCGTAGTAAGCACCTGTTTGGTCTTTCTGTTGGAAAGCTCCCCTTTGGCACCAAGTTCTTTTTACTGAAAAGACTGGTTAGTGCAAATCATCCAATGGAACAAGTGAATGCTTATTTGTATTTTAGAATTTTTTAAGAGAGATGAGATCTGTCCTAGAGAAATACATTTCATTTAAAGACAGATAGCTCACAATTGACCCAGCATTGTCCGGGTTAGGGGAGGGTTTGGCCGAGGGGGCCTTACTTGGCTCATCGCGCTCTGGCGACTCCTAGTGGCAGACCGGGCGCCTGCAAGCTGACTTCAGTCGTCAGTTGAACTGTGTTTCCTCCGACACATTGGCTTAAGAAGCGCAGTTTGGCGGGTCATGTTTTGGAGGACGCATGACTCGACCTTCACCTCTCCTGAGCCCGTTGGGGAGTTGCAGCGATGAGACAAGATCGCAATTGGATATCATGAAATTGGGGAGAAAAAGGAGGTAAAAACAAATTGCCATGACCAGAAGGGGCAGGAAGAACACCATGGGCACCTGCAGGTTGAACAGTTTTATGACGGTCGTAAAATACCTTACAGGAATTTTCTCTCCCTTGCCATGCAGCATGTTACAAAGAGATACTTCCCGCTAAAACTCCAACATCCAAAAGTGGATAATGAAACAACATTTCTAACACAAAGAATGTGGGAAATGGTCGGGAGGGACTTAAAAAACAATAATGTCAAATAATTTATTGTTTTGTGACATCATTAAAGACGTTATAACAGAAACATTGTAACTTTAAGAGCTTTCACAATGTATACATATCTAAATGTTGTAAAACGTATATGATTAAATATGAAACTATTTGTTAGAAGATGAAATGTGATTTTAGCCTTCTAAATGAGATAATTGTTTTTCATATAAAGTTTTACCCAGCCAGTAACCGCGCCCACGTGAGCACAGACATTATGCCAAAAGGATGGAACGCCCCTTTTGCCAGAGTGCTTATAAAGGACTCCTAAAGAATTAACATATTACACCAAAACATGCCGGGTTGCTGCCGGTGTGTAACGTGGTTGTAGCTGTACCCTGAATAATCAACCATTGAGGCCAGACAGCATGGAGCGGTGGCTACACGGCTGACAAATGGTTTAAAAATCCAAGACCAGAAAGCATGGAGCGGTGGCTACACGTTGAAATGGTTGCAATTTAAATACAGACCAGCGTGACCGACAGCGTGAGCTGAACATTACAAAATGGTAAGACCCTTGGAAACTCAACAGAGAAGAAAAAGACATGGACCGCCTGCAGCTCTGCATGTAATCAAGGACACTGTAAGTTTTGGAAACTCGACCGAAGACGAGAAAAGAAGAACATTTCCCTCTCAACACCGTGCAGGAAGTCTGATGTATCCAGTCTAACGAACACTCATGAACAAAAAGAGCCTACTACTACAACTGAGGACATTGTGACTTCTGGTGGACAACCAGAGACTTACACAACCAGAGACTTCTATCGAACTGACTCCCCATAGACGGACCGGGCGATTTCAACAGAGAGACGACAAAGACATACGTGTAAATATGTGTCGCATTTCTAAATCTGAATGAGTGGTGGTTAGGGTGCTAAATATCCATATTTACGCTAAGTGTATTTTCCACATGTATGTACAATGGGTCACCTCTCTGTCTCTCCCACTCTTTCTTTCCCCACCCCTTTCATTGTGTAACAAGCCGTCATATCGGGTTAGTCCACTAGAGACTTTTCATTATATTATGTTAGTAATCAACGTATAATCTATCCTGTGTGTGTGTGTGTTTCTGAAATTCTGTGTGATTATTTAGTTCATCAGTAAATAAATGATTAAGCCAATTTGTGTATCGCTGAATCATCATTTAGACTAGAGTTCATGCAGATTTGAAGTCAACGATGTTCAGAATGAGACTGATGAGAGGTAATAATAATTAATGGATGACTAATATGATAACGATATATTCTGATATATTCTTGAGGCAATTCGGGAAACGGTAACTCATTAAACAAACTTTTTCCGTGGTGCCCCAAGATTGCTAATGAGTTAATTGTTACATGATTAATTTAATCACGTAATAATTAAACATTGTTAATTGATTTGATAAAATAATCGTCACCACATTAATGATAGTCACGTCACAACACGTCACTACAAATCTGCCTCTGACTTCACTGTAACATGAACGACATTGAAACATCAGGGGCTTTATTAGGAACTGCATCAGGAACTGCACCAAACCCGTAACTTGCAGACCACTGAGCCCATGCTCCAGTCATGCTGCTCATTGTAGATGAGTGGCAGGGTCACGATGAACAGCAGATCTACCAACGCATTGCCACAGAGACCGAATGCACAGATGAAGGAATGGACGTAGGTCTGTATGACTATCTCCATATCACGGTTGATATTCAGGTTACAGATATATTCTATTTCGCTTTCATCAGGATAACCGTCAGTGTAGTCTTTTGGGTCATAATAATCATATTCATCTGTTTGCGTCGCATTATGCACTTCCATGTTTATCACCTGTGGAGAAAAAATATATTTCTGCAGAAAATAGTAGGCCTTTTATCATGATTTAGTTATTGAATGTCATGATGTACAATCAAGTCCATGACAAAAAAGAGAAGATATAAACATCACAGTAACTGTGAACTATTGTCTGTAGCTTCAATGTGACATGTCCTATTTTACACATACAGCAGTGAAAGTGTTCAACTGCGTAGCGCAAACCCTATTTACTGAGAAACCAACATGTCTGAGAGCTTGAGAACATCCGTTGGTTGTGAATGACCTCATTTTCTGTTGTGACCGAGAGTACATCAAGGCACGTGTAGGTGTTTAACAACTGTATTTGTCTTATCTAAAGCACTGATCAGATCCTTATCAGACCCAAGGCTAGAGAAACTGAGACACATTGTACACAGCATCTCAGATCTGTTCCCACATCAACACTGAGAATACAGAGGAAGGTCTTAATGTGTCTTGTGGTGATGATAATGGACATGGGGTAGTGAATGGAGTACTATGTTTGCTTTAGTAAATATAGTGTACTGTTAGCCAATAATATTCCCTCCAATCACCAATAAGATCACACCATGTTATTGTTATTTTATTGTGTTACTTTTTATTATTCTTTACTTTAGTTTATTTAGTTAATATTTTCTTAACTCTTCTTGAACTGCACTGTTGGTTAAGGGCTTGTAAGTAAGCATTTCAAGGTCTACACTTGTTGTATTTGGCGCATGTGACAAATAAAGTTTGCTTTGATTTGACCATGCTTCATAGTAAGCACCTGTCAGGACTTTCTGTTCGAAAGCTTTGGCATCATATCATTTCTAACGTCTGAAACCCTACTTCTTCAAAGAGTATCTTAAATAATACATCCCAGTCTTATTCCCCCCCACACAAACAACCTTGCACTTGTCTTTTCCTACTAGTACTGACCTTTCTGATAACTTCTTTATTGAGGAAACTTGTACTTACTACTGTGATATGTGGTTGTCTCACCTTGCTATCTTAAGATTAATTAACTAACTGTAAGTTGCTTGGGATAAGAGCGTCTGCTAAAGGACTAAAATGTAAATGTCAAAATGTAACTTTTACTGAAAAGACTGGTTTATGCAAATCATCCCATGGCTTTGTATAATGTGCAATATTTTGGTGAAAAAGTGTACATGCACTCTTCCCCAACAGCAATAGTCGAGGTTTGGGAGGTATCCTCCCCACCAGCAATAGGTAATAGTAGAGGTTTGGGAGATATCCTCCCCACCAGCAATAGTAGAGGTTTGGGAGGTATCCTCCCCACCAGCAATAGGTAATAGTAGAGGTTTGGGAGATATCCTCCCCACCAGCAATAGTAGAGGTTTGGGAGGTATCCTCCCCACCAGCAATAGGTAATATTAGAGGTTTGGGAGATATCCTCCCCACCAGCAATAGTAGAGGTTTGGGAGATATCCTCGCCACCAGCAATAGTAGAGGTTTGGGAGATATCCTCCCCACCAGCAATAGTAGAGGTTTGGGAGATATCCTCGCCACCAGCAATAGTAGAGGTTTGGGAGGTATCCTCCCCACCAGCAATAGGTAATAGTAGAGGTTTGGGAGGTAAATCTAGTGAATTCTATGTCATGTTACTGTGTCTTGCTGCTGCTTGCTTCACTCCTTAGCACAATCAGAATACAGAACATATGTGGTTGGTTTATGCAAGAAGCTGTATGCAATGTTGGATATAGCAGGTTTTATGTATTATGCTTTATACTTTAAACATTATTTTGTGTTTTTCTCCATTTTTTTATTGCTATAATACTTTGAACACTACACAGTGCTTTATGCAATGAACTTGTCAAGAATACAACCTCAACTCTGAGTACATTATCAGTACTGAATCCATAGGCTTTAGTATCGATATGCATAGTAACAGTTCCACCACTATTGGTGGATGTGTACCTTCCTCATGGTGCAGGAAACTTCAGTCTGGGGGAAGACCCTCAAGCCTCTACAGTATCACTTTGTCTCTCTATACTAAGGCCCTATTCCCCCTACGATAGATAAAGGACAGTCTGAGGAGTGGATTGGCGAAAGAGATTTTTACTTAACATCCTTGCCTTGTCTTACCTTTTATTGTGGCTGTCAAGACAACATTCTTGGTCCTCAGCTCAAATTGACCGTAAATATCACAATAGCCAATAGACAGTAAGCACAAACTATTTAACAATCCAAGCAACTTTTCTTCTAAAACATATTACACTATTGAATAATTCAACTAAACCATTTTACACTCTTGAATAATGCAACAATTCACAAGCATGTCCTAGCACATTAAATTAGTCGACAATACACAGCAAACTCCTGCAAGCTAGCGAGATAGATAGCTAACTAACAACATGCTTCATGATCAAGTAATGTTAGTGTGGCAATAATTAACGTTTACCCCTCCCATAGTAACAAATATAAAAGTACAGAAACATTATCATACAGTGTTATTCCTATTATAATAATTGAGGTCTGTAAGGAATGGCCAAAAGGTTATTTGAGGAATGGCTGGGAGGTTATTAAGTATGGATACTAAATAGGTGTTGTTAAATAGGACAGTCGTTTTGTACAAATAGGATAACTTATGGTTAATTGACAGGTGGTAAATTAGCCATAGACCCAATTCAATAAGACATACCTAAATAAAGTCCAAAGAGGATATAAACTATGCTTGGTGAGATAGGGAGGTAATTGTATGCGAACAGGATAACTTAACCTATTCAATACTGAAATAAAGTCCAAAAAGGAGGAGAGGGAAGCCTAATATAGCGGGTGAGATCTAATGTCCAATCAAAAGACACCTCTATAGATAATGCTTCCAGAAAGGAGAAATACACACAGGTTAGCACATACACGTAGTGTGAGAATATACCATAGAACATAGCTATAGTAATTGGATAGCGGTAGAAAGAACACACACATAGAAGGTAAAAAGCACATACACATACTAGAGAGGAGACAGAAAAAGGATTGGGCGGCTGTAAAAGGAGACGGGACCCCAGGACAGGGGGCAGCGGTAGTTTTACAGTGGGCTGTAGACCGAGAGAGAGAGAGAGCGGACAGACAGGAGTGGAATATTTCTTGCTACTCTTGGGGAAATTGCAGAAAAGAGCAGGAAAGATTTTTAAAAGGAAGGGAGAAAGTCGAGAAAAGTGGACAAGAGTCAAGAGAGAGTAAGGAGAGTCCTCGCTGGGGAAAAGCTTGGACCTTTAACTTCTTGACGCTAGGAGGCAGAATTTTTATGTTTGGAAAAATAACGTTCCCAATGTAAACAGCCTATTTCTCAGGCCCAGATGCTAGAATATGCATATAATTGACAGATTAGGATAGAAAACACTCTAAAGTTTCCAAAACTGTCAAAATATTGTCCGAGTAGGCCTCCTGGGTGGCGCAGTGGTCTAGGGCACTGCATCGCAGCGCTAGCTGTGCCACCAGAGTCTCTGGGTTCGCGCCCAGGCTTTGTCGCAGCCGGCCGTGACCGGGAGGTCTGTGGGGCGATGCACAATTGTCTCATCGTGCTCCAGCGACTCCTGTGGCAGGCCGGGCGCAGTGCGCGCTAACTAAGGGGGCCAGGTGCACGATGTTTCCTCCAACACATTGGTGCAGCTGGCTTCCGGGTTGGAGGCGCGCTGTGTTAAGAAGCAGTGCGGCTTGGTTGGGTTGTGCTTCGGACGACGCATGGCTTTCGACCTTCGTCTCTCCCGAGCCCGTACGGGAGTTGTAGCGATGAGACAAGATAGTAATTACTAGCGATTGGATACCACGAAAATTGGGGAGAAAAGGAGGTCAAATTAAAAAAAAAAATAATAATAATATTGTCTGAGCATAACAGAACTGATTTTGCAGGCGAAAACCTAAGGAAATCCAAACCGGAAGTGCCTCTTATTTTGAAAAATCCCTGTTCCATTGCCTGCCTATCCTCCATTGAAAGGGATATCAACCAGATTCCTTTTCCAATGGCTTCCACAGGTTGTGAACAGTCTTTAGACAGACATAGTTTCAAGCTTTTATTCTGAAAAATGAGCGAGATTTATCAAATCGCGTCAGTGTCCTTGATTAGTTCTTGCGTGCGAAAGTTGTAGCTCTACATTTTATTTCTGTCTTGTATTGAATTACTTTCTGCTCTACAGGTGAATTACAGGAGAAGGTGATTCACTCAATCCAGTCCCTGAGGAGAATAGACGGGAAGCAGCACCGTTGGGAGGGGCCATACCAAGTACTCCTGGTGACAGCCTTCGCGGTGAGAATAGCTGAAAGAGCTACCTGGGGCATATCACACATTGCAAGAGGGTAAGACACACTGACACTGTCGAACAATCAGAGTTAGGAGAAGAACCGAATACCAACAGGGTTCGGGGCTTACCTCTCTAACGGAGATTCCCTGACCCCGCCCTATCCTCCCTGTGTGCGTTCATAGAAGTGAAAGTGTGGGCTGGCATATGTTCTCCGGGAAAGGGTGGGGCCTTACAGGAGTGCTGATTGGTCTGAGCTGTCTTATTGTGAGAGCCATCGTCCTAATAAACCATGACCCATCCGAGATGGAAGAAGGTGGATTATAGTGAAGGTGAGGGTTTTGGACTGTAATCCGGAGCGAGAGAAAAATTGCTTTAAAGGTACGAATTACCATTAAAAACGTAAAGGAAGAGGATCTTGGGTTATGGTATGTTGGATTTGATCAGGTTTCAGTTGATACTATAGTACCATTCCGGGTAGAAGAGGTTAGGGCCGGTGATAGTTCTACAGCCAGACAGAATACAAGCAGAGCCCCTGACGAAACAGCTACTGACCGTGGAGTCGTCCAGAGCCAAGGACCGGTGCGGATAGTTCAGACGAAAGATCTTAAGGAAGTGATTGAGGTGGAAACTGGTTATGGGGATTCTAACCTATGATTAGAATGGATTTAGTATACAGCCAGATCAGTAGCGAAATAAGAATGTTATGCCTGCGCCACAACAAAACCTCAGTTGACAACCATTCCCTTTCCATGTGATGGTATTGATGCACCCAGGGAAATGGCCTGTATGGTAAAGCTGTTCATGAGGGCAGGGAAGCCGGACAATGACAGTTGCATTGATCTGCATTATCTGTATCCCCATGTGCCCATTACATCCAGACTTCCCCTTTCACAGTTACATGAGGACATTATTATTGTATGGCTCGATACGTCACACACAGATGGGACGTAGGGGAAGTAAGAACATGCAATAGGACAGAGAATGTTATAACCGACAAGACAATGAGGGACCTGACTGGGTTTTTGAGTTCCGAGGACTTTAGTAAGATAAAAAGGCCTAGAGCGGATGTCTGGTGGTTGTGTGGAGGTATGAAGCTGTGGCCTAACCTGCCAACAAATTGGACCGGTATTTGTGCACTAGTGCAGTTAGGCATGCCCTTCACCCTTATCAAACACAAAGACCTAGGGCCAGGTAGAAGAGAAAGGAGGAGTGTTCCGTCAGGACCTTTTGACAATAGAGTTTACATTGATAGCATTGGGTGTATGAGGTTCGGAGCAGAATGTTGTACTTTCATCCCCGATAACACAGCTCCAGACGGATCAGTGACCAAGGCCCTGGCTGGTTTAACCACCTTAGCTCACGAATTAGCAGAAAACTCTGGGGTGGATACTTCTCTGACGAGTTGGTTTGACAGTATGTTTGGAAAATGAAAAAATGTCATGATCACTGTGTTGTGGGCAACCTTCACCTGTGTGACTGTGTTAGTTTTGTGCGGATGTTGTTTGATTCCGTGTGTGAGAGGTCTCATTTCCAGGACTCTGGAGAAATCGATGACACAACAGATGGTGAGATACGGACCGATTCCGAGCTCTGACCAGTGGAATGATGAATGCATGCCCCCAGACCTAGTAGATGGACCCGGCTCCTTCACTTACGAGGAGCCTATGTTAGATGGGACCATTTTTTTATGTTTAGGTTCCTTCTTGTTTTGATGTTTAGACTGTTTTTTTGATGAAGATTATAGTGAAAATCCTGACAAGAAGAGTTATAATTGGATATAGGCCTGGAGCAGTCGATGAGTATCTGATGTAAATACATGTATTGGTTTTGTTTATTCCTGTATAACATTTATGATTCCATATGGCGTTTGATGTATCAGTGTGTATTATTTAGTCATTAAGGGTGGATTGATAAGGGAATTATATGCTTCATGGTAATGACTAAAAAATATTCCACCCTGAAACCATATAATTGTATGAAATGTATTAGAATCATAAATCTATAATCTGATGTTTGTAGTTTTAGTCAGAATTAGAACAAGGACTTTTTGTTCCTTTTTAGTATGTAAGCAGGGTGCAAGTGTGAAACAAATGATAATAGGAGATATCGACAGACAAGCTGTACTACTGTGTTCCTTACAGGACATTCTGTCCCCACCCAGGGAGGGGAGAAACATTGGGCTTGTAGTAGATTATATAACAGATGGCAGGCAATGTATGAGTAGGAGAAGACTTGTGAACTATATTGTCATTGTCTCTGAGAGGAGGAGGGACATTTATGACGAAATGAGAGGTATATAAACCAATGTACAGGAAATGATAAGCAGAGCTCTCGTAAATAAACATTCTGACTATTGTAGACTGGCATCTGTCTGTTTCATCCCTATGCATCCAGGTGAGTGGGGCATGGTCACTAATGAGGGTGAAGTGGCGCCCCAGCAGGTAGTATTTCAGACTTTCTAGAGCCCACTTTACTGCCAGCGCCTCTTTCTCAACGACTGAGTAGTTAGTTTCCCGTGGTTCCAGCTTCCTGCTTAAAAACAGGATGGGGTGTTCCACCCCTTCTACCTCTTGGGATAACACTGCTCCCAAGCCGACCTCTGGGGCATTCGTCTGAACCACGAACTCTCTCTCAAAGCCTGGTACCACCAGCACTGGATTACAGCAGAGAGACTCCTGTAATGTCATAAATGCTTTGGTGGCCCTTTCATCCCAATTGACCATGTTTGGCCCTCTGGCTCTAGTCATGTCGGTGAGTGGGGCGGCCACTGTGGCATAACTTGGGATGAACTTCCGGTAGTAACCGGTCAGCCCTAGGAAGGCTCGAACCTGCTTCTTATTTACTGGTTTCGGCTATTCTCTAATTGCCTCCACCTTCTTACGTTGGGGTTTGATTAACCCTCTTCCCACGGTGTATCCCAGATACTCTGTTTCCTCTAACCTCACGTAACACTTGACAGGATTCGCCTTGAGCCCTGCCTTTCTAAGGGCGTCTAACACTGCCTGTACCCGGGGTAAGTGGGATGGTTCCAATCTGGGCTGTAGATCCCCACGTCATCTAAATAAGCTGTGGCGTATGCTTGGTATTGTTTTAGGACCTTGTCCATTAGCCGTTGAAAGGTGGCTGGGGCCCCGTGTAAGCCGAAGGGCATGACGGTGTATTGAAATAAACCGTCAGGGGTTGCAAAGGCTGTCTTTTCTTTGGCCCTGGGGGTCAGAGGAATTTGCCAGTACCCTTTGGTCAGGTCCAGGGTCATAATGTACCGAGCTTTACCAATTTTCTCCAGTAGTTCGTCTACTCGGGGCATGGGGTAGGCATCAAACCTGGAGATTTAATGTACCTTCCGAAAGTCGTTACAGAACTGCAAAGACCCATCGGGCTTGGAGACCATCACAATTGGGCTAGACCACTCACTATGTGACTCTTCGATCACTGCAGCTGTCAACATTTTCTCCGTCTCTACTCTAATTGCGGCCTGTCGAGCCTCGGGTACCCGACACATCTCTGTTTTTCTGGATCAGGGTCTTTACTTCCTGTGCTTGTGCTGGGGACAGAGTAGGTGAAATATTTACTTCGGCTGTCTCCTGAGTGTGTGTGGGGTACGTGATCATTAGTGTTTCTCTCTCTCTCCATGCTTTTAACTCCCGGGTGTTTCTCTCTTGCTCTTCTCTGAGAAGCTGGTTGGTGCGGTGCTGGACCTGTAACATGTCCTGATACATTCTCATTGCATCCTGATGAGCTATTTGGTGAGCTCTAGTTGCCTCTTGTTGGGCGGCCGCCGCTTGTAACAGGGCCTGTATGGCTCCCTCCATACTCATTTTCCTGAGAAACTGTCCTAACCAAACAAAGCCACAAAATAATTCTAACCTGACTCCCCTTTGGAATGCTAACTGAATTTTTTTTTAATACTTAACCAGCGGTATGGTTAGTCCATGTTCCCTCATTCTCCACCACGTGTGGCAAACCTCTTCAAGGTGAGGAGCGTTTGTCACAAATTAAGTGGGAAACTGTCACCAAAATCACCCCAGAGTGAGAGTTCTTTCAAACAGGATAGTACCTGTGTGTTTGTTTCTCCGTCCTGGTCCACCCAGGCCACAGGCAAGGTCAAGGATAGCAGGGTTCGGTACACAAATCGGGTTCTCGGTAGGTCCAGGTCCAGGTCCATTTATCACTCGACCCCCTTCGTTGCCACAATACATACACATACCTATATAGACATAAATACTTTTAAAAAGAATATACCTTTATTATTATTCCGCGCAAACCCTACCACCAATCCCCCAATTGGAGTAAACTAATAAACACTTTGGCTTTTACCTTGAATTTATACATCTTATACACATTTTACAGACACAGTAGTACAATAGTTCTCTCTTGTTTGTTCTTAGTCCTTCCTCTATTTCTGATGTCCATCCAGTTTGATTTCTATTTGTAACTGTGCTATTTCACAAAAGTTCCGAACCTATATACATTTTACACATCCCGTATGTTTTACATTGTTTATCTTGTTATTAGTCCCACCCTTCAGCTCCATTCAACCCCTCCCATCTATCTCTCAACATCATCCATTTCGGATTTCTATTTGCCATATATTTTTCAACTGTGCTGTTATGCTTCACTAAATAATTGAACCTTCCTATTCTCATAGATTCTACAGATTGTAAATTAAAAATAACATTTTTGCTAAAATATTTTTTATATTATTGATTGATTGACTATGGCTTTTCAAATCACCCAGTATTGCTATCTGTAGCGTTAGTTCTAGGCAAATGTTGCAATTCTTCAGCCATTCCTGGACCTGTGACCAAAAACGAGCTACATATGGACAATACCAAAATAAATGATCTAATGACTCTGCCTCCTCACAGCAGAATCTGCAGATCTGGGAAGATTGTATCCCCCATATATATAACATTCTATTGGTTGCAAGAATTTTGTGTAGTAATTTAAATTGAAAAATTCGACGTTTTGAATCCGTCGTTGTTTTGCGTATCAATTCATAAACCATATGCCATGGAATGGGTACATCGAAAATCTCTTCCCAACTATTTAGCAATTTATATGGCACAGCTGTCAGTTTTTTGGTCCTTAAATTAAATTGGTATATGTTTTTATTTATCACACTTTTCTTTAACCATTTATGTTCTTTAATACAGGGCCGACTTACAAGTTCCTTCGTTTTTTCCCCTTCTACTTGCCTCTTCCATTTTTGTGGTAATGCTGCAATTAATTGGTTGTAATTTTGGGTAGAGCAGACATTTCCATATGTCTGTGTTAGCTGCATGCGTGACATAACTCCACCAGTCCTATTTATGATATCATTCACTAAAATTATACCTTTTTTAAAAAATTCTTTGAAAAATACAGTTTTTTTAATCAATTAGTATATTTGAATTTAACCACAATATTTGTTGTATTATTTGTTCTGTCTTTTCAGGTGGATTAAACTGAAATTGCAACCAACTTTCTAAGGCTTGTTTAAAAAATAAAGATATTTTGGAGATTATTTCCTTTTCAAACGACGAAAGTGAGCAGGTGTAATCTGAATAAAGGGAAAAAGGCCCTTCTTGAACATAGGATGAGACATTCGTACCAATTTACTAGAGAACCAGTTTGGATTAAAGTATAACTTTTGTATGACTGATGCCTTTAGTGAGAGGTCTAATGCTTTAATATTTAATAATTTCTGCCCTCCGAATTCATATTCGTTATATAAATAGGTCCTTTTAATTTTATCTGGCTTGCCGTTCCAAATAAAATTGAATATTTTTTGTTCATATAATTTAAAAAGCAGGTCACTAGGTGTAGGCAAAACCATAAGCAAATAGGTAAACTGTGATATGACTAAAGAGTTAATCAGGGTGATTTTTCCACAAATAGACAGGTATTTTCCTTTCCATGGTAGCAAGATCTTATCTATTTTTGCTAACTTTCTATAAAGATTTATTGGATTGAGATCATTTCTTTCTTTTGGGATTTGTATACCGAGTATGTCCACATCTCCGTCCGACTATTTAATTGGTAAACTACATGGTAATGTAAAATTTGCATTTTTTAGTGATCCAATACGTAATATGGTACATTTATCATAATTTGGTTTTAATCCAGAGAGGATAGCAAAAGTATTTAGATCCTCTGTGAGGCCGTGGAGAGACTCTAATTGTGGTTTTAAAAGAAAACATGAATCATCAGCGTACAATGACACCTTAGTTTTTAAGCCACAGATTTCTAATCCCTTAATATTATTGTTTGATCTAATCTTAACAGCTAACATTTCGATGGCAATAATAAATAGATATGCCGATAGTGGACAACCTTGTTTTACTCCTCTAGATAGTTTAAGACTTTCTGAGATGTAGCCATTATTTACTATTTTACACCTAGGGTTACTATGCATAACTTTAACCCATTTTATAAGAGATTCCCCAAAATTGAAATATTCTAGGCATTATATATAAACTCCAGTCGTACTTTATCAAAAGCCTTTTCAAAATCAGCTATGAAAACCAGACCTGGTGTCCCCGATATTTCATAGTATTCTATTGTTTCCAGTACTTATCTTATATTATCTCCAATGTACCGTCCATGTAAAAAAACCTGTCTGATTAGGATGAATAATATCTGACAATACTTTTTTAACTCTATGCGCCAAGCATTTTGCTAGGATTTTTGCATCACAACACTGAAGTGTAAGAGGTCTCCAATTTTTTAAATGGACTGGATCTTTACATATACCACTTGGGTCCTGTTTCAGTAATAATGATATCAGACCTTCTTGTTGCGTGTCTGATAATCTACCATTTATATAGGAGTGGTTAAAACATGCAAATAATGGTACTTTGAGTATATCAAAAAAAAGTTTTGTATACTTCCACTGGTATGCCATCCAGCCCTGGAGTTTTCCCATCCTTAAAGGCCCCAATTGCATCAAGCAGTTCCTCCTCTGTTATTTGGACTTCACATGAGTCTTTCTGTACAGATGTTAATTTTACATTATTATTAGGGAAAAAATCCATACAATTAGTTTCAGTTAGTGGAGATAGAGGAGCCTGAAACGAAAACATATTCTTAAAGTACTTTACTTCCTCTTTCAAAATATCATTTGGTGAATCATGCGTGACTTCATCATTTGTAACAAGTTTTAATAAAAAAAATTGGTAGCATTTCTATATTGAAGATTGAAAAAGAATTTGGTGCATTTTTCCCCATATTCCATCCAGTTCGCTTTATTTTATAATATATTACACTGGATCTTTCTTGAAGAAGTTCCTCCATTTCTTTTGGTTTTTCCTCTAACTTATTCTGTGCCTCTATGGTACCGTTTTTATTGCTATCTAACTGTACTGTTAGTCCTTCAATTTCATTTGTTAATATGGACTCTTGATCTAAATTGCTTTTGTTTTATAGATGAGTACTGAATTGCATGGCCTCTAAAGGCACACTTAAAAGTGTCCCATACAATACGGGGATCTGCTGTACCTATGTTATGTCTGAAAAAGTCAGTTATAAATTCTTCTGTCCTAGTTCTAAACAATGTATCATCTAGTAGACTCATCTAGTAGATTAAATTTCCAATATCCTCACCCACGTGGAAATTCTGTAAGAGTAATATATATATGCCAATTATGTGATGATCCGACCGCATTCTGTCCCCTATCAACACTTTTTAAACTTTTGGTGCCAGAGAGAATGGCATAAGAAAGTAGTCAAGACGACTAGCTTGATTAAGCCTCCGCCATGTATATCTCACTAGGTCAGGGTATTTAAGTCTCCATATATCCACTAAATCCAATATATCCATGACATTCATGATTTCCTTAAGTGCCTGAGGGTGATAGTTTGTAGTGTGATTTCCTTTCCGGTCCATAGAGGTATTTAGGACCGTATTAAAATCTCCCACCATAATAATAGAGTCTAATGTTGCTTGTAGAGTTGATCAATTCTTATATATATTTTCAAAGAAGCTTGAATCATCATTATTCGGACCGTATAGGTTAATAAGCCATATCTGTTTATTGTCCAATAACATATTTAAAATGATCCATTTACCTTGAGGATCTGTTTGGACAATTTGCACATTTGGATCAAAAATATTGTTAATTAAAACCATCACTCCTTTTGAATTTCTTTGCCCATGGGAGAAATACATTCGCCCCCCAAGTTCTTTTTCCACAAAACTTCATCTAAAACTGTTGAATGGGTTTCCTGTAAACAATAGATATTATATTCCTTCTCTTTTAGCCAGGTAAATACTGATCGTCTTTTCTTATTATCTGCTAGGCCATTACAATTGTAATTGGCTATACTTATTTCACCACTTACCATAATGAGACACACCTTTCAATTATTTTTATCAAAATATATGTTTGTAAACGTACCATAAAAAAGTAACATGATGATTGAGTGTCTATATAGCTGTACCATGATATTTGCATTGCTACTAAGTAAACCTCCAATTGGTCCCTACTATTCCACCCGCTAAAAGCCCTCCTCATCCCGAGTTGGGTTGTCATCCCAATGCCCGGCAGACCACCCTCGACCCCCTGTATCCCATAGCCCTGAACCGACTGGGATCCATCCTTTGAAAAGAGCACACAGTGTCATTTACCGAATTGAAGTAGATCAACTGCCAAATGCATTTCCAGCGCCCTCACCTCGATTTGTATTATATATAGCTGTGGATCATCCTCTATTGTCCCTAACATTTTTACTCCTTCGCAACAGTTGTGGGATACACACATACACCCACACACACACACACACTCAACCCTTACCCCCCACACAACCATAAGCTCTCTTTCTCAACAATTGCACCATCCTAGATCCCAACTCAAGATAGGTCTTGATTTACAAATGCATTTACAGTTGCAGCTGCATGAGAAGGCCTGCAAGACCGCGTACAAAAAAATGGGCAGAAATTTAGAGATTTTATTAGCCATTGTCACATCCTAGATGATGGAGGTCAAATGTACACCTTTTACCTGAAACACCCACAATACAGTCACCCGCATTGACAATATTCCCAAGCATCTCCATGCAGTCCGACTTTGATTTTGTGCCACTAGGGTCACAATAATATACCCCCTCTCTGAATGTCCGAGTGTGACCCCCTCCCCATGGGTTACTGCAGCTAGTGTTGTCAGCACTGCCACTGCCTGGGTGGGGGCACCCCACCGGAATCCCCACCGGCTAGGTACAAGGTCATCAAGGTTCTCGTTAGCAACTTTGAGAATTTACTTGTGTAGTATGCTCTCCCTTTAGGGGGCTTTGGCTTTGCAGGACCAACCCTGCCAAGCAGGCTCAGAATCTTGAGGGGCAGTGCTGCTCTTGGTCTCTGACCTCATTTTGGCTGCATACAGACCGCTTACAGCAGGCACATAAAACAGTTAGGGACTTCTCCTTAGTATCTGGGTCATTCAGGTGGGTGTCTAGGGTATAGGGTCATGGACCGTACCATTAAAATAGGATCATAAATAAATAATTAGATATAATATATTTTAAAAATGTTGTTCCCCATGATAGGACAATAATACATCAAATGTATAATTTATTTTAAAACTGTTCCACCATGATAGGACAATAAATAAGACGTATAATTCATTATAAAAGTATATCCATCATCTGAACAACATTGAAAGCCCTCTCATACCCCGGCTCACAGCAATACATTGGCTCTGGGATATACAACCATTTCATTACTCACTCACTCAACTTTCCAAACATAACAAATAAAATCTAAAATAAACACACACCACACCATCCACACATACTGTGCCTTCCGTTTACTTAGTTTTTATCTTCACTATGTTGAATTAGTGCTTGTGTGTTCAATTAGTTATATGTGAAGATATAGAAAATATATATTTGTTATTGTATTGTTACAATCCATAACCGGGCTAGAATTCTGTTTATTTTCCTCATCTATGAGAACTTTGTAATTTTTTTAATAACCATGGATTGGTCTTTGTGTCTCTGAACAACTGGTTATCAATATATAGTTTATCAACAACGAGAGGTACTCGTTTCGCTTTTAATCTATTTTCTTTGAAAATTGGATAGAACTTTACGCCGTTCTGCAATTTCCTCCGGAAACTGATCATTCATGCCAATTTTGGTCCCAGCAAGTCTTTTACCCAGGCTTTTAACCATTATTTTATCTTTAAATGAAGCAAATTTGGTAACGATTGGGCGTTCATACCTTTGGCCTCTCTGTCCGAAGTGGTGTACACGTTCAAGTTGGATTTTGTCGATAGCTTCGCGTGGGATCTGAAGCGCTGTAAGGAGGAACTCTCTAACTACAGATTCAGGAACTTCCCCTTCTTTCTCCTGGATACCTGTAAGTACCAGATTATCTCTCATGGATCTAGTTTGTATGTCCAGTAAGGCTTCCCTCAGAACGGGGTTCTCCTTTTTAATTTCATTCATTTTGGTTTCAATCTTATTGACTGTCCCTTTTCGCTTGTGTGTTTCCTTCTCCAATGTCGCAGCTTTTTCATCACTCATCTCGAGGCTTGCCTTCAACTCTTTTATATCCTTACTAATTAATTCAAGTATACCCAATTTGTCCTTTATTGATTTTAACAGATCGGTTTTGACCTTTAACATTCCTGGTGGTGAAAATATTAAATCGTCTGTGTCTGTAGAAGAGTCACGTTTTCGTTTTGAAATCGGTTCCCCTGTCTTACTCTCCGTCATGTTTGGGTGTTGCTTGTTTTTGTAATATTTGTCAATAAATGTCTCTTGTCTTAAGATTTGTTTTGTGTTATTATCCAGATTGAAGGTTATCACCCACCAGATTATGTAGTGCTAATATTTTAGGCTAACTTGCCGATATTGAATATTACGTTTTATCTTGAGGTGCTCTACATAACTTTGTTCAGTCCGCCATTACCTTTACATCCGCCTGCTAAATAGTTAGTCTGGGTAGCTATTAAGTATTTAACTATCTGCATTGACCCTTTTAGCACTAACTATTTTGACTCGCTGCTGCTACTGTTTATCCAACCTGCAGTTGAAGTCGGAAGTTTACATACACCTTAGCCAAATACATTTAAGCTCAGTTTTTCACAATTCCTTACATTTAATCCAAGTAAAAATTCCCTGTCTTAGGTTAGTTAGGATCACCACTTTATTTTAAGAATGTGAAATGTCAGAATAATAGTAGAGAGAATGATTTATTTCAGCACATTCCCAGTGGGTCAGAAGTTTACATACACTCAATTAGTCTTTGGTAGCATTGCCTTTAAATGGTTTAACTTGGGTCAAACATTTCGGGTAGCCTCCCACAAGCTTCCCACAATAAGTTGGGTGAATTTTGGCCCATTCCTCCTGACAGAGCTGGTGTAACTGAGTCAGGTTTGTAGGCTTCCTTGCTCGCACACGCTTTTTCAGTTCTGCCCACAAATTTTCTATGAGTTTGAGGTCAGGGCTTTGTGATGGCCACTCCAATACCTTGCCTTTGTTGTCCCAAAGCCATTTTGCAACAACTTTGGAAGTATGCTTGGGGTCATTGTCCATCTATTTTGTGAAGTGCACCAGTCCCTCCTGCAGCAAAGCACCCCACAACATGATGCTGCCACCCCCGTGCTTCACAGTTGGGATAGTGTTCTTCGGCTTGCAAGCATCCCCCTTTTTCCTCCAAACATAAAGATGGCCAAACAGTTCTATTTTTGTTTCATCAGACCAGAGGACATTTCTCCAAAAAGTACGATATTTGTCCCCCTGTGCAGTTGCAAACCGTAGTCTGGCTTTTTTATGGCAGTTTAGGAGCAGTGGCTTCTTTTTTGCTGAGCGGTCTTTCAGTTTATGTCGATTTAGGAGTCGTTTTACTGTGGATATAGATACTTTTGTACCTGTTTCCTCCAGCATCTTCACAAGGTCCTTTGCTGTTGTTCTGGGAATGATTTCCACTTTTCGCACTAAAGTACATTCATCTCCAGGAGACAGAACGCGTCTCCTTCCTGAGCGGTATGACGGCTGCTTGGTCCCATGGCGTTTATACGTGCGTACTATTGTTTGTACAGATGAACATGGTACCTTCAGGTGTTTGGAAATTGTTCACAAGGATGAACCAGATTTGTGGAGGTCTACAATTTTTTTTCTGAGGTCTTGGCTGATTTCTTTAGATTTTCCCTAATTACTTGTGTCATGCACAAAGTAGATGTCCTAACCAACTTGCCAAAACTATTGTCACGACTTCCGCCAAAGTTGGCTCCCCTGCCTGTTCGGGCGGTGCTCGGCGGTCGTCGTCACCGTCCTACTATCCGCCACCGATCCCTTTTTCGTTTGTCTGTTTGTTTTGTCTTATTAGTTCCACCTGTGTTTCTGTTGTTTTCGGTTAATGAGCTCCCCTATATTTAGTAGGTAGACCCGCCCTTGTTTTGTGCGGGATTGTCTTTATTTTGTTACGTGTGTGCATTGTAGGCTGAGGTGTATTTTCTTTCTTTCACTTGACACCCTGTGGTTTTTGGGTTGTCACGTTATATGTCCGCGTCCTGTATTTGTTGGGCTTATATTTTATGTGTGCTGCGCCTGATTCCTGCACCCACCTAGTCCCGCGTGACAACTATAGTTTGTTATCAAGAATTTTGTGGAGTGTTTGAAAAAATAAGTTTTAATGACTAAGTGTATGTAAACTTCCGACTTCAACTGTACATACCTCAATTACATTGTACCCCTGCACATAGAATTGGCACTAGTACCTCATGTATATAGTCAGGCTATCGTTACTCATTGTGTATTTATTCCTTGTGTTATTGTTTTTCTATTATTTAAAAAAATGTCTCTCTGCATAAGTAATCATTTCACTGTTAGTCTACACCTGTTATTTACTAAGCATGTGAGTTGCTTCTTTCCTGGACATCGGTAACTCAGTGCAGTCAAGCAAAAACTACACCGTTGAGGTTTAAAGATATGGTGACAATTTCAGAATGTAACAGGCTTTTACTTCAATTTCATCAGATTAAAACTCAATAAAGCAAGTCTCAAAAAGAAGAAAAATGTCTGTACATACAGCTGTTTCAAAAACATTGCCCAACTATTACATGTTTTCACTGCTGGCTCATCGAGACAACTGGAGACAACTGTTTTCATTGCCCTGCTTAGAGGGGGGCAACTGTCAGGTTATTCTCCTGTGCTTCCTTCGGATGTAGCGGTTGAGTTGTGACAAGTTCGCAAGTTTACATTGCAGTAAAATGTGTAGTCAAGGTTATTTTTGCAAAAAGTCTAGTTAATGTGAAGACCCTCTAATTCTTGTAAATCATCATAGGGAGTTATGTGAAAAATGTACCTTTGTGTTCAAGGGGGCCCTAACAACACATGTTTTCAGCAGTGTCTTTTACACTCGATCAAGATTCTTGATTTTTTGTGATTTTGATCTTTGTGAAATCAAATCCAGTCTTATGTAGGTCAGAAAAGGGGACCAACTGTAACAGTGTCCCTTTCCTGCAGTCACTGACCAAAAACTCCCTTTTTGGCCCCAAAGGGGGATTATTAATAATTTTCATAATGAATCAAATAAAAAAATAACCCATGGAAATCTGGTGTTTCAGTCTTCTGTGATGTACTGTATATAACGTGTAATATTGGGATGCAAACTCAAAATTGAATACATTTCAACTCTATATCTGTCACGTTGGTATGAAGAGTCGGGAGACAGGCACAGGAATGTATAATAGGTTTTTTTATTACCCCAAATTACAGCGTGCCATGTAAAGGCACGGGGACGAAGACCAGGGATCCGTGACAGTACCCCCGCCTGTGCAGCGCAACGACACCGGCCTCGAGGACGATCACAGGAACGCAGTGCGGGTCGATCAGGACCTGATGCAGCTGCCGAAGATGCGTCGCCATTGGACGGGCCAGTTGCCGCTGCCGAAGTTGCGGCGGCGTCAGATGGACCAGTAGCAGTGGCGTCGGATGGGCCATTCCCGCTGTCTCCCTTATTGGTCGATTATTCTATCACGTCAGTATGAATGATTTGGGAGACAGGAGCAGGAATGCGTAATAGGATTTTTTATTTCACCCAAATTACGGTGTGCCGTGTAAAGGCACGGGGACGAAGACCAAACAAACACTATACAAAACACAGGGTTGAAACCCAAACAAAAGAGCGAGGAATACGTCAAATAAATACACAACGCACAATGATTATCACAGGGGACGAAAACCGTAATCATCTGCACAATACAAGTGGCACAAAAGCCAAAACAACACTCCACAGGTACTCACACACACCAAGGGACATTGTAACAATAATCTACAGCCCAATGGAACCAAAGGGCACACTTATACAAGTACTAATCAGTGGGAATAGGGGACAGGTGTGCGTAATGAAAGTTCCCGGAGGGATCCGTGACAATATCTGACATGGTACAGGTGTCTTCTTTTTTTAAGCCCATAACCATGTGTGTGAGGTGTATAAGTTTGTTTCAAAGTAGATTTGTTTAAGACTACCAAGAATCACTCTGTGTGACCCTGATTTAGCCTACTGTAGTAATTAACCAACAGCTACATAGCCACCTAAACAATGCTGCTCACAGCTCAGCTCGAAGACAGTTTCATGTCTACAGATATTGTTCTCTTAGGAAGATAAGAGGTGAACTGTGTGACTGAAAAGCTCAAAGCATTTTCTATCCTCTTGGAGTCTGTTGTACTGCTATATAGCACATTTTCAATTCATCTGCCATATTTATATTTATAGTTTATAGTGCATATAATACACTGTGATGGAATTTATACCTCATATAATACACCATATGATATCACTGATTGTCATGAGAACCTGAAATCAGTCAAAAATACCCTATTCACAATGAGTGCGTATCTCAAGCAGCCTACGGATGCTGTGACTGTCTATATGATTAGATTTGGTTGAAGTGTGTCATCATTAGGGTTGATTAGATGTTTAAGAGCATTACAGGTGGCGTCTGTGACACAAATACTGTAGACCTTCTCCTATTACGAATTCATTCCAATTATATCCCGCAGTTGTACAGCTGTGTTGTCGTCTCCACTTTTAGCTTCGCTTCCTCCACTCTATCTATGCCTATTGACTCTGCTCATCCTCGAACGCTTTCATGTGGAAACTTAGTCTGAAGTTGTTTGATTTTCTCTTACCCTACTCTAATTTTGCTCAAACGAAAACTCAATTTGTCATTGAAAAGTGTCTTACCTGAAAAGCTTATAAATATAATAAAAAAACAGGATGTTAAGAAAATAAAGTGGAAGGTCTTAATGTGTCTTGTAGGGATTATGGGCACAGAGAAGGGAGAGTACTATGCTTGCATTTGTAAATGGGATCTTGTTTTTGTGTAGTACCTGTTAGCATTGCATTTGCTTCACGTTGTGTACTTACATTATTCATGGCGGATGGAAAACAGGGTGGTGCGGCAGGTGCCGCTTCTCATACGAATGCTGTTATTTTATCTAAAACATCAGGTGTACCCCGACCCCCGCTAAGTAAATCATGCGAAGAGTTAAAGCGCAACTATGTGTTTTATCTCCAGTACTTTGCCATGATTGTCAGTTATGTAGCTGCTCTACTGATAATCTCAGTGCGTCCTTGCTGGGATGACACAATCAGTCTACTACCAGAGAATACCAACACCAAACACAATGGTTCACCGTTCCACGGGAGCGGACAGCACACAGCACACCATAATGTTCTGAATAATGGCCAAGTCTACCTCGCTCCCTATTCCACTGAACCGCTTAGGCGTAACAAACACAAGTCCAACATTTATCGGAAACTTTTAAACTACCTGTTCACTACTCTCTGGGGATGTGCAACTCAATCCTGGGCCTAACATCACCGAGCCAGCGATACTCACCAGAGTGGAAAGCAGTGGATGGCCTCGTCCACTGATCGTTGCAGCTGTGGAAGTGGGTGAGTGCTATGGTCCAATGGTTTCTCTCGACTCACCCGGCTCCAGGATAGATTTTGACTCTTCAAACATACCCAAGTCGCTATATGCGATCCCTGACTCAGCTTCTGGTACGCAAGCTGTTTTAATTAGTTCCCCGCATCCAGTGCAGGCGGGAGGGATTGTTAATTGCGCTACCGAACTGCCCCTAATCAAAACGAAACAAAACGGCCTAATCCCAGCCGTCAGAAAACACAGAAAATTTAACTTTTTTCAATGTGTCAATCACTCTCGAGTCATCTGGGACCCACGAACTGAGCCCAAGGGACTACTAGGGGGGCACTTGAACATTCGTAGTGTCATTCCAAAAAGTGATCAAATTCAACATCTACTCAGACTCCAACCTTGACTTGCTCTGCCTCTCAGAGACATGGCTCCATAAAAACTTTCCATATGCTGCTTTGATTGTGCATAGCTACAATGTTTTCAGGAGAGACAGGATTGAAGGAAGAGGAGGGGGTGTGATGATTTACATCAAAGAACATATCCGATGTAAACAAATTGAGTGGTCATGTGATAATGTACTAGAATGTATTGGCCTGAACTTTACACTGTCTCCCCAAATGTCTTTTACCCTTATTGGAATGTATAGGCCACCTTCCACCAAAAGTGTGTTTTTTGATCAGTTTAATAACATGCTTAGGGAATGTGATTTTGGGAAAGAGGTCATCTTAATGGGAGATTTTAATATTAATTATGAAGACAAGTCTAGTAGGAAAACCCTCAAACGGATCACTAATACCTTTGACCTTACACAGCTAGTTAAAGGGCCAACCAGGGTGACTTGTTGCTCTAAAACACAGATTGATTTGGTGTTCAGTAATAAACCAGAGAGAGTGACTAAATCATTCAATATGGTTACTGGGCTATCTGATCATAATCTGACACTTATAGCCAGAAAGCTGTCTAAGAGCAGGTTTAACCTCTCTACTGTTAGAAAGCCGGATCAACTAAGAATACGAAATTAAAGGAATTAACTGGAATGATCTCTTGTCCGATACAGACGTGGAAGCTGATAGTCAGGTTTTTCTATCCACAATCCAGACTACAATAAATGGTTTCCTAAAGAAAATCAAATTCCAACCTGGCCAAAGGAGCACTTTTCCTTGGCTAAATGGAGAAATCTGGAAATTGATGAAAAAACAAGATTATGCTCTAAAAATAGCCCTAAGATCCAAATTAGAGCATGACAGACGTAGGTTTACCATGTTGAGAAATAAGGTGATGAAAGAAATCAGACAGGCCAAGGCAAACTTTTTTATTAACATAATTGGTGAAGCAAAGGGAAATTCTAAATTGATCTGGGAGAATCTAAAAAAGTTAACAGGGAAAGACCATAGTAACACTGCAAAAAGACTAAAAATCGTGGTGAATAACAATCTATCACAGGATGCAGTCGAAATAGCAATAGCCTTCAATTCCTACTTTATTGACTCTGTCAGGGTACTGACACAGAACACCTCCACTGGTTTCTTGGGCTCAGCGCTAGTAAATGACACTCAACCTGTCTTCATCATAAGGGAGGTTTCTGAGTCAAAGGTGAACAAGGTGATTAGCTCACTAAAGAACTCTAAAGCCAAATATGTGTTTGGGCTGGACTCTACCTTTCTTAAAACTACAAAGAGTCACTCATTGGCCCCATTACTAAGGTCACCAACACATCTATTGGTCTCGGGGTGTTTCCAAGGGTATGGAAGCCGGCCATAATAACGGCCATCTTTAAATCGGGCAACCCTGCTGACGTGAGTAACTACAGGCCCATTAGTACACTACCTTTGGTGCCAAAGGTTGTTGAAAAGTGTGTAGCAGAACAACTGATTGCCCACCTCAACAACAGCCCCTTCACATTACACTCCATGCAGTTTGGCTTCAGAGCGAAACACTCCACAGAAACGGCCAACTGCTTTCTTCTGGAAAATGTGAAGTCCAAGATGGACAAAAGGGGCGTTGTTGGGGCTGTGTTTCTGGACCTAAGGAAAGCTTTTGATACTGTTAACCATGAGATTCTCATTTCAAAATTGTCCAAGTTCAACTTTTCCCCCGATGCCTTGAGATGGATGAAATCATACCTTGAAGGCAGAACTCAGTGTGTCAGAGTGAACAAGGAGCTGTCGCCCACTCTTAGCTATGATGTGGGCGTGCCCCAAGGGTCAATACTGGGGCCCCTCCTGTTCAGCCTGTACATTAATGATCTAGCCTCTGTCTGTACCGGGTCTGAAGTTCAAATGTATGCAGATGATACAGTGATATACAGTATGTGCATGCAAAGAGCAAACAACAAGCTGCACAAGAACTCACTACTGTAATGGTCCAGGTTACAAAGTGGCTCAGTGACTCGTGTTTGCATCTCAATGTGAAAAAACCTGTTTGCATGTTCTTCACAAAGAGGGCAACAGATGCTACTGAGCCAGATGTCTATGTGTCAGAGGAGAAGCTCCAGGTGGTATCTGATTTTAAGTACCTTGGCATCATACTTGGTTCCAACCTCTCTTTTAAAAAGCATGTGTAAAAGGTAATTCAGATAACCAAATTCAACCTAGCTAATTTCCGATTTATACCAAATTGTTTGACTACAGAGGTAGCAAAACTGTACTTCAAATCTATGATACTCCCCCACTTATCATACTGCTTGACTAGTTGGGCCCAAGCTTGCTGTACAACATTAAAACCTATTCAGTCTGTCTACAAACAGGCTCTCAAAGTGCTTGATAGGAAGCCCAATAGCCATCATCACTGTTACATTCTCAGAAAGCATGAGCTCCTGAGTTGGGAAAATCTTGTGCAATACACCGACGCATGTCTTGTATTCAAGATCCTAAATGGCCTGGCTCCCCCTCCACTCAGTATTTTTGTTAAACAGAAAACCCAAATATATGGCAGCAGATCCACAAGGTCTGCCATGAGAGGTGACTGTATAGCACCTTTAGTAAATCCGCTTTCTCTGTGAGAGCTTCCCATGTCTGGAATACACTGCCATCAGACACACATAACTGCACCACATATCACACTTTCACAAAATGCTTGAAGACATGGCTAAAGTTCCATCAGATTTGTGAACATAATCCTTAGCTGTGTATTGCCGCTTTCCATGTTGTCTGTTGTCTGTAGCTTGTGAGGTGTGGAAACACTTTGTTGCTTTTATGAATTTTGTCTTACTGCTTTTTGTTCTATGTTGCTCTGTCTGTATGCTACGTCGTGCTTGTCCTATGTTGCTCTGTCTGTATGCTATGTCTTGCTTGTCCTATGTTGCTCTGCGTGTGCTCACTGCTCAATGGTTGTTTATATTGTAATTGTTTTTAATAACCTGCCCAGGGACTGCGGTTGAAAATTAGCCGGCTGGCTAAAACCGGCACTTTTACTGAAACGTTGATTAAAGTGCACTGTCCCTGTAAAAATAAAATAAATTCAACTCAACTCAAATACAGTATACTGTATTCCAAGGCTTCAGGGGAGAGTGGGGTAAGTTGAAGCATTTTTTAAATTCAGCATCACTCCGTCAAGGGAAATATAGTATTATTTCTAACAAAGATATCTACATATATTTCAGGATGTTGTGTATCCCTGGAAATAACCTGAATTGATGTAACCATTACAGTTATGAAAACATAGCTTATCCCAAAAAAAGTGTTCTCTTGATACAACTTATAGGGTAAATTGAGCCGCGGGACAGAGTGTGCAAAGCTTTGAAGATTCTCAAATATAAAATATATGTTGGTTTAACACTTTTTTGGTTACTACATGATTCCATATGTGCTATTTCATAATTGTGATGTCTTCACTTTTATAATACAATGTAGAAAATAGTACAATTAAAGAAAAACCCTTGAATGAGTGTCGTGGCTGAATCAGAATTAGTTAGGTAACATAGATAAATAAGATGTTTTATTTTATTCTTGTCATTAGAATGTCTTCTTTTGGACTATACTGTTGGCAGTTGCAGTTATCCCTTCTCAGCTAGGGCTTAGTCACTTGGGGCCCAGAGAGGGGAGAGGTCAGGCTTGTCTTCATATGTCAATGTATCTGTTAAACCATGTGATGCTATGAAGAATATCAGAAGGGGAGGAGGACAGAATGGAGGCTTGTCTTCTTATGGGAATGTGTCTGTAACTATTGTATGTCCCCTCTGAGGTTGCCCTTATCTTGACCTAGTATGTGACCTAAGAGGCTCACTGTCTTTTCTGATCTTGTCCAGGAGGGGGTGTTTTTGAGATGGGAGTATCTAGAATTGACAATTGATATATGCCATTGGATGAGGTAATGTTTTGGTCCTAAGTGGTACCGAGCACGAGATTAGAACCTCGGTTAAGGAGACCAAACTGAACGATAATTTATAGCTAATGCTATAAATTATGGGATACTCCTCTTGCAAGTAAAAGGTTCTTTGTGAACTGTTCCTGAGATCTGTGTTTCGTCATGTGAGTTGAGATGGGTGTGTCTTGGCTATAAATGATACTAAGAATTGTTTTGTAGGGACTCTCAGAGAATTCATTTATAGACACTGAATTGATCTGAGAGTCAAAAAGGGCTATGGTGAAGCTCATATATAATTAAAGATGGACTTCATAATATAACTCTGACTTGTGTGTGGTTGGGTCTCTCATCATTGAGTAATACAGGAAATTACCACGACATGAGTAGTTGTGTCCAAACTTTTGACTGGTACTGTATATATATATTTTAACAATACAAATTACACATACAAACGACAACATCAGACAAGCATCAACTACATCACACCTGCTCAGACCCACATGCTCACACCGCCATCTCCAGCTCCTGCATCACTCTCCACCATATTGCCTCAAACTGCACCATTTTGTATCTCTCCGTAGCCCACACACTTTCATTTGGAAAGCTCCCCTTTGCCACCAAATTACTTTTACTGAAAGACTGGTTTATGCAAAACATCCCATGGAACTAGTGAATTCTTATTTGTATTTTAGAGTTATTTTTAAGAGAGATGAGATCTGTTCTAGACAAATACATTTACTTTAAAGACACAGAGCGTCATTGTATTCTATTAGATTGCATCCAGTTAAGTTTTATTCTATTGTTTTTATGTTTTAGTAATTCTTGGCTATATTTTGACAAAAAGCAGTATCATGCTGTGAAACAAATTGGCATTGATAAGTGTCGTGGTAATTTCCTGTATTACTAAATGAGGAGAGTTTACAAACTACACACCAGTCAGAGTTATACTAAGCGATTAATTTTATTGCTTTTCTGACTTTCGTGACCATGCTAATTTGGGGCTAGCTGTTCTAGCATTGATTGATACACTCACAAAAGCTTGGATTTCTTTCGCTGTAAAGCATATTTTCAAAATTAAACTTCATCTTTAATTATATGAGCTTCACCATAGCCCTTTGACTCTCAGATCAATTCAGTGTCTATAAATTAATTCTGAGAGTCCTTACAAAAGAATACTAGTATCTTTTATAGCCAAGATACACCCCTCTCAACTCACATGACGAACCACAGATCTCAGGAACTTCACAAAGGGCCTTTTACTTGAGAGAGGAGTATCCCATAGCCAGATAGCATTAGCTATAAATTATCGTTCAGTTTGGTCTCTAAGACGAGGTTCTAATCTCGTTCTTGGTACTTCATTGTACGAAAACATTACCTCATCCAATGGCATATATCAATTGTCAACTTTAGATAATCCCATCTCAAATTACACCCCACTCCTGGACAAGCTCACTGAGGGGAGTGAGCCTCTAGGTCATATACTATGAAAGATAAGTGCAACATCAGAGGGGTAATACAATGGTTCCAGACACTGCCATACTCCTTTTCCCATTGGGGGGCAATGGGAAAAGGAGGGAGTGACTGGAGTACAGACATTGTGGAGCCAAGGGATAATTGGTTCCCCCTTAATCATCCTTTCACATGGTTTAACAGATACATTCACATATGAAGACAATGTTCCATTCTGACCTCTTCCTTTCTGATATTCTGCATATTACCAGACATGTAAAAGACAAGCCTGACCTCTCCCCTCTCTGGGCCCCAAGTGACTGAGCCCTAGCTGAGAAGGGAAAAGTGCAACTGTCAACAGTATAGTCCAAAGGGAGACATTCTAATGACAAGTATCTCACATAAGCATATTATGTATATAAAACATCTTATTTATCTATGTTACCCAACTAATTCTGATTCATCCCCAACATAAGCAAAGAGAAATATTGGACATTAGAGCAATTTCAATACATAATGATCAGCATCCATATTACAAATACCATGTACTGCAGCTACAGCATCAAACAAATGCTCATATTGAATATAACAGTCACTACTGGACTTCCTGTAGTTGGAGGCAATCTCAACCTACTCCCATCTTCACATGGTGAACGAGGAGCCATTCTCGTTGTTGGATCCGTCAGTGGACTTGCGAGCTGGGATATAGAGGTCAGAGGTCATGCGTGAGGAGCGACCCGAGGGGTAGATGTACTTCCTGCCCAGGCACCACAGATCCGCCAGGATCTTCCTGAAGTGGTTCCTGAACTTGACCCCGATGAAGGCGTACAGGATGGGGTTGAGGCAGCAGTGGAGGTAGGCCACGCTCCTGGTGGTGGTGAGGGTGGTGAGGATGACGTTCTCCCCCTCACACCCCCTCTCGTGGAACAGAGCCACTGTGTGGTAGAGCAGGGCCATGTTGTAGGGCAAGTGGCACACGATGAAGACCACGACCACAGCTAGGATCACACGCACTGCCTTAAGTGAGAGAAGAAACAACAAGATAAACTTAATTGACCCTATAAGAAACATTGACTGTATTCTTATAATGAAACATTCTAATTCTATGACTGGAACTTTGGTGGATACTGGAACCTTGTGCCTCTGGGTGCTGTGGGCCCTCAGGAGGGTCCAGATGATGCTGGCATAACAGAGGACCATGACCAGGATGGGCAGGAAGAACCCCATGGTCATCTGCAGACTGGGTACCAGCACCTTTATCAGCCGGGCGGTCTTGTTACTTTCAAACTGCACCTGGCACACGGCTATAGTCTCCCCCAACCTGTTGGTCTCCTCAACCCGCTTGTTGTAGATGACTGTGGGGATAGACAGGGCTATGGCCAGAGCCCAGATGGCTGTGCAGATGAGGCGGCTGTAGATCAGGGTCCGGGAGCGGAGGCCGAAGGAGCGCCTGGCCTGGACGATGGAGATGTATCGGTCTCCACTGATGCAGGCCAGCAGGAGCATGCCACTGTACAGGTTGATGCTGTAGGCTCCTCGTAGGGCCTTAGAGAATGAAGAACATATTCTTATAATTCCATGCAATGTGGACATCTGCCTCTGACTTCACTGTAACATGAACGACATTGAAACTTCAGGAGCTATATTAGGAACTGCATCAGGAACTGCACCAAGCCTGTACCTTGCAGACCACTGAGCCCATGCTCCAGTCATGCTGCTCATTGTAGATGATGAGTGGCAGGGTCACGATGAACAGCAGATCTGCTACAGCCACGTTCAGAAGGTACACATCCGTCATGGTCTTGGCTTTCTTGTAGAAGGCATATGTGACAATCACCAACGCATTGCCACAGAGACCGAATGCACAGATGAAGGAATGGACGTAGGTCTGTATGACTATCTCCATATCACGGTTGATATTCAGGTTACAGATATATTCTATTTCGCTTTCATCAGGATAACCTTCAGTGTAGTCTTTTGTGTAATAATAATCATATTCATCTGTTTGCGTCTCATTATGCACCTCCATGTTAATCACCTGTGGAGAAAAAAAATATTTTTGCAGAAAATAGTAGGCCTTCTATCATGATTTAGTTATTGAATGTCATGATGTACAATCAAGTCCATGACAAAAAAGAGAAGATATAAACATCACAGTAACTGTGAACTATTGTCTGTAGCTTCAATGTGACATGTCCTATTTTACACATACAGCAGTGAAAGTGTTCAACTGCGTAGCGCAAACCCTATTTACTGAGAAACCAACATGTCTGAGAGTTTGAGAACATCCGTTGGTTGTGAATGACCTCATTTTCTGTTGTGACCGAGAGTACATCAAGGCACGTGTAGGTGTTTAACAACTGTATTTGTCTTATCTAAAGCACTGATCAGATCCTTATCAGACCCACGGCTAGTGAAACTGAGACACATTGTACACAGCATCTCAGATCTGTTCCCACATCAACACCGATGTGACTAAAACAGGTCAACATGATGCCAGTGAAGCCTGCTTGTTGCATACAGATGAGACAAGCACATTGAGAATCAGCTCCCACACGGTATTATCATGACTGTCATGACTTTTGTTTGATAAGAATGATAAACATGACCAAAAAGACAAATTGTGTAAAGCATTGTAAACTATACTATATTACGCACGTACTGTAGCTATTTATAAGGGATAATAGTCAAATAGCTGTAGAGATGTACAGTGACATACTGTATGAGGAACAATCTGACTGCCGTGTGATATTGTCATGCTACCACTCATATGTTACACACGTGCTATGTTAAAAGACACTTCCCTGTCTTTCACTCAATACATGTTCCTGTTTCATACTTAGCTTCCCAACCACACTCTGTATCTCACTGACAGCCATTTAAATGAAATGAATTGCAATATTCTCTGTGCTCAGTGTCACAATAGTGCTGGTCCACAGTGTGAAGACATTCATCTCTCAATCATCTAAGATCGGTTACGAATGAATGTGCTCATAGTGCTCAAGGATTTGCTCGTGCCTTGGAATGTAATGTGATTAATTGCAGATCCTCTTCAAATAATAAAAATAATACATGGGACTTATACAGTATAGAGCTTTTCAAGGACCCAAAATTGCTCTACAACCATAGAAACAAAACAATAATCTGAGCTCTAAACGAGAGGTGGGACCAAGTCACTATTATTCGAGTCACAAGCAAGTCACAAGGTCCAAGTCCGAAGTAGAACAGGTCAAGTCCAAGTCGTGCAAGTTTTTTCAAGTCCAGTCTCAATTTAAAAAATACATATTTGTGCAATTATTTGTTCAACTACAAATCTTTGTCTATTTATTGAGGCTACCAGACAGCCCTTTTCATTATTTTGTCCTCAACACCTTTGGATTATGTAATTGTAAAATATAGACCTTGTAGCTGTGGTAAGGGCCTGTAATCAGCAGAAGGCAGGGCAGGTTGAAGTGCTGAGTGTAGATTTATTTCCAGGTCTTGGTGATCCAATGGTGAAAGTGTCATTTATCCAAAATATTTAAGTAGATTTACCAAATATTCACGGATATACACGGGCAATAGCCCAAAATAAATAACCTCTGTGTCATATATGTATATACATACATACACATACACACTTCTTTTAGAATACACCTTTATTATTCCCCAAACCCTACCACCCCTCCCCCAATTGGAGTAAACTAGTAAACATTCTACCTTCAGTTCATACATACTTTACACATTTTACAGACACAATCTATGTTACAATAGTTATATTTTGTTTGTTTTTAGTCCTTCCTCTCTTTCTGATGTCCATCCAGTTTGATTTCTATTTGTAACTGTGCTATTTCACAACATTTCTGAACCTATATACATTTTACAGACCCCGTATGTTTTACATTGGTTACCTTGTTATTAGTCCCACCCTTCAGCTCCATTCAACCCCTCCCATCTCTCTCTCAACACCATCCATTCTGGATTTCTATTTGCCATATATTTTTCAACTGTGCTGTGATGCTTCACAAAAGTACTGAACCTTTTTATTCTCATAGCTTCTACAGATTGTAAATTAAAGATACATTTTTTTGCTAAAGTAATTATTATATTATTGATCGATTGACTATGACTTTTCAAATCACCCAGTATTGCTATCTGCAGCGTTAGTTCTAGGTAAATGTTGCAATTCTTCAGGCATTCCTGGACCTGTGACCAAAAAACAAGCTACATATGGACAGTACCAAAATAAATGATCTAATGACTCTGCCTCCTCACAGCAAAATCTGCAGAGCTGGGAAGATTGTATCCCCCATATATATAACATTCTATTGGTTGCAAGAATTTTGTATAATAATTTTAATTAAAACATTTTGAATCCGGCATCGTTTTGCGTGTCAATTCATAAACCATGGTAATGCTGCAATTAGTTGGTTGCAATTTTGCAGACATTTCGATATGTCTGTGTTAGTTGCGTGTGTAACATAACTCCACCAGTCCTATTTATGATATCATTTACAGAAATTATAAAAAAATTAAATATTTTAACGAAAAAAAAAGTTTTATCAATGAGTATATTTCAGTTTAACCACAATATTTGTTGTTTCATTTGTTATGTCTTTTCAGGTGTATTAAACTGAAATTGCAACCATCTTTCTAAGGCTTGTTTAAAAAATAACGATATTTTGGAGATGATTTCGTTTTCAAATAATGGAAAGTGAGCAGTTGTAATCTGAATAAAGGGAAAAAGGCCATTCTTGAACATGGGGTGAGACATTCTTACTAATTTACTAGAGAACCATTCCGGATACAAGTATAACTTTTGTATGACTGATGCCTTTACTGAGAGGTCTAATGCTTTAATATTTAATATTTTCTGCCATCTGAATTCATATTCGTTATATAACTAGGCCCTTTTAATTTTGTCTGGCTTGCCATTCCAAATAAAATTGAATATTTTTTGTTCATATAATTTAAAAAGCAGGTCACTAGGTGTAGGCAAAATCATAAGCAAATAGGTTAACTGTGATATGACTAAAAAGTTAATCAGGGTGATTTTTCCACAGACAGGTATTTTCCTTTCCATGGTAGCAAGATCTTATCTATTTTTGCTAACTTTCTATTCAAATGTATTGGAGTGAGATCATTTCTTTCTTCTGGGATATGTATGTAAATCTTTTGTCTTGATGGTTCACCACCCTCTGGCACACATACACAATCCATGTCTCAATCTGCCTCAAAGCTTAAAAATCCTTCTTTAACCAGACTGAAGGGGATCATACAGTAGCTTTCACCTGGATTCCCCTGGTCAGCCTATGTAATGGAAAGTCAGCTAACGTTAGCCACCAAGCTAGAATTCATAACATATCATATGTTTTGCAAATTTGTAACTTATTGCACATTTTGCAAATTTGCGAACATATAATATGAATCGTAATTTGTAACATATCATACAAAATGGGTAATGTAAGTCCACAAATTAATACATACCATACAAAACGCAACATATAATGCTAAATGGTGTGTCTCGGATTTAGGTACAGAATAATATGAAATGCTCTAAGACCAGGTTGCAGGCTCAAGGAAGGGAAAGCCTGTGGTGTGTCAGTGTATGAGTGAGCGAGCAGGTGTTGTGCATGTGTGTGTGAGAAATAACACTATTTTGGTTCGTCAAAGATTTTACAAGCCTCATTCATTACTAGACATTATTTCAGATGTAACTAAGAACCAGTTTATTTCAAATACACTTCATAAGTTATCAGTACATACCTGTAGACAAGCCCTTGTTGATGAAAAATGTTCTGGTCAGGTTAAGCCCAAAATAAAGCCTTCTAAATCAATCTTGTAAGCTAGGATGCCCAGATATATTAACTTGATTTGAGAGTACTCTTGTTAGGCTATAGTCTCGGATATCCCAGACATTGGAGCAACGTAAGCTAGCATTGGTATATTGCCTGATGCAACGGTCTGTCTACAGAGACTCGTTTGGCTACCTTATGATCTCTGCAGACAGAAGTTACTGTGTGTGGCGGTCAGGATAGAGAGGTTCAGTGTGGTTGGTTGTTTTTTCTCCTGGGAGGTGGAAACCTCACAGTGTCACAGCTACTAGCTTCTGCACAGATTATCTGATCTTTCTTTTTTGATCTCATCTCCTGCACATCTACATCCCACCTGTGTTCAAAGATACATAGGCTTTTATGTAATGCCTACACACACCCACTGACATCTTTATATTCAAATCAAACGTTCAATTGGTAGTTTGAGCATTTTCAGTTCCACATGAAAATGAATTGACATTTGAATTGACATACATGAACCCTTAGGACCAACATTCTAGGCATAAGGTCTGAAAGGATATGATGGGAATAGGCACTATGACAATAGCTCCACCTTGCCCTCTGACAGGTTCAATAGAGTTTTTACCACATTGCTTGTACTTATAGTATTAACCTCTTAGATGTTATGTTGTCTATTTGGGAGACTTTGAGTGGTTCTGGACCGGTTCAGACTTATATTTCGGTGTACAATGCACTCTGTGAACTTCACAGGGTCCAGTGCCTTATAGCAGTGGTTCTC
Organism: Salvelinus namaycush; assembly: GCF_016432855.1. NCBI lineage: Eukaryota > Metazoa > Chordata > Actinopteri > Salmoniformes > Salmonidae > Salvelinus > Salvelinus namaycush. The sequence continues at coordinate 33,126,499 of NC_052334.1, forward strand.
AAACCTCTTCTCAGGGAACCCCTAGATGTTTCACAATTGTGTTGTAGCCCTGAAGTAGCTCACCTGATTCACATAGTCAAGGGCTTGACAAATTGAATTGTGTGCTATCTGTGGAATAAATCAAATACATGAAACATCTGGGGGTCGTTGAGGAAAGGTTTGAGAACCACCGCCTTATAGTGCCAGAAGGACTCATCTGTCTGCACTCCGCTACCAGTCTGTCTGCAGAGCAGACTTGAAGTGTCAGGTTTCACAGCCATAGGGAGTGATGTGTCCAGTGGCGACCTGTATTTCAGGGCAGGTGGGGCAGAGCCCCACTTGTTTTGAGCCCCACATTTTTAGGAATAAATATATTTTTTGGGGGGGGGCTTAGCTGTTTTGCATGTTATTTTGGCATTAATACGTGTCACATATCAGTTTGCAAACAAACAAATATATATATATCATTGAGTTAATAAAGCCGCATACAAACATGGTCTCTTTTTTGTTTTCTTGAGTAAGGCAGCTCCAAAATGCAGGTGTTTCAGCCTAGCTCAGTGCTTTCTGTGGTGGTGGGGCGAGCCAGCAAAAAATAGGAGCATTGCGCCGTGATTGGCTCAATGTTCTGTCACTCATGGGAACACTACGTCGTCACCAAGTTTACATCCTCAGTAAAGGTAGACATCCAAAATTTCCGCCCTTTGGGTCCTGCCATAGAGTAATATTACAAGTGCCCTTCCAAGAAGGCTCAAGGTCATTGACCACAGATAAAATGACATAAAATCACGTTATATGTACAGTAGCTTTTGATTGGACTGATCATGTCAACATCTTACTTTCAAAGTCTTAGCTAGCAGTCATTATCATGAATCAAGTCGACAATCTCCTGCCAAATCATTTTTAATCCTTGTCATATGAAGAGAAATAATGAAGAGGGATTATAGATAAAACGTATCGGTGCTCATCGGCCTTTGGACATAAAGATTACACAACAAGTTGGAAATCGCAAATTCAACAATGAGTCATTTGGAAGGAATCAGTGGCGAACTGCAAGCATTGCAAAGCAACCCGTAGCCTGCTATTCAATGGAGTGGCTGTGTGTTTTTTTCTTCGGAGTTCCCACCATAAATCCAGGGAATGCCAGACTTTGATGATAAAGTTTGATGACAAAATTTGCCCACAAAGGACTGCCGCGCCACCTTCATGTTTAAGTGAGCACATCACAAGCCAAGGTGAGTCCAAAAATGTCTTGTATGCTGCTGCATAAATTATGTAATATGCAAGGGAGATATGTATACTGTAGCTAAGAAAGTAATACTAAGTGTATGCTGTGTAGTAAGCTGTTTGTAGCACATGTGCCTCACCCTAATAATTTGGTCTATTTTCACCTCCTAATTTCACCTAACGTTACTGTTCTGACTCGGTGGTGCTGCACATGTACTGTAGTCTATAACCTGTTTTTGAGAAATGTCATCATCTAATATTGTAAGAGGTTTTATTGCCTGCTTATATGCCCCCTTTATTTATCCTACGGTTCTGACTTGGTGTACAGGGAAAAAACTGTTAGAGCAGCCCATGTTCTGCATTCTGTCGCTGTACATTTCAAAAGTGCTGAATACATAGTTATATTGACTACGTCCGTCTTACTGTAGATCGCTCATTAATGTCTTAATCTAAATTACGGAATGCCTCTTATCCGCTCATCGTTCCCTTATGCCATAGTTTGTACATCTCAATTGTCAGTAGAAACCACATTTGTTTATGCAAGTCAGCCATGTCAGCTTTGTTTTAAAAAAAGGCAGTAAATGAGGCTGAATTAACTGTTTTGCTGCCAGACAAGGCTTTGCTGATAGCCAGGTGTAGCAGTGGTAAGGATTCACTCCATGGTGCTGGAAGGAAAGCTCTGCTGTTGGGGACAGTTTTATGTAGGCCCTAACAGTTTGTGGGCACCGCTTGTCGCCGTTATAGTGCAATTAATGTATTGTTTAGTGTTGTGTTGTGTAGTGTCTTTTCTGGCATGCATCTAAAATAAATGTGGGGACTTGGCCCCACAAAGATTTACATGCTAAAATCGTCACTGGATGTGTCACATTTTCTGGCCTAACCAGACAAATAATTGATTTCCTCCGCCTCTGAGCGACAGTGCCGAGGCAGGGAGATGGCATTTTAAATCATCCCCTAAAGTGAATAGGGTTGGGGGCTAGAGGTCGATTTGGATTGTTTCATGCCTTTGTAGTTCGTGTGGATGAGAAATTGGTCCTCTGGTTCTTCCAGATCTCAATTGTATTCTGCCATATGAATAAATGTCAATTTGATCTTGAACATCCCAAATATGGCCAGCAGGGAGGGCCAACATGCATAAAATGCAACTATTGAGACAGGTTTTGCCCAGTGATTTGCCTTTTATGCCACAAAATGCCCACTTGACACAGTTATGATGGATATAGCATAGCCTACTTTTTTATGTGAGACACAAAGTATACAATTTTCTTCTTGTCCAAATAAAACACCCTTTATAACTGAAATATTTTGATATTGTATTGGCATAGGCCTACAAGTAAAGGACAAAAAAAAGTTTGCCTACTATTTGCAGTATTGAGTGCCAGCGTCAGCCAGATATGTGGATACAGCTCTGCTTGAGCAATGTGTGATTCATGTATGAAAATTAATCATCATAATTAGTTTTGGTTTTGTATACAATGACGTATATATACATCATTGGTTGTCACTGTGACAAATATGAGCACCCTTTACCTGTAGCTGCGGATGGCTCTGAAAGTGAACAAAAGAAAGGCTACCTGTGTGCTGGAACCCTTTTAGAAACCGGAAGACGACACTCCGCAGTAAAGGAGTTAAGAGATTTAGGAGTTCCACTGGGACAGACTTTTATCACCTGCGCTCCCTGCGCATTTGCAAATGCGCTCTTGGCCACTTGGCATGCGTTTTTTTTTATCTTGCTATAGCTTGCAAATAGTCTGCGTGGATCGGTTCAATCAACTTTTTGTGTTTCTTATTTCGATTTCTGTATAATATTTTCAATTCAATGTATTATCGACTTCATTGAAAAGCATAATTTCGGGCAACCATGAGTAAATCTGGAACATTTAAAATAAAGAATTTGTTTCATAAAACAAAGTCACTTGATAAAGTAAACAAGGACGGTGGAAATAATACATTTAAAGATGCAACTTCATATGTAGATGGAGAGCCTGCAAGCCCTTTACCGTCGAGTCGCGGACTTGTCAGCCCAAAAGATGGGACGTTTCCCGGTGATATTCTACCTACAATCCCACCGAACGAGGAGAAAAAGAAGAAGAAACGGTTCCTGTCCATTAAGCTCAAGAAGAAACGCTCCAAGGACTCGGGGAGCATCGACGACCCATTGTTCTGTACCGGTGCCGACGAGCTCGACAGCTTCAGCAGTAACATGTAAATTATAATCTTTGTGAAAATTTGTGGGGACTGGGGTAGGCCTATTATCACCTTGATTTGTTGAACAGGCTACACTATTTATGTAGGTAGCCTAGCTCTTGCACTTAAAGGTAAGACATAAAGTAGATAGGCCTACCTATCCTAATTTGCCCCAGTGTTTCATGCCATTATGACAGAATGGATGGCATATCTTACCCTGTAGTGTTACCTGCATTGATACCTGTCAGTGCCAGCTTGGTGCTCAAATGTAGACCACAATTTAGGCTATGATACAGGTAGGCCTACCTCAGGCAGAGTTATACTTCTGACAACAAATCAAATTGACTGATTTTAACAGTATGATTATTTGCCTTAAAGCTCACCTCCATATTCAATAATAGGGGATTTTATTGAAAAACAGGCTATTTGCAATAAGAGATGTGATTAAGAATATATTTAATCAATAAGGCCTGAGAGTATATGGTATAGTATATGGCCAATATACCAAGGCTAAGGGCTGTTCTTAAGCACGACGCAACGTAGAGTGCCTCAACGTAGAGTGCCTGGATACAGCCCATAGCCGTGGTATAATGGCCATATTCCACAAACCCCTGAGGTGCCGTATTGCTATTATAAACTGGTTAACAACGTAATTAAAAATAAATGTTTTGTCATACCTTTGGTATACGGTCTTGAACCACCCAGTTTATAATATGTTTTAAATCCCTGTATAGTTGTCACAGATCTTCTATTGACTGACTGTCTTGTATGGGGAGCAATTATTATAAGAGCTGGCTACTTTAATGTATAAATGCATCATAATCTGCAGTGTTACAACAGCTAGTGTGTGTGTGTGTGTGTGTGTGTGTGTGTGTGTGTGTGTGTGTGTGTGTGTAGTGTGTGTGTGTGTGTGTGTGTGTGTGTGTGTGTGTGTGTGTGTGTGTGTGTGTGTGTGTGTGTGTGTGTTAGCAATGTTGTTGGGATTGGCTACTGGATTTCAACAGAAATGGGCCTATCCGATATGATGGGCTGGATAAAGCGTGAATTCTTGCCAACTGCTTAATTTTCACGCAAAACAATGAGTCATAAGGAGTTGGCAAGATAGCACAAGCATATCTGTGATCAGGCCAGGTAATATGCAGTTAGGGTGTAATTCTCCACCTGCACTCTCCCATTTGTACTCTCATAGAGATAAAGTGAGCTCCTCAAATACTTACTGTATGTACATATAATAGATTACAGTCCCAGTTAATCCTGTATTTCAGTCGGACCTACAATACATAACAACTCTATGATATTCCAGGTAACACTATAGCTAATACTGTAACAAACCACCACTAGACCAGGCATATGTTTCTCAAGTTAAACTCATTCCTCCAATTATGGTCCCACATGTGTTACTGCACTGGAGGTGTTTGTCGACTGAATGCGTTTTGATGTATTCATGTCGTTCTAAACGCAGAGCAGAGTGTATCTTTTCCCTTGTGGCAGTTTGCATAGGTAAACCAGTGAGGTGTCGAGTTCCTGCTCGTCTAGTCTGGTCTTGCTCAGGTTTTGGTCACTGTTGAAGGGAGACAAGTTTGATCTGAAGTTTGGGTCGTGACCGACATCCTTCCATCTGTGAGACATAATGGGGAATATAACAGCAAGCAGCAGCAGTATAACGACGGGGAAGACAATAACAAGGTGTGAGAAGGGTAACGGGGTAAATTAGGTGAACATTTAAATGGGAAGCTTATGTTAATCCAGGGTTATCCAACCATCTTCCTGGAGAGCTACCCTCCTGTAGGTTTTTGCTCCAACCCTGGTTGTAGTTATCCTGATTCAGTTTATCCTCCAGCTAATTAGAATCAGTTAGATTCGCTCCATCCTGCTAGATTAGGGTTGGAGTGAAAAACCTAGAAGAGAGTAGCTCTCAAGGAACAGGGTTGGATTGCCCTGTGTTAAACTGTGTTTTATTGTTTGTTTGCTCTTAAATGGTTTGAGTGGATTTAAGTGTCCAGTCTGTCATTTTAACAGCCTGGATGGGGTTGAGGAAATGTGTCTCAACGTATTTTGAAGCTATACATGGTTTATCACATGACATAAACAGCCATGACATCTGCTAATTGTTCATGACGGTTATTTCATGATTATGTCATCCTTATGGCGGCGGTAATGTTTTCAGGTAAAGTGTTGCCGACACAACGTGGAGTGCCTGGACACAGCCTTTAGCCGTGGTATATCGGCCATATATCACAAACCCCAGAGGAGCCTTATTGCTATTATTAACTGGTTACCAACGTAATTAGAGCAGTACAAATAAAGGTTTTGTCATACCTGTGGTATACAGTCTGATATACCACAGCTTTCATGGAATCAGCATTCAGGGCTCGAACCACCCAGTTTATAATATTCAAAAATCAATGGGTACCGTATATCATTGAAATGACCATTGAACACTAACAGCAGATAGTCACTGTCACACTTGCATCTATGCAACCTGGATGTCTGTGTTACTATGTGGTGTAAATACTATTACTTTCAAAGAGCTATAGACTCTCCTCATGGCTATATTCAAGTGTACTGCACATGTTTTCCATTATAAACCAAATTCCATAACACACCCCAACAACTCTCCCTACTAGATGATGACAGTCAACCATAACCTAACTGGGTTCCACTGTCAGACAGATACATTATAAATCCTTATGGTGGGACTCTCACGAATATGGTGCTATCCAGTGTAATTGGCCTGGCAAGTACGCATGCGTTAATTCAGAGAAAGTGTTGTCCTTCTACACATGTTATGTTTTAGCATTGAACTTTGACTACTGACTAATCCGGTGTGATGATGATGATGTAGTGTGGATCATATACCTGGCTGAGGAGGTGGCCTGGCCAGCCTTACATCATATTTGAATAGTGGATCAGAAACCTGTTGCACCCGTAGGCCCATGCAGTGCGATCATATCAACCTGAGCTCAGTGATGTGTGATCCCTGCAGGCCAGACGGGGAGGAATATGACTCACACGCACAAACGCACGCATGCACACACTCGTTCAGCAAATTAAATTTGAGACGGAAGACGTTTTCAGAGTCCCTGTAAATGTACGCTAACAGATCCTATCTGTTCTTGAGGTTAGAGGAGAGCTGCTGTAACTTTTTATTGCAATACCGCAGTGACCACCAGTTTGTGACTGTCATCACAGACTGTCAGGTAGACTTACCTTCTGTTCTGTGTTTGTTTGTTCATCGTCGGTCAAAGAAACACAGACCATTCAGTTTACGTACAGTAACATAGCTCTGTTCAGATATGTTTTCAGAGATATGTTTTAAATTCCTAAACCTTCTACCGTACTCTGTCAACAACACCCTTATACAAACAAACCTATTTATAGCACCCTAGTACTGTTCTGTATTCTCAATCATCAGGTATAAGTGTCACACTCGTTTTTCTCCACTACGAATTGCAAGGCTTTAGGCTCAAAACAGTTGTCAATGCAAAGTTTCAAATGGTCCTCAGCTGAAATTCTATACATAGCAGTTAAAGGAACGGGATATGTAATGATTTTGGATTGTAGCACAGTTGCCAGACCGAAAGCCAGAAAGGTGTAGCTCGTGGCTCCAGCATGCTTGAATGTATGGTTTTGGATTACCAAAGACATGTCACATACTATACCAGTGCACTGTGCCACAGGCCCTCATGCATCCATCCAAATGTTAGCATCATTAACTTGATAATCCATGTCCTTCAGTGGTTCCACTATCATTTCTTCAACAAAACAAGCACCCTTTCATTTTTCTGCCCAGCCATACTGGAATTATAAGACCGAACACCAATCCAAAACAGAGTGCCACACACTCATAATGTTGAATAGTGGGAAGGGATGTATCTGTTGTAGATATGACCCATATAGTCAGTTTGCACAGTTTGACCAAACATTCACAGCCTTACAGCTTGGATAAATTATCTGCTTATCATACTATCGAACTGATGGATTGCTTTCAGTAATGTACTGTAAATGGTGTTTTGTGACAGAAAGGGGACACTCTGATTGTGGTGCAGTTGCTCTCATTCTGTGCTTTGTGAGTTTTGAGTTACGGCATCTTGTTTATGTTCCTGTCTTTTATATTTCCAAGCCTGCGGCTAATTGGAATTGGACCAGTACTGCGCTGTGTATCCAGTTGAAGTTTTGGACAGACGTAACATAATAGCAGACCATGAATTAAAGTAATTTAGTTTCATTTATTTTATGTAGGCCTTCTCCCCCAGCATGCTTGCTTCACTGACACAATGACATTGTATCAAAACTTCTGGTTATGATCAATGTTCCCTCAAGTTTTTTGGCACTGAGCACAAACTTGAACGTTGTGAAAATTCTGTGCAACTTCCAGCTTGCGTTTACTGTGAACACTTTTTTGTACCCACAGTTACAGTTTCAGACAGTGGTCAAGTAGACTACTATGGATGATTATGGATGATTATAATGTAGGCCTACCAGAGTGGCCTACAGTTCCATCAAAAACAATGGAGAAAATGCATCCCATAACATGGAAATAGCCATTCTATCATTCAGCCTACAGTAGCAGCCAATGTTTGGTGTTCAACATAGGCCTACATTCCATGAGACTTTTGTAAAAAACATGCAGGGCTTGACATTAACCTGTTTATCCACTTGTCCTTCAGAGAAGGAGGTGACTGAAAATGTTGTGTTGTTTGATGCAAGAAACCACTTTACAAAATAGAACGGATTATTATTCCCATACCATTATGACAGAGAATCAGACAAATTATGCTACCCTCTGGCTATTGGCTACTTAGCTTATTTTAGCCTGTCTCAAAATACAACACTGCCCCTTTAAAACAAAAAAAATGCACTTTACCTGACTTGTTTTTCAGAGGTCTAGAAATGCACATGTTTTGTGCTCTTGTTGGAAGCAATCCCTCCCCCATTGCTGATTACAACTGATATATAACTGGGCTAAAAACTCTCTAACTAGCAAAGGATATGAACAAATGTGCACACGTGGCTACATGCAGCCCTCGCTTTGGTCTCAAAACAAGCGCATCTACTCACGACGGCTCATGCTGTAAACACAGCCTATTTCAAAGTGAATGGCACAGATGCATTATGGCAATGGTCTATTTGCATAGGCCTACTGCTGTTATGGCGCAACGGTCTGTGTAGAGAACAGGACTGAGTCCTGCCTGTCAATGCGATAGAATCCTACTCCGATGTGTTCTGCCTGCAACCACATCTCTTGCAGCGTTAGTTTTGTTTCGGTATGTTGCGTTGAAAGTGGCTAATATTGCGTTGATTCGATCACAATTTCCACAGTAAAGGGACATGTTGATAGTGTTAGCTAAGGGGTAAAACTCTAGAAAGTTCAATCTCGTGCTTATCTGCAGAGGCTGATATTTATTCTGCACAGCAGTCCCTGGGGCGCTGCTCTCCTACGCATCTGCTGAGCTTAGAGGGAACATTGGCTGTGAGCCTTACAGACAAGTCTCTATCAGTATCGTTGAGCGTGCTACTGCTCTATATTCCTAGTAGGCTCTGTACTGACAGGACCTCCAATATGATGTGTAACAGCCAGGTTATGGTGAGTGCCTGGGGGAGGGTGTAGACAGGGCCAAGCAGGTTGTATGATAAATGAGAAGTGGATTCTAACACAACACCTGTGGTTTCCCTTCACACTGTAGGATTGCTCCTACACTCCTACGCTGTAGCTTATAGGCCTACCTGTGCTCCTGATTAACACACGCAAGGTTATGGTATGGTTATGACTCATTTACAATGGGTTTGTACAGTAACAACTGGAAGGATGGTCCTCTTTGTGACACTAATATCGTTGTTTCCTACTGATGGTTAAAGTAGTCTGCTCTCAAATCCCCAAATGATCTTCTATGGGTGTGTGTATACCGGTCGTCTTTGTCTGGTGTCTTCATTATCTACAACTGAAAGGGTAGTTGTTTTAAGCAAAGAGTAGGCTGTGCCCCTGGACAACTAGCTATACATGGCCATTGGCCAAAGTACAATTTACCTACCTGTTTATGTTTACCAAGGTTTCAACTACCTTTGTTTTGCTTATTTGCTGAAGATTTCCTAGGAGATACATTCCAGTTTAGTTCCCTGAAGTTAATGTTATGTGTTATTCTACCTGTAGGAGATTTCCATGGTTAAGACTGTGATCATATGATTCATATATGAATGAATTATGAGTTTGGATGTTTTGATGTTATTGTTTATTTGTTTTGTGGGAATGTGGCAGTTCAGGGACAGATTGTATGAAATCAGTTGTCTCCTGTAGAAGCGGACACATACAGTATCTGTAGTAAAGGGTTATTTGCATTTCTGTTGATGGAGTTTGCCATGGGAACTCAGAACAATAAACAGATGTAGCCTTACTGCCAAATGCTGCAGATCAGAGCAGAGTCAGTCTATTAGTTGTCTGTAACCGGCTCCCTGCTTTCCCTTTGATCCCAGCTCGCCCGGAGAGAGTGCTTGTATGAAACTTCTTGTGAAGCGAAAGGAAAGATGCCATAATGTTTTACTGATAATATTGTGGTGAGACGATAAATCTGTATAAATCTTCTCCGATGTGACATAATTTATTTCACTACCTGTTTGTTCCGTGTTCTCTAGATCATCAGAGTCACTCCAGTGGAATGCACTTAGCAAGCAAAGCTTTGACAAATAGTTCCCTACTTTTGGACCATTAGATAAGACATTGATTCACCATTCTGTCCATATCAGCCCTTTTGACATCATCCCCAACTGACAGGCAGTATTGCAGTCTGGATTCCTAAACAGTAAAACTCTTACATATGGCACAAGGCCTGTCAGTGGAGAGATTGAAGGACTGTTGTCAAAAGCATAAAAAAGTACAATTAAAAACTCTAATCGGTCATGGCAAATGTTGAGGGGAGTCTTATCTGTGCTGTCCTAGGTATTGAGCATTATCATATTGAGCGCTTGTGTGAGTTTGAGTGGATTAAGAGAGAGTAACAGACAGCCCTGCAGGTAGAGACAGAGTAGAGGGTGAGGTCGGAGAGAGGGAGCAAAAAGAGGGATAGAATGAGGAAGGGGATGGGGTGAGGTTGGAGTGAGGGATGGGTGGGAGGAGTGAGTGAGTGAGAGGGAGGAGTTGCGAGGAGTGGGAATGAGGAAGTGGGACAGTGGACAGTGGGACAGTCTCCATGAGCTCAAGATGTGTAAAGCATATCGCCCAGTACTTTTCAAAGGGTTGGGAGATGTGTTTGGACTTTAACTGTCATGGCTGACTGGTTCTGGAGTCTAGAGAACTAGAAACCTTAAAAACTAGTCTGCAGTTGTCACGCCCTGACCTTAGTTCCTTTTTTATGTCTCTATTTTGGTTTGGTCAGGGCGTGAGTTGGGGTGGGCATTCTATGTTTTGCATTCTATGTTTTGTATTTCTTTGTTGTTTGGCCGGGTGTGGTTCTCAATCAGAGGCAGCTGTCTATCGTTGTCTCTGATTGAGAACCATACTTAGGTAGCTCTTGCCCACAGGGGTTTTGTGGGTAGTTGTTTTCTGTTTTTTGTGTCTGCACCAGACAGAACTGTTTCGGTCGTTCTCTTTGTTGGTTTTTGTATTTCAGTGTTCAGTTTTTATTTAATAAATGATGAACACCTACCACGCTGCGCTTTGGTCACCTTCTTCTTCAGATGGCCGTTACAGCAGTGAGCACTTGTCTGCAATGAAATAGAATGTGCATGGTATGAACTGGAACCAAGGTTGAGAGATCCTATTGAATTTGCTCTCCTGAATTAAATGTGTTGTTTGCCTAGTTCCTTTATGCTTTATTTAAAAATACATACAGAAAAGAAAAGGTTAACAACCATTTAAACCCAATGACTGAGCAAGGTCACAGTTACCATATCACAACTATCCCTCTGAGTGACAGTATGTTGGTCCCTGTTCTATTGGTCTTCATTGTTTCCCCTCCCTACACTTCTCTATGTTGACAGATGTCTCTCTACACCTCCAGGTAAAATGGATGCTTTAGGCATCACTCCATCCCCAACACATAATCACTGACACAATCACAGTGCCGACAAGGCCGGATGTAGCCTACAGTTTTTTTACTGACACTGATGGGTATTTTGTAGGTTGTGTTGTTGTATCTCGTCAAGGCCAATTCTTGATTTTGAGACAATGAATCAAGGCTTTGCTTTTCAATGGTCAATTCAATTCAACTTAGTACACCTGTTTTACCCAACCAATCGTCATCCAAAGTAAAAGGTTGTATTACTTTATATGTTTCATGTACGGAAGCGTATTAGGGCCAAGTGAAGAGACATTTGATTTATGTAATCAGTAGCGTAATTTTGGATTACCAGAACTCAGTAACGTAATCTGATTACATTCTGTTACTTTTAGATTACTTTCCCCTTAAGTGGCATTAGAAGAAGACAAAAATGTATGTTACCAATTGAACGACATCTATTGCAGGATAAATCAATGTTAAAGTTTACATAGCTAGCCATGTATGGATGTTACATTTTCCGTTATGGGTTGGTTATATAGGCTTCTTCTAACACATCGCTTTCTACTACATATAATAATAAGATTAAATTATATCTTTACATTAGAAACCAAAGTCTGTCAGAATTCCAGTCATTCCAATAAATGTTATACCCCTTGATCTTCAAGAAAAGGACTTAGAAATATGGAAGTATAGATTAGCCAAATTGTTTTACCTGAGCATGACCCCAAAACTAAGGCCTTATTAGCCAGCCCTACTCTGTTGTTTATGATTTTGTTGTCATGGAGGACTGATTCGAGTTGAAAAATAAATGCTGCGCTCATGGAATGTCATGCTTTGAGCACTACTGAAAAGTGCTATTTACAAAATGAATGCCATATGCTGCATTTGCTATAGGCCTGTTGTTTACCTTTTTGTTGGTGACACTTTGATATCTTGATAATATGCAGCTGTTTTAAAGGGCAAATCCACAGGTAAAACAATAAAAAAACGGTCGCCCCGCCTCTGTTTTGGTAAAAAGCTGAGGAATGGGCCTGTAAAAATATAACCATTCTCAGATTAATAGACAGAGCTATGGATGCAAGGACTGACCTTCCATGATATAACAACGATTGTTTTAACCATGTTATGAGGCTATACAGTGTTTGTTACATTTACAATGTTTGCAAACATTGGATTAAAACAAGCCTATATTTTAGGTTCTCATGAAGTGCGACAGTTGAACTCAACTCAGAGGCATTTATACGTTTTCTTCTTCAAGAATCAATGCATAGACATTATATAATTTATAAATCCAAAAATGGATGTAGCAGCTACTGATTGCCCCTTTAATTAAGTCTATCAAAAGTGTGCAAGTTTGAGCATGTGTCCGTTACGCCTATGGATTTTTTCTTGTATCAGCATGAATTAGATTGAGCAATTAAAGCCCAACTTTTATTCCATAGGCTTGGATCCGCACCATGCAGCTGTTACACAAGCACATTTTTCACTCACTGGCTGTCTACTAGTTTCAAAAGCAGTGATTGATAGGCATCTTAAACTTCTTGAATTCAACCATTGTTGGGTTCAAATACACATTCAGATTTGTGAACAGCCATCCACAACAACCACAATCTGTAAAGCTCAAATAGCTAAATGAGAGTGCAGCAGTGTGATTCACATCAATGCGCTATGATATAAATAATAAGTGTTATCCGTATCGCCGTAGACTACACTGATGTCATTCTTACCTCCAAGCGTTAATTCAAGTTGGATAATCTTTGGATGCTGACAGCAGTGGCACCATTGGAAGACATAGCTTGGACTGTAGCCTACAAAAGCCTATTCCTGCTCTTTTCCTGCGATCCATCAAACACATCTGGTGTGTCATCATAGTGGTCTCTGACTTGTGGTCAGACTCGTTCAGGTGGAACAAACTTAAGTGTCAAAGATTTTGTTTTGCAAACATCCTTTCTGAATTTTAAAGTAATCCTCAAAGAAATCATCTAGTTTTTCAAAAGTATTTGTAATCTGATTACCATATTTTTGCTGGTAACATAACGGATTACAGTTACCGTTTTTTTGTAATCCAATACTCCCCAACCCTGGTCTTTTCAGAAGGAGGAACCACATGGACTTGGATGAGGTATTTTGAGTATGTGTAGTTATATAGGTAGAGATGGGTGGGTTGTGTGTGTATGCATCTGTGTGTATATGGGGGGGTAAAACGTAGGGGCAAAACAGACAAATGGTCATCAATCTAATGATCTAATACACTTGTTTAAACAGGCGTCGCTGCACACACACACACACACACACACACACCAAGTTTCCCCCTGGCAACTTCAGACTGGATGGATTCTCCTTTTCTTGAAATAATCATTGATCTAAATATTGATCTATTAGATCAATGATCAATAAAGAAATAATCACTTATCTGACATGACTTGGTTGGTAGCCTAGCGTAAACTCTCCTTACACGTATCCATCTATCGGTGATGTTTTCAAGGATGTTTTCAAGGATGTTCAAGGATGTTATCCCAAAACAGGGGCATAGTGTCCGTTATGCTGTAGGCTATGCATTAGGCTCAGCTATACCACTAACTTAGGCTACCACTTGTTCACCTCATACAAACTAGTGGCTAGTCCTGTTAGGTTATAATAATGGTCTGTAAAATTGCTTTCTTAGATGGGGATTTAACCTGCCTCCCTGCCCCGTGGCTATGCAAGTTCCATGACAGGGGTTTGGGTGCAGCCCTTGAGAAAGACAGGGACGCGCAATCCTTCTCAGTGCAATCCGTGACTTATATTCACAAGATAATAAGCATAGGCCTATGAGACTACTTCAGTGGATGTGTACAACACCATGCCATTACACACACATTTGTAAGTTAAACTTTCGTTTTGACACATAGGCAGCTGACCTAGCTGTCACTCTCTACAATACTATGCAAGGTGTTGGCATACGCAGGGGATTGGGAACATCGTGGCAAATTGTGTGTGTGATTTTGGTTTTACTATCCTTGTGGTGACCAGAAGTCCTTTACAAGGATAGTAAAACATGGACAAGTCTGAGAAGTGGGGACATTTCGCAAAATACTATTTTAGGTTTAGGGTTAGAATTAGGGTTAGGGTAAGGAGTTAGGGTTAAGGTTTAGGGGTTAGGGAAAATAGGATTTTGAATCAATTGTTTGGTCCCCACAAGGATAGTAAAACAAATGTGTGTGTTCATTCAGAGTGGTTACATTTCAGAGTGGTTACATTTCCCCAGCCCAGCCCTCAAAAGTGTTGCTGCTCCTGATGCCTAGATAAGGGACTGTAAAACATGGAAAGTATCCAGCTTTGCTGTGACTCAGGTGACTCTCGTGTGTGCGTGGGCTTATGTGAATACTTGACTGGGTGTTATTGACAAGGAGTGTTTTCTCCACTTTGAGACAGGCCTTTCTGTCAAGTTCGGAGGACTTTGATTGATATGATAATTAAAGAAGGCCTTCTAAGGCTGAAGATCCTCCATCCCACCTGGCTTCATTGTTTCCATTCTAGAGTAACATCAGGAGCCCCATTTATACCTGAATCTAACATGTATCCTTTTCCCTGGTCTTGTCCACATACTGATTGTCCCCACATTTTTAGACAGCTGTAGACGTTTAAAAGATGCATTGTGATCTGATTGTGATCAGATCTTCCTGGCCTCCCCAGGAAGTAGTCGAGCACACATTGTGTCCGGATATTTTACAGGTGTAGACAGATTTGGGCAGTGAAACCATTTAACCATTTATCATTATCCCATCTAAAATCCTTGACAGGTGGTGGCGCACTACTGACTTATGACATCAAGTCTTAAAATAAAGAAATATAATTTAGAAAAAATATCCGTCAAATATTTTGCATTTGGGGAGATTACGAAATCTGCTCACAACGCGGAGACAGTGGACAGATAAGAGACACATCTTAATACCATGTGTAGATGCTTTTCTGAAAACGTGGGCACAATCAGAATGTGAACAATATTAAGACAGAGGACGCATGTTTGTGCCTGTTATAAACAAGGCGAGGGGGTGTGAATGCAGTCTGTCTCTACAGTATGTATGCAGCAATTTGGTGCTCCAGGTTCAACTAGACGAGAATAAGTGACTGTCACCTGCAAAGTTGAAGTTTAGATAACCTGTGACAGTCTATTGGTCTGTTTTCAGTCCGGTCAATGGAATATGGCTGGTACTGTCTTGAGACTAGACATACAAACTGTTACAACTGACCCAGATTCAGCTTTAGCTAGTTAAAATGCCAGATTAGCTGGTGGCATGTGACAATGATCTGACTTTGGAATATAACACTTAACATTAAAGGTGTAGCTCTTGTTATTTTTACATCCAAAGCCAATGCAATGCGATCTAGGCCAGCGTATTATAGGTGTGTGTGCTGCACATCCTGTTATTTGTGCATGTGTGTGTGTGTGTCTGTGTGTGTGTCTGTGTGTGTGTGTGCGCATGACTTTCGAAAGACTATTGACCCTGTCAATACAGTTCCTATCATTCTGCAAACCATGCACAGTAGCAGGATATTCATGTAATGTGTGATGGCGTGTGTGGAGTGAGGGAGTGTTTCTGTTGTTTGAGGGGACTGGTTAGAAGTCAATAAGTATTCTAGCTTCTTTTGGGCAAACACAGTCTTTCTAGAGGACAATAATGCAAACATAACCCTGCTTTGAACCTCACCCCCCCTGAACACACGCACTGTATATACAAAGACAAAATCACATACCGTACGTACTGTATACACACAGACACACAGAGTGGTATTCAATAAAGACCTAGGGATCACGCTGACACCAGTCATCTTCTGGGGAAATAAAGCTATCTTTGTTGTGCTGCAGTGAATACAGGACTTATTGCAACATACAGACCTGCCTGTTTGAACGAGATGTGTTTCCTAGCCCTTCCCCCTTGGTTTTACTAAGAACCAGTCTAATTTCTCTGCCGCCAACAGTTATCCCAAGAACTGTTGTATTGCTTCAATTCTGTCAGAAATCACTCAACGGTGACTGTGACAATTAAGTCCTAACTGTGCGAGTAACATTTTTTATTAGTTGCATCGGACTGAGCTACACATTCTACATGCTCACCTCACTCCAAACGTCCTGTATTTTAGGCTAGGATTTGGCTAGGATTTGGTCAAACAGTAATGTGCATTATCCTCATTCTTTACTGTAATGAAAGTCGCTCCGCTGCCCCTGTACCTGTTTCACTGGAGCTTACTTCTGTGATGATCAAACCACACTCCCTCTCCCCACTCGCTCCAGGATAAAAAATAAAAAAATCTGATTGTAGGCTATAACATTTCAAAATCCAACTGCGGGGAAAACATAGCTTTGGAGGCAACTTATGTTGTCACTGTTGAAGAGAGAATATTCTCAGCTTTCTGTAGGTATAATTTAATATTGAGCTCTATAGCAATTATTTTACAACTAAGATATTTGATATGGCTTTGAGAAGTATTTGTAGGACATTACATTTACTGTTAGATTATTACATGGCTACCAGCAGTGGGTATTATGTTTAGAGTTAATTATCTAGCTACCCAGCTAGCACATAATGTTCTGAGAAACATGTGTTTCTTATAGCTTGGTGAGAGTGTGGTTGACCTATAGTTATTTTGCAGGATAGTTGCTTGGCTTTGGAACGTTCTCAGCACATTGAAGGAACTTG
Source organism: Salvelinus namaycush (assembly GCF_016432855.1). Taxonomy (NCBI): domain Eukaryota; kingdom Metazoa; phylum Chordata; class Actinopteri; order Salmoniformes; family Salmonidae; genus Salvelinus; species Salvelinus namaycush. The sequence continues at coordinate 33,143,564 of NC_052334.1, forward strand.
AGAAAATAATGTCATTTTCTTGTTATTTCATTACTTTAACAGAACGTTTCCTAAACGTTCAAACATGGTTACATTTTATACAATTTTGGTAATGTTCTAAGAACGTTCTCCAACTTCTTTGACATTGGGAATATTCTCAAATATTTCAGAGAACGTAAAGAAACAATGTTCTTCTGTGAGAATTTCAATATTTCAGTATAACGTTTCCTACAGGTTTCCTCATGGTTCTATCTAAAGTCATGTTCTCAAATTGTTCTAAGAAAGTTAAGAAACAACGTTCTTCTGTGGGTACGTTTACTACAGGTTTCTTCATGGTTCTATTTAGAGTAATGTTCTCAAATTGTTCTGAGAACATTAAGAAAACTTTCCATAAAAGAAAACAAGAAAACTTCCGTAATGTTCAGAGTTCAATTTTTTTAATTTAAAAATATATACTGTACACTGTTCTCAGCATCAACAAAACTCTCTCTATCCTCTATGTTGTTAAGTGTGTTCAGCTGTGTTTGCCGCGCCCACACATTGGCCACACCTGGTCTTAATGAGCGCTTGTTTCCTTTGAAATAGGGTCTGTTTGAATAGACTGAAATAAACAGCTTTGTATGAGTTATAAAAACATGGCATGGTACCCCATCCTGGTGGAGCAGTGGACTTATTCCATGGATAGAGAACAGAAGAAGATCATAGGTTTGAATCTCACATGCCACAATAAAAAATAAATGTGTTTGCATGATTAATGCCCAAGCAAATACATTTCTATGTGTCCTATCTGTGCTTTGAGTTCAAAACAGTTAACCCAAACTAAGCTAGCAGTGTTGTTAAAAGTCTTATTGAAACATGTTCTCAGAACATTATTTAATTACCTTCAAATAACCTGTAATTTCCATTCTCAGAACGTTATTAAAACCTCCCAGGAAAGTTCCCTGGATTTTAGGTTGCACCTCAAAATATCTTGAATCATGACATTGAATGCCACTTCAGAAGTCTATTAAACCTCTTAATAAAGCATAGCAAAAAATAATTGGTGTCATCATATCATGGGCTGGTGCAACCAACTGAAAAAGTTAGTCTGGAGCCCTGAAACTCATATAGTACATTGCTATTCTGGACAAAAGCTCTGTCTTTCAGCTTTCTGCTAAACTATGCATAGTTGCGTAATGTACAGTATGTGCACAGAGTGCTATATAATGTTTAATGTTCATATTCTCTGTCTATTAAACGTAAACACATGCATCATTCAGCTACCATTGTAAGCTGCTGTCCAAACCAGAGGCGTTTAAGTGTGTTTTGGAGTTTGCATTAGATTGGGCCTGGCAAAAACAAACGTATCTTTCACCAATAGCCACTGGTGAGTCACCCAGCCAGCCCCACTCATAACTTGTAGAATAGTGTTTGAGGCCTTGACTTCCCTCCATCCCTTGTTTGACTTTATGAAGTCCCACAGGGTCCAGATGTTTTTTTACATGCGTATGTTTATTAAAACATGTTTGTGTGTTTGTTTCTGTGTGATGAGTGATGCGATTCATGTGACTGTTTTGAAAACCTAGGCAAGTTGGCATTATCATGGCATCGCACTGTGCCAAGCTGCAAGCTGTGCCAAGCTGTCCAGTGTGTGTGTGTGTGTCCATGCGTGATACACTGCCTTTTTGACAAAACAGCTGTGCTGTGTTGCCATTGTAAGTGTATCGTGTGAACATGCCCAGAAAACTAGTGGGAGTGACCAAAGGTATTGCACAACAGTTCATTGAACTTCCATTATGTCTAAAACATTGTACAACAGTTACATTAATGCTAGTGTTACAGGAAAGCTTATTCAAACTGTTAATGTTACACTCTTAGAAAACTATGTTCCAAATAGCTTCTTCTGCTGTCCCCATAGGATAACCCTTTTTGGTTCCAGGTAGAACCATTTTGGGTTCCATGTAGGACCCTCTGTGGAAAGGGTTCTACATGGAAGCCAAAAGGGTTCTACCTTGAACCAACAAGGGTTTTTCAAAGGGTTCTCCTATGGGACAGCCGGTTTTAGAAAGCAATTTTTTTTCCTACGAGTCTACCCGGTTCCTCTTGTTATGCAAAATTGTGCCTGATCTGAAGACGCGCTATCTCCACAGCTCTGTACTGTGTGGGTGACATCAGTTGGCATGGCGTTACAAGAGGAACTGCCCCTCCCTACCTTCAGGCTATGCTCAAACCCTACACTCCAAACCGAGCACTCCGTTCTGCCACCTCAGGTCTCTTGGCCCTCCCACCCCTACAGAAGGTCCGCTCCTGCTCAGCCCAGTCCAAGCTCTTCTCTGTCCTGGCACCCCAATGGTGGAATCAGCTTCCCCCTGAAGCTAGGACAGCAGAGTCCCTGCCCATCTCCCGAAAACATCTGAAAAACTACTAGTATCTTAAATAACCTTGTTCCTCACCTCGACCCCCCCCCCCCCTGCATTTTTTAAATAAAATTAATTAAAAATGAACACTTAACCAGCACTTGCACTTGACACCCCTCTCCCCCTTCTATCTCTGATTCTACTGACAGCTACATTATTGAGGAAGAATGTACTTTCTATGCTTGTGATATGTGGTTGTCCCTCCTAGCTATCTTAAGATGAATGCGCTAACTGTAAGTTGCTCTGGATAAGAGCGTCTGCTAAATGACTAAAATGTAAATGTAACAGAGAAAGACTCCATGCAGGTTGGAGCTGGTTGGTTTGGGCCTTGGCTTTGTGTCAAGAGTCTGCAAACTGCAAAATTATTAATGGTTTCTGTGGTCTTTAAATTAACTTAGTGCATCATTGTTGCATTGGATAGGCCTATGTAATGAATAGTGAATATGCATTATTTAACTAATGAAAGCAATTAGCATTCATATGTATTGTCATCCTTTCAGATCTTTTCATATCAAGCCGTGTATGTGAGATATCATGCTCTGCCAGACGTCTTCACGTAGACGCGAAGAGAATGCATCTGCGCTGGATGCTTCCTCCGTGGAAGTCTTGCAAACTCAGCATAATTTTGCAGAAAACATTCATGCATGATGTCTCATGAATTAAAAACATCCCTGGTTCATTCCCAATTCATGGCTCATAGACTGAATGTTGTGACACACCTTTCTGCACAGTTTACCCAACGTCACTGTACCAGTAAATCATTAACCAAAGAGACTGGCTTCAAAGTGTTGGCAAAGTTGGCGTGACCAGGGTAACTAAACATATGTCATGGGGAAACAATAGATTCTGTAGAATGGCAGTGTGATGTTTTATTCTTATTCTGTATGACTCATCAGTCAACTTTGAAGTCAGGAAAATGTAATCTGATGGTATAGATGGTATAATAAAGCCAGAAGATGCTGGTCAGTGATACCAGCTATCTTGGAACAAACATAGCGTCCTCTTGTGGTGAAAAATTCACATGACCAGCCATTTTCACTTGGCAAGGGTTTAGGTGGCTGAAACTTCCCGAACGTAGAAGATAAAATTGTAAGTGAATAGTGTAGACCATTATCGTATTGATTGATGTGAAAAGTGTTTCTCTAGGTACTGGATTAATCTTCAACATTGCTGAATTATTTCTGAACATTTCACTCCTCTTAAAACACCCCTGATGTTGCACACGTATCTACAATGGAATGCGGTTGACCATTCTGCATTCGGGGAGTGATTACCATAGCTCACTATTATGGGACGCCACAGTGGGTGAGCTAGCCTAATTATTTCGGAACATTTCACCCCTCTTAAAACACCCCTGGTGTTGCACACGTATCTACAGTATCTACAGAGGAATGCTGTTGACCATTCTGCATTCGGGGAGTGATGACCATAGCTCACTATTATGGGACGCCACAGTGGGTGAGCTAGCCTAACTGCTTCTATTGACAACACAGATTCTACTTAATTAAAAGCCTTTGGGTATAGTGATGACAGGCAAAACCTCCTGAAAACAGACCAGTGCCTCTTCACACGCATGTCCCAGAATCCACGCTGTCTATTCTAACTGCTGCACACACACACTGGTGTGACTAAGCCGTGTGGAGTGAATGTCGTCTGACCAGTGTCCCATTTCTCTCTGCTATAATTGTTGTTGTTGTCGTCTGCCGAGAATGATGAAGGTGTCAACACTTACAATTAATGCTCTAATGGACTCACCTCATTTGGAGGCAGGAAATGTTTTTGGTTGTGTTTGTTCCTGCACTGCAGTACATGTATGTACACAGTGTGTGAAGAGAACAACAGATGCCATAGTTGAAACAGGAAACACAAGGGTTGTCGTTTTCTTCTTGGATAAGTTGATGTTTAAGAAAACCATACTTTTCTGTTTTACAGGTGATATTATTTTCAGAGGGTCAAGCAGTCATGGGAGGTGACAGGACTTTTGTACCTTTCATTTTGACAAGGTCATATAACATTAATGTGATAACAACAACATATGGGTGGGTGGGACAATCAGCCATGCCATGGGTCTGTGAATGTGTGTGACAGATTGTGGGTCAAAGGATAAGGATATGAAAGAAAAGAAAGAGAGGCTGAGCGAGTAGGATGATAGGAACAAAGTTACATGTTATCAGTGGTAATGGGTGAGAAGATCTGCCTGCTCTAAGCCTAACAGTACCTATCTTTCTCTCTCTGTGACAGGAGTTTTGATCAACTGAGTGTGTCGACAGAGTACAGCGTCAACAGCACCAGGACGGAGAGAGACAGGGACGCTAACTCCATGTTCAGCTTCGACATGTCAGCCTTCAACAGCCTCAGCCCCACCAAGTCCAGAAATAAGGTACGTCACAATATAGTAGAGGCAAATAGGAGTACTCTTTTGTGTTGTGGAGAACTAATCAGGAAATATCCATTATATACTGTATCTGAATTATTGTACTTTCAAACCACCCCCTCTTTACCTTCTGTGAGGACAATCTGGACTCCTTTAGGATTTTTTTATTTAATTTATTAGGATCCCCTTTAGCCGACGCCAATGGCGCCAGCTAGCCTTAGGACAGACTCATCTAAGAGTGATGTTGAGATGAATGATGAAATGTGACTATAGTATACGTAGTGGCTAATCATACTGTACCATACATGTTTATCATAGTTCTACAATTGTCCAAAGTATGTGTCAAACATAGAGGACTTTCAGAGAGGTTAGATTAATATCCAACCCACTTGATAACACTTGATAAAAAATAATTTGAGAGTGACAGAATCTGTCTCTTAGCTTAGACATTTACCCCATACTACTGATTGTTACTGCTTGCACTGAGCCTGGCTGATAAGTCATATAAAAAGGTTGCGTAGGAGGGCAGTATTGACTCACTTTGCAGGGCATCAGCTGCAGGAGAGGTAGTGTGGTCATAGGATGCATTCCAGATATACAAATCCTCCGCAGAATGTCTTTACAATGTCCAAGGAAATCCATATTGATTGTGTCATTTGCACATTTGCACAGATTGTCATTTACACCTGTAGTGTAATTGATTTTAACTGCCCGTAAACATTTTATGCAGCAACTGAAATTCTTCAGACAGACCCCTCAATATAAGTTTATGACTCCGTTTATACTAAAGCTTTGCATTACGCAATATTTGGGTTTAGAATAACAATCTATATGAGCATTTTCTTCAATGCCTGGAGGTATTGAGATGAATGTAAGACTGATTGTTCTTTTTCAGCATCCTGTCAAATTGCATACAAATCATTAAGGGGCGAAGGGTAAAATTCAAATATGTCATACATATCCTAGGTGAAATGGCATGCTAGAAATGATTCTTTCGGATTGAATTTCTTACTGTGTTATTCACCATTGTCACAGACTTGTCCAACCTGTTCTCCAACCTGGAGTAATTAATGGGGTAGGATTCACTCTGTGTTCTATTAATATTCATCCAACTTTTACAAGTACATAATTGAGCACGTTCAGCCATTCAAGAAGAATTATGTTTTTCCTGGAAACCTGGTTACTGGGGTAGACTTTTATTTCTATGCCAGGCATACAATTTGGAACATAAACTGGAGTACAGTACTGTAACCACAAAGTCTGTGGTTTCTCCTTTCATGTGTTTCCTGACCTGTCTGAGGCCATTTGGAAACAAAGGAACAATGAGCTCTGTTTCAACAGGATTTTGTATTAGGTAAAAGTCCTGTTGAGATCCAGACTCTTCTCTGTTAAACCATTTCGACTACTGAATGAAGGATGTGCACAGGTCCATATGAAACAATACCAGTAAATCATTCAACTTGTGTCAATTTAGAGGGAAAGGGTCAAAATGTGTGTCCTTGCATGTGTCAGAGTTGGTCAAAACATTTATACTGTACACAACTGAAACATGCTGCGATTTGCAAGTATGCAAATGTCCATACTGTGTTACGTCCAACCACAGGAGATGTATTATTTCCTTGTCTCAGTCCAACTGAAAGTAGCTCTCATGTCTATGGTATTATTATATTGATAAAGAGGTTTCCAGACTACTTACTTGCTTAGTTTGATTGAGGAAGGAAGGGTGGGGTTGTTAGGCAGACATCCGTGTCCATATATTCTCATTGGATCATTCATTCCTGTGAGTTGTTTGCTCTGTGAAAGCTCTTTCACAATAGCCTATATGCTGCACTGTACTTGGCAGTACAAATTGATTTATGCCCTGAAGCGATGTACTGTAGTTTGTTTGATAGTCTACTCAAGGCTAGACATATACAGATACACACATACATCACACACAGACTGTCGGTCTCTCTGTGAAGGTCATTTTTTTCCCCACATCGTTGGATTTGGCGGCGTTATGACTCTTATCCCAGCTTAGCAGGAAGTAGAAAGCTGATAAACATTAACTTTTTGCAGCTGATATGCGAGTAGTCAACTGGGCTGGAGTGGTGCAGTTATATGGTCAGTATGTTGGGATTCTAAAGAAAGGAAATCTACCGGTTAAATCCCAGCAAGTGTCACTAAAATGGTATGCAGCGATCTCCTTTTTTTGTGTTAGTGTGTATTATCTTTTGTTATGATCTGTATCCTGTTCCAGCCTGTACTAGGAAACAGGCAGAGTGTGCTGTGCTTTTCTATGTATGCTACTGTGTCACCTGTGTTTTTATCTAGTCAACTTTTATGTGCTGTTTATGTTTTATTGATTCGATGGAACCCAGGTCTCCCTGGAAAACAGTGGCAAGTGTTACTGAATGGACTATCCTGGCTAAATGAAACAAGCAGACCATGTCGTTATTGACTTACCTGGCTAAGTATAGTTTGAATAAGACAGAAATATATTGTATTTGCTTTTAGATATGATATTTAATCCAATGATACTTTATAGATCTTATTACAAACTAGTATTATTTGATGACCCTCCCATTCCTAGTTTGCCTTGTTGGTTCTCATTCCACCTATCCCGCAGTGGGTTTTAATACCTGTGGTTACTGACTTGTGGGCATCGCAGAAATGTTCCTGTAATGTTCTATCCTTCCAATGTTGTCATTACCCAGGTGCTGTAGCAACCTGATCATGTTCAACCTGGCTGTTAGTAGAAAGAAATCTTCACTATTCAGCTTGGCTGGTGTTTGATTTTGACAAGAATATTTACCTAATCTTCGAGGTTATAGTTAAGGATATTAAGGTAAATGTACTAAATTATATCAAGGACTGAAAGAAGTGAGATGAGACCCAACCTCTGGCTATTTGTATAGCTGTGCCAAAAACAACAGGTGTGTCTGTTCTCCATCTGGGTATTTATTTTTCATTTTTTTGTCTCTCTGTCTTCTCCCAGAGCTCGGAGGGAATGTTTAACCGCATCAGCAGTTTATTTTCCACCAAGAAGAAGAAGAGCCGGAGTGGTTCACTCTCAGTAGGCTCAGAGGATGGATCCTGGCTGGGTCCTAGCTCTCCCATCTCTCCCTCGTCCCCTGGTTCTCCTCTCTCCCCCCACCAGAAGGACGGGCCGAGGACCACCACTACCCAGAAAGAGGGGGAGGTAGTGGAAGCGGGAGCTGGGCCAGTGCTGGAGAGTCTGTCGGAGCTCCATGCGAAGGGGTCAGTGTTCAGTAGCAGCTCCAGCCCTAGTACATCCTTCCAAGCCTCTCTGGTGGTGGCGGACACAGAGGACCTGCCGTTTGCAGACAGTGACAGCAGCGGCCGGGGCAGCGTGAGGGAGGTGCAGGTGTGCAGGATCAGCCGGGCGGAAGCAGAGTCAGACGGAGAGGCAGACAGGAATTCTGGGAATCTGACTCCCACAAACTTGTCCCCCTCCGGAGCAGAGCAAGCCCCAGAGCTCGGCCTCACTAAGGACGTGGTGGAGGAGGTGAGCAGGAGGCTGCAGGTATATCTGAAGGAACAAACCACTGTGAAAGACGGAGAGGGGTTGGAGTGGGGCGGCCCAGTGATCCAAACCACCCTCAGGTCGTTTGAGCTCTCTCAATCTCACCTTAAGACTGACGTCATCTCTCTCGGCATCGAGTCTAAAAAGACCTCTCTGAAAACATCTGTTGGAGGGAAGGGGAGTTACCTGCTGGGAGTGACTCTAGGCTCTCAGTCTCACACCCCGTCCTCCTCAGACCCACAGCCAGAGGGTGAGGAGGGAGAGAACAGCCCAGCCATGGGGAAGAAGAGCAGGAGAAGGGCTCTGAAACCCACCAGCATCAGCACGGCTGAAACAGCTCCCCCCAGCCAGATGACGTTACCTGGGGGAGAGGGGACGAGGCGGGACTCACCTGCGAAGCTACACAAACCTGTGTGGGTGGAAACACACCTGGGAGAAGAGCCCATACCTGTGACTGTGGCCCCTGTGGAGTACACTGATACTGCCAGTGTCCTGGCCACTGTAACCCTTTCAGCGGTATCCGGTGGCAGAGAGCCAGAGCTGGCTGTATCCACAGCACCAGTCTCCAAGGACTCCGAAACAAACACAGCCCGGCCAGAGGCGACCAGTCCAGCCACAGACTCCGAGTGCAGCCCCCCTCTAGAGGATCAGACGGCCCTGAGCAAAGAGGAAAAGCGCAGGAGTGTGAAACTGTCCCACAGTGAGAAGCTTTTCACTAAGAAGGTGTATGTGAGCCCTGAGCCCAGTTTTGATGGGGATGAGCAGACAGAGAGAAAGCTGAAAAAGAATGACATCGTAGACTTGGCTTCAAAGATTCCTCAGAAGTCTGAGGTGAAACTGTAAGTGTCTTTATTTCACTTTTTTGGGAGTCTTTTTAATGAGCACTTTGATCCTTGAGATGGAGACAGAGAGAGAGAGGTGTGCAACCTAACCTGTGTATTCCCATGTCTTTTTGTGCCAAAGGAGAACAATAAGAACAGTTGGTTACACAGCTGAAAAACTCCTGCGTCATTAAAATGTTCACCTACAGTACTAATACTTTACTTTGACTGAATGATACTGACAAGACTACTGTATGTACGGTAGGCCATTGACTATACAGTACAACAATATCTTATGTATTCGTCACAATATACTGTGCACAGTCAGTCAGTCTTTACATCCGAGTCAATAGGCTACCCTAAATTGTTAAGAGTCTGCTGTTGAGCAAGAAAAGAAAATACAGGGGAACCATTTCAATATTGTAGTATACTGTAATTCAGTGGCAAATAAATCATGATGCAGCAGTTATTTGAATAATGCAACAAGTAAACTCATGAGCAACTGTTCCTTTTACCAAGCTAATAAGAATTTTGTTAAATTATGCTAGCAATGACCATGACAGCTTCAAATGTAGGATCTTTATTTGAGCCAGTTTGATACAGCAGGAAAATAATCCTGCAGCAACAGGAAATATGAATTATTATGTGGATTATAATGAATTTACATTTTTGGTAGGGCAAATCAAGTCTGACATTTTAAAGTGGAAATTCCAAACTTTAGAAGCCTTTTTATACCTCAAATACACTACAGGTTTGCATTTGCTGCTGTGCAGGAACATTCTCAGCAACAAAAGAGTGATCAAATTAAGATCCTACATTTGTACCACTGATGCAAAGCCTATTATCTTAACAATATGGTTAAGATTGTTAACTGTGTCCTCTGGCACAGGGGATTCTGAAGAGAAAATATCATAAATGTTCAGCCCAACCAAGATTGTCTTAAAACAACTGTAATTTTACTGTAACATTTCACACTAGTTATTTTGGAGGACACTTTACTGGAGTAAGCAGAAGTTTGTAAACAGAACATTCATCGTAGATAAAGGTAGGACGTGTAAAATATAATATATATTGCATGAGATGTAACCTGCTAATTAAAATCACTGAAAGAAAATAAAAAAATAGTTTGTTCATATGAGCTGTTGTTATATTTCAATCAAAATGGAGGGCATCTCAAACTGGGCACTCATTGGTTCATTCAACATTGCTTCCACGTCATTTCAATGAAATTACTTTAAACCAATGTGGAATACACATCTGTGACCACTGGGCTGTGTTTACTTCAGGCGTTATTTCCATCCTGAAAGATGACTCATGACGAAAGTTACTCTGAAGGTGACCACAAGTCACTCACTTTGTTTGACTAAAAAGGTTACTGAATAGAAACAATACAATGCTGATAAAAGTAAGGCATGCCATTCTGATATCCATCTTTCAGATGTAGTATTGTCACAAGGAATATGTATTTAGTTGTATCCTATTCAGGTAGAAAAGCCTGTCTTTAGATTAAAACTATTGTTATACTGTACCTCAATGGAATCAAATTTCTACTGTTCTACTGATACCCGAGGGGATGTTCTGCATTGCTGGAAGTTTTAATTAAGAGCAGTTTAGAAAAAACTGTTTTGTCAAGTTACACAGAGCAGAAAGATTTATTTCAGTTTCAATTTGCACTTATGGGTGTTGCTAAAGGCTGTTTTTCTTTATCTGAAGAATGTGTTTATATATTTTAAAGTTGAATGTATAAATCAGGTAGCATCAATGTCATGTTACCTGAGTTTAACAAGCACACATGTTTGTGGTGACAAGTTTATTCTGCACACTAAATTGTTTTCCCCTCCTCCCCTCAAAGTTAACCTTTTACTGCAGTGGGCTAAATCAGGATCACGCAGAGTGATTCTTGGTAGTCTTAAACAAATCTACTTTAAAACAAAAGTGTACACCTCACACACATGGTTATGGGCTTAAAAAAAGAAGACACCTGTACCATGTCAGATATAGAGGTGAAATGTGTTCCATTTTGAGTTTGCTTCCCAATATTACACTTCATATACATCACAGAAGACTGAAATATAACCAAACTGTTTGACATAGAAATGTTTTATAAATTTTTATAATCTTTATTAATAAAATAAAAATATAAATAACATTCTACCCATGAGGCGAAAGAGGGAGCTTTTGGTCACTGACTGCAGGAAAGGGCTACTCACTATTTTTCTATCTTTTCTCTCCAGGCTGCCAAGCCTCAAAAAGGTGAATGTAAATCTCAAGGAACCAAACAATGACTGTATCATCTCTGTGGGAGAGATAACTGAGGGTACAGACTTTGACCTAAGCCACCATGAGCCCAAAGCTGTAGACAGTTCCCCAACCCCAGATCTGGATGAGGCCTCTCCAACCACAACCATGCCAGGACGCAAAACACAGCCTAACACTGGGGGTTCAGGGGTTAGAGGTCAGGGGATGCCCCAGGTCACCCCGTCTAAATCAGGGGATGAAGTAGGACATGTTGCCAGTCGGTTAAAGAGCCCATCTCCTTCTGTTGGACCCAAGTCCAAAGCTGGCCTGGGCATGGCTAAGGGAAAGGGTCTCACAGATGGTGGAAAGTCGGGGGTTTCTAGTGAGGCTCCATCGCAAAGGACAACTAAAGATGGCGGCGAGAAAACAGAGGTTATGCCGTCTACATCAAAGGGTCAACTCATTGCAGGAAAAACAGAGGTCACCGACAGCCCCAAGTCGAGAATCCCCAAAAAGTCATTATCAGAATCTGCATCGAAACCCCCAGTATCACCAGACACAACCTCAGTGGTTGATGTTTCAGAGTTTGTGCCTGTGGCTGGTTCCAAACAACAGAAAACTCCTGAGCCTAAACATTTAATGATGAAAACAGGCACAAAGCTTATTGTTGAGGAGGTGAAGGGAGTGGGTTCAGGAGAAAAACAAACTTCTGTGCCTGTTAAGTCAGAAGAGGTCTCACCTACTAAAATACCACTCATGTCACCTGTGAAGTTCAGCAAAGACAAGAGCAAAGAGAGTTCAGATAAGGTTAACCTGGTCAATGGACTGGAGAATGACCCAGAGGACAACACTACCACTGCCAAAACAAGGGAACCCAAAGATGTGAAAAAACAGACTCCCACACACCCAGACAGCAACAACAGCAGCATGATACCAAAGAGTCGGTTACCCAAAGCCCCTGACAACTCTTTGGTCAGAAAGGTGAAAAATGGCAAACCCCAAACCATCGACACAGGCAGTAAAAAGACCAAAACCACTGAGAGAGCATCAGGTGTCAATAGTAGGCCTTCCACACCAACCAGTCCAAAGCAGCAGGAGCTTTCCAGCCCAGAGGAAAGGCCCACAGATGAGACCCTGATCCCTGAACCTGAGAAGGGTAAGACAAATGTGTCATGAATTTTAAACATGTGGTATTGATAAGATTCTCTGCTTGCTTATGGCATCTGTCTAGCTAACACACTTTAGCTGTGTGTTTAGTAGTGGTAATGTTTCAGAATTGTTTAATTGCTTTGATGGACTTGAAGTATTGTACATTTCACATATTTTATAGAGGGATAGCTCTCATTTTGCATCGTATGATTAAAAACGAACCAACACACCGTTATACGAATTGTCTGACTAACTAATGTATCACCAACAGGAAGCAAGCTGCCTTGCCCTTTGCCAACAAACTTGTCCCAACAGCCCTCTAATAAGAGCACTCCACATGACGATGGTGACACACCCACCTCTCCCGCACTGGTACCAACCAAGTCAGAGAAACCTGCCTTCCTTAGACTGAAGAAGCAGAGTAACATCACATCTCCCACCATGAACAAGACTGCTGAGGATGCTGGGAGTTTGAAAAGTCCAGTGAAAGATCCAAGTGATTCTGTTACTGTGGCTAGCAAGCTTCCGATGTTGCGTCAGAAAACCCCCCCTAAAGGAAAACGCAGCAAACCCCTTAAGAAATTTGAGCAAACTGTGAACTCTGAAACACTATCTGAAACACAATCTACATCTGTACAAGATCATGTGTCGCTGATCACAGATAACTCTCCGATAGAAGATCAACAAACCAAACCAGTAACAGGCTCCTCACTAGGAGCAGACTGTAGCACTGAGCTTGTAAAATATCAAACAGATAAACCAGCAATCACTGGAACGACGGAATCACTGAAGGACAGCAGTAGTAGTACACCTGAAACAAAACTGGATGCAAAATCGGAAATTGCACAAGAAAAATCCCTGTCAGTCAGAACTACCTCTACTACACAGAAACATCAAACCAAACCACCCTTAGATCTCTCATCAGAGATTGACAGTGACTATGTGGAAGCCTTAACAGATACACCACAGCTGCTGACAGGTAATGTAGAGCCAGGTGTCGTTGTGGAGAAACACCCATCTGAACCAAGCCCCATTGTGTCTGCCTCAGGCACACCTACCCATGAGGAAGTAATAGATACATCTACCAAGCCTGCAGTTACTGACCGCATTCATACTGACACTGACACCCGAACCAATCAGAAGAGTAATGAGAGCAAGGACAATACCTCTACAGCATCAGAGAAGCTCATATCTGGTGCTGGAGAGGAAATAGGTAGTACGAATCAGCCTGTGGAGAATGGCCTGGATGAAGCTAAGGAAAGCTCACCCAAAGATGCCTCCACTGTGGTTGAAAGTGGAGATAGTCACAATATGGCAACACAGCCAAATCTGATTGGCTTGGAGGAAAGATCACAGGCACTAGCTAATGTTCAAACCCCAGATATAGTACCTATTGGTAATGCCATAGTTTCTGATATATCCATAGTTTCTAGGAAAGAGAGTGAAGTACAGAAGGAGGGAGAGCCAGTGAAGGTCTCAGATATTCTAACAAAGGGTGGGATTGTTCAGAAAACAGTTGAAAATGGAGAGGCCCAACTGAACAAAGAGGTACCTTCACTGACACATAATTTGGCAAATGCACATAGGCAGCCACACAAAGGAAAGAAACAAGAGGACAAACCCCATGAGGCAGCCAATAAGAGTACCATAACTAAGATGGACGCAAAACAGGAATCAAAGTCCATAACCACAAAGGTTAAGGAAAAGAAGGAGAAGGTGACAAAACAAGAAGATAGACCAAGTGAAGGAGTGACTAAAAACACAGTCTTTAAGATATTAAACACAAAACAGGAATCAAAAACCATAAGCACAAAATCTCAGGATGAGAAGGTCTTGGTCCTCAAAGAAACCCCTAAAACTAGAAAAGCAACCCCCAATACTGAACTGCCTCTTCAGCCGCCAACTTCTCTGAAGCACCCCTCTCCCCTTAAACCTCTCCCTTTGAAACAGGCCTCTCCCTCCAGCTGGTTAGATGTGGAGCACAGATCCAAGCGGGAGCAGAAGAGGGAGACCAAGAGGAGGCTGGACTGTTCAGCCAGCGAGGATGAGAGTCTGGCTGAGTCTGACGATGTGGAGGACTTCATCAGAAGCATAAAGGAACTGGGCACCCCCTTTTCCCTGCCCTCCAAGAGGCACCACAGTCATCCCAAGACCCCCTCACCCCCCTTTGCTCTGCCCGCCATCAAGGAGGACCGCTTCGAGAACCCCTTTGATGCTGAGGGCTTTCAGTTTGGCCTGAAGAAGAGGACGAAGGATAAAGTAACCCCGGCCATGTTGATAAAGAAACAACCTCACAGGGAGGAGAAGACACAGACAAGACAGAATAGAGCAGAGGGTAGCCTTCTCTACAAAGCTCTCCAGTCTCCATCTAGAGCCCTGAGAAAACCAGAGTATCAAACTGACAGTAAGGATGGAGAGGTGGAAGTGAAGGTAGAAGTGAAGAGGGAGGTAGAGAAGGAAGAGGAGCAAGGGAAAGGAGAAGAAACCGGGCAGCTCTCGTCGCGGCTTGGAAGGATGTCCATACTGTCCAAATTGTTGAGTTCCCCCAAGACTTCCGGAAAGGGCAACAGGGATCCTTCCTCCTCAGTCTCTAATGGTGCTCCTCCTTCTCTTACAACCCAGGGCACAGTGCCAGGAAGGGCGGGCGGGAGCGGTATGGATCCAGGCCTGCTTGTGGGTGTGGGTGCAGCTTGTGAGTCAATAATCAGTCCCTCTTCATCTCCTTCTTTGCCCTCATTCACTGAGCTAAAGCTACCAGATCACCTGGAGAAATATCTCAGGAAAGACAAAGGAGCTTCACAGAGTAATGTTACACAGAGTGCTTTGGTTAGTACTGTAATGGACCTAGGTCAGGGTGCTGGACTTCCTCCTCTAAATGTGGGCGTAAATGGACTTACGTTAGGACATCTTTCAGCCGATAACCACCTCCCACAGGCCCCCCTGAATGGTCTTACAGCCAACACAAAGGTAAGAGTCTCAGATGACTGCATGAAACCAACTGACAGTTTGGGTTTTTGCATTGTTGCTGTGTCTACCTTATTTTATTTATCTGTCTAAAATCTCTTTAGCCAGGTAGGGCAGACCGGGGTTGGTTTTCTCACAGGTTGGTCAATTTATGTCAGGATGACAAAACATTGAAGTGACGGGAATTTGTGTTCTTTTTCATAGGTAAAAAAAAATATTAGAAAAAGATCCTTGTATTCTGTATCCAACAGTTATGTTTGTTGAAAAGTTCTTATTTCGGAGTTCCTAGGCCATGTGGTAACTAGCGTCTTAATTAGCCGGTGGTTGGGGATGGTTGTCACATGGAATGTGGGGTTGGTTGTCACTATCAACTCCGTTATAACAAATCCCAAGCTCTTTTGTGCTTGTGATATAAAAAGTTCCCTTCTTTGCCTCTCTCTCACACACATTTTTTCAGTCACAAATGTACTCAAAATGTCACATGAAATTCTCACGGCATAAAATGCTGAATTTTGTTAGGAATATTGTTCGATCAAAGAAAGGCTCGGCTATTTCTAAGACTATTTATGCTATATTGCTTCATTTGCTGTTACAAAAGGAAGATGCTACTAGCAAACAACCACCAGCATACTGTGTGACATCTAGCCCCGTGATGGGTCTGGTTGTCAGAAGTAGTCAGAGTATTTGATGGATTATGTTGGGGTAAGATATTAGGATAAAAATGGATCCCATTTTAATCCAAGACCTTGGTCTTTCTCCGAATATTGAAAATAGTATTGTATGATACACTGGTATTGAGAAATACGCACAAGAGTAAAAAGTGTGACACCAACCCCGGTCTCCCCTACTTTGACTAGATTTAGAAGTTATTTTACATAGAGACAATAGAGAAGTGTATGATTAAGACACACACTACCGGTCAAAAGATTTAGAACACCTACTCATTCAAGGGTTTTTCTTTATTTTTACTATTTTCTACATTGTAGAATAATAGTGAAGACATCAAAACTATAAAATAGCACATATGGAATCATTTAGTAACCAAAGAAGTGTTAAACAAATCAAAATATATTTATATTTGAGTTTCTTCAAATAGCCACCCTTTGGCTTGATGACAGCTTTGCACACTCTTGGCATTCTCTCAACCAGCTTCACCTGGAATGCTTTTCCAACAGTCTTGAAGGAATTCCCACATATGCTAAGCACTTGTTGGCTGCTTTTCCTTCACTCTGCGGCCCGACTCATCCCAAACCATCTCAATTGGGTTGAGGTCAGGGCATTGTGGAGGCCAGATCATCTGATGCAGCACTCCATCACTCTCCTTCTTGGTAAAATAGCCCTTACACAGCCTGGAGGTGTGTTGGGTCATTGTCCTATTGAAAAACAAATGATAGTCCCACTAAGCCCAAACCAGATGCAATGGCGTATCACTGCAGAATTCTGTAGTAGCCATGCTGGTTAAGTGTGCCTTGAATTCTAAATAAATCACTGACCGTGTCACCAGCAAAGCACCCCCACACCATAACACTTCCTTCTCCATGCTTTACGGTGGGAAATACACATGCGGAGATCATCCGTTCACCCACACCCTGTCTCACAAAGACATACATGGTGGTTGGAACCAAAAAGGCTGGTAACTCTAATGAACTTGTCCTCTGCAGCAGAGGTAACTCTGGGTCTTCCATTCCTGTGGTGGTCCTCATGAGAGCCATTTTCATCATAGCGCTTAATGGTTTTTGCGACTGCACTTGAAGAAACTTTCAAAGTTCTTGAAATTTTCCGAAATGACTAACCGTCTTTCTCTTTGCTTATTTGAGCTGTTCTTACCATGATATGGACTTGGTCTTTTACCAATTAGGGCTATCTTCTGTATACCACCCCTACCTTGTCACAGCACAACTGATTGGCTCAAATGATTAAGAAGGGAAGAATTTCCACAAATTAACTTTTAAGAAGGCACACCTGTTAATTGAAATGCATTCCAGGTGACTACCTCATGAAGCTTGTTGAGAGAATGCCAAGAGTGTGCAAAGCTGTCATCAAGGCAAGGGGTGGCTATTTGAAGAATCTCAAATATAAAATATATTTTGATTTGTTTAAAACTTTTTTGGGTTACTACATGATTCCATATGTGTTGTTTCATAGTTGTGATGTCTTCACTATTATTTTACAATGTAGAAAATAGTAAAAATAAAGAAAAATTAGTAGGTGTTCTAAAACTTTTGACCGTTTAGTATAGCTATGGTTGTCTCTACCTGCTTATATTATATTCGCTCAGTACCGTCACTGCTTTACTGCTTCAATCTGATAATTCACTTTAACAACTGAATGCGTTTTGACCTGCAAGGCATTATTTTATGGGCTGGGCAGGTCCTTCAGAAACGGTTCACCTTGTACAAAGTCCTGGCAGTGACAGTATTATCTATCCCCAGGGCAACACATCACTAAATCACCTCAGGTCCATCTTTTTCTTTTGGAATGTTGAAATCCATTCACAAGTTTTAGATCTTTACAAGTTATGTCTCTTAGAAACAAGCCATACATTGTTTACAAGGAGAAGAAAAGGCATTCTTCACAATAAATGTTTCATATACGTCCAGAACGACCTCATTTTGTGCACCAGTTTTTATCAACATGCGAATAGCCCTACTTCTCTCATGCTGTTCTGTTTATATGATCCAGATGCCATGATTGCCATCTTACTTCTTTCCCAGCAAGCAGTGGGTGTAGACCAACAATGTTTTTTTCTTACACACCAAATACAGTGTAGATGACTAACTATTGATGTTTTTAAGCTGGCAAATTTTTAACTGCTAGTCTTTTGAGTTATTTTTATCTGGAGGCGGTCCATAGTTTTGTCGGGAGTACAGGAAATACACAGGATACTTCTGCTTTTCCACCCCCCAGTCCCTCAGAAGAAAATGAAAGACAGCATGCTCTCTTTCCCTTTGCAGATTCCAGAAGCGAGAGGGTTTCATAAACGGCCTGGGAAGGTACAGTTGACTTTACATTAAACTAGCTATCCAATATCCAGTGTTTTACAGTAACACACTGATATTATAATATGATGCAAGGTATACACCTCGTGGTGTTTTGGAGAGTTCTAAATGATTTACTCTCATATACTTTTTCTTATTGTATGCTGATAATCTGGAAAGATATTTAATAAAACAACATCTGCAGTATTCAATTCTATTTTACACACTAAAAACAAATGGTTCTATATAGTGCCAAATAAGGGCTATTTGGCTCGTAACGATAGTGGATCCCATTTTGGTGTTACATAGAACCGTTTTTTTAAGGTTCTATAAGTAACCATGCTCATAATGTTCTAAATGGAACCTTTATGGTGATTTAAAGAACCATTTCCTAAGGTTCTATAAAGAACCAATAAATAAAGGTTCTATATAGCACCAAAAAGGGTTCCGCTATCGTTATAACCCTTTTTGGTGCTATATAAAACCGTTTTGAATGGTTCTTTACAGAACCTTTATGGAGAATGGTTTTATAAAGAAACATTCTCAATCTACAAAACCTTTGAAGAACCATCAGGATTTTTTATTCTGGTTAGCCGTAATATATTGTAAAAAAACATAGGTGTCCTTATTGTGTTAATGACAAGTTGAATCAGGTGTGCGTGTGCTAGCTCTGGAACGGCTGGGTGTCCCTGAGGAGAATTCATTCACACCACTCATTTAGACAACAGTTCTCAATTGACGCAAGGCCATACATGAGTTTTTCACAAGGCACCATCACTGGCCATAGTCATATTTAATATGTAACAGATTAGATCAACTGGAATGACACTCACTCACGGTTGTGCAAAAAGATATAACTTTAATTATCACTAAAACAGGAAATAACCCTTTTCTGAACTGCAAAAAAACATTGAAGGGCTCAAAGGGTTATTTGAGTCATTATGGTTCCACATAGAACAATCACCCTTCTCAAAGAACCCTTGAGGAACCCTCTTTTCTTAGTGTGTTTAAGAAGTTACAAGTGGCCATGATACAACCACCAAGTGTCACATGTAATGACCATGAGATATACTTACTGTCAATCTCTACTTACTGTTGTAGATAGTGCTCCATGAGCAGGCTCAGTTTGAAGGAGTGGCCTACGAGGTGTTTGGTGACGTGGAGGATGCCTCCATGATGAAGCTGTCTCCTGTCATCTCAGTCAGGGTCATCAGGGGATGGTAAGACTGTTTGTGGGGGACAACATTCTTCCCTCGTTCCCTTACTCTTTATTCCATCAATAAATGCTTAGATTAATAAAAATCTCACACACATAAAAATCTTATTAACTTGACACAATCCTTTATGAATTGATGAATGTCTCATATTAACGAAGCATGACAGCAACTCTAAACATATTGTCATTGTTATGAACATGCCTCTGTGTGTCATCACTTCCTGTCTGTGTAGCTGGCTGCTATATGAGAAGCCAGGGTTCCAGGGGCGGACCATCGCCTTGGAGGAGGGACCCATGGAGCTGGTCAACGTGTGGGCAGAGGAGGTGACATCAGGGGCACTGGACCAGATGGATCAGCCTGTCCCAACTTCACCCATGATCATCGGATCCATCCGCCTGGCAGTGAGGGACTACAGTTTACCTCAGATTGACCTGTACACTGAGGTGAATGGTCTGGGGAGGATGTCATCATTCTGTGACGACACCATCGAGATCTGTTCCTATGGGAACATACAGAACACCGGCTCCATCAAGGTCCACTCTGGAGTGTAAGTTCTACCCTCATACCAACAAGGTTGAAGGTCCAAATCATAGTCCAGATATTGCTTTAATATTAAATTGAATCCAGTATACTGTACTACATCGCCCCAGCAGGCTTGCTATTGCTCAAAAGCGTGTTGAAATGGATGAAACAGTTTGCAAACTATCATTTTGCATGTTCACTCACTATTTTGTGTATGCGTTATTGTTGGCAACTCTTCTCATAGACGGAGCTTACGTCACTTTAGATATACCGTGTCATATGAAATACACAATAAGACCTGAGAGTGTATTGGTCTGGCATCTTCTCTTTCCTCAGTGGAATGTAGGCTGGCCTGTTTGTTTGTCGGAGTGACTTAAACCTGCAGTTAGATGTTTTCACTCAGTCACACAAACTATTGTTGTTTTCTATATACAGTAGTTACCTTGGTGATTTTATATACAGTATGTGACCGACCGGCTCGATTCGGTCTAATGTAGCAAAATTTGAAAGGGTGCTTTTTACATTGGATAAAAGTAGAGACTCAGAGCTAGAAAATTGTATTTCATACACTACAGTTGAGGAACAATGGGAAAGTAATTCTGCTTTGAAAGTTGATAAACTTGTAACCTCACTTTTGAGAAAATGGCCTTTGACTGTTTTGGTACACCTACTGGAGACCTCTTTGTCTACACCCATTCAGCATCGTTCACACCCTTTTAAGCTTTAGCCCAACCCATCTCTTTAAGGGTTGATCCAAGCGTTCTGTCTTAACTACAGCAGTCAAGCACCCGAGCTAGCTGGCTAACGTTGGTTAGCTTGCTAGCTACTACCAGACACAAATGCGAGAACAGCTTACTCTGACCATTTTACTCGCCCTAGTAGAGCTGGTTAGGCTGTTTTTATGTTATCCAGAGCGTTTGTAAATTTGTCAGTTATTCTGCGCTCTGGCACACTTAGATGAGAGTGCTCTGAAATCGGAGTAGATAGCCAGAACAAATTTACCAGCTACATCTATCAACAGTTGTTGTAATGACATCCTTACCATTCTATTGAAATTGTTACTTGCATAGTGGAGTCTTTTGTTAAGACATGTAGCTAGCTAGCTAGCTAGCTAGCTAAACAATGAACCATAATCCCAACTCATGAACGTTACTACCCTGCATGATTCTGCAGGTAGCTAACCAACCAGGTTCAATGTCAAGGCTATAACTAGCAAAGCAAATGGCTCTGAGATACGAATAATCACCTGTATGGATGGACGCTTCTCCCTCTGTCACGGATGCCATGGTTGCCCTTTGTTTGAAGATGTAATCTGGAGACAGGTGTTTTCTCCATCTCCTTAGGTATCATACTCTAATTCCACTGATTTCAAAACTTGGTCCTCCAGAAAGTGGAGAGCAACACTTGTGTATTTCTACTATGCAATATATATATATTTTAAAAGCCGCATTAGACAGGATTACCTACACATAACGTTACTGACCAGCTCAAATAGACAGAAGTGTCCTACATGGCAGACCAATCAGAATTCATCTCTTGGCATGTCCAGCCCAGTCATAATCTCAGCAAATCATGACTAGTGGAAAGGTTGCTTGCTTTTTCTGTGGCTAAACCAACTAGGCTCGTAATTTAACAATTTGTTTTCCTATTTACAGATGACAAACATGTTTGTTATTAAGACACATGAAGTTCACATTTTCCAGAAGGCATTTCTGCCAAAAAACGAATTTTGATCAAAATTAAAAAAAGTTTGCGTTCAAATGGCTCTCCTGTGAAGTAGTGACGTGCAACATACGTCTAGTTTCCTGAAACGAGTCACATATATCGTCATTTTAGATATAGTTTAGGATATCTACTCATGTCTGTCTTCTCAGGTGTGAAGGAGAATCACGGGGCTAACACCCTGAACTTGTATTGGGATTTTTTATTTTTATTAATATTTACATGGGAGCTGAAAAACAAAGGTGTGATGTACATCACTTAGTGTCTAATCTTTGTATGCGGTGCGTGTGTGTGTGTGGGCCTTTTCCCCGTCCTGTAGCTGGCTGGTGTATGGTGACCCAGAGTTTGGGGGTCTGCTAGCGGTGTTGGAGGTGGGAGAGTATCCCTGTCCAGAGGCCTGGGGATTCCCTCAGCCCTTCATCGGATCTCTGAAACCCCTCAAAATGGTATCATTATGGCATTCTTACTTATTTTCTGAAAATCACTTTCCCCATATAGCTTCTACTGTTTTATCTTTATGATGTTAAAAGCCTACTGTGTGGTTTTCCGTGTCTTACAGGGTGGGATAAAGGTGGAGCATTCTAATGAAGTAAAGGTACGTTTCCCCTCTGTGAATTCTTCTGTTTTATAGCTATTTCCATGGCCATTCATATTTACATCAATGTTTAAGGGTGAAAAAAATAAACATACAGTCAGTGAATGACAGTGGGAAGTTTCAACAACTGCAAGAGCCTCTTATCACAAAACTCATAATAACCAAAGGCTTGTAAAATGTTATTCTTGTGACATGGCTGAAGACAAGCTATGATATGATGACATGGCATATTATTATAGCACCGCTGCCATCCTAAATCCTCTGCCTTATCAAATCTGTCCATTGTGAATCAGACAGACAGGCCTGTTGTTGCAGGTGAATTGGCCAGTGACTAGTGAGAGAACTATGTGTGCACTGGCAGCTCTATGGACACATGGCACCCGTGTGCTGTCTCTGCATGCTCTCACTCTCTCTGTCTAACCCAGAAGACAGGCCTGTGGTTACCAGTAGAGCTGTTTGTTTAGGTCAAGTTCAATAGTCAATCTAAAATGTAGAAATATGCAAGCACAGTTTATGCATTTCAAGAGGCTGATAATGTAGTTGTCTGGCCCAGTATGTGCTGAACATTTGTGTATCCATTCAAGCATATGATTGATTTATAGGTAAGGAAAAAGTACCACGTAGCCATCTGGGCTTAAATTACACTGACAGACAGGCAGTGGTGAAATATAGTATGTTTTGGCCAGATGGCACAGGGCCTAGGGAGCTGGAATCTGTGGTATGAGGAGCATGCAGCCCTGGCATGGGGATGGGGACGGCATGGAGAACACTGCCCACCTCAGCACATCAGCCTAAACTTGAACCCCTTCTCTCCCCCTCAGGCTCTGGTGTTCGAGAGGCCGTGCTTCGAGGGCAAGTGTGTGGAGATTGACGATGATGTGTACGACTTCAGAGAGGGAGGAGATGAGGAAGATGGGGGGGAGGAGGAGGAAGAAGGGAATCCAGTCAAAAGGAAGACATTGTGTTCTGTGGGATCCCTCAAGATCCTCAGAGGACTGTACGTACTTGTGGTTGATCTCAGCTGAGATACTGTACAGTAAGGGATAGTATTGTAGAATTGTGTATCTTATCTAACTATGTAATGACCCCCTTCTGCCCATATTAACCTATCATAACACAGATTAACAGGATATTCATTCTGTACTGTATTGGGTTGTATGTACTCGAACATCACCCTCCTGATTGTCCCTGTAGCTGGGTGGGCTATGATGAGCTTGACTTTGAGGGTCACCAGTATCTCTTGGAGGAGGGGGAGTACCCTGACTGGAGGGAGTGGGGAGGCTACGGAGATCAGCTCCTGTCACTACGCCCTGTATGCACTGTAAGTATTGCAACTCTATTCAGAGCTATGTGAACATGACCATGGTTTAAATCTGTTTCATCTATTTCCGACCTGTCTTTGATTGGTTTTGATGATTCAAAGTATGAATGGTCAGGAAGTTGAAAAGATGGGTCTACTTTGATCTTGTTAATCCAGAGGGGCCATTTGAATGGTGTTTGTGTGTACATTCCCTGTGTTGTAGGACTTCCTGTCTCCCCATGTGAAGCTGTTCAGTGAGAGGGACTTTGGGGAGAGAGGGGTTCACATGGACCTGCTGGGGCCTGTCACTAACATGGAGGACACCTGCTGTGGCCCCAAGATGCAGTCCATCAATGTCCAGGGTGGAGTGTAAGTCAAATTCTCTGACAGTCCTATGTAGCAGGCCTTGCATCTACTGTAACGCGGTGTGTCACAACTGCACCAAGGCTTGGGCTTGCTGTGCTAGAGATATATAGGTGTGTCTCTCCTATCCTCTTTCCTCTTATTGCAAGCTTTTAATGAACACACACTCACACACACAGCACTGGAGGGCACAAACATGAAAGAGGTGTGTGAATGTCACGCTTAGTAAAGTAATACTGAAGGTTAGATAATGGGTGGAGGAATGAGAGCGCTCTCTAGGGCTTTATATTCTAAAAGATGAGATTAGGGTGTAAAGGCACAGTACTGGAGTCAATATTAAAACTCTATGAGCTTTGTACGTTTTTCGAAAGGGAGTGGCCATGTTCCAGACATGAATTGAATCACCTTCAGCTTCGTTGGCTATTAGCAGGATGGATGCCGGTGCTTTTTTGTATATGGTATATTCAGTTGTCTCAGTGGTCACAAAAATCTCTGTGTTAGAATGAAATTAGAACTTTCACTTCCATTTTAATGTATCTTCCCAAACTATTTAGTTATGTAGGGCCAGATTTTGACCCGAGTTAAGTGCATGTAAATGGAACAAAATTCCCTTTTTATGCACTTTTCTTTCTATGCGTACTCTGACCTTGAACATAAGCATGAGAATAGCATGCTATTCTCACATAGTTAAATCTAAGAAATCAAGGTGTGGCAGAGGTGTATTCTGAACTTTACTTAATTCTCTAATAATTCTACCACATTTACACCACCATTCTCCATGCACTGTAATTTGCAACTTCATAAGAGCTATTGATAAGGGCCAGGTAAATGAGTAATCCGTTTGGATAAGGGAATTGTAAATATAGGCCTAAATAACACTTGTTTTGCATCTATTTGACCTTATAATCGCTGGAGACTAATGTGAAACCAGTCATATGGCAGCAAAC
The DNA here is from genome assembly GCF_016432855.1 of Salvelinus namaycush. NCBI lineage: Eukaryota > Metazoa > Chordata > Actinopteri > Salmoniformes > Salmonidae > Salvelinus > Salvelinus namaycush. The sequence goes on from NC_052334.1 coordinate 33,168,655, forward strand.
TGAAGTATATCAAGCATATCCCACAGTAAAGTTTATGAAATGCTGTGCCATCATGCAGAATTTTTTGTGTACAGCCTTTTTAACATGCAGGGATGGGCACTCTCGAATGTCTTAATTATAGGTTACCTCGACTTTCTCTGTCTCCTATTTCTATCATGTTAAATATTAGCCACTTCCATTATCAACCGTCAGTAGGCCTAATAACCACACACATTTAACTGCCAATTTACTGTTAGTTCCCTTCAGTTGGTGTAGCCTACATTATCATTCCATTCAATTACATTGTTTTGTTTACCTTAGTTTGCTTCCTCTGTAAACGCCGTTACGGTTGTGTGGTTGTTGCGGAGGATCATTAGTAACAGTTGATAATAAAAAAAGATATGTAGGCTAATTAAAACGTTATTGAGCGGAGCGCAGACCAAGCCGTAACCGTTTGAACCCGACACATAGCACAATACTTGGCCGTGTCATCACACTGTTCCATGGTTAGTGCAGGCAAAACATAAGTGTATAGTACTATTGTACACTATTCTCCCTATTATAATTATATGTTCACTAACCTTCCAACATTACCATGGGTTAAAGAACTGAATGTGGCAATTTTCATAATGAATCAAACCACTGTTTTCTTTCTTTCGTGTATAAAGGCTCCCCAAACCAGTTTTTTTATGATTCATAAATACTTTCCTAAACCTAAATAACCTACAAGATCAGAGTATTTATAAATCTACCAATTCGTGCTGAAACGGAGTTGAGTATGCAAATATTTAAATGTCTTTCTTTAATTGATCCCTACTATTCTGAACCTGTTCTCTCGAGTCTGTCGCCAAAATCCCTACTATAAGGTACACCGTATTTAAAAGGATGGCTTAAGATACATGTACTGAAAATCTTATTGAATGAAAACTCCCAGAGAAAAACTGTTGGCAAGCGGGAGGGATGTATTCAGAGCGTGCAAGGTAGCCACACCTGCAGAGCGCATTACCCGACTGAATAAGTTAAGTCTGAATACCAAATGCTGAGGAGTGCGTAGGAAAGGCGTACAGTCTTAAATCGGAATCGGCCTCGTAGAGCATAATCCTACATCTTATGTAGTTCAGAATGAACAACTGAATGAGGATAACCCTTACATCATCTCTTCATACCATTCTACTGTTTACTCACTAATTGTTTTATAGCCTTTCAAAATGCCAGGGCGGTTTGTTTGGTTAGTATAGAGCTACAGCTAGTGATATAAACATCTAATGCTAGGGCTGGTGGTTTGGTAGTCATATAATGGAGTTACAGCTAGTGATTTAAGTTATAAATAAAATCAAACTTTATTTGTCACATGCGCCGAAAACACTTACTTACAAGCCCTTAACCAACAGTGCAGTTCAAGAAGAGTTAAGAAAATATTTACCAAATAAACTAAAGTAAAAAATAATAAAAAAGTAACAATACAATAACGAGGCTATATACAGGGGGTACCGGTACCATGTCAGTGTGTAAGGGTACAGGTTAGTTGAGGTAATTTGAGGTAATTTGTACATGTAGGTAGGGGTGAAGTGACTATACATAGATAATAAACAGCGAGTAGCAGCAGTGTACAAAACTAATGGGGGGGGGGGTCAATGTAAATAGTCCGGTGGCCATTTGATTAATTATTCAGCACTCTTATGGCTTGGGGATAGAAGCTGTTAAGGAGCCTTTTGGTCCTAGACTTGGCGCTCCGGTACCGCTTGCCGTGCGGTAGCAGAGAAAACAGTCTATGACTTGGGTGACTGGAGTCTCTGACAATTTTCTGGGCTTTCCTCTGACACCGCCTATTATATAGGTCCTGGATGGCAGGAAGCTTGGCCCCAGTGATCTACTGGGCCGTACGCACTACCCTCTGTAGCGCCTTACGGTCAGATGCCGAGCAGTTGCCATGCCAGGCGGTGATTCAACCGGTCAGGATGCTCTTGATGGTGCAGCTGTAGAACTTTTTGACGATCTGGGGACCCATGCCAAATCTTTGCAGTCTCCTGAGGGGGAAAAGGTTTTGTCGTGCCCTCTTCACAACTGTCTTGGTGTGTTTGGACCATGATAGTTCTTTGGTGAACTATCATGATCAATGTTATTGGGAGCCTGTTCGGCCCGCCCTTTCCTGTAGTCCACCATCAGCTACAGGGCGGTAATCATTTAGGCAGGTTACCTTCGCTTTCTTGGGCACAGGGACTATGGTGGTCTGCTTGAAACATGTAGATATTACAGACTCGGTCAGGGAGAGGTTGAAAATGTCAGTGAAGTTAGAGGACTAGAGACTACAGTCAAATGATAAGGCCTATAATGATCATATTCAGACCACCTGTTTAAAGTTTATGTAATACGGGAGGGAATGATGCTATTTACAACATGTTTATATTGTAAAATGTTACCGTATTATGGGGTGTCCTACTGTAAGTGTTAATTTACCAGTTCCAACCTGTTGTGTGCTCTAAACAGGTGGGTTGCCTTTGAGAACCCAATGTTCTCCGGAGAGCTCTACGTTCTAGAGAAAGGCCTCTACGGAAGCCCAGAGGACTGGGGAGGACAGAACCTCAAGATCTCCTCACTGCAGCCAGTTTTCCAGGTAAACATGTCCAATAACTTTTAATGGGTGGACTAGGGAAAGCCGTTGTAAAGTAATAATCACAGTAGTAACCCCTTTATAGTATCATACTTTATCATACTAAGTTTTTACTTGCATGACAGTGATAAGTTATGAGGTTGGTGAGGATACTTTGAAATTGTTTATCCAGTGACGATAAAGAATGTAATCCATCATTTTCTTTATTACTTTCAGGATAACCTGGGTGGATCAAGCAAGTTCAAGGTAAAGTCAGATAGTGATAAACAAATAGTATTAACTATCTTAACATAGTCAATAGTGTATGGGAGTGATTATACCATCAGTTTGCATGAAGAGTAGCCTACGTGCAGTGGTGTAGTGGAGGGTATAAGCAGGTTTACGCCGTATACCCACTTCTTTTTCAGTGGGCATTGCGTGTACTCACTTCTTAATCCCCATGATGCGTATGAAAGTAGTGGAGTGGAGATATACCCCGAATCAATTAACAAGGCTGGTGGACCAGATCAGAATGTTTAGCTTAAAATGTTGCTGAACTAATATTTCTTCACATTTTCAGCACAGCAATGTGCACACGGCGGTAGACCTAGAACGGTGCAAATGTTCCAGAATGCAATTTGCGGGAAAACACTGTTCTAAAATCCATACCACACGTGTGAGCGGTTTCATGGACAGAGTTGGAAATATCTGTTAGAAATGTAGAGAGGGGAGATCTAAAGATGCAACAACGATCATGGGTTACTAAAATGACTAGGATAATGCCTTTAGCTGCTAAACAATGAAAGAAAGTTAAAAGAAAACCAATAGAACAGGAGAAAGCATATGAGAAAGTCTTTATAAAATAATTGCCTCCCAAGTTTCTATGGTGGGATTTTAGCTACAGGCTACTTTGAAGCATGCCTCATAATATGAAGTAAAACGTCCAGGTTTTAAACAATTAAGAAACATGGAAAAATATAGCGATGCTAATGATAGGCCTAACCGTCTTCTGGTAGATCAGGTGTCAAACTCATTCCACAGGGGCCGAGTGTCTGCGGGTTTTTGCTCCACCCTTGTACTTGATTGATGAATTAAGGTCACTAATTAGTAAGGAACTTCCCTAACCTGGTTGTCTAGGTCTTAATTGAAAGAAGAAAAAAATACGAAGACACTCGGGCCTCCATGGAATGAGTTTGACACCCCTGTGGTAGATGGGAAAGTCTTTCCCAAAAATCTTCTCAATTAAATGTTAACTAGCTACAAAGTAGCCTATGCCTACCTGGCAGAATTATATTATTTGCCAATCCTGTGGACATTTGTTTTGCAAACTCCATCTCATGTGCTACAAAAAAACACTACTAACCAAACAACAGTGCTAGGTGCCCGAGCATTTGAATTAAAGGGTAACTACACAATTTAAAAAAAAATTTTTTTAAAAGATTATATTTTCCCCAGACCTCAAAAGTGGTGTGCTGATGTGGTTTAAGCATTGTTGTGGTCTTAGAACATCCAATTCTGTAGTTTTACTATTAAACCTGTGAATTTCAGACTTAGTTGACAGCATCATTTATCTGTTTCAGTAGTAGGCCTACTATTAGACTACTGCACAGTACAGCTTGGGTTGGCCTAACTGTGAAAGACCCATATGGATTTATAATTTTAGGTCATTCAGACTGTATGTCACTGTTTCTCATAGAATTCTTCACACAGGGCAACTTTGCTTAGGGCCGCTGAGGAAATTTTTGGCAAAATTAGAGTATACCCACTTCTCCAGCCACCACTACCTACCTGTAATCCACTGTACATTATGGCGGCCCTGTCTCATGTCAGTCTCCGATGTATGTACTGTAGGTCCAGCTGTTCTCAAAGCCTGGGTTCCAGGGCAGAGTGGTGGTACTGGAGGAAAGTGTGGTATCCCTGGAGGAAGACTTCTCCCCTGGCTCCTGTAGAGTACTGGCTGGGAGGTGAGCAAAAAAAATCTGCTTTAAATGCAGCATGTAAACATCAATACTGTACCTTTTACTGTGCCTTTTGATAGGAAAAAAATACTGAAAGTGTAGGCTTTCCTTTTCTGTTGACGAAGACGTTGTCCAAGTGCCCTCTGAACACTCAAAGGGGACTTAGTACTGGAGAGAGCTATGTTGACTGTGTGCCTCTATGTTATGTTCCAGCTGGGTGGCATATGAGGGATCCCAGTTCACAGAACACATGTTTGTCCTGGAGGAGGGAGATTACCCCAACACTGAGTCAATGGGCTGTCTGGGTCCTGACTCTACCATCCGCTCCATACAGACCATCAGCCATGTGAGTAGAGTGGGTTATGAGCGTTGGCATGGTATACACGCGTACAGTATTTGTAAACCTAAGTCATGTCTGTGTAAAGTGACTGCATATCTTAGAGATGTCCTGTACCTACAATACCACAATGATGTATAAGCTCACGTTTTTACCCACCCTCCCCTTCCCCCTTGTCTCTCCAGGAGTTCTCCCTCCCGTCCATAACGCTGTTCAGTAAGGTTGGCTGTAGAGGCCGTAGGGTGGTGCTGACGGGAGAGACGGTGAACCTGCAGCTGGCTGGGGTGGACAGACGCATACGCTCCCTGGTGATCCACGGAGGAATGTAAGTCATACCTGGATAGATTTGACCGTTTTTATTAGACGATTAAAAACAAACATTAACATTTTAAAGAGAGAGTTTCATTTACAATTCATCTTGGTTGGTTGAAGCACTGTCTAAGCACCTAATAAACCATCAACCAGGCCTCTATTTAATCTGTATCCCTGATACAGATTGATGCAGATTGCGCAATATAAATGTAAAGGTAATTTCCGTTTGAGCCGACATATGCAGCGTTTACAGTGAATGCAGTCTCCGCTAACGCGGGAACATTGCCTTCAAATTTCAATCGCACAGTAAAGCTGAACTTCCTCGATACGGATTGAATAGAGCCCATAGTTTTGCTGGGCTATTGTAAACTGAAACGGTGTAGGAAGGTTGATTGTTTACATTTGAGGTGTGTCAGAGATTTTGTATAAGAAGACCAACTGACTGTGTTGGATTGATTTCTCCTGTCCTACAGTTGGGTGTTGTATGAGGGTAGTAACCACCGGGGCCGTCAGATCCTGCTACTGCCAAGCCAACTGGATGATTGGTGTAAGTTCAGCAGCTGGCCGCGAATCGGATCCCTGCGACCACTATTGCAGGTATGGAAGCGGGGCATGGTTCCATTTTAGATTCACATATTGCTGTCTATCCAATACAGTTTTCCCTATAACTAAACAACAGTCAATGGATTGCATCCTAACATGAGATCTGTGTACGCAACTCAACTTTTGCACTAATCTCATTTTGCCATCACTGCATGAATTACCCCATAATGCAAATAATATGCAGCCACCTCAAGTTAGGATTTGGATAATGACCACTGTCGGGTGAGAAGATCTCTTATCTAGCCTAGTCAAGCTAATGTTAAGTGTGTTGTTTGCCTATTGCCCTCTACAGAAGCAGGTGTACTTCCGTTTGCGGAGCAGGGAGACGGGCTATGTGATGACCCTGTCAGGGCCTCTGGATGAAATCAAGCTTTTGCGGGTGCAGGCCCTGGAGGAGACAGGGGGAGTGGACCAGATCTGGATCTACCGTGACGGAGTCCTACGCTGCAAGGTACTTCATGGGCTCAAGCCTTTGCACTGAATCATCATTTCCACTCATTCCATCGCCACCAACTTCAAGTGTTGCAGAACTGGCTTCCTCGTTCTTTCAACATAGTTTCATATCACGTGTTGAGCATATCCCAGTGCAATTGTCAATTATCTCTCATATAAAATCAAATGAAACTTTATCTGTACCATGCTTGTCAGTTTGTATTCATACAGAATCCACCCACATCTGAACCCATATTCTCTGTCTCTATAGCTGGTGGAGGACTGTTGCCTGCAGACATCAGGGAGCATTATCATGGCGGGCAGCAGGCTGAGTGTGTCTCCTCCGGAGCCAGGGATAGACAACCAGCTGTGGAGCATTACCCCAGACGGCCTGGTCCGATGCCACCTCAAACCTGACCTGGTGCTGGAGATTAAAGGTCAGATCAGTTCTTCTGCTCTCTCTCAGCTAGCCTTACTATCATTAGCTAAGAGCTACAAAGATAGGAGCTCTGGCGTTCAGCTCAGTCCCCATAGTTATAGTCTGGCTCCTTCTGGTGGTAGGTTTAGGACGTGTAGTTCTTTGTATTATCCATATGTTGCCACGTTCTCAAGCTATTGAATAGGTAGCCTACACCAAACCTAAAGATACACTCTCAAACTTTTGTATAATTTCAGCCAGTAGTTTTGAAAGCGGTGCGCACGAGACAAAAGTGGTTCCCGTTTTGTGTACTACGTCATCCATTTCATATGATATTTTACGTCCTGACCACTTTTTTTTGCAATTCATATAATATGTTACACATTTGTTGTGCTTAAGCTCCTGGAGTGCACGTTTAACTGCATTGTCTTCTTTTCACAGGTGGACAAAGTTATGACAAAACTCAAGTGATTCTCAATACATTCGATGAGAGAAAACACACCCAAAGATGGTCTTTGGAGATCCTGTAATGGAATGTCCATCTGGCCCTTGCCCTTCCACAGCAGCTCAGCTCTGTGATGCAGCTCCACCATGGGGCCCATACTCTTGCTTCTTGATGAAGTTTCTCCATGGGCCTTAGTGCTCTGTGATGCTGGTCTGCAGTGGGCCTCCAAAACATTCTGCAACATTTGTTGAGCTTGAGAGCAGAAATTCCAAACTGTCTTTGTGAAATACAACCATAAACCAGTGATCTACTCTCTGAAGACAAAACTACACACGGCTATAGAACAATCTATCGAGCAAGGAGCACAGCATTTTACTTTGAGGACTTGACTGATGCTGTACAAATACCACAATTCATTTGTTCACTTACCTCTCATTGAGCATACCAAAGAATAACTGTTTGGGAATGTGCTAGTGGCTCTCCTGTATTCATATCATTTACAATGACTTAAGCCCTGTGTTGATGCTGATTTTATCCACAAATCTCTTTTCTATGGTACTTTACCAGTCAATTACTGAGATCTGTTTTCTTACAACAATGTTGCAAATGTATATCCTTTTCAGCACACTTATTGTTCTATGGTCACAGATTCTTCATGTCATAGATGAACACTCCTTACATTCTCCAAATAATGTTTTTTCATGTCTTTTGAAGTGAACTTAATATTTTTCTACAGACATCACTGCACAGTACATTAACTTCTGCAGGTATAGATTTTGTTGAATGACTAAATATCAATTTCAACACTGTGCTACAGTATCATGCTAACCACGGTCTTGTAAATATGTCATCAAGATGCTGTTACATCTACAAAAAAAATGGTTTCCTTGATTGGTGTTACTATGGCGAAGAATCTCAATTACACTTTCAATGAAGATCACAAGGTCAAGGACTTGAATACGTTTTACTTATCACATAGCTACAACAGGCAGCCTCTTCTCAGACAGACACACAGTCATAGCCTTAGCACAGACGATCATAAAGGATAATTTCTCATAATGGATGCCTAAGGATTTCGCTGGTTACTCGGACGAGTCCTCTCCGCTGCTGATCTTGACCACAGTCTTCCCCCGAGCGTGTCCCTTCTCTACCTTCAGCATGGCCTGGGGCACCTGGGAGAAGGTAAACTCCTCCTCCACCACCGCACGGATCTGCAGGAACAGGAAATGCGGTCACAGGAAGTTTAAAAAAAAATCGAAAACAAACCTGACTTTAGACATGTGTGAAGGGGACAAGGTCGGGATTCACTCAAAGGCGTGTTGTCGACAAGTGCATTGCACTTACCTTCAAAATAAAATGTATACTTTAGCCAAAATCTCTGCAGCACTTAGCATGAATTGATCTCCACAAACATCTGAGAAATTACCTTTAAAAGGCGCATTGTTGGTAGTGCAGTGCACAGTTCTGCAACGGGCCTTTGAATGAATCCCGGCCAAATTGATCTTCCAAAAAAGAAAATGAATAACAAAAAAAGTTGAGTCAGATATGGTGCATCTGTCGGCACAGTAGCCTACATTGAAAAATGGAGAGGATGGCTGTGATGATGATTAGGCCACCGGTTCCTCTTCTACACAGAATGACCTGATCCTTACCTTTGTGTGGATTGAAGATAACCTATAATTGAAGTGGTGAGGATGTACTGACATCTTTCACAAAACTACGACGTACACCAACACTGTACACAACAGCACCCTGTTCAGCCTAGGATGCTCATCATGTAGGTGTATTGTATATTTGAAAATGAGTTTTACTTTAAACATGAAAAAATGACATCATTGACACAGTATATCGCATAGTCTGTTGCTAACCTAACATTGTAATGAGTCAACACACACCTTTGCATCCTGTTGTGTTTGTTGTCATGACAAACATACCAACAGCATGGTAGGACAACCAACTGTAGCGGATCTGGTGACCAGGCCAGGCTGAAGCTAGCCATCACCGTTTTATCAGAACAGAATGGAACCATGATGTCATTGTGGAACGCTTCCATAAAACCCAGGCAGGCCATCAAGAGACAGGAATCTGTCCCGCTTCCAGGCTGGGGAGTGGACCCGGGGGCTGACAAAGGGCCCGGATTAAGGGCCTAGCACCAAGATTACACTGGCATTCCATCTTGGCCGGTCAGGACAGCCCCGACATAGCAGGTGATTATCTGGTCTGACCATACCAAACCCAGCCTGCCTTACTGTCTGTCTGACAAAGGAGAAGGAGAGGTGTGTGTAGTGTACGTGTGTTTGTGTGGCTTCAGCCAATTGATGGCTGAAGCGTACCGATTAGTTCCTCCACTTGGCCAAGGGGGTCATAAAACCCCATCTATTGACAAATATAATGTGGCACTCGGATGTAATGGTGCCACTATTGACCAATATATTTTCACCCTTGAATCAATAGGCGCAATATGATATTTGCTAACCATATCAAAGGGATATTTCAGGATTATCTACTTCCCCAGAGTCAGCTGAAATCGTGGAAACCATTTTCATGTCTCTGTGTAAAGTATTAAGGAAGGCAGAGGTATTTCGTGAGCCAACGCTAACTAGCAATTGCGCAATGACAAAGTCTATGGGTATCTGCTAGCATGCTAGAAATAATTTCATGGCTGTCTTCAGCTTTACAAAAACTCTGTATAGAGTAATGAAGTGGGTGCCCACTGACCCGCTGGGAGACACACATACACTCACAGTGAAGTGTGTCACATCCCCCCTTTGGGCAAAGACCCATCCAGGTCTTTTGTACATCTCACTCACCCTTTTATGTCAACACAGGCAGAGATGATCAAGTCACAACCATCTGCTCCACTATAGGTCCTAGATATGGCTTAGTTACCTACTGTCTGTCTCTGAGAGAGTGAGTGAGTGAGCGTTCACCTGTGTCTAATTCTCTGTGGTCACAAGAGTAATAGGGTGAGGTTTCTAAGGCAGCCTGTGTTTAATTTTTTACATTTTAAAGTACACTTACACAAAAGCCATATAAACCTAAAGAAATGTCAGACTCACAAATTGACGCAATACTATTAATTGAGTCTCTCACTATTATGGCATGTTGTTGACTATCTATTCCCTTCTGTTACTATACCATTTTAATGGCACAACGAGAAACCCATGAGGGGAATGTCTATTAAAAGACTTACCCCTCATGGAAGACTATTAAAGACCTAGTGCACTACTTTTGTGAGAGAGAAAAAATTCTTCAAAAAAGAACAAATAAAAACAATTTATTTATTATACACTGCTCAAAAAAATAAAGGGAACACTTAAACAACACAATGTAACTCCAAGTCAATCACACTTCTGTGAAAACAAACTGTCCACTTAGGAAGCAACACTGATTGACAATAAATTTCACATCCTGTTGTGCAAATGGAATAGACAAAAGGTGGAAATTATAGGCAATTAGCAAGACACCCCCAATAAAGGAGTGGTTCTGCAGGTGGTGACCACAGACCACTTCTCAGTTCCTATGCTTCCTGGCTGATGTTTTGGTCACTTTTGAATGCTGGCGGTGCTTTCACTCTAGTGGTAGCATGAGACGGAGTCTACAACCCACACAAGTGGCTCAGGTAGTGCAGCTCATCCAGGATGGCACATCAATGCGAGCTGTGGCAAGAAGGTTTGCTGTGTCTGTCAGCGTAGTGTCCAGAGCATGGAGGCGCTACCAGGAGACAGGCCAGTACATCAGGAGACGTGGAGGAGGCCGTAGGAGGGCAACAACCCAGCAGCAGGACCGCTACCTCCGCCTTTGTGCAATGAGGAGCACTGCCAGAGCCCTGCAAAATGACCTCCAGCAGGCCACAAATGTGCATGTGTCAGCATATGGTCTCACAAGGGGTCTGAGGATCTCATCTCGGTACCTAATGGCAGTCAGGCTACCTCTGGCGAGCACATGGAGGGCTGTGCGGCCCCACAAAGAAATGCCACCCCACACCATGACTGACCCACCGCCAAACCGGTCATGCTGGAGGATGTTGCAGGCAGCAGAACGTTATCCACGGCGTCTCCAGACTCTGTCACGTCTGTCACATGTGCTCAGTGTGAACCTGCTTTCATCTGTGAAGAGCACAGGGCGCCAGTGGCGAATTTGGAAATCTTGGTGTTCTCTGGCAAATGCCAAACGTCCTGCACGGTGTTGGGCTGTAAGCACAACCCCCACCTGTGGACGTCGGGCCCTCATACCACCCTCATGGAGTCTGTTTCTGACCGTTTGAGCAGGCACATGCACATTTGTGGCCTGCTGGAGGTCATTTTGCAGGGCTCTGGCAGTGCTCCTCCTTGCACAAAGGCGGAGGTAGCGGTCCTGCTGCTGGGTTGTTGCCCTCCTACGGCCTCCTCCACGTCTCCTGATGTACTGGCCTGTCTCCTGGTAGCGCCTCCATGCTCTGGACACTACGCTGACAGACACAGCAAACCTTGACACAGCTCGCATTGATGTGCCATCCTGGATGAGCTGCACTACCTGAGCCACTTGTGTGGGTTGTAGACTCCGTCTCATGCTACCACTAGAGTGAAAGCACCGCCAGCATTCAAAAGTGAGCATTCAAAAGTGACCAAAACATCAGCCAGGAAGCATAGGAACTGAGAAGTGGTCTGTGGTCACCACCTGCAGAACCACTCCTTTATTGGGGGTGTCTTGCTAATTGCCTATAATTTCTACCTTTTGTCTATTCCATTTGCACAACAGCATGTGAAATTTATTGTCAATCAGTGTTGCTTCCTAAGTGGACAGTTTGATTGACTTGGAGTTACATTGCTCAAAAAAATAAAGGGAACACTTAAACAACACAGTGTATATATATTGTTGTAATTCTGAATTTTTTTAGGGCACCCCTCCTTCCCGCAGCTACATGTACGGTTCAGAATATTAGGGAATAAAAAAAAGCCATCTAAATATGCATATTTGTCACCCTGAAAATGTCCACATTCAGTTCTTCAACCCATGGTAATGTTGGAAGGTTAGTGAGCATAGAATTATAATAGGCAGAATAGTGTAGAATGACCTTGTCTATTGCCTGCACTAACCATGGGGTTCAAACTGTTATGACTTGGTTTGGGCTCCGCTCCATAAAGATTTCAATTAGCCTACATGTATTTGATTATTTTTATATTTTAAACTGTTACTAATGATCCTCAGCTACAACCACACAGCAGTGACGTGTTAAGAGGAAGCAAATGAAAGTAAATTAAACAATGGAAATAAATGGAATTATAATGTAGGCTATACCAACTGAAGGAAACAAACAGTAAATTGAGAGTTGAATATGTGGTTATTAGGCCTACTTACGGTCAATACTGACAGTGGCTAATATTTAACATGAAAGAAATGTTAATAATTAGTACTACTGTTTATTGACTGATCAGATAAGACTCTTTCATTCAATTGGACCACAATCATCTCCACCCCTAAATAGGGATGGCACTAAAATCAGGTCATAAAAGAACAACACAGAGATTGGAAAATACATTTGCAATTCAGCTTCGTTGCATTCTTCTAAACAGAGAGTCATATTCAGACCATGAACTGCCTGATGATCTTCATGCTAGTGGCTCTTTTAGTCATTGCTTGTAAGTCAAATCAAATTCATTCTTAAAAAGGCAGTATATGTGCAACAGCTCCTCTAACTCAGCTTCGATTATACAGTTGAACAGATTTTTTATTTTTTTAACTGTTTTTGTAAAATGTAAAAACTATAAACTGTAAAAACTATTTTAAAAACTTGATAAATGTGCTATAATGGTAGGCAATAATGAGATTGACATTTTTCTGGTAATTCCAGGTGGAATACAAGAGGCATCTGCATCTCTACACTTATGTTTCATTAGTGGGGGTGGGTGCAGAAATCTTCGTTTGTGCCTTGCTTCTGGTGGTACTAACATTGGAAAAATGGGATGTACATGGCCGAATGTGTAAGTTTATCAATGACTTGATAAATCAGAAATGTAGCGTCCCATTATGAATTTCAAATACATTCCAATTACTGTATGCATAGCAGTAATATCAGACTGGACTCACGTTTGCTATTTTACGTAAATCTTTGCTCCTCAAATAAGTATATGGAACGTTTTGTATCGTTACTAAAAACAGAAGATTACTTAGTGGAGGGGGTGACTGGTGGGGGTGGGTGGCGTATACTGCGACCGAGTAGCGCGTGTTCGATGTGCATCCGGGACAAGTGTAGCATTACCCTTCCCCTAACCTTGACCCAATTCACCTTTTATTAAATTCTTCTAACCTTTTGTCGTTTTCGTTCTACGTACATTTTCTCCTAACCACCAACGTAAATTCTCACCGTAATTATTCTTTCTTGTTAGACGCAACCAGCAATTTGGTCTCCGAGAAAGATCTCTATTACTAAAAGTCCTCCCAAGACATATGATAAGATACACCATCCAATTCGTATGCTATTGTACGGACGGGTACGACCTATGATACTATACCTCCTCTAATTCGTATGATATAGTATATTGCATTGACCACTATTCCATTCATAACGTAATGTAACGTAAATAGCATTGCACGAGCCTTGGCTTGTGCAAGCCGGAACATCTCACAGGGGCACGTTTATTTGTCACATGCTCAAATACAGTGAAATGCTTAACTTGTAAGCAGTACCCAACAGTGCAGTATTTAATATATAAGAAAGTATAACTAAATGAGGAAAAGATAAGAAAAATACCAGTGGTGTAAAGTACTACTTATGTAGTTTTTTGGGGTATCTGTACTTTACTATTTATACTTTACTACATTCCTAGATTTTAAAAACTTTTTACTCCATACATTTCCCTGACAACCAAAAGTACTCGTTACATTTTGAATGCTTAGCAGGACAGGAAAATTGTCAAATTCAAGCAATTATCAAGAGAACACGTGGTCATGCCTATTGCCTCTGGCCTGGCAGACTCACAAAACACAAATTAATCTTTTGTAAATAATGTCTGAGTTGGAGTGTGACCCTGGCTAAAAACAAGAAAATGGTGTTGTCTGCTAATATAAGGAATTTTAAATGATTTATACCTGTACTTTTTATACTTAAGTATACTTAAAACCAAATACTTTTAGACTGTTACTCAAGTAGTATTTTACTGGCTGACTTTCACTATTACTTGAGTAATTTTCTATTAAAAAGGTATCTATACTTTTACTCAAGTATGACAATTGGGTACTTTTTCATCCACTGACAAATACACAAGAAATAAGAGAGGAAGCTATATGCAGGGTAAATTTGGCACGACAGGTGGTTAGAGCGTTGGGCCAGTTACCGAAAGGTTGCTGGATTGATTCCCCGAGCTGACAAGGTAAAAATCTGTTGTTCTGCCCCTGAACAAGGCAGTTAACCCTCTGTTCCCCAGTAGGCCGTCATTGTAAATAAGAATGTGTTCTTAATTGACTTTCCTAGTTAAATAAAGGTTAAATAAAAAGGGATTGGTGTATTTGAGGTACAGTACATGACCAAAAGTATGTGGAGACCTGCTCATTGAACATCTCATTCCAAAATCAGGGCATTAATATGGAGTTTGTCCCCCCTTTGCTGCTATAACAGCCTCTACTCTTCTGGGAAGGCTTTCCACTAGATGTTGCTTCCATTCAGCCACAAGAACATTGGTGAGTTCGGTCACTGATGTTGAGTTTTAGGACCGCCTAGTAGTCGGCGTTCCTATTCATTCCAAAGGTGTCAGATGGAGTTGAGGTCAGGGATCTGTTCAGGCCAGTCAAGTTCTTCCACACCGATCTCGACAAACCATTTATTTTTTGTTGTATTTTATCCCCAATTTCGATCTTGTCTCATCGTTGCAAACCCCAACGGGCTCGGGAGGCAAAGGTCGAGTCAGGCGTCCTCCAAAACATGACACGCCAAACCGCACTTCTTAACACCCGCCTGCTTAACCCGGAAGCCAGCGGCACCAATGGGTCGGAGGAAACACCGCTCACCTGATGACCAAGGTCAGCCTACAGGCGCCAGACCCGTCACAAGGAGACGCTAGAGCGCGATGAGACAAGTAAAGTCATTGTTGTGGAGTTAAGATTTCCCTTCACTGGAACTAAGGGGCCTAGCCCGAACCATGAAAAACAGCCCGAGACCATTATTCCTCATCCACCAAACTTTACAGTTGGCACTATGCATTTGGGCTGGTAGCGTTCTCCTGGCATCCGCCAAACCCAGATTCGTCCGTCGGACTGCCAGATGGTGAAGCGTGATTCATCACTCCAGAGAATGCGTTTCCACTGCTTCAGAGTCTAACGGCTGAGCTTTACACCACTCCAGCCGACACTTGGCATTGAGCATGGTGATCTTAGGCTTGTGTGCGGCTGCTCGGCCATGGAGACCCATTTCATGAAGCTCCCGACAAACAGTTCTAGTTGCTTCCAGGGCAGCTTGGACGATTTTTACATGATACGCACTTCAGCACTCAGCGGTGCCATTCTGTGAGCTTGTGTGGCCTACCGATTCGCGGCAGAGCCGTTGTTGCTCCTAGACATTTCCACTTCACAATAACAGCACTTACAGTTGACCGGGGTAGCTCTAGCAGGGCAGACATTTGACAAACTCACTTGTTGGAAAGGTGGCATCCTATGACAGTGCCACGTTGAAAGTCACTGAGCTCTTCAGTAAGGCCATTCTACTGTCAATGTTTGTCTATGGAGATTGCATGACTGTGTGCTCGATTTTATACACCTGTCAGCAACGGGTGTGGCTGAAATAGTCAAATCCACTCATTTGAAGGGGTGTCCACATACTTTTGTATATAGTGTAGATATGTACATGTAGGCAGGGATTAGGAGAAAGTAACTGGCAGGAGAAATCATAATAATAAGAGTAAACTGTATGGCAGCAGCATAGGTGGTGTGTGTGTGTATTGTGCAAGAGTGGCAGTGTAGGCGTCATAGGCGGATTTACATGTAAACATGGATGAAAAGTGTCTGGTAGCAGGAATACATAAATACTTAAGGTAATATACTAATGGTAATATATACAGTGGCAATAAACAGTATGTGAACCCTTTGGAATGACCTGGATTTCTGCATAAATTGGTCATAAAATAGACAAACACTTAAACTAATAACACACAGATTGTATTTTTCTTGTCTATATTGAATACATAATTTAAACATTGACAGTGTAGGTTGGAAAAAGTATGTGACCCCTAGGCTAAGGACTTCTCCAAAAGCTAATTGGTGTCAGGAGTCAGCTAACCTGGAGTCCAATCAATGATATGAGATTGAAGATGTTGGTTAGAGCTGCCCAGCCCTATAAAAAACACTAAAAAATTTGAGTTTGCTATTCATAAGAAGCATTGCCTGATGTGAACCAATGCCTCGAACAAAACAGATCTCAGAAGACCTAAGATTAAGAATTGTTGACTTGCATAAAGCTGGAAAGGGTTAGAAAAGTATCTCTAAAAGCCTTGATGTTCATCAGTCCACGGTAAGAAATTGTCTATAAATGGAGAAAGTTCAGCACTGTTGCTACTCTCCCTAGGAGTGGCCGTCCTGCAAAGATGACTGCAAGAGCACAACGCAGAATGCTCAATGAGGTTAAGAAGAATCCTAGAGTGTCAGCCAAAGACTTACAGAAATCTCTGGAACATGCTAACATCTCTGTTGACGAGTCTATGATACGTAAACACTAAACAAGAATGGTGTAAATGGGAGGACACCACGGAAGAAGCCACTGCTGTCCAAAAAAAAAACATTGCTGCACATCTGAAGTTCATAGAAAAGCACCTGGATGTTCCACAGGGCTACTGGCAAAATATTATGTGGACAGATAACTACATTTGAGTTGTGTGGAGAAAAAAAGGCACAGCACACCAACATCAAAACCTCATCCCAACTGTATAGTATGGTGGAGGGAGCATCATGGTTTGGGGCTGCTTTGCTGCCTCAGGGCCTGGACAGCTTGCTATCATCGACGGAAAAATTATTTCCCAAGTTTATCAAGACATTTTGCAGGAGAATGTAAGGCTATCTGGGGCGGCAGATAGCCTGGCGGGTAGGAGCATTGGGCCAGTAACCGAAAGGTTGCTGGATCGAATCCCCAAGCTGGCAAGGTAAAAAAAAAAAAAAGGTCGTTCTGCCCCTGATCAAGGCATTTAACCCACTGTTCCCCGGGCGCCGAAGACGTGGATGTCGATTAAGGCAGTCCCCCGCACCTCTCTGACTCAGAGAGGTTGGGTTAAATGCGGAAGACACATTTCAGTTGAATGCATTCAGTTGTACAACTGACTAGGTATCCCCCCTTCCCTATCTGTCCACCAGTTGAAGCTCAACAGGACAACGACCCAAAACACAGAAGTAAATCAACAACAGAATGACTTCAACAGAAGAAAATACGCCTTCTGGAGTCCTGACCTCAACCCGATTGAGATGCTGTGGCATGACCTCGAGATCGGTTCACACCAGACATCCCAAGAATATTGCTGAGCTGAAACAATTTTGTAAAGAAGAACAGTCCAAAATCCCCCCTGACCGTTGTGCAGTTCTGATCCGCAACTACAGAAAACGTTTGGTTGAGGTTATTGCTGCCAAAGGAGGTCCAACCAGTTATTAAATCCAAGGGTTCACATACTTTTTACAGCCTGCACTGTGAATGTTTACACAATGTGTTCAATAAAGACATGAAAACGTATAATTGTTTGAGTGTTAGTTTAAGCACACTGTGTTTGTCTATTGTTGTGACTTAGATGAAGATCAAATTAGATTTTATGACGAATTTATGCAGAAATCCAGGTAATTCCAAAGGGTTCACATACTTTTGTAAACTGAGTAAACAGTAATATAAACAGGAGTAATAGTGAATATAATGAACAAAAATATAAATGAAACATGCAACAATTTCAAAGATTTTACTGAGTTACAGTTCAAATGAGGAAATCAGTCAATTAAAATACATTTGCTTGGCCCTAATCTATGGATTTCAAATGACTGGGAATACAGATATGCATCGGTTGGTCGAAGATACCTTGAAAAAAATGGGCCTGAGGATCTCGTTATAGTATTTCTGTGCATTCAAATTTCTATCGATAAAAATGCAATTGTGTTGGTTGTCCGTAGCTTATGCCTGCCCATACCATAACCCCAACACCACCATGGGGCACTCTGTTCACAACGTTGACATCAGCAAACCGCTCGCCCACACAACGCCATACACGTGGTCTTGTGAGGCCGGTTGGACGTACTGCCAAATCCTCTAAAAACAACATTGGAGGCGGCTTATGGTAGAGAAATGAACATGAAATTCTCTGGCAACAGCTCTGGTGGACATTCCTGCAGTCAGCATGCCAATTGCACGCTCCCTCAAAACTTGAGACATCTGTGGCATTGTGTTGTGTGACAAAACTGCACATTTTAGAGTAGCCTTTTATTGCCCCCAGCACAAGCTGCACTTGTGTAATGATCATGCCGTTTAATCTGCTTCTTGATTTGCCACACCTGTCAGGTGGATGGATTATCTTGGCAAAGGAGAAATGCTCACTAACAGGGATTTAAACAAATTTGTGAACACAATTTGAAAGCATTTCTTGGATCTTTTATTTCAGCTCATGAAACATGGGACCAACACTTTACATGTTGCGTTTATATTTTTGTTCAGTGTCGATAGATACTAATGTTAATGGCAATCAATAATCAATGAACAGCAGCATAGTGGTAGTAATAAATCTAGTCAATAATCAATTTAGCAGCAGCGTAGGAGAAGCCTATTTTCTAATTCTGTAGCGTGAGGCAGCTTGAAGTACAAGTACAGCCCCCACAGGACGCTAGTCTATCATAGGGCCTTTCCCCCAATCTATATCCTTAACGCTGAGTGCCAAGCAAAGACGGATTGGTTCACATTTTTACTGTCTTTGGTATGACTCGGCCGGGCATTGAACTCCCAAACTTCCAATCTCAGGGCGGACACTAACCACAAGGCCACTGAGTTGGTCGTAAAGTAATGTATCATACTAAATAGAGGGGAACAGATTTATGTACCAAATCTTTAGAATTTCCCGAGGCCAGGTTGGTAATATTCAATGTTTTGTATACAGCTATAAATGTTGGTGTTGCGTATTTTTCCAAACCAAATCTATTGGATGCTTTCCCTTTCAGATGCTGTAAATGATACCGGCCAGAGTCTTGACAATGGCCACTGAGGATCCCATGGAACATTCACCAAGAGTAGGGACTAGGGGGTGTTAACCCCTGTGTCTTGCCCAGATGCCCAACTGGCAACTCCTACTGAATTGATTCCTGTTTGACCCTTTTGTCATGATTTGTACTTCCCTTTTGCGGAATAAAATTGCAATGAGAAAACACTATTTGTTCCATTTTCAATTACACAACACTATATCACAACAACATTTGAAAGGTATTCACACATGCTTTCTTGCAGCACATGAAATAGACCTACAATATGATGCTATGCCTTGACCTGGAGTACTGGTCCCACTTTCATTGTATAGCTGATATACTTTAAAGCCTAAAAGTGCAGTAAAACTGATGCTACGAGGGCTCCCGAATAGCGCAGCAGTTTAAGGCACTGCATCTCAGTGCTAGAGTCGTCACTACAGACCATGACTCGATCCCTGGATCGATCCCGGGCTGTATCACAACTGGCCATGATTGGGAGTCCCATAGGGAGGCGCACAATTGGCCCAGCATCATCTGGGTTTGGCCGGAGTAGGCCGTCGTTGTAAATAAGAATTTGTTCTTAACCGACTTGCCTAGTTAAATATAGGGTCAATTTAAATTTTTAAAAAATGTTTTAAATACAATAGTATAGAGCCAGGCTATGATATGGCACTGTGCGATAACACAAATAAGTGTTCTGAAGCGGGGCAAGTTTTACGGATGAATTTCCTTCCCTCTTTGAGAGAAAACTGCTACATTCGGAGTTGCACATAGCTGCACTCCTCACCAAGTCAACAGCCTTCACCTATCCGTCATTCAGAATGCCTTCAAAAGGGAATTGCGATCCCGGATACATGCAGCATGGCGGCCAGCGCAGGCCCCAGGCTCTTAATCAGTCTGGGTGGTTCTGAGACCCACTGTTGATGCTGAAGCCCAAACCAGAAGAATCCAAATAGCAGCCCATGTCCAAGGAGGGACTAAGGCTTGTGACTGGGGGACCAGGGTGGAGGAAGGTGCATTCCAGCCTGTTGCTGCTCTGCTGGCTACGTTGCCCTCGGCCAGTTCCGCCACATCTTCTTTGGTGGCAGAGGACACTGTTCTTCCGCCCTGCAGCCAGCCTCCTTCATGGACATAGAGATCGCCAGACCAGGGGGCTCCCGAGTGGCGCAGTGGTCTAAGGCACTGCATCTCAGTGCAAGAGGCATCACTGCAGTCCCTGGTTCGAATCCAGGCTGCATCACATCCGGCCGTGATTGGGAGTCCCATAGGGTGGCGCACAATTGGCCCAGCGTCGTCCAGGTTTGGCCGGGGTAGGCCGTCATTGTAAATAAGAATTTGTTCTTCACTGACTAGCTAAACAAAGGTTAAATAAATGTTTTAAAAATCAGTATGCCCTACCTGAAGTCCCTTGGGGTAGGGGGGTCAGATTCTGGAGAGTTGTGTTCTAGAAGTTCAGTTCAGAGGACGATGACAGGAAAGTGATGATGAGAAAGACAGGAGTCTCTACCTGCCCTGATGGGCTCCCAACATCTCATTGGTGGATTTAGATGTGAGGTCACTGCAGCCTGTCCGGACAGGAAGTGGCCCTTGCCATGGAGACACATGCAAACACTCCAGGGAGACATTTTGCAGAGTCTGATTGTGGGCAGTGGTGAAGCATCACAGGGGCTGCAGAGGCTACTCATGTTTCTGGTGATGACACTACCTGGAACGCCTGTTGTCAAATACAGCAAAGAACTCAGCCCTTAACAGAGCATGTCTGTAGAGGGCAGGGCACATTATCAGACCAGACCAAATGGACAGGGGGATCCACAGGGGGAAAAGGGGAAACTCAAAAGCTCCAGCTTGGATCTCTTCCGCTCCCTCAGTCACTCCCGGTCTAGAGAGGAAACCCTCCTTTTTGGCAGCTTCAACTTCCAACACTTACTCCATCCCCTTCTCCTCCTCCACCTTCTACCAAGCCCTGCCATCACCCCCATCCTGGCCTTCCTACGCTCCTGGGGCTGTGTTCACTTCCTGGTTTGTGACCAGCTCGAGTTTGGACTGCCTGGGCCCCAACTCCCTGGAAACACTGAGGCTTCAGCCACAGAAGGGCGTCGTCATCAAACTATATGTTTCTGGCAGCTAAGTCAGCCTACTGGACTTTGATTTCATGGACTATAAATAATGTACATAATGTACATTCTACAATGAAATTGTATCATTTGACTTCAAATTGTGTTTATTCATTAGCATTCTTACAAATCAACTTCCTTGTTGTGAGAGATCGTATTTGGCAGTAAGTGTTTTGCCAAGCACAAAACTGCCATATAAAGAATGTGGTTCAATTCTGTTAATTCCTTCAACATTTCAATTTCTCTTAGTTTGATTCAGATTACAAAAGTCAGGTTACAAGTCAAGTGGAACAGAGGTTTTCATCAAATCCAAAGACCATGAACCGTCACATTCTCTGTTAGTCTTTGTAAGTATTCAACATTTCTTGGATGGTTGCATAGTTTATTATTATACCAATAACCATTCAGTCGGGATGCTTTCAGCACCTGTTATTCAGCTTGATTACTCTTATAAAAGGGTAAACAGCTGGTGGCTCAACTGAGAAAGTGAACGCTAAGACTGAACAGTACCTTTCCTGCATCCACCATCTCGCTGATGTCATCCAGGGCAAGTCCGTTGGGTGCAAACATCCCCCAGCGATAGTGCACTCCCTTGGATAAATGCTAGGAGCGACAAAGGATAAAAAGGGAGATGAACAAGGTTTTGTACACTCAAATAAAACAAAGACATTGATGTTGGTGTTGTCCACCCATACACAGACTGTTGGTGTTGTTGTCCACCCATACAGACTTAAATGCAGATGCTTAAGTAAAGATATATGTCTCAGATGTACTATATATAAACTTAAACAAACTACAAACTTCACATACAAATTTATCAGTCCATAATTAGGTTGAGATTATTACCAGTTTATAAATCACTCCTAACTAGTGGCCTGTAAAATAGAAACATGCATATGTAGATGAGCACCTTTGTCTGAATCTCTGGTTACATTTGCCTTCGTTGCATGTGGTATATCCGTGGTTTATAATGCTTTTCATTACAAATGCATTGGTTTTATTATTCTGCTGTCGATCACTCACTATACCATTGTGAGGCAGTGTTGGCACACAAAAGGCAAGACACCAACCCACACAGACAACGGCATCCCTGGCTGTATCAACTGCCTTCTATCCCAGACACCATACACACAAAGCACCTTTTTTTTAATGAGGTGACATTTTAACCCAAAGAGGACTGTCTAATTGTCAAAGTATGTCAGGCGACAGGGCGTGGAGCGCCCCTCTTTCATGAAGGCATTCCCTATCCATTATTTTTTCCAGCATCGAGATGGGATTCCTGGCCACATTCCAAATGGAAAAAGGAGATGGCTGAGTGCTAGGGTTTGTGGGTGGTGTCTCAAGGGGGGCGTGGTCCAGGAGAAGGTTCCTCAACATAAAGCATCTAGGGAGATTATAGGATTTTTAAATGAGGACAACTTCGACTGGCAAACCGGTTGTCTGCACTTTAGTTCTGATTACACTGTGCGTGCACTATGAGCACTAAGAGTTTGCGGAGAAAGAAATGTTGGAACTGAGAGGTTGGGTTATTTCCTGTCTTAACCCACAGACTACATCCGTCATTCATTACTTTCCACTTTTGAGTTTTTGCATTCAGTGCTTTATTCTACCGGTGACCAATCTTCTGCTCCATTGCCACATACAAACCACAGTTAACAGAGTTGCAATGGTTGGATGAAGAAAGAGATGTTTAGGAGAGCCACTGTGTGTGTGTGTGTGTGTGTGTGTGTGTGTGTGTGTGTGTGTGTGTGTGTGTGTGTGTGTGTGTGTGTGTGTGTGTGTGTGTGTGTGTGTGAATAAGATAACCTCGGTTCCTTTGGAACTCATTTTGACACCTAACAAACCAGGTGAACATACACTGTCTGTGTTAGTAATAGTCAAACAAAATACGCCTCCAAAGTATCTAACCACCAAACGGTAAACATTTAAACAAAGGTAAACATTTAAACATGAACCAAATCTATGTCTTGGAAATGAGAGATCATATGTTTTAGAGAGCGGAGAGAGACATTAAGGGATAGAGGGGGAGACCAGTGGGTGTTCAAAAAGTGATAGACAGTATGGGGTGTTGATAAAGTGTGTTGATTTAACTTCCCCCATATCTTCTATATTCTAGCCAAGGTCTGACACGTTCTACTGTCAACACTGTCCCGGGACAAACCCCATGGTACAAATCCACCGTGCCACTCTACCTATAGTGGGGGAGAATAACGGTGCATGTTTCCATGGGGTTCCCCCAAACCATGTCTTCACACACCCACCTTGTCTTCAGTTTCTATTTCCCAGAGTCAATGTTTTTCCATTTATGTTACTAGATACTATTACAGTACTGATAAAGTGAGAACCTTATGGCACTGGAGTACAATGTGTTCCAAGTCCTACTTCAGCCTAGAAGTTCTACAGTATTCCAGCAGTGCTGTATTCAATGAATGCAATCCGCACATCACAGTTCTGGTTCTCCCTGATAAGATTCACTTAAACATACAGTTATCTGTAGTTCTATGGGTATTGTGTGGTGAGTGGGAGTAAGAAGAAGACACTTGGCACGCACAAAGCCTCAAATGCATTGCACATATTGCGGTCTGTACACCACAAAATGCCAACAGGATGCCAGTGTCACTCTGTCGGGGTGAGATGACAAGCAAGGGGAGTGAGATGGGTTTTTGCTTTATAAGGGGACACTGCAGATGTCTTGTACGTGCTTTACCGCACATGTTCAAGGCAGAGGTCTTATACAGTACCAGTCAAAAGTTTGGACACACTCATTCAAGGGTTTTTCTGAATTTGTACTATTTTCTACATTGTAGAATAACAGTGAAGACATCACAACTATGAAATAACACATATGGAATCATGTAGTAACCAAACAAGTGATAACAAACTAAAAAAATATATTTTATATTTGAGATTCATCAAAGTAGCCACCCTTTGCCTTGATGACAGCTTTGCACACTCTTGGCATTCTCTCAACCAGCTTCATGAGGTAGTCACCTGGAATGCATTTCAATTAACAGGTGTGCCTTGTTAAAAGTTAATTTGTGGAATTTCTTTCCTTCTTAATGTTTTTGAGCTGATCAGTTGTGTTGTGACAAGGTAATGGTGGTATAGAGAAGATAGCCCTGTTTGGTAAAAGCCCAAGTCCATATTATAGCAAGAACAGCTCAAATAAGCAAAGACAAATGACAGTCCATCATTACTTTATGACATGAAGGTCAGTCAATACGGAACATTTCAAGACCTTTGAAAGTTTCTTCAAGTGCAGTCGCAAAAACCATCAAGCGCTATCATGAAACTGGCCCTCATGAGGACCACCACAGGAAAGGAAAACCCAGAGTTACCTCTGCTGCAGAGGATAAGTTCAGTAGAGTTACCAGCCTCAGAAACTGTAGCCCAAATAAATGCTTCACACATCTCAACATCAACTGTTCAGATGAGAATGCATGAATCAGGCCTTCGTGGTCAAATTGCTGCAAAGAAACCACTATTAAAAGGACACCAATAATAAGAAGAGACTTGCTTGGGCCAAGAAACACAAGCAATGGAAATCTGTCCTTTGGTCCGATGAGTCCAAATGTGTGATTTTTGGTTCCAACTGCCATGTCTTTGTGAGATGCAGAGTAGGTGAACGGATGATCTCCGCATGTGTGGTTCCCACCGTGAAGCACGGAGGAGGAGGTGTGATGGTCCTTTGCTGATGACACTGTCAGTGATTTATTTATCAGACAAGGCACACTTAACCTCTCTGGGGTAGGTGGGGCGCAATCGTTCCACCTGTCCAATAGCCAGGGAAAATACAGAGCGCCATATTCAAATAAAATGATATAAAGATCAAACTTTCATTAAATCACACATGTAAGATACCAAATTAAAGCTACACTCGTTGTGAATCCAACATGTCAGATTTCAAAAAGGCTTTTCGGCGAAAGCATAAGATGCTATTATCTGATGATAGCACAACAGTAAACAAAGAGAGTAACATATTTCAACACTGCAGGCACGACACAAAACGCAGAAATAAAAATATAATTCATGCCTTACCTTTGACGAAATTCTTTTGTTGGCACTCCAATATGTCCCATAAACATCACAAATGGTCCTTTTGTTCGATTAATTCCGTTGATATATATCCAAAATGTCAATTTATTTGGCGCGTTTCATCCAGAAAAACACAGCTTCCAACTTGCGCAACGTCACTACAAAATATATCAAAAGTTACATGTAAACTTTACCAAAACACTTCAAACTACTTTTGTAATACATCGATAGGTATTTTTAAACGTTAATAATCGATCAATTTGAAGACAGGATGATCTGTGTTCAATACAAAAAGAAAACAACTTTTTTGGTAATGTGCCTCTCTCAAACAATTTACTTCAAGTGACCCTCATTTACGATGGCCGTACTTCTTCATTACACAAAGGAATAACCTCAACCAATTTCCAAAGACTGGTGACATCCATTGGAAGCGGTAGGAACTGCAAACAAGTCCCTTAGAAATCTGGTGTCCCAATGAAAACTCATTGAAAAGACAGTGACCTCAAAAAAATAAAAATTCTGAATGGTTTGTCCTCGGGGTTTTGCCTGCTACATAAGTTCTGTTATGCTCACAGACATGATTCAAACAGTTTTAGAAACTTCAGAGTGTTTTCTATCCAAATCTACTAATAATATGCATATCTTATATTCTGAGGATGAGTAGAAGGAAGTTGAAATTGGGCACGCTATTTATCCAAAAGTGAAAATGCTGCCCCCTACCCCGAAGAAGTTAACCAGCATGGCTACCATAACATTCTGCAGCGATATGCCATCCCATCTGCTTGCGCTTAGTGGGACTATCATTTGTTTTTCAAAAGGACAATGACCCAAAACACACCTCCAGGCTGTGTAAGGACTATTTGACCAAGATGGAGAGTGATGGAGTGCTGCATCAGATGATCTGGCCTCCACAATCACCCGACCTCAACCCAATTGAGATGGTTTGGGATGAGTTGGACTGCAGAGTGAAGGAAAAGCAGCCAAAAAGTGCTCAGCATACGTGGGAACTCCTTCAAGACTGTTGGAAAAGCATTCCAGGTGAAGCTGGTTGAGAGAATGCTAAGAGTGTGCAAAGCTGTCATCAGTGCAAAGAGTGGCTACCTTGAAGCATCTATAATTAAAAAAAAAAAAAGATTTGTTTTGACTTTTTTGGTTACTACATGATTCCATATGTGTTATTTCATAGTGTTGATGTATTCAATATTATACTACAATGTATAAAATAGTAAACATTTATAAAATCCTTTAAATGAGTAGGTGTGTCCAAACTTTTGACAGGTTTGATGGTTCTGTGATCACCTGTATAAATAAAGGACACAGAAAATTAAATACAGAAATGCTGCCACAGTTACCTTGAGGGCCTTGGATGCCACGGTGACCCCGGTCTGGAGCATTCCATCAGCGATACCTAGCCGGTCAGTGTTACAGAGGAAGGGCGTTACCAGTGTTACATACTTGGCGCCGCACCACGGCTTCAGCAGGCCCAGCGCCCAGCTCTCTGTGTCCCCGCCCACATTATCCAGAACCAGATCAAACCTAGGACAGGGGGGAGAGGTAGAGAGAGATGGAGAGAGAGTTCATTTCGTTACATGGAGAGTCATTTTCCCACACACCAATGAGAGTTGACTGTGGCTATGAGAGAGATGTGCCCAAGCCTTGATTACAGCAAACTGACCAATGGGGAACACTCCTCATCCTATTCAGATAAATGCCACCTTGGAGGTTTTAAAGTGTGTCTGCATGTGCTTCTGTGTGTCTGCATGTGCTTCTTTCTGTGTGACAAGGGAAAAGGTGAGTGTGTTCGTGGGCGAGCTCACTTTTCCAGCGCTCTCAGTGGCACCTCAACAGGCCCAGCTGTGTAGTCCACCACGTGATCCACCCCTAGACCCCTCACCAGCCGCTCGGCATTCTGGGAGCAGGTTACTGTCACATGGGCTCCCCAGGCCTTGAGCATCTGAGACGAGAAAACGGGATCTACATCATCATCACACTTTTTGCGGGTACCTGGAATGATGTTGATAATATCAGTAAGACTTGTGTAATAGAAGTGAGGGTGAGCGAGGGTGCAGCCGGTACACATATCATCTCTTATAACAGGAGAGATCAGATGAACCAGCACTGAATCCCTCATGTAAGATACATGTGCAGATTGAGGTCACAGCAAAAGGCTGAAGTGGCACACTAGGACACCCGATCCAAGACGAGTGTATAACATCACTGACATAATTATAAACAGCTGTCCATGGAACAAAACTTAGATAATATAATTGTTTGTTTATTATCAAGGATCTTTCTTTTCCACCATTGTTTTGTATTATGACCATGCAGCTATCGTCACTGCGATGTGGTTTGAATACCTAAGATTGAAAGTAAACAGAGTCACATTGAAGATGAAGTCATGAATCTACAGAATGAGAGCATCATGGTTATCATCAGCAGCATAATCACCTGTATGGAAAATGTTCCGACTCCTCCTGAACCTCCCAGGATCAGAATGCTGCATGAGGATGAAAAACACCGGATTAAAACACAGAGAAGTAAACACAGAGTCATAATGGAGACAAAAGTATGTCCTTCACTAATCCAGGTTTTTGTGTTTGACTTTGATGTACATTTCACGTGTGTACAAAACACACACACATTAAACTGAGTGTACAAAACATTAGGAACACTTTCCTAATATTGAGTTGCATCCCCTTTCGCCCTCAGAACAGCTTCAATTCGTTGAGGCATGGACTCTACAAGGTGTCGAAAGCGTTCCACAGGGATGCTGGCCCATGTTGACTCCAATGCTTCCCACAGTTTCGTCAAGTTGACTGGATGTCCTTTGGGTGGTGGACCATTTTTGATTCACACGGGAAACGTGAAAAACATAGCAACTTTGCAGTTCTTGACACACTCAAACCAGTGCACCAGGCACCCTTACCAAACCCTGTTCAAAGGCATTAAATATTTTGTCTTGCCCATTCACCCTCTGAATGTCACACATACACAATCCATGTCTCAATTGTCTCAAGGCTTAAAAATCATTCTTTAACCTGTCTCCTCCCCTTCATCTATACAGATTAAAGTCGATTTAACAACTGAAATCAATAAAGGATCATATCTTTCCCCTGGATTCACCTGGCCAGTCTGTCATGGAAAGAGCAGGTGTTCCTAATGTTTTGTACACTCAGTGTTTATCAAAGTTATACACAAAAATGTGTCCAATTGTTCTATATGTTGCATGTGAACCAGGTGCTTCAGAGTCCAGTGCCATTCCAACCACTGATGAAGCCCGTTTCCAAAGAACCAATCTCGCCCACAGTACAATTCCCTCCACATGCTCATTACCCACAGGCCTCATAGAGACAGGATTTTTATGAAATAACCAAGTTGAATATTGAACTAGATCAAAGACACGAGAAGTATTTTAGATGAATATGGACAACAGCATAGGTTAGAAGGGGAAAGAGACAACTTGAACTCAAAGTGGCAGGAAACGTGTGTGTGTGTGTGTGTGTGTGTGTGTGTGTGTGTGTGTGTGTGTGTGAGAGAGAGTGTGCATGTGTGTACTTGCCGTTTCTTGGCACAGTTGTCCTTGTTGAGGCCTCCTGTGTTGACTAGGGCAGACCAGGCTGTGGCAGCCACGTAAGGAACAGCCGCCGCCTCTATGTGACTCAGACATTTGGGCTTTTTGGACACCTGACACGGACACAAAATGGCACACTCAAAAGTAGGTCACAAATATCTGTCCATATGTCAAAAGGTTGAGGTAAGGATTAGGGGGAAGAGAAATCTGATCCTAGATCAACTTCCACCTTGGGCCTGACAAACCTCCCACCAAACCTGTCACTATCTGAAACGGTTCAGTAATCACCCATTAAAAGTTATGCATTATGATGCCACGTAAAAGCTGACTAATCTGTCTGCAGTCCTAATTTCTCCTCCTCTTCACATAGAAAGGGCAGCGTTTCCCCTAAATGCATTTAGCAGGGGCGCACCGCCACATTATTTATACATACAGTACCAGTCAAAAGTTTGGACACACCATTCAAGGGTTTTTCTTTATTTTTACTATTTTCTACATTGTAGAATAATAGTGAAGACATCAAAACTATGAAATAACACATTTGGAATTATGAAGTAACCAAAAGTGTTAAACAAATCAAAATACACTGCTCAAAAAAATAAAGGGAACACTTAAACAACACAATGTAACTCCAAGTCAATCACACTTCTGTGAAATCAAACTGTCCACTTAGGAAGCAACACTGATTGACAATAAATTTCACATGCTGTTGTGCAAATGGAATAGACAAAAGGTGGAAATTATAGGCAATTAGCAAGACACCCCCAAAAAAGGAGTGATTCTGCAGGTGGTGACCACAGACAACTTCTCAGTTCCTATGCTTCCTGGCTGATGTTTTGGTCACTTTTGAATGCTGGCGGTGCTCTCACTCTAGTGGTAGCATGAGACGGAGTCTACAACCCACACAAGTGGCTCAGGTAGTGCAGTTCATCCAGGATGGCACATCAATGCGAGCTGTGGCAAAAAGGTTTGCTGTGTCTGTCAGCGTAGTGTCCAGAGCATGGAGGCGCTACCAGGAGACAGGCCAGTACATCAGGAGACGTGGAGGAGGCCGTAGGAGGGCAACAACCCAGCAGCAGGACCGCTACCTCCGCCTTTGAGCAGGAGGAGCACCACCCCTATACCCCTATACCACCCCTATCTTGTCACAACACAACTGATTGGCTCAAACAGATTAAGAAGGAAAGAAATTCCACAAATTAACTTCTTTGGGCTGCAAGCCCGAAGCCGGGCACAATATGACAACAGCCACTTCAAGTGCAGGGCGCGAAATTCAAAAGATATTTTTTAGAAATATTTAACTTTCACACATTAACAAGTCCAATACAGCAAATGAAAGATAAACATCTTGTGAATCCAGCCAACATGTCCGATTTTTAAAATGTTTTACAGCGAAAACACCACGTATATTTATGTTAGCTCACCACCAAATACAAAAAAGGACAGACATTTTTCACAGCACAGGTAGCATGCACAAAACCAACCTAACTAACCAAGAACCAACCAAGAAACAACTTCATCAGATGACATTCTTATAACATGTTATACAATAAATCTATGTTTTGTTTGAAAAATGTGCATATTTGAGGTATAAATCAGTTTTACATTGCAGCTACCATCACAGCTACCGTCAGAAATAGCACCGAAGCAGCCAGAGTAATTACAGACACCAACGTCAAATACCTAAATACTCATCATAAAACATTTCTGAAAAATACATGGTGTACAGCAAATGAAAGACAAGCATCTTGTGAATCCAGCCAATATTTCCGATTTCTTAAGTGTTTTACAGCGAAAACACAATATAGCATTATATTAGCTTACCACAATAGCCAGAAACACAAGCCATTTACCAGCAGCAAAAGTTAGCGATCGTAACAAACCAGCAAAGGATATATAATTTTTGACTAACCTTGATAAGCTTCATCAGATGACAGTCCTATAACATCAGGTTATACATATCCTTATGTTTTGTTCGGAAATGTGCATATTTAGAGCTGAAATCAGTGGTTATACATTGTGCTAACGTAGCATCTTTTTCCCAGAATGTCCGGATATTTTTATGACACTCACCTATTCTGACCAAATAACTATTCATAAACGTTACTAAAAAATACATGTTGTATAGGAAATGATAGATACACTAGTTCTTAATGCAATCGCCGTGTTAGAATTCTAAAAATAACTTCATTACGACATCCAGCTTACGTTATAGCGAGAGAGTGCCCAAAATCTGGGCGCAAACTAATAGTACACATGTTCGACAGATATATGAAACATCATAAAATGGGTCCTACTTTTGATGATCTTCCATCAGAATGTTGTACAAGGGGTCCTTTGTCGGGAACAATCGTTGTTTGGTTTTAGAATGTCCTCTTCTCCAGTCAATTAGCACGGAAAGCTAGCAAAGTGGCGCGAAGCTCTCCTTCGTGAA
The DNA here is from genome assembly GCF_016432855.1 of Salvelinus namaycush. NCBI lineage: Eukaryota > Metazoa > Chordata > Actinopteri > Salmoniformes > Salmonidae > Salvelinus > Salvelinus namaycush. Next base: position 33,200,048 of record NC_052334.1, read on the forward strand.
CAAACGCAGACAACGCAACACCCCTAACGTCCCAAAAAAAATTCAATAATCTAATAAAACTATATTGAAAAAACATACTTTACGATGATATTGTCACATTTATCAAATAAAATCAAAGCCGGAGATATTAGCCGTCTATAACGACAGCTTTTCAGAAGGCAATACCCGGTCCCTTCTCGCGCCTTCCAGAAAACAGGAAATTGGTGTCACGTCATGCCAAGAGCTCTTATTCCACCTCAGATCAAGTTATACACTCCATTTCTTCTCTCACTGCCTGTTGACATCTAGTGGAAGGCGTATGAAGTGCATGTATACTAATACATATCAAGCACATTTATAGGCAGGCCCTAGAACAGAGCATCGATTTCAGATTTTCCACTTCCTCTCAGGAAGTTCGCTGCAAAATGAGTTCTGTTTAACTCACAGATATAATTCAAACAGTTTTAGAAACTAGAGAGTGTTTTCTATCCAATAGTAATAATAACATGCATATTGTACGAGCAAGAATTGAGTACGAGGCCGTTTGAAATGGGCACCTTTTATCCAGGCTACTCAATACTGCCCCTGCAGCCCAAAGAGGTTTTAACAAGGCAATTGAAATGCCTTGCAATTGAAATGCATTCCAGGTGACTACCTCATTAAGTTGGTTGAGAGAATGCCAAGAGTGTGCAAAGCTGTCATCAAGGCAAAGGGTGGCTACTTTGAAGAAACTCAAATATAAAATATATTTTGATTTGTTTAACACTTTTTTGGTTACTACATGACTCCATAGTTTTGATGTCTTCACTATTATTCTACAATGTAGAAATGTAGAACATAGTAAAAATAAAGAAAAACCCTGAGTAGGTGTGTCCAAACTTTTGACTGGTACTGTATATCATTTTGGGGATGGTAAAACGTTTTCAGTGTAAACTTGAACGACTAAAACCAGATACAAAGCATGTAGAAAAGATAATGGAGCATTATTTTTTTTTAAATAAAAAAATAGTTGAGAACTAACAATCACCTAAATCGGGGAGAATATAAAATTCAAAAAATGTCATGTTTGACAGAACACGGAATAAGCCATGGGAAAATGTGTTGAACTGCAGGAAATTAGCCTTAAAACTGCACATTTTCTCTCAGCCCCATAAATAAATGCATAGAATTTCAGGAAACTATCTTTGAAACTGTGAAATGTTGTCTCTGCCCCATGGAAAAATGTGTAGAATTGCAGGAAATTTGCTTTACAATTTTGAAATCTAAAGAGAACCTCTAAAACCACTCTATTGGCCACACCCACACTTATCAAAGGGGAAACACTGAAGCCATTAATGACCATGCCTCACTGAGCAGCAGCCACACTGCCTGCTGCTTTTCTTCTCAAATCTGAGACCAATTGTAGTCTATCCCAAAAGTCCATTCCAGCCTAGCAACATAATTTAGCTCACAAGAGATACCTAGTATTGCCTATACCAAGGTATCCAAACACTACTGTGCATTGTCTCTTGAACATGCAAGAGAAAGCAGAGTATCCCTGGTAATGGTAAAGAAAGTGAGATTTAAAAAATATATAGTAGTTCAGCTGAAATGTTAAATACTCGTACACATATTTGCATGTACAATGTAGAAATAAGCAAACAGTGGTTTTGGTAAAAAAAAAAATAAAAAAAAAAATACAACATAAACAGGTCAGAAACAAAACAGTACCTCATTTGCACTCAACACCACAAACTCAGCCAGGCTGCCTTGTTTCCATGGGGGAATGGCCGCCCACACCTGAGAAGAAAAAATACAACAATGGCTTAACCAACCATGCACTAGTATGACCCTGCATGGTTGGCACAGATTCAAATATTGTGAAAAAAAAATAATCTCTGTTTGGATATACACTATATACACAAAAGTATGTGGACACCCCTTCAAATTAGTGGTTTCTCCTATTTCAGCCACACCCGTTGCTGACAGGTGTTTAAAATCGAGCACATAGCCAAGCAATCTCCATAGACAAACATTGTCAGTAGAATGGCCTTACTTAAGAGCTCAGTGACTTTCAACATGGCACCGTCATAGGATGCAACCTTTCCAACAAGTCAGTTCGTCAAATTTCTGCCCTGTGAGAGCTGCCCCGGTCAACTGTAAGTGCTGTTATTGTGAATTGGAAACATTTAGAAGCAACAACGGCTCAGCCACGAAGTGGTAAGACACACAGAAAGGGACCACCGAGTGCTGAAGCGCTTAGCGCGTAAAAATCATCTGTCCTCGGTTGCAACACACACTACAGATTTCCAAACTGCCTCTGGAAGCAACGTCAGCGCAAGAACTGTTCGTTGGGAGCTTAATCAAATGGGTTTCCATGGCCGAGCAGCCACACACAAGCCTAAGATTACCATAAGCAATGCCAAGCGTCGGCTGGAGTGGTGTAATGCTCGCCACCATTGGACTCTGAAGCAGTGGAAAGCATTCTCTGGAGTGTTGAATCCCGCTTCACCATCTGGCAGTCCAACGAACTAATCTGGTTTTGGTGGATGCCAGGAGAACGCTACCTGCCCCAATGCATAGTGCCAACTGTAAAGTTTGGTGGAGGAGGAATAATGGTCTGGGGCTTTTTTTCATGGTTCGGGCTAGGCCCCTTAGTTCCAGTAAAGGGAAATATTAATGCTACAGCATACAATGACATTGTAGACGATTCTGTGCTTCCAACTTTGTGGCAACAGTTTGGGGAAGGCCCTTTCCTGTTTCATCATGACAATGCCCCCGTGCACAAAGCAAGGTCCATACAGAAATGGTTTGTTGAGATCGGTGTGGAAGAACTTGACTGGCCTGCAGAGCCCCCAACCTCAACCCCATCGAACACCTTTGAGATTAATTGGAACGCCGACTGCGAGCCAGGTCTAATCGCCCAACCTCACTAAAGCTTGCGGCTGAATGGAAGCAACTCCCCGCAGCGATGTTCCAACATCTTGTGGACAGCCTTCCCAGAAGAGTGGAGGCTGTTATAGCAGCAAAGGGAGGACCAACTCCATATCAATGCCTATGATTTTGGAATGAGATGTTCAACGAGCAGGTGTCCACATACTCTTGGTCATGTAGTGTATGTTATATTTACATCCATTTGATGGGATAGTGTTTCACTGCAAGCCACAGGCCCACCTACTGGGGAACCAGGCCCACCCAATCAGATAAAAAAAAAAAAAAAATGATGCTCTACTTGTCAGTGAGGGGATTAGATTAATCTGGCCCGGGCACCCAGGTAGGTATGTTTTACACCAGGTGAAAGATGATTGTATTCGTTTTGAAACCGGGCTGCCTCCCGGGCGCGAGCCAGGTGCCCTGTTCAAAGCCCACAGCGAAGTTGGCTCAAAACCAAAGTGACGTAATTAAGCACGAGGAGTAACATTCTGTAGCCTTCTGTGTTTTCAAAAGTGATTGCTTTGGATAAAAACGCTTTATCTGCCTTAACAATGAAAACTAGTTTGAAACGAAGCACCATGCTACCTTGTTGACAACATGACCGAGTGGCGCAGATTACTGTTCCATTTGAGAAGGGCTCTCCTCCGTCACGGCTTTTGCTTGTTCACGTCACGGGCCATAGACCGGTACTCAGCATAATCGAATCCGCCCAGTGTTCCAAACAGGACATTATTTGTCTTTTTACCTAAACATGCAAACACCATCAGATATAATTCATAGCAAGCAGTGCAGTGCACTGGAATGACATTCACTCTCTTGGGATGGGTGGACGAAAATAACTAACTGTAAGTCACACCCCCATTAAGCCACGAATATGACTGTATTGATAAATACAATATGTCACTCTGATTCTATGGCTATATGCACCATGCCACTGCCTACTTCATTTATTAATTTAGCAAACAAGACAGCTCATAATCCAGTGCTTCTATCAGTCAACACACCTATATTTTAGCTTTAATTAGCTTTAAATATGCAACATTTTCACTCAGCCTCATGGAAAAACTTTGTAGAATAGCATGAGATTAGCTATGAAACTGCACATGTTCCTCTCTGCCCCAAGGCAAAATCTGTAGAATTGAAGGAAATTAGCTTTAAAACAGTAACATTTTCTCTCAGCCTCATAGCAAAATGTGTAGAATAGCATGAGATTAGCTATCAAACTGCACATGTTTCTCTCTGCCCCGTGGCAAAATGTGTAGAATTGCAGGAAGTTAGATGTATATTTTTTGACCCACCCATCAACCAATTAATGGCTACGCTACTGCCCCAAGGGGGTGCAATTAAATGTAACATTATACAATGAGGTACTCCACATCTCAGCTGCACTTGGATTAAGTAAACAAAGCACTAACAGAGAGCCAAAAAACAGACAGCCCCTCATTGTCATAACATGCTACAATGACATGACTTTATGAAGAGGCACTGTGGAGCCACATTGTATTTATACTATAAGTCACACACACACACACACACACACACGCACAGACAGACAGAAAGTGTCGCCCTATTCTACTCCATCCTGGGGCCTGTGTTACCTCATCCCCCTCTTTAAAGTAGGCTGGTGTCACATCCAGACCACACTCCATGATGACTCCGGACATATCTCGGCCCAGAATGAGGGGGAACTCACTGCCCGACTGCTTGATGTTCAGGGGGTCTCTCTTCATGGCCATAGTGGCAGCCCCATACCCGCCTGAGAGGGCAGAAACAACACAGAAATTAGGCCTAACCAAATTAGAAATAACCACAAAAACAGTCCACGTGGAGACGTGTTGATTCAGTTAAGAACAGAGGCCACAATGATGAGAACACAGATTAACTGGCAAGATCATCACTGAATATGCCGAGAGTTAACCATGAAGAAGTCCAGGCACCCTACCTCCTCAAAGAGCACATATAGGCCTAGCTGTGGTTTACCAGTCGCTGAGTGGTGGGAGCGGGTAAGGAGTTTGATGATTCACAATTCAACCACCCGTTGCGTCAGTCTACTTTCCCTTTGCGTCAGAAGAGCTTTACTCGTTACCTGGTGTGATCCATTATGCAAACATAGCGCTCTCTCACACAGACCATATTTGAATGGCAAAAAAAAACAGATGCTCAGTCAACTCTGAATGAGAGCAGTTTAGACTGAGGGATGTTGAATTTTCTTTTCACTAGTGGTGTGCGCACAAATGTGAAAATGTCTTGCATCTGTCTTCATATAGGTACAGGAGCTCCACAATACGGTTGAGCTGATATTCTATAAGAGGAACAGGAGCTCAAGCAGTAGAACATTTGAGGTGCTGGTACTCAGCTCCGGTGAGCTCCTACCCAAGTCAAGCACAGGCTATATGTAAAATATCTGATAGTCTATGTTCTCTAAGAACTGAAGGTTATAGGAAAACCACTGACATGAACAATGAAAAGGTAGCCTATAAAAAAAGTTACATCACGGGAATCAAACGAGCTAGAAGACCACATATCTTTATCAGGCACCAACCTCTCATGCTGACGTCAATGGGGTTTAGACCTGCGGCATGAACTTGAACGACGACTTCATTCGGATAGTTGATGATTGGGAAGCTGGCGTTTTTAGTGAACCGTAGGACATCATTGCTGCCGTATCTATCGATAACCCAAGCAGGCATTATTGTCATACGGCTGTTTGAGGTGTTGAACAGTCTCCTCTGATCTCCATGGACCAATGTTTTCACACATGGTGCTCTACTGTGAAGGAGACACGACCACCAACTGCAAGCCAACTGTCTCAAATGAAGCATGATTATCTCCAGATATCAATTGTCAATGCACTTTCTCTTCAATCGTGTACTCTGCACATTATTTATCAAGCCATGCACGCGACTACAATTAGCTCAATGACTGATATCTAATATTTCCATTCATTAGACAATACAATGGGAAAAGTTGCAGATACTATAGTTTTTACAGTCTGGAAGGAGAGTGTTCACTTAGCTCTGCACTTAATACTGCTTCCTCGTCTACTGCTGGCAGCGTCTGACAGCTTCTACTCAACCAATGGTAATGCGGTTTACTCATCCCCCATCCAATCACAGAGCACGATGTTGGGATTCCAGAAGCGAAACAAACATGGCAGCCTCCTGTCGCTGAAGGTTGCTGTAGATTTCCCAGGTTGATTTGGCCCATGACATAGAAAGTATGCTGAGCTTGTCTATAAGAGAGGTACGTTTAATCAACTTGTTGCCAGTAACATGAGCTAGTTTGTATTTGGCGTACTTTATTGGCAATAACGACTAGTCTGCTAGTTGCAATGTAATGTAGCTAGCTAACGTTAGCTACCTAGCTACACATATCAACTGATGCAAAGCCTTAAACTCTGGGAGTTAGTTGGCTAGCTACAGTATCACATCTAAAACATCAATGTATTATTCCACATCCCCACAGAGACATGGTTAAAGTTGAATGGCACAGATTTCCAACCATTTCAGCAGTGTACTGTATAGTCATGTTGATTCAGCAACCATAATGTTCACAAAATGGAAATGATTGTGATTATTATAGAATTATACACATTTCACATTATTTGACAGGTGTCCTTGGCTCTGCGGGAAGGTAGGATCTCCCCCACGGAACTGTGTCGAAAATGCCTGAACCGCATCAAGAAAACTCACTATCTCAATGCTTACATCACTGTGACAGAGGAGCTTGCGTTGAAACAGGCACAGGAGGCTGAGAGTAGGCTCCTCAAAGGTGTGTGCTTCCTATCCGTCTGTATCTGTTTGTTTCTGTGTGCTGTATGTGCATGTTTTGTACAGTGCAGATTATGATCAGGTCTTGCCTTATTATCTTTCTTTCCTACAGGTGCACCCAAAGGTCCACTGGATGGGATCCCCTTTGCTGTGAAGGACAACTTCTGCACAGAGAACATCAAGACCACTTGTGCCTCCAAAATGCTGAAAGGTATGTCCCCCTAATATCTAAAAAAGGGATTCATTGCTCCTCATTTGAGTTGTGCACATTGATAATCCTAATCCCCTGCTGTCTGTTTTGTAGACTACACTCCTCCATACAGTGCTACAGTGGTTCAGAAGCTCCTTGATCAGGGTGCTGTTCTCATGGGGAAAACTAACCTGGATGAGTTTGCAATGGGGTAAGCCTCTTTAACACGTTTCAAGAACTATACATACACTAAGAACTATATTTATTTGCAGAATTACTAGAGTATTATCATCTGCTGGCCTTCATTTACACCCCTCCCTCCATCCTTCTCCAGTGCAGGCAGTACTGACAGTGCTTTTGGACCTGTCCGGAACCCCTGGAGCTATGCCGCCCCTTACAGAGAGCAGACTGGGACTGAAATGGACTCTGACTGGGTCATCACTGGAGGCAGCTCTGGAGGAAGTGCTGCAGCCGTGGCCTCTCTCACCAGCTTCCTGTGAGTCTGCAGACCCAGGGCTGCGTTCAAGAGCTTTGGACTGTTCCAAACTGAAATGACAATTTAAACACACAAATTATTTATTGTTTCCTTGTTCTGGCACTTGCAGCGCTTTAGGGTCGGATACAGGTGGCTCCACCCGTAACCCAGGGGCATTGTGTGGTGTTGTGGCCCTGAAGCCCACCTATGGCCTAGTGTCCAGACATGGCCTCGTCCCCCTGGTCAACTCCATGGACGTCCCAGGCATCATAACCAGGAGTGTCCATGACGCAGCTACAGTCCTGGATATTCTCCAAGGCCATGATGTCAAAGACTCTACTACCATAACCCATAACCCCTCCACACTGACACACCTATTTGAAGACTTTGATGTCAGGAACATCTGTGTGGGCATTCCCAAGGTGAGCTTTCCCTATTCTCCCAGTAGGATCAGGCTTCTCTGCTCATTCCAGTGGTTTAACGTGGAGATTGTTGTTCTGGTTGTGTTGTGTGTCCTTTCCCTCATCGTCAGGAGTACCACGCCCCAGGTCTGTCCCAGGAAACCCTGGCCCAGTGGAGCCGTGTGGCGGACATGTTTGAGCGGGCGGGGGCACGGGTGGAGCAGGTGTCCCTTCCCCACACCCAGCACTCCATCGTCTGCTACCACGTCCTATGCCACACCGAGGTGGCATCCAACATGGCACGCTTTGACGGGCTGGAATATGGTACAAACCAGGTTTCAATATTTAATGCCTTGCGCTGAAAATGCTTTTCTAATTGCCGCTTATGGATTAAGTTGTATTGAATTGAGTGGTTCGATCTCTCTGACTGTCTGGCTATGCTCATTGTTTGATGATCTATGGTGTGAATATATATAGCTCAGTAAATGCAAGACGAAGGTAATTTGATTTGAAAGCCCAACAAAGTGAAGTTTTCCTTAACATTACATTTATTGTAAATGCCCTATAGCCAGCAAAGCCCATGATGGCCACCTCTGTTTATTTTCAGTATTGCTGTGTGTGTAGGGAGGCAGGTAGCCTAGCGGTTACAGCGTTTGGGCAGTAACCAATAGCTTGCTGGATCGAATACCTGAGACGACAAGGTGAAACATCGGTTGATGTGCCCTTTAGCAAGGCACTTGACCCTAATTTGCTGAGAAAGGACATGCCACTATGGCTGACCCTGTAAAACAACATTGCACCTATCCGGCATATGTGACAATAAAACATATACAAAAAAACAACAACATAATATTTATTTACAAGGGATTTATCATTGTAAAGCAAGATTGATATGATATTATTTGTGAATTGTTCTCCACAGGCCACCGTAGTGGGATCGACAGTTCAACAGAGGCCATGTACAGCACCACTCGCCACGAGGGATTCAATGATGTTGTACGAGGAAGAATTCTCTCCGGGAACTACTTCCTGCTCAGACAGTAAGATACATCAGACACATTTTCAGTAAAAAAAAAATTTTTTTTAATTTCAATAGCTTATTTATAGGTAATATTTTTAAAAATACTTCACATTTCTACTACTGTAAGATCAGTGATCATGTTGGGGATGGAAGCAGAAATTAGAGTTTTTGGACAAAAATTAAGATCTCTCACAGGTTGCCTCCCTCAGGAACTACGAGCACTACTTTGTGAAGGCCCAGCAGGTGCGGCGGCTAATAGCGGAGGACTTCAAGCGAGTGTTCAGCTCTGGTGTTGACGTGCTGCTCACGCCCACCACACTGAGTGACGCCATGCGCTACACGGATTTCATGCAGGAAGACAACCGCACACGCAGTGCCCAGGAGGACATTTTTACACAGCCTGTCAACATGGCAGGTACTGAGGAAACATACACTCCCCCGACACTTCAAGGGAAATAATGTTAATCTTTTAACTCTCCCTTTTCAAAGGAATTGGGTTGGAATTCATAGTTCGGTCAACCCATTGATTTAGAAATCAGATTAAGGTCTATCTCAAACAGTTAATCTCCAAAAGGAAACCGATCACTTTGAGGGCAGTTAAAGTTTTCACCCGTCTTTTATCCCCGCAGCCACTGATCTTCAGACAACCTTACCCTCCCAACCTTTCTCCCTTCTCACATTTACCCCTTCAACTCTCTATTTCTGCCCCAGGGCTCCCTGCTGTTTCCGTGCCAACAGCATTATCAAACAGAGGCCTTCCCATTGGCCTGCAGCTGATAGGCCCCGCCCTCCAGGACAGGAAGCTGCTGACGGTAGCCCAGTGGATAGAGCAGAAGGTGGGCTTTCCCCCCATCCGTTACCTTGGAGATGCCGGAGAAGGGGAGATGGGTGAGGAGGTCCATGAGAGAGAGCAGACCTCCGTTGTATGAGGAGAAACATGGACACTAAACTAATGATACAGACCTACTCAGATGGATGATGGTCAAGGAAACGACATACTCAGAAAAAGGTATTTTCTGGTTACTTTTCCAGGGTACTACCACCGAATAAACCCACTTAAAGTGATGCTCCAGAACTTTTGTATAATTTCAGCCAGTAGTTTTTCACAAGTGCTCACGGGCCTGAAGGAAAATCTATCCATTGCGTCACATACAGTTCAATTTGTAATGTTAATAAAGGAACACCATGAAATGTTGCTCCCTTGTGTTTGAAGATAAACAAACTGTTTCAGTAGTATTTGATTTGTACAGAGAACCCTTTCACATGTGTCATTAGGAGCATGTTTACACATCTGTCTGATCATAATGGCCATTATAAATTAGACTTTATCTTGTGAAATGTGTACTTAAAAGTAACTGCTGTGTGTCTGCAGAGTTTTCAGGCTTTTATCAATATTTGTACTTGGAACAAAAGAACACACCACTTTCCATTCACAGTGCAGATAGTACAACTTTACAAGGCAATTGTAATCTTATATACTAATGTTTTCCGTATCAGAATATGTTTTGATAACTTTGAGAATGGTTGTTAATTTGTGCAGTTCCAAGCAATACTCATGAGAGGGTTGTGAGGAGACTAGTTTGCCTTAGGTTAGATTACCATACCCTGAGGCACGGTTAGTCACATGGCACAATAAACAGAGTAAAAAGTCTGGTATAGCTAATTTCAACCCCTAAAGGTTACGTTTAGGATTGGGTGTAGGATAATCTAGGCCCGTATTCACAAAGTCAGTGTAGGAGTGATGATATAGGATTGGTTTTGCCTATTAGATCTTTAGGGGGGAATTCAGACCTGAACTGTATTCCCTTTTTATGCACTTTTCTTTCTAAGTGTATTCTGGCCTTGAATTTACTCTTGGGGAAAAGCCAGTGTCAGCAAGGTATGTGTTTGAAGTGGAGATAAAATGTAGGTCTGGGGGAAGTGTGTCTACAGATACTCTGACCTTGACTTAATTCCCTCATAATTCCACCACCTTTACGTTCTAGTGGGAAAACATTTAAAAAATATCCAATAGAAATAACAACATTCTGTAATTTACTAATTGATGAGTAGGAACAGTTGAAGTCGGAAGTTTACAGACACCTTCTTCAAAAGGTCCTTTGCTGTTGTTCTGGGATTGATTTGCACTTTTCGCACGAAAGTACGATCATCTCTAGGAGACCGAACGCGTCTCCTTCCTGAGCGGTATGACGGCTGCGTGATCCCATGGTGTTTATAATTGCGTACTATTGTTTGTACAGATGAACGTGGTACCTTCAGGCATTTGGAAATTGCTCCCAAGGATGAACCAGACTTGTGGAGGTCTCCATTTTTTTTCTGAGGTCTTGGCTGATTTTTTTTTTTTTTCCCATGATGTCAAGCAAAGAGGCACTGAGTTTGAAGGTAGGCCTTGAAATACATCCACAGGTACAACTCCAATTGACTCAAATTATGTCAATTAGCCTATCAAAAGCTTCTAAAGCCATGATATAATTTTCTGGAATTTTCCAAGCTGTTTAAAGGCACAGTCAACTTAGTGTATGTAAACTTCTGACCCACTGGAATTGTAATACAGTGAATTATAAGTGAAATAATCTGTCTGTAAACTATTTTTGGAAAAATTACTTGTCATGCACAAAATCGATGTCCTAACCGACTTGCCAAAACTATAGTTTGTTAACAAGAAATGTGTGGAGTGGTTGAAAAACTAGTTTTAATGACTCCAACCTAAGTGTATGTAAACTTCCGACTTCAACTGTAAATGAGTCATCCGTTTGGATAAGGGATTGTAAATATAAATGACAATTCTTTTAGATCTATTTTACCTCATGGTTGCTGGAGACAAATGTGAAACCAGTCATATTTCAGCAAACTGAAAAGTATGACAACATGACAGGTATGTTGGCCTCTTTTCCACAGTGGAGTACAAATAGCTGTATTTATTCAGAATTGTAATTGTAGGCCTATGGCTTCATAATTTGTAGGGCTGAAATTTGGAGACCTAAGCCTAGGCTGTAGCCTATGGAAACATGTGCGCACTGACAAACCTGTGTGCGCTGACAGCATACAAGTTATGCAATCATTTCGGACATGTGGCGTATTTGAATCAATATGGAACGCAGACCATACGTAGCAGTTTACACCTGGAGCCTGGGCATGGTTCATGACAAGTGGACCATTGTCATCAAAGTTCTGTAATTAGTGAAGATTAGCGTAGATTTGAAGGGCTATAATTCAACCCCTATTGTACACTTTTCTCACCTTACAATATTTCATGAATTGAAGAATTGAATATGACAACTTTCAGGATGACTCAAACCAGTGGATTTTTATTCCCCTATATATGTTGTGTGTAAACGAGCCACACCTGCAAATCCCGTTACGAACCTGCATACGGTAAATCTGAATACCAACTATTAAGAAGTCTTCAAATCAAAACCTGCAAAAATGAAATAGATTTCCGAAGTCTGAATCGGACTCTATCAGACTTAAGAAATGTACCCTTTCTTACCCACACCCTTCCTACACACTTCTCAGTAGTTGTATTTAGACTTACCTTATGCAGGTGCGTAATGGGCTTTGCAGGCGTGGCTCGCTTGCGCACTGAATTAATGTAATTCTACCACTGAAAACCCTCCCACTTGCTGGCCAACAGATTTTCTTGGAGTTTTCATTCAATAGCGTTTTCAGAAGATTTCTCTACAGCCATCCCTTTATGTATTTTTTTTCTCTGGACAGACTCACTAGAATATATGGAGAGAGCAGTTCTGAATATATGGAGAAAGCAGTTCTGAATATATGGGGAGAGCAGTTCTGAATATATGGGGAGAGCAGTTCTGAATATATGGAGAAAGCAGTTCTGAATATATGGAGAGAGCAGTTCTGAATATATGGGGAGAGCAGTTCTGAATATATGGAGAGAGCAGTTCTGAATATATGGGAAGAGCAGTTCTGAATATATGGGAAGAGCAGTTCTGAATATATGGGGAGAGCAGTTCTGAATATATGGAGAAAGCAGTTCTGAATATATGGGGGAGAGCAGTTCTGAATATATGGGGGAGAGCAGTTCTGAATATATGGGGAGAGCAGTTCTGAATATATGGGGAGAGCAGTTCTGAATATATGGAGAAAGCAGTTCTGAATATATGGAGAAAGCAGTTCTGAATATATGGGGAGAGCAGTTCTGAATATATGGGGGAGAGCAGTTCTGAATATATGGGGGAGAGCAGTTCTGAATATATGGGAAGAGCAGTTCTGAATATATGGGAAGAGCAGTTCTGAATATATGGGAAGAGCAGTTCTGAATATATGGGGAGAGCAGTTCTGAATATATGGGGAGAGCAGTTCTGAATATATGGGATCAACGAAAGAAAGCCACACAGGTCTAAATACACGCATAGCCATCTCCTTTTCAGCACCAATTGGTAGATTTAAAAATACTCTGATCTTGTATATTATTTTAGGGTTAGGAAAGTATTTATGAATCATAAAAAAACAGGTTTGGAGAGCCTTTACGCACAAAATATATTGGTGAATAAAAAATACAGTGGTTGGTTTTAGTCATCCTGAAAGTTGCCATATTCCATTCTTCAATCCATGAAATATTGGAAGGTGAGAAAAGTGTACAATAGGGGTTGAACAGTAGTCCTATAAATCTATCCTAATAATCCTCAATAATTATGGAACTGTGATGACAACAGTCCAGTCGTTGTGAAACTTTTGCCAGGCTACAGGTTTAAACTGCTGTGCATGGTGTGGGTGCAAAAAAATGTTTTGTTACAGTCTAAAATGCTATGAATATGCTTGAGTTGTATAGTGCTATTAAACCGGTCCTTGTCCATTACTGTCTTGTGTTCCTCTTCTCATAGCGCACAAAGGAGTGGTGTGCTGCTAACACCTTATCACTCTGGGCACCAGAGGCCTAGCTCAAGGTTGAAATCTTCTTGCAGCTGCATAGGCTTTAAAGAAGTCACCACTCCCCTCTCTTAGACATGTGGGCTGTGAGGACTGGTGTACAATGCTTTAAGGAAGTGGAGCCAAATACCCCTTCTCTCTCATATAAAATTGCTTCCTTATAATGACTGTGTGTGACTCTGAAATGTTTTGTTTGCTCTCAGATTCATCTTGAATGTAACCTCCCTTGCAATTCTTGAATAAACTATTATTAACTGGATAATGAGCTCTCCCTGATCCTTGGATTGACTTTTCCTCAACAATGGTCCATTGTTGCACAATTTGTAAGATGTTAGCATAATATGATCCACTATTGCTAGCGATCCTCAGGAACAACCACACGAACGTGACAGAGGAAAGGTAAACGTAATGGAATGATGCAAAATATAAGGAAACAAAGTCAGTGGCAGTTCTAAATGTATGTGGGTTTAACTGACGTGGCTACCGATAGTGGCTAATGTTTAACACGAGACAAATTGTTAAAAAAATACTGAAAAGTCCTGGGAAATGATTAAAACATATAAATCCTAACTCGGTAGGTTTGGCGCTATACTGCCATTTGCGTATGGCTAGAGAAGCCTATACTGTAGCTTGGGCCTCAAAATTTCATCCCAAATTCTAAGGCCTGCATTTCATAAACTTCACTGTGGAAAAGGTGATGCACTACATTACCAAAAGTATGTGGACACATACTCGTTGAACATCTCATTCCAAAATCATGGGCATTAATATGGAGTTGGTCCCCCCTTTTTTTTCCTTTGCCCCTTTGCTCCCCAATTCTGGGAAGGCTGTCCACTAGATGTTGGAACATTGCTGCCGGGACTTGCTTCCATTCAGCCACAAGAACATTTGTGAGGTTGGGCACTAATGTAGGGCGGTTAGGCCTGGCTCACATTTGGCATTCCAATTCATCCCAAAGGTGTTTGACGGGGTTTAATGCCAGGATTCTGTGCAGGCCAGTCAAGTTCTTCCACGCCAATCTCAACAAACTATTTCTGTATGGACCTCACTTTGTATACAGGGACATTGTCATGCTGAAACAGGAAAGGGCCTTTCCCAAACTTTTGCCCAAAAGTTGGAAGAACATAATCATCTAGAATGTCATTGTATGCTGTAGTGTTAATATTTCCCTTCACTGGAACTAAGGGGCCCAGTGCAAACCATAACAACCAGCCCCAGAACATTATTCCTCCTTCACCAAACTTTACAGTTGGCACTATGCATTGGGGCAGGTAGCGTTATCCTGGAATCCGCCAAACCAAGATTAATCCATCGGACTACCAAGGGGTGTTCACATACTTTTGTATATATAGTGTTGATATGCTTCAGTTTGCTGCCATATGACTGGTTTCACATTTGTGCCCAGCAATCATAAGGTAAAATAGATCTAAAACAATTGTCATTTATATTTACAATCCCCTTATCCAAATTGCTTACTCATTTACATAGCTCTTATCAATAGCTCTTCTCAATTTGTAAATTACAGTGCTTCGCTTCTCCCGAGTCCGTACGGGAGTTGCAGCGATGGGACAAGATGCTTGAAGACATGGCTAAAGGTCAATCAGATTTGTGAACATGGTCCCTAGCTGTGTGTTGCCGCTTTCCATGTCTGTTGTCTGTAACTTGTGAGGTGTGGAAACACTTTGTTGCTTTTATGAATTTTGTCTTGCTGCTTTTTGTTCTATGTTGCTCTGTCTGTATGCTACGTCTTGCTTGTCCTATGTTGCTATGTCTGTATGCTATGTCTTGTTCTATGTTGCTATTGTCTATATTGTAATTGTTTTTAATAACCTGCCCAGGGACTGTGGTTGAAAATTAGCCGGCTGGCTAAAACCGGCACTTTTACTGAAACGTTGATTAATGTGCACTGTCCCTGTAAAAATAAACTCAAACTCAAACTCAACTCAAGACTAACTACCAATATACCACAAAATTGGGGAGAAAAAGAGGTTAAAAAATAATAATAAAAAAAATAAAGGAATGGTGTTATTTATTTATATTCATTGTTTCATTGCTCGTAAAGGTCGTGAAATTATGAGGGAATTAAGTCAAGGTCAGAGTACGGTGTATCTGCAGACACACCTCCACCACACACCTTCATTTCTTTGATCTCCAAACCAAAAGAAAATGGGTGAATAGCATGCTATTTTCATGCATAAATTCAAGGTCAGAATACGCATGAAGAGAAAAGTGCATGAAAAGGGAATTACGTTCCATTTACACATGCATAATTGAGGTCGGAATTCCCCCCCCCATTTCTTCGAAGTTACAGAGCTGTAGTGTCAAATCACTAGTGACATGAATGCAGAGTCTCATTTCACTGTGTAGATGTTTTTGCACTGAAGGATACCCACACACACACTGACACATAAGGAAAAGGGAAAAGGGGATACCTAGTCAGTTGTACAACTGAATGCATTCAACTGAAATGTGTCTTCAGCATTTAACGCAACCTCTCTGAATCAGAGAGGATGGCAACAACAACTGCCTGAGTTACACCAGGAACGCCCAATCCCTCCATCAGTGCTCAGTCCACAATAGTCTGAGAGAGGCTGGACTGAGGGCTTGTAGGCCTGTTGTAAGGCAGGTATCACCAGACATCACCGGCAGCAACGTCGCTGAACCAGACAGGACTGGCAAAAAGTGCTCTTCACTGACGAGTCGTGGTTTTGTCTCACCAGGGGTGATGGTCGGATTCCCGTTTATCATCGAAGGAATGAGTGTTACACCGAGGCCTGTACTCTGGAGCGGGATTGATTTGGAGCCACAGTGACCATCATGGTCTGGGGCGGTGTGTGACAGCATCATCGGACTGAGCTTGTCGTCATTGCAGGCAATCTCAACGCTGTACGTTACAGGGAAGACATCCTCCTCCCTCATGTGGTACCCTTCCTGCAGGCTCATCCTGCATGATAATGCCACCAGCCATACTGCTCGTTCTGTGCGTGATTTCCTGCAAGACAGGAATGCCAGTGTTCTGCCATGGCCAGCGAAGAGCCCGGATCTCAATCCCATTGAGCACATCTGGGACCTGTTGGATCGGAAGGTGAGGGCTAGGGCCATTCACCCAGAAATATCTGGGAACTTGCAGGTGCCTTGGTGGAAGAATGGGGTAACATCTCACAGCAAGAACTGGGAAATCTGGTGCAGTCCATGAGGAGGAAATGCACTGCAGTACTTAATGCAGCTGGTGGCCACACCAGATACTGACTGTTACTTTTGATTTTGACCCCCCCCTTTGTTCAGGGACACATTATTCAATTTCTGTTAGTCACATGTCTATGGAACTTGTTCAGTTTATGTCTCAATTGTTGAATCTTGTTATGTTCATACAAATATTTACACATGTTAAATGCAGTTGACAGTGAGAGGACGTTTCTTATTTTGCTGAGTTTATGACACAATGTACTTGAATAGATGGAGAACAGCTTTCACTTTATATCCTGCAATGAAAGTCTTGAATTCTCACAAATTAGATATTGATGAACAAAGTCATTTCCAAAAGGTGAGAGGAAATGGCACAATTTTGTGGGAAAGAGAAGAATGGACTTACGTAACTGAACACCTGAAACCCCACCTCTTTAAGGAATACCTAGGATAGGATAAAGTAATCCTTCTAACCCCCCCCCCCCCCCCCTCCTTAAAAGATTTAGATGCACTATTGTAAAGTGGTTGTTCCACTGGATATCATAAGGTGAATGCACCAATTTGTAAGTCGCTCTGGATAAGAGCGTCTGCTAAATGACTTAAATGTAATGTAAATGTAACTCAAAGTAAGCTGATACAATAAGGCAAAAGTGTGCAAGGCAGAAATTACTGGTCTGGTGGGAGAGGGACAAGCAAACAAGAGGCCCTCTTCAACAACTGCTGCGAATGAGCAGTCTCCACTCTGCACTTGTCCAAAGATTAGAATGGGTGACCATTGGCTCAACGCAGAATTCCAATTATGTGTACGCAGTCACCATACAATGGTCCCTCTGACATGCATACTTCATTCTCTGACATGCATACTTCATTCTCTGACATGCATACTTCATTCTCAGATGTGGTCTTTTGATTAACAGCACTCACACTCATGATTCAAAGCCCACATGGACAATCTAATCCCATTCAGTATCACACATGCAAGATACATGATTGTTAATGTTATAATCATTGACCATACACCACAATAAACGAGTCTACATTGTCCACAAAACATTATTGACAGTATTACATTCCTGATTGTATGGGAAAATTAGAAAATAGCCATTTGACTGTTCTGGGAGGTGACTACTTTTACTGCAAGGAGAATGGAGAGACAAAAAACAATGACCACTTAGTCCCATATGTATATAACAAATCTTTCTCTCTGCATGGTGAAGTTGGGGACTTTACATTGCAAAAATAACCGATGAACTTGATGTCTCCTTCCTGCTCATCCAAGTGGAAAACAGGTGAGGATGATAGCCAGAACAGGGAAGTGTGTGTCCTGTTTAAACTGGGGATTAGCGACACAGCGGGGCACTGTCCACGTGATGGGATGCTGAATGTGGTTGTCCTACTCTTAATACAAATATAAACTTTGGGTTGCATAAACAGCTAGGCCTATCTCTAAGGAAAATATCTGACGCTCCCCAAATGCAAATGAATGTAGTTGTTGCAATTTTAACCATGTTAACATAGTATACAGTACCAGTCAAAAGTTTGGACACACCTACTCATTCAAGGGTTTTTCTTTATTTTTACTATTTGACCAAGGAGAGTGATGGAGTGCTGCATCAGATGACCTGACCTCCACAATCACCCGACCTCAACCCAATTGAGATGGTTTGGGATGAATTGGACCGCAGAGTGAAGGAAAAGCAGCCAACAGGAGCTCAATATATGTGGGAACTCCTTCAAGACTGTTGGAAAAGCATTCCAGGTGAAGCTGGTTGAGAGAATGCCAAGCGTGTGCAAAGCTGTTATCAAGGCAAAGGGTGGCTACTTTGAAGAATATCAAATATAAAATATATTTTGATTTTTTTAACACTTTTTTGGTTACTACATGATTCCATATGTTATTTTATAGTTTTGATGGCTTCACTATTATTCTACAATGTAGAAAATAGGAAAAATATAGAAAAACCCTTGAATAAGTACGTGTGTCCAAACTTTTGACTGGTACTGTACATACAAACAAACAAAACAAACAAACAAACAAGGACACACACCAACATAGTGTGTGTTATTAGAGTGGTGGTGATGCAACACAGCCTTGCCAAGAAATGGCAAGGGCGCAGGCTGGGTTATCTTACAGCAATTGGCCAATAGCTGGACAGACATTTGATCTCTCCATTGTCCTGAGGGATTTGCTGTATACAGGGCCTTCAGAAAGTATTCACTGCCTTGTCTTTTTCCACATTTTGTTGTGTTACAGCCTGAATTTAAAAATATTTTTTTACACATTCATTAAAAATGAAAGCTGGGGGCCTCCCGGGTGGCGCAGTGGTCTAGGGAGAGAGTCTCTGGGTTCGCGCCCAGGCTCTGTCGCAGCCGGCCGCGACCGGGAGGTCCGTGGGGCGACGCACAATTGGGCTAGCGTCGTCCGGGTTAGGGTGGGTTTGGCCGGTAGGGATATCCTTGTCTCATCGCGCTCCAGCGACTCCTGTGGCGGGCCGGGCGCAGTGCGTGCTAACCAAGGGGGCCAGGTGCACGGTGTTTCCTCCGACACATTGGTGCGGCTGGCTTCCGGGTTGGAGGCGCGCTGTGTTAAAGAAGCAGTGCGGCTTGGTTGGGTTGTGCTTCGGAGGACGCATGGCTTTCGACCTTCGTCTCTCCCGAGCCCGTACGGGAGTTGTAGCGATGAGACAAGATAGTAATTACTAGCGATTGGATACCACGAAAATTGGGGAGAAAAGGGGATAAATTTTTTAAAAAAAACAAAAACAAAAAAAACAAATGAAAGCTGAAATGTCTTGTGTCAATAAGTATTCAACCCATTTATTATGGCAAGCCTAAATAACTTCAGGAGTAAAAATGTTTCACATAATAAGTCACTTAAAAGTTGCATGGAGTAACTGTGCAATAATAGTGTTTAACTTGATTTTGGAATGACTAACTTATCTCTGTACCCCACACATACAATTATCTGTAAGGTTCCTCAGTCAAACAGTGAATTTCAAACACATATTCAAGCACAAAGACCAGGGAGGTTTTCCAATGCCTCGCAAAGAAGGGCACCTATTGGTAGATGGGTACATTATTCATGCTAGTCAGCGGCAAGGACTGGGGAGTTTTTGGGGATAAAAATAAATGGAATAGAGCTAAGCACAGGCAAAATCCTAGAGAAAAACCTGCTTCAGTCTGCTTTCCAACAGACACTGGGAGACAAATTCACCTTTCAGCAGGACAATAACCTAAAACACAAGGCCAAATCTACACTGGAGTTGCTTACCAAGACAACATTGAATGTTGAATGAGTGGCCTAGTTACAGTTTTGACTTAAATCGACTTGAAAATCTATGTCAAGACTTGAAAATGGCTGTCTTGCAATGATCAACAAACAACGTGACAGAATACTTTGTGATGGCAGTGTATCTGCTTTGCTATCGTATGGTAAGAGCTGGTTTAGTTTCCCATTTCGATATGGATTCTGATTGCATGTGTCTGAGATTGTACACACGACGTGGGGAGAAGCTTAGTTTATAGGCGCTGTCCTCTTTCAATACAGATTTGGAACACACACAACTTTACCTGTGCCTGATAGTCATTCTACACGTAACATTTCCATATCATAATCCAATAACATTCTCCTATCTCCTTCCTAGCCTCGCAAGCCACCTGATCTCGTGAGCTTACATGAATGTTCGCTGCACGGATATCATATGATAGCGCAGCGGTAATCAGTCTGGTTATTATGAGGCTATCGCCTTCCCGTATCAGGGTGAGATGCTGTAGGCCCACTGTGTCAGATAGATGGATTACAGAAAGGGCTAGTATGTCTGTCGTTATTAGATCACCTTGGTGACTCATAGAAGGTTGCCGATGACAAACAGGCTCAGGTACAGACGATTGGATGATTTCCCTGTCATTACCAGCAGGGAACCCAATCAAAAGTGGAAGACTTGATTTGACCCCTTGCGCGCTTTGGATCCTGAGTGTTAAATAGAAAGTGGTGCAGAACCACCACTGGGTTAAGAACGAGTACTGTGCATACAGTACATAATATGAAACATACTCAAGAAGAAGAATAGGAAATCTCACATGGACACTTTTGTTATGTCATGCATGACAAACCCCATGTGTTCTCAGCTGACATCTCTCCATACATCATCTCTCCACAGTGATGGATGGAGAGATGTCATCATAATTACATAACCTGTGCATGCAAACATGCTATTTTAAAACCATAAAAATACCTTATGTCAATGTGTTATTCAAACTCAATGTACTGTATGCCAACATACTTATGTTCAATTCTGAAAGCAGTAGATCAACGAAAGTAGAGAGACATCATACACTTGCTAATCACTATCATAAAAGGAAAAGTATAGGCACAACAACAGATGGCATTCATAAAGCACACATCTATGCATACACCCTAAATCACTTGACTGCACCCAAGCTCTCCTATTCCTGATCCACCACTGATGTGGATTCCACACCTGCTTAAAACAAAGACAAAGTACACCTTTGGATACTCTTTGAATAATGTCCCTGGTCCTTTTGCTCTGATGCTGCCATGAGGAGCTCTCAGCAGGCTTTGAAACCAGATACCTCTCTCTCAGCCAGGGACTGTGAGAAGGCCAACTGTATGGTCCCACGTACAGTATATCAACAAGGTGGCTCAGGTATGCTGACTCTAGTCAATGCCCACTTCAGCTCTGCTATAACAACCATCTATTGTTCTGGGGTTCCCCTTGAATACTCCCCTCCGATCTCTCTCTCAAACTCTCTGATCTCTCTCTCTCTCTCCCTTTCTCCTCTGCTGTCCCTCCCCCATCCCTGTCTCTCCAGCAACAAGTGGTCTCTAGGAGGATTGATCTCAGTTTCGGCTGTCTCTCTGTTTAATAAGTAAACACACAATGAACACTGGGAGAAGATAAGGCACAGATTGTATTCAGACTAATAGATGCCTACTGTGTATCGTTTAGTTTTTCTATCATGTAAAATTCAATGAGATGTTAATTATTAAAAAGGGAATATCCACATCCCTATTCTCTGTGCATTTGAGAAACAAATTACCTCTCCCTTTTGCTTGACAGGTATTGTATGTCACTGGCCTTCATGTTATTGGCCTAGACACTCATTAATCAGTTAAAAACTCTCCTCAATGTCGTCTCTGTCCTTGTAGAAGCTGGATTGAATGAGAACAGGAGAACATAAGGGAAAAACAGCTGATATTGGCTCTGAGCGGTCTCTGTGCACAGCAACACACTGACGTTGTGCCTAAAGTATATGTTTAAAGCTCTAAAGTGCTTTTTGCCTGATTTAATAATGACCAGCGGCGATTCAAGCATGCAAAACTGTTAGGGCCTACATAAAGCTGTCCCAACAGCAGAGTCCGAACAGTAGTCCCAACACCTTATCACTGCTACACCTTGCTATCAGCAGAACCTTGCCTGGCAGCGAAACAGTGCATTATGCCTCATTTACTGCCTTTAAAAAAACCATAGCTGATATGGCTGACTTGCTTAAACAAATGTGGTTTCTAATGACAATTGAGATGTACAAACTATGGCATAAGGGGATGACAAGCGGATAAGAGGCAATCCATAATTTCAATTAAGACATTAATGAGCAACCTAAGACGGACGTTGTCAATATAACTATTTGTTCAGCACTTTTTAAATGTACAGCGACAGAATTCAGAACATGGGTTGTTCTTACAGTATTCTCCCTGTACACCAAGTCAGAACCGTGGGATAAATAAAGGGGGCATATAAGCAGACAATGAAAGCTCTTACAATATTCGATTATGGTTTTCTCTAAAACAGGCTACAGACTACATGTGCACCACCAAGTCAAATCAAATCAAACTTGATTTGCCACATGTGCCGAATACAACAAATGTAGACTAATGCTTACCTACAAGCCCTTAACTAACAGTGCAGTTCAGGAAGAAAATATTTACCAAGTAGGCTAAAATAAAAAGTAATAATAAAAAGTAACACAATAAGAATAACAATAACGAGGCTATATAAAGGGGGCACCTGTACCGAGTCAGTGTGCAGGGGTACAGGATAGTTGAGGTAATCTGTACATGTAAGTGGGGGCAAAGTGACTATGCAGTGGTAACAAACAAACGGCGATTTGCAGCAGTGTACAAGGGGGATCAATGTAAATTGTCCGGTGACGATTTTGATGAATTGTTCAGCAGTCTAATGGCTTGGGGGTAGAAGCTGTTGAGGAGCCTTTTGGTCCTAGACTTGGCGCTCTGGTACCGCTTGCCGTGCGGTAGCAGAGAAAACAATCTATAACTTGGGTGACTGGAGTCTCTGACAATTTTCTGGGCTTTCCTCTGACACCGCCTATTAAATAGGTCCTGGATGGCAGGCAGCTTGGCCCCAGTGATGTACTGGGCCGTTCGCACTACCCTCTGTAGCGCCTTATGGTCAGATGCCGAGCAGCTGCCATACCAGGCGGTGATGCAACCGGTCAGGATGCTCTCGATGGTGCAGCTGTAGAACCTTTTGAGGATCTGGGGACCCATGCCAAATCTTTTCAGTCTCCTGAGGGGGAAAAGGTTTTGTCGTGCCCTCTTCACAACTGTCTTGGTATGTTTGGACCATGATACTTCGTTGGTGATGTGGACACCAAGGAACTTGAAACTCTCGACCCGCACCACTACAGCCCCGTCGATGTTAATGGGGGCCTGTTCGGCCCTCCTTTTCTTGTAGTCCACGAGCAGCTCCTCTGTCTTGCTCACATTGAGGGAGAGGTTGTGTTCCTGGCACCGCAATGCCAGATCTCTGACCTCCTCCCTATAGGCCGTTTCATCATTGTTGGTGATCAGGCATACCACTGTTGTGTCGTCTGCAAACTTAATGATGGTGTTGGATTTGAAGTTTGGCCATGCAGTCGTGGGTGAACAGGGAATACAGGAGAGGACTAAGTACACATACACACCACTGAGGGGCTCCAGTGTTAAGGATCAGCGTGGCAGACGTGTTGTTGCCTACTCTTACAATCTGGGGGCGGCCCGTCAGGAAGTCCAGGATCCAGTAGCATAGGGAGGTGTTTAGTCCCAGAGTCCTTAGCTTAGTGATGAGCTTCATAGGCACTATGGTGTTGAACGCTGAGCTGTAGTCAATGAACAGCATTCTCACGAAGGTATTCCTTTTGTCCAGGTGAGAAAGGGCAGTGTGGAGTGTGATTGAGATTGCGTCATCTGTGGATCTGTTGGAGCGGTATGCGAATTGAAGTGGGTCTAGGGTGTCCGGAGAATGCTGTTGATGTGAGCCATGACCAGCCTTTCAAAGCACTTCTTGGCTACCAACGTGAGTGCCACGGGGTGGTAATCATTTAGGCAGGTTACCTTCGCTTCCTTGGGCACAGGGACTATGGTGGTCTGCTTGAAACATGTAGATATTCCCAACTCGGTCAGGGAGAGGTTGAAAATGTCAGTGAAGACAATTGACAGTTGGTCCGCGCATGCTTTGAGTACACGTCCTGGTAATCCGTCTGGCCCAGCGGCTTTGTGAATGTTGACCTGTTTAAAGGTTTTGTTCACATCGGCTACCGAGAGTGTTATCACACAGTCATCCAGAACAGCTGGTGCTCTCATGCATGCTTCAGTGTTGCTTGACTTGAAGTGAGCATAAAAGGCATTTAGCTCATCTGGTAGGCTCGCGTCACTGGGCAGCTCGCGTCTGGGTTTCCCAGAATTCTGAACATGGGCCGTTCTTACAGTATTCTCCCTGTACACCAAGTCAGAACCGTAGGATAAATAAAGGGGACATATAAGCAGACAATGAAAGCTCTTACAATATTTGATAATGGTTTTCTCTAAAACAGGCTATAGGCTACATGTGCACCACCAAGTCAGAACAGTAGGCTAAGTTATGAGGGTGAAAGGGACCAAATTATTAAGGGTGAGGCACATGGGCTACTAACAGCTTACTACACAACATACACTGAGTATTACTTTCTTAGCTACAGTATACCTGTCTCCCTGGCATATTACATAATTTATGCAGCAGCATACAATACATTTTTGGACTCACCAGTCGTGCTGTGCTCACTTGAACAGGAAGGTGGCGAGGCGGTCCTTCTTGTGGGCAGGTTTTGCCATGAAACATTGTCATCAAAGTCTGGTATTCTCTGGATTTATGGTTCTTTCAAGACATCTGGGAACTCTGAAAAAAACAAGGTTGAATCCTGACATTAGTGTTCTTCAGGTCGGAGCTCTAGAAAGAGGCTTGGGTTCCCAACTTGGAATTCCGAGTTGGATGACTGTTCAAAACGTATTTTCCCAGTCGAAACTCATTTTTTCAGAGTTCCCAGTTGTCTTGAACGTGGCAGAAGTCATGCTGGATTGACAGCATGGCCAATGTATTCAACCTTTCTGGCCCATGGTGTTGCGTGTGAATGTTTATCCTTTTAAGCTTTGAAAAGAGACGCTTAAACCCAGACTTGGACCACACACTCTCTCCACTAAATAGCAGGGGAAGCAAAATAGTGATTGCTTTGCAACACTTGCAGTTAGCCACTGATTCCTTCCAAACCACTCATTGTTGAATTTGCGATTTCCAACTTGTTGTGTAATGTTTATGTTCAATTGCCAATGAATACTGATACATTTATCTATAATTTCTCTTCATATGACAAGTATTGAAAAGGAGACAGATTGTCAATGTGATTCATGAGGATGACTTTGAAAGTATGATGTTGACATGATCAGTCCAATCAAAGCTATGGTAGATATAACATGATTTTACAATTTTATCTGTGGCCAATGACCTTGAGCCTTCTTGGATGGGCACTTCTAATGTAAATCTATGGCAGCACCTAAGGGGGCTTGAACTTTATAGCTCTCCCTGTAGATTTTGCGGTGATGTACAGAACACTGAGCCAATCACGGCGCAACTAGAAAAGATTATCAAATCAAATCGAATTTATTTATATAGTCCTTCTTACATCAGCTGATATATCAAAGTGCTGTACAGAAACCCAGCCTAAAACCCCAAACAGCAAGCAATGCAGGTGTAGAAGCACGGTGGCTAGGAAAAACTCCCTAGAAAGGCCAAAACCTAGGAAGAAACCTAGAGAGGAACCAGGCTATGAGAGGTGGCCAGACCTCTTCTGGCTGTGCCGGGTGGAGATTATAACAGAACATGGCCAAGATGTTCAAATGTTCTTAAATGACCAGCATGGTCAAACAATAATAATCACAGTAGTTGTCAAGGGTGCAACAAGTCAGCACCTCAGGAATAAACGTCAGTTGGCTTTTCATAGCCAATCATTGAGAGTATCTCTACCGCTCCTGCTGTCTCTAGAGAGTTGAAAACAGCAGGTCTGGGACAGGTAGCACGTTCCAGGTAGCACGTCACGTTATCAACCTCTACGCTCTGTATTTTTTGCTGGTTGACCCTCCACCACAGAAAGCACTGAGCTAGGCTGAAACACCTGTATTTTTACTCAAGAAAGCAAAAAAAGAGACCATGTTTGTATGCGGCTTTACTAATTCAAGTTTTTGCATATATTAATGCCAAAATAACATGCAAAACAGGCAACAACAAAAACAGATATATACCTGAATGACGGGTCGCCACTGATAAGGACATACAGTGGTTCCTCCTTTAAAGGTTGCGTCATACCTTCCGTGATGCTGCAGCATTCTGTGGCACGTCATTTAATTCTCAGCCATTGTTTCTGTTACTGAAAATTATTGCTAGTTTGACCACCAGAGGGCATTTTTGAGAAGCATTCCGTACTGGCATTACCAGAGAATTTAAAACCTTTTTTGTAATAACATAGTATATGGGATTGATTTTCAGAAATTTGGCTTAATTAATTTGATTAATATTATGGTGTTTATGGTGTTTCTATTCAGAGAAAAAAAATCTGTTAGGATGGAACAGAAAATATGGCGCTGTACAACGTGACGCTCATAAATTCAGAGCGTTGTCAAATTGTCAGTTTGTAAATTCAGACTGTTTCGCTCTCGGAGCGCACACTGGACGTTCAGGCCGAGGAGCAGGGTTGATTAGAGCATTCTGGCCTTACAACGGCAGTCAAGCACCTACGCTAATGTTGGCTAGCTTGCTAGCTACTTCCAGACACAAATAAGACCACTCTGACCATTTTACTCGCCCTAGCAGAGCTGGTTAGGCAGTTTTCGTGTTAACCAGAGCGTTGATGACTGTAAATGTGCTGCTGGAAACAATTTAATTACGCTTTTTTCCCCGACGTTTACTGACACCGGCCATATTCAACGGGGGTGGAGCGCTCGTAAATTAATTATTCTGCGCTCCTTACACTCAGACGAGAGTGCTCTGAAATCCGTGTAGATAGGCTGGACACATGACATTTTTAACAATGTTCTTTTCTGATAAAAACTAGTTCATTGCATCCGCCGTGGAGCCCAGTTTCATAATATGACCATATTTCCCAGCTGCTTGCCATCGTTTTGAAGTAATCACGAAAAAACAGGCCTTATTTTAGTGCATTTTTCACCCTGCCAGCTCCTATTAGTTCTATTGAGCACCGTGGCACCAACTCGCTTTCCGAACTTTCTATTCCCAGCTTATTGTTCAATGTCACAATGCCTGCTTTGCTATTGTTGGCAATGAGACCTGCTCACGTTGTTTTATAGTTAAAATGTAAACAAACAAAAAATTATATTGGAACTCTGCGGTCTTCCCATTGTTTCCTATGGGGTAAATATAGGAAACATATGTCTGTCTATTTCGCCAAATATCTCGCAATGTGTATATTTAAAAAAAAAAAATCAAGTCAGACGCCATTTTAATCACGAGAATCTCCTCTTTCTAATTATGTAAGCCTGGGCAGCTAGCTCGGTTGTCATCAAGTGCTAGCCCCAAAATACTTTTTGCCCTTGGAGCGCTGAGCTCCCCCCATTGTTTTCCTATGTTTTCCTATGGTCTATTTTACCAAATATCTCACTGCGTATGTATTGTTTCATTTCAAATCGGGCACCATTTTAATCAGGAGAATCTCCTCTTTGTAATTATGTATGTCTGGGCAGCGAGCTCATTTGTCATCGATCGCTAGACCAGAAATAGTCAGAAGTTTTTATTTGTTCCCTACTTTTTCATTACGCAGACATAAGCACAGTTGACACCATCGAGGTGCGGATGTTTACTTTCTACACAAGTCGTTTTTTTCCAGTTTCGTCTGAAGAAACAGATTGTACTGGTAAAATAAAAAGGGATACATTTTTGTTGTGCCATTTAGGCGAAATTGAATTCTAAGCGTCACTCCAGTCAAAACAGGCTCTGCGAATGTTCGATTCCATTCATTTGCTATGGGCTCGCGCTAGTGTTCCAGTTTAGTCAACGTTCTTAAACCTTGGGTGAATTTTGACTCGTTCTATTATCCAGCCTATAGACAGCCAGAGCGAATTCACGAAAGCACCCAAATGTCCATTGAGAAAGCACAACGACTATACCTTTTAGCTAAGCTAAAAATTACGGGAATAATCAAGTCAATAAATGTTGGGTAGTTAGATAACCTATAGATAATATACTGGCAAGTTTGATGTATAACTACTAACGTTAGGTAGCTAGCTAACATAGCGGTACATACTGCTGTAATGATATGCTATGTGGTTCGTAAGGACAGCGTAGCTAACAAATTGTCAGCCAACATAACGTGTAACTTATTTGAAAAGTCACTACTTTATTACATTGAGTAGCAAGCTACCCCTTGGTCGTTAGGGAAAATCTAGTCTGTGATAGGAGTTTTTTTTCACACCTAGCGCAGCTATTAGACTATTCTTTAGTAAACGCTGAACAGTCTATTGTTCAGCTATTAGCCCCCCTCCCCAACTTGCAACAAATTGGTGTTCCCGTCTCGTTCCTTTCCCTCTTCCACGCATCATCATTCTGCGCCTGAGTGGCTCTCTTGTGGGCGTGCTGGCAGGATATGGCAGCATCTTCGGTTGTGCGTCAAGAATTCTGCATACAGTAGCACGTTTGTATGAAGGTGTGGTTATTCACAGGGAAATTGTTATATGCTATGGAGGTACATTTGTGTATTTTTGTCGAGAGCAAAACTTATTTTTTATTTTCAATCAAAAATAATTGTTCTGAAAGCAACTTTTTTTCCGACACAAGGGAAGTCATAGCGGACACCTACAAAGACAGACTGTGTGATGATAGCATTTCAGGTAAGCATCACTGAAAATTACATCTGCTGCTTTAGGGTGAACGGTCATATCTCAGTTATTGTTTTCATATTAATAAAGAATAAGCTGTTTTCTTTACTTCCAGAGAGCGAACTGATCAAGGGGTCGAAAATGTTGATATTGCCAGATGTTCACTTTCCAAGGAACAGGAGAGTGATGGCAAAAGTGTCCATAACCAGAGGTAATTAAACTGTAGCATCAGCGTAATCCTTTTTCGAAGGATACGGTAAGATATTTCTGGAAGGTCCTTGAAATTTTATGGACTTTATGGTGGGTCACTCACGACTCATGAAGCAAGCAAACTGTTTTTCCACTAAATGTACTGTATGAAGCAATCCACGTTTTATGTCTCAACTCGACTTCTTCTGACCAAAACAACACACACCTGCTGGTGGAGGCCAGGGCACAACCTCTGGGTGCTAGGCAACATGCTGGCAAAGCACAGAGAGAGAGAATAAGGATATCTGTTTCCAGCCATGCTAGTCTTTAACCAATTAATGTAAGACAAACTCCAAGCCATTGTCCTAAGCAGCATAATAGTGATACAGTGAAATTAGGAACAATGTTGATTCACTGTGGCGAGGCTGCAATAACATTTTAGGAATGTTCCTGAAATGTTGTCCACCAACAATATCTGGGTGTAAACAGAAACATAAGAAGTGGTACTGTGCATACAGTATGTGATGTCTGGCATCATAGCAACAATAACAAAATCATCACAGGGTATGACCTTGATGTGCTTGACGAACACGTGCTGTAGATGTTTGATGACCAAATTATTACGTGTTTCTGAATGGTTTGCTGCTGGTAGAGTTGCCTAAATGAACAATTGCCACAGTTTACTATAGAATACTACAGTACTTACTATAGAATTATATAGTAAACTGTAGAATACTATACTACACACTGTAGTATCCCTCAATTACATGTAGTACTTCCTAGAGAATGTTGTAGAATATTATAGTAAATCCTACTACACCAGCTCTGACGCTAGTCGGATGTGGCAGGGCTTGCAAACTATCACGGGTTACAAAGGGAAACTCAGCTGAGAGCTACCCAGTGACGCGAGCCTACCAGTCAAGCTAAATGCCTTCTATGCTCGCTTCGAGGCAAGCAATCCTGAACCATGAATCAGAGCACCAGCTATTGCGGACGGCTGTGTGATCACTCTCTCCGTAGCCGATATGAGTAAGACCTCATATCATAAGACCTCATAAGACCTCATGTTAACCTGAGTAAACAGGTTAACATTCACAAGGCCACAGGGCCAGATGGATTACCAGGACACGTACTCAGAGCATGCGCTGACCAGCTGGCAAGTGTCTTCACTAACATTTTCAACCTCACCCTGACCCAGTCTGTAATACCCGCATGTTTCAAGCAGACCACCATAGTTCCTGTGCCCAAGAAAGCCAAGGTAACCTGTCTAAATGACTACCAACCCGTAGCACTCAATTCTGTAGCCATGAAATGCTTTGAAAGGCTGGTCATGGCTCACATCACCACCATCATCCCAGAAACCCTGGACACACTCCAATACGCATACCGCCCAAACAGATCCACGGATGATGTAATCTCTATTGCACTCCACACTGCCATCTCCCACCTGGACAAAAGGAACACCTTCGTGAGAATGCTGTTCATAGACTACAGCTCATTGTTCAACACCATAGTGCCCTCCAAGCTCATCACTAAGCTAAGGTCCCTGGGTCTGAACACCTCCCTCTGTAACTGGATCCTGGACTTCCTGATGGGCCGCCCCCAGGTGGTAAGGGTAGGCAACAACACATCCGCCACACTGACCCTCAACATGGGAGCCCCTCAGTGGTGCGTGCTTAGTCCCCTCCTGCACTCCCTGTTCACCGATGACTGCATGGCCGCACACGACTCCAACACCATCATCGAGTTTACCGATAACACAACGGTGGTGGGCCTGATCACCAACAATAATGAGACAGCCTATAGGGAGGCGGTAAGAGACCTGGCAGTGTGGTGCCAGGACAACAACCTCTCCCTCAACTTGGGCAAACCCAGTGCTTAATTTGATCCTGCTGGAATAGGATCCGGCACCTCTCAGGTTCCAGCACCTATTTGCTCGGATCCGGTACTTCTCGTGGCATGATTTATTAATTGTTTCACTGTTCTCACTGTAGACATTCTAATAAATGCGATCAGCATTAAATCAAGTTGCCTCCTCGTTATTTCTCCCGCCCCCCAGAAAGACCATCATGTAAAAGTGTGGCCACACTGAATACAGAACTGCTATCGTATTTGTACATAGAGGTTATGAGGAGGGCCGGTGGGGTAAGTAACTGATCTTGACACAGGTCTTGGTAGTGGTGGTCAGCCAGTGAAGAGCTCCCTATGTATTTACGTCACGTAGCCTAGGCTAGTTGTCTTGCTACTCAATTTGAATCATGGGAAAGTCAAATAAAAAATGGATAAGAAAAAGCAATCGAGTTTGAAGACATTTTTCAAGTTCAAAAATCCAGAGAAAGATGGTGAATCGAACCCAGAATGAGTCAGAGAACTGTTAGTGCCAAAGGAGAGAAATTAGGGGCAAACTGTTCCTGATAGCGATGCCTTAGCTAGCAGCGCTGCTATTAATCAAATTTATTATTATTATTATTTATATAGCCCTTCTTACATCTGCTGATATCTCAAAGTGCTGTACAGAAACCCAGCCTAAAACCCCAAACAGCAAGCAATGCAGGTGTAGAAGCACGGTGACTAGGAAAAACTCCCTAGAAAGGCCAAAACCTAGGAAGAAACCTAGAGAGGAACCAGACTATGAGGGGTGGCCAGACCCCTTCTGGCTGTGCCAGGTGGAGATTATAACAGAACATGGCCAAGATGTTCAAATGTTCATAAATGACCAGCATGGTCAAATAATAATAATCACAGTAGTTGTTGAGGGTGCAACAAGTCAGCACCTCAGGAGTAAATGTCAGTTGGCTTTTCATAGCCGATCATTAAGAGTAGCTCTACCGCTCCTGCTGTCTCTAGAGAGTTGAAAACAGCAGGTCTGGGACAGGTAGCACGTCCGGTGAACAGGTTAGGGTTCCATAGCCGCAGGCAGAACAGTTGAAACTGGAGCAGCAGCACGGCCAGTTGGACTGGGGACAGCAAGGAGTCATCATGCCAGGTAGTCCTGAGGCATGGTCCTAGAGCTCAGGTCCTCCGAGAGAGAGAAAGAAAGAAAGAGAGAAAGAGAGAATTAGAGAGAGCATACTTAAATTCACACAGGACACCGGATAAGACAGGAGAAGTACTCCAGATATAACAGACTGACCCTAGCCCCCCGACACATAAACTACTGCAGCATAAATACTGGAGGCTGAGACAGAAGGTGTCAGGAGACACTGTGGCCCCATCCGATGATACCCCCGGACAGGGCCAAACATGCAGGATATAACCCCACCCACTTTGCCAAAGCACAGCCCCAACACCACTAGAGGGATATATTCAACCACCAACTTACCATCCTATTAATCCTGCCAGTTCAGCATCACCACCAGCCCTATTAGCGAGTCAGACTCAGCTGGAGAGGAAGACGGGGAGCTGGGGGGGAGGAAGGCAGTGCATCCACCAACGAAGTGCTCGGAACAGGTGCAATTTGCAGTTCAAGAACAAGCAAAAGTATAACCCCTGGCTTGTCATGCAGAATTCAAAGTTAGGCTGTACAACATGCAAAAAGGTAGGGAGTTTGGGTCTAGAAACAACTGGAGGGATTAAACTAGCAAAAGAGTGAGTGGAATGTACAGCAAGTTGACATTCTATGTCTCAGACGTAAAAAGAAAAAAGCTTTTTCAACAGGTGCATTTGGTGGCAGCAAGCCTTGTAGAAAAAGCTAAAGCGGACACCCAGGTTATAGTTAACACTCAAAATGAAAAAATAGACACTACAGCCAGAGTCTTCAGAACAACCTTAGAAGGACGCTAAACGTCACAGCCACAGGCCCGCTCATGGCTTTGAGCAAGAAATTGACTCTCAGGAGTTAAATGGATTTGACATGGGGAGAGTCATTGTAGGAGGTTTTGAAAACTAAAGTAGGAATTTCCTTTACAAACTTGTTCTGTACTGTGAAGGTAATCTTAATATGTGCTTCATATTATCACATAGGCAGGAAGCCTATATATTCTCATAACTGTGTTCTGCTGTAGCCAACATTGATTTATTTTATTTGAAGTTATGTTCCGATATTTGTTTTACAGCTACATTGATGTCTAGAAAATTATATGAAATTCAGGTCTTGTAAGCACCACAGCTGAGCATGTGTGCATATGCATATGGCAGGTGTTCTGCAGTGTTGTCAAAACATTTTCCTGTACATTGATGTATAGAAAATTAGGCTATAAGAAATTCGGACTTGTGTAAGCCCCGTAGCTATACACAAGTGTGTGGACATACTGCAGTGACGTCTAAAATGCTTTTAATTAATCAGCACCTTGGAGAGTGCTGTCCGTTTCACTACCATAGATAGTAGGCTACTTGGCTGTTTAATGTCTGCTGCGCTGCCACATTGTGTTAGTCAATTTTTTTCTCAATGTGTTCCGGACGGTACTTCCAAGCCAGTAGGTTGTCTCCAGTAGGTTGTCTGAACTGGTAGCCCTCCACTTCTATGCCAAAGATAATAAAACAACAAAACTATAGGAATAAATACTACAGTATACTACAGTCATTCTCGCCATAAAACACTACAGTAAATACTACAGTATAGTACAATTCGCAAAAACACTTCATTAATTATTATAGTACAGTATATAGTAGTTTTCTTTTACTACAGTATTTATACTATAATTAACTGTAAACAGTACATTATACTATAGTATCCTACAGTAAATGCTACAGTGAATACTACAGTAATGTCCGCAAAAACACTACAGCGAATACAATAGTTTTTATATACTATAGTATTTTTTCATGTCGGCGGTTTCGACCGGTAGTTTCTGGAATGCTGATTCCTGGTTCAAGGACCCTGCATGGTGTTCTGGTTAAGTGGTGAGGGTTCATAGAGTGTCCTTCACCTTTCAGACTGACCATATCCCCCCACCTGCCCTCTATGTTCCTTCCCACTTCTGATAGCATACCTCCCAACCCCCTCCACTCTTCCTCTCCTCCCCTTTCCCCTTCCCTTTCTCTCTCTTCCTTTTACTTGCTTTTAATCCCCAACCTATACTTCCCACACCTCCACTCAGGTTTCAGGTAGGATTTAGGTGGGTGATGTTGCAGGGGAGGTCGGGGTTAAAGAGAGTGGAACACACTGGATTGAAGTGGTCATGTAATGGTGACTAGAGTGAAAGTGGCCAAACCCAACTCTCCACGTCACCTCAAACAACAGTCCTCAGTTTCGAGAAAGCATGCACATGTGGTCGTAATGAACTAAGGGAAGAAAGCGAGAAAGAGAGGCTGAAGGACTAGGAAAGTAGTTGAGGACCCCATTTCTGGATTCAACATATAATAGAGTAGCGGTGGGAAATAAAAGAAAGACAGAGAGCCAGGAGAGGGGATTTTAGGAGAAAGCCCTTGAGTTGAATCTACCTCTGACACAGGTAAAATGCAAGCCTTGGAGGGACAATGGGGCTTTTGTCATGTGATCAGGATAGGAGGAAGTTTCCACAGCTATGAAGACTGGGAAAGGGAAAGGGGATACCGTCAGTCTGGGTGGTGTTTGCATGCCTGGGTGTATGGATGTATTTGTGTATGGGATAGTTGATAAGTGCTTGTTGCCTTTTTATGTCAAAGCAAATTCACTGGGTCATTAATTTTTACTGCATGAGCAATAATAAAGGGCAAGACTGTTGTTTGCTCCCTGAGGCTATCAGAGGACCTTTCAGAATGGGCTCCCTCCCCAACATGCCCCAAGTTATCAGGAGTTTAGTTCAACCATCCTTGGCGCTTGTTATCGCAGCACAGCGTGGTAAAGAAGTGGTAATGTTCCACCACTGGGGAATATGTAAAACCTTCCTTTCCAAGTGAGTGGAACTGGTCAGTGACATGCATGGAAAGGTTCTGTTATGACTGAGGTAATGATTTTCAAAGGCAGAAATTGAATCATAAAACCTTAGAGTCTCCTTGGGTCATCACGGAAACCACCAAGTTAGATTTTGAAGACTCAATAACTTAGAACCATTACAGGACATACAGTTGAAGTCTGAAGTGTACATACACCTTAGCCAAATACATTTAAACTCACCTTTTCACAGTTCCTGAACTGTGATTTTTTTTTTTTATTAAATAAAAAATTCCATGTCTTAGGTCAGTTAGGATCACCACTTTATTTTAAGAATGTGAAATGTCAGAATAAAAGTAGAGAGAATGATTTATTTCAGCTTTTATTTCTTTCATCACATTCCCAGTGGGTCAGAAGTTTACATACATTCAATTAGTATTTGGTAGCATTGCCTTTAAATTGTTTAGCTTGGGTCAAACGTTTTGGGAAGCCATCCACAAGCTTCCCACAATAAGTTGGGAGAATGTTGGCCCATTCCTCCTGACAAAGCTGGTGCAACTGAGTCAGGTTTGTAGGCCTCCTTGCTCGCGCATGATTTTTCAGTTCTGCCCACACATTTTCTATGGGATTGAGGTCAGGGCTTTGTGATGGCCACTCCAATACCTTGACTTTGTTGTCCTTAAGCCATTTTGCCACAACTTTGGAAGTATGCTTGGGGTCATTGTCCATTTGGAAGACCCATTTGTGACCAAGCTTAAACTTCCTGACTGATGTCTTGAGATGTTGCTTCATTATATCCACAAAATTTTCCTACCTCATGATTACATCTATTTTGTGAAGTGCACCAATCCCTCTTGCAGCAAAGCACCCCCACAACGTGATGCTGCCACCCCCGTGCTTCACGGTTGGGATGGTGTTCTTCGGCTTGGAAGCTTCCCCCTTTTTCCTCCAAACATAATGATGGTCAATATGGCCAAACAGTTCTATTTTTGTTTCATCAGACCAGAGGAAATTTCTCCAAAAAGTATGATCTTTGTCCCCATGTGCAGATGTCAGTTTTTTATGGCGGTTTTGGAGCAGTGGCTTCTTCCTTCATGTTATGTCGATATAGGACTCGTTTTACTGTGGATATAGATACTTTTGTACCCGTTTCCTCCAGCATCTTCACAGGGTCCTTTGCTGTTGTTCTGGTGTTTATACTTGCGTACTATTGTTTGTACAGATGAACATGGTACCTTCAGGCATTTGGAAACCAGACTTGTGGAGGTCTACAATTTATTTTCTGAGGTCTTGGCTGATTTCTTTTGATTTTCCCATGATGTCAAGCAAAGAGGCGCTGAGTTTGAAGGTAGGCCTGGAAATACATCCACAGGTACACCTCCAATTGACTCAAATGATGTCAATTAGCCTATCAGAAGCTTCTAAAGTGTCACGCCCTGACCTTAGAGATCCTTTTTATGTCTCTATTTTGGTTTGGTCAGGGCGTGAGTTGGGGTGGGCATTCAATGTTTTGTGTTCTATGTTTTCTATTTCTGTGTGTTTGGCCGGGTGTGGTTCTCAATCAGAGGCAGCTGTCTATCGTTGTCTCTGATTGAGAACCATACTTAGGTAGCCTTTTCCCACCTGTGTTTGTGGGTAGTTGTTTTCTGTTTTTGTGTCTGCACCAGACAGAACTGTTTCGGTTTTGTTCGTTCTCTTTGTTGTTTTGTTACTTAGTGTTCAGTTTTATTAATAAATCATGAACACTTACCACGCTGCGCTTTGGTCCACTTCTTCATGCAACGATGACTGTTACATAAAGCCATGACATCATTTTCTGGAATTTTCCAAGCCTTTTAAAGGCACAGTCAACCTAGTGTATGTAAACTTCTGACCCACTGGAACTATGATACAGTGAATTATAAGTTAAATAATCTGTCTGTAAACAATTGTTGGAAAAATTACTTGTCTCATGCACAAAGTAGATGTCCTAACCGACTTGCCAAAACTATAGTTTGTTAACAAGAAATTTGTGGAGTGGTTAAATGAGTTTTAATGACTCCAACCTAAGTGTATGTAAACTTCCAACTTCAACTGTATAAACTCAGCAAAAAAGAAACGTCCTCTCACTGTCAACTGCGTTTATTTTCAGCAAACTTAACATGTGTAAATATTTGTATTAACATAACAAGATTCAACAACTGAGACATAAACTGAACAAGTTCCACAGACATGTGACTAACAGAAATTGAATAATGTGTCCCTGAACAAAGGGGGATCAAAATCAAAAGTAACAGTCAGTATCTGGTGTGGCCACAAGCTGCATTACGTTCTGCAGTGTATCTCCTCCTCATGGACTGCACCAGACTCCCCAGCTCTTGCTGTGAGATGTTACCCCACTCTTCCACCAAGGCACTTGCAAGTTCCCGGACATTTCTGGGGGGAATGGCCCGAGTCCTCACCCTCCGATCCAACAGGTCCCAGACGTACTCAATGGGATTGAGATCCGGGCTCTTCGCTGGCCATGGCAGAACACTGGCATTCCTGTCTTGCAGGAAATCACACAGAACGAGCAGTATGGCTGGTGGTATTGCCATGATGGAGGGTCATGTCAGGATGAGCCTGCAGGAAGGGTACCACATGAGGGAGGAGGATGTCTTCCCTGTAACGCACAGCGTTGAGATTGCCTGCAATGCCAACAAGCTCAGTCTGATGATGCTCTGACACACCGCCCCAGACCATGACGGACCCTCCACCTCCAACTCGATCCTGCTCCAGAGAGTACAGGCCTCGGTATAACGCTCATTCCTTTGACGATAAAAGCGAATCCGACCATCACCAATGGTGAGACAAAACCGCGACTCGTCAGTGAAGAGCACTTTTTGCCAGTCCTGTCTGGTCCAGCGACGGTGGGATTGTGCACATAGGCGACGTTGTTGCCAGTGATGTCTGGTGATGACCTGCCTTACAACAGGCCTACAAGCCTCTCTCAGCCTATTGCGAACAGTCTGATCACTGATGGAGGGATTGTGTTACACCAGGAACTCGGGCAGTTGTTGTTGCTATCCTGTACCTGTTCCGCAGGTGTGATGTTCGGATGTACCGATCCTGTGCAGGTGTTGCTACACGTTTTCTGCCACTGCGAGGACAATCAGCTATCTGTCCTGTCTCCCTGTAGCGCTGTCTTAGGCGTCTCACAGTACGGACATTGCCTACCATCTGTAAGCTGTTAGTGTCTTAACGACTGATCCACAGGTATATGTTCATTAATTGTTTATGGTTCATTTACCAAGCATGGGAAACAGTGTTTAAACACTTTACAATAAAGATCTGTGAAGTTATTTGGATTTTTACGAATTATTTTTGAAAGACAGGGTTCTGAAAAAGTGACTTTTCTTTTTTTGCTGATTTTACATCACCTGCCAGTTCATCATCTAGTCCCAGTGTTTCCTAGCCTCGTAAACCAACTCGACCGCTGTGCTCAATTGTTTCCCTTCTAGCTTAGGTTTGCATCCAAATGATTAAAATGCACACATGATAACTGTCATGTACATGAAGCAGATATGAGCTTTTAAAAAAAGGGTTATTTCACCTTCATTTAACCAGGTAGGCCAGTTGAGAACAAGTTCTCATTTACAACTGCGACCTGGCCAAGATAAAGCAAAGCAGTGCGACACAAAAAACACACAGAGTTACACATGAGATAAACAAACTTACAGTCAATAACACAATAGAAATAACACAATAGAAAAATACAGTGGGGTTTTTCTCATTTTGTCTGTCATAGTTGAAGTGTACCTATGATGAAAATTACAGGCCTCTCTCATCTTTTTAAGTGGGAGAACTTGCACAATTGGTGGCTGACTAAATACTTTTTTGCCCCACTGTATATATACAGTGTGTGTGAATGTAGTAAGATTAGGGAGGTAAGGCAATAAATAGGCCATAGTGGCAAAATAATTACAATTTAGCATTAACACTGGAGTGATAGATGTGCAGAAAATGAATGGGCAAGTAGAGATACTGGGGTGCAAAGGAGCAAAAGAATAAATAACAATATGGGGATGAGTTAGTTGGGTGGGCTATTTACAGATGGGCTGTGTACAGGTGCAATGATCGGTAAGCTGCTCTGACAGCTGATGCTTAAGTGAGGGAGATATAAGACTCCAGCTCCAGTGATTTTTGCAATTCGTTCCAATTATTGGCAGCAGAGAACTGGAAGGAAAGGCGGTCAAAGGGGGTGTTGGCTATGGGGATGACCAGTGAAATATACCTCCCGGAGCGCGCGCTACGGGTGGGTGCTGCTATTGTGACCAGTGAGCTGAGATAAGGCGGGGCTTTACCTAGCAAAGACTTATAGATGACCTGGAGTCAGTGGGTTTGGCGACTAAAATGAAGTGAGGGCCAGCCAACGAGAGCATACAGGTCGCAGTGGTGGGTAGTATATGGGGCTTTGGTGACAAAACGGATGGCACTGTGATAGACTGCATCCAATTTGCTGAGTAGAGTGTTGGAGGCTATTTTGTAAATGACATCGCTGAAGTCAAGGATCGGTAGGATAGGCAGTTTTACGAGGGTATGTTTGGCAGCATGAGTGAAGGATGCTTTGTTGCGAAATAGGAAACCGATTCTAGATTTAATTTTCGATTGGAGATGCTTAATGTGACTGTGGAAGGAGAGTTTAGAGTCTAACCAGACACCTAGGTATTTGTAGTTGTCCACATATTGTAAGTCAGAACCGTCCAGAGTAGTGATGCTAGACGGGCGGGCAGGTGCGGGCAGCGATCGGTTGAAGAGCATGCATTTAGTTTTACTTGCATTTAAGAGCAGTTGGATGCCACGGAAGGAGTGTTGTATGGCATTGAAGCTCGTCTGGAGGTTTGTTAACACAGTGTCCAAAGAAGGGCCAGAAGTATACAGAATGGTGTCGTCTGCGTAGAGGTGGATCCGAGAATCACCAGCAGCAAGAGCGACATCATTGATGTATACAGAGAAAAGAGTGGGCCCGAGAATTGAACCCTGCGGCATCCCCATAGAGACTGCCAGAGGACAACAGGCCCTTCGATTTGACACACTGAACTCTATCTGAGAAGTAGTTGGTGAACCAGGCGAGGCAGTCATTAGAGAAACCAAGGCTATTGAGTCTGCAAATAAGAATGCGGTGATTGACAGAGTCGAAAGCCTTGGCCAGGTCGATGAAGACGGCTGCACAGTACTGTCTTTTATCGATGGTGGTTCTGATATCGTTTAGGACCTTGAGGATGGCTGAGGTGTACCCATGACCAGCTCGGAAACCAGATTGCATAGCGAAGAAGGTACGGTGGGATTCGAAATAGTCGGTGATCTCTTTGTTCACTTGGCTTTCGAAGACTTTAGAAAGGCAGGGTAGGATAGATATAGGTCTGTAAACAGTTTGGGTCTAGAGTGTCTCCCCCTTTGAAGAGGGGGATGACCGCGGCAGCTTTCCAATCTTTAA
Organism: Salvelinus namaycush; assembly: GCF_016432855.1. Lineage (NCBI taxonomy): Eukaryota > Metazoa > Chordata > Actinopteri > Salmoniformes > Salmonidae > Salvelinus > Salvelinus namaycush. Next base: position 33,240,471 of record NC_052334.1, read on the forward strand.
GTATCTCAGAATATACAAAAGATAGGTTGAACAGGCTAGTAATAGGGGTTGCAACAATTGCGGCAGATAATTTTAGAAAGAGGGGGTCCAGATTGTCTAGCCCAGCTGATTTGTAGGGGTCCAGATTTTACAGCTCTTTCAGAACATCAGCTATCTGGTTTTGGGTGAAGGAGCAGTGGGGGAGGCTTGGGCAAGTTGCTGTGGGGGGTGCAGAGCTGTTGACCGGGTTAGGGGTAGCCAGGTGGAAAGCATGGCCAGCCGTAGAACAATGCTTATTGAAATTCTCGATTATCGTAGATTTATCGGTGGTGACAGTGTTTCCTAGCCTCAGTGCAGTGGGCAGCTGGGAGGAGGTGCTCTTATTCTCCATGGACTTTACAGTGTCCCAGAACTTTTTGGAGTTTGAGCTACAGGATGCAAATTTCTGTTTGAAAAAGCTAGCCTTTGCTTTCCTAACTGCCCGTGTATATTGGTTCCATATTGCGGGGGCTATTAGATGCTAATGCAGTACGCCACAGGATGTTTTTGTGCTGGTCAAGGGCAGTCAAGTCTGGAGTGAACCAAGGGCTATATCTGTTCTTAGTTCTACATTTTTTGAATGGGGCATGCTTATTTAAGATGGTGAGGAAAGCACTTTAAAGAATAACCAGGCATCCTCTACTGACAAAATGAGGTCAATTTCCTTCCAGGTCGGTTAGAAAGGCCTGCTCACTTTAGTTTTTTAGGGAATGTTTGACAGTGATGAGGGGTAGTCGTTTGACCGCGGACCCATTACGTACACAGGCAATGAGGCAGTGATCGCCGAGATCCTGGTTGAAGACAGCAGAGGTGTATTTAGAGGGCAGGTTGGTCAGGATGATATCTATGAGGGTGCCCGCATTTACGGATTTAGGGTTGTACCTGGTAGGTTCCTTGATAATTTGTGTGAGATTGACGGCATCTAACTTGGATTGTATGACGGCCGGGGTGTTAAGCATATCCCAGTTTAGGTCACCTAACAGTATGAACTCTGAAGATAAATGGGGGGTAATTAATTCACACATGGTGTCCAAGGCACAGCTGGGGGCTGAGGGGAGTCTATAACAAGCGGCAACAGTAAGAGGCTTATGTTTTTAAAGTAGGAGCAACAACTGTTTGGGCACAGACCTGGATAGCATGACAGAACTCTGCAGACTCTCTCTGCAGTAGATTGCAACTCCATCCCCTTTGGCAGTTCTATCTTGGTGGAAAATGTTGTTGTTGGGGATGGAAATTTCAGAATTTTTGGTGGCCATCCTAAGCCAGGATTCAGACACGGCTAGGACATCAGGGTTGGCGGAGTGTGCTAAAGCAGTGAATAAAACAAACGTATGGAGTTGGCTTCTGATGTTAACATGCATGAAACCAAGGCTTTTACGGTTACAGAAGTCAACAAATGATAGCGCCTGGGGAATAGGAGTGAAACTGGGGGCTACAGGGCATGGGTTAACCTCTACATCACCAGAGGAAGAGTAGGATAAGGGTACGGCTAAAGGCTATGAGAACTAGTCATCTAGTGCTTGGGAACAGAGTATAAAAGGAGTGGATTTATGGGCGTGGTAGATTAGATTCAGCATAGATTCAACTTTCATGCTGTTCCTTTAGATGTGTTGTGATAAACAGCCTACTTTACCTCAAAGGTGGTGAAGTAGGAAACACCATGCAGGGAGGAGATGGATGCAAAAGAGAGGGATTCAAATTAAAACAAATGGATGTAAAATCAATGCAAACTCCTTCCACTTGAGGCCCAAGGATATAAACTCAGAAAAAAACGTCCCTTTTTCAGGACCCTGTCTTTCAAAGATAATTCATAAAAATCCAAATAACTTCACAGATCTTCATTGTAAAGGGTTTAAACACTGTTTCCCACGCTTGTTCAATGAACCATAAACAATTAATGAACATGCACCTGTGGAACGGTCGTTAAGACACTAACAGCTTACAGACTGTAGGCAATTAAGGTCACAGTTATGAAAACTTAGGACACTAATAGGCCTTTCTACCAACTCTGAAAAACACCAAAAGAAATATGCCCAGGGTTCCTGCTCATCTGTGTGAATGTGCCTTAGGCATGCTGCAAGGAGGCATGAGGACTGCAGATGTGGCCAGGGCAATAAATTGCAATGTCCATACTGTGCAACGCCTAAGACAGCGCTACAGAGAGACAGGACGGACAGCTGATTGTCCTCGCAGTCGCAAACCACGTGTAACAACACCTGCACAGGATCGATACATCCAAACATCACACCTGCGGGACAGGTACAGGATGGCAACAACAACTGCCCGAGTTACACCAAGAACGCACAATTCCTCCATCAGTGCTCAGACTGTCCGCAATAGGCCGAGAGAGGCTGGACTGAGGGCTTGTAGGCCTGTTGTAAGGCAGGTCCTCACCAGACATCACCGGCAACAACATCGCCTATGGGCACAAATCCACCTTTGCTGGACCAGACAGGACTTGCAAAAAGTGCTCTTCACTGACGAGTTGTGGATTTGTCTCACCAGGGGTGATTGTCGAAATTCGCATTTATCGTCAAAGGAATGCGCGTTTCACCGAGGCCTGTACCCTGGAGCGGGATCGAGTTGGAGGTGGAAGGTCCGTCATGGTCTGGAACGGTTGGATCGGAAGGTGAGGGCAAGGGCCATTCCCCCCAGAAATGTCCGGGAACTTGCAGGTGCCTTTGTGGAAGAGTGGGGTAATATCTCACAGCAAGAACTGGCAAATCTGGTGCAGTCCATGAGGAGATGATGCACTGCAGTACTTAATGCAGCTGGTGGCCACACCAGATACTGACTGTTACTTTTGATTTTAACCCCCACTTTGTTCAGGGACACATTATTCCATTTATGTTAGTCACATGTCTGTGGAACTTGTTCAGTTTATGTCTCAGTTGTTGAATCTTGTTATGTTCATACAAATGTTTACACATGTTGAGTTTGCTGTAAATAAACGCAGTTGACAGTGAGAGGATGTTTATTTTTTTGCTGAGTTTACATATGAATCACTTGAGGACCTTTTAGCGATGCTCATGTAGAAATGTCAGAGGGACTTGTTTCATCTTGATGTGATCTGTTATGTTTCTTGAACAACACTTCTGCACATCTATGGCAAAGTTTTGATTCCAACTGAAGGTGTAAATGAACTGGTGCAAACCATCAGGCACCTGTATCTTGCTGCCAACCAATACACCTTGACGGAGCGTCGCTCATCAAAAGCAGGAAAACAAGGATTTAAGGAGATGAACCCATTTGGTTGATGCATAGAATCCATGGTGTAGGTGGTTTAGGTAACTGAGAAGATGCTTTGCTCACAGGGAGAAGAGGGAAACGAACTACTCGATTGGAACAAATCTAAAATAACCACAGACTATTGCTACAATCTACAGCATCATAGACTAGCATTAAAAAATCCCCATAAAAATCAGTCAGTTTAAGCTAGAGATATGTTTTATGCATTGGATGCGTCTCAATCCACCGCATCCGCCTATGTGGTGAAAGGTGACGGTGGTGTTCGTCAGACCATGAGACATCCCCAAAATTCGGTCTTCTCACATCGTCTGTAGCATACAAAACGCTTTGGCCTAAAAACTATTATGGAAAGATGACTCACGAACACGATGGCATTGCCATTTTTCTCTACGACCCCCACAAGCATCCTGGGACTCATCTGAAGTCTGTACAGCCTAACTTCTGTCTGTAGCATATGAACAGTCTATACACTATGACCCCTCTGTGGAAAGGTGAGACTCAAACACTTTGCTTGTTTTGCGTGGGGACATGCACAGGCCTCACAAGACTCGTCTGAAGGTCCCCCAGTACCAGTTGGGGGGAAAAAGTATATAGACTGTTTAGTGTCAAAAAGGGTTAATTACCAACTAAAATCAAATGCACAAAGTTTTCTGATTTCTCAGATCTAAGACAGACACTTCAGAACAAACTTCCTTTTGATTTTTTTGGGACTGTTCCATGTAGTGAATCTGTTAGTGTTTGTATGGGCTAATAGCAGTAAGATAAAAAATAATTGAATTGTTTGATTCAAGGGAGTCTTGAAATTCTAAATCAAATAGCAAAATGATCCTTGTAACAACCTTAAAACCATTCCATATAGCTTAGAACCCCCCGGCTTAGACTCCTATGGGATGAACGTCACCATTCTAAAAAGTTTAGAAAAGTTAACCATCCCTTTGGATGAGAGCCAACCAGCGAAACCCAGTGTCAAGGTAGCATTCCAGTTTTAGTTAAAACATACCTTATGCAGATAGACAGCCCTACAGTACCATGAACATCTTTGTAGACTAGTTTGCAAATGAAGAGCGACATGTAAACACTAACATGCGAGCACCACTAAGCTGGCTGTCCATCTTACAGTGAGCACTCCCATGCTGCTTTTCGACTGTAACACCGGTATTACACTAGTGCATACACTCTTATGTTATACTGGGGAAATTGTGTTTCTATATCTAGGGCTGACAGTGAGGACTTATGAAGAGCAGAATCAATAACCTCTGCATAATCAAGAGTTGCTTCGTATTGTAAATGCCAGCTGAAAAGTACCAGTGGCCTGGCTTTGGCCCCAAGTGAGAGCAGGTATACCAGAGCCTTTGCCCAGTGAGACAGGGTGCCGGCCCGGATAGATGGCCTTTTGGGTAAAAGACCGGATTAAATCCTGTAGAGAAATGCACCACCAGTGACCATAACTTGAGCATCTAACAGCGATTGAAGGTAAGAGCAGATTAATGACACAAAATCCAGATCAGAGCTCAACTCCTCTCAAAGTTTTACAAACAGAGAATTTGAAGATTTAGTTTAAACCAAGAAGGCTTTTTTTGGAGAAGAAAAAAGTGGTTTCTTTATCAATTCCCTTTGTGTGTTGAACACATGCCTTATACACGGAGAGTCCAAAACATTAAAGACACCTGCTTCTTTCCATGACATAGACTGACCAGATGAATGCTATGATCCATTATTGATGTCAGTGTAGATGGAGAGGAGACATCATAAATTGAGATAATTAAGACATGGATTGTGTATGTGTGTCATTCAGAGGGTGGGCAAGACAAAAGATTTAAAGTGCCTTTGAACGGGGTATGGTAGTAGGTGCCTTGAACACCGGCTTGAGTGTGTGCAACACAACATTAGGAAGGTGCCCTAATGTTTTGTACGCTCAGTGTCTATTTAGGCACCGGGGTAAATGAATATTGCTTTGGCCTATATTGTTATTCACTAAGAGCTGAATCGTAATTTTAAACTAACATGCAACATTCATATTGACATCAATGCATGCATTCTGCTTACCCAGACATACCTTGAGAAATATGAAAAGGCATGTAGCATTCTATCGGAAGTGCTTGTTGCCTTTTTATGTCAAAGCAAATTCTCTGGGTCATGAATTTTTACTGCATGAGCAACAATCAAAGGGCAAGATGGTTGTTTGCTCTCTGTTGTTATCAGTTGACCTTTCAGAATGGGCTCCCTCCCCATCGTGCCCTCAAAGGCAAATCTGGTTTACACTGGTTCTAATGCTCCTTCTCAACATTTTCAAATAATTAAAAGTTATCAGGAATTTCTATACAGCACTTTGTGACATCGGCTGATGTAAAAAGGGCTTTATAAATATATTTGATTGATTTAGTTCAACCATCCTTGGTGCTTGCTTTCACAGCACAGCGTGGTAAAGAAGTGTTCCACCACTGGGGCATATGGAAAGCCACAGATGTCCTGTTTTTTTACTTCCTCCATTCCAAGTGAGTGTTACTGGTCAGTGACGTGCATGGTAAGGTTCTGTTGTGACTGAGGTAATGATATTCAAAGACAGAAAAATAATCACTAAACCTTAGTTTCCTTGGTTCATTGCGGATTCCAAAGTTAGATTTTGAACACTCAATAACTTAGCACCTTTACAGAACATATCACCTGCCAGTTCATCATTTAGTCCCAGTGTTTCCTAGCCTCGTAAACCAGCCCGACCGCTGTGCTCAGTTGTTTCACTTCCAGCTTAGGTTTGCATCAAAATGATATTAAAATGCACACACCATAACTATCATGTACAACAAGCAGATATGAGCTTTCATGCTGTTCCTTTAGATGTGTTATGATAAACAGCCTACTTTACCTCAGAGGTGGTGAAGTAGGAAACACCATGCAGGGAGGAGATGGATGCAAAAGAGAGGGATTCAAATTAAAACAAATGGATGTAAAATCAATGCAAACTCCTTCCACTTGAGCCCCAAGGATATACATATGTAGAAATGTCAGAGGGACTTGTTTCATCTTGATGTGATCTGTTATGTTTCTTGAACAACACTTCTGCACATCTATGGCAAAGTTCTGATTCCAACTGAAGGTGTAAATGAACTGGTGCAAACCATCAGGCACCTGTATCTTGCTGCCAACCAATACACCTTGACGGAGCGTCGCTCATCAAAAGCAGGAAAACAAGGATTTAAGGAGATGAACCCATTTGGTTGATGCATAGAATCCATGGTGTAGGTGGTTTAGGTAACTGAGAAGATGCTTTGCTCACAGGGAGCGGAGGGACACGAAACTACTCGATTGGAACCAGTGGTGATTTTAGCATGTAAATCTTGCTGGGGCAACAACAAAAAAATTGTGGGATGCATGCAAGCAAAGCCACTAAACAATACATAAATTGCACTATAACAGTGGCAAACAGTGCCCACAAACAGGGACTACATAAAGCTGTACCAACAGCAGTCAACACTGTCCCTGATTCCTTCCAAACCCCTCATTGTTGAATTTGCCATTTCCAACTTCCAACAATGTTTATGTCCAATGAACACCGATACACTATAATTTATCTTAGTATGACAAGGATTAAAAAGGATTTGCCAGTAGATTGTCGACTTGATTCATGACTGCTAGCTCAGATTTTGAAAGTATGATGTTGACAGTCTAATCAAAGCTACTGTAGATATAACGTGATTTTATCTGTGGCCAATGACCTTGAGCCTTTATGGATGGGCACTTCTAATGTAACTATGGCAGCACCCAAGGGGCTTGAATTTTCTAGGTCTACCCTTAGACTTGGCGGTGACAGAACACTGAGCTAATCGAGGCACAACAAAAGAACATTAACCCTCCGTATTTTCCACTGGCTGCCCAACCACCACAGAGAGTACTGAGCTAGGTTGAAAAACCTACATTTTGGAGCTGCCTTACTCAAGCAAAAGAGACACTGTATGCGGTTTTAATACATTTTTTTTTAAACAAACTGACATGTGAAACGTATTAATACCAAAATAACATGCCAAACCCCAAAAAATAAAACAAATTTAAATAAATCTAAAATTACCAGACTATTGCCACAATCTACAGCATCGTTTCAAACCTCCTAAAATAGATTAGCATTATATCCCCATAAATCAGTTTAAAAAAGACAGTTCAATCCACCGCATCAGCCTACGTGAAAGGTAACAGGTGTTTGTCAGATCATGACACATCCCGGAAAAAAATTCAATCGGTCTTCTCAAGTCCTCACGAACACAATAGCAGTCAATTTCTCCACAACCCCCACAAGCATCTTGGGACTAGTCTGAAGTCTGTACAGCCTCTAACTTGTGTAGCATATGAACAATCTACTACACACTATGAAGCCTCTGGAAAGGTGAGACTCAAACACCTCACCTGAAGGTCCCCCAGTACCATCTGAAAAATAGATTGTTTAGTGGCAAAAGTTAACATTCCCTGATCTGACACTTGAGAACAACCTGTATGGGCTAATAGCAGTAATGTCAAATCATGTCATTGTCTGAGTCAAGGCAGTAGTGAAGTTATCCTTGGTATGACCTTATAAACCATGCAATAAAGCGTAGAACCCCCCGGCTTAGACTTATGGGATGAACGTCACCATTCAAAAAAAGTTAACCAACCCTTTGGCTGAGAGCCAACCAGCAAGACCCAGTGTCAAGAAACTATTAGTTTAAGTTCAAATATACCTTAGACAGCCTTCCCCTGAACATCTTTGTAGGCTAGTTTGTAAATGACTGGTCACAAGTCAATGTAGCTAGGGTAAAGTCAACTAACTAAAGCAGACAAGTGAGTCAACTGAACTGTTTAGGCCACAAAAGGAATGCAAGACAAGTCCTAGTTGACATAGCATAAATGCTACAACTGTCCAAAGGAAAACATTCCTATACCCAATTGTAAAATAAGGATTTAAATTGTGGCACGTCAAACCTAGTCTACCTTAAAAACACCTGGGTTTAGCTATGTGATCAATAAAGGGGCTGGAGACAAGTAGAACAGAGCAAATTACTTGGCAGGTCAAGCTTTAGAATTTAGAGACAATGCAACATTATGGTGAAGTATTTTTATTATACAAGAAAATTGTCACAAGTAGCCTACATTTCAAAGCTTTATTGAACCTGGCCTTAAAAACAAATCTAAGCAGATCACAACACTGATTTTGACAATTAAATATCACATATGCCAACTCAAACAATTAGATATTCTTCAAATAAAAATCACAAGTGTACATCAAGCCTCTGACAAAGTACTCACTGCAGTTGCAGAAATACCACTGTTCATGCATGTGCCACATGAATGTATACCTTATTTTCAAAGTGCATCAACCAACATTTCTTGAGATATGTTAACTTCTTAAGAAATTACTAAACTACCCCCTGGTGTCTACACAGGAACTGCGGGACCAAACGGTTCAAAGAGCAGAGTTCCGTACAGTACATCCTCATCATGGACTGCCTCCATGGAGAGGACCGTACCGTTCGGCCTATGGGCATGGGGCCAGTGTGTGAGGTGTGAAGGCCTACTGGTTTGAAGCGGCCGGAAGTTGTGAGGGCAAATAACAATTCCCATCAGTGAAGTAGAAATGGGTTTCTCATCCGGCACGCAACTCCACCGAATCTCTTCGGTTAGGAGCGCACATGACTGCCTTTCTGATTTATTTAAAAAATGTGCTCTTTGTAAAACAGTTTGCCCCATCTAGGCCGCAAATGTTAAAGTCTTGCCGGTGTCTGTTCACTGCTCAACAGCCCTCTAGAAGCGCCCCTGTAGTGAGCCCCCCACCATGATGGGTATGATGAGCGCGACCGAGCTGGACTTCAAGGATGCACTGGCTCCTTTGGGAATGTTGTTGTTCTTGGTGACCTCGGGCATCTTGGTCATGTTGGAACTCGCGCCGCCAGCTTTGGTCGTAGCATTCATGGCAGGGGACTGTGTGGTAGCGTTTTGCGCGTGGACCTAAAACAGAAGAGCAGAGGGGCTTGTCACATGTGAAAAACACGTAAACCTGAAACATTTGACGAATCGGGACAATCATCAATAGGACTTACTTCCGTCCGACTAATTTTAAAAGAAGCAAACGTTCAGCTAGGCACACGGAGTAGCCTAGGCAGTAAAAACACAATAGCCCTATGGCAATATGTTCCAACAAAATGCACCTTAGAAAACTTAGACATGTCGTAAGTGCCATCACCTTGTGGACAATGCTTTCCATAGCCTATAGGGTAACGGGCAACGTCCTGCATTTGAATTGCGCAGTGGAGGATAAAAATACACCGTCGCGCTCAAATTACATTAGTCAGCCTATGCATGTCGTAGTAACCTTAGGCTACTGAATCCTTGACCTAACTGAAGAGAGGCGTCACCGTTCCACATTGCCCTGGCACGCTAGATCTTGCTAACATGTCGTCAATCATACTGACTGAAAACATCTGAGGCCATCATTCGCTTGTCAATGTCAAAAATCATACATTTATGGTAACACATGTCTGATTAATAAGCAATGAAAGTTGCACCGGTCCTGTTGAAATACATTTGCTCTCCAGAATAATGGGTAGCCTAATTCAAATCTGGGTTAATCTGAAACAAACATGGTAAAAAGTACATCATTTTAGAAGAAAACTTCTTACCTGTGATGAAATATGCATGGCAAGGAGAAGAAATCCAATGCAAGCCATCACAATTTTAGTCATCTTGTTATCGGTTTCTTCCCAGCCACAATTACGCGTAATGTAGCTTTCCTGCCTCCGCCTTTTCTCAAGATGAATGACTAGAGGACAAACCCAGGGGCTTTTATACCACCACCGAGTGTGACGTTAGGCAACACTGCGCATCCCCCAAACCACCTGTACAGCCTTCCAATCAAATGGAAACCTACAGTTTATCAGAAACTTCCCATAAACTACACCTCTGAGACCTCTTCTTCTACATGTTAGGGTGTGACTGTCAGCAATACAAATAGCCTTTGGGTTTATAATCATTGTCTTTTGATATGAATTCACAAGTAGCCTTTGTGTCTATAATCATTGTCTTTAATATGAATTCACTGGTTTACAATTTGAAGAGTTTAAGACAATTATTCTCTCTACCTTCCTCCTCAGAGAAGGTTGATTCCATGAGCATGATGGGGACATTTTTCAAACAATAATAATTATACAGGTAGTCTAGTTTATGTTGTTCAAAATATATTTATGGGGATATTTTGCCTGGTAAATGGCAAAGAAAAGTTTTACACATAAGCAGCTCATATAGCGACCTCTTGCGGTAAATATAAGCTTTTTACCACAACGCAATTCAGTTCATATGTCCATTCCTCGTCCGTAGTAGTAGGCCTATTGATCTCACATGGAAGCTATAATTCACCGGCGGTGACTAAGATCAAGTGAATACTCGAAAAGTACATTTCCTAAAGAAAATGTGTGTGCTTGCTAGCTTGTCTTGAAGTAATATGGTGGTTGATAGAATAGGATAGCTGGAACAGGTGAAAGTTGGTTGGGTGTCTCTAGCTTGAACGGTTCTAGAGTTAGACCTATAATATTACTGTTGGTGGGTTATTTATGCTAATTAATGAAAATGTAAATAGTTATAATTTATAAAGTTTTGAAAATGTTGAAGTTGTTTTAATGTTTGTAGCTGAAATGGTGAAAGAGCAGTAGCATTTAAAATGTCTATCACTGTGTCATTATGGTTGGCATTGGGAGATTCTCAATTGGTCTAAAGCCCATCCTCCATAGCTGCAGGAAGTAGGGGGGCTGGGGCTGCGGTGGAGATGGAGTTCTTTTGAAATCAAATCAAATTTTATTCATCACATGCTTCGTAAACAACAGGTGTAAACTAACAGTGAAATGCTTACTTACGGGCCATTCCCAACAATGCAGAGAGAAAGAAAATAGAGAAATATTGGAAAAGTAGTAACTTTATAATAAAGGTGATTTTTTTTCAGTCAGCACCCCCTACTCAAAACATCTTCCCGTGGCTATGCCATCCTCTCCTTGTCTCCTCCGTCCTCCTCTCCTCTGTGACCCGTAAACCACTAAGTAGTTGAGGGGTTGAGGATAGTGTAAATGATAGTAGGTGAACAAAGGAGTGTCCTCCTCTCCTTAATTACATACTAAAGCAGAGGATGCACAAGAGCATCCTCCCAGTGGCTAGCGTGGACAGTGGCCTCATGCACAAGGGTATGTGCCCCCTCAGATTTGTCCAGTTTTTTTTTTTTCAGATGTTAAATGAATTACTCAACTTCATTTTTAGCCCACGTTCTATCATAATTATTCATAGAAAATATCTGCCAGCGGTATTTTGCGGAGAGGGCACACTGACTGGACCAGGCAAGGATTATCAGGCAAGGACTCGCAGGTGGTATGTTTGTAAATTCATTTGATTAAGCTATGTAGCCTATTGATTCCTTCTTAATCAAAAAATAAAACAAGTGTTTTGTTGTTTCTCTGTAATACTATCCACCTAGCATTTTCATGAATTTGGCTTTATCTAGCCAGCTAGATAGGTTCTCAATCTCCCAACCTCATAACTAGATACAGTTGAAGTCGGAAGTTTACATACACCTTAGCCAAATACATTTAAACTCAGTTTTTCACAATTCCTGACACTTAGTCCTTGTAACAATTCCCTGTCTTAGGTCAGTTAGGATCACCACTTTATTTTAAGAATGTGAAATGTCAGAATAATAGTAGAGAGAATTATTTCTTTCAGCTTTTATTTCTTTCATCACATTCCCAGTGGTTCAGACGTTTACATACACAATTAGTATTCGGTAGCATTGCTTTTAAATTGTTTAACTTGGGTCAAACGTTTCGGGTAGCCTTCCACAAGTTTCCCACAATAAGATGGGTGAATTTTGGACCATTCCTCCTGACAGAGCTGGTGTAACTGAGTCAGGTTTGTAGGCCTCCTTGCTCACACATGCTTTTTCAGTTCTGCTCACAAATTTTCTATAGGATTGAGGTCAGGGCTTTGTGATGGCCACTCCAATACCTTGACTTTGTTGTCCTTAAGCCATTTTGCCACAACTTTGGAAGTATGCTTGGGATCATTGTCCATTTGGAAGAACCATTTGCGACCAAGCTTTAACTTCCTGACTGATGTCTTGAGATGTTGCTTCAATTATATCCACATCATTTTCCTACCTCATGATGCCATCTATTTTGTGAAGTGCACCAATCCCTCCTGCAGCAAAGCACCCCCACAACATGATGCTGCCACCCCTGTGCTTCACGGTTATGATGGTGTTCTTTGGCTTGCAAGCTTCCTCCTTTTTCCTCCAAACATAACGATGGTCATTATGGCCAAACAGTTCTATTTTTGTTTCATCAGACTAGAGGACTTTCTCCATGTGCAGTTGCAAACCGTATTCTGGCTTTTTATGGCAGTTTTGGAGCAGTGGCTTCTTCCTTGCTGAGCAGCCTTTCAGGTTATGTCGATATAGGACTCGTTTTACTGTGGATATAGATACTTTTGTACCTGTTTCCTCCAGCATCCTCACAAGATCCTTTGCTCTTGTTCTGGGATTGATTTGCACTTTTCGCACCAAAGTACATTCATCTCTAGGAGACAGAACGTTTCTCCTTACTATTGTTTGTACAGATACAATTTATTTTCTGAGGTCTTGGCTGATTTCTTTTGATTTTCCCATGATGTCAAGCATAGAGGCACTGAGTTTGAAGGTAGGCCTTGAAATACATTGTTGGAAAAATTACTTGTGTCATGCACAAAGTAGATGTCCTAAACGACTTGCCAAAATTATAGTTTGTTAATAAGACATTTTTGGAGTGGTTGAAAAACGAGTTTTAATGATTCCAACCTAAGTGACTTCAACTGTATATGTACATACCTCAATTACGTCATACAGCCTGCATATAGAATTGGCACTAGTACCTAAGATCTTGATATTTATGTTTGTGTTGTTGTACTCAGTTGTTGTAGTACTCAGAATCTTCTCTCGAGACCACATATTGAGCGTCTCGGTCTTGTCTCATTGTTGGATACATTTGTATTTGGTCTTGACTCTGTCTCGGACAGTGAGGACTCATCATTTCTTCCTGAGACCAGCGGAGTAAAAAAAACTCATAATTATAAGCTTCCATTAAGTCAGCGCATAAAAGCGCTTCCCCAGGCCAAAAATATATACACTCCTTTCTTGAAACAAAATCTTCACAGCCTTTATCTATTATAGACATGTTTGCACAGTGGCAAACCTATTCACTTTCAGGTTGTGCCAGGTTTGTGATTCTGAAAGGACAGCAACCGTAATACCAGAGCTCTCATGTAGGAGAGTGCACTTTTTGTAAAACACAAAGGGACAGTGGTGTAGTGGAGGGTATACGCAGGTATAAACCGTATACCCATTTTGTTTTCAGTTGGCATTGCGTAGACTCACTCCTTAAGCCCTACTGATGCGTATCAAAGTAGTGTAGGAGGTATACGACTTGTAGTGCAATAGAGAAATCATGCACAAAGTTTCCAACATAAATCGCAAAGCACGTGAAGTATATTCTCATGTGCACCGCACACAAAGCCTAGTTTCAGCAAAATATAATCTGCAGGCAGCCAGAGTGTGCAGCTCTCAACTGGTTTTGACATGGATCAGCTCACAGATGAATGACTTCGGTAGCCGGTAGGGTAGGAAAGACGTTTCAACTTATATCTATCACTAAATGCTAACTAAGACAACAATGGTATGCAAACCAGGTATTGAAAAAGTTTAGACCGAAGTGTTGGTTAGTAGCCTATTTGTGATGTGCAATTGTCATCATGGGCTGTTTGTATCAGGGTGTAGATATGGATGGGCCTGGGTGGACCAAGGCTCATCGACTTGAAAGCCAGGCCCTGACCGGCACACCCAATCAGACTGATGTGGTTTAAGCATTGTTGTGGACTTAGCCCATCTAATTTTGTGATTTTGAGAGTGAAAATCAGAGAAATCTATAGAAAAACAAACAACGTGAGATCAAAAGACAGATACTGGTGGACAAGGAGGCATACAAGCAAAGGGTGGAGATATCATAACCGCCATCGAGAAAAGACAGTACTGTGCAGCCGTCTTCATCGAATTGGGCAAGGCTTTTGAATCTGTCAATCACTGCATTCATATCGGCAGACTCAACAGCCTTGGTCTCTCAAATGACTGCCTCGCCTAATTCACCAACTACTTCTCAGATAGAGTTCAGTGTGTCAAATCGGAGGGCCTGTTGTCCGGACCTCTGGCAGTCTCTATTGGGGTGCCACAGGGTTCAATTCTCGGGCCGACTGTTTTCTCTGTATATATCAATGTCGCTCTTGCTACTGGTGATTCTCGGACCCCACCTCTACGCAGACGACACCAATCTGTATACATTTGGCTATTCTTCGAACACTGTGTTAACAAACCTCCAAACGAGCTTCAATGCCATACAACACTCCTTCCGTGGCCTCCAACTGCTCTTAAATGCTAGTAAAACTAAATGCATGCTCTTCAACCGATTGCTGCCCGCACCCGCCCGCCTGACTAGCATCACTACTCTGGACGGTTCTGACTTACAAAATGTGGACAACTACAAATACCTAGATGTCTGGTTAAACTGTAAACTCTCCTTCCACACTAACATTAAGCATCTCCAATCCAAAATTAAATCTAGAATTGGCTTCCTATTTCGCAACAAAGCCTCCTTCACTCATGCTGAGTAGAGTGTTGGAGGCCAATTTGCTGAGTAGAGTGTTGGAGGCTATTTTGTAAATGCCCAAACATACCCTCGTAAAACTGACTATCCTACCGATCCTTGACTTCGGCGATGTCATTTACAAAATAGCCTCCAACACTCTACTCAGCAAATTGGATGTAGTATATCACAGTGCCATTTGTTTTGTCACCAAAGCCCCATATACTACCCACCACTGCGACCTGTATGCTCTCGTTGGCTGGCCCTTGCTACATATGCGTCGCCGAACCCACTGGCTCCAGGTCATCTATAAGTCTTTGCTAGGTAAAGCCCCGCTTTATCTCAGCTCACTGGTCACCATAACAACACCCAACCTTAGCATGGACTGCAGCAGGTATATTTCACTGGTCATCCCCAAAGCCAACATCTCCTTTGGCCGCCTTTCCTTCCAGTTCTCTGCTGCCAATGACTGGAACGAATTGCAATAATCACTGAAGCTGGAGACTTATATCCCCCTCACTAACTTTAAGCATCAGCTGTCAGAGCAGCTTACAGATCACTGCACCTGTACGCAGCCCATCTGTAAATAGCCCACCCAATTACCTCATCCCCATATTATATTTTTTGCTCTTTTGCACCCCAGTATCTCTACTTGCACATCATCATCTGCACATCTATCACTCGTGTTAATGCAAATTGTAATTATTTTGCCACTATGGCGTATTTATTGCCTTACCTCCCTATTCTTACTACATTTGCACACACTGTATATAGATTTTTCTATTGTGTTATTGACTGTACGTATGTTTATCCCATGTGTAACTGTGTTGTATTTGTCGCTTTATCTTTATTGCTTTATCTTGGCCAGGTCGCAGTTGTAAATGAGAACTTGTTCTCAACTGGCCTACCTGGTTAAATAATGGTGAAATAAAAAAATACAAATAAAAGGGTTGCCTGGCAAGGGATTAAATCCATGGCTAGTGCCTCCCACATAGGCAGGGGAAAACCAGTGCTGACCTTGGGAGAGATGAGAGCCAGAACATGGCTAAAGAACTTGTCAGACTGTGTGCGCAACTGGTCAACTGGAGTCAGGTGCAGGAGAGCAGAGATGAGTGAACAGGCACACTTTAATTGGCAGAAGCAAATCTGTCGGACGCAACAGCGTCCCAACACTCCAGCCAGAGGAAAAAGTGAATAGCGCACCTGTCACACAAAATAATGTACAACAATACAATACCACGGGTTCAAAACAATACCCGGAAAAAAACAGCCTAACGCGTCACACAATAAACGTAACGAACAATTACACACAGAGACATGGGGGGAACAGAGTAAAACATACACGTAGAGTGATGAGGGGATGTAAACCAGGTGTGTGGGAAAACAAGACAAAACAAATGGAAAATGAAAGGTGGAGCGGCATTGGCTAGAAAACCGTTGACGTTGACCAACGTCGTTGACGTTGACCAACGTCGTTGACGTTGAGTCGTGACAGTACCCCCTCCCTGACGCGCGGCTCCAGCAGAGCGCCAACACCGGCCTCGGGGACGACCTGGGGGGTGAGGCGCAGGGCGATCCGGCCGGAGACGGTGGAACTCTCGCAGCATTGAAGGGTCCAACACGTCCTCCACCGGAACCCAGAACCTCTCCTCCGGACCGGACCGTACCCCTCCCACTCCACGAGGTACTGAAGGCCCCTCGCTCGACGCCTCGAATCCAGTATGGAGAGAATAGAGTACGCCAGAGCCCCCTCGATGTCCAGAGGGGGCGGAGGAACCTCCCGCACCTCAGACTCCTGGATTGGGCCAGCCACCACCGGCCTGAGGAGAGACACATGGAACGAGGGGTTAATACGGTAATCGGGGGAAGCTGTAACCTGTAACTAACCTCGTTCACTCTCCTCAGTACTTTAAATGGCCCCACAAACCGTGGGCCCAGCTTCCGGCAGGGCAGGCGGAGGGGCAGGTTTTGGATCGAGAGCCAGACCCAGTCGCACCGGGCCCTCACTAAGGTGACGGTCTGCGCTGGTTTTCTGGCGCAGCACGGCCCGCTGGAGGTGAACATGGGCGGCGACCCATGTCTCCTCCACGCGCCTGAACCAGTCGTACACCGGTGGAGCCGCGGTCTGACTCTGATGCCAAGGCGCCAGAACCGGCTGGTACCCCAGTACGCACTGGAAGGGGGAGAGGTTAGTGAAGGAGTGGCGGAGCGAGTTCTGAGCCATCTCGGCCCAGGGTAAGAAAGCTGCCCACTCCCCCGGCCGGTCCTGGCAATAAGACCGCAGAAACCTGCCCACATCCTGGTTCACTCTCTCCACCTGCCCATTACTCTCGGGATGAAACACAGAGATAAGGCTGATCGAGACCCCCAGACCCTCGAAGTGAAGTGGGGACCTCGATCAGACACTATATCCTCAGGTACCCCGTAGTGCCGGAAGACGTGCGTAAACAAGGCCTCCGCAGTCTGTTGGGCCGTAGGGAGACCGGGCAGAGGGAGGAGATGGCAGGACTTGAGATGACCAGGATCGTGGTGTTACCCTGTGAGGGGGGAAGATCGGTAAGAAAATCCACCGACAGGTTCAACCAAGGCCGTTGTGGAACAGGTAAGGGGTGGAGCTTACCTCTGGGCAGGTGCCTAGGAGCCTTACACTGGGCGCACACCGAGCAGGAGGAAACATAAACCCTCACGTCCTTGGCGAAGGTAGGCCACCAGTACTTCCCACTCAAACAGAGCACCGTCTGACCGATCCCAGGATGAACAGAGGAGGATGACGTGTGGGCCCAATAGATCAACTGGTCACGGACAGCAGACGGAACGTACAGACGCCCAGCGGGACACTGGAGGGGAGCGGGCTCTGCACGTAACACCTGCTCAATGTCCGCGTCCAGCTCCCACACTACCTGCGCTACCAGGCAGGAGGCTGGGAGTATGGGAGTGGGATCCATGGGCCACTCCTCTGTGTCATACAGCCGGGACAGTGCGTCTGCTTTCACATTTTGGGAACCTGGTCTGTAGGAAAGGGTGAACACAAAACGGGTAAAAAACATGGCCCACCTTGCCTGACGAGGATTCAGTCTCCTCGCAGCCCGGAGGTACTCCAGGTTGCGGTGGTCAGTCCAGATGTGAAAAGGGTGTTTAGCCCCCTCAAGCCAATGTCTCCACGCCTTCAAAGCCTTAACCACAGCCAACAGCTCCCGGTCCCCCACATCATAGTTTCACTCCGCCGGGCTGAGCTTCCTCGAGAAGAAGGCACAGGGGCGGAGCTTCGGTGGCATACCAGAGCGCTGAGAGAGCACGGCTCCTATCCCAGCCTCGGACGCAGCCACCTCCACTATGAATGCCAAAGAAGGATCCGGATGGGCCAGCACGGGAGTCGAGGTAAACAGAGCCCTTAGGTGACCAAAAGCCCTGTCCGCCTCAGCCGACCACCGCAGACGTATCGGACCCCCCTTCAGCAGTGAGGTAATGGGAGCCGCTAGCTGGCCAAAACCCCGGATAAACCTCCGGTAGTAATTGGCAAACCCTAAAAACCACTGCACCTCCTTTACCGTGATGGGAGTCGGTCAATTACGCACGGCTGCAATGCGGTCACTCTCCATCTCCACCCCTGATGTGGAAATGCGGTACCCTAGGAAGGAGACGGACTGCTGGAAGAATAGGCATTTCTCAGCCTTGGCGTACAGGTCATGCTCCAACAGTCACCCAAGCACCCTGCGCATCAGGGACACATGCTCGGCGCGTGCAGCGGAGTATTTCAGAATGTCATTAATATACACCATTACACCCAGCCCACGCAGGTCCCTGAAAATCTCGTCTACAAAGGCTTGGAAGACTGATGGAGCATTCATCAAACCGTACGGCATGACGAGGTACTCATAGTGCCCTGAGGTAGTACTGTGTGCCGTCTTCCACTCGTCTCCCTCCCGGATACGCACCAGGTTGTACGCGCTCCTGAGATCTAGTTCGGTGAAGAAGCGCGCCCCGTGCATTGACTCAATCACTGTGGCTATGAGAGGCAGCGGGTAACAGTACCTCACAGTGATCCAGTTTAGGGCGCGATAGTCAATACACGGGCTCAGACCTCCCTCCTTCTTCACAAAAAATACACTCGAGGAGGCGGGTGAAGTGGAGGACCGAATGTACCCCTGACGCAGGGATTCGGAGACATACGTTTCCATAGCCGCCGTCTCCGCTTGTGACAGGGGATACACGTGACTCCTGGGAAGTGCGGTGTCTACCTGGAGGTTAATCACACAATCCCCCCGACGATGGGGTAGTAATTGAGTTGCTCTCTTTTTAGAGAAGGCAAGAGCCAAATCGGAATATCCGGGGGCAATGCCCTTGGTGGAGACCTGGTCTGGACTTTCCACCGTAGTAGCATCAGCGGAAACCCCTAAATACCTCCCCGAGCACTCTCGTGAACACCCCGTGAGAGCCCTCTGTTGCCATGAAATGGTGGGGTCATGACGAGCTAACCAGGGAAGGCCTAGTACCACGGGAAACGCAGGAGAGTCAATGAGGAAGAGACTGATTCTCTCCTCGTGACCCCCTGCGTCACCATGCCCAGGGGAGTGATGGCCTCCCTAATCAACCCGGACCCTAATGGTCGACTGTCCAGAGCGTGAACTGGGAAAGGCCTAACCACTGGAACAATAGGGATCCCTAGCCTATGGGCGAATGCTCTGTTGATAAAATTCCCAGCCGCGCCTGAATCGTCGAGCGCCTTATGCTGGGAATGCGGGGAAAACTCAGGAAAGTAAACATGCACAAACAGGTGTACAACAGAGGGCTCTGGATGAGAGTGGTGCAGGCTTACCTGAGGTGACGCCAGAGTGCCCTACCTGCTGCCTCGACCCCCAGAGGAACCAACCCGGCACCGACCGGCAGTGTGACCTCTGCGGCCACAGATGGTGCACGTGAAAGCCCCTCCTCCGGCCTCCCTGAGCGCAGTACCTCCCAGCTCCATAGGCACCGGCGCGGTGGTGCTGGGAGAGGGAACCGACAGAGCCCTCTCTGGATGTCCGCGAGTGACCAGCAGGTTATCCAACCAAATGGACAGGTCCACCAGCTGGTCGAAGGTGAGGGTGGTATCCCTGCAGGCCAACTCCCGACGGACATCCTCGCACAGGCTGCAGCGGTAGTGGTCGATAAAGACCCTGTCGTTCCATCCCGCTACTGCGGCCAGGGTCCGAAATTTCAGGGCGAACTCCTGGGCGCTCCTCGTCCCCTTCCTCAGGTGGAAGAGACGTTCACCCGGCGCTCTACCCTCGGGCGGGTGGTCGAAGACTGCCCGGAAGCGGCGGGTGAACTCCTCAAAGTCGTCCAACGCCGCATCTCCTTCTCCCCACACGGCGTTAGCTCACTCCAGAGCTCTCCCCGAGAGGCACGAGACAAGGGCGGACACCCTCTTCCTCCCGAGGGAGCCGGGTAAACGGTGGCCAGGTATAGGTCCAGCTGTAGCAGGAAATCGTGGCACTGTGCCGTCGTCCCATCATACTCCCTGGGAAGGGCGAGACGCATCTCACTGGGACCGGGTACAGGAGGGACGAGTAGTGGTAACCCCTGTTGTGCTGGTGGAGGCGCTGGAGGGACTCTCTGTCTCTCCCAGCGGTCCATGGTCTGGACGACGCAGTCTATCGCGATGCCGAGATGTTGCAGCATCGCCGCGTGTTCTCTGATGCGCTCCTCGACCCCTATAACCGGGGTACCTGCTCCTGCTGACTCCATGGTGGTGTGTAATTCTGTCAGACTGTGTGCGCAACTGGTTAACTGGAGTCAGGTGCAGGAGAGCAGAGATGAGTGAACAGGCACACTTTAATTGGAAGAAGCAAATCAGTCGGACGCAACAGCGTCACAACACTCCAGCCAAAGGCAAAAGCGAATAGCGCACTGGTCAAAATAATAATATACAACAATACAATACCACGGGTTCAAAACAATACCCGGAAGATCCAGCCTGACGCGTGTGGTGGTTAATTTCTGTATTACCAAATGAGGAGAGACAAACTTCACACACCAGTCAGAGTTATACTTAAACTACATCTTTAATAATAAGAATTTTGCATCAGCACTGACTTTCAACGATTCACCATTTCTAATGAACCGTTGAGAGTGTCAACACAATGGCTACTGAGATCTTTTATAGCAAAGATCCACCCCCGTTTGACATGACAAACCACAGATATTTAGGAACAGTTCACAAAGAAAGACTTTTACTTGAGAGGGGAGTATCCCATAGCCAGATAGCATTCACTATAAATGATCGTTCAGTTTGGTCCCTAAGACGAGGTTCTGTTCCCGTTCCTGGTGCTTCATAGCACAAAAACACCAACTCATCTAATGGCATAAATCAATTGTCAACTCTAGATACTCCCATCTCAAGTAAACCCCCTCTTGACCCCACTCCTGGACAAGCTCACTGAGGGGAGTGAGCTTCTAGGTCATACACTATCCCAGGATAAGTGCAACATCAGAGAGGACATACAATGGTTCCAGACACTGCCATACACCTCCCCCCAATGCCAAAGGAAGGAGTGACTTGCGCACAGATATTGTGGAGACAAGTAATTGGTTCCCCATTAATCACGCCATCCCTTCACATGGTTTAAGAATAGGAAAAGACACATTCACATATGAAGACAATGTTCCATTCTGTCCTCTTCCCTTTCTGATATTCTGCATAGCACCAGGGACATGTGAAAGACAAGCCTGACCTCTCCCCTCTCTGGGCCCCAAGTGACTGAGCCCTAGCTGAGGGAAAAGTGCAACTGCCAACACTAGAGTCCAAAGGGATACATTCTAATAACAAGTATATCACATAAGCATATTATGCAAATAAATCTTAATTATCTATGTTACCCATCTTCATCCGCCACACGCGTCATACAATAAACGTAACGAACAATTACACACACAGACATGGGGGAAACAGAGGATAATATACACGTAGAGTGATGAGGGGATGTAAACCAAGTGTGCGGGAAAACAAGACAAAACAAATGGAAGGTGGAGCGGCGATGGCTAGAAGACCGGTGACGTCGACCGCCAAGCGCCGCCCGAACAAGGAGAGGAGCCGACATCGGCGGGAGTCGTGACAGAACTGAATGTTTTCTTCTCAACATTAAATCAGACAACTTTGTGTCAGAGGTAAAACAAATGGAAGCATCATTACAAATGTATGAAAGGTTTGTTGTTCAACAGGCTGATGTTTTGACATTTTTCAGGTGATGTAATGCACACAGGCCCAGGCCCAGACAATATACGTGTTAAAGCACTGTGCTGAACAATTGTCTGGTGTTTTTACACACATTTTCCAATCCTCGCTCGACAAGCAACACATTTTATTTGTCACATACACATGGTTAGCAGATGTTAATGCGAGTGTAGCGAAATGCTTGTGCTTCCAGTTCTGACAAAATCTAACAAGTAATCGAATAAATTCACAACAACTACCTTATAAACACAAATGTAAGGGATGAATAAGAATATGTACATATAAATATATGGATGAGCGATGGCTGTGCGGCATAGGCAAGACGCAGTAGATGGTATAGAACAGTATAGACATATGAAATAAGTAATGTAGGATATGTAAACATTATTAAAGTGGTGATATTTAAGGTGACTAGTGATACCTTTATTAAGTCCATTTGTTAAAGTGGCCAGAGATTTGAGTCTGTATGTTGACAGCAGCCTCTCTATGTTAATGATGGCTGTTTAACAGTCTGAAGGCCTTGAGATAGAAGCTGTTTTTCAGTCTCTCGGTCCCAGCTTTGATGCACCTGTACTGACCTCGCCTTCTGGATGATAGCGGGGTGAACAGGCCGTGTCTCGGGTGGTTGTTGTCCTTGATGATCTTTTTGGCCTTCCTGTGACATCGGGTGCTGTAGGTGTCCTGGAGGGCAGGTAGTTTACACCCGGTGATATGTTGTGCAGACTGCACCACCCTCTGGAGAGCCTTGCGGTTGAGGGCGGTGCAGTTGCCATACCAGGTGGTGATACAGCCCGACAGGATGCTCTTGATTGTGCATCTGTAAAAGTTTGATTAATGAATGATTAATATAATTCACAGAAGGCGAATGGGAAAGCTGCTGTTACCGTCAATATTACACACCAACGTGCAATCATTGGACAATAAATTAGACGAGGTACGATCACGAATATCCTACCAACGGGACATCAAAAATTAATATCTTATGTTTCACGGAATCGTGGCTGAATGATGACATTGATATTCGGCTAACGGGATATACGCTGCACTGGCCAGATAGAACAGCACACTCCGGTAAAACGAGGGACGGCGGTCTGTGCATATTTGTAAACAACAGCTGGTGCATGAAATCTAAGGAAGTCTCTAGATTGCCTGAAGTACAGAACCTTATGATAAACTGCAGACCACACTATTTGCCAAGATAGTTTTCATCTATACTTTTCTTGGCTGTTTATTTACCACCACAGACGGATGCTGGCACTAAGACCGCACTCAGTCAGCTGTATAAGGAAATAAGCAAACAGGAAACCGCTCACCCAGAGGCGGCGCTCCTAGTGGCCGGAGACTTTAATGCAGGGAAACTTAAATCAGTTCTACCTAATTTCTATCAACATGTTAAATGTGCAACCAGAGGGAAAAAAATTCTAGATCACCTGTACTCCACACACAGAGACGCGTACAAAGCTCTCCCTCGCCCTCCATTTGGTAAATATGACCACAATGATATCCTCCTGATTCCTGCTTGCAAGCAAACATTAAAGCAGGAAGCACCAGTGACTCGGTCTATAAAGAAATTGATCAGATGAAGCAGATGCTAAACTACAGGACTGTTTTGCTATCACAGACTGGAACATGTTCTGGGATTCTTCCGATGGCATTGAGGAGTACACCACATCAGTCACTGGCTTTATCAATAAGTACATTGAGGACGTTGTCCCCACAGTGACTCTATGTACATACCCCAACCCGAAGCCATGGATTACAGGCAACATTCGCACTGAGCTAAAGGCTAGAGCTGCCGCTTTCAAGGTGCGGGACTCTAACCTGGAAGCTTATAAGAAATCCTGCTATGCCCACCAACGAACCATCAAACAGGCAAAGCATCAATACAGGGCTAAGATTGAATTGTATTACACCGGCTCCGACACTCGTCTTATGTGGCAGGGCTTGCAAACTATTACAGACTACAAAGGGAAGCACAGCCACAAGCTGCCCAGTGACATGAGCCTACCAGATGAGCTAAATCAATTCTATGCTCGCTTCGAGGCAAGCAACACTGAGGCATGCATGAGAGCATCAGCTGTTCCGGACGACTGTGTGATCACGCTCTCCATGGCCGACGTGAGTAAGACCTTTGAACAGGTCAACATTCACAAGGCTGCTGGGCCAGACGGATTACCAGGACATGTGCTACGGGCATGTGCTGACCAACTGGCAGTTGTCTTCACTGACATTTTCAACATGTCCCTGATTGAGTCTGTAATACCAACATGTTTCAAGCAGACCACCATAGCCCCATTGCCCAAGAACACTAAGGCAACTTGCTCTAATGACTACAGACTCATAGCACTCATGTTCGTAGCCATGAAGTGCTTTGAAAGGCTGGTAATGGCTCACATAAACACCATTATCCATGAAACCCTAGACCCACTCCAATTTGCATACCGCCCAAACAGATCCACAGATGATGCGATCTCTATTGCACTCCACACTGCCTTTTCCCACCTGGACAAAAGGAACACCTATGTGAGAATGCTATTCATTGACTACTGCTCAGCGTTCAACACCAGAGTACCCTCAATGCTCATCACTAAACTAAGGATCCTGGGACTAAACACCTCCCTCTGCAACTGGATCCTGGACTTCCTGACGGGCCGCTCCCAGGTGGTGAGGGTAGGTAGCAACACATCTGCCACACTGATCCTCAACACTGGAGCCCCTCAGGGGTGCATGCACAGTCCCCTCCTGTACTCCCTGTTCACCCAGGACTGCGTGGCCAGGCACGACTCCAACACCATCATTACGTTTGCAGACGACACAACAGTGATAGGCCTGATCACCGACAACGACGAAACAGCCCATAGGGAGGAGGTCAGAGACCTGGCCGGGTGGTGCCAGAACAACAACCTATCCCTCAACGTGATCAAGACTAAGGAGATGATTGTGGACTACAGGAAAAGGAGGACCGAGCAAGCCCTCATTCACATCGACGGGGCTGTGGTGGAGCAGGTTGAGAGCTTCAAGTTCCTTGGTGTCCACATCACCAACAAACTAGAATGGTTCAAACAGACCAAGACAGTCGTGAAGAGGGCACGACAAAGCCTATTCCCCCTGAGGAAACTAAAAAGAGTTGTCATGGGCCCTCAGAACCTCAAAAGGTTCTACAGCTGCAACATCGAGAGCATCCTGACTGGTTGCATCACTGCCTGGTACGGCAACTGCTCGGCCTCTGACCGCAAGGCACCACAGAGGGTAGTGCGTACGGCCCAGTACATCACTGGGGCTAAGCTGACATCCATCCAGGACCTCTACACCAGGCGGTGTCAGAGGAAGGACCTAAAAATTGTCAAAGACCCCAGCCACAGGTTTTTCTCTCTACTACCGCATGGCAAGCGGTATCGGAGCACCAAGTCTAGGACCAAAAGGCTTCTCAACAGTTTTTACCCCCAAGCCATAAGACTCCTGAACCGGTATTCAAATGGCTACCCGGACTATTTGCATTGTGTGCCCCCCCAACCCCTCTTTTATGCTGCTGCTACTCTCTGTTTATTATATATGCATAGTCACTTTAACTATACATTCATGTACATACTACCTCAATTAGCCCGACTAACCGGTGCCCTCACACATTGGCAACCCGGACTATCTGCATTGTGTCCCGCCACCCACCACCCACCACCCGCCAACCCCTCTTTTTATCATATATACATAGTCACTTTATCCATACCTACATGTACATACTACCTCAATCAGCCTGACTAACCAGTGCCTGTATATAGCCTCGCAACTGTTATTTTTCACTGCCTTTTTTTACTGCTGTTTTTATTTCTTTACTTATCTATTGTTCACCTAATACCTTTTTTTAATTTAAAAATGTCACTGTTGGTTAGAGCCTGTAAGTAAGCATTTCACTGTAAGGTCTACCTACACCTGTTGTTTTTGGGGCACGTGACAAATAAACTTTGATTTGATTTGAGTGACTGACTTTTTCCCCTTATATCGTTTTTCGGTGGCTATACACCGCTAGAGATGCATTCTATAGGAAGTGCTTGTTGCCTTTTTATGTCAAAGCAAATTCACTGGGTCATGATTTTTTACTATATGAGCAATAATCAAAGGTCAATATGGTTGTTTGCTCCCTGATGCTATCAGTTGACCTTTCAGAATGGCCTCCCTCCTCAACATGCCACCAAAGGCAAATCTGGTTTACAATGGTTCTAATGCTCCCTCTCAACCTTTGAAATAAGTAAAAGTTATCAGGAGTTCAGTTCAACCATCCTTGGTGCTTGTTTTCACAGCACAGCGTGGTAAAGAAGTGTTCCACCACTGGGGCATATGGAAAGCCACAGATGTCCTGTTTTTTTACTTCTTCCATTCCAAGTGAGTGTTACTGGTCAGTGACGTGCATGGTAAGGTTCTGTTGTGACTGAGGTAATGATATTCAAAGGCAGAAAAATAATCACTAAACCTTAGAGTTTCCTTGGGTCATTGCGGATTCCACCAAGTTACATTTTGAACACTCAATAACTTAGAACCTTTAAAGAACATATCACCTGCCAGTTCATCATCTAGTCCCAGTGTTTCCTAGCCTCGTAAACCAGCCCGACCGCTGTGCTCAGTTGTTTCACTTCCAGCTTAGGTTTGCATCAAAATGATATTAAAATGCACACACCATAACTATCATGTACAACAAGCAGATATGAGCTTTCATGCTGTTCCTTTAGATGTGTTATGATAAACAGCCTACTTTACCTCAAAGGTGGTGAAGTAGGAAACACCATGCAGGGAGGAGATGGATGCAAAAGAGAGGGATTCAAATTAAAACAAATGGATGTAAAATCAATGCAAACTCCTTCCACTTGAGCCCCAAGGATATACATATGTAGAAATGTCAGAGGGACTTGTTTCATCTTGATGTGATCTGTTATGTTTCTTGAACAACACTTCTGCACATCTATGGCAAAGTTCTGATTCCAATTGAAGGTGTAAATGAACTGGTGCAAACCATCAGGCACCTGTATCTTGCTGCCAACCAATACACCTTGACGGAGCGTCGCTCATCAAAAGCAGGAAAACAAGGATTTAAGGAGATGAACCCATGTACACCAAGTCAGAACCATTGGATAAATAAAGAGGGGTAAATAGACCAAATGATTAGGGTGAGGCACATGGGCTACTAACATCTTACTACACAACATACACTTAGTATTACTTTCTTAGCTACAGTACACATATCTCCCTGGCATATTACATCATTTATGCAGTGGCATACACAACATTTTTGGACTCACCTTGTTGTGCTGTCCTCACTTGAACAGGAAGGTGGCACGGCGGTCCTTCGTGGGCAAATTTTGTCATCAAAGTCCGGCATTCTCTGGATGTATGGTGCCTTCGAGACAACTAGGAACTCGGGGGAAAAAAACAGGTAAAATCATGACGTCATTGATCTTCAGGTTGTAGCTCTAGAAAGAGGCCCGAGTTCCCAATTTACAATTACGAGTTGGATGACCGTTCAAAACATATTTCCCAGGCGGAGCTCGTTTTTTACAGAATTCCCAGTTAACTTGACGTCAGTGAGTTCAAGACTTCGCAGATCCGAGTCAGTTGTTTTGAGCATGGCACAAATCATGCTTCATTGACAGCATGGCCAATGTTGAATGTTTATCCATTTAAAACTTGGAAAACACTTAATCCCAGATTTGAGACCACACAGCCACTCCACTGAATAGCAGGCTAGTGAACGCTTTGCCATGCTTGCAGTTCCCCACTTTCACTGATTCCTTCCAAACCACTATGTTGAATTTGCGATTTCCAACTTGTGTAATATTTATGTCCAATGAGCACCGATGCACTATAATTTCTCTTAATATGACAAGGATTTAAAATGATTTGCCAGTAGATTGTCGACTTGATTCATGACTGGTAGCTCAGATTTTGAAAGTATGTTGACAGTCCAATCAAAGCTACTGTAGATATAACGTGATTTTAACTGTGGCCAATGACCTTGAGCCTTCTCGGATGGACACTAATGGTAACTATGGTTTTCAAGGTCTACCCTCCCCACGAGTGACAGTACAGAGATAATCATGGTGCAACTAGAGAACATTACCGACACGTACTACATATTTTCCGCTGGCTACCCCACCACAGAAAGCACTGAGCAAGATTGAAACACCTGGATTTTGGAGCTGCCTTAAGCAAAAAGAGACCGTGTTTGTATACGGCTTTATTAATACTTTTTACAAACTGATGTGACACATTAATGCCTAACATGCAAAACAGGTAAGCCCCAAAAACAAATAGAAAATGACCAATCTACAGCATCGTTTCAAACCCCTTAGTTGAATAGCATTAAATCCCCACAAATCAGTTTAAGATAGGTATTTTTTTTGCATTGGATGCATCTCAATCCACCGCATCTGCCTGTGTGTAAGGTGTGTTAGTAAGACCATGAGACATCCTGAAAACCAGTCTACTCACGTCACTAGCGAACACATTCAGTTTCTCTACAACCATCTTGGGACTGGTCTGAACAGCCTTTTACTTGTCTGTAGCATATGAACAGTCTACACACTACGACCCCGCTGGAAAGGTGAGACTCAAACGTTGCTTGAAGGTCCCACAGTATCAGTTGAAAAAGAGATGGTGCCAAAGTAGTAAATACATTTTACAAAAGTGTCCTGATCTCAGATCTAGGACAGAATTTAGAACTGTAAGGGCTAATGGCAGTAATGTCAAATTACATTGTTTGATTCAAGGGAGGTAAAACTATAAATATCACAATCATCCTTGGTATGACCTTACCCCAGTCAGCTTAGAACGCCCGGTTGAGACTTATGGGATCAACGTCACCATTCTAAAAAGTTATCCATCCCTTTGGCTGAGAGCCAACCAGCAAGACCAAGTGTCAACTAGTTAGTTCAAACATACTTTACAGCCAGCCTTCCCCTGAACATCTTTGTAGGCTAGTTTGTAAATGACTGGTCACAAGTCAATGTAGCTAGGGTAAAGTACAATCTAATTAAAGCAGCCTACAAGTGAGTCTACTGTCAGGAAGCCTAACTGTTTAGGCCAAGACATGTCCTAGTTGACATGGCATAAATGTCACAACTGGCCAAAGGCGAACATTCCTATACCCCATTCTAAAATAAGGATTTAAATTATGGCACGTCAAACCTTGTCTACCTTAAAAAGCCCTGATCACAAAGCTTAGCTATGTGATCAATAAAGGGGCTGGAGACAAGTGGAACTGAGCAAATTACTTGGCAGGTCAAGCTTTAGAATTTAGAGACGAGAAGGCAACATTATGTTAAAGTATTTTTATTATACAAGAAAATTGTCACAAGTAGCCTACATTTCAACGGTTTATTGAACCTGGCCTTAAAAACAAATCTAAGCATATCACATCATGATTTACATAATTCAATCTCACATATGCTAACTCATACAACTCCATATTCTAGAAATAAATCACAAGTGTACATCAAGCCTCTGACAACGTACTCACTGCAGTTGCAGAAATACCACTGTTAGTGCATTTATACCTTATTTTCAAAGTGCCTCAACCAACATTTCTTGAGATATGTTAACTTCTTAAGAAATTACTAAACTACCCCCTGGTGTCTACACAGGAACAGCGGGACCAAACGGTTCAAAGAGCAGAGTTCCGTACAGTACATCCTCATCATGGACTGCCTCCATGGAGAGGACCGTACCATTCAGCCTATGGGCATGGGGCCAGTGTGTGAGGTGTGAAGGCCTAATGGTTTGAAGCAGCCGGAAGTTGTGAGGGCAAATAACAATTCCCATCAGTGAAGTAGAAGTGGGTTATCCTCCAGCATACACTCCACCGAAACGCGTCGGTTAGGAACGCACA
Source organism: Salvelinus namaycush (assembly GCF_016432855.1). Lineage (NCBI taxonomy): Eukaryota > Metazoa > Chordata > Actinopteri > Salmoniformes > Salmonidae > Salvelinus > Salvelinus namaycush. The sequence continues at coordinate 33,270,487 of NC_052334.1, forward strand.
TGACTGCCTTTCTGAAATGCATTTAAAAAAGTGTTCCCCATCTGTTAAAGTCTTGCCGGTGTCTGTTCACTGCTCAACAGCCCTCTAGAAGCGCCCCTGTAGTGAGCCCCCCACCATGATGGGTATGATGAGCGCGACCGAGCTGGACTTCAAGGATGCACTGGCTCCTTTGGGAATGTTGTTGTTCTTGGTGACGTCGGGCATCTTGGTCATGTTGGAACTCGCGCCGCCAGCTTTGGTCGTAGCATTCATGGCAGGGGACTGTGTGGTAGCGTTTTGCGCGTGGACCTAAAACAGAAGAGCAGAGGGGCTTGTCACATGTGAAAAACACGTAAACCTGAAACATTTGACGAATCGGGACAATCATCAATAGGACTTACTTCCGTCCGACTAATTTTAAAAGAAGCAAACGTTCAGCTAGGCACACGGAGTAGCCTAGGCAGTAAAAACACAATAGCCCTATGGCAATATGTTCCAACAAAATGCACCTTAGAAAACTTAGACATGTCGTAAGTGCCATCACCTTGTGGACAATGCTTTCCATAGCCTATAGGGTAACGGGCAACGTCCTGCATTTGAATTGCGCAGTGGAGGATAAAAATACACCGTCGCGCTCAAATTACATTAGTCAGCCTATGCATGTCGTAGTAACCTTAGGCTACTGAATCCTTGACCTAACTGAAGAGAGGCGTCACCGTTCCACATTGCCCTGGCACGCTAGATCTTGCTAACATGTCGTCAATCATACTGACTGAAAACATCTGAGGCCATCATTCGCTTGTCAATGTCAAAAATCATACATTTATGGTAACACATGTCTGATTAATAAGCAATGAAAGTTGCACCGGTCCTGTTGAAATACATTTGCTCTCCAGAATAATGGGTAGCCTAATTCAAATCTGGGTTAATCTGAAACAAACATGGTAAAAAGTACATCATTTTAGAAGAAAACTTCTTACCTGTGATGAAATATGCATGGCAAGGAGAAGAAATCCAATGCAAGCCATCACAATTTTAGTCATCTTGTTATCGGTTTCTTCCCAGCCACAATTACGCGTAATGTAGCTTTCCTGCCTCCGCCTTTTCTCAAGATGAATGACTAGAGGACAAACCCAGGGGCTTTTATACCACCACCGAGTGTGACGTTAGGCAACACTGCGCATCCCCCAAACCACCTGTACAGCCTTCCAATCAAATGGAAACCTACAGTTTATCAGAAACTTCCCATAAACTACACCTCTGAGACCTCTTCTTCTACATGTTAGGGTGTGACTGTCAGCAATACAAATAGCCTTTGGGTTTATAATCATTGTCTTTTGATATGAATTCACAAGTAGCCTTTGTGTCTATAATCATTGTCTTTAATATGAATTCACTGGTTTACAATTTGAAGAGTTTAAGACAATTATTCTCTCTACCTTCCTCCTCAGAGAAGGTTGATTCCATGAGCATGATGGGGACATTTTTCAAACAATAATAATTATACAGGTAGTCTAGTTTATGTTGTTCAAAATATATTTATGGGGATATTTTGCCTGGTAAATGGCAAAGAAAAGTTTTACACATAAGCAGCTCATATAGCGACCTCTTGCGGTAAATATAAGCTTTTTACCACAACGCAATTCAGTTCATATGTCCATTCCTCGTCCGTAGTAGTAGGCCTATTGATCTCACATGGAAGCTATAATTCACCGGCGGTGACTAAGATCAAGTGAATACTCGAAAAGTACATTTCCTAAAGAAAATGTGTGTGCTTGCTAGCTTGTCTTGAAGTAATATGGTGGTTGATAGAATAGGATAGCTGGAACAGGTGAAAGTTGGTTGGGTGTCTCTAGCTTGAACGGTTCTAGAGTTAGACCTATAATATTACTGTTGGTGGGTTATTTATGCTAATTAATGAAAATGTAAATAGTTATAATTTATAAAGTTTTGAAAATGTTGAAGTTGTTTTAATGTTTGTAGCTGAAATGGTGAAAGAGCAGTAGCATTTAAAATGTCTATCACTGTGTCATTATGGTTGGCATTGGGAGATTCTCAATTGGTCTAAAGCCCATCCTCCATAGCTGCAGGAAGTAGGGGGGCTGGGGCTGCGGTGGAGATGGAGTTCTTTTGAAATCAAATCAAATTTTATTCATCACATGCTTCGTAAACAACAGGTGTAAACTAACAGTGAAATGCTTACTTACGGGCCATTCCCAACAATGCAGAGAGAAAGAAAATAGAGAAATATTGGAAAAGTAGTAACTTTATAATAAAGGTGATTTTTTTTCAGTCAGCACCCCCTACTCAAAACATCTTCCCGTGGCTATGCCATCCTCTCCTTGTCTCCTCCGTCCTCCTCTCCTCTGTGACCCGTAAACCACTAAGTAGTTGAGGGGTTGAGGATAGTGTAAATGATAGTAGGTGAACAAAGGAGTGTCCTCCTCTCCTTAATTACATACTAAAGCAGAGGATGCACAAGAGCATCCTCCCAGTGGCTAGCGTGGACAGTGGCCTCATGCACAAGGGTATGTGCCCCCTCAGATTTGTCCAGTTTTTTTTTTTTCAGATGTTAAATGAATTACTCAACTTCATTTTTAGCCCACGTTCTATCATAATTATTCATAGAAAATATCTGCCAGCGGTATTTTGCGGAGAGGGCACACTGACTGGACCAGGCAAGGATTATCAGGCAAGGACTCGCAGGTGGTATGTTTGTAAATTCATTTGATTAAGCTATGTAGCCTATTGATTCCTTCTTAATCAAAAAATAAAACAAGTGTTTTGTTGTTTCTCTGTAATACTATCCACCTAGCATTTTCATGAATTTGGCTTTATCTAGCCAGCTAGATAGGTTCTCAATCTCCCAACCTCATAACTAGATACAGTTGAAGTCGGAAGTTTACATACACCTTAGCCAAATACATTTAAACTCAGTTTTTCACAATTCCTGACACTTAGTCCTTGTAACAATTCCCTGTCTTAGGTCAGTTAGGATCACCACTTTATTTTAAGAATGTGAAATGTCAGAATAATAGTAGAGAGAATTATTTCTTTCAGCTTTTATTTCTTTCATCACATTCCCAGTGGTTCAGACGTTTACATACACAATTAGTATTCGGTAGCATTGCTTTTAAATTGTTTAACTTGGGTCAAACGTTTCGGGTAGCCTTCCACAAGTTTCCCACAATAAGATGGGTGAATTTTGGACCATTCCTCCTGACAGAGCTGGTGTAACTGAGTCAGGTTTGTAGGCCTCCTTGCTCACACATGCTTTTTCAGTTCTGCTCACAAATTTTCTATAGGATTGAGGTCAGGGCTTTGTGATGGCCACTCCAATACCTTGACTTTGTTGTCCTTAAGCCATTTTGCCACAACTTTGGAAGTATGCTTGGGATCATTGTCCATTTGGAAGAACCATTTGCGACCAAGCTTTAACTTCCTGACTGATGTCTTGAGATGTTGCTTCAATTATATCCACATCATTTTCCTACCTCATGATGCCATCTATTTTGTGAAGTGCACCAATCCCTCCTGCAGCAAAGCACCCCCACAACATGATGCTGCCACCCCTGTGCTTCACGGTTATGATGGTGTTCTTTGGCTTGCAAGCTTCCTCCTTTTTCCTCCAAACATAACGATGGTCATTATGGCCAAACAGTTCTATTTTTGTTTCATCAGACTAGAGGACTTTCTCCATGTGCAGTTGCAAACCGTATTCTGGCTTTTTATGGCAGTTTTGGAGCAGTGGCTTCTTCCTTGCTGAGCAGCCTTTCAGGTTATGTCGATATAGGACTCGTTTTACTGTGGATATAGATACTTTTGTACCTGTTTCCTCCAGCATCCTCACAAGATCCTTTGCTCTTGTTCTGGGATTGATTTGCACTTTTCGCACCAAAGTACATTCATCTCTAGGAGACAGAACGTTTCTCCTTACTATTGTTTGTACAGATACAATTTATTTTCTGAGGTCTTGGCTGATTTCTTTTGATTTTCCCATGATGTCAAGCATAGAGGCACTGAGTTTGAAGGTAGGCCTTGAAATACATTGTTGGAAAAATTACTTGTGTCATGCACAAAGTAGATGTCCTAAACGACTTGCCAAAATTATAGTTTGTTAATAAGACATTTTTGGAGTGGTTGAAAAACGAGTTTTAATGATTCCAACCTAAGTGACTTCAACTGTATATGTACATACCTCAATTACGTCATACAGCCTGCATATAGAATTGGCACTAGTACCTAAGATCTTGATATTTATGTTTGTGTTGTTGTACTCAGTTGTTGTAGTACTCAGAATCTTCTCTCGAGACCACATATTGAGCGTCTCGGTCTTGTCTCATTGTTGGATACATTTGTATTTGGTCTTGACTCTGTCTCGGACAGTGAGGACTCATCATTTCTTCCTGAGACCAGCGGAGTAAAAAAAACTCATAATTATAAGCTTCCATTAAGTCAGCGCATAAAAGCGCTTCCCCAGGCCAAAAATATATACACTCCTTTCTTGAAACAAAATCTTCACAGCCTTTATCTATTATAGACATGTTTGCACAGTGGCAAACCTATTCACTTTCAGGTTGTGCCAGGTTTGTGATTCTGAAAGGACAGCAACCGTAATACCAGAGCTCTCATGTAGGAGAGTGCACTTTTTGTAAAACACAAAGGGACAGTGGTGTAGTGGAGGGTATACGCAGGTATAAACCGTATACCCATTTTGTTTTCAGTTGGCATTGCGTAGACTCACTCCTTAAGCCCTACTGATGCGTATCAAAGTAGTGTAGGAGGTATACGACTTGTAGTGCAATAGAGAAATCATGCACAAAGTTTCCAACATAAATCGCAAAGCACGTGAAGTATATTCTCATGTGCACCGCACACAAAGCCTAGTTTCAGCAAAATATAATCTGCAGGCAGCCAGAGTGTGCAGCTCTCAACTGGTTTTGACATGGATCAGCTCACAGATGAATGACTTCGGTAGCCGGTAGGGTAGGAAAGACGTTTCAACTTATATCTATCACTAAATGCTAACTAAGACAACAATGGTATGCAAACCAGGTATTGAAAAAGTTTAGACCGAAGTGTTGGTTAGTAGCCTATTTGTGATGTGCAATTGTCATCATGGGCTGTTTGTATCAGGGTGTAGATATGGATGGGCCTGGGTGGACCAAGGCTCATCGACTTGAAAGCCAGGCCCTGACCGGCACACCCAATCAGACTGATGTGGTTTAAGCATTGTTGTGGACTTAGCCCATCTAATTTTGTGATTTTGAGAGTGAAAATCAGAGAAATCTATAGAAAAACAAACAACGTGAGATCAAAAGACAGATACTGGTGGACAAGGAGGCATACAAGCAAAGGGTGGAGATATCATAACCGCCATCGAGAAAAGACAGTACTGTGCAGCCGTCTTCATCGAATTGGGCAAGGCTTTTGAATCTGTCAATCACTGCATTCATATCGGCAGACTCAACAGCCTTGGTCTCTCAAATGACTGCCTCGCCTAATTCACCAACTACTTCTCAGATAGAGTTCAGTGTGTCAAATCGGAGGGCCTGTTGTCCGGACCTCTGGCAGTCTCTATTGGGGTGCCACAGGGTTCAATTCTCGGGCCGACTGTTTTCTCTGTATATATCAATGTCGCTCTTGCTACTGGTGATTCTCGGACCCCACCTCTACGCAGACGACACCAATCTGTATACATTTGGCTATTCTTCGAACACTGTGTTAACAAACCTCCAAACGAGCTTCAATGCCATACAACACTCCTTCCGTGGCCTCCAACTGCTCTTAAATGCTAGTAAAACTAAATGCATGCTCTTCAACCGATTGCTGCCCGCACCCGCCCGCCTGACTAGCATCACTACTCTGGACGGTTCTGACTTACAAAATGTGGACAACTACAAATACCTAGATGTCTGGTTAAACTGTAAACTCTCCTTCCACACTAACATTAAGCATCTCCAATCCAAAATTAAATCTAGAATTGGCTTCCTATTTCGCAACAAAGCCTCCTTCACTCATGCTGAGTAGAGTGTTGGAGGCCAATTTGCTGAGTAGAGTGTTGGAGGCTATTTTGTAAATGCCCAAACATACCCTCGTAAAACTGACTATCCTACCGATCCTTGACTTCGGCGATGTCATTTACAAAATAGCCTCCAACACTCTACTCAGCAAATTGGATGTAGTATATCACAGTGCCATTTGTTTTGTCACCAAAGCCCCATATACTACCCACCACTGCGACCTGTATGCTCTCGTTGGCTGGCCCTTGCTACATATGCGTCGCCGAACCCACTGGCTCCAGGTCATCTATAAGTCTTTGCTAGGTAAAGCCCCGCTTTATCTCAGCTCACTGGTCACCATAACAACACCCAACCTTAGCATGGACTGCAGCAGGTATATTTCACTGGTCATCCCCAAAGCCAACATCTCCTTTGGCCGCCTTTCCTTCCAGTTCTCTGCTGCCAATGACTGGAACGAATTGCAATAATCACTGAAGCTGGAGACTTATATCCCCCTCACTAACTTTAAGCATCAGCTGTCAGAGCAGCTTACAGATCACTGCACCTGTACGCAGCCCATCTGTAAATAGCCCACCCAATTACCTCATCCCCATATTATATTTTTTGCTCTTTTGCACCCCAGTATCTCTACTTGCACATCATCATCTGCACATCTATCACTCGTGTTAATGCAAATTGTAATTATTTTGCCACTATGGCGTATTTATTGCCTTACCTCCCTATTCTTACTACATTTGCACACACTGTATATAGATTTTTCTATTGTGTTATTGACTGTACGTATGTTTATCCCATGTGTAACTGTGTTGTATTTGTCGCTTTATCTTTATTGCTTTATCTTGGCCAGGTCGCAGTTGTAAATGAGAACTTGTTCTCAACTGGCCTACCTGGTTAAATAATGGTGAAATAAAAAAATACAAATAAAAGGGTTGCCTGGCAAGGGATTAAATCCATGGCTAGTGCCTCCCACATAGGCAGGGGAAAACCAGTGCTGACCTTGGGAGAGATGAGAGCCAGAACATGGCTAAAGAACTTGTCAGACTGTGTGCGCAACTGGTCAACTGGAGTCAGGTGCAGGAGAGCAGAGATGAGTGAACAGGCACACTTTAATTGGCAGAAGCAAATCTGTCGGACGCAACAGCGTCCCAACACTCCAGCCAGAGGAAAAAGTGAATAGCGCACCTGTCACACAAAATAATGTACAACAATACAATACCACGGGTTCAAAACAATACCCGGAAAAAAACAGCCTAACGCGTCACACAATAAACGTAACGAACAATTACACACAGAGACATGGGGGGAACAGAGTAAAACATACACGTAGAGTGATGAGGGGATGTAAACCAGGTGTGTGGGAAAACAAGACAAAACAAATGGAAAATGAAAGGTGGAGCGGCATTGGCTAGAAAACCGGTGACGTTGACCAACGTCGTTGACGTTGACCAACGTCGTTGACGTTGAGTCGTGACAGTACCCCCTCCCTGACGCGCGGCTCCAGCAGAGCGCCAACACCGGCCTCGGGGACGACCTGGGGGGTGAGGCGCAGGGCGATCCGGCCGGAGACGGTGGAACTCTCGCAGCATTGAAGGGTCCAACACGTCCTCCACCGGAACCCAGAACCTCTCCTCCGGACCGGACCGTACCCCTCCCACTCCACGAGGTACTGAAGGCCCCTCGCTCGACGCCTCGAATCCAGTATGGAGAGAATAGAGTACGCCAGAGCCCCCTCGATGTCCAGAGGGGGCGGAGGAACCTCCCGCACCTCAGACTCCTGGATTGGGCCAGCCACCACCGGCCTGAGGAGAGACACATGGAACGAGGGGTTAATACGGTAATCGGGGGAAGCTGTAACCTGTAACTAACCTCGTTCACTCTCCTCAGTACTTTAAATGGCCCCACAAACCGTGGGCCCAGCTTCCGGCAGGGCAGGCGGAGGGGCAGGTTTTGGATCGAGAGCCAGACCCAGTCGCACCGGGCCCTCACTAAGGTGACGGTCTGCGCTGGTTTTCTGGCGCAGCACGGCCCGCTGGAGGTGAACATGGGCGGCGACCCATGTCTCCTCCACGCGCCTGAACCAGTCGTACACCGGTGGAGCCGCGGTCTGACTCTGATGCCAAGGCGCCAGAACCGGCTGGTACCCCAGTACGCACTGGAAGGGGGAGAGGTTAGTGAAGGAGTGGCGGAGCGAGTTCTGAGCCATCTCGGCCCAGGGTAAGAAAGCTGCCCACTCCCCCGGCCGGTCCTGGCAATAAGACCGCAGAAACCTGCCCACATCCTGGTTCACTCTCTCCACCTGCCCATTACTCTCGGGATGAAACACAGAGATAAGGCTGATCGAGACCCCCAGACCCTCGAAGTGAAGTGGGGACCTCGATCAGACACTATATCCTCAGGTACCCCGTAGTGCCGGAAGACGTGCGTAAACAAGGCCTCCGCAGTCTGTTGGGCCGTAGGGAGACCGGGCAGAGGGAGGAGATGGCAGGACTTGAGATGACCAGGATCGTGGTGTTACCCTGTGAGGGGGGAAGATCGGTAAGAAAATCCACCGACAGGTTCAACCAAGGCCGTTGTGGAACAGGTAAGGGGTGGAGCTTACCTCTGGGCAGGTGCCTAGGAGCCTTACACTGGGCGCACACCGAGCAGGAGGAAACATAAACCCTCACGTCCTTGGCGAAGGTAGGCCACCAGTACTTCCCACTCAAACAGAGCACCGTCTGACCGATCCCAGGATGAACAGAGGAGGATGACGTGTGGGCCCAATAGATCAACTGGTCACGGACAGCAGACGGAACGTACAGACGCCCAGCGGGACACTGGAGGGGAGCGGGCTCTGCACGTAACACCTGCTCAATGTCCGCGTCCAGCTCCCACACTACCTGCGCTACCAGGCAGGAGGCTGGGAGTATGGGAGTGGGATCCATGGGCCACTCCTCTGTGTCATACAGCCGGGACAGTGCGTCTGCTTTCACATTTTGGGAACCTGGTCTGTAGGAAAGGGTGAACACAAAACGGGTAAAAAACATGGCCCACCTTGCCTGACGAGGATTCAGTCTCCTCGCAGCCCGGAGGTACTCCAGGTTGCGGTGGTCAGTCCAGATGTGAAAAGGGTGTTTAGCCCCCTCAAGCCAATGTCTCCACGCCTTCAAAGCCTTAACCACAGCCAACAGCTCCCGGTCCCCCACATCATAGTTTCACTCCGCCGGGCTGAGCTTCCTCGAGAAGAAGGCACAGGGGCGGAGCTTCGGTGGCATACCAGAGCGCTGAGAGAGCACGGCTCCTATCCCAGCCTCGGACGCAGCCACCTCCACTATGAATGCCAAAGAAGGATCCGGATGGGCCAGCACGGGAGTCGAGGTAAACAGAGCCCTTAGGTGACCAAAAGCCCTGTCCGCCTCAGCCGACCACCGCAGACGTATCGGACCCCCCTTCAGCAGTGAGGTAATGGGAGCCGCTAGCTGGCCAAAACCCCGGATAAACCTCCGGTAGTAATTGGCAAACCCTAAAAACCACTGCACCTCCTTTACCGTGATGGGAGTCGGTCAATTACGCACGGCTGCAATGCGGTCACTCTCCATCTCCACCCCTGATGTGGAAATGCGGTACCCTAGGAAGGAGACGGACTGCTGGAAGAATAGGCATTTCTCAGCCTTGGCGTACAGGTCATGCTCCAACAGTCACCCAAGCACCCTGCGCATCAGGGACACATGCTCGGCGCGTGCAGCGGAGTATTTCAGAATGTCATTAATATACACCATTACACCCAGCCCACGCAGGTCCCTGAAAATCTCGTCTACAAAGGCTTGGAAGACTGATGGAGCATTCATCAAACCGTACGGCATGACGAGGTACTCATAGTGCCCTGAGGTAGTACTGTGTGCCGTCTTCCACTCGTCTCCCTCCCGGATACGCACCAGGTTGTACGCGCTCCTGAGATCTAGTTCGGTGAAGAAGCGCGCCCCGTGCATTGACTCAATCACTGTGGCTATGAGAGGCAGCGGGTAACAGTACCTCACAGTGATCCAGTTTAGGGCGCGATAGTCAATACACGGGCTCAGACCTCCCTCCTTCTTCACAAAAAATACACTCGAGGAGGCGGGTGAAGTGGAGGACCGAATGTACCCCTGACGCAGGGATTCGGAGACATACGTTTCCATAGCCGCCGTCTCCGCTTGTGACAGGGGATACACGTGACTCCTGGGAAGTGCGGTGTCTACCTGGAGGTTAATCACACAATCCCCCCGACGATGGGGTAGTAATTGAGTTGCTCTCTTTTTAGAGAAGGCAAGAGCCAAATCGGAATATCCGGGGGCAATGCCCTTGGTGGAGACCTGGTCTGGACTTTCCACCGTAGTAGCATCAGCGGAAACCCCTAAATACCTCCCCGAGCACTCTCGTGAACACCCCGTGAGAGCCCTCTGTTGCCATGAAATGGTGGGGTCATGACGAGCTAACCAGGGAAGGCCTAGTACCACGGGAAACGCAGGAGAGTCAATGAGGAAGAGACTGATTCTCTCCTCGTGACCCCCTGCGTCACCATGCCCAGGGGAGTGATGGCCTCCCTAATCAACCCGGACCCTAATGGTCGACTGTCCAGAGCGTGAACTGGGAAAGGCCTAACCACTGGAACAATAGGGATCCCTAGCCTATGGGCGAATGCTCTGTTGATAAAATTCCCAGCCGCGCCTGAATCGTCGAGCGCCTTATGCTGGGAATGCGGGGAAAACTCAGGAAAGTAAACATGCACAAACAGGTGTACAACAGAGGGCTCTGGATGAGAGTGGTGCAGGCTTACCTGAGGTGACGCCAGAGTGCCCTACCTGCTGCCTCGACCCCCAGAGGAACCAACCCGGCACCGACCGGCAGTGTGACCTCTGCGGCCACAGATGGTGCACGTGAAAGCCCCTCCTCCGGCCTCCCTGAGCGCAGTACCTCCCAGCTCCATAGGCACCGGCGCGGTGGTGCTGGGAGAGGGAACCGACAGAGCCCTCTCTGGATGTCCGCGAGTGACCAGCAGGTTATCCAACCAAATGGACAGGTCCACCAGCTGGTCGAAGGTGAGGGTGGTATCCCTGCAGGCCAACTCCCGACGGACATCCTCGCACAGGCTGCAGCGGTAGTGGTCGATAAAGACCCTGTCGTTCCATCCCGCTACTGCGGCCAGGGTCCGAAATTTCAGGGCGAACTCCTGGGCGCTCCTCGTCCCCTTCCTCAGGTGGAAGAGACGTTCACCCGCCGCTCTACCCTCGGGCGGGTGGTCGAAGACTGCCCGGAAGCGGCGGGTGAACTCCTCAAAGTCGTCCAACGCCGCATCTCCTTCTCCCCACACGGCGTTAGCTCACTCCAGAGCTCTCCCCGAGAGGCACGAGACAAGGGCGGACACCCTCTTCCTCCCGAGGGAGCCGGGTAAACGGTGGCCAGGTATAGGTCCAGCTGTAGCAGGAAATCGTGGCACTGTGCCGTCGTCCCATCATACTCCCTGGGAAGGGCGAGACGCATCTCACTGGGACCGGGTACAGGAGGGACGAGTAGTGGTAACCCCTGTTGTGCTGGTGGAGGCGCTGGAGGGACTCTCTGTCTCTCCCAGCGGTCCATGGTCTGGACGACGCAGTCTATCGCGATGCCGAGATGTTGCAGCATCGCCGCGTGTTCTCTGATGCGCTCCTCGACCCCTATAACCGGGGTACCTGCTCCTGCTGACTCCATGGTGGTGTGTAATTCTGTCAGACTGTGTGCGCAACTGGTTAACTGGAGTCAGGTGCAGGAGAGCAGAGATGAGTGAACAGGCACACTTTAATTGGAAGAAGCAAATCAGTCGGACGCAACAGCGTCACAACACTCCAGCCAAAGGCAAAAGCGAATAGCGCACTGGTCAAAATAATAATATACAACAATACAATACCACGGGTTCAAAACAATACCCGGAAGATCCAGCCTGACGCGTGTGGTGGTTAATTTCTGTATTACCAAATGAGGAGAGACAAACTTCACACACCAGTCAGAGTTATACTTAAACTACATCTTTAATAATAAGAATTTTGCATCAGCACTGACTTTCAACGATTCACCATTTCTAATGAACCGTTGAGAGTGTCAACACAATGGCTACTGAGATCTTTTATAGCAAAGATCCACCCCCGTTTGACATGACAAACCACAGATATTTAGGAACAGTTCACAAAGAAAGACTTTTACTTGAGAGGGGAGTATCCCATAGCCAGATAGCATTCACTATAAATGATCGTTCAGTTTGGTCCCTAAGACGAGGTTCTGTTCCCGTTCCTGGTGCTTCATAGCACAAAAACACCAACTCATCTAATGGCATAAATCAATTGTCAACTCTAGATACTCCCATCTCAAGTAAACCCCCTCTTGACCCCACTCCTGGACAAGCTCACTGAGGGGAGTGAGCTTCTAGGTCATACACTATCCCAGGATAAGTGCAACATCAGAGAGGACATACAATGGTTCCAGACACTGCCATACACCTCCCCCCAATGCCAAAGGAAGGAGTGACTTGCGCACAGACATTGTGGAGACAAGTAATTGGTTCCCCATTAATCACGCCATCCCTTCACATGGTTTAAGAATAGGAAAAGACACATTCACATATGAAGACAATGTTCCATTCTGTCCTCTTCCCTTTCTGATATTCTGCATAGCACCAGGGACATGTGAAAGACAAGCCTGACCTCTCCCCTCTCTGGGCCCCAAGTGACTGAGCCCTAGCTGAGGGAAAAGTGCAACTGCCAACACTAGAGTCCAAAGGGATACATTCTAATAACAAGTATATCACATAAGCATATTATGCAAATAAATCTTAATTATCTATGTTACCCATCTTCATCCGCCACACGCGTCATACAATAAACGTAACGAACAATTACACACACAGACATGGGGGAAACAGAGGATAATATACACGTAGAGTGATGAGGGGATGTAAACCAAGTGTGCGGGAAAACAAGACAAAACAAATGGAAGGTGGAGCGGCGATGGCTAGAAGACCGGTGACGTCGACCGCCAAGCGCCGCCCGAACAAGGAGAGGAGCCGACATCGGCGGGAGTCGTGACAGAACTGAATGTTTTCTTCTCAACATTAAATCAGACAACTTTGTGTCAGAGGTAAAACAAATGGAAGCATCATTACAAATGTATGAAAGGTTTGTTGTTCAACAGGCTGATGTTTTGACATTTTTCAGGTGATGTAATGCACACAGGCCCAGGCCCAGACAATATACGTGTTAAAGCACTGTGCTGAACAATTGTCTGGTGTTTTTACACACATTTTCCAATCCTCGCTCGACAAGCAACACATTTTATTTGTCACATACACATGGTTAGCAGATGTTAATGCGAGTGTAGCGAAATGCTTGTGCTTCCAGTTCTGACAAAATCTAACAAGTAATCGAATAAATTCACAACAACTACCTTATAAACACAAATGTAAGGGATGAATAAGAATATGTACATATAAATATATGGATGAGCGATGGCTGTGCGGCATAGGCAAGACGCAGTAGATGGTATAGAACAGTATAGACATATGAAATAAGTAATGTAGGATATGTAAACATTATTAAAGTGGTGATATTTAAGGTGACTAGTGATACCTTTATTAAGTCCATTTGTTAAAGTGGCCAGAGATTTGAGTCTGTATGTTGACAGCATCCTCTCTATGTTAATGATGGCTGTTTAACAGTCTGAAGGCCTTGAGATAGAAGCTGTTTTTCAGTCTCTCGGTCCCAGCTTTGATGCACCTGTACTGACCTCGCCTTCTGGATGATAGCGGGGTGAACAGGCCGTGTCTCGGGTGGTTGTTGTCCTTGATGATCTTTTTGGCCTTCCTGTGACATCGGGTGCTGTAGGTGTCCTGGAGGGCAGGTAGTTTACACCCGGTGATATGTTGTGCAGACTGCACCACCCTCTGGAGAGCCTTGCGGTTGAGGGCGGTGCAGTTGCCATACCAGGTGGTGATACAGCCCGACAGGATGCTCTTGATTGTGCATCTGTAAAAGTTTGATTAATGAATGATTAATATAATTCACAGAAGGCGAATGGGAAAGCTGCCGTTACCGTCAATATTACACACCAACGTGCAATCATTGGACAATAAATTAGACGAGGTACGATCACGAATATCCTACCAACGGGACATCAAAAATTAATATCTTATGTTTCACGGAATCGTGGCTGAATGATGACATTGATATTCGGCTAACGGGATATACGCTGCACTGGCCAGATAGAACAGCACACTCCGGTAAAACGAGGGACGGCGGTCTGTGCATATTTTTTAAACAACAGCTGGTGCATGAAATCTAAGGAAGTCTCTAGATTGCCTGAAGTACAGAACCTTATGATAAACTGCAGACCACACTATTTGCCAAGATAGTTTTCATCTATACTTTTCTTGGCTGTTTATTTACCACCACAGACGGATGCTGGCACTAAGACCGCACTCAGTCAGCTGTATAAGGAAATAAGCAAACAGGAAACCGCTCACCCAGAGGCGGCGCTCCTAGTGGCCGGAGACTTTAATGCAGGGAAACTTAAATCAGTTCTACCTCATTTCTATCAACATGTTAAATGTGCAACCAGAGGGAAAAAAATTCTAGATCACCTGTACTCCACACACAGAGACGCGTACAAAGCTCTCCCTCGCCCTCCATTTGGTAAATATGACCACAATGATATCCTCCTGATTCCTGCTTGCAAGCAAACATTAAAGCAGGAAGCACCAGTGACTCGGTCTATAAAGAAATTGATCAGATGAAGCAGATGCTAAACTACAGGACTGTTTTGCTATCACAGACTGGAACATGTTCTGGGATTCTTCCGATGGCATTGAGGAGTACACCACATCAGTCACTGGCTTTATCAATAAGTACATTGAGGACGTTGTCCCCACAGTGACTCTATGTACATACCCCAACCCGAAGCCATGGATTACAGGCAACATTCGCACTGAGCTAAAGGCTAGAGCTGCCGCTTTCAAGGTGCGGGACTCTAACCTGGAAGCTTATAAGAAATCCTGCTATGCCCACCAACGAACCATCAAACAGGCAAAGCATCAATACAGGGCTAAGATTGAATTGTATTACACCGGCTCCGACACTCGTCTTATGTGGCAGGGCTTGCAAACTATTACAGACTACAAAGGGAAGCACAGCCACAAGCTGCCCAGTGACATGAGCCTACCAGATGAGCTAAATCAATTCTATGCTCGCTTCGAGGCAAGCAACACTGAGGCATGCATGAGAGCATCAGCTGTTCCGGACGACTGTGTGATCACGCTCTCCATGGCCGACGTGAGTAAGACCTTTGAACAGGTCAACATTCACAAGGCTGCTGGGCCAGACGGATTACCAGGACATGTGCTACGGGCATGTGCTGACCAACTGGCAGTTGTCTTCACTGACATTTTCAACATGTCCCTGATTGAGTCTGTAATACCAACATGTTTCAAGCAGACCACCATAGCCCCATTGCCCAAGAACACTAAGGCAACTTGCTCTAATGACTACAGACTCATAGCACTCATGTTCGTAGCCATGAAGTGCTTTGAAAGGCTGGTAATGGCTCACATAAACACCATTATCCATGAAACCCTAGACCCACTCCAATTTGCATACCGCCCAAACAGATCCACAGATGATGCGATCTCTATTGCACTCCACACTGCCTTTTCCCACCTGGACAAAAGGAACACCTATGTGAGAATGCTATTCATTGACTACTGCTCAGCGTTCAACACCAGAGTACCCTCAATGCTCATCACTAAACTAAGGATCCTGGGACTAAACACCTCCCTCTGCAACTGGATCCTGGACTTCCTGACGGGCCGCTCCCAGGTGGTGAGAGTAGGTAGCAACACATCTGCCACACTGATCCTCAACACTGGAGCCCCTCAGGGGTGCATGCACAGTCCCCTCCTGTACTCCCTGTTCACCCAGGACTGCGTGGCCAGGCACGACTCCAACACCATCATTACGTTTGCAGACGACACAACAGTGATAGGCCTGATCACCGACAACGACGAAACAGCCCATAGGGAGGAGGTCAGAGACCTGGCCGGGTGGTGCCAGAACAACAACCTATCCCTCAACGTGATCAAGACTAAGGAGATGATTGTGGACTACAGGAAAAGGAGGACCGAGCAAGCCCTCATTCACATCGACGGGGCTGTGGTGGAGCAGGTTGAGAGCTTCAAGTTCCTTGGTGTCCACATCACCAACAAACTAGAATGGTTCAAACAGACCAAGACAGTCGTGAAGAGGGCACGACAAAGCCTATTCCCCCTGAGGAAACTAAAAAGAGTTGTCATGGGCCCTCAGAACCTCAAAAGGTTCTACAGCTGCAACATCGAGAGCATCCTGACTGGTTGCATCACTGCCTGGTACGGCAACTGCTCGGCCTCTGACCGCAAGGCACCACAGAGGGTAGTGCGTACGGCCCAGTACATCACTGGGGCTAAGCTGACATCCATCCAGGACCTCTACACCAGGCGGTGTCAGAGGAAGGACCTAAAAATTGTCAAAGACCCCAGCCACAGGTTTTTCTCTCTACTACCGCATGGCAAGCGGTATCGGAGCACCAAGTCTAGGACCAAAAGGCTTCTCAACAGTTTTTACCCCCAAGCCATAAGACTCCTGAACCGGTATTCAAATGGCTACCCGGACTATTTGCATTGTGTGCCCCCCCAACCCCTCTTTTATGCTGCTGCTACTCTCTGTTTATTATATATGCATAGTCACTTTAACTATACATTCATGTACATACTACCTCAATTAGCCCGACTAACCGGTGCCCTCACACATTGGCAACCCGGACTATCTGCATTGTGTCCCGCCACCCACCACCCACCACCCGCCAACCCCTCTTTTTATCATATATACATAGTCACTTTATCCATACCTACATGTACATACTACCTCAATCAGCCTGACTAACCAGTGCCTGTATATAGCCTCGCTACTGTATATAGCCTATAGCCTCGCAACTGTTATTTTTCACTGCCTTTTTTTACTGCTGTTTTTATTTCTTTACTTATCTATTGTTCACCTAATACCTTTTTTTAATTTAAAAATGTCACTGTTGGTTAGAGCCTGTAAGTAAGCATTTCACTGTAAGGTCTACCTACACCTGTTGTTTTTGGGGCACGTGACAAATAAACTTTGATTTGATTTGAGTGACTGACTTTTTCCCCTTATATCGTTTTTCGGTGGCTATACACCGCTAGAGATGCATTCTATAGGAAGTGCTTGTTGCCTTTTTATGTCAAAGCAAATTCACTGGGTCATGATTTTTTACTATATGAGCAATAATCAAAGGTCAATATGGTTGTTTGCTCCCTGATGCTATCAGTTGACCTTTCAGAATGGCCTCCCTCCTCAACATGCCACCAAAGGCAAATCTGGTTTACAATGGTTCTAATGCTCCCTCTCAACCTTTGAAATAAGTAAAAGTTATCAGGAGTTCAGTTCAACCATCCTTGGTGCTTGTTTTCACAGCACAGCGTGGTAAAGAAGTGTTCCACCACTGGGGCATATGGAAAGCCACAGATGTCCTGTTTTTTTACTTCTTCCATTCCAAGTGAGTGTTACTGGTCAGTGACGTGCATGGTAAGGTTCTGTTGTGACTGAGGTAATGATATTCAAAGGCAGAAAAATAATCACTAAACCTTAGAGTTTCCTTGGGTCATTGCGGATTCCACCAAGTTACATTTTGAACACTCAATAACTTAGAACCTTTAAAGAACATATCACCTGCCAGTTCATCATCTAGTCCCAGTGTTTCCTAGCCTCGTAAACCAGCCCGACCGCTGTGCTCAGTTGTTTCACTTCCAGCTTAGGTTTGCATCAAAATGATATTAAAATGCACACACCATAACTATCATGTACAACAAGCAGATATGAGCTTTCATGCTGTTCCTTTAGATGTGTTATGATAAACAGCCTACTTTACCTCAAAGGTGGTGAAGTAGGAAACACCATGCAGGGAGGAGATGGATGCAAAAGAGAGGGATTCAAATTAAAACAAATGGATGTAAAATCAATGCAAACTCCTTCCACTTGAGCCCCAAGGATATACATATGTAGAAATGTCAGAGGGACTTGTTTCATCTTGATGTGATCTGTTATGTTTCTTGAACAACACTTCTGCACATCTATGGCAAAGTTCTGATTCCAATTGAAGGTGTAAATGAACTGGTGCAAACCATCAGGCACCTGTATCTTGCTGCCAACCAATACACCTTGACGGAGCGTCGCTCATCAAAAGCAGGAAAACAAGGATTTAAGGAGATGAACCCATGTACACCAAGTCAGAACCATTGGATAAATAAAGAGGGGTAAATAGACCAAATGATTAGGGTGAGGCACATGGGCTACTAACATCTTACTACACAACATACACTTAGTATTACTTTCTTAGCTACAGTACACATATCTCCCTGGCATATTACATCATTTATGCAGTGGCATACACAACATTTTTGGACTCACCTTGTTGTGCTGTCCTCACTTGAACAGGAAGGTGGCACGGCGGTCCTTCGTGGGCAAATTTTGTCATCAAAGTCCGGCATTCTCTGGATGTATGGTGCCTTCGAGACAACTAGGAACTCGGGGGAAAAAAACAGGTAAAATCATGACGTCATTGATCTTCAGGTTGTAGCTCTAGAAAGAGGCCCGAGTTCCCAATTTACAATTACGAGTTGGATGACCGTTCAAAACATATTTCCCAGGCGGAGCTCGTTTTTTACAGAATTCCCAGTTAACTTGACGTCAGTGAGTTCAAGACTTCGCAGATCCGAGTCAGTTGTTTTGAGCATGGCACAAATCATGCTTCATTGACAGCATGGCCAATGTTGAATGTTTATCCATTTAAAACTTGGAAAACACTTAATCCCAGATTTGAGACCACACAGCCACTCCACTGAATAGCAGGCTAGTGAACGCTTTGCCATGCTTGCAGTTCCCCACTTTCACTGATTCCTTCCAAACCACTATGTTGAATTTGCGATTTCCAACTTGTGTAATATTTATGTCCAATGAGCACCGATGCACTATAATTTCTCTTAATATGACAAGGATTTAAAATGATTTGCCAGTAGATTGTCGACTTGATTCATGACTGGTAGCTCAGATTTTGAAAGTATGTTGACAGTCCAATCAAAGCTACTGTAGATATAACGTGATTTTAACTGTGGCCAATGACCTTGAGCCTTCTCGGATGGACACTAATGGTAACTATGGTTTTCAAGGTCTACCCTCCCCACGAGTGACAGTACAGAGATAATCATGGTGCAACTAGAGAACATTACCGACACGTACTACATATTTTCCGCTGGCTACCCCACCACAGAAAGCACTGAGCAAGATTGAAACACCTGGATTTTGGAGCTGCCTTAAGCAAAAAGAGACCGTGTTTGTATACGGCTTTATTAATACTTTTTACAAACTGATGTGACACATTAATGCCTAACATGCAAAACAGGTAAGCCCCAAAAACAAATAGAAAATGACCAATCTACAGCATCGTTTCAAACCCCTTAGTTGAATAGCATTAAATCCCCACAAATCAGTTTAAGATAGGTATTTTTTTTGCATTGGATGCATCTCAATCCACCGCATCTGCCTGTGTGTAAGGTGTGTTAGTAAGACCATGAGACATCCTGAAAACCAGTCTACTCACGTCACTAGCGAACACATTCAGTTTCTCTACAACCATCTTGGGACTGGTCTGAACAGCCTTTTACTTGTCTGTAGCATATGAACAGTCTACACACTACGACCCCGCTGGAAAGGTGAGACTCAAACGTTGCTTTAAGGTCCCACCGTATCATTTGAAAAAGAGATGGTGCCAAAGTAGTAAATACATTTTACAAAAGTGTCCTGATCTCAGATCTAGGACAGAATTTAGAACTGTAAGGGCTAATGGCAGTAATGTCAAATTACATTGTTTGATTCAAGGGAGGTAAAACTATAAATATCACAATCATCCTTGGTATGACCTTACCCCAGTCAGCTTAGAACGCCCGGTTGAGACTTATGGGATCAACGTCACCATTCTAAAAAGTTATCCATCCCTTTGGCTGAGAGCCAACCAGCAAGACCAAGTGTCAACTAGTTAGTTCAAACATACTTTACAGCCAGCCTTCCCCTGAACATCTTTGTAGGCTAGTTTGTAAATGACTGGTCACAAGTCAATGTAGCTAGGGTAAAGTACAATCTAATTAAAGCAGCCTACAAGTGAGTCTACTGTCAGGAAGCCTAACTGTTTAGGCCAAGACATGTCCTAGTTGACATGGCATAAATGTCACAACTGGCCAAAGGCGAACATTCCTATACCCCATTCTAAAATAAGGATTTAAATTATGGCACGTCAAACCTTGTCTACCTTAAAAAGCCCTGATCACAAAGCTTAGCTATGTGATCAATAAAGGGGCTGGAGACAAGTGGAACTGAGCAAATTACTTGGCAGGTCAAGCTTTAGAATTTAGAGACGAGAAGGCAACATTATGTTAAAGTATTTTTATTATACAAGAAAATTGTCACAAGTAGCCTACATTTCAACGGTTTATTGAACCTGGCCTTAAAAACAAATCTAAGCATATCACATCATGATTTACATAATTCAATCTCACATATGCTAACTCATACAACTCCATATTCTAGAAATAAATCACAAGTGTACATCAAGCCTCTGACAACGTACTCACTGCAGTTGCAGAAATACCACTGTTAGTGCATTTATACCTTATTTTCAAAGTGCCTCAACCAACATTTCTTGAGATATGTTAACTTCTTAAGAAATTACTAAACTACCCCCTGGTGTCTACACAGGAACAGCGGGACCAAACGGTTCAAAGAGCAGAGTTCCGTACAGTACATCCTCATCATGGACTGCCTCCATGGAGAGGACCGTACCATTCAGCCTATGGGCATGGGGCCAGTGTGTGAGGTGTGAAGGCCTAATGGTTTGAAGCAGCCGGAAGTTGTGAGGGCAAATAACAATTCCCATCAGTGAAGTAGAAGTGGGTTATCCTCCAGCATACACTCCACCGAAACGCGTCGGTTAGGAACGCACATGACTGCCTTTCTGAAATGCATTTAAAAAAGTGTTCCCCATCTGTTAAAGTCTTGCCGGTGTCTGTTCACTGCTCAACAGCCCTCTAGAAGCGCCCCTGTAGTGAGCCCCCCACCATGATGGGTATGATGAGCGCGACCGAGCTGGACTTCAAGGATGCACTGGCTCCTTTGGGAATGTTGTTGTTCTTGGTGACGTCGGGCATCTTGGTCATGTTGGAACTCGCGCCGCCAGCTTTGGTCGTAGCATTCATGGCAGGGGACTGTGTGGTAGCGTTTTGCGCGTGGACCTAAAACAGAAGAGCAGAGGGGCTTGTCACATGTGAAAAACACGTAAACCTGAAACATTTGACGAATCGGGACAATCATCAATAGGACTTACTTCCGTCCGACTAATTTTAAAAGAAGCAAACGTTCAGCTAGGCACACGGAGTAGCCTAGGCAGTAAAAACACAATAGCCCTATGGCAATATGTTCCAACAAAATGCACCTTAGAAAACTTAGACATGTCGTAAGTGCCATCACCTTGTGGACAATGCTTTCCATAGCCTATAGGGTAACGGGCAACGTCCTGCATTTGAATTGCGCAGTGGAGGATAAAAATACACCGTCGCGCTCAAATTACATTAGTCAGCCTATGCATGTCGTAGTAACCTTAGGCTACTGAATCCTTGACCTAACTGAAGAGAGGCGTCACCGTTCCACATTGCCCTGGCACGCTAGATCTTGCTAACATGTCGTCAATCATACTGACTGAAAACATCTGAGGCCATCATTCGCTTGTCAATGTCAAAAATCATACATTTATGGTAACACATGTCTGATTAATAAGCAATGAAAGTTGCACCGGTCCTGTTGAAATACATTTGCTCTCCAGAATAATGGGTAGCCTAATTCAAATCTGGGTTAATCTGAAACAAACATGGTAAAAAGTACATCATTTTAGAAGAAAACTTCTTACCTGTGATGAAATATGCATGGCAAGGAGAAGAAATCCAATGCAAGCCATCACAATTTTAGTCATCTTGTTATCGGTTTCTTCCCAGCCACAATTACGCGTAATGTAGCTTTCCTGCCTCCGCCTTTTCTCAAGATGAATGACTAGAGGACAAACCCAGGGGCTTTTATACCACCACCGAGTGTGACGTTAGGCAACACTGCGCATCCCCCAAACCACCTGTACAGCCTTCCAATCAAATGGAAACCTACAGTTTATCAGAAACTTCCCATAAACTACACCTCTGAGACCTCTTCTTCTACATGTTAGGGTGTGACTGTCAGCAATACAAATAGCCTTTGGGTTTATAATCATTGTCTTTTGATATGAATTCACAAGTAGCCTTTGTGTCTATAATCATTGTCTTTAATATGAATTCACTGGTTTACAATTTGAAGAGTTTAAGACAATTATTCTCTCTACCTTCCTCCTCAGAGAAGGTTGATTCCATGAGCATGATGGGGACATTTTTCAAACAATAATAATTATACAGGTAGTCTAGTTTATGTTGTTCAAAATATATTTATGGGGATATTTTGCCTGGTAAATGGCAAAGAAAAGTTTTACACATAAGCAGCTCATATAGCGACCTCTTGCGGTAAATATAAGCTTTTTGCCACAACGCAATTCGCAATATTGGTCTCACATGGAAGCTATAATTCACCGGCGGTGACTAAAGTTAAGTGAATACTCGAAAAGTACATTTCCTAAAGAAAATGTGTGTGCTTGCTAGGTTGTCTTGAAGTAATATGGTTGATAGAATAGGATAGCTGGAACAGGTGAAAGTTGGTTGGGTGTCTAGCTTGAAAGGTTCTAGAGTTAGACCTATAATATTACTGTTGGTGGGTTATTTATGCTAATTAATGAACATGTAAATAGTTATAATTTATAACGTTTTGAAAATGTTGAAGTTGTTTTAATGTTTGTAGCTGAAATAGTGAAAGAGCAGTAGCATTTAAAATGTCTATCACTGTGTCATTATGGTTGGCATTGGGAGATTCTCAATTGGTCTAAAGCCCATCCTCCATAGCTGCAGGAAGTAGGGGGGCTGGGGCTGCGGTGGAGATGGAGTTCTTTGAAATCAAATCAAATTTTATTCATCACATGCTTCGTAAACAACAGGTGTAAACTAACAGTGAAATGCTTACTTACGGGCCATTCCAAACAATGCGGAGAGAAAGAAAATAGAGAAATATTGGAAAAGTAGTAACTTTATAATAAAGGTGATTTTTTTTCAGTCAGCACCCCCTACCTAAAACATCTTCCCGTGGCTATGCCATCCTCTCCTTGTCTCCTCCGTCCTCCTCTCCTCCGTGACCCGTAAACCACTAAGTAGTTGAGGGGTTGAGGATAGTGTAAATGATAGTAGGTGAACAAAGGAGTGTCCTCCTCTCCTTAATTACCTACTAAAGCAGAGGATGCACAAGAGCATCCTCCCAGTGGCTAGCGTGGACAGTGGCATCATGCCCATATGGGGCACAAGGGTATGTGCCCCCTCAGATTTGTCCAGTTTTTTAATTTTTCAGATGTTAAATGAATTACTCAACTTCATTTTTAGCCCACGTTCTATCATAATTATTCATAGAAAATATCTGCTAGCGGTATTTTGCGGAGAGGGCACACTGACTGGACCAGGCAAGGATTATCAGGCAAGGACTCGCAGGAGGTATGTTTGTAAATTCATTTGATTAAGCTATGTAGCCTATTGATTCCTTCTTAATCAAAATATAAAACAAGTGTTTTGTTGTTTCTCTGTAATACTATCCACCTAGCATTTTCATGAATTTGGCTTTATCTAGCCAGCTAGATAGGTTCTCAATCTCCCAACCTCATAACTAGATACAGTTGAAGTCAGAAGTTTACATACACCTTAGCCAAATAAATTTAAACTCAGTTTTTCACAATTCCTGACATTTAGTCCTTGTAACAATTCCCTGTCTTAGGTCAGTTAGGATCACCACTTTATTTTAAGAATGTGAAATGTCAGAATAATAGTAGAGAGAATTATTTCTTTCAGCTTTTATTTCTTTCATCACATTCCCAGTGGTTCAGACGTTTACATACACAATTAGTATTCGGTAGCATTGCCTTTAAATTGTTTAACTTGGGTCAAACGTTTCGGGTAGCCTTCCACAAGTTTCCCACAATAAGATGGGTGAATTTTGAACCCTTCCTCCTGACAGAGCTGGTGTAACTGAGTCAGGTTTGTAGGCCTCCTTGCTCACACACGCTTTTTCAGTTCTGCTCACAAATTTTCTATAGGATTGAGGTCAGGGCTTTGTGACGGCCACTCCAATACCTTGACTTTGTTGTCCTTTTAAGCCATTTTGCCACAACTTTGGAAGTATGCTTGGGATCATTGTCCATTTGGAAGAACCATTTGCGACCAAGCTTTAACTTCCTGACTGATGTCTTGAGATGTTGCTTCAATTATATCCACATCATTTTCCTACCTCATGATGCCATCTATTTTGTGAAGTGCACCTATCCCTCCTGCAGCAAAGCACCCCCACAACATGATGCTGCCACCCCTGTGCTTCACGGTTATGATGGTGTTCTTTGGCTTGCAAGCTTCCTCCTTTTTCCTCCAAACATAACGATGGTCATTATGGCCAAACAGTTCTATTTTTTGTTTCATCAGACTAGAGGACTTTCTCCATGTGCAGTTGCAAACTGTAGTCTGGCTTTTTATGGCAGTTTTGGAGCAGTGGCTTCTTCCTTGCTGAGCAGCCTTTCAGGTTATGTCGATATAGGACTCGTTTTACTGTGGATATAGATACTTTTGTACCTGTTTCCTCCAGCATCCTCACAAGATCCTTTGCACTTGTTCTGGGATTGATTTGCACTTTTCGCACCAAAGTACATTCATCTCTAGGAGACAGAACGTTTCTCCTTACTATTGTTTGTACAGATACAATTTATTTTCTGAGGTCTTGGCTGATTTCTTTTGATTTTCCCATGATGTCAAGCATAGAGGCACTGAGTTTGAAGGTAGGCCTTGAAATACATTGTTGGAAAAATTACTTGTGTCATGCACAAAGTAGATGTCCTAAACGACTTGCCAAAATTATAGTTTGTTAATAAGACATTTTTGGAGTGGTTGAAAAATGAGTTTTAATGATTCCAACCTAAGTGACTTCAACTGTATATGTACATACCTCAATTACGTCGTACAGCCTGCATATAGAATTGGCACTAGTACCTAAGATCTTGATATTTATGTTTGTGTTGTTGTACTCAGTTGTTGTAGTACTCAGAATCTTCTCTCGAGACCACATATTGAGCGTCTCGGTCTTGTCTCATTGTTGGATACATTTGTATTTGGTCTTGACTCTGTCTCGGACAGTGAGGACTCATCATTTCTTCCTGAGACCAGCGGAGTAAAAAAAACTCATAATTATAAGCTTCCATTAAGTCAGCGCATAAAAGCGCTTCCCCAGGCCAAAAATATATACACTCCTTTCTTGAAACAAAATCTTCACAGCCTTTATCTATTATAGACATGTTTGCACAGTGGCAAACCTATTCACTTTCAGGTTGTGCCAGGTTTGTGATTCTGAAAGGACAGCAACCGTAATACCAGAGCTCTCATGTAGGAGAGTGCACTTTTTGTAAAACACAAAGGGACAGTGGTGTAGTGGAGGGTATACGCAGGTATAAACCGTATACCCATTTTGTTTTCAGTTGGCATTGCGTAGACTCACTCCTTAAGCCCTACTGATGCGTATCAAAGTAGTGTAGGAGGTATACGACTTGTAGTGCAATAGAGAAATCATGCACAAAGTTTCCAACATAAATCGCAAAGCACGTGAAGTATATTCTCATGTGCACCGCACACAAAGCCTAGTTTCAGCAAAATATAATCTGCAGGCAGCCAGAGTGTGCAGCTCTCAACTGGTTTTGACATGGATCAGCTCACAGATGAATGACTTCGGTAGCCGGTAGGGTAGGAAAGACGTTTCAACTTATATCTATCACTAAATGCTAACTAAGACAACAATGGTATGCAAACCAGGTATTGAAAAAGTTTAGACCGAAGTGTTGGTTAGTAGCCTATTTGTGATGTGCAATTGTCATCATGGGCTGTTTGTATCAGGGTGTAGATATGGATGGGCCTGGGTGGACCAAGGCTCATCGACTTGAAAGCCAGGCCCTGACCGGCACACCCAATCAGACTGATGTGGTTTAAGCATTGTTGTGGACTTAGCCCATCTAATTTTGTGATTTTGAGAGTGAAAATAAGAGAAATCTATAGAAAAACAAACAACGTGAGATCAAAAGACAGATACTGGTGGACAAGGAGGCATACAAGCAAAGGGTGGAGATATCATAACCGGCATCGATAAAAGACAGTACTGTGCAGCCGTCTTCATCGACCTGGCCAAGGCTTTTGAATCTGTCAATCATCAGATTCATATCGGCAGACTCAACAGCCTTGGTCTCTCAAATGTCTGCCTCGCCTAATTCACCAACTACTTCTCAGATAGAGTTCAGTGTGTCAAATCGGAGCGCCTGTTGTCCGGACCTCTGGCAGTCTCTATGGGGGTGCCACAGGGTTCAATTCTCGGGCCGACTGTTTTCTCTGTATATATCAATGTCACGGTTCTGACTACAAATACCTAGGTGTCTGGTTAAACTGTAAACTCTCCTTCCACACTAACATTAAGCATCTCCAATCCAAAATTAAATCTAGAATTGGCTTCCTATTTCGCAACAAAGCCTCCTTCACTCATGCTGCCAAACATACCCTCGTAAAACTGACTATCCTACCGATCCTTGACTTCGGCGATGTCATTTACAAAATAGCCTCCAACACTCTACTCAGCAAATTGGATGTAGTATATCACAGTGTCATCTGTTTTGTCACCAAAGCCCCATATACTACCCACCACTGCGACCTGTATGCTCTCGTTGGCTGGCCCTTGCTACATATTCGTCGCCAAACTCCCTGGCTCCAGGTCATCTATAAGTCTTTGGTAGGTAAAGCCCCGCTTTATCTCAGCTCACTGGTCACCATAACAACACCCAACCTTAGCATGGACTCCAGCAGGTATATTTCACTGGTCATCCCCAAAGCCAACATCTCCTTTGGCCGCCTTTCCTTCCAGTTCTCTGCTGCCAATGACTGGAACGAATTGCAAAAATCACTGAAGCTGGAGACTTATATCCCCCTCACTAACTTTAAGCATCAGCTGTCAGAGCAGCTTACCGATCACTGCACCTGTACGCAGCCCATCTGTAAATAGCCCACCCAACTACCTCATCCCCATATTATATTTTTTGCTCTTTTGCACCCCAGTATCTCTACTTGCACATCATCATCTGCACATCTATCACTCCAGTGTTAATGCTAAATTGTAATTATTTTGCCACTATGGCGTATCTATTGCCTTACCTCCCTACTCTTACTACATTTGCGCACACTGTATATAGATTTTTCTATTGTGTTATTGACTGTACGTATGTTTATCCCATGTGTAACTGTGTTGTTTTTGTCGCTTTATCTTTATTGCTTTATCTTGGCCAGGTCGCAGTTGTAAATGAGAACTTGTTCTCAACTGGCCTACCTGGTTAAATAATGGTGAAATAAAAAAATACAAATAAAAGGGTTGCCTGGCAAGGGATTAAATCCATGTCTAGTGCCCCCCACATAGGCAGGGGAAAACCAGTGCTGACCATGGGAGAGATGAGAGCCAGAACATGGCTAAAGAACTTGTCAGACTGTGTGCGCAACTGGTCAACTGGAGTCAGGTGCAGCAGAGCAGAGATGAGTGAACAGGCACACTTTAATTGGCAGAAGCAAATCAGTCGGACGCAACAGCGTCACAACACTCCAGCCAGAGGAAAAAGCGAATAGTGCACTTGTCACACAAAATAATGTACAACAATACAATACCACGGGTTCAAAACAATACCCGGAAAAAACCAGCCTGATGCGTCACACAATAAACGTAACGAACAATTACACACACAGACATGGGGGGAACAGAGTATAATATACACGTAGAGTGATGAGGGGATGTAAACCAGGTATGTGGCAAAACAAGACAAAACAAATGGAAAATGAAAGGTGGAGCGGCATTGGCTAGAAGACCGGTGACGTTGACCGCCGAGCGAACAGGGAGAGGAGCCGACTTCGGCGGGAGTCGTGACAGTACCCCCTCCCTGACGCGCGGCTCCAGCTGCGCGCCAACACCGGCCTCGGGGACGACCCGGGGGGCGAGGCGCAGGGTGATCCGGCCGGAGATGGTGGAACTCCCGCAGCATTGAAGGGTCCAACACGTCCTCCACCGGAACCCAGAACCTCTCCTCCAGACCGGACCGTACCCCTCCCACTCCACGAGGTACTGAAGGCCCCTCGCTCGACGCCTCGAATCCAGTATGGAGAGAATAGAGTACGCCAGAGCCCCCTCGATGTCCAGAGGGGGCGGAGGAACCTCCCGCACCTCAGACTCCTGGATTGGGCCAGCCACCACCGGCCTGAGGAGAGACATATGGAACGAGGGGTTAATACGGTAATCGGGGGGAGCTGTAACCTGTAACTAACCTCGTTCACTCTCCTCAGTACTTTAAATGGCCCCACAAACCATGGGCCCAGCTTCCGGCAGGGCAGGCGGAGGGGCAGGTTTTAGATCGAGAGCCAGACCCAGTCGCACCGGGGCCTCACTAAGGTGGCTGTCTGCGCTGGTTTTCTGGCGCAGCACGGCCCGCTGGAGGTGAACATGGGCGGCGACCCATGTCTCCTCCACGCGCCTGAACCAGTCGTCCACCGCAGGAGCCTCGGTCTGACTCTGATGCCAAGGCGCCAGAACCGGCTGGTACCCCAGTACGCACTGGAAGGGGGAGTGGTTAGTGGAGGAGTGGCGGAGCGAGTTCTGAGCCATCTCGGCCCAGGGTAAGAAAGCTGCCCACTCCCCCTGCCGGTCCTGGCAATAAGACCGCAGAAACCTGCCCACATCCTGGTTCACTCTCTCCACCTGCCCATTACTCTCGGGATGAAACCCCGAGATAAGGCTGATCGAGACCCCCAGACCCTCGAAGTGAAGTGGGGACCTCGATTAGACACTATATCCTCAGGTACCCCGTAGTGCCGGAAGACGTGCGTAAACAAGGCCTCCGCAGTCTGTTGGGCCGTAGGGAGACTGGGCAGAGGGAGGAGATGGCAGGACTTAGAGAAACGATCCACAATGACCAGGATCGTGGTGTTACCCTGTGAGGGGGGAAGATGGTAAGAAAATCCACCGACAGGTGCAACCAAGGCCGTTGTGGAACAGGTAAGGGGTGGAGCTTACCTCTGGGCAGGTGCCTAGGAGCCTTACACTGGGCGCACACCGAGCAGGAGGAAACATAAACCCTCACGTCCTTGGCCAAGGTAGGCCACCAGTACTTCCCACTCAAACAGAGCACCGTCCGACCGATCCCAGGATGACCAGAGGAGGATGACGTGTGGGCCCAATAGATCAACTGGTCATGGACAGCAGACGGAACGTACAGACGCCCAGCGGGACACTGGAGGGGAGCGGGCTCTGCACGTAACGCCTGCTCAATGTCCGCGTCCAGCTCCCACACTACCTGCACTACCAGGCATGAGGCCGGGAGTATGGAAGTGGGATCCATGGGCCGCTCCTCTGTGTCATACAGCCGGGACAGTGCGTCTGCTTTCACATTTTGGGAACCTGGTCTGTAGGAAAGGGTGAACACAACAGGTAAAAAACATGGCCCACCTTGCCTGACGAGGATTCAGTCTCCTCGCTGCCCGGAGGTACTCCAGGTTGCGGTGGTCAGTCCAGATGAGAAAAGGGTGTTTAGCCCCCTCAAGCCAATGTCTCCACGCCTTCAAAGCCTTAACCACAGCCAACAGCTCCCGGTCCCCCACATCATAGTTTTGCTCCGCCGGGCTGAGCTTCCTCGAGAAGAAGACACGGTGGCATGCCCGAGCGCTGAGAGAGCACGGCTCCTATCCCAGCCTCGGACGCAGCCACCTCCACTATGAACGCCAAAGAAGGATCCGGATGGGCCAGCACGGGAGCCGAGGTAAACAGAACCCTTAGGTGACCAAAAGCCCTGTCCGCCTCAGCCGACCACTGCAAATGTACTGGACCCCCCTTCAGCAGTGAGGTAATGGGAGCCGCTAGCTGGCCAAAACCCCGGATAAACCTCAGGTAGTAATTGGCAAACCCTAAAAACCACTGCATCTCCTTTACCGTGGTGGGAGTCGGTCAATTACGCACGGCTGCAATGCGGTCACTCTCCATCTCCACCCCTGATGTGGAAATGCGGTACCCTAGCAAGGAGACGGACTGCTGGAAGAATAGGCATTTCTCAGCCTTGACGTACAGGTCATGCTCCAACAGTCACCCAAGCACCCTGCGCACCAGGGACACATGCTCGGCGCGTGCAGCGGAGTATTTCAGAATGTCATCAATATACACCATTACATCCAGCCCATGCAGGTCCCTGAAAATCTTGTCTACAAAAGCTTGGAAGACTGATGGAGCATTCATCAAACCGTACGGCATGACGAGGTACTCATAGTGCCCTGAGGTAGTACTGAGTGCCGTCTTCCACTCGTCTCCCTCCCGGATACGCACCAGGTTCTACGCGCTCCTGAGATCTAGTTTGGTGAAGAAGTGCACCCTGTGTATTGACTCGATCGCTGTGGCTATGAGAGTCAGCAGGTAACTGTACCTCACAGTGACACGGTTTAGGGCGCGATAGTCAATACACAGGCTCAGACCTCCCTCCTTCACAAAAAATAAACTCGAGGAGGCGGGTGAAGTGGAGGACCGAATGTACCTCTGACGCAGGGATTCGGAGACATAAGTTTCCATAGCCACCGTCTCCACCTGTGACAGGGGATACACGTGACTCCTGGAAAGTGTGGTGTCTACCTGGAGGTTAATCACACAATCCCCCCGACGATGGGGTAGTAATTGAGTCTCTCTCTTTTTAGAGAAGGCAAGAGCCAAATCAGAATAGTCGGGGGGAATGCGCACGGTGGAGACCTGGTCTGGACTTTCCACCGTAGTAGCACCAGCGGAAACCCCTAAACACCCCCCCCAACACTCTCGTGAACACCCCGTGAAAGCCCTCTGTTGCCATGAAATGGTGGGGTCATGACGAGCTAACCAGGGAAGGCCTAGTACCACGGGAAACGCAGGAGAGTCAATGAGGAAGACACTGATTCTCTCCTCGTGACCCCCCTGCGTCACCATGCCCAGGAGAGTGTTGGCCTCCCTAATCAACCCGGACCCTAATGGTCGACTGTCCAGAGCGTGAACTGGGAAAGGCCTAACCACTGGAACAATAGGGATCCCTAACCTATGGGCGAATGCTCTGTCGATAAAATTCCCAGCTGCGCCTGAATCGACGAGGGAATGGGTGGAAAACTCATGAAAGTAAACATGCACAAACAGGTGTACAACAGAGGGCTCTGGATGAGAGTGGTGCAGGCTCACCTGGGGTGACGCCAGAGTGCCCTACCTGCTGCCTCGACCCCCAGAGGAACCAACCCGGCACCGACCGGCAGTGTGACCTCTGCGGCCACAGATGGTGCACGTGAAAGCCCCTCCGGCCTCCCTGAGCGCAGTACCTCCCAGCTCCATAGGCACCGGCGCGGTGGTGCTGGGAGAGGGAACCGACAGAGCACTCTCTGGACGTCCGCGGGTGACCAGCAGGTTATCCAAACAAATGGACAGGTCCACCAGCTGGTGGAAACAATTACACACACAGACATGAGGGAAACAGAGGATAATATACACGTAGAGTGATGAGGGGATGTCAAAACAAATGGAAGGTGGAAGGTGGAGCGGCGATGGCTAGAAGACCGGTGACGTCGACCGCCGAGCGCCGCCCGAACAAGGAGAGGAGCCGACTTCGGCGGGAGTCGTAACAGACCTGAATGTTTTCTTCTCAACATTTGAATCAGACAACTTTGTGTCAGAGGTAAAACAAATGGAAGCATCATTACAAATGTATGAAAGGTTTGTTGTTCAACAGGCTGATGTTTTGACATTTTTCAGGTGATGTAATGCCCAGGCCCAGACAATATACGTGTTAAAGCACTGTGCTGAACAATTGTCTGGTGTTTTTACAGACATTTTCCAATCCTTGCTCGACAAGCAACAATTTTTATTTGTCACATACACATGGTTAGCAGATGTTAATGCGAGTGTAGCGAAATGCTTGTGCTTCTAGTTCCGACAAAATCTAACAAGTAATCGAATAAATTCACAACAACTACCTTATAAACACAAATGTAAGGGATGAATAAGAATATGTACATATAAATAGATGGATGAGCGATGGCTGTGCGGCATAGGCAAGATGCAGTAGATGGTATAGAACAGTATATACATATGAAATGAGTAATGTAGGATATTTAAACATTATTAAAGTGGTGTTAATTAAGGTGACTAGTGATACCTTTATTAAGTCCATTTGTTAAAGTGGCCAGAGATTTGAGTCTGTATGTTGACAGCAGCCTCTCTATGTTAATGATGGCTGTTTAACAGTCTCTCGGTCCCAGCTTTGATGCTGTTGTTGTTGTCCTTGATGATCTTTTTGGCCTTCCTGTGACATCGGGTGCTGTAGGTGTCCTGGAGGGCAGGTAGTTTACACCCGGTGATGTGTTGTGCAGACTGCACTACCCTCTGGAGAGCCTTGCGGTTGAAGGCGGTGCAGTTGCCATACCAGGTGGTGATACAGCCCGACAGGATGCTCTCGATTGTGCATCTGTAAAAGTTTGATTAATGAATGATTAATATAATTCACAGAAGGCAAGTGGGAAAGCTGCCATTACCGTCAATATTACACACCAACGTGCAATCATTGGACAATAAATTAGACGAGGTACGATCACGAATATCCTACCAACGGGACATCAAAAACGAATATCTTATGTTTCACGGAATCGTGGCTGAATGATGACATTGATATTCGGCTAACGGGATATACGCTGCACCGGCTAGATAGAACAGCACACTCCGGTAAAACGAGGGGCGGCGGTCTGTGCATATTTGTAAACAACAGCTGGTGCACGAAATCTAAGGAAGTCTCTAGATTGCCTGAAGTACAGTACCTTATGATAAACTGCAGACCACACTATGTGCCAAGAGAGTTTTCATCTATACTTTTCTTGGCTGTTTATTTACCACCACAGACGGATGCTGGCACTAAGACCGCACTCAGTCAGCTGTATAAGGAAATAAGCAAACAGGAAACCGCTCACCCAGAGGCGGCGCTCCTAGTGGCCGGAGACTTTAATGCAGGGAAACTTAAATCAGTTCTACCTAATTTCTATCAACATGTTAAATGTGCAACCAGAGGGAAAGAAATTCTAGATCACCTGTACTCCACACACAGAGACGCGTACAAAGCTCTCCCTCGCCCTCCATTTGGTAAATATGACCACAATTATATCCTCCTGATTCCTGCTTGCAAGCAAACATTAAAGCAGGAAGCACCAGTGACTCGGTCTATAAAAAAAGTGGTCAGATGAAGCAGATGCTAAACTACAGGACTGTTTTGCTATCACAGACTGGAACATGTTTTGGGATTCTTCCGATGGCATTGAGGAGTACACCACATCAGTCACTGGCTTTATCAATAAGTACATTGAGGACGTTGTCCCCACAGTGACTCTATGTACATACCCCAACCCGAAGCCATGGATTACAGGCAACATTCGCACTGAGCTAAAGGCTAGAGCTGCCGCTTTCAAGGTGCGGGACTCTAACCCGGAAGCTTATAAGAAATCCTGCTATGCCCACCAACGAACCATCAAACAGGCAAAGCATCAATACAGGACTAAGATTGAATCGTACTACACCGACACTCGTCTTATGTGGCAGGGCTTGCAAACTATTACAGACTACAAAGGGAAGCACAGCCACAAGCTGCCCAGTGACACGAGCCTACCAGATGAGCTAAATCAATTCTATGCTCGCTTCGAGGCAAGCAACACTGAGGCATGCATGAGAGCATCAGCTGTTCCAGACGACTGTGTGATCACGCTCTCCATGGCCGACTTGAGTAAGACCTTTGAACAGGTCAACATTCACAAGGCTGCTGGACCAGACGGATTACCAGGACGTGTGCTCCGGGCATGTGCTGACCAATTGGCAGTTGTCTTCACTGACATTTTCAACATGTCCCTGATTGAGTCTGTAATACCAACATGTTTCAAGTAGACCACCATAGTCCCAGTGCCCAAGAACACTATGGCAACTTGCTCTAATGACTACAGACCTGTAGCACTCACGTCCGTAGCCATGAAGTGCTTTGAAAGGCTGGTAATGGCTCACATCAACACCATTATCCCAGAAACCCTAGACCCACTCCAATTTGCATACCGCCCAAACAGATCCACAGATGATGCAATCTCTATTGCACTCCACACTGCCTTTCCCCACCTGGACGACAGGAACACCTATGTGAGAATGCTATTCATTGACTACTGCTCAGCGTTCAACACCAGAGTACCCTCAATGCTCATCACTAAACTAAGGATCCTGGGACTAAACACCTCCCTCTGCAACTGGATCCTGGACTTCCTGACGGGCCGCTCCCAGGTGGTGAGGGTAGGTAGCAACACATCTGCCACACTGATCCACAACACCGGAGCCCCTCAGGAGTGCGTGCTCAGTCCCCTCCTGTACTCCCTGTTCACCCAGGACTGCGTGGCCAGGCACGACTCCAACACCATCATTACGTTTGCAGACGACACAACAGTGATAGGCCTGATCACCGACAACGACGAAACAGCCTGTAGGGAGGAGGTCAGAGACCTGGCCGGGTGGTGCCAGAACAACAACCTATCCCTCAACGTAACCAAGACTAAGGAGATGATTGTGGACTACAGGAAAAGGAGGACCGGGCAAGCCCTCATTCTCATCGACGGGGCTGTGGTGGAGCAGGTTGAGAGCTTCAAGTTCCTTGGTGTCCACATCACCAACAAACTAGAATGGTCCAAACACACCAAGACAGTCGTGAAGAGGGCACAACAAAGCCTATTCCCCCTGAGGAAACTAAAACGATTTGGCATGGGCCCTCAGATCCTCAAAAGGTTCTACAGCTGCAACATCGAGAGCATCCTGACTGGTTGTATCACTGCCTGGTACGACAAATGCTCGGCCTCTGACCACAAGGCACCACAGAGGGTAGTGCGTACGGCCCAGTACATCACTGGGGCTAAGCTGCCTTCCATCCAGGTCCTCTACACCAGGCGGTGTCAGAGGAAGACACTAAAAATTGTCAAAGACCCCAGCCACAGGCTTTTCTCTCTACTACCGCATGGCAAGCGGTATCGGAGCACCAAGTCTGGACCAAAAGGCTTCTCAACAGTTTTTACCCCCAAGCCATAAGACTCCTGAACAGGTAATCAAATGGCTACCCGGACTATTTGCATTGTGTGCCCCCCCAACCCCTCTTTTATGCTGCTGCTACTCTCTGTTTATTATATATGCATAGTCACTTTAACTATACATTCATGTACATACTACCTCAATTAGCCCGACTAACCGGTGCCCTCACACATTGGCAACCCGGACTATCTGCATTGTGTCCCGCCACCCGCGACCCACCACCCGCCAACCCCTCTTTTTATCATATATGCATAGTCACTTTATCCATACCTACATGTACATACTACCTCAATCAGCCTGACTAACCAGTGCCTGTATATAGCCTCGCTACTGTATATAGCCTATAGCCTCGCAACTTATTTTTCACTGTCTTTTTTTACTGCTGTTTTATTTCTTTACTTATCTATTGTTCACCTAATACCTTTTTTTTTACTTAAACATTTCACTGTTGATTAGAGCCAGTAAGTAAGCATTTCACTGTAAGGTCTACCTACACCTGTTGTTTTCGGGGCACGTGACAAATAAACTTTGATTTGATTTGAGTGACTGACTTTTTCCCCTCATATCGTTTTTCGGTGGCTATACACCGCTAGAGATGCATTCAATAGGAAGTGCTTGTTGCCTTTTTATGTCAAAGCAAATTCACTGGGTCATGATTTTTTACTGTATGAGCAACAATCAAAGCTCAATATGGTTGTTTGTTCCCTGATGCTATCAGTTGACCTTTCAGAATGGCCTCCCTCCTCAACATGCCCCCAAAGGCAAATCTGGTTTACAATGGTTCTAATGCACCCTCTCAACCTTTGAAATAAGTAAAAGTTATCAGGAGTTTAGTTCAACCATCCTTGGTGCTTGTTTTCACAGCACAGCGTGGTAAAGAAGTGTTCCACCACTGGGGCATATGGAAAGCCACAGATGTCCTGTTTTTTTACTTCTTCCATTCCAAGTGAGTGTTACTGGTCAGTGACGTGCATGGTAAGGTTCTGTTGTGACTGAGGTAATGATATTCAAAGGCAGAAAAATGATCATTAAACCATTAAATCATTCCTTGGTTCATTGCGTATTCCACCAAGTTAGATTTTGAACACTCAATAACTTATAACCTTTAAAGAACATATCACCTGCCAGTTCATCATCTAGTCCCAGTGTTTCCTAGCCTCGTAAACCAGCCCGACCGCTGTGCTCAGTTGTTTCACTTCGAGCTTAGGTTTGCATCAAAATGATATTAAAATGCACACACCAT
Source organism: Salvelinus namaycush (assembly GCF_016432855.1). Lineage (NCBI taxonomy): Eukaryota > Metazoa > Chordata > Actinopteri > Salmoniformes > Salmonidae > Salvelinus > Salvelinus namaycush. The sequence goes on from NC_052334.1 coordinate 33,307,182, forward strand.
AACTATCATGTACAACAAGCAGATATGAGCTTTCATGCTGTTCCTTTAGATGTGTTATGATAAACAGCCTACTTTACCTCAAAGGTGGTGAAGTAGGAAACACCATGCAGGGAGGAGATGGATGCAAAAGAGAGGGATTCAAATTAAAACAAATGGATGTAAAATCAATGCAAACTCCTTCCACTTGAGGCCCAAGGATATAAACTCAGAAAAAAACGTCCCTTTTTCAGGACCCTGTCTTTCAAAGATAATTCATAAAAATCCAAATAAATTCACAGATCTTCATTGTAAAGGGTTTAAACACTGTTTCCCATGCTTGTTCAATGAACCATAAACAATTAATGAACATGCACCTGTGGAACAGTCGTTAAGACACTAACAGCTTACAGACTGTAGGCAATTAAGGTCACAGTTATGAAAACTTAGGACACTAAATAGGCCTTTCTACCAACTCTGAAAAACACCAAAAGAAAGATGCCCAGGGTTCCTGCTCATCTGTGTGAACGTGCTTTAGGCATGCTGCAAGGAGGCATGAGGACTGCAGATGTGGCCAGGGCAATAAATTGCAATGTCCGTACTGTGCGACTCCTAAGACAGCGCTACAGAGAGACAGGACGGACAGCTGATCGTCCTCGCAGTCGCAAACCACGTGTAACAACACCTGCACAGGATCGATACATCCAAACATCACACCTGCGGGACAGGTACAGGATGGCAACAACAACTGCCCGAGTTACACCAAGAACGCACAATTCCTCCATCAGTGCTCAGACTGTCCGCAATAGGCTGAGAGAGGCTGGACTGAGGGCTTGTAGGCCTGTTGTAAGGCAGGTCCTCACCAGACATCACCGGCAACAACATCGCCTATGGGCACAAATCCACCTTCGCTGGACCAGACAGGACTGGCAAAAAGTGCTCTTCACTGACGAGTTGTGGATTTGTCTCACCAGGGGTGATTGTCGAATTCGCGTTTATCGTCGAAGGAATGAGCGTTTCACCGAGGCCTGTACCCTGGAGCGGGATCGAGTTGGAGGTGGAAGGTCCGTCACGGTCTGGAACGGTTGGATCGGAGGGTGAGGGCAAGGGCCATTCCCCCCAGAAATGTCCGGGAACTTGCAGGTGCCTTTGTGGAAGAGTGGGGTAATATCTCACAGCAAGAACTGGCAAATCTGGTGCAGTCCATGAGGAGATGATGCACTGCAGTACTTAATGCAGCTGGCGGCCACACCAGATACTGACTGTTACTTTTGATTTTAACCCCCACTTTGTTCAGGGACACATTATTCCATTTATGTTAGTCACATGTCTGTGGAACTTGTTCAGTTTATGTCTCAGTTGTTGAATCTTGTTATGTTCATACAAATGTTTACACATGTTGAGTTTGCTGTAAATAAACGCAGTTGACAGTGAGAGGATGTTTATTTTTTTGCTGAGTTTACATATGAATCACTTGAGGACCTTTTAGCGATGCTCATGTAGAAATGTCAGAGGGACTTGTTTCATCTTGATGTGATCTGTTATGTTTCTTGAACAACACTTCTGCACATCTATGGCAAAGTTCTGATTCCAACTGAAGGTGTAAATGAACTGGTGCAAACCATCAGGCACCTGTATCTTGCTGCCAACCAATACACCTTGACGGAGCGTCGCTCATCAAAAGCAGGAAAACAAGGATTTAAGGAGATGAACCCATTTGGTTGATGCATAGAATCCATGGTGTAGGTGGTTTAGGTAACTGAGAAGATACTTTGCTCATAGGGAGAAGAGGGACACGAAACTACTCGATTGGAACCAGTGGTGATTTTAGCATGTAAATCTTGGTGGGGCAAAAATAATCAAAAGTGAGGGCAAAGGCACTACACAACACATGAATTGCACTATAACAGTGACAAACGATGCCCACAAACTGTTTGGGCCTACATAAAGCTGTCCCAACATCTTACCGCTGCTACACCTGGCTATCAGCAGAGCCTTGTCTGGCAGCCAAACAGTTCATTCAGCCTCATGTACTGCCTTTAAAAAAACATAGCTGATATGGCTGACTTGCTTAAACAAATGTGGTTTCTAATGACAATTGAGATGTACAAACTATGGCATAAGGGGACAACAAGCAGATAAGAGGCAATCCGAAATTTCGATTAAGACAATGAGCGAGCTAGGATTGACGTAGTCAATATAACTATTTGTTTAGCACTTTTGAAATGTACAGCGACAGAATTCAGAACATGGGCCTTTCTTACGGCTTTCTCCCTGTACACCAAGTCAGAACCATTGGATAAATAAAGAGGGGTAAATAGACCAAATTATTACGGTGAGGCACATGGTCGACTAACAGTTTGTTACACAACATACACTTAGTATTACTTTCTTAGCTACAGTACACATATCTCATCATTTATGCAGTGGCATACACAACATTTTTGGACTCACCTTGTTGTGCTGTCCTCACTTGAACAGGCAGGTAGCACGGCGGTCCTTTGTGGGCAAATTTTGTCATCAAAGTCTGGCATTCTCTGGATGTATGGTGCCTTCGAGACAACTGGGAACTCTGGGAACTCGGGGGAAAAAAACTGGTGAAATCATGACATCATTGATCTTCAGGTTGTAGCTCTAGAAAGAGGCCCGAGTTCCCAATTTACAATTCCGAGTTGGATGACCGTTCAAAACATATTTCCCAGGCGGAGCTCGTTTTTTACGGAATTCCCAGTTAACTTGACGTCAGTGAGTTCAAGACTTCGCAGATCCGAGTCAGTTGTTTTGAGCGTGGCACAAATCATGCTTCATTGACAGCATGGCCAATGTTGAATGTTTATCAATTTAAAACTTGGAAAACACTTAATCCCAGACTTGAGACCACACAGCCACTCCACTGAATAGCAGGCTAGTGAACGCTTTGCCATGCTTGCAGTTCGCCACTTTCACTGATTCCTTCCAAACCACTCTGTTGAATTTGCGATTTCCAAATTGTGTAATATTTATGTCCAATGGCCGATGAGCACCGATGCACTATAATTTCTCTTAATATGACAAAGATTTAAAAGGATTTGCCAGTAGATTGTCGACTTGATTCATGACTGCTAGCTCAGATTTTGAAAGTATGATGTTGACAGTCCAATCAAAGCTACTGTAGATATAACGTCATTTTATCTGTTTCCAATGACCTTGAGCCTTCTCGGATGGACACCAATGTAACTATGGCAGCACCCAAGGGGCTTGAATTTAAGGTCTAGCCTCCCCACGAGTGATAGAACAGAGATAATCATGGTGCAAGTAGAGAACATTACCGACACGTACTACATATTTTCCGCTGGCTACCCCACCACAGAAAGCACTGAGCTAGATTGAAACACCTGCATTTTGGAGCTGCCTTAAGCAAAATCGACCATGTTTGTATGCAGTTTTAATACTTGTTTAACAAACTGATGTGACATTAATGCCTAACATGCAAAACAGGTAAGCCCCAAAAACAAATAGAAAATGACCAATCTAGAGCATCGTTTCAAACCCCTTACGGTCGATTAGCATTAAATCCCCAAAAGTCAGTTTAAGATAGGTGTTTTTTTACATTGGATGCATCTCAATCCACCGCATCTGCCTGTGTGTAAGGTGTGTTAGTAAGACCATGAGACATCCTGAAAACCAGTCTACTCACGTCACTAGCGAACACATTCAGTTTCTCTACAACCATCTTGGGACTGGTCTGAACAGCCTTTTACTTGTCTGTAGCATATGAACAGTCTACACACTACGACCCCGCTGGAAAGGTGAGACTCAAACTTTGCTTTAAGGTCCCACCGTATCATTTGAAAAATAGATGGTGCCAAAAAAGTAAACATTTCAAAATAGTGTCCTGATCTCAGATCTAGGACAGAATTGAGAACTGTATGGGCTAATAGCAGTAATGTAGAATTACATTGTTTGATTCGAGGTAAAACTATAAATAACAAAATCATCCTTGGTATGACCACAGTCAGTTTAGAACACTTATGGGTGCAACGTCACCATTCTAAAAAGTTATCCATCCCTTTGGCTGAGAGCCGACCAGCAAGACCAAGTGTCAAGAAACTAGTTAGTTCAAACATACTTTACAGCCAGCCTTCCCCTGAACATCTTTGTAGGCTAGTTTGTAAATGACTGGTCACAGGTCAATGTAGCTAGGGTAAAGTACAAATTAAAGCAGCCTACAAGTGAGTCTACTGTCAGGAAGCCTAACTGTTTAGGCCAAGACATGTCCTAGTTGACATAGAATAAATGTCACAACTGGCCAAAGGCAAACATTCCTATACCCCATTCTAAAATAAGGATTTAAATTGTGGCACGTCAAACCTGGTCTACCTTAAAAAGCCCTGGGCTTAGCCATGTGATCAATAAAGGGGCTGGAGACAAGTGGAACTGAGCAAATTACTTGGCAGGTCAAGCTTTAGAATTTAGAGACAAGAGAAGGCAACATTGTTGAAGTATTTTTATTATACAAGAAAATTCACAAGTAGCCTATATTTCAAAGGTTTATTGAACCTGGCCATAAAAACAAATCTAAGTATATCACATCACTGATTTAGACAATTAAATATCACATATGCTAACTCATATACCTCCAGATTCTAGAAATAAATCACAAGTGTACATCAAGCCTCTGACAACGTACTCACTGCAGTTGCAGAAATGCCACTGTTCGTGCATTTATACGTTATTTTCAAAGTGCCTCAACCAACATTTCTTTAGATATGTTAACTTCTTAAGAAATTACTAAACTACCCCCTGGTGTCTACACAGGAACAGCAGGACCAAACGGTTCAAAGAGCAGAGTTCCGTACAGTACATCCTCATCATGGACTGCCTCCATGGAGAGGACTGTACCGTTCGGCCTATGGGCATGGGGCCAGTGTGTGAGGTGTGAAGGCCTACTGGTTTGAAGCGGCCGGAAGTTGTGAGGGCAAATAACAATTCCCATCAGTGAAGTAGAAGTGGGTTATCCTCCAGCACGCAACTACACCGAATCGCTTTGGTTAGGAGCGCACATGACTGCCTTTCTGAAATGCATTTAAAAAAGTGTTCCCCATCTAGGCCGCTGATGTTTAAGTCTTGCAGGTGTCAGTTCACTGCTCAACAGCCCTCTAGAAGCGCCCCTGTAGTGAGCCCCCCACCATGATGGGTATGATGAGCTCGACCGAGCTGGACTGCAAGGATGCACTGGCGCCTTTGGGAATGTTGTTGTTCTTGGTGACGTCGGGCATCTTGGTCATGTTGGAACTCGCGCCGCCAGCTTTGGTCGTAGCATTCATGGCAGGGGACTGTGTGGTAGCGTTTTGCGCGTGGACCTAAAACAGAAGAGCAGAGGGGCTTGTCACATGTGAAAAACACGTAAACCTGAAACATTTGACGAATCGGGACAATCATCAATAGGACTTACTTCCGTCCGACTAATTTTAAAAGAAGCAAACGTTCAGCTAGGCACACGGAGTAGCCTAGGCAGTAAAAACACAATAGCCCTATGGCAATATGTTCCAACAAAATGCACCTTAGAAAACTTAGACATGTCGTAAGTGCCATCACCTTGTGGACAATGTTTCCATAGCCTATCGGGAAACGGGCAACGTCCTGCATTTGAATTGCGCGGTGGAGGATTTTTTTTTTTTTAAATACGTCGCGCTCAAATTACATTAGCCCTCCTACGCACGTTGTAGTAACTTTACATCAAGGATTCAGTAGCCTATCTGAAGAGGCGTCACGGTTCCACATTGCGCTGGCACGCTAGATTTTGCCAACATGTCGTCAATCATACTGACTGAAAACATCTGAGGTCAATTATACGCGCCTACATTCGCTTGTCAATGTCAAAAATCATACATTTATGGTAACACATTTGTCTGATTAATAAGCAATGAAAGTTGCACCGGTCCTGTTGAAATACATTTGCTCTCCAGAATAATGGGTAGTCTAATTCAAATCTGGGTTAATCTGAAACAAACATGGTAAAAAGTACATCATTTTAGAAGAAAAGTTCTTACCTGTGATGAAATATGCATGGCAAGAAGAAGAAATCCAATGTAAGCCATCACAATTTTAGTCATCTTGTTATCGGTTTCTTCCCAGCCACAATTACGCGTAACGTAGCTTTCCTGCCTCCGCCTTTTCTCAAGATGAATGGCTGTAGGACAAACCCAGGGGCTTTTATACCACCACCGAGTGTGACGTTAGGCAACACTGCGCATCCCCCAAACCACCTGTACAGCCTTCCAATCAAATGGAAACCTACAGTTTATCAGAAACTTCCCATAAACTACACCTCGGAGACCTCTTCTTCTACATCTTAGAAGCGCCCCTGACTGTCAGCAATACAAATAGTCTTTGTGTTTATAATCATTGTCTTTTGATATGAATTCACAAGTAGCCTTTGTGTTTATAATCATTGTCTTTAATATGAATTCACTGGTTTACAATTTGAAGAGTTTGAGACAATTATTCTCTCTACCTTCCTCCTCAGAGAAGGTTGATTCCATGAGCATGATGGGGACATTTTTCAAACAAAAATAATTATACAGGTAGTCTAGTTTATGTTGTTCAAAATATATTTATGGGGATATTTTGCCTGGTAAATGGCAAAGAAAAGTTTTACACATAAGCAGCTCTTATAGCGACCTCTTGCGGTAAATATAAGCTTTTTACCACAACGCAATTCGGTTCATATGTCCATTCCCCGTCCGTAGTAGTAGGCCTATTGATCTCACATGGAAGCTATAATTCACCGGCGGTGACTAAGGTCAAGTGAATACTCGAAAAGTACATTTCCTAAAGAAAATGTGTGTGCTTGCTAGCTTGTCTTGAAGTAATATGGTTGATAGAATAGGATAGCTGGAACAGGTGAAAGTTGGTTGGGTGTCTCTAGCTTGAACGGTTCTAGAGTTAGACCTATAATATTACTGTTGGTGGGTTATTTATGCTAATTAATGAACATGTAAATAGTTATAATTTATAAAGTTTTGAAAATGTTGAAGTTGTTTTAATGTTTGTAGCTGAAATGGTGAAAGAGCAGTAGCATTTAAAATGTCTATCACTGTGTCATTATGGTTGGCATTGGGAGATTCTCAATTGGTCTAAAGCCCATCCTCCATAGCTGCAGGAAGTAGGGGGGCTGGGGCTGCGGTGGAGATGGAGTTCTTTGAAATCAAATCAAATTTTATTCATCACATGCTTCGTAAACAACAGGTGTAAACTAACAGTGAAATGCTTACTTACGGGCCATTCCCAACAATGCGGAGAGAAAGAAAATAGAGAAATATTGGAAAAGTAGTAACTTTATAATAAAGGTGATTTTTTTTCAGTCAGCACCCCCTACTCAAAACATCTTCCCGTGGCTATGCCATCCTCTCCTTGACTCCTCCGTCCTCCTCTCTTCGGTGACCCGTAAACCACTAAGTAGTCGAGGGGTTGAGGATAGTGTAAATGATAATAGGTGAACAAAGGAGTGTCCTCCTCTCCTTAATTACCTACTAAAGCAGAGGATGCACAAGAGCATCCTCCCAGTGGCTAGCGTGGACAGTGGCATCATGCCCAAAAAAATTAAAATAAAATGCAATAAAATGCAAATGAATTACTTAAAAATCATACAATGAGATTTTCTGGATTTAGCCTGGCCTGCTATTCAGTGGAGTTGCTGTGTGGTCTCAAATATGTTTTGGATTCCGTCTTTCACAGTTGAAGTGTACCTATGATAAAAATTACAGACCTCTACATGCTTTGTAAGTAGGAAAACCTGCAAAATCGGCAGTGTATCAAATACTTGTTCTCCCCACTGTATATATATACACAGTTGAAGTCGGAAGTTTACATACACTTAGGTCGGAGTCATTAAAACTCGTTTTTCAACCACTCCACAAATTTATTGTTAACAAACCATAGTTTTGACAAGTAGGTTAGGACATCTACTTTGTGCATGACACAAGTAATTTTTCCATCAATTGTTTACAGACAGATTATTTCACTGTATCACAATTCCAGTGGGTCAGAAGTTTACATACACTAAGTTGACTGTGCCTTTCAACAGCTTGGAAAATTCCAGAAAATGATGTCATGTCTTGAGAAGCTTCTGATATGCTAATTGACATCATTTGAGTCAATTGGAGGTGTAACTGTGGATGTCTTTCAAGGCCTACCTTCAAACTCAGTGCCTCTTTGCTTGACATCATGGGAAACTCAAAACAGACCTCAGAAAATGAGGTCCAAGACCTCAGAAAATAAATTGTAGACCTCCACAAGTCTGGTTCATCCTTGGCAGGAATTTCCAAATGCCTGAAGGTACCACGTTCATCTGCACAAACAAGAGTACGCAAGTATAAACACCATGGGACCACGCAGCCGTCATACCGCTCAGGAAGGGGAAACATTCTGTCTCCTAGAGATGAACGTACTTTGGTGCGAAAAGTGCAAATCAATCCCAGAACAACGGCAAAGGACCTTTTGAAGATGCTGGAGGAAACAGGTACAAAAGTATCTATATCCACAGTAAAATGAGTCCTACATCAACATAACCTGAAAGGTCGCTCAGCAAGGAAGAAGCCACTGCTCCAAAACCGCCATAAAAAAGCCAGACTTCGGTTTGAAACTGCACATGGGGACAAACATCACACTTTTTGGAGAAATGTCCTCTAGTCTGATGAAACAAAAATAGAACTGTTTGGCCATAATGACCATCGTTATGTTTGGAGGAAAAAGGGGGAGGCTTGCAAGCCGAAGAACACCATCCCAACCGTGAAGCACGGGGGTGGCAGCATCATGTTGTGGGGTGCTTTGCTGCAGGAGGGACTGGTGCACTTCACAAAATAGATGGCAACATGAGGAAGGAAAATGATGTGGATATATTGAAGCAACATCTCAAGACATCAGTCAGGAAGTTAAAGCTTGGTTGCAAATTGGTCTTCCAAATGGACAATGACCTCAAGCATACTTCCAAAGTTGTGGCAAAATGGCTTAAGGACAGCAAAGTCAAGGTATTGGAGTGGCCATCAGAAAGCCCTGACCTCAATCCCATAGACAATTTGTGGGCAGAACTGAAAAAGCGTGTGAGAGCAAGGAGGCCTACAAACCTGACTCAGTTACACTAGCTCTGTCAGGAGGAATGGGCCAAAATTCACCCAATTTATTGTGGGAAGCTTGTAGAAGGCTACCTGAAACGTTTGACCCAATTTAAACATTTTAAAGGCAATGCTACCAAATACTAATTGAGTGTATGTAAACTTCTAACCCACTGGGAATGTGATGAAAGAAAGAAAAGCGGAAATAAATAATTCTCTCTACTATTATTCTGACATTTCACATTCTTAAAATAAAGTGGTGATCCTAACTGACCTGACAGGGAACTTTTACTCTGTATGTACTGTATGTGTGGGGAATAGAGATGAAGGTGTCATTCAGAAATTATGTTAAACAATATTGTTGCACACAGAGTCCATGCAACTTATTATGTGACTTGTTAAGCAACTTTTTTGTCCTGAACTTATTTAGGCTTGCCATAACAAAGGGGTTGAATACTTATTGACACATTTTTTATTAATTTGTAAACATAATTCCACTTTGACATTATGGGGTATTGTGTGTAGGCCAGTGACAAAATGTTTATATTTAATCCATTTTAAATTCAGGCTGTAACACAACAAAATGTGGAAAAATTCAAGGGGTGTGAATACTTCCTGAAGTCACTGTATTACAGAGCAGAGTTGGCAAAGTCAGATTGAATCAACAGCACACCACAGAGTGGTACATCCCAGACTAGTTCAGCAAAGCCCAGGCCAATGCAGCACTTCATAGCCCAGACCAGTCCAAGCCAGCACAGCTCTGAGCAGTACAGTCCAGTCTAGCACAGCAAAGACTCTGCAAAGTTTGCCATACTGCTGGAAACTGTCTGTCGTGGAAATACTAATCAATAATGAGGAGACAAGGTAAATCACCAATCAGGATATTACTTTATTCAAAACGTATTAATAACATTGATTAATTATTGCAAAAATGAAGCAGGTCGACGAACCACCCCTAGATGATTCGTTGAGAGCCCCACGAATGGATTTGAGCCACAGCATTTTATAGCACAGTATCCTCCTAGCATCTTCCTGAATTTTCATTTCAAACAACTGATGCATAAAATGGGTCACAAGGTTAGGATTTGTATGAAAGACACTAATAATTCACAGCAGACAGTATCTACTGTAAAGACTGTTCTCATTGTGTAGAAACCCATACCCAAGCCATCTCTCCCTGGTACCTTCCAGCACACAAACACCAACTCATGCTATGGAATGCGGTCTTTAGGTTTTTATCACCAAAGGCATCGAAAATCCACTATAGCATTAAGCCTCCAGAGGCCCAACTCAGAAGAATACAGACACAATATTGTTCTAAGAACCCTATATTCTGTTGCATAAAACAACCATTTGATGCAAAAACAGTATTATAACAAAATATTGTAATTTCGCCCACAACATGTCATAATATGAGCACTTAAAAAAAAGATTCCCATTCATTTTGGTAAAGGACAAAAAGCTAGCATGTAAATCCTGTAGGGATGTGGGGTCACTTGGGATATATAGACAGAGTTGGTCCATTTGTGCAGACAATGCCCCAAAAAATGGGATCTCTGCGAAATAAAATATATGAACACTGATTCACAGAGCCATAAACTTGCACATGAAATTCTTCAAAGAAAAGAGCTGCAAAAGAGCTGAATGCTCGCTTTTTAAGAGTATATTTTTTCTACCAAATCTCTTCAGAACAGCTTACTATGTCACCTAAAAAAAACGTCCCTTCACTGACCATCCTGGGCTGATAGACCTAGAGAAGGTCAACAGTGGTCACATGGGTCGAGTCCTACATTCAAACGTGACATGTTCAGACAATATGCATTTCATATCAAAAGAGATGAGACAGGCTTTGGTGGCCAGTATCAAAAGCACTAGGCCAAAACTCACTGTTCTCATCAATGAGAGCACTTATCTTAGCAAGAGGTCTTGTTTGGTTGTCTACCTTAGAACATCCATACACAACTCAGAACCACTGACCTTTTTCCCAGATCTTCTGGAACTGGAGAATACCAGTTCAGAGGGAGTCTCAACTACCAATGCAACGCTCAACTGCCTTCTGACATATGGCCAGTTTCCACATCTGATTGGCTGGCATTGTTTAAATTGTCTAAAGAGTTGTCTGTTAGGGAGGCAGTGAAGTGTCGTACAGAAATCAATCACTTTACATGTTTTATAGACAAGTTGTAATGTCTTTATAAGGTGTTTAATGTCTTGGGGGTACGGTGGGTGGCGTCATCATATAGAACTGTTAAAGCAATCTGGTCGATGCATGGTGCACTTTACAATTACTTGTGTGCTGCCAGTGAAGATCAACACTGCTGCTACTCGCTGTTTATTATCTATGCATATGTAACAGTATAACTTTAAACCGTCCCCTCGCCCCGACACGGGCGCGAACCAGGGACCCTCTGCACACATCAACAACGGTCGCCCACGAAGCATCGTTACCCATCGCTCCACAAAGGCCGCGGCCCTTGCAGAGCAAGGGGAAACCCTACTTCAGGTCTCAGAGCAAGTGACGTAACCGATTGAAACGCTATTAGCGCGTACCCGCTAACTAGCTAGCCATTTCACATCCGTTACACTCACCCCCCTTTCAACCTCCTCCTTTTTCCGCAGCAACCAGTGATCCGGGTCAACAGCATCAATGTAACAGTATAACTTTACGGCGTCCCCTCGCCCCAACACGGGCGCGAACCAGGGACCCTCTGCACACATCAACAACAGTCACCCACGAAGCATCGTTACCCATCGCGCCACAAAAGCCGCGGCCCTTGCAGAGCAAGGGGAAACCCTACTTCAGGTCTCAGAGCAAGTGACGTAACCGATTGAAACGCTATTAGCGCATACCTGCTAACTAGCTAGCCATTTCAGATCCGTTACACATAGTCACTTTACAAATGACCTCGACTAACCTGTACCCGCGCACATTGACTCAGTACCGGTATCACCTGTATAGAGCCTCGCTATTGTTATGTAAATATCTTGTTACTTTTTGATTTTTTAACTTTAGTTTATTTCGTCATTATTTTATTAACTCTGTTTCTTGAACTGCATTGTTGGTTAAGGGCTTGTAAGTAAGCATTTGTATTCGGCGCATGTGACAAGTAACATTACATTTTATGAAGAATATGGGTCTCATGATGGATGCGTGAAAGGAGTTGAAAGACATCAGAAACTTTACGGTCAAGAGACATTCGTTTGACAAACACAGTGAGTCACACAATAAAATAACAATAATGAGGCGATGTACAGGGGGTACCGGTACCGAGTTAATGTGCAGGGGTACAGGTTAGTCAAGGTCATTTGTACATGTAGGTAGGGGTAAAGTGACTATGCATAGATATTTATGCTCTTATTCATTCAGTTGTGGGGGTTTGAGTTGAGTCAGGTCTCTTTCTCTCCCCCCTCTCTCTCTTTTCTCTTCTCTCCCCCTTGTGGTGGATATCTGGAGCAGTGCTCGCAATAGTCTCTCACTTCGATTTTCTATGAATTTACTATTCTAACTTGGAGAAAAAGGAATGGGAATAATATCAAGTAAGGAACATCTCTTGCCCTCAGCTCTCCGGCCTGCTACGGCCCATGTCAAGCACGTAGACTTACTGGCCTACTATGAAGCAACACAGGGTGTGACCCCGTCGGTGCTGGATCTAGGTAAGCACCTTTCTCAGCGTTGGCTGACAATGTCCTGAAATCGTTTATTTTTGTGCTCTATTTTATTAGGCACAATCTTGTGTTTACTAATTTAGTTGCAACACCCCTCTCGTTTTTGCTCTCTTACACACACCTATTGTAATTATGTATTACAAAGAAATGTGCGCACAGTTCTTTTGCAAATAGCCATGAGTTAAAAGCATTTAGACTGCAGTGATACTGCTACCAAATCTTGTCCTATGCTTAGGCTACTCATCACATAAGGAATTGGATTTTGTTAGCCTGCATAGACGCATCATGCATGCAATGCTTTATTATAAAGGTGATCATTTTTTTCAGTCAGCACCCCCTGCTCAAAACAACTTCCCGCGGCTATGCCGTCTTCTCCTTGACTCCTCCGTCCTCCTCTCCTCCTTGACCGGGAGGAGAGAATCCTCCCAGCGTCTAGCATGGACAGTGGCGTCATGCCCATAGGGGGCACAAGGGCATGTGCCCACTCAGATTTGTCCTGTTTATGTTAAAATAATTACTAAACTTCATTTTTAAGTCCACGTTTTATCATAATTAATCATAATTATTGTGGAGGGGGCACACTAACTGGACCCCCCTATTCTCCCTAGTAAGTGATTAATTCCAAGTTGCACTGAGCAAAGAAATGCTAGGCAGGCCATTGGATAGATACTCTAGTGTGTGCAGTATCGTCAGTGGAGGAGGAGAGGGAGTGTCACGACTTCCGCCGAAGTTGGTCCCTCTCCTTGTTCGTGCGGCATTCGGCAGTCGACGTCACCGGTTGTCTAGCCGCCACCGATCCACTTTTCATTTTCCATTTGTTTAGTCAATCAATCAATCAATCAAGTTTATTTTATATAGCCCTTCGTACATCAGCTAATATCTCGAAGTGCTGTACAGAAACCCAGCCTAAAACCCCAAACAGCAAGCAATGCAGGTGTAGAAGCACGGTGGCTAGGAAAAACTCCCTAGAAAGGCCAAAACCTAGGAAGAAACCTAGAGAGGAACCAGGCTATGAGGGGTGGCCAGTCCTCTTCTGGCTGTGCCGGGTGGAGATTATAACAGAACATGGCCAAGATGTTCAAAATGTTCATAAATGACAAGCATGGTCAAATAATAATCAGGAATAAATGTCAGTTGGCTTTTCATAGCCGATAATTAAGAGTTGAAAACAGCAGGTCTGGGACAGGTAGGGGTTCCATAACCGCAGGCAGAACAGTTGAAACTGGGACAGCAGCAAGGCCAGGTGGACTGGGGACTTCATTGTACATTGTACACACCTGGTTCTCTTCCCATAATTATGTTCCTTAATTAACCCTCTGGTTCTCCCATGGTTTTGTGCGTGTTTGTTCATTGTAAGTTGGTCTCATTTGTGAGCTTGTTTATTTTTCCTTCTTGGAATATTCGTTGTTTTGAGTAGTTACATTTATTACTCATCTCTGTGTCCTGCGCCTGACTCCGCCTTGCCTGCTACACCTAGACGCCTTACAGTAGAGTGACACACACAGCGTTTGATTTGATTTTAGCTGCCGGTGATGGGAAGGACTTGCAGGAGGTATGTTTGTACATTTATTTGATTAAGCTATTGATTCCTTCTTGATGAATAAATACCCCCAAAAAAATTTTTTGTTTCTCTGTAATACCAGCCACCTAGCAATTTCATGAAGTTAGCTTTAGCTAGCCAGCTAGATAACTCTGTTGGAAGATTGGGAACCAATCGATCTAATAAAACTCAAATGAACTCAAAAGGTTTTCCTTAATGGAAGCTTCTCTAATGTCAAACATGTAAAGCGTGGTGTACCGTAGGTAAAGCGTGGTGTACCGTAGGTAAAGCGTGGTGTACCGTAGGTAAAGCGTGGTGTACCGCAGCTCTCTAGGCCCTGTACTCTTTTCTATTTTTACTAATGACCTGCCACTGGCATTAAACAAGGCATATGTGTCAATGTATGCTGATGATTCAGTTCTTAACTGACTTGCCTAGTTAAATAAAGGTTAAATAACAAAACATTAAACTATATACACATCAGCAACCACAGCTATTGAAGTCACTTAAACCCTTAACAAAGAGTTGCAGTCTGTTTAGGAATGGGTGGCCAATAATTAACTGGTCCTGAACATCTCTAAAACTAAGAGCATTGTATTTGGTATAAATCATTCCTTAAGTTCTAGACCCCAGCTGAATCTGGTAATGAATGTGTAATGGGTGCGTGCTGGTGGCAGGGAAGTCAGGCGCAGGAAAACGAACTTGGTATAAACGGAGTCGTTTAATAAGTGCTCACAAACTCCAAAAACCAAAATATACAAAATAATAAAAGTGGGTACAAAACCCGTCGCACACCAGAACATAACTTGCACGTAACATACAATCAAACAATCACCGACAAGGACATGAGGGGAAACAGAGGGTTAAATACACATGTAATTGATGGGGTTGGAATCAGGTGTGACGGAAGACAAGACAAAACCAATGGAAAATAAAAAATGGATCAGCGATGGCTAGAAGGTCCCCGAACACCGCCCGAACAAGGGGAGGGACCGACTTTGGCGGAAGTCGTGACAGAATGGTGTGCCTGTTGAACAAGTTGAGAGTAAATTACTTACTGTTACCTTAGATTGTAAACTGTCATGGTCAAAACATATATATTCAATGTTTGTAAAGATGGAGAGAGGTATGACCGTAATAAAGAGATGCTCTGCTTCTTTGACACCACCCTTGTCGTGGCTGAATCAGAATTAGTTAGGTAACATATACTGTATAAATAAGATGTTTTAGATATCTTTAAGCTTGTCATTAGAATGTCTTCTTTTGGACTATACTGTTGGCAGTTGAATTTTCCTTTCTCTCTAGTGAAAAGTCACTTGGGGCCCAGAGAGGGGAGAGGTCAGGCTTGTCTTTTACATGTCTGGTAATATGTGAATCATCTGTGAAACCATGTGAAGGGCTCCATTATGTCTGTAATCCAGTCACTCCCTTCTTTTTCCTTTCTGGGGAGGAGTATGGCAGTGTCTGGAACCATTATACCACCTCTTCTGATGTTGAACTTATCTTTCATGGTATATGACCTAGAGGTTCACTCCCCTTAGTGAGCTTCTCCAGGAGTGGGGAGAAGAGGGGGTGTATTTGAGATGGAAGTATCTAGAATTGACAATTGATATATGCCATTGGATGAGGTAATGTTTTGGTACCAAGCACGAGATTGGAACCTCGTTTTAGGAGACCAAACTGAACGATAGTTTATAGCTAATGCTATCTAGCTATGGGATACTCCTCTTTCAAGTAAAAGGTTCTTTGTAATGTTCCTAAGATCTGTTATTCGTCTTGTAAGTTGAGAGGGGTATATCTTGGCTATAAAAGATTCTAAGAATTGTGTTGTAAGCACTCAGAGAATTCATTTATAGACACTGAATTGATCAGAGTCAAAAAGGGCTATGGTGAAGCTCATATATAATTAAAGATGGACTTTATAATATAACTCTGACTTGTGTGTGGTTTGCTCTCTCTCCATTGAGTAATACAGGAAATTACCACAACACCCTCCAAAAAGCAAGTCCTGCAGGTTCTAGTTTTGTCTTATCTTGATTATTGTCCAGTCGTGTGGTCGAGTGCTTCAATGAAAGACCTAGTTAAGCTGCAGCTGGCCCAGAACTGAGCGGCACGTCTTGCTCTTCATTGTAATCAGAGGGCTGATATAAATACTATGCATGCCAGTCTCTCTTGGATAAGACTTGAGAGACTGACTGCCTCACCTATTTTTATAAGAAACATTGTATTGACAATTCCAAATTATTTGTATAGTCAACTTAAATACAGCTCTGACACACACACTTACCCAACCAAACATTCCTCCAGGGGTAATTTCACTATCCCCAAATTTAGAACAAATTCAAGAAAGCGTACAGTATTATATAGAGCCATTATTGCATGGAACTCCGTTTCATCTCATATTGCTCAAATGAACAAACATGGTTTTAAAAAACAGATAAAGCAACACTTCATGACACAATGCCTCTCCCCTATTTGACCTAGATAGTTTGTGTGTATGTATTGATGTGTAGGCTTTTGCAACAGCTAATGGGGATCCTAATAAAATACATCCTAACTAGCTACCAAGCCATTTTAGGCTATCAATCCAGTTTGAGTAGCTTGTCTATTTTAGTTGGTATGCCTGCTAGACTTTAAAAAAGCAAGCGATTAAATATTCTCAATATTTTAGCAGAGATGCAGATTTAGTATGAACCACCAGTCAGGATACAGCTAGCTCAAGGTGAATGCTTAAATATGCAGAAAGATACTTGGTTTAAATGGAATCTGGCATCTTATGAGTATCCTAGCAACGGTTCCATTTTGGAATCTCAATGACAGAGGTTTTAGAAGATAACAGGAAATGGGTTACTAAAACTGCGCTATCTAGAGATAGTACATATGATTCCAAATCCAATTCCGGATTCGAAAAGCATGGGAATGTTTTGTATCTTTGAAAATGTCTAACTTATTGCGTTAGTGGTCAAAACGGTAGTTGTTCAGGAAAAGTTACAGCTGTATTGCAAGTTCCATGGTCAATATTTTGATCCCGCGAACAAACATGAATATCAGAGAAGTAGACAAATATTACATACCCTCTAACTTTGTCTAACTGAGGTAGTGGTCAAAACAGCAGTTTGCAAAAATGTTAGATTTTGATGCTGAAACTTTTACTTTATCAAAATACATTTTGTTCCAACGCCAGATTTGAGTAGCGGAGAATTAGACGATGTGTAACTTTGTCTAAGTTGTTGCAAAGTGGAATTAGCTGATGTGGAACACCGTACAAAACACAGCTATGCTTCCGCCATAGTGAAACACCAATTAGTGACAGCAGAAAGGGTTCAAGTACAGCTTGACAACCACAAGTGTGACTCTTACAATGTGTGAGTAAAAGTACATATAATTCTACAAATGTATTGTAAAAGCCCATCAATGTGCGAAACTGAGGCAAAGAAAAGGTCACGAAGTCATATAAGTTTAGTAGCCTACTCAAGGATGCGTCTTGAAATATTGGAACACTACACCTTATATTTTAAAATGTTTAGTTAATCATTTAGCACGAGGGGAAGTGGAATAAGTATTTCTGAGCAGCCTACTAGAGAAGTCTTGCATTTAGCAGGCAAAGATGAGCATGTTCAAAGTGCCATGAAACTGAAAGTTGAGCTAGGCACAGAAGGCAACCCAATTAAGCTAGTCACATGTAGTTAATGGCTGAAAACCTGCCCAAAAGGCAGACATGACACTAGAGCCCATGCTGCAGGACTAATTGTGGGAAGTCAAGACAGTTAACTTTGAAAACCCTAGATATGTAGGGTCTGGAGACTAAAAAATGACAGCCAATTAGTTGGCATTTCAAGCTTTAAAATACTAAGGACTATGTTCATTTCAAATGTTATTGTAGCCTATGAGAAAGTGGAAACATACATTGTCACAAGTACATGTCAACTTTATTGAACAATCTATGCGCATATTAGGCTGCAACAGTTATATATATATATATCATGATGAATTTACAATATAAATGTGATACGCAACTAAAATCACAAGTGTACATCAACCCTCTGACAAAGTATACTTTGCAGTTGCAGGAATAGAAATACCACTATGGACACATGCAACAGGTCAGACGAATGGATGCTTAAGCATCAACCAACATTTTCCCCTAGTACAGCAAAAATGTACACTGCAAAACAATCATTAACGACCCCTGTCCTCTGTACACAGGAACCAAACAAGGAGTTTCGTACAGCCTCATGGCCTGCCTCCATAGAGTGGACCACACGTTAGGCCATATGTGCTTGGGGCCAGTGTCCACGGAATGGGTAGGCCTACTGGTTTGAGGCCTACTGGTTTGAAGCGCAAATATGAATTCCCATCCGTGAAGTAGAAAGGTGTTCTCGTCCGGTACTTGAACCTCTTAATTTGCGCACATGACCGCCCTCAACGAAATTGTAAAAATTGATTTGTGAAACATAGTTTGCCCAGCTAGGCCGCCGATGTTAATCGTGGCTGTGTTCAGTGCACATGAGTCCTCTAGAAGCGGCCCTGTATGAGCGAAA
This sequence comes from Salvelinus namaycush, assembly GCF_016432855.1. Lineage (NCBI taxonomy): Eukaryota > Metazoa > Chordata > Actinopteri > Salmoniformes > Salmonidae > Salvelinus > Salvelinus namaycush. Next base: position 33,326,000 of record NC_052334.1, read on the forward strand.
CCGCCACCGCAATGTGGATGAGGAGCGTGACCGCGCTGGACTGCAAGGACGCACTGGCTCCTTTGGGAATGGTGATGTTCTTGGTAGTGACATCGGGCATCTTGGTCGTGTTGGAACTCGCGCCGCCAGCTTTGGTCGTAGCATTCATGGCAGGGGACTGTGTGGTAGCGTTTTGCGCGTGGACCTAAAACAGGAGAGCAGAGGGTCGCGTCATTGACTGAGGATTGGCGACACACTTCACATGTTAAAAACAAGTCAAGCTTAAGCAATTGACGATTCGGGACAATTCTCAATATGCCTACATACCTTCCGATTAATTCCAAACGGCAATAAACATGTGCATTATGTTCGTAGAACATATTGCCATGCGCTTTACAAAACTTAAGACATGTCGTAAGTGCCATCACCTTAGGGGAATGTTATCCACAGCCTATAGGGTAACTGCCAATACCCTGCATTTGAATTGCGCAGTGGAGGAGAAAGAACGTCGCTCTCAAGTTACATTAGCCTATGCATCTTGGAGTAACTTTATAGCAAGGATTCAGTATTTGATGGGAGGCGTCACCGTTTCACATCGCGCTCGCACGCTAGATTTCGCCAGTCAATCAGACAAAAAACATCGGATACCAATTATATGCGCCATCATTAGCTTGTCAATGAGAACACCCGTCGATAGTCTAAATAAAGCCTACATTGATTCATTTTCTATGGTTCATCAACAATAATCCATATTGAATGTTGCAGCTATACTGTTGAAATGCCTTTACTCTACAGAATGGATAGCCTAATTAAATACACTTTGTTCACCCGAAACAAACATGTTAAAGAGTAAGTCATCTTAGAAAAGTTCTTACGTGTGATGAAAACTGGATGGCAAGGAGAAGGAATCCAATATAAGCCATCACAATTTTCGTCATTTTGTTATCGGTTTCTTTCTCAACCTCAATTACGTGTAGTGTGACTGTCCTGTCTTTTCTCACCGTGAATGACAAGAGGACAAATCCAGGGCATTTTATACCCCCACAGAGTGGGACGTCAGGTCAAAAGGGCACATCCCCAAAACCAACTGTCTGGCCTACCCCTCAAATAGAAACCGACAGTTGATCAGAAACCTCCCATAAACCAAAGGGCTGAGACCTCTTCCTATATATATATATCATCTTAGGGGTGACTGTCAGCAATACAAATAACCTTTGTGATTTTAATTACTGTCTTTCTTTATATAATGTCAGTGAATATTAGGCAAATTCACAGTCTAATAATTTGAAGTTCGAGACTATTATTCTCTAAACCTTCCTCGGAGAAGGTGGACCTCAATGAGCATGATGGGGACATCTACAATACTACTCCTATAGGTAGTTTAGTTTATGGTGCTGAAAATATATTTATGTAAGATATTTTGCCTGGCAAATGGCAAAGAAAAGTTTTACACATAAACAGGTCTTATAGCAACCTCTTGCTGTAAATCAAATCAAATCAAAGTTTATTTGTCATGTGCACCGAAAACAACAGTGAAATGCTTACTTACAGGCTCTAACCAATAGTGCAAAAAAGGTATTAAGTGAACAATAGGTAAGTAAAGAAATAAAACCAATATCAACTACTTACCACAATACAATTCGATTCATACATTATGTCCCTTCCCCATCCGTAATAGTGGTCTCACATGGAAGCAATGGCGGTTCTAGCTTGTATCGCTCTCTGGGCGAACCCCCCCTTCAAAAATGCAACAATATGTCTGTGAAACTATATATTCACAGTATTATGAATGAATTGTGGTTTAATTTGGTAGCATTAGTACTGTACAAAGTTAGAGGTGCGCTATTTGATAGATTCCCCTGCTCCCCCTACCTCGGGCTTCCAGTGGGGAGACCTGAGGTCAACCTACCCCCGCACCCCCTCCCCATCTCGTACTTTGAGTGCGAGACCTTCCCAGGCAGTAGCCTACCTAGCTCACAAACTAGAATCAGGGCGCCCACGCCGATAAGGTTAATTGACCTACAGCCCCACACGGTCACATGATATCATTGACGTAATGTGCAAATGAGAGATAGAAAACCGATCGCGCAAATGTCACAATTCCACATTTTTTTTGTGCGGGCGCCCTGTGCCGCCCCGAGCAAGATGACGCCCTGGGCAGCTGCACATGTCGCCTATACCTAAATCTGCCACTGCATGGAAGCAACACTTCACTGGTGGTAACTAAGGTCAAGTAAAAACTCAAAGTACATTTCCTAAAGAAAATGTGTGTGCTTGCTAGCTTGTCTTGAAGTAATATGGTTGATAGAATAGGATAGCTGGAACAGGTGAAAGTTGGTTGGGTGTCTCTAGCTTGAACGGTTCTAGAGTTAGACCTATAATATTACTGTTGGTGGGTTATTTATGTTATTTTATGCTAATTCATGCACATTTAAATAGTTCTAATTTATAAAAGTGTATCCATTTTTTATGTTGTTTTAATGATTGTAGCTGAAATGTTAAAGAGCAGTAGCATTTAAAATGTATATCACTGTGTTCTTATAATTGGCATTGGGAGATGCTCAATTGGGTTAAAGTCCATCCTCCATAAGGGAGCTCCAATACCCTCTGTGGTGAAATGGCAAAACGGCAGCACCCCCTGCAGAAGAGGTAAGAATTTGTGTTGTTGCATTAAAAAAACATTGCAACTATTTTTCTGTTGCATATTTGATATAAATAATAATGTGATTGGAGTAGGGGAGAGAGAAAAACATGGGAGTTCTTTGATGCAGTGGCTGTGGTGCAATCAGAAGTGTAGGGAAGATTCGAACAGGAAAAGCTTGGGATATACGCAAAATATATCAGAAAACCATAATTGCCGCAGCAAAAGGAAGCACAACTCAACTGGATGCACAATCCCTTGACTCCCTTCACCTCCCCATGCAGCTAGACATAGACTGCCTGCTTCTCCAACTCCAACTGTTGGGAGAAATTACTAAAAATATCCCTTGCAGCACTGTCCCATGGGTTACTTCAACTCGCCCAACTTCACCCACAAACAAGAGTTCTCTTCAGAGAAGTAGAAACCCTAATCATACTTTGCCTCTGTCTTCCGATCTCTGTCGTGTCCTCGGAGAGGACGTTCTCCACCTTTCGCCGCCTAAAGGCGTGGATGGTCTGCTTAGTTCATTGACTGTATATGAACCACAAAAAGGAGGGACTGGGATGTCTCGCTTCCTATTCAGTATCTGGATGGACGTGTTCGAACACTTTTCCATGAGAGCAGAAGTCATGTTCTGATAATCACGCCAACTAGTAGGGAGTTGTCTTGAAACTCTGGAACTCTGAGTTAAAATGTACATACGTTTTTTGCGTAGTGCTTCCTATTGGTCGATTCTGATATTTTCCAAGTAGAAAATTTCAGAGTTTCTGAGTTCTGGGTTGTCTTGAAAAGGGCGTTAATCACGTGTTTGACTGGGTGGTCATATACAGTTGAAGTCGGAAGTTTACATACACGTTAGCCAAACACATTTAAACTCAGTTTTTCGCAATTCCTGACATTTAATCCTTGTAAAAATTCCCTGTCTTAGATCAGTTAAGATCACCACTTTATTTTAAGAACGTGAAATGTCAGAATAATAGTAGAGAGAATGATTTATTTCAGCTTTTATTTCTTTCATCACATTCCCAGTGGGTCAGAAGTTTACATACACGCAATTAGTATTTGGTAGCATTGCCTTTAAATTCTTTAACTTGGGTCAAACGTTTCGGGTAGCCTTCCACAAGCGTCCCACAATAAATTGGGTGAATTTTGGCCCATTCCTCCTGACAGAGCTGGTGTAACTGATTTAGGTTTGTAGGATCCTTGCTCGCACATGATTTTTCAGTTCTGCACACAAAGTGTCTATAGGATTGAGGTCAGGGCTTTCTGATGGCCACTCCAATACCTTGACTTTGTTGTCCTTAAGCCATTTTGCCACAACTTTGGAAATGTGCTTGGGGTCATTGTCCATGTGGAAGACCCATTTGCGACCAAGCTTTAACTTCCTGACTGATGTCTTGAGATGTTGCTTCAATATATTCACATACTTTTCCTACCTCATGATGCCATCTATTTTTGAAGTGCACCAGTCTCTCCTGCAGCAAAGCACCCCCACAACATGGTGCTGCCACCCCCGTGCTTATATTGTGTTTTTCGGCTTGCAAGCCTCCTCCTTTTTCCTTCAAACATAACAATGGTCATTATGGCCAAACAGTTCTATTTTTTTTCATTAGACCAGAGGACATTTCTACAAAAAGTACGATCTTTGTCCCCATGGGCAGTTGTAAACTGTAGTCTGGCTTTTTTATGGCGGTTTTGAAGCAGTGGCTTCTTCCTTGCTAGTGGCCTTTCAGGTTATGTCGATATAGGACTCATTTTACTCTGGATATAGATACTTTTGTACCCGTTCCCTCCAGCATCTTCACAAGGTTCTTTGCTGTTGTTCTGGGATTGATTTGCACTTTTCACACCAAAGTACGTTAATCTCTAGGAGACAGAACGCGTCTTCCTGAACGGTATGATGGCTGTGTGGTCCCATGGTGTTTGTACTTGCGTACTATTGTTTGTACAGATGAACGTGGTACCTTCAGACGTTTGGAAATTGCTCCCAAGGATGAACCAGACTTGTGGAGGTCTACCATTTTTTTGTCGGAGGTCTTGGCTGATTTCTTTTGATTTTCCCATGATATCAAGCAAAGAGGCACTGAGTTTGAAGGTAGGCCTTGAAATACATCCACAGGTACACCTCCAACTGACTCAAATTATGTAAATTAGCCTACCAGAAGCTTATAAAGCCATGACATCATTTTCTGGAATTTTCCAAGCTGTTTAAAGGCACAGTCAATTTAGTGTATGTAAACTTCTGACCCACTGTAATTGTGATTACAGTGAATTACAAGTGAAATAATCTGTCTGTAAACAATTGTTGGAAAAATTACTTGTGTCATGCACAAAGTAGATGCCATAACCGACTTACCAAAACTATAGTTTGTTAACAAGAAATTAGTTGAGTGGTTGAAAAACGAGTTTTAATGACTCCAACCTAAGTGTGTAGAGCACCGAGCTCCTCATAATTGTTACAGATTGTGGCAAAGGTCCCAGTTATTATGTCTATCTCTGATAAGCTACCCAGGAAAGGGCTGAGAATAGCCCATATCAATATATGTAGCCATAGATTTAAAAAACATATATATATATTTCACCTTTTTTTAACCAGGTAGGCCAGTTGAGAACAAGTTCTCATTTACAACTGCAACATGGCAAAGATAAAGCAAAGCAGTGCGACACAAACAACAACACAGAGTTACACATGGAATAAACAAACGTACAGTCAATAACACAATAGAAAAAATCTATATACAGTGTGTGCAAATTAGGTAACATTAGGGAGGTAAGGCAATAAATAGGCCATAGTGGCAAAGTAATTACAATTGAGCAATTAAACACTGGAGTGATAGATGTGCAGAAGTTGAATGTGCAAGTAGAGATACTGGAGTACAAAGGAGCAACAACAAAAAAATAACAATATGGGGATGAGGTAGTTGGATGGGCTATTTACAGATGGCTATGTACAGGTGCAATGATCTGTGAGCTGCTCTGACAGCTGATGCTTAAAGTTAGTGAGGGAGATATGAGTCTATAGCTTCAGTGATTTTTGCAATTCGTTCCAGTCATTGGCAGCAGAGAACTGGAAGGAAAGGCGGCCAAAAGAGGAATTGGCTTTGGGGGTGACCAGTGAAATATACCTGCTGGAGCGCGTGCTACTGGTGGGTGCTGCTACGGTGACCATTGAGCTGAGATAAGGCGGGGCTTTACCTAGCAAAGACTACGGTGACCTGGAGGCAGTGGATTTGGCGATGAATATGAAGCGAGGGCCAGCCAACGAGAGCATACAGGTCGCAGTGGTGGGTAGTATATGGGGCTTTGGTGACAAAACGGATGGCACTGTGATATACTACATCCAATTTGCTGAGTAGAGTGTTGGAGGCTATTTTGTAAATGACATCGCCGAAGTCAAGGATCGGTAGGATAGGCAGTTTTACGAGGGTATGTTTGGCAGCATGAGTGAAGGAGGCTTTGTTGTGAAATAGGAAGCCGATTATAGATTTAATTTTGGATTGGAGATGCTTAATGTGAGTCTGGAAGGAGAGTTTACAGTCTAACCAGATACCTAGGTATTTGTAGTTGTCCACATATTCTAAGTCAGAACCGTTCAGAGTAGTGATGCTGGACGGGCGGGCGGGTGCGGGCAGCGATCAGTTGAAGAGCATGCATTTAGTTTTACTTGCATTTAAGAGCAGTTGGAGGCCACGGAAGGAGAGTTGTATGGCATTGAAGCTCGTCTGGAGGTTAGTTAACACAGTGTCCAAAGGGCCAGAAGTATACAGAATGGTGTCGTCTGCTTAGAGGTGGATCAGAGAATCACCCGCAGCAAGATCATTGATGTATACAGAGAAAAGAGTCGGCCCGAGAATTGAACGCTGTGGCCTACCACTGTTGTGTCATCGGCAAACTTAATGATGGTGTTGGAGTCATGCCTGGCTGTGCTGTCATGAGTGAACAGGGAGCACAGGAGGGCACTGAGCACGCACCCCTGAGGGGCCCCTGTGTTGAGGATCAGTGTGGCGTATGTGTTGTTACCTACCCTTACCACCGGGGGCAGCCCATCTGGAAGTCCAGGATCCAGTTGCAGAGGGAGGTGTTTAGTCCCAGGGTCCTTAGCTTAGGGATGAGCTTTGAGGGCACTATGGTGTTGAATGCTGAGCTGTCATCAATGAATAGCATTCTCACATAGGTGTGTTCCTTTTGTCCAGGTGGGAAAGGGCAGTGTGGATGCAATAGAGATTGCATGATCTGTGGATCTTTTAGGGCGGTATGCAAATTGGAGTGGGTCTAGGATTTCTGGGATGATGGTGTTGATGTGTGCCATGACCAGCCTTTCAAAGCACTTCACGGCTACAGATGTGAGTGCTACGGGTCGGTAGTCATTTAGGCAGGTTACCTTAGTGTTCTTGGGCACAGGGAATATGGTGGTCTGCTTAAAACATGTTGGTATTACAGACTCGGACAGGGAGAGATTGAAAATGTCAGTGAAGACACTTGCTTGTTGGTCAGCGCAGGCTCGCAGTACACGTCCTGGTAATCCGTCTGGCCCTGCGGCCTTGTGAATGTTAACCTGTTTAAAGGTCTTACTCGCATCGGCTGCGGAGAGCGTGATCACACAGTCGTCCGGAACAGCTGGTGCTCTCATGCATGTTTCAGTGTTATTTGCCTCGAAACGAGCATAGAAGTAGTTTATCTCATCCGGTAGACTCGTGTCACTGGGCAGCTCTCGGCTGTGCTTCCCTTTGTAGTCTATAATGGTTTGCAAGCCCTGCTCATCCGATGAGCATCGGAGCCGGTGTAGTACGATTCGATCTTAGTCCTGTATTGAAGCTTTGCCTGTAGGATGGTTCGTTGGAGGGCATAGCAGGATTTCTTATAAGCTTCCGGGTTAGAGTCCCGCTCCTTGAAAGCGGCAGCTAGCCTTTAGCTCAGTGCGGATGTTGCCTGTAATCCATGGCTTCTGGTTGGGGTATGTAATAACGGTCACTGTGGGGACGACGTCATCGATGCACTTATTGATTAAGCCAATGACTGATGTGGTGTACTCGTCAATGCCATCGGAAGAATACTGGAACATATTCCAGTCTGTGCTAAGAAAAAACAGTCCTGTAGCTTAGAATCTGCTTCATCTGATCACTTTTTTATTGACCAAGTCACTGGTGCTTCCTGCTTTCATTTTTGCTGGTAAGCAGGAATCAGGAGGATAGAATTATGGTCAGATTTGCCAAATGGAGGGCGAGGGAGAGCTTTGTACACGTCTCTGTGTGTGGAATACACGTGGTATAGAGTTTTTTTCCCCTCTGGTTGCACATTTAACATGTTGATAGAAATTTGGTAAAATGGGGATTTAAGTTTCCCTGCATTAAAGTCCCCGGCCACTAGGAGCGCCGCCTCTGGATGAGCTTTTTCCTCTTTGCTTATGGCGGAATACAGCTCATTGAGTGCGGTCTTCATGCCAGCAACTTCTTGCTAGCTTGTTAGCATAATCAATTAATCAAAAGTATTTATAAAGCCCTTTTTACATCAGCCGATGTCACAAAGTGCTATACAGAAACCCAGCCTAAAACCCCAAACAACAAGCAATGCAGATGTAGAAGCATGGTGGCAAGGAAAAACTCCCTAGAAAGGCAGGAACATAGGAAGAAACCTAGAGAAAAACCAGGCTCTGAGGGGTGGCCAGTCCTCTTCTGGCTGTGCCGGGTGGAGATTATAACAGTACATGGCCAATATGTTCAATCGTTCATAGATGACCAGCAGGGTCAAATAATAATAATCACAGTGGTTGTAGAGGGTGCAACAGGCCAGCACCTCAGGAGTAAATGTCAGTTGGCTTTTCATAACCGAGCATTCAGAGTTCGAGACAGCAGGTGCAGTAGAGAGAGAGAGTCGAAAACAGCAGGTCCGGGACAAGGTAGCACGTCCAGTGAACAGGTCAGGGTTCCATAGCCGCAGGCAGAACAGTTGAAACTGGAGCAGCAGCACGACCTGGTGGACTGGGGACAGCAAGGAGTCATCAGTCCAGGTAGTCTTGAGGCATGGTCCCAGGCTCAGGTCCTCCTGGAGGGGAGGGAGAGGGAGAGAGAATTAGAGGGAGCATACTTAAATTCACACAGGATACTGGATAAGACAGGAGAATTAGGTTTATTTTCTCACCTGCGTATTCTCGTCAGGGAGCCCGCTCTTGCACCGTCACTTCCCCTTTTGAGTCCCGGGGATTAGGGTCCGAAATGTGCAGTACGTCCACAGCTGCCGACTCGTTGAAATAGAAATCTTCATCCAAATCGAGGTTAGGGATCGCTGTTCTGATGTCCAGAAGTTGCTTTCGGTCATAGGAAATGGAAGAAATATTATGTACAGCGTAAAACACAAAATAGCAGAATCGGTCAGGAGCCTGTAAGACGGCAGCTATCGGTTGCAGCGCTGTCTTCATAATATAATTTGTTTCCACGTTCCCTCTCCTCGCTGCCTCTCCTTGATTACCTTTTTCAAAATGAGGTGAGGAGAGGACGAGGCAGGAGGCGAAGAAAACCAACTGAGATTCTCCCATTGAATCCATGAAGTTGCATATTTATGCCAATTAATTGTTTATAGTTTAAAATGAATAAATGGTATCAAAAAGCTGTATACACGTAAAGTTGCGTCAGTGTGCTCATTTCAACATTGATTGATTTGATAGCTTAAGCGGTTCAAGAAGTAGCGTCTAGAATTGTGAACGTTTGACCATTAAAGTAGATGGCCATTGACATGCATTGAGTTTCATACAAATATGGTATTACAAAAAGTATAAATAGTATCAAGCAGTCTAAGTTGGGGCCATCTGTGCATTTTAAAGTTGATTGTGTTTATAGTTTAAAGCGTTTTAGTGCTCGAGGAAAAACAGAATAATAATAAAAGTAAGTAAGAGTAGCCTACTAGACTAGTCTTGCTTTCAGCAAGCACACAAAATGTCGACCAAGATGACAGTTTACAGTGCCTTCAGAAAGTATTCACACCCCTTAACTTTTTCCACATTTTGTTGTGTTACAGCTTGAATTTAAAATGGATTAAATGTAGATTTTGTGTCACTGATCTACACACAATAGAATACCCCATAATGTCAAAGTGGAATTATGTATTTAGAAATATTTACTCATTAATAAAAAATGTAAAGCTAAAATGTTTTGAGTCAATCACTATTCAACCATTTTGTAATGGCAAGCCTAAATAAATTCCGGAGTACAAATGTCCTTAACCTATTACAGTCTAAGCCGGGGGAGGGGGCTCTACTAAACTATATGGAATTGTTTTAAGGTCATACCAAGGTAATTTTGCTGTCCCCCCAAAAAATCTAAAGGAAATTTGTTATGAAATATCTGTGCTATGCCTGAGAGATATAAGATCAGGAAACATTTGTTATTTCTTTTTACATGTATTTAACCCCTTATTTTTGGTACTAACCAGTCTAAGCCCTGTCTAAGCCGGGGAGCAGGACTCAGAATAAAATTATTCCAAAACATGCATTCTGGTTTGCAATAAACAAATATTATTGGTCGAGTACACATATTTTGCAGATGTTTCCATGGATGTAGTGAAATGCTTATGTTCCTAGCTCCAACAGTGCAGTAATACCTAACGATACAAAACAATACACACAAATCCAACAAATAAAAATAAAGGAATTAAGAAATATAGAAATATTAGAACGAGCAATGTCAAAGTCCGTAAAATAAATATATACACTGAGTGTACAAAACATGCTCTTTCCATGACATAGACTGACCAGGTGAATCCAATGACATTCAGAGGGTGAATGGGCAAGACAAAATATTTAAGTGCCTTTGAACAAGGTATGGTAGTAGATGACAGGTGCACTGTTTTGAGTGTGTTAAGAACTGCAACGCAGTTTCCCGTGTGTATCAAGAATGGTGAACCACCCAAAGGACATCCAGCCAACTTGACACAAGTGTGGGAAGCATTGGTGTCAACACGGGCCAGCATCCCTGTGGAAAACTTTCTACACCTTGTAGAGTCCGTGCCCTGATGAATTGAGGCCGTTCTGAGGGAAAAATGGGGTGCAACTCAATATTAGGAAAGTGTTCCTAATAGGTAAATCACAACAAACAAACCTCCTGCAGGTTGAGTTCAATAACTACAGGCAGAGATGTATGGTGAGATGCCAGAGGAAGCTTTGAATAGGTCAGTAGCTTACAGAGTAATATGAGAAGAATGCAATTGCTACATTTATGTAGATATTCTAAACTAAGTGTTTTGATAACTTTCAAATGCCTTAACAGGTCCATGTAAAATAAACAACCCTTTACATAATACCATAGAAGCAGTGGTCTGCTAATATAACAATGTGCACCTTTCATCTTTCATTGTCATTCCCAGCTGATACAGATACTGTGCCTATCAGCATTTTGTCTGGTGGTAATGGGGCAACCATGGAAAACCTGTCAGTGGTCATAACTTCCCGTGTGGTGTCCAGTATACAATTGGAGTTCCCTGATCCTGGTGCAGAATACACAGGGTTTCTCACTCCCCAATTGACTGACACCATTCAACTCAATAAAAAAAAAGACAACACAAGTATAAGTTATGTCTAGTAACATTTGTATGCAGAGTGCCAAGTCTCTCTTCATTCATAGACATCAGTATCAAGTATGTGCTGGCTCCATACTTGTTTTTGTGAACACATACTGTACACACATAGTCACTGTTCTACCAGTGGCAGTTAGGATAGGTAATATCTGACACACAAAACAGCTACTATGTTCCCCCTCAGGAGACTGAAAAGATTTGGCATGGATCCTTAGATCCTCCAAAAGTTCTACAGCTGCACCATCGAGAGTGGTTACATCACTGCCTGGTATGGTAACTGCCCAGTACATCACTGGGGCCAAGCTTCCGGCATAGTTCAGCTTCTGACCCCTCAAAGATACTGTCTCTCTCACTGATTACATTACATTATGATTAGCCTGGTGGAACCAACCTGATCGCTGCATTCCCCTTTCTATTTCACTTCAGACATCATAACATGTGAAGTGAAATAGAATGGTGAACTCAGTGATCAGGCTGGTTCCACCAGGCTAGGTTATGCCTTGGACACTATACTGCCCTACCAAGCAAAAAGGCAGTAACTGCTCAAAGGGTGGAACTGAAAAAAATGGCTTCAAACTTTTTTTAAATTGTCCAGCCAAGTGAATTCTAGGGAGATCATCGGAGATGTAGTGATCTGTTGTCTTACTATGAGTTAATGTTTTATTCATGTTGACCCTGACATGACCTTTGACCCTTAAACAGCAGTTACTGCCTTCTTCCTTGGCATGATATGATACAAATTGCAGTGTAATACCAAAGCAAAGAGCAGTATCTACCATTTTAAATGTGTTAGTTTACTATACTTCTCATTTATGCTATTAATAAAAAGCAGTGTAATTACTGACAGTGTAGCAGAGTTGAAGCTGCATCCTTTGTGTATCTTCCACTAAGACACCAGTTTCATTTCCATAGAGATGTAGGTTCTGGTCAGTCCCATTACATACTGTGTTTGACAAGTAGCCCATGTCTTGTTATAAGAATGTGAAAAGCAGCACTGCAGTTGTTTGAGGTACATTAAATGATGAACTATCTTGTAATATACAATGATGTATTGGAACATGATAGAGGTATGATGTAGGGTAATACTAATTATAAAAAATGCCCATGATACTGCAAATTAAATTATTTGTATAGATTTTTTTTTGAATGACACTTACATAGACAATTTTGAATAAATAACAGCTTTAAGAATTAATTTTAAACATATTTAGATATTCATAAGAGGACACAAATGACATTTAGCTACAATTGATAAAATGCTGAATAGTTTTTATATAACTTTTTTTTTAAGTAAAACTTCTTCAGTGCTCTTCCATATCACTCCTCATCCTCAGCAATTATGTTCACAGCCAAGGCAAATCGAAGAACTGCCTTCGATTTGCAGGCATCAGAGGGCACAGCTTGGTGATGATGTCCATCTTTTTGGACTCTTATAGCCCTAATGCTTATTTAGATTGCATGGACGGACACTGACAGGAATACAACTTAGTACTGACGTGGTTGTACAGTCCTAACGCGCCCTCACATGGCAACTTTGATCCGCATAGATACTATTTTCATCTCGGCCACAGGGATTGGTGGAAGTCATTTTGGCAAAACAGTTTTTTCCCGCATTCATGTAATGATGGCACCGAAGCAGACACGTTGAGCACACATTTGGCATGCCAAAGCTTGGTGTGCTAATTACAACAAAGGTGATTGATACAATTTGGGATTTTAACTTTCCTGACTGGGACAGTCACTCAATACTGGAATATAAAAGAACTAGAAACCCTGGAAATGTGAGTAAATATATTATTAATGAGGTAGAAATGCTGTGCGTGTGCTCAACCGGAAAATGATCTACGAACATAGACAGGACTCTAACTCCCCTAGCTCCACAATGAAATAGGGTGCAGGCTAGGCAGCAGGCTGTTAGCCAGCCTGCCAGCTTAGTGGAGTCTGCCACTAGCACAGTCAGTGTAGTCAGCTCAGCTATCCCATTTGAAACCGTGTCTGTGCCTCGACCTAGGTTGGGCAAAACTAAACATGGCGGTGTTAGCCTTAGCAATCTCACTAGAATAAAGACCTCCATTCCTGCCATTATTGAAAGAGATTGTGATACCTCACATCTCAAAATAGGGCTACTTAATGTTAGATCCCTCACTTCCAAGGCAGTTATAGTCAATGAACTAATCACTGATCATAATCTTGATGTGATTGGCCTGACTGAAACATGGCTTAATGGATGAATTTACTGTGTTAAATGAAGCCTCACCTCCTGGTTACACTAGTGACCATATCCCCCGCGCATCCCGCAAAGGCGGAGGTGTTGCTAACATTTACGATAGCAAATTTCAATTTACAAAAAAAAAAAGACATTTCCGTCTTTTGAGCTTCTAGTCATGAAATCTATGCAGCCTACTCAATCACTTTTTATAGCTACTGTTTACAGGCCTCCTGGGCCATATACAGCGTTCCTCTCTGAGTTCCCTGAATTCCTATCGGACCTTGTAGTCATAGCAGATCATATTCTAATTTTTGGTGATTTTAATATTCATATGGAGAAGTCCACAGACCCACTCCAAAAGGCTTTCGGAGCCATCATCGACTCAGTGGGTTTTGTCCAACATGTCTCTGGACCTACTCACTGCCACAGTCATACTCTGGACCTAGTTTTGTCCCATGGAATAAATGTTGTGGATCTTAATGTTTTTCCTCATAATCCTGGACTATCAGACCACCATTTTATTACGTTTGCAATCGCAACAAATAATCTGCTCAGACCCCAACCAAGGATCATCAAAAGTCGTGCTGTAAATTCTCAGACAACCCAAAGATTCCTTGATGCCCTTCCAGACTCCCTCTGCCTACCCAAGGACGTCAGAGGACAAAAATCCGTTAACCACCTAACTGAGGAACTCAATTTAACCTTGCGCAATACCCTAGATGCAGTCGCACCCCTAAAAACTAAAAACATTTGTCATAAGAAACTAGCTCCCTGGTATACAGAAAATACCCGAGCTCTGAAGAAAGCAATCAGTTTGTCTCTGTGGATGGTTTGTCCTCTGACAAATCAACTGTAAATTTCGGTGTTCCTCAAGGTTCCGTTTTGGGACCACTATTGTTTTCACTATATATTTTACCTCTTGGGGATGTCATTCGAAAACATAATGTTAACTTTCACTGCTATGCGGATGACACAGCTGTACATTTCAATGAAACATGGTGAAGAACCCAAAATTTCCCTCGCTGGAAGCCTGTGTTTCAGACATAAGGAAGAAGATGGCTGCAAACTTTCTACTTTTAAACTCGGACAAAACAGAGATGCTTGTTCTAGGTCCCAAGAAACAAAGAGATATTCTGTTGAATCTGACAATTAATCATGATGGCTGTACAGTCATCTCAAATAAAACTGTGAAGGACCATTAGTTAGTGCTAAATACGGCTGCTAGAATTCTGACTAGAACCAAAACATTTGATCATATTACTCCAGTGCTAGCCTCCCTACACTGGCTTTCTGTTAAGGCAAGGGCTGATTTCAAGGTTTTACTGCTAACCTACAAAGCATTACATGGGCTTGCTCCTACCCATCTTTCCGATTTGGTCCTGCCGTACATACCTACACGTACGCTACGGTCACAAGACGCAGGCCTCCTAATTGTCCCTAGAATTTCTAAGCAAACAGCTGGAGGCAGGGCTTTCTCCCATAGAGCTCCATTTTTATGGAATGGTCTGCCTACCCATGTGAGAGACACAGACTCTGTCTCAACCTTTAAGTTTTTATTGAAGACTCATCTCTTCAGTAGGTCCTATGATTAAGTGTAGTCTGGCCCAGGAGTGTGAAGATGAACGGAAAGGCACTGGAGCAACGAACCGCCCTTGCTGTCTCTGCCTGGCCGGTTCCCCTCTCTCCACTGGGATTCTCTGCCTCTAACCCTATTACAGGGGCTGAGTTACTGGCTTACTGGTGCTCTTCCATGCCGTCCCTAGGAGGGGTGCGTCACTTGAGTGGGTTGAGTCACTGACGTGGTCTTCCTGTCTGGGTTGGCGCCCCACCTTGGGTTGTGCCGTGGCGGAGATCTTTGTGGGCTATACTCAGCCTTGTCTCAGGATGGTAAGTTGGTGGTTGAAGTTATCCCTCTAGTGGTGTGGGGGCTGTGCTTTGGCAAAGTGGTTGGGGTTATATCCTGCTTGTTTGGCCTTGTCCGGGGGTATCATCGGATGGGGCCACAGTGTCTCCTGACCCCTCCTGTCTCAGACTCCAGTATTTATGCTGCAGTAGTTTATGTGTCGGGGGGCGAGGGTCAGTCTGTTATATGTGGAATATTTCTCCTGTCTTATCCAGTGTCCTGTGTGAATTTAAGTATGCTCTCTCTCGGAGGACCTGAGCCCTAGGACCATGCCTCAGGACTACCTGGCATGATGACTCCTTGCTGTCCCCAGTCCACCTGGCCGTGCTGCTGCTCCAGTTTCAACTGTTCTGCCTGCGGCTATGGAACCCTGACCTGTTCACCGGACGTGCTACCTGTCCCAGACCGGCTGTTTTCAACTCTCTAGAGACAGCAGGAGCGGTAGAGGTGCTGACCTGTTTCACCCTCGACAACAACTGTGATTATTATTTGACCCTGCTGGTCATCTATGAACATTTGAACATCTTGGCCATGTTCTGTTATAATCTCCACCCGGTACAGCCAGAAGAGGACTGGCCACCCCTCATAGCCTGGTTCCTCTAGGTTTCTTCCTAGGTTTTGGCCTTTCTTGAGAGTTTTTCCTAGCCACCGTGCTTCTACACCTGCATTGCTTGCTGTTTGGGGTTTTAGGCTGGGTTTCTGTACAGCACTTTGAGATATCAGCTGATCTAAGGGCTATATAAATACATTTGATGATTGTATCACAATAAAATGTTTTGATACCAAGGTAATTGGCAGTAACTGCAGCCAAGGGCAGGTTAAAACCAAGCCAAAAGGCAGTAAGTTCAGTTACTGCCATTTACCTTGGTTTCAGTAACTCTTTACAGTTACTGCTAATATGACCCCCATTTTCTCCAAAACAATACAGGATACTTGTCCACATGATTAAGCATGTATTTAATGTAGCAAAAATAACTAATTTTTGACCAAATGAGCAGTTACTGCCTTTTTGCTTGGTAGGGCAGTATAGGCATCTAAGTAGAAAATAATAAAATGTCTTAACCCAATTGTGAAACATTTATGTAAAATGTAAAGTAATGAAGTGGGTTACCGTTTGTATTTGTACAAATGAGCCTGTGAAAGCCGTTGCCACTGACAGGTAAAGGTTGCTGGCCAACGTGGCCAACTGTTCCATTCACAGGAATGCTCACAGCGAGGGCATGTCTGCATGATGCTGATGAGGGCCCCCTTTTATTTAACCAGGTAGGCTAGTTGAGAACAAGTTCTCATTTGCAACTTCGACCTGGCCAAGATAAAGCAAAGCAGTGTGACACAGACAACACAGAGTTACACATGGAGTAAACAATAAACAAGCCAATAACACAATAAACAAGTCAATGACACAGTAGAAAAAAGAAAGTCTATATACAGTGTGTGCAAAAGGCATGAGGTAGGCAATAAATAGGCCATAGGAGCGAATAATTACAATTTAGCAGATTAACACTGGAGTGATAAATGAGCAAATGATGATGTGCAAGTAGAGATACTGGTGTGCAAAAGAGCAGAAAAGTAAATAAATAAAAACAGTATGGGGATGAGGTAGGTAGATTGGGTGGGCTATTTACAGATGGACTATGTACAGCTGCAGCGATCGGTTAGCTGCTCAGATAGCAGATGTTTAAAGTTGTTGAGGGAGATAAGTCTCCAACTTCAGAGATTTTTGCAATTCGTTCCAGTCGCAGGCAGCAGAGAACTGGAAAGAAAGGCAGCCAAAGGAGGTGTTGGCTTTGGGGATGACCAGTGAGATATACCTGCTGGAGCGAGTACTACGGGTGGGTGTTATGGTGACCAGTGATAAGGCGGAGCTTTACCTAGCATAGACTTATAGATGACCTGGAGCCAGTGGGTCTGGCGACGAATATGTAGCGAGGGCCAGCCGACTAGAGCATTGTCAGGTCCCAGTGGTGGGTGGTATAAGGTGATTTGGTAACAAAACAGATGGCACTGTGATAGACTGCATCCAGTTTGCTGAGTAGAGTGTTGGAAGCTATTTTGTAAATGACATCGCCGAAGTCGAGGATCGGTAGGATAGTCAGTTTTACAGGGGTAAGTTTGGCAGCATGAGTGAAGGAGGCTTTGTTGCGAAATAGAAAGCCGATTCTAGATTTTGGATTGGAGATGTTTAATGAGTCTGGAAGGAGAGTTCAGTCTAGCCAGACACCTAGGTATTTATAGTTGTCCACATATTCTAGGTCGGAACCGTCCATGGTGGTGATGCTAGTCAGGCGGGCAGGCGAACGGTTGAAAAGCATGCATTTGGTTTTACTAGTGTTTAAGAGCAGTTGGAGGCCACGGAAGGAGTGTTGTATGGCATTGAAGCTCATTTGGAGGTTAGTTAGCACAGTGTCCAAGGAAGGGCCAGAAGTATACAGAATGGTGTCGTCTGCGTAGAGGTGGCTCAGGGAATCACCCGCAGCAAGAGCGACATTGATATATACAGAGAAAAGTCGGCCCGATAATTGAACCCCCCCCCCCCCCATGCTGGTCTTCTCTAGGCTGCAAACTGGACATTTCAAATAACTGCAGCAGGCAATCTGGTAGGTCCCAGCGTCCGTTCAGAACTAGGAGATCAGTCTGGTATCCAACTGTGCACTAACAGACACAGAGTCAATGATTGTCATCCCTCAATTATAAAAATAGCTCGAGAAATACTTGGACGCTAATGTGACACTTTAGATGTAGACTGGGTCCTGAATGGATTAGATTCAGGCCAGTGACACCAACTGACATGTTTGCTATGGCCCTGGGTTGTTTTAGTTCTGCTGCGCAGTACACTTGTCAGACGAGTACCACCATAACTGCATTCATTTTGTTCCCTAGACTGCACCCCAGGCTAATGTAACAGTTGTCAAATTACACTTGGTGGCATGATAACACCGTACAATGACATTAAAGGCAAATTAGGAAACTGCCATGTGAAATTTACTTCAGATATGGCAATGTTACAATTACTAGCAATTTGTCAAAAATAGCTAGCAATGCTAATATTTGCTAGCTAAAATAATTCCAATCTTAAGGGTGTGTTCAAGCCTAGCGGTACCTATTTGTTCTAACACCATCAAACCTTATCCGTTTAACATTCAAAAAGAATAGCTAAACGTAATGTTTCAACCCCATCCAAAACCTTAACTTCTAAAGGTGACAGAGAAACTGAGTACTGCGCAGGAGTCAACCCAGGGTGTCAGACATTGAGAAATTCAGTCAAATTGGTGAAACCAAGAGATCGTTGCATAAAGTATCAAGCAAGGTGTTCAGTATGCGCCGTTCCTACTAGGCCTAGAAAACCTAGCCAGGTCTGGAGACAAATGGAACAGAGACATTTAGTTGGCACGTCAAGCTTTAGACTACAGAGACACAAATCAGTTAGGCCCATTTAATTTGATTGTAGCCTACAAGAACAAATACATTTTGTCACAAGTACATTTCAAAGAATTAGTTAACACATGACAATTTAAACAAAAATGATATTCTTCAAATAATCACATACGCTTACGTGTCCATTGCAGTTGCAGGATTAGAAACACTACCGCTAAAGCCATGTATGCCAAAGATCAGACAACATTATGTTCCACAATGCACCTCAACCAACTTTTATATTAGTAGACTACCCAATCACTGTGCAAATTTACACTTCATAAGTTAAAAAAAACAACCCTGCCATCTACACAGGAACAGTGGTAACAAACAAGTCAAAGAGTCCAGTTTCACACATCCTCATCATGGCCTGCCACCATGGAGGGGGTCCACACCATAGGCCCTGTGCACAAGGTGTATAGGCCTACTGGTTTGAAGTGGCCAGGGAGGTGGGAGCCCAAATAAGAAATCCCATCAGCAAATTAGAAATATGTTCTTGCAGCACCCCAATTACACTGAATCTATGGTTAGGTGTACACATTACTGCCTTTAAGTTATAAAAGTGTGCTTTTTCTAAAACAGTTTTCCCCATCTAGGCCGCGGATGTTAGTCTTTGCAGTGTACAGGAAGGAGCCTTCTAGAAGCGGCCGTGTAGGAGAGCGCCAGCCAACACTATGGGAAAGAGCGTGACCGAGCTGGACAGCAAGGACACACTGGCTCCTTTGGGTATGGTGATGTTTTTGGTAGCGACAACATCGGGCATCTTGGTCATGTTGGAACTCGCGTCGCCAGCTTCGGTCATAGCAGTGATGGCTGGGGATTTTGTGGTACTGTTTTGCGCGTGGACCTAAAAGAAGCATGGGAGCGTCACTGACTGAGCATTGGCCACAAAGTTCACATGTGAAACTATTTAAAAAGTAAATGAAACATTTGACAAATCAGTAAAATTCCCAATACATCATACTTTCGTCAGACTAATTTCAAGCTGCAAAAAAAGCATGCGTAAAGTTAAGATCTAGGCTACACTTGGTGTAGTCCTGTGCCTAAGAATATAACCCCACGGCAAATGTTTCCCAAACAAAATGCACTTCAGATAAAATGGTCATTAAATTAAGTCGAGCCCTCACCTTGTGGGAAATGTGTTCATAACATATAGGTCAACTGTCAAAATCCTGGATTCAAATTGCGCCGCCTAAGGCACGTTAGATTTCGAATACATTTTGGCATTATAATAAGACTCATCCGAGGACAAGTATCCACGCCATCATTAAGTTATCAATGAGAAAACCCACCAATTGCCAATAAACCCTAAAATTAGATTCAGTATGATCCATTTATGGTTTCAAAAGCCAATGTTGCACCTGTTGAAATGCATTTATTATACACAATGGACACCATAATTAAAACAGATCATTAGAAACAAACATGGTAAAGAGTAAGTCAATCTATAAGATTTTAACCTACCTGTGATGAACAAGGCAAGGCAATGAGAAGGAATCCAATGTAAGCCATCACCATTTTAGCCATTTTGTTGTCGGTTTCTTTCTCAGCCGCTTAGTGTGACTGTCCTGTCGATGGCTTTTTCACGGTGAATGACTGGAGGATAAATCTATGGGATTTTATACCCCCACCGTGTGACGTCAGGTCAAAAAGGCGCATCCCCAAAACCACCTGTCTTATCCTCCAATGGAAACCAACACTTTATCCTAAGACCTCTTCTTTGACAAAATGTAAGGGTGTGACTTTCAGCAATACAAATAATAGCCCTTG
Source organism: Salvelinus namaycush (assembly GCF_016432855.1). Lineage (NCBI taxonomy): Eukaryota > Metazoa > Chordata > Actinopteri > Salmoniformes > Salmonidae > Salvelinus > Salvelinus namaycush. Next base: position 33,346,481 of record NC_052334.1, read on the forward strand.
TGTTATTAATCATGGTCTTTTTTTTAGGCCTATATGCCTGTAAAGGTCAATGAATATCCCTATTAATTCACAGGTTTATAATTTGAAGATCTTGACATATTAGGCTAGGGTCTCCCTTCCTCCTAAGATGTATCACGGTTGTTCTCCCTGAACATGATGGGGGAATTTTCTACAATACTATTATAGGTAGCCTATGGTGTTCAAAATGTTGGCTATTATGAAAGACATTCTGCCTTAAATGGCAAATAAATGTTTTACACATAAACAGTTCTTATGGCCACCTCTTGCACTAAAAATAAACAAATTAACACAATGCAATTCAATTAATTTGTCCCTTCATAGTGTCCGTATAACTCTCTTATGGAGGACCATATCACAACAACAAACCAACCAAACGGTCTCTTTTTAAAAAATTTGGTAGCTAGATCTGAAAATTACAAAGTGCTTCCTCTCCATGCTGCTGTGCCGCATCTCAGCAGTGAGCCTGACCGTAGTGAGATGGTGACCGAGTGCCCGGAGAGGCGCCCTACTCCACCCCCGCACTCTCTTTCAACTCCAGCTGCTGTCAAAATGTCAGCTCCACCGAAGGCACCGTTCTGTCTGCAGCCGCCGTTCATCTCAGGATCTGACTGTTTGTTCTTGTGTTGTCATTTCCAGGGGCTGATCGACCCGTAGGCAGCACTGAGTGCCTTCTGGATATCACAAGTCTTTGCTACACACCTTTGGTGGCGTTCTCTGTCCCTCCTCATTCTTAGCCCCCCTCTCACCCCTCCTTCCATTCTCCCCCTCCATACCTCTATTTCTTCCTCTACCTTCTATCTCTCCAGGACGGCTCTTTCGGAGGCAGAACTAGAGTATAACCCCCAGCATGTGAGCAAGGCAATCTACACCACCTTCGCCCTGGTCAACCTGCCTCCTAACATGGCAGAAGCTGCAGGGGAGTTGGGCAACATTTCTGTGTTGGTGTGGACCACCCAACCATGGACCATCCCAGCCAACCAGGCTATCTGCCACTGTCAATAGACTACCTCCAGACTGCACATTCACTAGAATCACTAACATGATAAGGTATATCTCCTATCTGTTGTAAATGTTGGTGCTCCCAAGTGGCGCAGCAGTCTAAGGCACTGCATCTCAGTGCTAGAGTCATCACCACAGACCCTGGTTCAATTCCAGGCTGTGATTGGGAGTCCCATAGGGCGGCGCACAATTGGCTCAGTGTTGTCCTGGTTAGGGTTTGGCCGGGGTAGGCCATCAATGTAAATAAGAATTTGTTCTTAACTGACTTGGCCACAGAGTGCGTTTCGAGCCTGGCAACTCTGCTGGGCACAGAGCTGGAGAGTGTTGGCACCTTCACAGGTAAACTATACAAACACTCACCTGTCATTCTGAAGCTTTTTCTTCCCATCCCCACCTCTAGGTGCAGAACTTGAGGGCGCAGTCTGCCAGCATCCTACCATTTCCGGGAAGGAGGTTCCATTGCTTCCAGCTAATCTTTTGACCATGGGAAAAGGAACAGGATTGGTCCACACAGCTCCTGCCCATGGGATGGAGGACTACAGTGTGGCCTCACAATTTGAACTAACAGTGGTGCGTTCTTTTAGTTGACTGATATAGCAGCTGGATTGACAGAGCTGAGTGAATTCACCAGCTTGGATGCCAGTTAGTATCTGATGAGCCAACTCCTGAAACAGTCTGGCGTCCAGGCTAATACAGTAGGTTGTAAGTCTTTATGAACTTCCAATGATATATGTACGGCTGTGTGTGTTTCTCCTGTTCCAGGAGTGTATGGTGGATGAGGAAGGTAGGTTCAATGAGCTATCTGGGCCTGAGCTACAGAATCAGTCTGTGATGGGGGAGGGAAACGACACGGGTAGGAAGAAACTGTATGTGTGTGAGCGACAGAGAGTTCTAGTTCAGCTTCTGCCACTCTGTACACGCTTTTGTTTGTTTTCTGTGTGTGTGTGTGTCAGTGATTTCCATGCTGAAGGCGGTCGGTGCTCTAGTGAAGGAGGAGGAGTGTGTCCACAGCTATCCGGACGACAGGGGGAGTAAACAACCTGTAGTCATCAGACCCAGCAAATAGTGGTTCATCAACACCGCAAGCCTCAAAGACAAGGCGAAGGTAGGAGTCGTACACTGGGAATAACTCTTATAAACAGCGAATGATTCTCAGTTCTCACTGGGATAAATTTAAGAAATATTATTTCAAACAGGCGATGACTCTAACTCACATAACTTAGAACAAGTCCCACACAGTTAGTTGGACTCTTAGAAACTGAGAATGTGTCTTGCTCTAGGATTAAGAAACTCTTTCTGACTGTGTGTGTAGGACGGGCTGGCAAAGATGCGTGTAATGCCAGAGTCAGCGAGAGGCAGTCTGTTTGCAAAGCTGGACAGGAGAACGTCCTGGTGTATCTCTCACCAGAGAAGCTGGGGTATGCCCATACCTGTTTTCTACCACATAGAGACATGAGAGCCTCTCATGAACAAGCAATTACATACACGCACACACACAAACCACAACCCCACTCTGACCCCTGCACTCTCCCAATGTGGCCCAGTTGTTCTCAGAGAAGGGAAGTGACTGCTGGTGGGAGCTGCCCCTGGAATCCCTACTGCCCTCTGAGGTGCTCAAGAAGGTGAGTCACTGCAGTGCAGAGCAGGGAACAGTAGATATACAGGGCCTTCAGAAGGTATTCACACCCCTTGACTTTTTCCACATTTTGTTGTGTTAAAAAGTGGGATTAAGGGCCTCCCGGGTGGCGCAGTGGTCTAGGGCACTGCATCGCAGTGCTAGCTGCGCCACCAGAGTCTCTGGGTTCGCGCCCAGGCTCTGTCGCAGCCGGCCGCGACCGGGAGGTCCGTGGGGCGACGCACAATTGGCATAGCGTCGTCCGGGTTAGGGAGGGTTTGGCCGGTAGGGATATCCTTGTCTCATCGCGCTCCAGCGACTCCTGTGGCGGGCCGGGCGCAGTGCGCGCTAACCAAGGGGGCCAGGTACACAGTGTTTCCTCCGACACATTGGTGCGGCTGGCTTCCGGGTTGGAGGCACGCTGTGTTAAGAAGCAGTGCGGCTTGGTTGGGTTGTGCTTCGGAGGACGCATGGCTTTCGACCTTCGTCTCTCCCGAGCCCGTACGGGAGTTGTAGCGATGAGACAAGATAGTAATTACTAGCGATTGGATACCACGAAAATTGGGGAGAAAATAAAAAATAAATAAAAATAATAATAAAAAAGTGGGATTAAAATGGATTGATTTGTAATTTTTCTGTCAACGATCTACACAAAATACTCTGTCAAAGTGGAAGAAAAGTTCTGTATTTTTTTATGAATGGAAAATAAAACACTAATATATCTTGATTATATAAGTGTTCAACCCAGTGAGTCAATACATGTTGGATTCACCTTTGGCAGCGATTACAGCTGAGAGTCTTTCTGGTTAAGTCTAAGAGCTTTGCAGACCTGGATTGTACAATATTTGCCCATTATTCTTGAAAAAATGTGTCAAGCTGTGTCAAGTTGTTGATCATTGCTAGACGGACATTTACAAGCCTTGCAATAGATTTTCAAGACGATTTCAGTCAAAACTGTAACTAGGCCACTCAGGAATATTCAATGTTGTCTTGGTAAGTAACTGCAGTGTATATTTGGCCTTGTATTTTAGATTTTTTTTTCTGCTGAAAGGTTAATTTGTCTCCCAGTGTCTGTTGGAAAGCAGATTGAACAAGAATTTCTTCCAGGATTTTGCCTGTACTTAGCTCTATTCTGTTTACTTTGTCCAAAAAAACTGCCTAGTCCTTGCTGATTACAAGCATACCCACCACCATTCTTGAAAATACCCAGTGATGTGTTGTGTTGAATTTGCCCCAAATATAATGCATCGTGTTCAGGACAAAAAGTTATTTTCTTTGCCACATTATTTACAGTATTACTTTTGTGCCTTATTGCAAACAGGATGCATGTTTTGGAATATTTTCCTTCTTTTCACTCTGTCATTTATTTTACCATTGTGGAGTAACTACAATGTTGTTGAGCCATCCTCAGTTACCTCCTATCACATCCATTAAACTCTGTAACTGTCTTTAAAGGTCCCAAACAGTCATTCTGATTCCCATGTAAAACAGCCTTTTTAAATGACTAAAATATCACCCATAATATTTTGGGGGGGATGTAAATGCTCAACATTTTTGAAAAAGTACTCTTTTTTTTCTCATGGCTAACTACCAGGAAGTTTGAAAAGACAAGCTGAGTGGGAGGGGAGCTTATATTCATGAGCTCGCCTTGACTGACAGATCTTTGAAACGCCTATGTTAAGAAACTTGAATGCAGTGAGCCGTGTTGCAGTAATATCATCTCAAGCAAATTTGGTGATGAACAAAGCAACTCAAACAAAATTAATAGCTTTTTTTTGTTGCACAAAACAACTCAAACAAAATTGATTGCATTTTTTTTAAATACATCTCCCATTTGGCATGTCTCTTGTAATGCAGTTCATAACAGCACTGATGGATGTGTTGACATGACAACTGCGTCAGAGTTTTGAATGACCCTCCCCTCTTTTGTTCCATGCCGGCTGAAGACCTAGCTAGCCAATAACTAGCTAACACCAGACACAGACAAAAGTATATTTGTCATAGATGAATAGTGTAAACTTAATTATATTTGCTAACACCCTACAGTAAAATTTTGGCACCAGTAGAGTAGATATCTAGCTATATAAACCACGCCCATCCAAACACCTTTTCCACTGTTGGTTACAAGGGGGTACTTATTTAGATTAGGTAAGAGAATATCATGTTACCATTGGTGTATTAAAATGAGAGTTAGCGTGATGTCACCCTATCCCCTTAAAAATCCTCCCTCCTAAATCCAAATGTTTGAAATGAGAGAGTGGACCAGTAACTTTATGATCAAACTTTATCAATGTAGAAGACACAGTCATTTTTAATACTTTGATCTGGTTTCATCCAAATATCACCCAATTTCATGAAAAACATGATTTTGACTGTGCATGACCTTTAAATCACCATTGGCCTCATAGTTTAATCCCTGAGCTGTTTCATTGCTCTCTGGCAACTGATTTAAGAAGGGCACCTGTGTCTTTGTAGTGACTGGGTGTATTGATACACCACCCAAAGTGTCAAATTAATAACTGCACCATGCTCAAAGGGTATTCATTGTCTGCTTTTTTTTACCCATCTACCCTTTGCAAAACATAGGAAAACTTCCCTGGTATTTGAGGTTGAATCTGTGCTTGAAATTCACTGCTCGACTTGTGGGGTACAGAGTTGGGGTAGATTTAATAATCATGTTAAACACTATTACTCACTACACAGTGAGTCCATGCAACTTATTATGTGACCTGTTAAGCACATTTTTACTCCCAAACTTATTCAGGCTTGCCCTAACAAAAAGGTTGAATACTTATTGTCTCAAGGCATTTCAGCATTTCATTTTTTTTTTTTTATCCCATTTTCTCCCCAATTTTCGTGGTATCCAATCGCTAGTAATTACTATCTTGTCTCATCGCTACATCTCCCGTACGGGCTCGGGAGAGACGAAGGTCGAAAGCCATGCGTCCTCCGAAGCACAACCCAACCAAGCCACACTGCTTCTTTTAACACAGCGCCTCCAACCCGGAAGCCAGCCGCACCAATGTGTCGGAGGAAACACCATGTACCTGGCCCCCTTGGCTAGCGCGCACTGCGCCCGGCCCGCCACAGGAGTCGCTGGAGCGCGATGAGACAAGGATATCCCTACCGGCCAAACCCTCCCTAACCCGGACGACGCTATGCCAATTGTGCGTCGCCCCACGGACCTCCCGGTCGCGGCCGGCTGCGACAGAGCCTGGGCGCGAACCCAGAGACTCTGGTGGCGCAGCTAGCACTGCGATGCAGTGCCCTAGACCACTGCGCCACCCGGGAGGCCGCATTTCATTTTTAATTAATTTGTAAACATTTCTAAAAACATAATTCCACTTGGACGTTATAGGGTATTGTATGTAGATCAGTGCCAATTGCAATCTTAATTTAAGGCATTTTAAATTCAGGCTGTATAACACAACAAATGTGGAAAAAGTCAACGGTTGTGAATACTTTCTGAAGGCTCTGTAACTGCTACATTCACTCACAAGTCAGTGAATACGGTTGTATAATTTGGAGATGCTTTTAGCGCCGCGTGTGAAGGTTAACATGTTGTGTGTTTGTCAGAGTAAAGCAGGAGTAGGTAACAGACTATGAGCGTGGAGAAAATGTGTTGGACATCTGGTTTGACAGTGGAACCTCCTGGGCTGCTGTTTTTGAAGGTGAAGCTCAGTGTTAGCTACCCTGGCAAAGCTACGTACTACTGCTGCCAATTACTCTTACACTAGTGATTACTTTAATCTTTTAGAATTCAAGGTTGTTTCTGAAGGTTGCGTCTTCTTAGTTAGGGCTAGCTAAATCCCAATTTGGTAAGTGCCTACCTATACCCACACAGCCAGTAATGCTAAGTCTCCTTACTGCACTACGCAGTTACTGAGGACTTACAAACTGCCTGGCAATGCTATCTCTATTTGCCACATTGATCATTGTGAATAGCAATGACTTAAACTCTATCTCTACATAATATGTAGCAGCTTAGTCCTCTTACATCAACAACTAGCTTAGTCTCCCTGTGGAACACAAACTGTGACACCATACATAAGTATTTATTGTTGATGGTGAGGATGATTGTACAAAACATGAAGAACTGCTCTTTCCATGACGAAAATGTGTATTCATTAGTCATTTCCCTCTCTCAGGGCTCTAGTGGTACATGACTGTGGTCAGTGAGAAAGGAGAGAAGGTTTTAGGCAACTTAGTAGACCCAGATACAGCCATCCACAGCCGGAAGGTGAGAGGCAGTGGATATTATTCATTTTTTGTATTTTTTTCCACCTTTATTTAACCAGGTAGGCCAGTTGAGAACAAGTTCTCATTTACAACTGCGACCTGGCCAAGATAAAGCAAAGCAGTGCGACACAAACAACACATGGGATAAACAAACGTACAGTCAATAACACAATATAAAAATCTATGTACAGTGTGTGCAAATGTTGTAAGGTTAGGGAGGTAAGGCAATAAATAGGACATAGCGGCAAAATAATTACAATTTAGCAGATGAGATCCACTTACTGGAGAAACAGATACACACTCATGGGGTGGTAAGGCCCCAATCTCTGTCTCGTTCCCTCTCTCTCAGGACCCCAGTGTGTCTCCTGCCTATGAGGCGGATGTTTTGCTCTGGTGGGTGGCAAAGTCCAACGTCTTCTCTGAGGTCCAGATCGGCTCGATCGTGCTCAACTCAGCCAGAGACAACATCGATAAGGTGAGTCTCTCATGGTGTCTTCTGTGTGTGTCTGTTGGTCTGTCAATTCGTCTGAAAATATGTCTGTCTGTGTGGAAGTTTGCCTCTCCCTGCATTAGGCGGCAGCCCATGGCGGAAGATTGACGAGGGCGGAATTAACTGAGCTAAACTGACCAAGACGCACCTCCAACAACAACACAAAACCTCACAATGCTGCCCCAAAACAATTACAATTTCTCTCAACCAGTGGCATGAGGGTTTTTTTAGGTGAGGTTTGATGCCGCCCTGTGATAAGCAGTGCTCACTTTGTCCCAGGGTGCTGTTGGAGAGACGCATCGCTGTTCCGTCAAAGAAATCATCTCACATGAATCATGTAGCAGAAAGAGTGTGTGTCCTTTTCTGTAGCCTACAGGCTGGATATAAAATGGATGACAATGTAATGAGACAGACACTTTTTAAATCATGCAGATTTCTCCAATCAAATAGCCTAACCTAAATGGCACCCAATCAAATAAAAAATGCCTTGTCATGTTAACAAACATCCTAAAAACAGGACAGGTCAATGTCAAATGGACAATATGGAATGGACAATCACAACTGTCGTCCAGGAGTTTCACCCCATTGTCATAATCAGTGGTTTCAAGTTTGTATCTGTCAATTTTTGACAAGCTGATCATAGTGAAAAATACTCCTGCATTTCCTGCTGTGTAAACAGACTAGACTCACTATAACTCCTGATAAAGTTGGGTAGCTGATATTCAGAGCTTAAATAGCCAAATTGATTAGTCACAAGAATCAGGACTAATGCCAATGCAACGGCCTGTTTTACAAATGGTGGCCCTACCACATTCGTAAAATTCCATTGGGTGCCGACATGGTAGGCTACCACCCCAGTAAGCACGAGCCGACGTCTTTTTGGGGGGTCCTGTCCAGACGTCTTTTTTTTGTTGTTTTACAAATGGCAGGCTTACCACAGATGGGCATTCATAAAATTCAATTTCAGGCAGCACTGTAGGCTACACCTCAGTAAGCACGGGCAGATGCCTTTTGGACTTCTTTTTTTGGTGCTGTCTGGACCAGCGTTGATTTCCACATCCAAATCTGAACCAATCATAGACGTCTATTTGGTTTCAGATTTTGTCAGGTCTGGACCAGCCTTGATTTTGCCCAAACATAGACATCTATAAATTACGTCTTTTCATCTTTCATTCAAATCAAAAATGAGCCTGATTTCAACATCCGGAAAATGTATTTTTAAACAGCTTTTCAATGTCATTTTGCTTACTGGGACTATTCTAGTTTGGCGGGGGAGGCATTTTGTTTGGTCTCACCTAGGGTGGCAGAACGGCAAGGACCGGCCCTGACTCGATTACACTGTTACTAGAACACTACTACTAATGCACTGTCATTAATGAATAGTCTGATACATCTACTCTTCCCCCTCCCAGGCTGTACTGTGAACCTGAGGACTCGTTGGGTCGGCGGTCCTGTCAGATGGTTTTAGAGGCGATTCTGGACGCTCCCATCCTGCCTCACCTGGACGAGGAAGTCTACCTACACACCCCAGGACATGACGGTATGGCCCTGTGTGTACGTCTTAGTGACTCAAAGTAAATCTCTGTATCTCCAGAGGGGGAGACCCTGTTCAGGAGTGGCTGGATTAAGAGCAGTCCTGTGTGGCGGAAGCATGTGCTATCAGGGATTCCTTCCTGTCCTCTATCCCAGGACGCAGCGCAGCCGAGTATGAGCTGACCATAGAGATTGAGCCTGGTCTACTGTTCGAACTCATTCAGGTAAGGGGGCAGAATGCACTCTGATGTCCTCATAATCACTATACCACAAACAGCTGAGCTGTAGTTGTATGAAAATGACAGTCCTGCCACTAACTGTACCTATCTACTCTCTCTCTTTCTTCCAGCCTCTCCAGGACGAGCCTACTTCCTCTTACACCCAGCTAACGGAGCTGATGGTGTCATCATGGACCACCCTGAACAGCGCCCTGCTCGGAGACATGCCCTTGCCGATGCCCTCATCAGCAAGGTCAACTTTCTCATCAACCTGGAGGGTGAGTCCCAGACAAGCCGCTAACACTAACAAATTGACAGTACTGTGGCAGCTGTCTCCATAATGAAACATAGTGAGTTCAAAAGACCCAAGTATTTTAGAGGTTATACAGTAGCCTGGGTCATATTCACTACTGGAGACACTAAATGGAAGAAAATGGACCAAAACAGAGAGTAACTACCTGATCTTTTCAAATAAGAAGTGTTTCTGCTACAAAATCTTTTACTACGGTGTGCACTAATTAATACGACCTTGGTAAGCTTCCTAATCATAGCCCCTAGTAACCTTCCTTCCCTCTGTCCAATCAGATGGGGTTATCCGTGAGGACAGTGCTTCCCAAGTAGCGGCAGTGCCCACCTCTATGGTCCGGTGCCCGAGGTGCCGCCGTTACACCTCATTCTCCCCGGACTGCCCCTGCCAGACCATCCTAACCAGGGCGCAGTGACACCCTCACCCGTCATCATTACAACCTGCAAATGACCCTCTGATCCGGTCGGTCTGCTTGAACTTAGCCCAGACAACCAGGGGTCAACAAAGAAACACACCCTGGTTAGCAACAGTACTGAGAGGGGTAACAGAGCGACAGCCACTGTCTAGCAGTGCCAAAACGACATTACCCACAATACTTTAAGTGACATTGACTCTGGCATGTTGTTGCTGCATGCAGACTGAGGATGAATGGTTCAGCACTCATTTTGTGTTTTTTAAGAAAGGAGAGAATTATCATCTGCTGTAAGAGCTATGCAGTCCTTTTGGATTGACACGACACCTCTCCCAAAAAAGGGCACATGTCAGTGATGTTCTCTGGAAAGGGAAACATATTTACTTCTGAATCACTCCTATGAGGCACAGAGTACAGTAAGATACCTACTGAGAGAATCAAGTCAAAGAGCAGACATGAAGTCAGATTAAAGTTTGTGTATGTGCGTTGAGAGGATATATAGGGGATGGTACAATTCTGAGTAGATTGGTTTTTATTTTTATTCAAGTTTAATGTTGAAATGGAAGTCATAATGTAACTCATGTTATAATGTGACAAGTAAAAAAAGAATGGGGAAGAGATGTTTGAGTTCATTAACAAACTATGATGATTATGGTTTTGGGTAATTGTTCTTCCATATTTTTACTTGTAAATGCAAACCTCTGTATTATACGCCTATACCAAACTCATTAAATAATGAATTATTATTTATTTTAGTTTGAATATTGACGAACACAATACACATGGAAGCCAGATATGGTATGTTGGGAATTGCGCTATCGTACAGTAATCATTAAATAGTCGGTGATTCCCATCACCCTCTGGATGAGGTCAGTGAGCTACTGTACAAATCCAAGAAAAAACAACTGTCACTCATTAGGGTACCACCCACCACTGCGACCTGTATGCTCTAGTCGGCTGGCCCTCGCTGCATGTTCGTCGTCAGACCCACTGGCTCCAGGTCATCTACAAGGCTATGCTAGGTAAAGCGCCGCCTTATCTCAGTTCACTGGTCACGATGGCAACACCCACCCGTAGCACGCGCTCCAGCAGGTGTATCTCACTGATCATCCCTAAAGCCAAAACCTCATTTGGCCGCCTTTCCTTCCAGTTCTCTGCTGCCTGCGACTGGAACGAATTGCAAAAATCTCTGAAGTTGGAGACTTTTATCTCCCTCAACAACTTTAAACATCTGCTATCTGAGCAGCTAACCGATCGCTGCAGCTGTACATAGTCCATCGGTATATAGCCCACCCAATTTACCTACCTCATCCCCATACTGTTTTTATTTATTTACTTTTCTGCTCTTTTGCACACCAGTATCTCTATTTGCACATGATCATCTGATGATTTATCACCCCAGTGTTAATCTGCTAAATTGTAATTATTCGCTCCTATGGCCTATTTATTGCCTACCTCCTCATGCCTTTTGCACACATTGTATATAGATTCTCTTTTTTTTTCTTCTACTATGTTATTGACTTGTTTATTGTTTACTCCATGTGTAACTCTGTTGTTGTCTGTTCACACTGCTATGCTTTATCTTGGCTAGGTCACAGTTGCAAATGAGAACTTGTTCTCAACTAGCCTACCTGGTTAAATAAAGGTGAAATAAAAAAAATAAAAAATGTTTACGAAACGTTATAAACAGTCTGTCTACCTGAATGGTCTGGAGAGAATACTGATTGGAAAGTACCACCATGACCAGCGTTGACTGCTCTTACCCCAGACCCAGAGAGAAAGAGACCAAAGATAGACCATGCTGAGCATTAAACCTATTTAGTCTGTTCTGTCTGCCCCCAGTGGGGTTCCTCAGCCAGGGTGTAGAACTACAGAACAGTACAGAGGGTACAGGCACAGCTAGTACAGTACTGCAGCATGTATAAATAACCAGATCATCCATTCTGTCTATCATACATCATCATTACTAATCTGAGGGACAGGTGAAGAGAAAGGGATGCTTACTAAACAATGATATGGCACACAAACACACTCTGCAACCCCCTTTGATTGGATCGTTAAGTCTGTTAGAATGGGCAGTACAGGGGCTGCTAGGTATAGCTGACAGACAAAGTAAAAAATAAGTAGGAAGTGACAAAAACAAATGGATATATAACACCATGCTCATATAGCATATCCCCTTTAGAAATGCAGACTTCAAACAAAACAATTATCCCTCCATCTTTCATTTACAATTTGATTCTTTCAACTGAACACATGAGCCTCCTCTCAAACAGGGTGGCCATTTCCCTGACATCTCCTTCCTGTACATGATAGGTGTATAATCCTATATATTTCCTACTTCAACAGTTTACTACCTCACTCGCTCACTCCTATCCTGGATATTAGCAATGAAAGCAGGAACGGAATTGCACACAGGCCATCTCTCTTCCTGAGCCTCTTGCTCTCCTCCCCCCTCTCACTCAGTCCTCTCCCTGCAGGACCTCCACAGCCTCCAGTAGGTGTAGTGCCAGGCTGTACTGGCCGTGGTTCTCAGGTAGGATCTCCATGAGGCGGCTCACCAGCCTGCTGGTCTGGCTCAGGGGCACCGACGGGCACCCTAGCTCACTGGGATCCTGGGGATAACACACACAGATAAACACACACACACACACAGAGATAAATACAAACACCATCAGTAAACCAGGCAACACTAGCGGGTTGAATTAGGCTAAGAGAGATGCTTTGAATCACCTTGAGACAGTTGTTCTAGCATGTTGTAAGGTAACAGAGGTTGGTCTCACCATAGCCTTGAGCCAGGTGCAGAGTGTGGGGGGGAGGCGTGCCAGCAGCTCCATGGCGGGCTTGGTCTGGGTCTGGGTGTGAAGCAGGGAGTAGCTCAGCCTCTGGCCTGTTAGAACCAACAGCTGAGAACCCAACACGTCCTTATCCTCCACCTCCAACATCACCTGACAGATAACACACACACCGGCTAGCTTCCGCTTTTTTAATATACTTTATGAGTGATCATATTCATTTGATTAATGTGTGTATAATGTTACTTGTATTTTGTAGTGAGGGAGTTGTTGGTGTTTATGACTACCTACCTGCTCTGCCCGGGGGTCCAGGCCCTGGTTGTACAGCTCACACACCAGGTGTCTGCGCAGGATGTCTGGGTTGACTTGCAGCAGGGTCCCCAGGTCCAGACACAGAGAGGGCCACGTCTCGTCCCCTGAGTCAAGGTCCAGCCGGGTGGATGCAGGAGCAGTCCCTGCCTCACTCTGGGTCTTCACCCAGCCTGTCAACACCCTGAGCAGGAACTCCTGTCTAAGAGAGACCAGTCCAGGGTCCATATCTCCGCTGGGCATCAGCTGGATGGACACCAGCTCTCTGAAGAAGGCACTCTTACCCTGGAAGAAGGAAAGACTTGCAGTGAGTATACTGTAGGTGTTATGCATGTGTGTACTCTTTGGTTTACGCCACGTGTTTGTCTCACCTTGCTGTCGAACAGGCTGAGCGGTTTGACCCGGAGGTTGAAGGTCATAGCAGTGTGTAGTAGAGTGGCCAGGAGACAGTGGTGTTGTACAAGGGGGTAGTGGATTCCCCTCTGCTCCAGGGCTAACTCTACTATGGAGGCAGGACCCTCCGCTCCGCCCCACACCTCCTCCACACAGAGCTCTGGAGGGGTCACCTCTTCTATCCCTGAGTCTGCCTGGAGGAGGGGGGAAGGGGTTCAGAGTTACCAAGGAAAAGCCTCACTTGCCACTATCAATCTACAAATGCTTTAGTACAAAGGTCATTTTTCAATGCTGCAGCAATGGTACCAGGGCTCGCGACTAACTTTTTCCCTCACCGTCCCGAAGTGCAATTTCAACTGTCCCAAACTGAAGTTGAACTATCCCAAAATTAAAATATATATATATATTCTTTAATGGTTTTGATATGCCAACATGGGTCTAGGTCATTTGCAGTGCTTTTGTTGTGTGTGTGTGTATTTCTGAGACAGATACAGTCTATATTATTTATTTAAGAAAAAAATTTGAGCATCTTAATTCAAACAGACAAACATGCATTACATTAATAATAATAATAAATTAATTGAACACGTTAACCACATGTATACAACATATCTGAAAGAGAACTATGCTATTGTGAACTGGTTACTGAATAAACTTAAGTTAGCGACATTACATTCCACAACCAGCTGCCCCATTAAACAACATAACACAATAGCCTATACAATAAAGAATGTGTGTTCCCCAGCCTTCACTTTCTCTGCTTCACCCTCCCTCTTCAGTCACTGAAGAATGGTGGCCTTGACCTTTTTGAGCACCACCACTTACATAACAGCCAGGGCCTAAAATGTACTTTTTGTACATAACAGCCACTGTGGCAGGTAGATTTAAAAATCTACCAGCCACTCATATTTCTTACCAACCAAAATAAAATAAAAATCTCTCAAATTAAACAAACAAAACAGACAAAAAAGAGATGAGCATGCTTTGTAATGTTTCTAAAATAATACATGCATAACTAGTAAGTAGTAATGTGGTATATTGTTTAATGAACATGTTTTCTTTGAACACAAAATATCACAGACGAGACTAAATGTTCACCTGCCGCTTTAAAGGAGGTTACCTTGGTAACGCGATTTGAGTCATGTTCGTGACAGAGACTAAGAGTGACTAGTATCCGCGTTGCTTCTCTTCCCTAGCTGTTGAAACTCAAACATTAAAAAACAACCTAGCTTGTGAACAAAACAATGTAAAAAGCCCAAGGACAAAATGTTACTTCAGTAGACTTTCGTTTAAAGTAAATTAAACAAACTGTTATGCCTGTGCGCAGCGCTTCATTTTTTAAAATCTGTCACTCAGCTCTCCACGTGCGCACACACAGCCACCAGCCAGGCAGTATTGCAGCGCGAGGAAGAAATACTTTGCAAATTTTACAGTGTGCATTCGATACAGGCCACGGAGATACAACCATATTCTCTGGAATACCATAGTAGCTAGCCATAGCGTAAAGACAATGCAAATTCCACAGCAACTCCCGACACACGCAACCTAAACTCCAGGCCAGCAGACAGGCTGGGAGAGAGTAGCATGTACATTTCAATAGGCCTATTTGCCCAACATTGTAATGATATTTTAATATTAAACATTTCCATAACCAAAATAATGACATATACAAAGCCTAGACAGTCATATCATTGTTTGAAACCTGGACGTTTTACATAGCCTATTTTACCTTGCTTTTAATAGCCTACAGCTAAAATTAGACCATAGACCATTGAAACCAAAGGCAGTAAGGCACAATCCTATTGTTGCATCTTTAGATATTCCCTCTTTCCAAGTTTCTACCATTAGGCAGTATATCCCGTCTGTATCACAACCGGCCGTGATTGGGAGTGCCACAGGGCGCCGCACAATTGGCCCAGCATCGTCCGGGTTTGGCCGGTGTAGGCCGTCATTGTAAATAAGAATTTGTTCTTAACTGACTTGCCTAATTAAATAAAATGGTTAAATAAATAAATTATCCATCTCCATCACATTTTAAAAACCGCTCGCATCAGGTGCACGTTTGGGAATGCTGTTCTCCCGTAATAACATTTTGGAACATTCACGCATATGGCTGAGAGGAGTGAACACATTGCTGCTCGTGTAATGTGAATTATTCATAGTTTAGCAACTTTTAAGCTAAATGTTGTGATCTGTTTCAGCAGCCTCGTCTTTGTGTTTAAACATTTTAGTATGGAACCACTGTTGTATGCATTTTATATTTTTCTGGCCTATCGTCCCCCAACTTCTATTTAGAACCGTCCCAACGTCTGTTTTGAACTATCCCAGACAACAACAAAAAATATTGTGCCCGGGAAGACGGGACACCCTTAATTTCGAGCCCTGAATGGTACATCATTGCTGTGACAAATCCTCTTGTACTTACATCCACTTTGCATGCAGCACATGCTTTTTACCTGTGCTGCAGTTAATCTGCCTAACTGTATGCATCCATCCATCTATTTATGTGTACCTCCATCAGAATCTGTAGCAGCTCAACACAGGAGCCCAGGAATGATGTCATGGCACTGTCTCCCATTCCCACATCCTGAATACACACAGAAACACCACAAATGTTATATACTGTTATGTGCACGTCTATTCACAGCCCAAGCTCAACAAGTCTCAATCAGAGAGGTAGACGTGTAGCTGAATAGAGCAGTGCTCTGCTCACCCGTCGACACAGGCGGTCTTTAGGGGCCTTCCCCACCTGTGGAGAGGAAACACAATCTTTCATGAAACAAAAATATAGGACACCAGTTTTCTGTTCTGTTGAAAACAGAACCCATTTGAGTCCCACACTATGAAACACTAATCTTGTAACAGTTGTAATAGCGTGAGGATGTTCAGCTATGCAAATATATTGGTACATTTCAGCTGATGTCTGCAGAAAACCCTACAACTTCGACCAAACTAAATGTAAATCATATTTCTACACAAGTGAAATGTTAGTTATCGCCTTTAGTTGGCAAGGTAGTCACAAGTGAAGAGCATTATAAAAATAATTATGATCGTGACGTTTCATGCATCAGAACTCTCTCACATACAAACACACACAAAAAAAATAATTGCTGCTCACCTTCTCCATAAGGAAAGCAGCAGCTGAGAAACGTTTAACGATGAACGTGTTCCACATCATTGAGGAGATGCCTGCAGGAGAAAGAGAGAGAGAGTATTATAGTACAAACCAAGGGACACACTGAGGAAACACCGCGTGAATATTAAATACGATTCTGTATTGTCTGACCCAGCTGGATGTGAGGACTAGAGACTAGCTTCAGGTGTTCCACTGCACAACACAGATACCGCCCCTCCTTCAGAGAGAGAGATAACAAAACATTAGATTTTACACCTTAAACTGTGTGTGCATAGATGTGTATGGATGTGAGTGTGTATAGATATGTGTGTGTGTGTGTGTGTGTGTGTGTGTGTGTGTGTGTGTGTGTGTGTGTGTGTGTGTGTGTGTAGATGTGTGTGTGTGTGTGTAGATGTGAGTGATGTGAGTGTCTGTGTGTGTAAGGGAAAGGGGGATAACCTAGTCAGTTGTACAACTGAATGCATTCAACTGAAATGTGTATAGATGTGTATGGATGTGAGTGTCTGTGTGCTGGTAGTGTTTAGAGCCAAACCTCTGGGTATTTGTTCCACTGCACCACGTACTCCCAGCAGCAGTGGGCAAAAAGCAGGTCAGGAGAGAGGGAGTCTGGGAAACGCTGACACACAGACACCAGCAGCTCTGGAGGAACACAGAAAACACACTCTTTAATACAACAACCACACTTCCTATAGAGGAATCAGTTTAGTGACCATAGAGTACCCACTCACCTGCTGCCCTATTGAAGTCTGCATCCTCCTGGCTTTTCTCCCTCAGCACTGTCTGGGAGGGCTGTTCTGTTCCCTGGGCCTCCCCCCTCCTCTGCAGCATGTCCTTCAGCTGCTCAGGGGCCAAGTCCTGCCTGAACACCCACTTAGCCACACTGTCTGCTATACCACCTGAGAGAAAAAAAGGGGGGGGAGAGAGAGAGAAAAAGGGATCTACTGTTCATGTGATTGGATTGGTGAAAGCAAAGTTTCACTTTACCACTCTCACCAATCCCAAGCCTCTCAGATCTGAGGTTCCTTCAAGGTTTAAGGTAAGGATTATGGTCTTTTTATTCGAAGTGGCTGCGGATCTGACTTTTCTAGATCTTTCTTCCTGGGGGTTAAAGGTCTAGAAGCTTCTGCGCATGTGTGGGATTCTGTACTTTACACACAGTCTCTGCTCTACTCGTAGAGAACAGGCTACTCTGGCAAATGGTGCTTGTTTATTAGTTACCGGTAGATTAAAGCTGAATCAGTGTCTGCAAGATCACAATGACAATATATAATAGCATAGTATACCGTTATTGGAATGAAGCTGAAACGGTCTAACCACAAGGACACCGTAGTGAAGAAGGCACGACAGCGACTCTTCAACCTCAGGATGCTAAAGAAATTTGGCCTGTCCCCGTGGGCCCTCTCAGTGTTCTATAGGAGCACCATTGAGAGCATACTGTCGTGCTGCGTCACAGCCTGGTACGGCAACTCCACCGCCGTGGACTGCACAGCTTTTCAGAGGGTGATACGTGCAGCCGAACGCACCATTGGGCGCACACTGCCTACCCTACAGGGGAAGGCCAAGAGGATCATCAGGGACCCCCAGCCACGCCCTGTTTTCCCCGATTCAATCACTCAGAAGCGGGCAGTACATGGCAAAAAACTGAAAGACTGGCCAATAGTTTCTACCGTCAGACCACCCCCACCCTCAACTCTCACTTACCTGCTACTCCCCCTATGGACATTCTTTCTCCGGCCATTTCTTATGAGATCTCAGGAGGATGGTGTGAATGGTGGCATTTCTCTCTCATGCGGCCATAACTCCACAGCGCGTGCCACTGGGCAAAAATATGCTATATATATATATATTTTTTTTTTAATTGGACAACCGACGGGTGCTTACGGGTGTATAAAATCGAACACACAGCCATGCAATCTCCATGGACAAACACTGACAGTAGAATGGCCTTACTGAAGAGCTCAGTGACTTTCAACGTGGCACTCTCATAGGATGCCACCTTAGTTCGTCAAATGTCTTCCCTGCTAGAGCTGCCCCGGTCAACTGTAAGTGCTGTTATTGTGAAGTGGAAATGTCTAGGAGCAACAACAGCTAAGCCACGAAGTGGTAGGCCACACAAGCTCACAGAATGGGACCGCCAAGTGCTGAACGCGTAGCGAGTAAAAATCGTCTGTCCTTGGCTGGAACACTCACTATCGAGTTCCAAACTGTCTCTGGAAGCAACGTAAGCACAAGAACTGTTCGTCGGGAGTTTCATGACATGGGTTTCCATGGCCGAGCAGTCGCACACAAGCCTAAGATCACCATGCGCAATGCCAAGCGTCGGCTGGAGTGGTGTAAAGCTCGCCGCTATTGGACTCTGGAGCAGTGGAAACGTGTTCCTGGAGTGATGACTCACCCTTCACCATTTGGCAGTACAAAAGACGAACCTTGGTTTGGCGGATGCCAGGAGAACGCTACCTGCCCCAGTGCATAGTGCCAACTGTAAAGTTTGGTGGAGGAGGAATAATGGCCTAGGGCTATTTTTCATGGTTCAGGCTAGGCCCCTTAGTTCCAGTGAAGGGAAATCTTATCGCTACAGCATACGATGACATTCTAGACGATTCTGTGCTTCCAACTTTGTGGCAAAAGTTTGGGGAAGGCCTTCTCCTTTTTCAGCATGACAATGCCCCTGTGCACAAAGGGAGGTCCAAACAGAAATGATTTGTCAAGATCGGTGTGGAAGAACTTGACTGGCCTGCACAGACCCCTGATCTCAACCCCATCGAACACCTTTGAGATTAATTGGAACGTAGACTGCGAGCCAGGCCTAATCGCCCAACATCAGTGCCCGACCTCACTAATGCTCTTGTGGCTGAATGGAAGCAAGTCCCCACAGCAATGTTCCAACATCTAGTGGAAAGCCTTCCCAGAAGAGTGGAGGCTGCTATAGCAGCAAAGGGGGGACCAACTCCATATTAATGCCCATGATTTTGGAATGAAATGTTTGAGAACCAGGTGTCCACATACTTTTGGTCACGTAATGTATGTGCTTGGATTAAATCAAAACACTTGTATGCTGCAGTTTGTTAACACCATCTGCTCAAAAGTTCGCTCCAAAAAATAATTATCATTCACGATTGACAGTGAGAAAAGTGAAGGGAGGGTGAACACACAAATTTGTGCGCCAAGTAACACATGCGCAGAACGTGATCCGGATCTTTCCATTGGGTTCCGGGGCGGAAAGGGGCGGTTAACTACGGATTCGCAGCCACAGCCTTTTTATTTCTTAAGTATTCGTTCAGTACCTCGGCCCCCCTCCAGCAGGGCTTTGACTGAGCAGTGTGGTGTGGCGCCCCCTGGTGTTCCTTTAAGAGGCGCCACACACAGCAGCGTCTGCAGGGCCAGCACGTCCTCCAGCTGTCTCACACACACCGCCCACTGCTCCAGCTCCAACGACACAGCCTCCCACTCTGACTGAAACTGACACACACACACACAGAGAGTCAGTGACAAAGCACACACACATCAGTGTGTGTGTGTGTGTATGTTACCTTGGTCTCGGCCAGGCTGGTGATGTTATCCTTGGCAGCGCGGTGAGCCACTATTGCAGCCAGCAGGGCAGCAGCAGCACTGTGTGACTGGACACACGCAGACCGCACCTGCTGCCACCAGGGGGAGACACACTGCATGTCCCACGACGACTCCACCGCACCTAAGGAGAGGAGGAAATACAGACGTCTCTGAAAGTCAATGGAAGTCCACCACAGGATGCTGCTGAGGGGAGCATGGCTCATAATAATGACCGGAACGGAACAAATGGAATGGCATCAAACACTTCGAAACAATACGTGTGATCCCATTCCACAATTCTGCTCCAGCCATTACCACAAACCTGTCCTCCCCAATGAAGGTGCCACTAGCCTCCTGCGGACTCCACTACCTATTATCTAACCACAACCCAACTGCTAACTCAATTGTATCACAGCACAGACCACCTTACAAAATCCGATGTGATCGCACACCTTTCATGGAGCTGAGGGCAGTGAGGAGTGTGTGTAGGTGTCTGACGGCCTTTGGTTTCTTCAATACTTCCTTCTCTCTGTGCAGCCATACACTCAGCAGCAGAGACTGAGGGAAAGAACACACACATAGACAACATGGATGAGTTACATTTCCTTCTATTTGAGTCTATTCTTCCTCCCATACCCAAATCTCCCCTTCCTTGAATCTGAGGTACGGATCAAAAAAGATGGATGAATACATAGTTGGGCAGATGAAAAAATGTCCCTGCGCTGAAGCACAGGTAAAAAGCATGTGCTGCATGCAAAATGGATATTAGTGCACGTCACACTCCCATCCTTTTGCCGTACCACCCTCCTTCCTCTCCTCACCAGTAAATGCTGTGGGCTGATGCCGGTCTCCTGTAGTGTGTCACAGACTTTCTGTAGAGGGCTCTCTCCTATCAGACAGCCCCAGAACAGAAAGCTCCCTACAGGGTAAACAACAACACAGTCTTACCTTTAATACTCTTAGGTTTCAAGTTTCAATGTCACGTGCACAAGTACACATTTTGCCATGGAGCGAAGGGAAAATGTAGCAGTTTTAAAGCCAATTTCCTGCAATTTTACACATTTTCAATGTCACGTGCACAAGTACAGTGAAATGCCTTTCTTGCACGCTCTAAACCCAACAATGCAGTAATCAATAACAATGTAATACTACAAATAATAAGGTATAACAAAAACACACCAGATATAAAAATAAAAACACGAGAAAGCAAGAATACTATATATAGGGTCAGTCAGTTCCAATATCATATTTACAGTGTGCAAGAGATACTGGAGTGATAGAGGTAGATTTGTATAGGGGTAATGTGACTGTGTGTGTGTGTGTGTGTGTGTGTGTGTGTGTGTGTGTGTGTGTGTGTGTGTGTGTGTGTGTGTGTGTGTGTGTGTGTGTGTGTTCATCCTACCCAGTTGTGTCCAGTCTGCGTCGGGCCCTGGGACCACCCTGATCTCCTCTCCTTCACACTCCATCTGTGACAGGAAGCCGCGTACAGGAAGTGATGCGTCAGGGGAGTCCTGGGCAAATGAGACGGAGGGGCGGGAGCCGGAGGTGAGCTCTGTGTAGCGCTGCAGGATGAGGGAGACACGGGCTAGCTCCTCCTCTACACCGGCAACCTCCGTCTGGATAGGAAGAGGAGGAGAAAGAAAAGAGAGAAAAGAAGAGTAGTTCAGAATGCTGTACTCACGGGTTTAATGTGTGTGTGTGTGTGTGTGTGTATGTGTGTGTACTGCATATGTGTGTGTATGGGTTGGTTCTTCTATCCTTGTGGGGACCCACATTTCTTTCATTGACAAGATTAGCAACAAATGCTGACACTACACATCCTAGTATATCTGACCAAATTATGAAAGACAAGAATTGTAATATTACATTTCGTGAAGTGAGTGTGGAAGAGGTGAAAAAATGATTGACAAGACAAGCCACCGGGGTCAGATAACTTGGATGGAAAATTACCGACGATAATAGCAGACGATATCGCCACATCTTCCATTTAAGCCTACTAGAAAGTGTGTGCCCTCAGGCCTGGAAGGAAGTGAAAGTAATTCCGCTACCTAAGAATAGTAAAGCCCCCTTTACTGCCTCAATTTTTTTTTTTTTTGACCAGATACAATGCTATTTTACAGTAAACAAATTGACAACAGACTTTCAGCACCCAGCACTGATGATTGGCTGAGAGAAATGTATAATAAAAAGATTTGGGGGACTGTTAAGTTAGACTTCAGTGCGGGTTTTGATATTATTGATCATAGTCTGCTGCTGGAAAAACGTATGTGTTATGGCTGCTATATTGTGGATAAAGAGTTACCTGTCTAACAGGACATAGAGGGTGTTCTTTAATGGAAGCCTCTCCAACATAATCCAGGTAGAAATCAGGAATTACCCAAGGCTGCTGTCTAGGCCCATTACTTTTTTCAAATCTTTACTAACGACATACCTCTGGCTTTGAGTAAAGCCAGTGTGTCTATGTATGTGGATGACTCAACACTATACACATCAGCTACTACAGTGACTGAAATAAGTTAGTCCTAAATATTTAAAACTAAAAGCATTGTATTTGGGACAAATCATTCACTCAACCCTAAACCTCAACTAAATCTTGTAATAAATAAAGTGGAAATTGAGCAAGGTGATGTGACTAAACTGCTCGGAGTAACCCTGGATTGTAAACTGTGATGGTAAAAACATATTGATACAACAGTAGCTAAGATGGGGAGAAGTCTGTCCATAATAAAGCGCTGCTCTATCTTCTTTACAGCACTATCAACAAGGCAGGTCCTACAGGCTCTAGTTTTGTCGCACCAGGACTACTGTTCAGTCGTGTAGACAGGTGCCACAAAGAGGGACTGTCAACGGCTGGCCCTTGGATGTACACAGAGAGGAAACATTAATAATATGCATGTCAATCTCTCCTGGCTCAAAGTGGAGTAGAGCTTAACTTCATCACTACTTGTATTTGTGAGAGGTATTGACATGTTGAAAGCACTGAGCTGTCTGTTTAAATGACTAGCACAAAGCTCAGACACCCATGCATACCCCACAAGACATACCACCAGAGGTCTCTTCACAGTCCCCAAGTCCAGAACAAACTATGGGAGGAGCACTGTACTACATAGAGCCATGACTACATGGAACTCTATTCCACATCAGGTAACTCACGCAAGCAGTAGAATCAGATTTAAAAAACAGATGGAAAAAATACACCTTATGGAACAGCGGGGACTTTGAAGCAACACAAACATAAGCACAAACACATGATAACATAGGCACTATACACCCACGTACACATGGATTTTGTGTTGTAGATATAGCGTGTTGTGAAATCTGTTATGAATGCATTGTAATGTTTTTAAAATGGTATAACTGCCTTCATTTTACCAGACCCCAGGAAGAGGAGCTGCTGCCTTTATGGGGATCCATAATAAATACAAAATCCCCAAATGTCCCCACAAGGATAGTAAAACAAGGAAAATTCTCCCTCGTGGGGACATTTTCCACATCCCCACGAGGACAAAGGCTATTTTAAACTTAGGGGTTAGGGTTAAGTTTAGAATTAAGTTAAGGCTAAGGGGTTCTTAAACTTCTTATGGCTGCAATCCCGTTAACAGGATCGATATGACAACAGCCAGTGAAAGTGCAGGGCGCCAAATTCAAACAACAGAAATCCCATAATTAAAATTCCTCAAACATACATGTATCTTATACCATTTTAAAGGTAATCTTGTTGTTAATTCCACCAAATTGTCCGATTTCAAATAGGCTTTTCAGCGAAAGCACCACAAATGATAATGTTAGGTCACCGCAAAATCACAGACAAACACATTCATTTTCCCAGCCAAAGACAGGAGTCACAAAAAGCAGAAATAGAGATAAAATGTATCATTAACCTTTGTTGATCTTCATCAGATGACATTCATAGGACTTCATGTTTCACAATACATATATGTTTTGTTCGATTAAGTTCATATTTATATCCAAAAATCTCAGTTTACATTGGCGCCATGTTCAGAAATGCCTTCAAAATATCCAGAGAAATTGCAGAGAGCCACGTCAAATAACATAAATACTCATCATAAACTTTGATGAAAGATACATGTTTTACATAGAATTAAAGATACACTTGTTCTTAATGCAACCGCTGTGTCAGATTTCAAAAAGCTTTACGGCAAAACACAATATTCAATAATCTGAGAACAGCGTTCAGCTACAAAAGGAAGCCATACAGTTACCCGCCAAATTGTGCAGTCAACAAAACTCATAAAAAGCATTATAAATCTTCACTTACCTTTGCTGATCTTCGTCGGAATGCACTCCCAGGACTCCCACTTCCACAAGAAATGTTTGTTTTGTTCGGTAATGTCCATCATTTATGTCCAAATAGCAATTTTTGTTAGCGTGTTTGGTAAACAAATCCAACGTCAGGAAGCGCGTTCACTAAAAGCTGACGAAATGTCCAAAAGTTCCGTAAGTCAGTAGAAACATGTCAAACGATGTATTGAATCAATCTTTAGAATGTTTTTAACATAAATCTTGAATAACGTTCCAACCGGAGAATTACATTGACTTCAGATGAGCGATGGAACAGAGCTCCCTCTCATGTGAACGCGCATGGTTAGAGCATGGTCAGTTCCTGTTTGGATTTTTTCTCAGGTTTTTGCCTGCCATATGAGTTCTGTCATACTCACAGACATCATTCAAACAGTTTTAGAAACTTCAGAGTGTTTTCTATCCAATATGAATAATAATATGCATATATTAGCAACTGGGACTGAGGAACAGGCAGTTTACTATGGGCACCTCTGTGCACCTTTCATCCAAGCTACTCAATACTGCCCCTGCAGCCATAAGAAGTTAATTAGATTTAGTTTATTTTATTTAACCTTTGTTTAACTTGGCAAGTCAGTTAAGAACAAATTGTTATTTACAATGAAGGTCTACCGGGGAACAGTGGGTTAACTGCCTTGTTCAGGGGCAGAACGACAGATTTGTACCTTGCCAGCTCGGGGATTCGATCCAGCATTTCTGTTACTGGCCCAACGCTCTAACCAATAAGCTACCTGCCGGGTTAGGGTTATGGTAAGGGTAAATTTGATTTTGAATGGAAATGAATTTTTGATCCCAACGAGGATAGAAGAACAAAATGCGTGTGAACGCGTAGTGGCTCTGCACTCACAGGTTTAGTGTGTGCATCTGTGCTAGCCTCCACAGTAGAGTGCAGCTGTTGGATGTCGGTGTAGAGCTGGAGCAGTTTCAGCTGGGAGGAACACAACTGGAGCAATGCGTCATCTACCGCCTCAGGGTCTGCAGGGACAACACACACACACAATCACCCTTAAGACACATTTGTACAAAAACATGGTTTTGATATTAATTCTCAATGAATGTCCAGAAACGCACAGTACCTTTCCCCCTGAGACTGGCCAGTAAGAGTCGGGTGATGTTGGTCAGACAGGAGACTGGAGCATTTTTATTGGCTAGCAGAGACTCCAGGGCCTAAAGGGCAGGACAGAGAGCAGCAAGTAATAAGAAACGACATTCCCTGGGTGTGCTGACCCCCCCTCTGTGTCTGAGTGTGTGTGTGTGTGTGCTCGTTGACCTGTTTCTTAATGGCAGGGTATTTGATGTCCAGCAGTATACGCTGGGCCTCGCTCTCCAGGTAATCTGAGGAGAGAAGGTCAAAGGTAAGAAAGAGCTCGTCGTTTGCCCTGTCTAAATATTTCTGTAAAGGGCTTCCTTCAACCTCTTCATGTTCCCCCTCCATCTCACCTGGTTCCAACTCTCTGCTCTTCAGTAGTGTGGTCAGTCTCTTCAGCAGGTGCAGATCCTTTGCTCTCTCACTCTTCTTATCACTGAAACAGGAGTCAACGCTGTTTTGCGTGTGTATCTTTGCCATGTATGACAATCGAGAGACCACAGTGTTCGAAATAGCTTTTCACGTTCAAATAATTGTACCCCTGATACAAAGTGTGTGTATGTACTCACCTGAGGGCCAGATGGAAGGGGACAGTGACAGTGCGTAGTGCTCCAGTAGCAGGGTCGAACAGACACACCTGCTGTGTGTGGAGCTGCCAGCCTTGACTGGTCACACTGTTCACCCCCATCAGCCGGTAGCCTGCATACAACAACCTGACACACACACACACACAAGAGAAGGGAATGGTTACAACTGCTTTAATCAGAACTGCTTTAATCAGAACTGTGTGTGTGTGTGTGTGTGTGTGTGTGTGTGTGTGTGTGTGTGTGTGTGTGTGTGTGTGTGTGTGTGTGTGTGTGTGTGTGTGTACCTGCAGTGTTTCCCGACAGTGAAGGCTCCTACTCGGGGGCCCTGCTGTGTGCCCCACACCTCCAGGATGCCTCTCCTAGGGGCGTAGATGACCAGGAACTGAGCGTGGCGCCGTGGGAGGGGCGTGGACGGGGAGGACTCGCCCCTCCCCTCAGACACCTGCACCCAACCCAGCTGGGCGTCCCGGTAGCCTGGGGCAGGGGACACTCAGAATTAGATTAGAACTAGATGTATAACCAGGGCCTTTTTCAAATTCAACAAAAACTAAACCCTACACAATGTTTTCTGTCTTTATAATAAACCAAAAAACTCAGTTACTGTTGAGTGTCAAAGGGAAACTCTATTTTTCTCCCTCTCACCCTTCCACATGCGGATGGCGATGCCTCTCCCCACATCGAGCAGCATGACCCTGCCAAAGTCGTCCGTGACCCCAGCCAGAGTGTTACAGGGGGACAGACAGATGGACTCCCCATGACGCCGTGAGTCTGGGAGACCAAACCTGGGGCCGGGACAGAGAGGAAGAACAGGGTGAGGATGGGCTAGGTAATCAGTTCACTTAGAAATGGAAAACAGGCCAATTGATTCATTTGTAAGTGAAAGTGGTAAGGTAACTAGGCAAGTTGACTGTGTGTCAGAGTGCATGTGCAGAAGAATCAATTTCCTAGTTCTTCTAATAAGAGGGACGTGTTAGTCACCTGACTGCCAGGGGCGTGGCCGGTTCCACCTTGGGCTTCTGTTTCTGATTTGGCTCCTCCTCATTCTGTTTCTTCCAGCCCAGCCACCCACTGAGAGAGAGAGAGAGAAAATTAGATGGAAGAGAAAGGGTACAGAGGCAATGAAGAAGAAAGAGAGTGAGAAGAGACAGAAGGGAAAGGAGAGGAAAAATACACGGCAAACCAAATGCATAGACGGAGCCCTGAGCTGGAGAGAATTGTAGATATTTAACTCATGGTTATAAGCAGAATCATAGCACCCACCCCCCCGTGAGGGACAATCATGGTACATGGTATACAGCCCGAGCCTAACATTCACTGAGAAATACACACATACCTGGCGGCGGTGAATAAGGCCGATGTGAGTTTGCTGGCCACAGCCAGAGCAACGTGGGAAAGGAGAGGCTGGGAGCTGCCCTAGAGGGAGGGAGAGAGAATAGGAGAGTCAGGAATCCCTGCTACTGGTCTGAACTAATGCTGACTGTTTTCTTATCTAATAGTAACTACGACTTTCTCTCAGAGATAAATAGACATGTGTGAGGTGAGAAAAAGATGGACAGCAGCCAGACACAAACCTCTTTGGCATAGTAAAAGCCTGTGTAGGGTCCTCCCCCCACAGTTATGTACTGACTCATGGCGGGGAGGCTGCCCTTCACAGAGGCATGGAAACCCCCCAGGACAGACGCATTCCTCATCTGGTCAAACACACACAGGGTCATTATACCTGTGTAGGGAGGTACGGAGAGAGAGCACAGTTAGAATGGAGAACATAGCTACACTTTCACTTTCATTCAACCAGTATCCATCCAATCGATTCTTCATGATCTTCTCCCCCTTTCTTCTCCACTCCCTGTCCTCCTTCCCCCTCCCCCACTCCGTCCTCCTTCAGCCCCCCCACTCCCTGTCCGTCCCCCCCATCCTCCTTCCCCGTCCAGCCCTCCCACTCCCTGTGCCCATCCATCGAACCCTCCCTCCTCCTGTCTCTCACCCACGCTGCTGTGGTCTACGATAGCATCCATGTCCTGTAGACCCCACTTCTTATAGGCCAGAGGAGGAGGCTGGACCACCTCACTGCCTGCTGCTGCCGCTGGGGAGGAGAGAGAAGACACACACAGAAAGTTAAGAATAATGACAAAGAGAAGGGTTTTGGAGGAAGAGAGGGTAGACAGAGAGAAAGAGGAGATGAGGAAAAGAGTTGAGTAAATGGTATGGAATTCCAGTATACTGTATATCACCTCAAGCTACAATACACAAAATATACAAAATATACAAAACACACTACAGGTACTATGCTAAGTGTCAAAGACTAGCTTGTGTGTGCGTGTCAGTACCTGCATCCTTTCTGGCGAACCCAGCCAGCAAATAGAGAAGATGGTTCTATTAAAACATAGGATTTCTTTGAATTTTGCATTGAAATTTCAGAAGAATTTTTTTTTTTAAGAAAAAGTAAATAGCAAAATAACAAATAATTAAAGAGCAACAATAAAATAACAGTAACGAGGCTATATACAAGGGGTACCGGTACAGAGTCAATGTGCAGAGGCACAGGTTAGTTGACGTAATATGTACATGTAGGTAGAGGTAAAGTGACTATGCATAGATAATAAACAGAGAGTAGCATCAGCGTGGGGGTGGGGGTGGTCAATTCAAATAGTCCGGGTAGCCATTTGATTAGTTATACAGGAGTCTTATGACTTGGGGGTAGAAGCTGTTAAGAAGCCTTTTGGACCTAGATTTGGCATTCCGGTACCGCTTGCCGTGCGGTAGCAGAGAGAACAGTCTATGACTAGGGTGGCTGGAGCTTTAGGCAATTTTTAGGGCCTTCCTCTGACACCGCCTGGTATAGAGGTCCTGGATGGCAGGAAGCTTGGCCCCAGTGATGTACTGGGCCATACGCACTACCCTCTGTACAGCTGTTTGAAGCTAGTGTACCAAAACCGAAAGTAACTTACCATGAGCTTAAAAAAGCTGTAAAAATTATATATTTTTTTATTGAAAATATATTTCACAGAGATTTACATGGCACAATGATAAACTGAAATTGAGCGAACAGTGTAGAATTTTTGCAACCAGGAAATGACTTAGCGATTTCCACTAGATAACACAGTCTCAAAGTCAGAACAGCTTTCCCAATTTGACAACAGATGCCTTTCCGGCGGCAGAAATCAATAGGCGATTACTAGCGACAGATACTAGCGACAGATATATTATGGATATTTTCTGAAATGACAATGCACTAATTGTAAAAAATGTACATTTTACATTTTAGTCATTTAGCAGACGCTCTTATCCACAGCACCATTAATGCATTACTAAAACTAGTTTTACAACTACTGCTACTATACCTGTACTGCTACTATAGTACTTTAACAAACAGACACAAAAACACACACACATGCAGCAGTACCTCGAGCCACCTGGTTTCTGCAGGCCCGTAGAGACTGGAAGAGACTGAAGCCGTCGATGGTGACCAGGGCTGCTGGGTAAAGGATACTCAGCTCCTCATGCTGACACAGAGACAAAGACTCATAAATACAAAGTGTCACCAAGAGAACCTTGGTCTCCAGGCCCAGACAGCAGTCAGTGTTTCGATGCGTGCTATAGTTGTACCTGCTCGGTGACACCGGGGTGGCGGGGGATCTCATAAGTGCGACACTTGAGCCTCAGGACAGGGTCCTCATTCAGCAGCTGGGCTAGGAGTAGGACCCCACTCTGACAAAACACACACCACCGTTAGATTAACACCAGCCAGACTCCTGATGATATTCTGCCTTCCAGGTCACAGAAGTAAATGCTGCTATACCTCGGTGTAGAAGCGTACATAGCCAGATGAGAAGCCCACTACAATACATGTCCAGTCTGGTCGACCCGTGGAACTCCTGAACGCAGATAGAGAGAAGGTTAATACTCATCAATAGAACAAACTTAAGATACACACACATTGATATGTGCACAGAAGTGGACACACATGGATGGACACATTAGGTGGCTTACCTCTTCTGGCTGGCCAAAGGTATACAGATGACGTTGCTCACACTCTCCCTGTAGAGACACACACAGTGAATCTGGAATCTCGTCTTCTTTCTGTGTCCTTTCCTCTCCTCACATTCCTCTCTCATCCGCCCCTATGTTTCTTCCCCACCTCCCTCATCCCTCTGTTCTCCCACCCCTCCTCCCCCTGTTCTCTCCCCCCGCCTCATCCATCCACCCCCATGTTTCTTCCCCTCCTCCCTCTCGTCCCCCGGGTTCTACCACCCCTCCTCGCCCTGTTCTCACCCCTCGTCGTTGCTGAGAGTTCCACTCCAGGACACAGCCAGCGTCATCCCCTCTCTGCCGCCGTCATCTGTTCGCCACTTCGCTGTCGGAGAGGAGAGAAAACGGCAACACACACCACCCCCAATCAACAGCAGTGTATCTGTGTCATGTCTGTGCACGTGTGTGTGAGTGTGTGTACATTAAATCTGAGCGTCTATGTTTTGGGAGACATACCTGAGAGAAACACAGCCTTGCTGCCTTTGGCGACGACCATCAGGTCTGAACAGGGAGACAGAGACACCACACAGTCCTGCAGCCAGGGGGCGCTGACTGCTGCAGTGTCCTCCTCCACCCCCTGAGGAACACACCACAACAGGCCCAATCCTCAGAGATCACTGACGGCTATGGAAGAGTGCTATCTGATTTTTGTGCACAGGACAAAGGCATAATGGACGTTCAGGGATTTTTCTGCCATTGTGATCCTTGGGCGGGCCGCCTAAGCGTTTTTTTTGTTGTTTTTTTCCCCCCCCTCGGGTCGCCTAAGTCCAAACAGTGAAATAATAAACATTTGGGATGGAAAAAAGCTTTCAGTGTAAACTTAAACAACTAAAACCAGATATAAACTATAAGCCACGTGACTCACTGTCTGTAGGAGTGAAACATTTTCGTGAACAGGGTGGTGTACCTAATAAACCGCAAAAGGAGTGTATTTAAAAATATATATACACTGCTCAAAAAAATAAAGGGAACACTAAAATAACACATCCTAGATCTGAATGAATGAAATATTCTTATTAAATACTTTTTTCTTTACATAGTTGAATGTGCTGACAACAAAATCACACAAAAATTATCAATGGAAATCAAATTTATCAACCCATGGAGGTCTGGATTTGGAGTCACACTCAAAATTAAAGTGGAAAACCACACTACAGGCTGATCCAACTTTGATGTAATGTCCTTAAAACAAGTCAAAATGAGGCTCAGTAGTGTGTGTGGCCTCCACGTGCCTGTATGACCTCCCTACACCGCCTGGGCATGCTCCTGATGAGGTGGCGGATGGTCTCCTGAGGCATCTCCTCCCAGACCTGGACTAAAGCATCCGCCAACTCCTGGACAGTCTGTGGTGCAACGTGGCGTTGGTGGATGGAGCGAGACATGATGTCCCAGATGTGCTCAATTGGATTCAGGTCTGGGGAACGGGCGGGCCAGTCCATAGCATCAATGCCTTCCTCTTGCAAGAACTGCTGACACACTCCAGCCACATGAGGTCTAGCATTGTCTTGCATTAGGAGGAACCCAGGGCCAACCGCACCAGCATATGGTCTCACAAGGGGTCTGAGGATCTCATCTCGGTACCTAATGGCAGTCAGGCTACCTCTGGCGAGCACATGGAGGGCTGTGCGGCCCCCCAAAGAAATGCCACCCCACACCATGACTGACCCACCGCCAAACCGGTCATGCTGGAGGATGTTGCAGGCAGCAGAACGTTATCCACGGCGTCTCCAGACTCTGTCACGTCTGTCACATGTGCTCAGTGTGAACCTGCTTTCATCTGTGAAGAGCACAGGGCGCCAGTGGCGAATTTGCCAATCTTGGTGTTCTCTGGCAAATGCCAAACGTCCTGCACGGTGTTGGGCTGTAAGCACAACCCCCACCTGTGGACGTCGGGCCCTCATACCACCCTCATGGAGTCTGTTTCTGACCGTTTGAGCAGACACATGCACATTTGTGGCCTGCTGGAGGTCATTTTGCAGGGCTCAGGCAGTGCCCCTCCTGCTCAAAGGCGGAGGTAGCGGTCCTGCTGCTGGGTTGTTGCCCTCCTACGGCCTCCTCCACGTCTCCTGATGTACTGGCCTGTCTCCTGGTAGCGCCTCCATGCTCTGGACACTACGCTGACAGACACAGCAAACCTTCTTGCCACAGCTCGCATTGATGTGCCATCCTGGATGAGCTGCACTACCTGAGCCACTTGTGTGGGTTGTAGACTCCGTCTCATGCTACCACTAGAGTGAAAGCACCGCCAGCATTCAAAAGTGACCAAAACATCAGCCAGGAAGCATAGGAAGGAGTTACATTGTGTTGTTTAAGTGTTCCCTTTATTTTTTTGAGCAGTGTATAATCTTCGAGAACTAACAATCACCAAAATAAAATCTAGACAGGCAGGGAAAATATAAAATGCCCAAAACAATACATTTAGTAGTATTGCTTTTGTTATTATGTTTGAGTAAATGAACACAGCCTTATCCGTTGCAAAATGCATAGAATTGCAGGAAATTGGCTTTAAAACTGCAACATTTTCTCTCAGTTCCATGGCAGTGTGTAGAATTGCAGGAAATTTGCTTTAAAACTGCTAAACTGTCTCTACACTGCCAAGATGGGGGCTTATAAAATCTTCCCTACAATTTAGCTGCGCCGCCTGGCAGACCAAGGCCATTGCCCTTTTTGATCCAGAACAACCCTGACGTTATTTTATAAGAAAGACTACTGGGAGAGAGCTGGACAGAAGGAGAGTGTTGGAGACGTTGTGGCCTGTTTGTGTTGCGTATACAGTTGAAGTCGGAAGTTTACATACACCTTAGCAACATACATTTAAACTCACAATTTTCACAATTCCTGACATTTTAACCTAGTAAAAATTCCCTGTCTTAGGTCAGTTAGAATCACCACTTTATTTTAAGAAAGTGAAATGTCAGAATAATAGTAGAGAGAATGATTTATTTCAGCTTTTATTTCTTTAATCACATTCCCAGTGGGTCAGAAGTTTACATACACTCAATTAGTATTTAGTAGCATTGCCTTTAAATTGTTTAAATTGGGTCAAACGTTTTGGGTAGCCTTCCACAAGCTTCTCATAATAAGTTGGGTGAATTTTGGCCCATTCCTCCTGACAGAGCTGGTGTAACTGTGTCAGGTTTGTAGGCCTCCTTGCTCGCACACACTTTTTCAGTTCTGGCCAAAAAAATTCTATAGGATTGAGGTCATGGCTTTGTGACGGCCACTCCAATACCTTAACTTTGTTGTCCTTAGGCCATTTTGCCACAACTTTGGAAGTAT
The DNA here is from genome assembly GCF_016432855.1 of Salvelinus namaycush. Taxonomy (NCBI): domain Eukaryota; kingdom Metazoa; phylum Chordata; class Actinopteri; order Salmoniformes; family Salmonidae; genus Salvelinus; species Salvelinus namaycush. The sequence goes on from NC_052334.1 coordinate 33,379,799, forward strand.
GCTTGGGGTCATTGTCCATTTGGAAGACCCATTTGCGACCAAGATATAACTTCCTGACTGATGTCTTGAGATGTTGCTTCAATATATCCACATAATTTTCCTTCCTCATGATGCCATCTATTTTGTGAAGTGCACCAGTCCCTCCTGCAGCAAAGCACCCCCACAACATGATGCTGCCACCCCAGCGCTTCACGGTTGGGATGGTGTTCTTCTGCTTGCAAGCCTCCCCCTTTATCCTCCAAACATAACAATGGTCATTATGGCCAAACAGTTCCATTTTTGTTTAATCTGACTAGAGGACTTTTCTCCATGTGCAGTTGCAAACCATAGTCTGGCTTTTTTAAGCAGTTTTGGAGCAGTGGCTTCTTCCTTGCTGAGCAGCCTTTCAGGTTATGTCGATATAGGACTCATTTTACTGTGGATATAGATACTTTTGTACCTGTTTCCTCCAGCATCTTCACAAGGTCCTTTGCTATTGTTCTGGGATTGATTTGCACTTTCACACCAAAGTACATTCATCTCTAGGAGACAGAACGCGCCTCCTTCCTGAGCGGTATGACGGCTGCGTGGTCCCATGGTGTTTATACTTGCGTACTATTGTTTGTACAGATGAACGTGGTACCTTCAGGCGTCTGGAAATTGCTTCCAAGGATGAACCAGACCTGACTTCTTTTGATTTTCCCATGATGTCAAGAAAAGAGGCACTGAGTTTGAAGGTAGGCTTTGAAATACATCAAAAGGTAAACCTCCAATTGACTCAAATGATGTCAATTAGCCTATCAAAAGCTTCTAAAGCCATGACATCATTTTCTGGAATCTTCCAAGCTGTTTAAAGGCACAGTCAACTTAGTGTATGTAAACTTCTGACCCACTGGAATTGTGATACAATGAATTATAAGTAAAACAATCTGTCTGTAAACAATTCTTGGAAAAATTACTTGTGTCATGTACAAAACTATAGTTTGTTAACAACACATTTGTGGAGTGGTTGAAAAACGAGTTTTAATGACTCCAACCTAAGTGTGTGTAAACTCCCGACTTCAACTGTATGTTGTCTGACAACGGTTATTTTTACTTGTTTTGTACACTAGAGGGCACTATATGTTGGGGCCATGGGTCAGGTAGCTGTGTGTGTGTGTATATACAGTACATTCAGAAAGTACTCAGACCCTTTGACTTTTTCCACATTTTGTTACATTACAGCTTTATTCTAAAATGAATTAAATACAAAATGTTCCTCATCAATGTACACACAATACCCCACAATGACAAAGCGAAAACAGGTTTTTAGAAATGTTTGCAAATGTATATAATGTTTTTATAAAAAACATATTTACATAAGTATTCATACCATTTGTTATGAGACTCAAAATTGAGCTCAGGTGCAACCTGTTTCCATTGATCATCCTTGAGATGTTTTTACAACTTCATTGGAGTCTACCTGTGGTAAATTCAATTGATTGGACATGATTTGGAAAGGCACACACCTGTCTATATAAGGTCTATATACAGTTGACAGTGCTTGTCAGAGCAAAAACCAAGCCATAAGGTCGAAGGAATTGTCCGTAGAGCTCGAGACAGGTTAGTGTCGAGGCAAAAAATCTGGGGAAGGGTACCAAAACAGTTCTGCAGCATTGAAGGTCCCCAAGAATGCAGTGGCCTCCATCATTCTTACATGGAAGAAGTTTGGAACCACCAAGACTCTTCCTAGAGCTGGCCGCCTGGCCAAACTGAGAAATTGGGGGAGAAGGGCCTTGGTCAGAGAGGTGACCAAGAACCCTATGGTCACTGCCAAAGGTGCTTCAACAAAGTACTGAGTAAAGGGTCTGAATACTTTAGTAAATGTGATATCTATGTTTTTACTTTGTCATTATGGGGTATTGTGTGTAGATTAATGGGGGGGAAACGATTTCATCAATTTTAGAATAAGGCTGTAACGTAACAATGTGGAAAAAGTCAAGGGGTCTGAATACTTTCTGATTGGACTGTAGGTAGCACAGGTGACCTGGAAGGGTTAGCACGGGTGACCTGGAAGGGTTAGCACGGGTGACCTGGAAGGGTTAGCACGGGTGACCTGGAAGGGTTAGCACAGGTGACCAGGAAGGGTTAGCACAGGTGACCAGGAAGGGTTAGCACAGGTGACCAGGAAGGGTTAGCACAGGTGACCAGGAAGGGTTAGCACAGGTGACCAGGAAGGGTTAGCACAGGTGACCAGGAAGGGTTAGCACAGGTGACCAGGAAGGGTTAGCACAGGTGACCTGGAAGGGTTAACACAGGTGACCAGGAAGGGTTAGCACAGGTGACCAGGAAGGGTTAGCACAGGTGACCAGGAAGGGTTAGCACAGGTGACCAGGAAGGGTTAGCACAGGTGAGAGGAGAGCACGTACAGTTCTTACCGTATCACAGATACAGCTTATAAAATGCATCTCTGCACCTTTAGTATAGGAATGTGTTTAAGCTATGTATATTTTATATGCACAATAAATTGGAACTTCACCCAAAAAGATTAACGTTTGGAAACCTGATTTGAGGACATGTTATGGACAGCTCTCTCCTGTGCCAGTGGCTTTTCATAGGGAATCGCCACTACAGAGAACAAGAGTGTAAGAGACAGACAAACTGACCGTGGTGTCCCCACTTCCAACTTCTTTGGCCTCAGGGTTATCCCATGACCCCCAGTTGGAGTTGTCCCAGGCCAGCTCATTCTCTGGGGGGGAGAAAGGCAATCACAAATTATTTGAAGGTGCAATCCATAATCAATTGTCAGTTTTAAAGGCTATAAAGGCTATAAAGTTGAACATTTATTCAGACCAGGTGATGATACACACACACACACACACACTTGTAAAACATATTTCGAACTGGCTGGGTTACACTAACAGAGAAAGCGGAGAGAGAGAAGAGCATGAAGGACAAGAGAATTCCCTTGACCCAAGAGAGAAAATGGATGAAGTTGGAGATGCTATAAATATCAGTGAGTGGGAGGAGAGCTATTGACAGAACTCCTAATGACAGCCAAGGAGACGCCTGTTGCTATGGTCTGACTGAAACATGCATGCACAATGGCTCAGGGTTAAGAGCATGCATGTGGATTGTGTGTGTGTGTGTGTGTCTTCTTTTGTCCAGTATCATGCGGTAATCTGTTCAGATGCCCTCCTAGGATGACTCATAGCATACGGCAAAGGGCAAAACTCCCCTCCTCCCCCCTCTTTCTTTCCATCCCTGTCTGCCTCCCGCTGTCACTGCAGAGCGAAGCAACTATCCGGCTCACCTTCACTACACCTTGCGCATTTCAACTGCTATAATCTCTAATTATATTATTCATTATGTGACAGGCCAAGGATTTAAAGAGATGCATTGTTTACATTCCGTGCCCCTGGCATTTCTAACATCTAGAACACGAACAAAAAGTGCGACTTCGAGAGCTGGCAAACTCTGCAGACACGAGATGATAGGTGACTTCGCCCATAGCTAAAACATTAACGTTTGCTGTCTCTTTTTGAAAAGCAAGCACACAAGATGGTCATAAACAGTAACTTCTCTCTCCCAGAGCTAAACGTCAGCTACCTCCTTTCTTGTCCGCCGAGGAATTGTTGTTTTGCTGGCTCTGGAACAAGAACTCCCGGACTGCTTTGAGTTCTTGGACCCGACAGTACTCGAACAGGCAGCAGGACATTTCGATGCAGTCCCGACCAGAACGGATACAGGGATTTAGCCAGCTAGGCTAGCTAGCAGCTACAGTCCAACAGGGGGGGAAACAACGTTGCAGTACGATTAAGTTTTTGCTAATCTATACAATAAACAAGACGTCCTCGGCGATATGTTGTGTTGATATCTGTAACGTTCCCAGGAATATCGGTAGAAAATGAAGTGTACAGGCTGTTGCCGTCATTGGTTTTCGTTACTATTTGCACCGTTTCCACTCTTTACTTGAAGTGTTTTGGTGACTACACATACCGTTGTGAAACAAGCAAGAATAACTTAACACTTTCGGGTCACGGATTTTTGGAATAGGCTACTTCAGAATAAGAGTCCCGTCCTGTATGCTTTGTAAATTGATAATTAGGTAAAAAATGATGGAAAATGTGCACAATTATCATAATACATTTTGTACACGTTATCATACAAATAATAATTTAAAGTATTTCTATAAGATATTTTGTGATTTTTTCTTCTTCTTTTGAAGCCTAAATGGTCAACAATGTTTTGTTGTGTGTGTATGCCTTCTCCTATAATTTATTATTTTACAAAAAAAGATAGAAGTTTTGAAACTGCAGTAGAAGTGTAGTAACTGCAGTCAACTGTGGTATTTTGGAAGCAGTAATTGCAGAATATTTGCAGTTTACTGCAGTTATACTGCACTCTAACTGCAGTTACACTGCAAAATTACTGTAGTAAAAAAACAGTGTTTTTTGGACGCAGTATTTGCAGCATACTGCGGGATCCGCTTTAAAGCAGTATGTTTTTCATATTGGACATACATAGGCCTTTGGCACCGTACACAATTTCCTGTACATTGCGTTAAATTAAAAAGGGTGATCCATTCTACTCAGGAGCCCAATCAGAATCGTTTTTTTCATATAAGACCGATACGTTATATTTACACAAATACATGTGCCACAATGGAGAACTTTTCAATTGAAGTGCAGTTTTCATAAGATAGGAAGGAAAGGAAATAAGGAAGGAAATAAACATGATTAAAAGATATACATTTTACCGTTTTGTTTTATGAATTTGGAGCAATTTCCTCAAGTATGTGGTACATTTTCACAAGTCTAAGCACAGAAACCTAAACAGATCATCAAAATGGCTCATTTTTCAAAACTTTAAGCAAACGTTAAGCACAACAATTCACTTATCGCTGATCATTTTGTGGCCATTAAAGAGTGGCAAATCAGTTGAAATGCAGTACATTTTGCATATTTAACTCTGGATATATTGTGTGTTGCTCTGTTGCATTGTATTGTGTTGTAACATACAGTTAGATACCTGCAATGACTGGGAAGGTATAAGAGAGTTGGATGTGTGTGATATATGTAGGTCTCTGTATTATAGCCTATTGATAGTGCCTTCAGATGTATTCAGACCCCTTGACTTTTTCCACATTTTGTTATGTTACAGCCTTATTCTAAAATTGATTTAAAAAACAAATCCTCAGCCATCTACAGACAATACCATATAATGACAACGCGAAAACAGCTTTTTAGAAATGTTTGCAAATTTATTAAAAATAAAAAACAGAAATAAGTACTCAGACCCTTCGTTATGAGACTCTATTTCTTTATTTCACCTTTATTTAACCAGGTAGGCCAGTTGAAAACAAGTTATCATTTACAACTGCGACCTGGCCAAGATAAAGCGAAGCAGTGAGACAAAAACAACAATACAGAGTTACACAAACAAACGTACAGTCAATAACACAAAAAAAATAGAAAAATAGAAAAATCTATATACAGTTTGTGCAAATGTAGAAGAGTAGGGAGGTAGGCAAGAAATAGGCCATAGAGGTGAAAATAATTACAATATAGTATTAATACTGGAGTGATAGATGTGCAGATGATTATGTGCAGGTAGAGATACTGGGGTGCAAAAGAGCAAGAGTGTAAGTAATAATATGGGGATGAGGTAGTTGGGTGTGCTATTTATAGATTGGCTGTGTACAGGTACAGTGATCAGTAAGGTGCTTTGACAGCTGATGCTTAAAGTTAGAGAGGGAGATATAAGACTCCAGCTTCAGAGATTTTTGCAATTCGTTCCAGTCATTGGCAGCAGAGAACTGGAAGGAAAGGCGGCCGAAGGAGATGTTGGCTTTGGGGATGACCAGTGAAATATACCTGCTGGAGCGCGTGCTATGGGTGGGTGTTGCTATGGTGACCAGTGAGCTGAGATAAGGCGGGGCTTTACCTAGCAAAGACTTATAGATGACCTGGAGCCAGTGGGTTTGGCGACGGATATGTAGTGAGGGCCAGCCAACGAGAGCATACAGGTCGCAGTGGTGGGTATTATATGGGGCTTTGGTGATAAAACGGGTGGCACTGTGATAGACTACATCCAGTTTGCTGAGTAGAGTGTTGGGCGCTATTTTGTAAATTACATCGCCGAAGTCAAGGATCGGTAGGATAGTCAGTTTTACGAGGGTATGTTTGGCGGCATGAGTGAAGGAGGCTTTGTTGCGAAATAGGAAGCTGATTCTAGATATAATTTTGGAGTAGAGATGCTGAAATTGAGCTTAGGTGCATCCTGTTTCCATTGATCATCCTTGAGATGTTTCTATAAATTGATTGGAGTCCACCTGTGGTAAATTATATTGAATGGACATGATTTGGAAAGGCACACACCTGTCTATATAAGGTCTATATACAGTTGACAGTGCATTTCAGAGCAAAAACCAAGCGATGAGGTCAAAGCAATTGTCCATAGAGCTCTGAGACAGGATTGTGTCGAGAAACAGATCTAGGGAAGGGTACCAAAACATTTCTGCAGCATTGAAGGTCCCCAAGAACGCAGGGGCCTCCATTCTTACATGGAATAAGTTTGGAACCACCAAGACTCTTCCTAGAGCTGGCCATCCGGCCAAACTGAGCAATCGGAGAGAAGGGCCTTGGTCAGGGAGATGACCAAGTACCCGATGGTCACTATGACAGAGCTCTAGAGTTCCTCTGTGGAGATGGGAGAACCTTCCAGAAGGACAACCATCTTTGCAGCACTCTACAAATCAGGCGTTTATGGTAGAGTGACCAGATGGAAGCCACTCCTCAGTAAAAGGCACATGACAGCCCACTTGGAGTTTGCAAAAAAGGCACCTAAAGGACTCAAAGACCATGAGAAAAAAGATTCTCTGATATGATGAAACCAAGACTGAACTCTTTGGCCTGAATGCCAAGAGTCACATCTGGAGGAAACCCTGCACCATCCTTAAGATGAAGCATGGTGTTGGCATCATCATGCTGTGGGGATGTTTTTCAGCAGCAGGGACTGGGAGACTAGTCAGGATTGAGGGAAAGATGAACAGAGCAAAGTACAGAGAGATCCTTGATGTAAACCTGCTCCAGAGCACACAGGACCTCAGACTAGGGCGAAGGTTCACCTTCCAACAGGACAACAACCCTAAGCACACAGCCAAGACAACGCATGAGTGGCTTCGGGACAGGTCTCTTCATGTCCTCGAGTGGCCGAGCCAGAGCCCGGACTTGAACCCATCAAACATCTCTGGAGAGACCTGAAAATAGCTGTGCGGCGATGCTCCCCATCCAACCTGACAGAGCTTGAGAGGATCTGCAGAGAAGAAGAGTGGGGAGTTTCTCCCCACTCAAGGCTGTAATCACTGCCAAAGATGCTTCAACAAAGTACTGAGTAAAGGTTCTGAATACTTATGTAAATGTGATATTTAAGTTTTTTTAATAAGCAACACTTTCTAAAAACCTGTTTTGTCTTTGTCATTATAGGGTATTGTGTGTAGATTGATGAGGGAAAAAACATTGTAATACATTTTTTAATAAGGCTGTAACGTAGCAAAATGTGAAAAAAGTAAAGGGGTCTGAATATTCCGGGAAAACGCGAGGGCTGGATGACATACCAGTTGAGGTATATCAAACCTTTTTTGATGTACTCAGAGGAGCATTATTACTGTAGCATGTTTTAACCACTCCTATAAAAATTGTAGATTATCAGATAAGCAAGAAGAAGGTCTGATTTTACTATTACTGAAACAAAACCCAGGTGCTTGTCACGGCCGTCAAAGGGAGGAGACCAAGGCGCAGCGTGGCATGCGTACATACTTCTTTATTACAAAAAACGAACACTAAACAAACTAACAAAATAACAAACGAACCGTGAAGCTATACATAAATGAGTGCTGACAGGCAACTACACATAGACAACTACCCACAAATACAGGTGGGAAAAGGCAACCTAAGTATGGTTCTCAATCAGAGACAACGATAGACAGCTGCCTCTGATTGAGAACCACACCCGGCCAAAAACACAGAAATACAAATCCTAGAAAAAGGAACATAGAATGCCCACCCAAACCAAACCAAAATAGAGACATAAAAAGCTCTCTACGGTCAGGGCGTGACAGTACCCCCCCCCCCCCCCAAAGGTGCGGACTCCGGCCGCAAAACCTGAACCTATAGGGGAGGGTCTGGGTGGGCATTTATCCGCGGTGGCGGCTCTGGTGCGGGACGTAGACCCCGCTCCACCTCTGGCTTGGCCCACTTAGGTGGCGCCTCTAGAGCGGGGACCCTCGCCGCCGACCCCGGACTGGGGACCCTCGCAGCGGTCCCCGGACTGGAGGGCGTCGCTGGAGGCTCCGGGCTGTAGGGCGTCTCTGGAGGCACCGGGCTGGAGGCCGTCTCTGGAGGCACCGGGCTGGAGGCCGTCTCTGGAGGCACCGGGCTGGAGGCCGTCTCTGGAGGCACCGGGCTGGAGGCCGTCTCTGGAGGCACCGGGCTGGAGGCCGTCTCTGGAGGCACCGGGCTGGAGGCACAGGAGGCGCCGGGTTGGGCGCAGGCACAGGAGGCTCCGGGCTGGGCGCAGGCACAGGACTCACCTGGCTGGGGAGACACACAGGAGACCTGGCTCTAGGAGCAGGCACAGGACTCACCAGGCTGGGGAGACATACAGGAGGCCTCTTCCTTGGCCGAGGCACCGGATACACTGGGCCGTGGAGGCGCACTGGCGGTCTCGAGCGCAGAGCTGGCACCACCCGTTCTGGCTGGATGCCCACTTCCACCCGGCAAATGCGGGACGCTGGAACCGAGCACACCGGCCTGTGAATGCTCAGCCGAGACACAGTGCGTATCACCCCATAGCACGGGGCCTGACCAGTCACATGCTCGCCACGGTAAGCACGGGGAGTTGGCTCAGGTCTCCAACCTGACTCAGCCACACTCCCCGTGTGCCCCCCAATTTTTTTGGGGGGGGGGGGCTGCCTCTCGGGCTTCCTTGCCAGCCGTGTTCCCTCATTATGCTGGTTCCCTTTTCCTGCTGCCTCCGCTCTCCTGGCTGCCTCCACCTGTTCCCATGGGAGGCGATCCCTTCCAGCCAGGATCTCCTCCCATGTGTAGGATCCCTTGCCGTCCAGGATGTCCTCCCATGTCCAGTCCTCTCTGCCACGCTGCTTGGTCCTTTGGTGGTGGGTAGTTCTGTCACGGCCGTCAAAGGGAGGAGACCAAGGCGCAGCGTGGGATGCGTACATACTTCTTTATTACAAAAAACGAACACTAAACAAACGAACCGTGAAGCTATACAAAAATGAGTGCTGACAGGCAATTACACATAGACAACTTCCTACAAATACAGGTGGGAAAAGGCAACCTAAGTATGGTTCTCAAATCAGAGACAACGATAGACAGCTGCCTCTGATTGAGAACCACACCCGGCCAAACACACAGAAATACAAATCCTAGAAAAAGGAACATAGAATGCCCACCCAAATCACACCCTGACCAAACCAAAATAGAGACATAAAAAGCTCTCTACGGTCAGGGCGTGACAGTGCTAAATATCAAGATCCAGTCCATTTTTAAAAAAAAACAGAGGTCCCTTACACTTCAGTGTTGTGACACAAAAATTCTAGCAAAATGCATAGCGCATAGAATTAAAAAAGGTATTGTTGGATATTTTTAATCGTAATCAGACAGGTTTTTTACATCGACGATACATTGGAGATAATATAAGACAAGTACTGGAAACAACAGAACCTTATGAAAAATCTGGGAAATGCCTGAAATATGTCAATATTGGAGAATCTTTTATACAATGGGTTAAAGTCATGTATAGTAACCCTAGGTGTAAAATATTAAATTATGTCTACTTCTCAGAAAGTATTTAACTGTGAAGAGGAGTAAAACAAGGTTGTCAACTATCGGCACATCTATTCATTATTAAGGCCATCGAAATGTTTGCTATTAAAATCAAGGAGCTAGAAATCCAGGGCTTAAAAACAAAGGTGTCATTGTACGTTGATGATTCCAGTTTCGTCTAAATCCACCATTTGGATCCCTCCATAGCCTCATAGAGGATCTAGATCACTTTACTAACCTTTTGTTTTGCTTAAGGCCCTGCCTACACCTAACGACTTGTTTTTTAAATGATATGAGCAAAATATATTCAATTATATTTGGAATGGCAAGCCAGACAAAATTAATCAAGCCTATTTATATAATGATTATGAATTTGGAGGACAGATATGATTAAATATTAAAGCATTAGACCTCTCACTAAAGGCTTCAGTCAAGAAAAGCTATACTTAAATCCGAATTGGTTCTATAGCAGATTAGTAAGAATGGCTCATCGCATGTTCAAGAATGGCCTTTTCCCTTTATTCAGATTACAACCTCTATCTTTCGGTTATTTGAAAATGAAATAATCTCCAAAATATCACTATTTTTTAAACAAGCCATAGAAAGTTGGTTGCAATTTCAGTGTAATCCACCAGAAAAGACAGAACAAATATTACAACAAATATTATGGTTAAACTCAAATATAATAATTGATCAAAAAAATGTTTTATATTGGTATAATCTTTGTAAATTATATTATAAAAATTAGTGTTGGAGTTATGTCACACATGTAGCTAATATATGGGAATTGCAGCATTACCACAAAAATGGAAGAGGCAAGGGGAAGGGGGAGAAAGTAAGGAACTTGTCTGTCGGCCCTGCATTAAAGACCAAAATTGGTTAAAGAAAATTGTGATAAATAAGAATGTATACTAGTTTCATTTAAGGACCAAAAAATTGACCGCTGTGCTATACAGATAGAAAAATAGCTGTGAAGAGATTTTCGATGTAGCGAAAACCCACAGCTTTTAGTTATTTGACTGTATTTTGTATTTGTTTTGCTTTCAATCTTCAATGACTCAATCTTCAAGTCCATGGCTTATTTTTGTGTGAAATATCTGTCACGTCCTGACCATAGTTCTTATGTGTTTTGCTTGTTTTAGTGTTGGTCAGGACGTGAGCTGGGTGGGCATTCTATGTTGTGTGTCTAGTTTGTCTGTTTCTGTGTTCGGCCTAATATGGTTCTCAATCAGAGGCAGCTGTCAATCGTTGTCCCTGACTGAGAATCATATATAGGTGGCTTGTTTTGTGTTGGGGATTTGTGGGTGGTTGTTTCCTGTGTCAGTGTTTGTGCCACACGGGACTGTGACGGTTAGTACGTTTGTTGTTTTGTATTTTGTCTAGTTTTCTTGTTATTAAATCATGGAAACTTACCACGCTGTACATTGGTCCTCCGATCCTTCTCGCCTCTCCTCGTCCGATGAGGAGGACGACTTAGACTGCCGTTACAATATCGTAATATATTTCTTGTTTTTATTTCATCTTTAGTAGCTCTTACATAAAGCATGCCATGACTATGAAAATTATGTTTTCTGAATCAGGGGAGGATGGACAAAAATCCACAGAATTCGTTTAAAAAAATATTTTGTCGTTTTAAAGTATTTTGTGCTTTCAATCTTCAATAGCTCTTACACAAGCATGCCATGACTATGAAAATTATATCATCTGAATTGGGGCGGATGGACCTTATATAGACAGGTGTGTGCCTTTCCTAATCATGCCCAATCAATTGAATTTACCACAGGTGGACTCCAATCAACTTGTAGAAACACTTTAAGGATGATCAATGGAAACAGGATGCACCTGAGCTCAATTTCGAGTCACATAGCAAAGGGTCTGAATACTTATGTAAATAAGGTATTTCTGTGTTTTATTTTTAATACATTTGCAAAAATGTCTAAAACCCTGTTTTTGCTTTGTCATTATGGGGTATTGTGTGTAGATTGATGAGAAAAAAATGAAATCCATTTTTAGAATAAGGCTGTAACGCAACAAAATTTGGAAAAAGGGAAGGGGTTTGAATACTTTCCAAATGCACTATGTCCAATATGAAAAGCGTACATAACATTGTGCAATACAAATGGGTTAATTAACAATGTGATTTAAATATAATATAATAACTAATAATATATATAATTATTTTTATATTAATATTGTTATTGCTATTATTATTAACAGTAGCATTATACATAATTTTTGTTTATTTGGCCCTCATAACATCATGGCCACCTAATCCTCCCCAGTTTCCAATTGGTTCATTCACCCCCACCCACCCTCCTCTCACCCTGTAACTATTCCCCAGGCCATTGCTGTAAATGAGAATGTGTTCTGATAAAATAAGGGTCAAATACAATTTTAATTAATGATTTGTATTACTTTTGTTACCATAATAACTATCTAGTAATTATTCATTTTAATGCTGTTAAGTATATTGTCAATGTTATAATATTATATGTACTTTGAAAGCCATTAACTATTGACCTTTTTTGATCAATTTGAAGTATGCTAACATTTCCTAATAAAATGTTACGAATTCCGACCATTTGTATAATTTTATATCGTAATTTCCCGGAACTTTTATTTTGAATCGAAATCGCCGAGGTCACGTCGTTATTTATTGCTAGGTCTTGCTTATTCTTGGTCACTTCTCAGCGGTATGACATGTACTTTGACACATCACTAACCATTAAAAAAACAGGCACGTATACAGAGGCGCTCTCGTGTATGTCGCCCTCTATCGCCCAGGAAGGCAGATGCAACAATAAAAGTGAGCTTTGTTTAAGATCAGCAAAGGTTGACAACCCAACAAATACGCTCACTCCTACAATAATAATCTGTGATATCTATCAGACCTTTGTTGCAGGTTCTCCTCTTTTCAATCTGGGGTTGAGCCTGGAATGGATTTTGAGAGTCCCGCACCGACTGTTGTTAATATGTAAGAGTTTACTGTTCTTGAATGCACCCCAAGGCTGCGAACATTTCACTGCGCAAACCATGGAACAAACGGCATTTGTTTGGACTCTTCTCTGACATTAAACCTATAAAACTCGTACTAATTTGCTCTTCACTCCATTGGGTTTTCCACGTAGGATGTAACAAACTTACTCAGACATAACGCTGATAAACAGCTGTTCATAGTTTATCGTTTTTAATAAAATGTAACTCTTCGTCCTGAGTGTTCGAAACAGCGGCTCGTCTAGGAACGGACAACCAACTCATACTTCCTGTTCTGATGTATGTTTCAACAGCGAATGGAAACGATTACGGAGGGGTTGTGACATGAAATAACAAGGTTTTAACGATAGACAGTACGCTAATACAATATGTTGTTTTCTAGCTTATTCTAAGGAGTCTAAAGCCGTCAAGATGCTTGAGACACCTGGATATCCATTTGAAGAGATAGAATATGAGGATATAGAAGTTGAAGAGGTAAGTGTCGTATGATAGCTATACATACCAAACCATCAGCCTTCAATGAGTGAGAAAATTAAGACAGGCAGGGGTGAGAGAAATCACACTAGCTAGCCTAGTTGAATAGTAGAGAAGTAGAGTTTTGTGTTCATCCATGTAACTTGTGAATGCCCATTTCAACTATGGAGCCAAGATACATATTTCAAAACACCAGCTACAGTATCTAGAATGATTTGTAGATTATACAGAAAAGAACGAGACAGACCACCACTCAGAAACATGTCAAATTATAGCCTAGAGGGGAGCCTGTCTGTCCAAGACTCTCAGAAGGGACATAAATGAAAACGCAAGGTCTTCCTTGAAAACATGCTACTGGACTAGAGTTGCAGTGTTTTATGGATGTGTGACATTTGTTTCTCCAGGTTGTTGGCAGAGGAACATTTGGAGTTGTCTTCAAGGCCAAATGGAAAGGCAAAGATGTGGCCATCAAGACCATAGAGAGTGAATCTGAGAGGAAAGCTTTTGTAGTAGAGGTACAGGAACATCCTTGCCTGAAAATACCTTTTTTTGTGTGTAAGCCTGGTTTTGGGTATAGTGTATTGTTGAAATGAGTTTCTTGTTATCACAATAATGTCCATCCTTTAAAAAAAACACTAACATTTATTGACACATTTTATATTAGGTAGCAGCAGTCAAATGATATCCAATGGAAATGAAACTATATATGTATGTATATGTATATGTATATGTATATATATATATGTTTAGATGGTGAGATCCATTTCACTTATCCATGTCTCTTCTTCATCCAGCTCCGCCAGCTTTCCAGAGTAAATCACCCAAATATTGTCAAGCTCTATGGTTCATGTCATAATCCAGTAAGTACATTCAGGAAAGTTGTCTTCTTAGTATGATTTGCCTGGTGTTCAACAATATACTGTAGTGTCATTATTCCTTTATTAGTTGTTATTATTATTAGTTATTATTCATTTATTAGTTCTACACTTTTTCATCTATATTAATTTGACACCAGATTTGCAATCCCATACAGTATGCCTACTGTAAGTGTTTTCCCCCTTTTGATCACAATGATTGTAACATTCACATACAGGTCTGTCTTGTTATGGAATACGCTGAAGGTGGCTCTTTATACAATGGTAAGAAATTACTCTTTAACTCTCCACTGTCGGCATATCTATTTATTATGGCCATCGAAATGTTAGCTATTAAAATCAGATCCAACAATAATACATAGGGGTGTCAGTAAGAATGGCTCATCCCTTGTTCAAAAATGGCCTTTTTCCATTTATCCAGATTACAACCTCTCACTTTCAGTTAAATGAAAATGGACGCTCTTTGAAAATATCGCCCTTTCCAAAACAAGCCATACAAAGCTGGTTGCAATTTCAGTTTTATCCTCCAGAAAAGACAGAACAAATATTCCAATAAATAATATGGTTAAATTCAAATATACGGTGTAGTTATGCCACATGTGCAGCTCACAAACATATATGGAAATGTTTACTCTGTCCAAAATTACAACCAACTGATAAAAGCAGTACTACAAAAATGGAGGAGGCAAGTGGAAGGGGGAGAAGGTAGGGAACTTTTTTTTTGCCCTTTATTGAAGACCAAAATTGGCCCCAAAAAAGTGTCATAAATAAATCAAACAATTGACTGTGTTGTGTCTGTCCATTCCCAGTGCTGCATGGAGCTGAGCCCCTGCCCCAGTACAGTGCATCCCATGCTATGAGCTGGTGTCTGCAGTGTGCTCAGGGGGTCTCCTATCTCCATGGCATGAAACCCAAGGCCCTCATTCACAGAGACCTCAAACCACCCAAGTATGACCCTTTTGTGTGTGCTGTTCCTAAACTGTCTGTTTTAGGGTTGCAAAATTCTGGAAACATTCCCAAATGTTCACAGTTTTCCTAAATATTCCTGGAAGTACGGGGGAATAAGCAGGAACTTTGGGAATCCTCCAACCAGGATTTCTGGAAAATGGGGGAATTGTGGGAAAGTTACCAGAATTTCATAAACACAAGTCTGTTTACAGTACTTACATATTTAATGAAGTTGTTGCACTCTGAACCTAAACCATAGACATTTGTTTCAGTCTGCTACTTGTACAGGGGGGCACAGTGTTGAAGATCTGTGACTTTGGGACAGCCTGTGACATTCAGACACACATGACCAACAACAAAGGAAGTGCAGCCTGGATGGCACCAGAAGTGTTTGAAGGCATGTATCCTATAGCAAGGAGCTTTCCTCCTTTCATTCAAAAGCGAAAGACGAAAATGGTCTGAGCACCAATTCTCTGTCACCAATAGAACAATCTAGGGTCTCAGTCTAACCTGTATTCCTTCACTCACCTATATTTATCTTTGTGACTCTGTTGTCCAGGCAGTAACTACAGTGAAAAGTGTGATGTGTTCAGCTGGGGTATCATCCTGTGGGAGGTGATCACTCGCAGGAAGCCCTTTGATGAGATCGGAGGATCGGCCTTCTGCATCATGTGGGCCGTGCACAGAGGTGAGAGGTCACAGAGCCATAGACTCTTAGTGAAGTTACATACATACATACACACAGAGGAATAAATCCGAAAGAGAAAAATGTACAGTACCAGTCAAAAGTTTGGACACACCTACACCTTTATTTTTTTTAACAATTTTCTACATTGTAAAATAATAGTAAAGACATCAAAACTATGAAATAACACATATGGAATCATGTAGTAACCAAAAAAAATAAAAAATAAAGTGTTAAATCAAAATATATTTTATATTTGAGATTCATCAAAGTAGCCACCCTTTGCCTTGATGACAGCTTTGCACACTCTTGGGATTCTCTCAACCAGCTTCATGAGGTAGTCACCTGGAATGCATTTCAATTAACAGGTGTGGAATTTCTTTCCTTAAGGCGTTTGAGCCAATCAGTTGTGTTGTGACAAGGTAGGGGTGATATACAGAAGATAGCCCTATTTGGTAAAAGACCTTGTCCATATTATGGCAAGAACAGCTCAAATAAGCAAATAGAATCGACAGTCATTACTTTAAGACATGAAGGTCAGTCAATCCGGAAAATTTAAATCACTTTTTTTTTAAAGGGAACTTTTTTGGTTCCTACATGATTCTATATGTGTTATTTCATAGATTTGATGTCTTCACTACTATTCTACAATGTAGAAAATAGTAAAAATAAAGGAAAAACCCTTGAATGAGTAGGTGTGTCCAAACTTTTGACTGGTACTCTGTGTAGTGAGGTGGAATATACACTACTGTTGAAAAGTTTGAGGTCACAAATTTGTTGTCCATTAAAGTAACATCAAATTGTTAATGTTGTAAATGACTATTGTAGCTGGAAACGGCAGATTTTTTTTAATGGAATATCTACATAGGTGTACAGAGGCCCATTATCAGCAAACATCACTCCTGTGTTCCAATGGCACATTAGCTAATCCAAGTGTATCATTTTAAAAGGCTAATTGATGATTAGAAAACCCTTTTGCAATTATGTTAGCACAGCTGAAAACTGTTCTGATTTAAAGAAGCAACAAAACTGTCCTTCTTTAGACTAGTTGAGTATCTGGAGCATCAGCATTTGTGGGTTAGATTACAGGCAAAAAATGGCCAGAAACAAATAACTTTCTCCTGAAACTCGTCAGTCTATTTTTGTTTTCAGAAATGAAGGCTATTCCATGAGAGAAATTGCCAAGAAACTGAAGATCTCGTACAACGCTCGTACACAGCGTTGTACGAGATCTTCAGTTTCTTGGCAATTTCTCGCATGGAATAGCCTTCATTTCTGAAAACAAAAATAGACTGACGAGCTTCAGGAGAAACGAGCTTCAGGAGAACGAGTTTCAGGAGAAACCTTCACAGAAGGGAGTAGCTGGCTCTAACCAGAAAAGCTGGTTAGCTGGCTCTAACCAAAAAAGAAAAAGGAGTGGGAGGCCCCAGTGCACAACTGAGCAAGAGGACAAGTACATTAGAGTGTCTAGTTTGAGAAGCAGACGCCTCACAAGTCCTCAACTGGTAGCTTCATTAAATAGTACCCGCAAAACACCAGTCTCAACGTTAACTGTAACGGGCTTCCTCCTCCTCTTCATCCGAAGAGGAGGAGCAGGGATTCGACCAAAACGCAGCGTTGTAACTTGACATGCTTTATTTAAACAAGACAAAAAACGAACTATACTTGATACTAAACAAAATAACAAAACGAATGTAGACTGACCTGAACGTAAGAACTTACATGGAACGAAGAACGCACGAACAGGAAAAACAGACTACACAAAACAAACAAACAAACAAACCGAAACAGTCCCGTGTGGCGCAACATACACAGACACAGGAGACAACCACCCACAACAATCAATGTGAAAACACCTACCTTAATATGGCTCTCAATCAGAGGAAATGAAAACCACCTGCCTCTAATTGAGAACCATATCAGGTCACCCTTTAACAAACATAGAAACACATAACATAGACTACCCACCCAAACTCACGCCCTGACCGTCAAACACATACAAAATAACAGAAAACCGGTCAGGAACGTGACATAACCCCCCCCCTCAAGGTGCGTACTCCGAACGCACCACCAAAAGTCTAGGGGAGGGTCTGGGTGGGCGTCTGACCACGGTGGTGGCTCAGGCTCTGGGCGAGGTCCCCACCCCACCATAGTCAATCCCAGCTTACGTCTCCCCCTTAGAATGACCACCCTCATATTACACCCACTTAATTTAAATGGTAACCTTAAGATAAGGGGCAGCACCGGGACAAGGGGCAGCACCGGGACAAGGGGCAGCACCGGGACAAGGGGCAGCACCGGGACAAGGGGCAGCACCGGGACAAGGGGCAGCACCGGGACAAGGGGCAGCACCGGGACAAGGGGCAGCACCGGGACAAGGGGCAGCACCGGGACAAGGGGCAGCACCGGGACAGAGAGATAGCTCAGGATAGAGGGGCAGCTCAGGATAGAGGGGCAGCTCAGGATAGAGGGGCAACTCAGGACAGAGGGGCAGTTCTGGATAAATGGCAGCTCTGGGCTGAGGGGCAGCTCATGACTGGCTGACGGCTCTGGACGCTCATGGCTGGCTGACGGCTCTGGACGCTCATGGCTGGCTGATGGCTCTGGCGGATCCTGTCTGGTTGGCGGCTCTGGCGGATCCTGTCTGGTTGGCGGCTCTGGCGGATCCTGTCTGGCTGGCGGCTCTGGCGGATCCTGTCTGGTTGGCGGCTCTGGCGGATCCTGACTGACGAATGGCTCTAGCGGCTCCTGACTGACTAACGGCTCTGACGGCTCGGGACAGACGGGCGGCTCTGACGGCTCGGGACAGACGGACGGCTCTGACGGCTCGGGACAGACGGACGGCTCAGACGGCGCTGGGCAGACGGACGGCTCAGACGGCGCTGGGGAGACGGACGGCTCAGACGGCGCTGGGGAGACGGACGGCTCAGACGGCGCTGGGGAGACGGACGGCTCAGACGGCGCTGGGCAGACGGATGGCTCTGGCCGGATGAGGCGCACTGTAGGCCTGGTGCGTGGTGCCGGAACTGGAGGCACCGGGCTAAGGACACGCACCTTCAGGCTAGTGCGGGGAGCAGGGACAGGGCACACTGGACTCTCAAAACGCACTATGGACCTGGTGCGTGGTACCGGCACTGATGGCACCGGGCTGAGGGCACGCACATCAGGACGAGTACGGGGAGAAGGAACAGTGTGTACAGGGCTCTGGAGACGCACAGGTGGCTTAGTGCGTGGTGCCGGAACTGGAGGCACTGGGCTGGAGACACGCACCATAGGGAGAGTGCGTGGAGGAGGAACAGGGCTCTGGAAACGCACTGGAAGCCTGGTGCGTGGAGTAGGCACTGGTGGTACTGGGCTGGGGCGGGGAGGTGGCGCCGGAAATACCGGACCGTGCAGGCGTACTGGCTCCCTTGAGCATTGAGCCTGCCCAACCTTACCTGGTTGAATGCTCCCCGTCGCCCACCCAGTGCTGGGAGGTGGAATAACCCGCACCGGGCTATGAAGGCGAACCGGGGACACCATGCGTAAGGCTGGTGCCATGTAAGCCGGCCCAAGGAGACGTACTGGAGGCCATATATGAAGAGCCGGCTTCATGGCACTTGGCTCAATGCCCAATCTAGCCCTACCAGTGCGGGGAGGTGGAATAACCCGCACCGGGCTATGAACACCTACAGGAGACACCGTGCGCTCTACTGCGTAACACGGTGTCTGCCCGTACTCCCGCTCTCCACGGTTAGCCTGGGAAGTGGGCGCAGGTCTCCTACCTGCCCTCGGCCCACTACCTCTTAGCCACCCCCCAAGAAATTTTTGGGGTTTCTTCCCGGGCTTCCGTGCTAGCCGCGTACCTTCATATCTCCGCTCCTGGGCTGTGGCTGCCTCCTTCTCCTCCCCAGAGCGGCGATTCACTCCCACCTTAGCCCATGGTCCTTTTCCTTCTATGATTTCCTCCCAACTCCAGAAATCCTGCAATCCTTGTTTCGTGGACCGCTGTTCGTGGTCCCGCTGCTTGGTCAGGGTTTGGTGGGTGGTTCTGTAACGGGCTTCCTCCTCCTCTTCATCCGAAGAGGAGGAGCAGGGATTCGACCAAAACGCAGCGTTGTAACTTGACATGATTTATTTAAACAAGACAAAAAACGAACTATACTTGATACTAAACAAAATAACAAAACGAATGTAGACTGACCTGAACGTAAGAACTTACATGGAACGAAGAACGCACGAACAGGAAAAACAGACTACACAAAACAAACAAACAAACAAACCGAAACAGTCCCGTGTGGCGCAACATACACAGACACAGGAGACAACCACCCACAACAATCAATGTGAAAACACCTACCTTAATATGGCTCTCAATCAGAGGAAATGAAAACCACCTGCCTCTAATTGAGAACCATATCAGGTCACCCTTTAACAAACATAGAAACACATAACATAGACTACCCACCCAAACTCACGCCCTGACCGTCAAACACATACAAAATAACAGAAAACCGGTCAGGAACGTGACATTAACAGTAAAGAGGCGACTCCAGGATGCTGGTTTTCTAGGCAGAGTTGCAAAGAATAAACCATATCTCAGACTGGCCAATAAAAATTAAATATTAAGATGGGCAGAAGAACACAGACATTGGACAGAGGAAGATTGGAAAACAGTGTTATGGACAGACTAATCTAAGTTTGAGGTGTTCGGATCACAAAGAAGAATATTCGTGAGACACGCAGAAAAAAATGAAAATATGCTGGAGGAGTGCTTGACGCCATCTGTGAAGCATGGTGGAGGCAATGTGATGGTCTGGTGGTGGTAAAGTGGGAGATTTGTACAGTGTAAAAGGGATCTTGAAGATGGAAGGCAATCACTCCATTTTGCAACGCCATGCCATACCCTGTGGACGGCACTTAATTGGAGCTAATTTCCTCCTACAACAGGACAATGACCCAAAGCACAGCTCCAAACTATGCAAGAACTATTTAGGGAAGAAGCAGTCAGCTGGTATTCTGTCTATAATGGAGTGGCCAGCACAGTCACCGGATCTCAACCCTATTGAGTTTGACCGTATGGTACGTAAGAAGTGCCCATCAAGCCAATCCAACTTGTGAGAGGTGCTTCAGGAAGCATGGGGTGAAATCTCTTCAGATTTCCTCAACAAATTGACAACTAGAATGCCAAAGGTCTGCAAGGCTGTAATTTCTGCAAATGGAGGATTCTTTGACGAAAGCAAAGTTTGAAGGACACAATTATTGTTTCAAATAAAAATCATTATTTATAACCTTGTCAACGTCTTGACTGTATTTACTATTCATTTTGCTGCTCATTTCATGTATGTTTTCATGGAAAACAAGGACATTTCTAAGTGACCCCAAATTTTTCAACGGTAGTGTAGGTTTGAAGAAAACCTCACCTATTTGTTAAATGAAGGAAAGAAGGTGAGTAGAGGAAGCCACTTTAGACTGACATTCCTCCACTGACACGTTAGTCTCCTGTATGTGTTCTCAGGTACTCGCCCACCCCTGATAAAGGACCTCCCGGAGCCCATTGAGGGCCTGATGACACACTGCTGGGACAAAGACCCTGCCCAGAGGCCCTCCATGGAGGAGGTCAGAAACACCATGGCAAGCCTCATGAAGGTACAGTACTGGAAAACCCCACAGACCCATGTTCTCAGAATGTCACACTCACAACTCTAATAATAACCCATATATGTTAGTAATACCTGCAATTTCAAGACTTCACTCTTAGGGGGGAATTCAGACCCAAGTTACACGCGGAAATTGAATTTTATTCCCTTTTCTCTGAGTATTCTGACCTTGAACTTAAGTATGAGGAAACACAGCCAGCTATATTTTTGGGGTGGAGGTCATAGAAATGTAGGTGTGGCAAACGTGTGTCTACAGGAAATCATGGATAAGGTCGAGCACCTGTCGTTTCCAAGTGGAAAAGCATTGACTATTTCCAATAGAAATAACACCATTCTCCATGCACTGAAATGTATAAATTGATAAGAGCTTGGTTAATTATTTATCCGTTTGGAGAAAGGGATTATAACTAGGCCTACAAATGGTAATTGTAGTAGGCTGTAAATAGCTGTGCCTTTATTCACAATTGTTATTGTATGTCCTCATAATTTGAGGGGATGAAAGCGCCTAACCTACCGAGAAGATTTATGCACTCTAGAATGTTTTAATTATATGCCCGGGCTTTTCTCTGTTTTTTTAAACAATTTGTAACATATACAGGGCCTTCAGACAGTATTCACACCCCTTGACTTTCCACATTTTGTTGTGTTACAGCCTGAATTTAAATGGATTAAATTGAGATTTTTTGCCACTGGCCTACACACAATTGTGTTTTTCGAAATGTTTACAAATTAATTACAAATGAAAAGCTGAAATATTGAGTCAATAAGTATTCAACCCCTTTATTATAGCAAAACTGACATTCTGACAAGACTGACAAGTCACATAATAAGTTGCAATGTGTGCAATAATAGTGTTTAACATGATTTTTGAATGACTACGTCATCTCTGTACCCCACATATACAATTATCTTTAAGGTCCCTCAGTCGAGCAGTGATTTCAAACACAGATTCAACCACAAAGACCAGGGAGGTTTTCCAATGCCTCTCAAAGAAGGGCACCTATTGATAGATGGGTAAAAAAAAGTGTTATGTTTGGGGCAAATTCAATACAACACATTACTGAGTACAACTCTATATTTTCATGTATAGAGTTATGTTATGAGTATGCTTGTAATCGTTAAGGACTGAGGAGTTTTCAGGAGAAAAAAGGCACAGGCAGAATCCTAAAGGAAAACCTGGTTCAGTCTGCTTTCCACCAGACACTGGGAGATGAATTCACCTTAAAAAAACAGGCCAAATCTACATTGGAGTTGCTTAGCAAGAAGACAGTGAATGTGGCTGAGTTAAATCTGCTTGAAAATCTATGGCAAGATGGGAAAATGGTTGTCTAGTAATGATCTACAACCAATTTGACAGAGCTTGAAGAATGTTGAAAAGAATAATTTGCAAATTTTGCACAACACAATCCAGGTTTGGAAAGCGCTTAGAGCCTTACCCAGAAAGACTCACAGTTTTTATCGCTGCCAACGGTGATTCTAACATGTATTGACTCAGGGGGTTGAATATTTATCTAATCAAGATATATTTTTTCTTCTAGTTTGGCATTAGAGTATTTTAGGTCGTTGACAAAAAATGACAATTGTAACACAACAAAATGTGAAAAAAGTCACGGGGTGCGAATACTTTCTGTATATAGATGGCTTTCTGTAATTGATCCCTAACGTTCTGAACCCGTTCTCTCTATATATTATATTGAGTCTGTTGAGAAAATTCTAATGAAAGATGCACCGTATTTAAAGGGATGGCTTTAGATACATTTTTATAAACTCCATGAGGAAATCTGTTGGACAGCAAGTGGGAGGGTTTTTTAGCGATTTAATGGCATTTATTCAGAGCACATAGAGCTCGTTGCGCACCTGCATAAGGTAAGTCTGAATACCAAATACTGAGAAGTGCTTCAATCAAAACGCATTGAAAAGGCGCATACATTTCTGACTGAAGTCTGAATCGGGCCCTTAGTTATTTAGACATGGTGTCTTTGTTCCACAGTTTGAGTGTTTGATTTTATATCTACATTGAACAAAAATATACAGTTGAAGTCAGAAATTTACGTACACTTAGGTTGGAGTCCTTAAAACTATTTTTTCAACCACTCCAGAAATTCCTTGATAACAAACTATAGTTTTGGCAAGTCGGTTAGGACAATTACTTTGTTCATGACACAAGTAATTTTTCCAACAATTGTTTACAGACAGATTATTTCACTTAATTCACTGTATCACAATTCCAGTGGGTCAGAAGTTTGCATACACTGAGTTGACTGTGCCTTTAAACAGCTTGGAAAATTCCAGAAAATGATGTCATGGATTTAGAAGCTTCTGATAGCCTAATTGACATCATTTGAGTCAATTGGAGGTGTACCTGTGGAGGTATTTCAAGGCCTACCTTCAAACGCAGTGCCTCTTTGCTTGACATCAGGGGAAACTCAAAAAAAATCAGCCAAGACCTCAGAAAAAAAAATTGTAGACCTCCACAAGTCTGGTTCATCCTTGGGAGCAATTTCCAAACGCCTGAAGGTACCACGTTCATCTGTACAAACAATAGTATGCAAGTATAAACACCATACGACCACGCAGCCGTCATACTGCTCAGGAAGGAGACCCGTTCTCTCTCCTAGAGATGAACGTACTTTGGTGTGAAAAGTGCAAATCAATCCCAGAACAACAGCAAATGACCTTGTGAAGATGCTGGAGGAAACAGGTACAAAAGTATCTATATCCACTGTAAAACGAGTCCTATATCGACATAACCTGAAAGGCCGCCCAGCAAGGAAGAAGCCACTGCTCCAAAACCGCCATAAAAAATCCAGACTACAGTTTGCAACTGCACATGGAGACAATGATCGTACTTTTTGGAGAAATGTCCTCTAGTCTGATGAAACAAAAATAGATCTGTTTGACCATAATGACCATCGTTATGTTTGAAGGAAAAAGGGGGAGGCTTGCAAGCCGAAGAACACCATTCCAACCTTGAAGCACGGGGGTGGCAGCATCATGTTGTGGGGTGCTTTGCTGCAGGAGGGACTGGTGCACTTCACAAAATAGATGGCATAATGAGGGCGGAAAATTATGTGGATATAATTGAAGCAACATCTCAAGACATCAGTCAGGAAGTTATATCTTGGTCGCAAATGGGTCTTCCAAATGGACAATGACCCCAAGTATACTTCCAAAGTTGTGGCAAAATGGCTTAAGGGCAACAAAGTCAAGTTATTGAATTGGCCATCACAAAGCCCTGACCTCAATCCCATAGAACATTTTTGGGCAGAACTGAAAAAGCGTGTGCGAGCAAGGAGGCCTACAAACCTGACTCATTTACACCAGCTCTGTCGGGAGGAATGGGCCAAAATTCACCCAACTTATTGTGGGAAGCCTGTGGAAGGCTACCTGAAACGTTTGACCCAAGTTAAACCATTTAAAGGCAATGCTACCAAATATTAATTGAGTGTATGTAAACTTCTGACCCACTGGGAATGTGATGAAAGAAATAGAAGATGAAATAAATAATTCTCTCTACTATTATTCTGACATTTCACATTCTTAAAATAAAGTGGTGATCCTAACTGACCTAAGACAGGGACTTTTTACTAGGATTAAATGTCAGGAATTGTGAAAAACTGAGTTTAAATGTATTTGGCTAAGGTGTATGTAAACTTCTGACTTCAACTGTAAATGCAACATTGAAGGAGTTGGTCCCATATTTTATGAGCTGAAATAAAATATCCCAGAAATATTCCATACGCACCAAAAGCTTCTTTCTCTCAAATTCTGTGCACACATTTGTTTACATCCCTGTTGGTGAGCAGTTCACCTTTGCCAATCCATCCACCTGACAGGTGTGGCATATAAAGAAGCTGATTAAACAGCATGATCATTACACAGGTGCCCCTGGCCCCACCTTGTGATGTGGACAATAAAAGGCCTCTAAAATATGCAATTTTGTCACAACACAATCCCACAGATGTCTCAAGTTTTGAGGGAGTGTGCAATTGGCATGCTAACTGCAGGAATGTACACCAGAGATTTTGCCAGAGAATTGAATTTTAATTTCTCTACAATAAGCCGCCTCCAACGTTGTTTTTAATAATTTGGCAGTACATCCAACTGGTCTCTCAACCGCTGACCATGTGTAACCATGCCAGCCCAGGATCTCCACATCCAGCTTCCTCACCTGCGGGATTGTCTGGGACCGGCATAAGCTATGGATAATGAACACAATTGCATTTTATTGATGGCAATTTGATTGCACAGAGATACCGTGACGAGATCCTGAGGCCCATTGTCGTGCCATTCAACCGCCACCATCACCTCATGTTTCAGCATGATAATGCACGGCCCCATGTCACTAGGATCTGTACACAATTCCTGGAAGATGAAAATGTCCCAGTTTTTCCATGGCCTGCATACTCACCAGACATGTCACCCATTGAGCATGTTTGGGATGCTCTGGATCGACGTCTACGACAGCGTGTTCCAGTGTTCCAGTTCCCATCAATATCCAGCATCTTCGCACAGCCATTGAAGAGGAGTGGAACAACATTCCACAGGCCACAATCAACAGCCTGAACAACTCTATGCAAAGGAGACGTGTCGCGCTGCATGAGGAAGACTGGTTTTCTGATCCACGCCCCTAAAAAAAATGTTTTTTATAAAGGTATCTGTGACCAACAGATGCATATCTGTATTCCCAGTCAAGTTAAACGAATTTACCTCAGTAAAATCTTAGAAATTGTTGCGTTTTTATATTTTGTTCAGTATACAATTCCTGTAAGCATTGTGCATTGCACTCTTCCTCCCATGTGTCTGCAGTACTTCCCAGGGTCTGATGAGCCTCTTCAGTATCCCCACCAGTGTCCAAGCAACAGCAGGAGTGGCTCCTCCTCAGCCACAAGCACAGGTGAGTTCCATAGATTTAGATACGCTTTGAAAGTTTATGGATTATATAAACATTTGGAGACAAGTAACACTTTATCTTGTATTAACATTATGAGTAATTGCTTTGGAAATGCATATTAATGAAGTTCAGAAGTTGCTGTTATTACAGAAGTTTCTGGAAAAACATTTTAAAAAGCCATCTTCTCTTCTGTAGGTTCCAATGCAGACAACACTATCAACAGCTACAGATCCGAAAGCAACATGGAGCATGGAACAAACTGTCAAGAGAGAGATGACACCCTGAAAAATGAAAAATTTCCACTTCAGTTCAAACCAAAGGTGATGCATTTATAAACTCAGCAAAAAAAGAAACGTCAACTGCGTTTATTTTCAGCAAACTTAACATGTATAAATATTTGAATGAACATAAGATTCAACAACTGAGACATAAACTGAACAAGTTCCACAGACATGTGACAAACAGAAATGGAATAATGTGTCCCTGAACAAAGGGGGGGTCAAAATCAAAAGTAACAGTCAGTATCTGGTGTGGCCACCAGCTGCATTAAGTACTGCAGTGCATCATCTCCTCATGGACTGCACCAGATTTGCCCGTTCTTGCTGTGAGATATTACCCCACTCTTCCACCAAGGCACTCGCAAGTTCCCGGACATTTCTGGGTGAATGGCCCTAGCCCTCACCCTCCGATCCAACAGGTCCCAGACGTGCTCAACGGGATTGAGATCCAGGCTCTTTGCTGGCCATGGCAGAACACTGACATTCCTGTCTTGCAGGAAATCACTCACAGAACGAGCAGTATGGCTGGTGGCATTGTCATGCTGGAGGGTCATGTCAGGATGAGCCTGCAGGAAGGGTACCACATGAGGGAGGAGAATGTCTTACCTGGAACGCACAGTGTTGAGATTGCAGGCAATGACAACAAGCTCAGTCCGATGATGCTGTGACACACCGCCCCAGACCATGACGGACCCTCCACCTCCAAATCGATCCCACTCTAGAGTACAGACATCGGTGTAACGCTCATTCCTCGACGATAAACGCGAATCCGACCATCACCCCTGGTGAGACCAAACCGTGACTCGTCAGTGAAGAGCACTTCTTGCCAGTCCTGTCTGGTCCAGCGACGGTGGCTCTGTGCCCATAGGCGACGTTGTTGCTGGTGATGTCTGGTGAGGACCTGCCTTACAACAGGCCTACAAGCCTTCAGTCCAACCTCTCTCAGCCTATTGCGGACAGTCTGAGCACTGATGGAGTGATTGTGCATTCCTGGTGTAACTCGGGCAGTTGTTGTTGCCATCCTGTACCTGTCCCGCAGGTGGGATGTTTGGATGTACCGATCCTGTGCAGGTGTTGTTATACGTGGTCTGCCACTGCGAGGACGATCAGCTGTCCGTCCTGTCTCCCTGTAGCGTTGTCTTAGACGTCTCACAGTACGGACATTGCAATTTATTGCCCTGGCCACATCTGCAGTCCTCATGCCTCCTTGCAGCATGCCTAAGGCACGTTCACGCAGTTGAGCAGGGACCCTGGGCGTCTTTCTTTTTGTGTTTTTCAGAGTCAGTAGAAAGGCCTCTTTAGTGTCCTAAGTTTTCATAACTGTGACCTTAATTGCCTACCGTCTGTAAGCTGTTAGTGTCTTAATGACCGTTCCACAGGTTCATTAATTGTTTATGGTTAATTGAACAAGCATGGGAAACAGTGTTTAAACCCTTTACAATGAAGATCTGTGAAGTTATTTGGATTTTTACGAATTATCTTTAAAAGACAGGCTCCTGAAAAATGGACGTTTCTTTTTAGTTTAGTTATCGCAAAAGCTCAAGTAATAACTCACCCCATCCATGTTCATGCTGTTCATGTTCTTTCTCAGGGGGGAACATTACGCCCCAGCCTGCCCCTATCCAGAGGGCCTAGTATGGAGAGCCTGCCTGAGCGTACCCAGAGCCCTGCCCCCACTGAGGTCAAAGGGCAATGTGCTGGCCAGTCAGGGCCAGAGCTGAGAGCACCTATCAGTCCCACAGGTATGGGGCCTATTTAGTATTGGTTGAAACAATAGAGCTAGTTTACCAAAGATTGTAAATGCATGGAACCTACTGTATTTCTGACACTGTCACTACAGTGTTCACCAGGGGGCAGTACCATACAACATACATTATATGCTCACCATTATGTTTTCTATGTCCTCAGATATTAATGGTTTGGACAGCTCCATCCCCATGGCTTATCTGACACTAGATTACCAGCTGCAGGTACTGTTCTTTCTCCATTCATCCTCAATCCTGACTGATGCTAAATCCTCATACTGATAACCAACTAGCAATGTTTTACATACTTACATCTCAATAGTCTACTCACTGCCCTGTTTGGATTTCATGTGTCCTCCACTTCAAATATGAAATTTGTTTAAAAAGTGAAGTACTGTTCATTATAAGAATGTATGTGTAAATTGTAAGTGCATGATGGTGATGTGTGTATTCCTGGGTTGGGTTTAGCCCCTGGCCCCATTCTCAAACTCCAAAGAGTCCATGGCTGTGTTTGAGCAGCACTGCAGAATGGCCCAGGAGTACCTGAAAGTGGAGACTGAAATTGCCCTACTCACCCAGAGAAAGTAAGTCACATATGAGCCCAGCATTCCCTATGCGGAAGATGTTAGTCCAATATGTACAAACTGTACTGAAGATGGCACTGCAATATGGTGTTATGTCTAATGAATTACTGTTGAAGATTTCTATTTGTTGTGATACCAGTTACTCTTAACATGAATAAATTCATTAGAATTAAATCTAATAACATTGTTTCATGTACAGAATATTGTAGTATTTTACTGTATGTAGTAATTAGTTGTAGAGTGACCAGTGAATGTAGGCTACCTAAATGCTAAACATGTTCTCTCTCCCTTTGTCATGGTGATGTGTAGGAAGGAGTTAATCTCTGAGCTGGACCAGGATGAAAGGGAGCAGCAAAATACGTCTCGTCTGGTTCAGGAGCACAACAAACTGTTGGACGAGAACAAGAGCCTCTCCACCTACTTCCACATTTGTAAGAACAAGCTGGAGCGGATTCAGAGTCAGCAACAACAGAAGAGTTAGAATGCCTCTTGATGTGTGCTTGTTGCCCCAGAACTGTCCTCAGATCATCAGCAGCCAAATAGACTGTCAAGGGGCCATTTTGTGATGTCTTCTCTGTAGACCCTCAACTGTTTTGGGATTTGCAGCCAAATATACCTGCCATATTTGTGATGACTGCTTCATATTTCTCATCAACTGTTTTCAGATTAGCAGCCCAAGAGACTGGCCATTTAGTGAACTCTTTCCTGTTGCTCTTAAGCTGTTCCTGGATCAGTGGCCAAAGCGGAAGGCCATGTCATTATGAATGCTTTGTAGATCCTCAACTGATCCACAGTCAGCAGCAGACTGCACAAAGCATATCTCCCCTCAGATTCCCCAATGCGCTGTACAGCAACAACATACTCCACCTGTCTCAATCCAGAGCTGCGTTCAGTACAACAATGTTGCGAAATGTTGTGCAAGACCTATTAAGAACAGCTAAGTTAATTTACATGCATGTTTTCGGAAAGACGTCATTCTATTCTGCCAGAGGTACACTGGACTAGTTGAACAAGGAAAGTCTGGAGGCCCTGTAAAGTCATCTCCTACAGTAGTTATTG
This sequence comes from Salvelinus namaycush, assembly GCF_016432855.1. Classification (NCBI taxonomy): domain Eukaryota; kingdom Metazoa; phylum Chordata; class Actinopteri; order Salmoniformes; family Salmonidae; genus Salvelinus; species Salvelinus namaycush. The sequence continues at coordinate 33,409,780 of NC_052334.1, forward strand.
ACATCCAGAGGAAAATGCAGTTGCCCCTAGAGACTGATCTTGGGGCAGTTTAGTACCCCCCCCTCTCACCATTGTGCCTAAGGGCAACTTCTGCCCATAGCTCGACATCCAGGAATTATCAGAAAGGCTTTGTAGAAAATGATTGATGTTGTGAAGGGGGGTGACTTGCAGTAACACCTCAGATGACTTGAGGTGTTTCCTGTCTTGTAGCAGATGACTGTCACTATACCCTCCCCAGGACTGTTCTAGAGGTGCTAGTTGTAAAAGAAGTGACTCAGCTTGTTTTCACCGTCTGACTCTGGCCTCTCTGTGACAGCTAACTTGGTATGGAGATGACAAATAGATGACTAAGTTGTGTTTTTAAATGTTTATGCTCATTCTTATATCTGTATTCCCTTTTTACGTACACAGTAAACAAAACATTAGGAACACCTTCATAATGTTGCATTGCACACCCTTTTGCCCTCAGAACAGCCTCAGTTTGTCAGGGCATGGACTCTACAAGGTGTCGAAGGTGTTCCACTGGGATGCTGGCCCATGTTGATTCCAATGTTGGCTGGATGTCCTTTGGGTGGTGGACCATTCTTGATATACACAGGAAACTGTTGAGTGTGAATAACTCAGCAGCGTTGCAGTTCTTGACACACTCAAACCGGTGCACCTGGCACCTACTACCATACCCCGTTCAATGGCACTTAAATATTTTTTCTTGCCCATTCACCCTCTGAATGGCACACATACACAATCCATGTCTCAATTGTCTCAAGGCTTAAAAATCCTTATTTAACCTGTCTCCTCCCCTTCATCTACACTGATTGAAGTGGATTTAACAGGTGACAACAATAAGGGATCATAGCTTTCACCTGGATTCACCTGGTCAGTCTGTCATGGAAAGGGCAGGTGTTCCTAATGTTTTGCACTCTCAATGTATATGCAGTGGCTCCTTGAGAAGCAATGACAATATTTCAAAAGGATCTTTGTTTTTATTAATTTTATGTAGCCTGTTTTTTGAGGTCTTTTTCAAGTCTATCTGCCTTAGATGTTTTCGATATGTTTTCTCATAGAATACCACCACCACGTAGTCCACTCAGTATTAGTGTTTATATTTTGTCAAATATTTCACTTTTGTATTCACTCCTAAATGTGTATGTGCTGGTTGTGGACTTGGAGTTTGGTCTTGTTCCAGTACTTCCACAAATGTGTTATACACTTGTTTGCTTGATTTGCCCTCTGTGTGCGTGTGTGTTCACAGGTTGCCTTAGGTTATATCTCACTATGTATTGTATTTTTCTAAATAGCGTTTTGACTTGCAAAATCGGAAAGGTTGTCAATGCACTTTTGAATGTATATCTTAAGAACTTCAAAAGTACTGAAATAAAAAAGTGAATGCACACAGGAAAAGGCTGCTTTTACATTCTTGGTATAAAGGCATTCATGATTGAATATAATATAATCTGTTGCCCTAGCATATCTTTTTGATTTCATCTGCACTTTGTGTGTCACTTGGCAGTTCTGAAACGCCTGTATGCTTGAGTGCATAAAACATTTCCTATTATCTATGTTTTCAATGATTTGATATATTCTTAGAAAAATATTTATTTAGATAGTATTGTTGGGAAGTAGAATAATATCAGCATAAATGTCCTTAATTTCAATTTACTTGTTCCCCCCTTTTTGTAAATTGGTGACACCCTTTGAGCACAGTTTTTTTTGTTGTATATCCTTTATTTAAACATTGTGCTTGGTCATGCGTTTATGCATACCAAATCATTTTGGTAGCCCCTCTTCAAGATAAACTTATGTGCATATGGCCATTTGCATGCTCATCAAACGTACTGAATAAAGTCATGAACTCCTTTACATCTATATGAAGCATATGAGTAAGGTATGGAACAAATCTGAAACAATTTTTATGTTTCTGAAATATGTTTTGTCTCCCAGTTGAAACAGTGTGATGACAAAGGGCTTGCTCAGTCCTGACAGAGGGGGTTTGCTTTGTCTGCAGTGCAGTGGGGATATGATGGCTAAATCACTGGCTAGTGATTAACATGACTGGCTTGTGTTGTCGAAAAAGACTGATGATCTCACTCTCTCTGTCATTCCTGGCATTCCGGTTACAAGCTGGTCTTCATACAGTCGTCTTCCCTGCATGTTGAGTATGCTTTGCCTTTGACCCTTACATTGACTTGTTCTGAGTATGAAGTTCTTTCCAAAAATGTAAATGTTATTTTGCGCAGTACAGATGTGGGATCTTAATTTGAGCCAGTTTGCTACAGCAGGAAAATAATCCTGCAGCAACAGGAAAGGTAAATTATTATCTGGATTGTAATTATTAAACATTTTTGTAGGGGTTGATACATTTTTCGTAAGAGAAAATCAATTCAAATTTCAAAGTAGAAATTATTTCAGAAGCCTTTTTAAACCTCAAATACACTACAAGTTCTCCTGCAACAGGGTGATCAAATTAAGATCCTTCATCTGTATGTATGATAGATATTGTGTTCATAATGTTTGCGAAACCAATTTACTTGAAAGTGTTTCCATAGTTACCAAAGTAGGCTATTTCAGTAGCTTAATTAGGTCAAAAGGAGTATGATAATCTTGGCTGCAATAAGACTGTGAATCCTGGCAATTTGATAAGGTTGTTCGATTACATGTTTTGTGTATGAATGCTTCCATACAACCCTCAGTCTTAAACAAAACATTTGGACTGAGTTTGAACCCAGTTACCCACCCACCAACCTGCCCACGCAGGAATGTAGCCTACATGTTTCCATCAAGAAAAATAACAAGCTGATCTGTCACTGCTGTGTCATCTTTAATCTCTCCTTTAAAAGAAAGTAGAGGCAATGAGAGAATTGACAGCAGAATTTTGTTCAATTTCAGGTCATGTTCAAGTGTAGGCCATGGCCTCCTGGGGGACTTGTCAGTTTGGCTGTGTGTAATTGTGTCTCCCTGTCTCCATTATCTGTTGCAGAAATGCATTTTTGACAGTCGCTTACATGGGATATGAATAGCAAAGCAACATCTGATAATTTTCTAATGTTTCTTCATTGTCAATTTTACACTGCATTTGAAGCAAGTGTAAAATGTGTGATTATTACCATCACTGGCTCATTGCATTACCACTTAGTACACCATGTCCAGCTGTTGAGCAGATAGATCTGCAGTGAGAATCAGCTTTGGTTATTTATACCACTTGACATTGAAAATGTGGGCCAATCTGAAGACCACACATCAGGGGCGGATTGCCCATCTGGCAATTCTGGAAAATTCCAGATGGGCTGGTCTAAATTGACATACACGAAAACATATTTTTTTAAATATAAAAGTAAATAAATGACAAGGTGACATAGCCGGCAGCCCATGGGCCTGTTAAGATGTATTTTGAATTTTTGGGGGCTGGCCCAACTTGGTAGGGGGGCGGCCGTTGTGCTCTGATCAACCAAAGGCTCATTATAGATTAGTATAACAGAGAAATTGTGCAAAAAATCTCAAAACCTATCAGCAAAGAGACCTGGTCCAACTCTGTCATCAGCTAGACAGCAAAGATCATGGATCGTAAAAATGGAAAGGGTGCCTATTCATGGGTTGCATATTTCGTTGCAGTATTGTTTTGAACATTCGTTTTGGACTGATGCCCGACATAGCATTCTACTCAATGCATCATCAATGAGCACTGACGAAGATTTCATCAAAAATACTTTACAGTGGCTTGGAAATACAATGGCATTCAAAAGGAGGCAAATAATTAGTAGAAAAACATTTTGATGTCACCAGATTGACTTTAGGTGCAGTATATAATTTGCTAGCTAGCTAGCTAAGATTGATGGGAGGCCACCAGATTTTAGATAGCTAACGTTAACATATTTTTTACAAACTTTGCTAGTTAATGACAACATTGCCATCTGTCTAAAGTAAATTTGACAACATGATAATGCTGGCAAAGTTGTTTCCTGCAAAATATTTGACTACTTTAGAAATGGCATATTTCCAGACACTATAGTGTAATTTAGACTAAACAGTAGCTAGTTAGCCTCTGTCCGATATGACTGGGCTTATCACCACTTTAGGACACCACTATGGCGCCACCGATAATGGGCGGTTTGAGAACGTTCATAACAATGGCATGACGCGACCAAGTGACAGAGGTGCGACCTATGAATAAACAGAAAAAGCACATTCTACATTGTCACCTCACACAAAACGTTCTATTTTTGGATGGCTAAAACCATGATTTGGTCAAACAGTAAAGCATTATTCTCATGATTTCTGTAATGAAAGTGTGTGCCCTGCCCCTGTGCCTGTTTCGTGGGACTTGCTGCTATAATGAGCGAGCCACTCTCCTCTCCCCCATGCGCTCGAGAGATAAGTGTGTTCTGATCATATAACATTTCAAACATTTCAGGCTTCGTTCCCTTGTCCCTAGTGAAGAGAGGAGTGCCTCAGCTATCTGTAGGTATAATAACTGATTTCTTAATATTCAGCTCAATAGCAACTATTTTACAACCAAGATATTTGATAAGGCTTTGAGATATGGAGCGGCGCGCACACAAAATGGCCCTCACAGGCCACTGTGAGGGCATAGGCCTATAGGTCTCATGGGTAGTAGCCTACAACTGCAATGTTTTTTAAAGACATTACATTTACTGTTGGATAAATACATGGCTACTAGCAGTGAGTAGTATATTTAGAGTAAGTGATCTAGTTAATGTGTAACCCCAAATTAATAAGCCTATGATATTAGTTAGTGCGCATTTTATTTCACCTTTATTTAACCAGGTAGGCAAGTTGAGAACAAGTTCTCATTTACAACTGCGACCTGGCCAAGATAAAGCAAAGTGTCACGCCCTGACCGTAGAGAGCTTTTATGTCTCTATTTTGGTTTGGTCAGGGTGTGATATGGGTGGGCATTCTATGTTCATTTTCTATGTTTTGTATTTATTTGTGTTTGGCCGGGTGTGGTCCTCAATCAGAGGCAGCTGTCTATCGTTGTCTCTGATTGAGAATCATACTTAGGCAGCTTTTTCCCACCTGTGTTTTGTGGGTAGTTGTTTTCTGTTTAGTGTTTTGCAGGATTGTTTTGGTTTCGGGAATTCACTTTGTTATTTTTGTTTAGTGTTCAGTTTAAATAAAAAGTCATGAACACTTACCACGCTGCTCTTTGGTCCGATTCCTCTTCATCCGACGACGACACCCGTTACACAAAGCAGTTCGACACATATAACATGACCTGGAGCCAGTGGGTTTGGTGACGAATATGTAGTGAGGGCCAGCCAACGAGAGCATACAGGTCGCAGTGGTGGGTATTATATGGGGCTTTGGTGACAAAACGGATGGCACTGTGAAAGACTACATCCAGTTTGCTGAGTAGAGTGTTGGAGGCTATTTTGTAAATGACATTGCCGAAGTCAATTATCGGTAGGATAGTCAGTTTTACGAGGGTATGTTTGGCAGCATGAGTGAAGGAGGCTTTGTTGCGAAATAGGTAGCCGACAGACAGAGAGAACAAAAGAAGCACAGAGTGACAGCAGAGAAGATGCTGAGACAGATAGACAGCACAACAGGGAGTTAAACAAAATGGCTAGAGCAGAGGCCCAGTTATAGTGATGAGTTGTATCTCCAGTGTGTTGTTACAAATTTGTATTGGTTTTAAACATGAGCTGGTTAAACAAGAGGAGGACCATGTCTCGCCAGTCACTGGTACAGGAATGGTTGAGAAACGTTGTACTGTCCTGCCAATGTTATGGGTCAGCATGACTGCATGTGTCTAAGTCAGGGTCAGGGTGTAGGGTCCCTCCAGTCTGCTTTCCGCCCCCTCAAAAGTTGTCAATAACCTCCTCACCTCTGCTGGTGCCCTCAACATTCTGATTCTCCTCGACCTGAGTGCCGCATTTGACACAGTGAGCGATCAGATCCTCCTCATCAGGCTTGAGGGTCTAGGTATTAAGGGATCTGTACTGTCCTGGCTACAATCATACCTCACAAACCGGACCCACTACATCTCCCTCAATGGCCACACCTCAGATTCAGCTGCAGTTACACAGGGTGTCCCCCAGGGCTCTGTGTTAAATCCCTTACTCTTCATCATCTACATCAGCCCCCTCGGTCAGATCTTCCGTCACTTCAACCTTGACTTCCACTGCTATGCCGATGACACCCAGTTCTACAACAGCACCAAATCCCTCCTCAACCCACCTCTGACACACATTGAATCCTGCCTCTCTACAATAAAAACATGGATGCAACAAAACTTACTCAAGCTTAACAGTGATAAAACAAAACTCCTCCTCATAGGCACCAAATCCAACCTCACCAAAACTGGCAACCTCACCATTGACACCACTGTCTCTTCCTCTCCCCACACACGCAACCTTGATGTCATCCTGGACTCCACCCTCTCCTTTGACCACCACACAAGACAGACTGTCAAATCCTCATTCTTCCACCTCTGCAACATTGCCAAAGTCAGGTCCTCCCTCTCCCATCCTCTCCCATCCTGCCGCTGAAACCCTCATATATGCATTCATCTCTTCCCGTCTTATTGACCACTGCAACTCAGTACTCTGCAGCCCGACTCCTCACCCATGCTAAGTCCTGGCAGCACATCACCCCTTTCCTTTGTGAACTCCACTGGCTCTCTGTCTCCCAACGCATTGATTACAAGACCCTCCTTCTGACCTACAAAGCCCTTCACAATCTTGCACCCCTCTTACCTTTTTTCTCCCCTTCCAACCCACGCGTGCACTCTGTTCCACCACAGCAGGCCACCTTGTCATCCCCAGGACGAAGCTCCAGAGATTCGGCGACATGGCCTTCTCCAGGGTTCCTCCTAGGCTCCGGGAACTTCCTCCCTGTGTGACTCTGAGTCCATCCCCATCTTTCAGTCCTTTCTAAAGCCAGCCCCATCTCTTTGACAAGGCCTACCCTTAAGCCCCCCCCCCCCCCCCCTCCCACACACACACATACAAGCAAAGAAATACACTACAAAGACACTCCTCTCTCCACCATACTGAGCATATGAGTTGGCAGCGTGCACATTGATGTGGGCTGGTGTGGATAAAATGCCTGGGCCGAATTCTTGTCCTAGCCAGCCCATGCCACACAGGGAAAATAAATGGGCTCCAGGAGCAGCAAGTCTGTGACAACCTGATAAAACGTTATAGCGTGCAAGCTCCTTGGGGATCCGCTGTCTCTATATTAGAAAACACACTCTCTCTGCCTGACTATTGCTGCCTTGTTCAACCTATATTAGAGTGGCCTCCATACTGAACCAATATGTTTCTGCATAATGCAGAGGAGTGGACAGTCTCATGTCTGCTGTAACCTCTGAATTATATTTGTCTAATTATGTAAGAAATGGCTGTTGATTATTATTGTCTAGAATTGATCATTCAAATGAAATGTAGGTAGGTTTTTTTGTCCAGTGGAGAGATTTGCCATGATATTTCATGCACATTCTGTGTTACAGCCTGAAACAATTATCTTGAAATAGGATTTCTGTGTAGGCGACTAACAAGCATGTATCATGTCAAAGCCCACTGTTTCCTGCCTGTGGCATTCTCACCTTTAGCTGCATGCTCAAACAGACACATAGAGGGTCTGAAACTCATAGGCCATAATATTATTTATTTTAGAAAAATATACTATCAGTAGCATTACCATTATATAGCCTATATCATTATCACTTGATGGTGATTGTGTAGGGTTTTAGTAGCATAATGGGTAATGGAGTTGTGAACACTGCTGATGCTGGCTATTGTTCAGTCAGTCAGTTATGGATCTGTAGCAGGATGAGATCATGCTTTCTGTGTACTGAGGTCTAACAGTGATGTGAATAGAGTCTGACAAGCATCTCTGCTGCTCAAGCAGAGGCTGGTGATGTGCAATAGGGGGATTGTTTTCTCTGAGTAAATGTGTTTAAATGTGTCATCAGTGAGATGCATTATTATTATTATGATTTTTATTTTTTATTATTGTAGCTTTTTTATGGCTTCGGGCTGGTATGACGATAGGATGTTATTTTGTCCTTTATTAATGGTTGATCATCATAGGATCATCGTCATTGTATGCTGTTTTCATTCCTAGCCATCCTCCTGTGCCTCGCTCCGCGCTGAATCAAACACTTCTATAGCCAAACCGGGACTTACGGTGACATGATTGTAAGGCCAATTCACCAACCTCAAGTGCGTCCCGCTATTTTGAGTAAAATGTCAAAGCGACTGGGGCTGTAGCGTAATTTCTGCACAGCGCATTGTTGTGAATGAGGGACAGGGTGACGTCAGCCCTCGAATGTCAACAATGTAGCTCCTGGGAGAAGGCGTTTCATAAGCGATACAAACAGCAGAGGAGGCTGCACGCTGTCTTTCAAAGGAACAAAAACCGTAACATTCACCGAATAGCAATTGTAATAGTGTAAGCACACTTTTACACGTTATAAAACAAAATATTGATGACTATTGAAAAACACGCGGTTTCAGCAGTTTGGAGGGGGTGCTGCTGAAGTCACCATGTGGAACCATTCTAATTTGTAAGAGACCAACGGAGCGCTGACGTGCAAGAAAACGGGAAAGTTACGGTGAGCTTATTACTGCTTATTACCTATAACTAATTACATTATGGCTTTGGTTTAAAGTGCGTTCCTTTCCCCGATTGCATTGTTCAATTTGCAGTGATTGTTTTATACTGATGTTGCCGCGCATTGCATTACATTTCCCATAAGTTCTTTGTTGACATCAAATCATATGCATACGTAAATGCATAGAGACGCGTGTATTTATTTTTATTTTTTTTACTTTGTTAATCAGCATAGCGAACGAATATCCTTCATTTGGCTATACCTTGAAGTGCTCGTCCCATTGTGCAGAGCCGTGACAGTGCGCTTTGTTGTGGGGGGCATGTTTTCGAACGGTCAAAGCGCAGAGGCTGGGTGGTCGCTGCATGGTCAACATGACTCGAGCTTCCATAACGATGAGGGCACTGTCATTTTGCGGAAAGGGGGGGCAGAGAGGGACAAAGGATCACATCTCGTAGCTCCTATTCCCGCCCTTGGCCGCGCTAGAAGGACATTTTATTAATGTTTTTCAACGAATTAGTGACTTTCAATCATGCAATATAGATTTTTACTCACAAAAAACGGGAAATAAATTGCACATTGACAATTTTTGTTTCACGGCTAGATGTCACTCTGCTCCCCACGTGTTAGTCTACAAACACCAATTACAGATGACAATAAATCTTAACATATGTAGATGAATGTCTGAAATTATTATTTTTAAATGATCAATGATTTAATGTCCTAATCTTATTTTTTGGATTCATTGCATTGATTGATTAATTTGATTTAATATAACGGATTTTGTTTCAGTGCCATGCATGAATATCGTCTACCCCTCCTGGCCATCTAATACTATTGTAATCTTTCAATCTGGAATGTGGTGTCACTCGCACTCCCTGACCTGTTACTTGAGCAGTCTTTGAACAGCTGCCTCTTTGTTTTAATCTAATCATACTAAGGTCATTTGCTTTCCCTTATCTTTCCTTGTTTATGGTCTCACATGACGGGGAAAGGCGGATTTGGGTGCAACAGCAACTCAAGCACTTGAGAGTGGAACATTTTTAGCACAGCATCTGATTCCGAGGAAGCGGATTTGCATCATTGTTTTGAAATGAAAGGATAGAGTGAGTGAGAGGGGGCAAGGAGGAGGTGGGACTTGGACGACCCTGAGTTGTTGTCAGTCTGCCAGAGCCAGTCAATGAACACATTCAACCATGCATGGGGAAGCTAGCTATATGCACACAACCACGCACCAGGATCATGCCCTAAATTGAATAGAACGTGGCATGTGAGAGATGACTTGTGAACAGTGGCGTGTATTCATGGATGCCAAGTGAAGCCAGGTTTCCCCCCAAAATTGACCAATAAAATAATTTATCTTTCGTCTCTCTGTGTTTCATACTGTTTCATCAATTCGCAAGCGGCTGAATGTATCTCACCGGAGAAAGCATTCGAGCGAGCGAAACAGCGCCCCTCGGTCTTTGTATGTGTTTCAGCCCATCATTTCGTATTATTCTGTACATAAATCTGAGACACTACATTTAGTATGATATGTTACGTTTTGTATGGTATGTATTAATTAGTGGATTTCCATAACTCATTTCGTATGATAAATTACAATTAGTATTATATGTTACGAATTTGCGAAATGTACAATATGTTACACGTTTGCAAAACGTATGATATGTAACGATTTTTGCTAAATGTATGATATGTTACGAATTCTAGCTAGGTGGCCCGCTAACGTTAGCTATGGGTCAGGGTTAAGTTTAGGATTTAGGTTAAAGGGTTAAGGTTAGCTAAAATACTAAGTAGTTGCAAAGTAGCACGTAGTTGAAAAGCTGCTAATTAGCTGATGTTGTCCGTGATGAGTTTCGAACTTGCAACTTTTGGGTTGCTAGATGTTCGCGTTATACACCCAACCGTGGTGCTGTAATAGTGGTGCCAGCTCCTGTTTTCTTTGCGACTTGCAGTAACTCCATGGTTCTAAATCAATAGTTGTTTAGTAGTCCGAAAATGTCGAAAATATTAACTTGCTTGACCATGCTGTAGGTCATTTAACTGTTTGTTACATGCAATATGCTTTGTGGACTTCACCGGACAGAGGTTGCTCTATAGTTTTGTGATGAAACAAATGTGTGGTTTAATTTATTCTGCCACTGTGTCTTCTTATTGTCTCGGCCTCAGGCCTATATATCACGGTGTCAAGGCATATGAACAAACAGGTTATAGAGCAAACAACGCAATTATCACAACACATAGGTTGTAATATGGGTTTTTGGGGGGGCTTTTTTTCTGTGATTTTACCCATGCGCTGCTACTGCTTGTGAAACTGAAATATTCAGCATAGCTGCTACAGCATTTTATGAATGCATCAAAAACAAGTCTGAACCTAACCTAACCTGCTTTTTTACCTCACCTTTTTAAAACAATATTCTCAGTAATTGAACCATATAACCACAAATACTACTGTAAAATGTAATGTTGTTAAAATAGCAGTTATGATAGTCGAGGAGGATATAATCGTGTCAAGTGTGCAGTGGTGATGTGTGGGTATAATAACTGAGGAAGCCAAGCCAGGAAAAATTCCATATTACAACCTATGTTGTGATAATTGCGTTGTTTGCTCTATGACCCATTTGTTCATACACCACTGGGATATACAATAAGGCAGAGACAACAAAAAGACAACAGTCACACAGAGGCGGAGTAAATTCAACAGCACATACATTTCTTTCATCACAAAACCGGAGAGCAACATCTGTCCGGTGATGTCCATAAGGCAAATATTGCATGTAACAAACATGACATACATCATGGTCAAGCAAGTTAACGTTTCCGACAGTTTACTAAACGACTACTGATTTAGAACCACAGAGTTACCTCAAGTCAGCAAAAAGTAAACTGGAGCACTGCCTCCGCTATTCCAGCACCATTTCAACTTAAAAATGTAAGCATCATTAAATCAACTAGGCCTAATACAGTGAAAACAAAGTTAAAGATAGCAATAAACGATTTAGTGCAATCAATGTTGCTAAATAACATGTGGCTGTCCATGGTAGCCTAACTCCTCACATGAGCAACAATGAACAAGCTAAGTTAGCTTTCTAATTAAAGGTACAATATGCAGAAATCGATCCGCCATTTCCTGGTTGCTAAAATTCAAAGAGTTCACTTAATTTCAGTTGATGTGACCAAATGTGGCTGGACGACGACATTATCAACATACAGCTGGCTGGTTATACGCTGTATCGGCAGGATGGAACAGCGGAGTCTGGTAAGACAAGGGGTGGCGGACTATGCATATTTGTAAACAACAGCTGGTGCACAATATCTAAGGAAGTCTCAAGGTTTTGCTCGCCTTAGGTAGAGTATCACATGATAAGCTGTAGACCACACTATCTACCTAGAGAGTTTTAATCTGTATTTTTTGTAGCTGTCTACATACCACCACAGACCGATGCTGGCACTAAGACCGCACTCAATGAGCTGTATTCCGCCATAAGCAAACAGGAAAACGCTCATCCAGAGGCGGAGCTCCTAGTGGCCGGGGAATTTAATGCAGTGAAACTTAAATCTGTTTTACCAAATTTCTATCAGCATGTTAAAAAATTCCCAACCACCTTTATTCCACAAACAGAGACGCGTACAAAGCTCTCCCTCGCCCCCAATTTGGCAAATCTGACCATAATTCTATCCTCCTGATTCCTGCTTACAAGAAAAAATGAAAGCAGGAAGCACCAGTGACTCGGTCAATAAAAAGTGGTCAGATGAAGCAGATGCTACATGACTGTTTTGCTATCACAGACTGGAATATGTTCCGGGATTCTTCCTATGGCATTGAGGAGTACACCACATCAGTCATTGGCTTCATCAATAAGTGCATCGATGACGTCGTCCCCACAGTGACCGTTATTACATACCCCAACCAGAAGCCATGGATTACAGGCAACATCCGCACTGAGCTAAAGGCTAGAGCTGCCACTTTCAAGGGGCGGGACTCTAACCCGGAAGCTTATAGGAAATCCCGCTATGCCCTCCGACGAACCATCAAACAGGCAAAGCTTCAATACAGGACTAAGATTGAATCGTACTACACTGGCTCCGACGTTTGTCGGATGTGGCAGGGCTTGCAAACCATTACAGACTACAAAGGGAAGCACAGCCGAGAGCTGCCTAGTGTTACGAGCCTACCAGACGAGCTAAACTACTTCTATGCTCGCTTCGAGGCAAATAACACTGAAACAAACATGAGAGCACCAACTGTTCCGACGACTGTGTGATCACGCTCTCCGCAGCAGATGTGAGTAAGACCTTTAAACAGGTCAACATTCACAAGGCCGCAGGGCCAGACGGATTACCAGGACGTGTACTGTGAGCATGCGCTGACCAACTGGCAAGTGTCTTCACTGACATTTTCAACCTCTCCCTGTCCGAGTCTGTAATACCAACATGTTTTAAGCAGACCACCATATTCCCTGTGCCCAAGAACACTAGGGTAACCTGCCTAAATAACTACCGACCCGTAGCACTCACATCTGTAGCCGTGAAGTGCTTTGAAAGGCTGGTCATGGCACACATCAACACCATCATCGCAGAAACCCACTCCAATTTGCATACCGCCCTAACAGATCCACAGATGATGCAATCTCTATTGCACTCAAATCAAATCAAATCAAATTTTATTTGTCACATACACATGGTTAGCAGATGTTAATGCGAGTGTAGCGAAATGCTTGTGCTTCTAGTTCCGACAATGCAGTAATAACCAACAAGTAATCTAACCTAACAATTCCACAACTACTACCTTATACACACAAGTGTAAAGGGATAAAGAATATGTACATAAAGATATATGAATGAGTGATGGTACAGAACGGCATAGGCACTCAACACTGCCCTTTCCCACCTGAACAAAAGGAACACACCTATGTGAGAATGCTATTCTTTGCTCAAAGCTCAAAGCTCATCAATAAGCTAAGGACCCTCGGGCTAAACACCTCCATCTGCAACTGGATCCTGGACTTCCTGACGGGCCGCCCCCAGGTGGTAAGGGTAAGTAGCAGCACATCCGCCACGCTGATCCTCAACACAGGGGCCCCTCAGGGGTGTGTGCTCAGTCCCCTCCTGTACTCCCTGTTCACTCATGACTGCACGGCCAGGCATGACTGCAACACCATCATTAAGTTTGCCGATGACACAACAGTGGTAGGCCTGATCACCGACAACGACGAGACAGCCTACAGGGAGGAGGTCAGAGACCTGGCCGTGTGGTGCCAGGACAACAACCTCTCTCTCAACGTGATAAAGACAAAGGAGATGATTGTGGACTACAGGAAAAGGAGGACCGAGCATGCCCCCATTCTCATCAACGGGGCTGTAGTGGAGCAGGTTGAGAGCTTCAAGTTCCTTGGTGTCCACATCACCAACAAACTAACACGGTCCAAGCACACCAAGACAGTCATGAAGAGGGCACGACAAAACCTATTCCCCCTCAGGAGACTGAAAAGAGTTGGCATGGGTCCTCAGATCCTCAAAAAGTTCTACAGCTGCACCATCAAAAGCATCCTGACTGGTTGCATCACTGCCTGGTATGGCAACTGCTCGGCCTCCGACCGCAAGGCACTACAGAGGGTAGTGCGTACAGCCCAGTACATCACTGGGGCCAAGCTTCCTGCCATCCAGGATCTCTATACCAGGCGGTGTCAGAGGAAGGCCCTAAAAATTGTCAAAGACTCCAGCCACCCTAGTCATAGACTGTTCTCTCTGCTACCGCACGGCAAGCGGTATCGGAGTGCCAAGTCTAGGTCCAAGAGGCTTCTAAACAGCTTCTACCCCCAAGCCATAAGACTCCTGAACATCTAATCAAATGGCTACCCAGACTATTTGCATCCCCCCTCTTTTACGCCGCTGCTACTCTCTGTTAGTATCTATGCATAGTCACTTTAATAACACTACCTACATGTACATATTACCTCAATTACCTTGACTAACCGGTGCCCCCGCACATTGACTCTGTACCGGTACCACCTGTATATAGTCTCGCTATTGTTATTTTACTGCTGCTACTTGTAACTTTTATTTCTTATTCTTATTCGTATTTTTTAAACTGCATTGTTGGTTAGTGGCTTGTAAGTTAGCATTTCACTGTAAGGTCTAAACCTGTTGTATTCAGCGCATGTGACTAATACAATTTGATTTGATTTGATTTGAAACACGCAATGTGTAGAGAATCATTGTAATCTAAACTGCTGTGAAATATATTTTCATTAACCAAAAATATTGTATTTTCAGCTGGTTGAAGCTGGTGTACAAAACCAAAAGTAAAAGACGCAAAAACTAAACTTAAGATAGGGAAGCATAGAAATAGCGCACATAGACAACATCTATCGCTTCTTAGAATTGCTTTCAATGACAGATCTGTAACTCACATTTCTATGTGAATTTGGTTGGGTTGCCCAAAAATGTACATATATCAGCTTTAAACTGAGCATACTAGGCAAAATCTAGGCTAGGGTTACATATTGAACTTTAGTTGAGCTCAGCTCAACGCTGATTGGCTAATAATTTAATATTTTTTTATCAAGGGAAATCAAATGCTTGCAAAACATCAATCAATATAAGGCTATGGTGGCAACATTTTAAACTCTTTTTGTCCAGACAGCTTCAGATACATGGGCTACACATACTGAAACAGAGGGGCGCTGTTTCCCTCACTCGGATGATTTCTCCGGTGAGATAGATTCAGCAAATTGAAGGAAAATTATTAAAACACAGAGACGAAAGATAAGAATATAAATAAAAAATTAAAAAAGTATATATGGCATCCATGAATACACAACACTGCAAGTGTGGCTTGTCTTCTACTTCAGTAACTTCGAATGAGTGAGTGTGGGGTGGGCAGGTTCAGGTTGGCGATTTGCATCCTGTGACAGACATACATGTGGTTGGGAGGAGAGTGAAACACACTTCCTGTGCTGTGTATGTACGGAGGCGTATTGCCACTTTCACTCGCTTAAATAACAGGATTCGCTTGTGGTAACTTCTCACTGCCTTGCCATGTCAGCAACACATCCAAGATATATGGACATGCACTGTACAGAAAAGTAAAATCAGTAGTGTTTTGACAGTCACATTTATAGTGGAAATTGTAGATTGTGTCTAAATTAAGATTAAAAATGCACTATGCAGAAATCGCTCCGCCATTTCCTGGTTGCTAAAATTCTAATAGTTCCCCTAATTTCAGTTTATGTGACAAAACAAGCAGGTGCAGTGTAGAAAATCATTGTATCATCTAAACTGCTGTGAAATATCTTTTCCATCACCAAAAATATTGTATTTTCAGCTGTTTGAAGCTGATGTACCAAACCGAGAGTTAAAGACGCAAAAACAAAACTTAAGAACGGGAAGCATAGAAATAACGCACATAGAACAGATATACCGCTTCTTAGACTTGCTTTCAATGAGAATGACAGATCTGTAAATCACATTTCAATGTGAATTTGGTTGGGTCGCCCCAAAAATTGCATATTGCAGATTTAAGATTAAGATCACTTTATTTGTCTAATTGTATCAAGGTCAAACAGAAATTTGACTTCTGCTTTGGGGTGGCAGATAGCCTAGTGGTTAGAGCGTTGGGCTAGTAACTGAACGGTTGCTAGATTAAATCCCCAAGCTGACAAGGTAAAAATCTGTTGTTCTACCCCCGAACAAGGCAGTTAAACCATTGGAAATAAGAATTTGTTCTTAACTGACTTACCTAGTTAAATAAAGGTTAAAAAAAAAAGATATATCCCAGCCTCTCAGCAAGATACACATGGAACAGGGTGCCACTATACTATGGGGCCCATGGAGTAGTTGTTTTCGGGGGGTTAAGTGCCTTGCTCAAGTCCACAACAGCAGGCGATGGTATCTAAGATTTGATACCAGCAACCGTCCGGTTGCCAGCTCACTTCCTGACAGATTTTTCTTGTCAGACCTGGCATTTGAACTGGCAACCTTCCGGTTGCCTCTCAAACCACTATGCTATCTGCCGGCTGCCGACCCATATTTTGTCACATCGTAATAAGAATAAATAGGACTAGCTGAACTGAATGCAGGTCTATTTTCATCTTAGATTCGTCATGTGAGGACATTGCCAGAGGGTGTTTTGTGTGTGTTTGTCCACCTTTGTGTCTGTATACGCCTGTGTGTCTGTGTCCGCTTCTGTGTGTGTGTCTGCTGCGTCTTTGTGTGTGCGTGTGTGTGCCTGTCATATTCCACTCATAGTCAGTGTTTCCCTTAGGATGTATTTCAGCAGCGGTGGCAAATAGCGTGGGGGGGGGGGGGGTTAATCACTTAATCAGTAAAAACACTATAACTAATTGAGAGGTCTACCATTACTTGTTACTTTTGTGATTTTTCATTATCCTCCCTCATGAGGGAGAGAAATGAGAAAATATCTTAAAGATATGTGGGTTTTTGGTAACGGAATTTCAAGGTACAAGGCAATGTTTCTTAAACTTATAGAAGGCAGAAACATTTCTCCTAAACTAAATATAAGTGTTGATATTAGTTGGAAGGGGTCTTTACTTCAACATTATTCTGTTTTGATGTATTTCTAACACCCTTTAAGACTTTTTCTGGTAGATGTTTTCTAAGACTCTTTTCCTTCTGTTTGACCAGAATCAAAGCCTTTGATTATTTGTAATTTATAGGATGGAAAATTGTTGAAAGATGTATACAGTATATGCCTTAATTTTCAAAAATATTGACTCTTAGCTTGCATTTGACAGCCAATTGGACATGCTCCTATGTTCTTCACATGTTGGTGCTCATTGGCCCTTTTACATGGAAATAGACAATTACATTATGTATGGTGAAGCACTGTGAGGCATTTCTCGGTGCTGTCACACAGAGGGAGAACGTCTGTATGATAGACAGACAGTGGTACCAATGCATTGGATTCAACTCCACTGGAGAAAGACATAGTACAGAATCTACCGTTACCCATGCGGAATCTATCCATATGAGACATCACCTCGTATGTTATTCTTCCACACACTGTCTGGCAGGCAGTATTGAAGCACAGCCCCCTAGTATGTACAGAGTACAGATAGTGCTGTGAGGTACATGTATAATTTACAGTGTAGAGCGTAGTGAAAGTCAAGTGCGGGTATGACTGAGTGTATCAGGATTCCCGTCTCTCTGAGAGGTTTGCTGAGGTGCAGGAAAAGCAGTCGGAGCGACGCCTCACCACCTCCTCTCCTCTCCCCATTATCACTCCCATCAATCCGTCCAAGGTGATAAGGACAGACTGTCTCTGGGGACGCCCGAGTGCCAGAGCGCTCCAGGGCAGACAGACCAAACCGTGGAGAGAGGCTGTAGATGAATATCCCTCTCTTTCTATCTATCTATCACTTTCATTGTCTTTTTCTTTCTGTATTCTCTATCTTTAGCTTTCCCTCCTTTATGTACCTTTATTATGCTTTATATCTCTGTCTCTCTCTCTTTCTCCCTCTCTTTCTCTCTCTTTCTCCCCCATTAACATATTGTCTGTGAATGCAGTAGAGGGTTTAATGGTGCTCAAGCAGCGCGGTCTGTCATGTGATTATATTTCACACATGAATCCTGTGATTTTTCATGACTGTCAGCAAACCTGCATCGAAACCTATATTCCATCAAATTCCTATATGAAATAAAATGTTTTTTTTTAATGCAAAATGTATGGAAGTGCACACATTGATAAAAACGTATTGACCTTTTGTGCTATTTCTTATGAAATGTGAATCGCCCATAAGTTTGAAAAAAATCGAGATATGATTTTTAGGCCATATCCCCCAGCCCTACTAGCACAGCAGAAATGTGTATTTTTATCAAAGTGTGAAAGGATGTGTA
This sequence comes from Salvelinus namaycush, assembly GCF_016432855.1. Taxonomy (NCBI): domain Eukaryota; kingdom Metazoa; phylum Chordata; class Actinopteri; order Salmoniformes; family Salmonidae; genus Salvelinus; species Salvelinus namaycush. The sequence goes on from NC_052334.1 coordinate 33,428,213, forward strand.
CATCCTACGTCCTGATGCATGCAGTTCCCTCCCACTGGGCACAGACTGGTTGAATCAACGTTGTTTCAATGTAATTTGTCAACGTATTGTGATGTGGAATCTTTGTGGAAAATACATTGGATTTGAAAAAAGTCATCAATGTATCAATTATTAATTTGTATACAAACTGGCATTAAAGCCAGACTAAGTCAGTGGGACAGATGGAACTATCTAAGCAGAAGATACATCAAGTGTTGATATTTGGTTGCGTTGACAACCAAACAATTCAATATCACTTTTGAAATGCAACAAATAGTCTAATAAGTTGCCGACAAGTTAACAAATGATATGTTGGATTCACGTCTCCAACTCAACCACAAATAAAAGTTAAAGAATGTGATTAAGCCAGTGGCTCAGATGGAACTAACCAAGCAGTAGATATATCTAATTTAAAAGTTGATATTTGGTTGCCTTGTCAAACAAACACAATTCAATATTACTTTTGTAATACAGCAAATAACCTAAAGTTAAGGTTATCTTACAAACGAATGTAACATTGGGTCAGTAACAGAAAGGTTGCTGGATGGAGTCCCCGAGCTGACAAGGTAAAAATCAGTCGTTCTGCCCCTGAGCAAGGCATTAACCCACTGTTCCCTGGGCACCGAAGACGTGGATGTCGATTAAGGCAGTCCCCCGCACCTCCCTGATTCAGAGGGGTTGGGTTAAACGCGGAAGACACATTTCAGTAGTACAACTGACTAGGTATCCCCCTTTCCCTATCACATCCATGGCCACATTTTGAGGTTACTGTAACTATACATGTCTTCTTATGTAATCATATAAGGCGTGCATGTTCAACATAGCATGCAAAGGTCTTCGCAGGTCTGTGGAGATCTTCACAATTTCTGTAATAATCTGCGCAGAATCTCAAATGGCATTGATCATTTGCACCATGTACTTTTAATGTAATCACATCTCCAGTCCAGACCATTTGTTTCTGCTATTAGATGAAGCACATTGATAACCCATTAATCTGTTGCATAAATAAACAACATATCTGACATTGTATTCCCATTTGAACTTTGTTGTGCTTTTAAATGGTTGAATGTGCAATGATAGCCATTTGGGTGGTGACTAAACCGAAAATGAGACATTGTTTTTCCATTGGAATTTGGTTGTGCTTTTAGACAGGGATGGGAGGTTCAGCTCTTTTAATCTGATTTTTTCAACTTGTTCAGTCAAAAAGAAGAAATCTTTCGACTCATTTAGTTCATTTGAGTCAGTCATGCCCAGAGCACGACTGGTGAACGATGAACTGAAAACTCGAAAGAGTCATGGTTCGACAAGCCTCTCGTTCACGTCATTCACAATAGGTGTCTTATTGGAGCTGTCATTTGTGACTGAGACTTGCAAACGTCTGCTTTTAACAATGTACATTTGTTGATCGCTAGGCATACAAATGTGTTGAGGTCTAGTTGGGGCCGCAACCGGACTAGATTGTGAACGACTCTTGACAGAGTGCATTGCTTGACTGCCGTGAGGGTGATAAGCGCGATGTCGTTCGGCAAACTGCAGACCCCCTACGATTCTTTCCTCGAGTTCAGGTTTGTGGAGGTTCTAGAGTACGAGTGTTCCAGTGTGTTAAGGTTCTAGAAAGCTCTGTCCATCATAATATTCAATCATCAATGAATTGCGTTCACTCTTGCACCATGCACAATCAATGATCAATTCTTAACATGTCTTTTTCCTCTATGCTCATGATCTATTGTCCTGCGCACATATGACAGACAGTTGGTGGTCGGAGCACATCTCTGGAACCGCTGAGCAGGAGTAGTATGTATTAATCCTGCTGTAAGACTCATTGTGGCCAGCACTAGCAGGTCACACGAATGACTAAAATGAACGAGTCGCTCAGAAAAACAAGTCATGACTCGCGAGTCAGTAAAAGGAGTAATTCAAAAAGCACAAATTGTTCGGGAACTGCACATCACTAGAAACCATAGTGATAACACATTGGAAATTCAACAAACTTTTGGCTGTCTTTTTGAGTGGGTGAATATAGTTTCTAATCTCATTGATCAACATCTCAATCAAATATTACCTAATTATCCATGTTGATATGATGTGGTGTGCCCAGTGGGCTGTGCTCGTATCTGTGCCACCAGTACATCACGTTTAATAGGCATGGAATTGACAATTCATGTTCACAGCATGACAGTTGTTTTCACATTGTGGTTGAATTTTGGCGTTTCTTGACAGATCATTCCACATTCATGTATTCATCCGGACCTACCGCTGGTAAGAATTGTGCTCGCCGGATTGTAGGATTTTGACAGCATATTAGGGGATGCTTATACATTTTGGCAACATAGTTTGACACAGACCACCAATGTCATATATTTCATACACTCCAGAGGCTGTATGTATATGCTCTAATGTGTATGCTTTGATTTAAGAGAAAAGCCCTCTTGATTGCCCAATACCAGGCTAGTCTGCTTTATAGAAACTAGAATGTCCCCAGTCCGGGCATTCTGGCCCAGTATTGGCACAGCTGATGGCTGGCTCGGTTGGGGTTGGATAACCTTGCCATATATCTGGCAGCCCATCTGGCATGGCAGGGCATGATTAGTGGAGCTGGGGCAGATGGTGACGAGATCATACCCTGGGTCTTTGTTGTTTTGGGGGGTGCATTAATCCATGGATTCCATGGGTGGGCCCACCAGATAAGCCAAAGCCCATGTTGTTTATTCCCATTCTCTCTTGCTTGTTTAAAGGCCTCCAGATACATATAGGTTATATTTGGTATGAGTCATGGCACCACTGGGCAAAACAATGGCAAAGGCCTTGCAGTCGAAGAGCCAGTGTGAAGCCAGTGAACAAGGCAGTAGGAAAAAGGCCTGTAGAACTCATCAAGCTCGGTGTGAGTGTGTGAGCGAGAGAGAGAGAGAGAGAGGAAACCCTTGAGAAGCTTCATGCAGAGAGAGGAGTTAGACAGGAAGGCAGGCATGGAATCCTCACGAACCACAGGAAGAAACATAGGCAGGGCGAGAGAGAATGAGCTGGATTCTTGGAATGCACTTTAGCTGGGGCTACATTCTACAGGCTGTCAGTCATTAACCAGCTGAACCCAGTGAACCTGAGTGGGGCTCTAAGGTTCTTCCTGGGAGCTAAGTTACACCGGCCAGCCGGCCAGTCAGACTCTATGACAGAGTCATGTGCTCCACGAGGAACGAGGGGTCATTGAGGGGGAAAACCACTCCAATCAAGGGAACAAAAACAAACACAGGTCATTGCTCTGGTCTGTTTGTTATGTTTGATCACTTAGTCAGCGGTTCCACCTCTTTCATTTTAATGTGGAAAGAACAGGGTTGTGCATTTCTCCTCACGCATTCTTATTCTACAAATACTATTATTGCAGCAGCTGTGGTAAATGTTGATAAGTTATTGAGTATTATAAACTGGGTGGGTCGAGCCCTGAATCCTGATTGGCTGAAAGCCGTGGTATATCAGACCGTATACCACGGGTATGACAAAACATTTATTTTTACTGCTCTAATTAGGTTGGTAACCAGTTTATAATAGCAATAAGGCACCTCTGGGGTTTGTGATATATGGCCAATATACCACGGCTAAGGGCTGTGTCCGAGCACTCCGCGTTGCGTTGTGCTTAAGAACAGCCCTTAGCCGGTTACACTGGCCATATACCACACCCCCTCAGGCCTTATTGCTTAAATAATCTCGTGTTAATACAGTGCAATACAATACAACATTGGATGTGAGATTGTGCCCTATGTGGTGAATATTACACCTGTCTTTTTACATTATAATGCTTCCACATTCCTTTCCATGTTTGTGGCTGAAAGAAGACATATTTTGGTCTTTGATGTGAGGGGATTAGTGTTTGTGAGCCTCGACGGTTCTGGGACAGATGATATAGTACAGTAGGAGGTAAATAAACAACCGCTTGGTTATGCTCGTAGGAAGTGACGCACCACCTTGCTTTTACCCTCCAATCCTTTACTTGGAATGTTCACTGCAACAAAACATTGTCTCTTTTTAGTTTCTTGGTCAAGTTAGAACTCTCACAAGCCCCTGCAGTACTGTCATACACATCCGATATGACAGATAATACACTACCCACCATTGCAACCTGTACGCTCTCGTTGGTTGGCCCTCGCTTCATTCTCGTCGCCAAACCTACTGGCTACAGGTTATCTACAAGTCTCTGCTAGGTAAAGCCCCGCCTTATCTCAGCTCACTGGTCACCATAGCAGCACCCACTCGTAGCACGCGCTCCAGCAGGTATATCTCACTGGTCACCCCCAAAGCCAATTCCTCCTTTGGTCGTCTTTCCTTCCAGTTCTCTGCTGCCAATGACTGGAACGAACTGCAAAAATCTCTGAAGCTGGAGACTCATATCTCCCTCCCTAGCTTTAAGCACCAGCTCTCAGAGCAGCTCACAGATCACTGCACCTGTACATCGCCCACCTGTAAACAGCCCATCTATCTACCTACCTCATCCCCATACTGTATTTATTTATTTATCTTGCTCCTTTGCACCCCAGTATCTCTACTTGCACATTCATCTCCTGCACATCTACCATTCCAGTGTTTAATTGCTATATTGTAATTACTTCGCCACCATGGCCTATTTATTGCATTAACTTACCTCATTTGCACTCACTGTATATAGACTTTTTGTTTTCTTTTGTTCTACTGTATTATCGACTGTAAATTTTGTTTATTCCATGTGTAACTCTGTGTTGTTGTATGTGTCGAATTGCTATGCTTTATCTTGGCCAGGTCGCAGTTGCACATGAGAACTTGTTCTCAACTAGCCTACCTGGTTAAATAAAGGTGAAATAAAATAAAAAAATAATCAAATTTGAGAGGCCCCATAGAGATTGCCGTTACACATGCCTCTCAATGAATGTCTGACATATCTTAGGCAGATAATTATTACAGATAATGATGAAGAAATGGCTGCTGTGTCACGTTAATTGGCTGCTGTGTCATGTTAATTGCGATGTGAGAGAGGCACAATCTGCTCATTTTGTGATGGCACGAGACAGTGGTCTTTTGGGCTTGTGTTAATATTCCTCATCATGTTCCATTAACACCGATGGAACTGTGGAGGCCCTGAGATCAGCTTCTTTTGGCGTAGTCTAAGGACTTTGGTAGGGACAGCGAGCATAGGGACCGTACCATATTTTGACGCATAGGGTAGATGGAGAGAGATGTAGGAGATAGAGTTGCTAGTTGGATTGATGTCGGACATTGTTGGGGAAGTACATTGGTCCACAACCTTTCTTTCTTACTTGTTTATATCACCCATATCTTATTTTGGATAGATTCCCAGCCTCTAACATTTGTGTTGGCACTAGATGCTCTACCATTGCATGACTCTACAGATGTGAGACATCCAATCATTTTTTGGGTAACACCTGAGTTTACCAGAAACCCTAGAGTGTGCAAGATATGGAGACTAAAAGAAAAAGATCCCAGGCTATAAATGATGTCAGCCACAGAGCAGAAAGAAAAGAAAGAAGAGGAGAGTGGATGACTTAAATCTGGAAATGGACTGACAGCCAATAAAATGTTCCCACAGATGGAAACTCCCCTGCTTGTGTGAGGACAGGTGTAATGTATACACACACCTTGTCACAGAAGCTGCTCCGTTTTTATCAGGGACAGTTGTTATCATCACTGTTCCTGTGAGAAGGGAGGATGAGACTACGAGGGGGGGGGGGGGGGGTGCTTCCACAGAGATGCTTTTAGTTGTATTGTTTGTATGTTGTTGAATTTAAAATTGTGTGACTGTTTTTGTCTATCAGTGTTTTGTTACTTGTCATGTTTTATATATTTGTTTGTGGAAGAATATTTGCGGCTTCTGCTAAAGCTAATGGGGATCCCAATAAACCAAGATGCCACTGAATATCTTTTCTTAATCATATCTCTTCCCAGCTGCATCCTGACATCCAGTAACCAGGTCACAGTGACTCAGTTTCTGGATGAAATACACCAATGGATTACGCTCGGATTTCATCAATACAATTTTCTCTTTTTAGGGCTAAAGTGTATATTGAGTTCACATGTGTAACCTGAATGTCCTGTTGACCTCAATGCATGATTTGACACAAATATCTGAGTTAGGATTTGGTCCTTACAGAATACATTTCCAGAATCTGACAGAATATCTGCTGCGCTGTAAAAACAAACTTTCTGAGTACAATTCAGATCATGTCATTGTGTACTGTATTATCTTGGTAGATTTTCCTTTATGGAAACACTGTAGGTGTGCAACGACCCACACATGTACTTTCGTTTTTCAGCTGCAGAGGATGTTAGTGTTAGCCAGTGAATGAAATATCCCACATGAAAGTGGTTGGCACAATTTTCCTCTCTTTGTGACTAATTTGTCAACAGAGAGGTTTCACACCCTCAGGGTTATCAGTCAATCTCTTTTTACATGTATGTGGATTTTGCATATAAGCAAAATTATTAAATAACCAGAGATATTTTGCCACTACTAGTCTGCAAGGATACAATTTTGGGATGTATTGATTATTAATTAAAGCTGATTGTTTGAGTGATGTTACGTTTCCATGTATGTTTTAGAGGAAGTGGAAATGGTAGCTGTTGGCCATCTCCATCCTTGTCTAACCTCTCAGAGGTGCCAGAGAGTCAAGTTCCCTGTTTTTCATCTTCTATGAAAGTACCTCAAAACCAGAATGTATTTAACAGAAAGTCACCCTGTGGTCTTGTCTCACACCTTCTCTCACTTCCGTCACAATTTTGGCCATTCATTTCCTCCTGACTTTCACTGCTGTGATATTTCGCTAGGTCCTCCCTCACATTGACATTAAGGTATCGTTCCGTGTCATAGCTCCAAACCACATTTCCTCCCCCAGACTATTTCCACTTGATCTGAAAACGAATGCTATGCTATGGAGGCGTGATAAACTGTGAAAGCATGTCACTGTTGTTACTGACCTGTACTGTTTTGAGCTTGTTAACCACAGGACATTGCAGATATGAGTGGACCCCTGATGGCATTTCAATTTCTTTTAAGGAAAATGACAAATATTTGGTATTTGACGTTTTCATATTTGTAAGTTACATTCCCCCACTTCCCCACCCCCCTCTCTCTTTCGCTCATCTTTCTCTCCCACACACACACACCGGCTGTTGTGAGGTCGTCACCCAGCTCTGGGGTGAAACGTGATCAGCCACAGTTCTCCTGGTTTGCTGCCCGCACCAGCTTTCTCGCTCTCTTTCTCCTAATCAGGCCTCTGTGTCTGAGGATCCATCCAGTCATTAATGGTCAGAGGCGGTATGGCGGGTGCTGAGACTGCCGCCAAATTACCACCAGGGGGTGTCACATGGCAGGGGGTCAGCCTTGATACAGACCCCGAGGAGACATGTAGTTCTTAGGGTTCACACAAAGCCTTTACAATCACTCCTGGATGACTTTGGTCATTTAAGCAACTTTGATGTTTTAGGAACCGTTGATTCTGAGATGTTTTTCATGTTTTGCCTGTTTGCGGAATTTTTCAACTGAAATCCTTGTGTGGTTACTGATACATTCCAAGAATGGTCTGTTTGTACTGACATGGCTTTTGTCAAGCATTAAGCAGCCATGCAGACCCACACACACACACACACACACACACACACACACACACACACACACACACACACACACACACACACACACACACACACACACACACACACACACACACACACACACACACACACACACACACACACACACATACATACATACATACATACATACATACACACACTCATCCATTCAGTAGCCTGTCCATGTTTGACCATGAATGAATGCTGGGCGGCCGTGTTAGTTCTCTACACACACTGACTGACTGCTGGGGGTTATTCCTGGCCAGAGCAACAGTGTACGTTTCTGTCACATGGCCGCTCGGCTAGCTCTAAGCTGTCTGTTACCATTCTAAACTGGGCTGTGGTGGTGACTCACCCTGGGCTGGCTGGGCTCCGACCAACAAAGCGCTGAGCTGTGGGAAGTCATGATTCACTCCTCCTGCTCCCTCCGTTTAGTTCACTTTAGTTTAGTTACCACCACACGCCCAAAATACTCTCCAGGCTACTACGACGTGACCACGCTCCCCACTGACTGGCTGGCTAGCATGGACAGACTGCTTTTCTCCAGCACCACCATGCATTTCTGCTGTTACCTATGGGGAATATCTGCTCTGGCCCACTGAGAGAAAGGGTTTACTAGGCCTAGGGTGCATTTAACTGGAGTCACTGACCCTGACATGGACTGGAGAGAGACATTACGCAATTGCTCTGTAAAGGTTTCTGAGGTATGCACTGCATGACTCATGGTTGTGGTGGATGTTAACTCTTTAGTGAGTGTGTTTTTGTCCTTTCATGGAGTGTCCAACTATGCACCATTACAAAGATGTTGTTTTTAGGGGAGAAAGAAAGTGTGCAACTTTAGTAGAATACAGCTGTGGAGTGGAGACCCAGCTATCTTGGGCTGACTAAGTTTGTGACCCACATCGTGGGTCCATTGTTTGTGCATGACTTTCCCTCAGAAAATGTGTGCGTGTGCATGTCTGTGCGCTGAAGTAGCGAGCAAGGTGAAAGTGACTATTGATAGTCAATGGCCAGAGATGGGAGCCAATGTTCAATGTATCATGTCAGCGTCTAGAGGGGAGTAGATTGTAAGTTACACCACTACTACTACTGCACACACACACTACACACACACACACACACACACACACACACACACACACACACACACACACACACACACACACACACACACACACACACACACACACACACACACACACACACACACACACAGTCTCCCTCTTTTTCCTTATCTCTCGCTGGTTCTTTCTCTCTATTCTGTAGTTAAATCATGAACTACTCATAATGAAGGATCTCTCCTCTCCGTGATGAATGAATTTCAGATGCCGTGTGCTCTAACCTAGTTCATCTGAAATGAACCAGGCCCTTCATTAAACAGGCTGGCTGTGCACAGGTCGACTCACCCTTCAGTTGCGTCTCGAGTAACCCTTGAATATGCCATTTTCCTGTCTGGAGGGCCAGTGGGGAGCTCGTTTGCAGTAAATCCAATTTCACTTGACAATGCCTGGGTGCCTTATAGCTGTAAAGAAGATTGAGACTTGCACAAACAGTGTAAGGTATGACCTCAGATGACATACTGTATGTCATGGGTTTCACTGACCTTCTGAAAGTGAGATCTCCTAACCCTGATTCTGGAACAAAGAGGTTTTGTTAAACGCAGATGATGATGTGACTGGTGCATTTCCGGCCCAGCAGCCCTCAGGGGAAGGCCCCTGGTAATGGACCCTGTTGCCCAGCTTTCTCAATATCACTTGTCTTATGATGTTTCATCCAACCTAATGCCCCTTTTGATGACTAATTATAAAAACAAATGTGTTATATGTTCTTCCCCAATATGTGTTGGAACGAAAGAAGTCTGACATTGTTTTATTGATTTCACACATTGCCGTCGAGCTGGGCTATGTGTGTTTTGGTCGAGATCAACCTCACATAAAACCCACTTTCATCACCTTCCTTTTCTTATTCTCTCTCACACACACTCCCAACGCACACACACCACACACATACACGCACACATTGTCGTGAGTTGAAAATAAGACATAATCAGGGCAGGAAGAACACAGGGTGGAGGGAAGTAGGGCATAGCAGTTGTCAGTGGTGTATAGTGTACTGTACATCACCACCAGCATCGGCCTTCAAGTGGGAAGCCCTGAATTATTACTGTTTGTTAATTAATATTTCTCTGCCAGCCCAGAGGAAGACTGGGGCCCCACTCTCTGTGCTCTGTGCTAAATAATTCACAGCTAGTTGCTGATAATCCTGCTGGTTTACTTTCGATCACAAGGTTGTTTTCTTCCTCCTTCTTACTCAGGGGGCGGCCTTAGATGTGGGGGGTTTTTGATAGATGCAGATGGATTGAATATAGGCTAGCCTCACTTTAAACTACGAATGCCATGTTATAATATTGCACTAAATTACTCAAAGGTTTATGTGCATTCCCTGTGGAAACTCCAGGTCGAAACAGAGATGATAGATCATACAATTTGTTTTGTTTTGTAAAGTATCCTTGAAAAATAAATGCACTGTAAAAACTGTATTTTTCTTCTTCTTTTGATTTGGTACTATGGGTAGGGTTGCAAAGCTACCGGTAATTTACTAAAGTTACTGGAATCTTCACTAATTTTGCTAATTAACAGAAAATCTATGGCAATCTATTGTAACTTTGGTCATTTATACTTGAATAACTTTTAAAATATCTATTCATATATAGTATTCATTTTTTATATTGTCCACGAGTTTCTAGTAGATAGACCATGTGGTTCAAGAGAAAATAGCCTAATTAATGAAAAAAACATCAACAGTGGCATTATTTTGCAACTCTTTCAACTATTGACTTTTTTCACAACTCCCACCATTTTGATGCCAAAACATTGACAACAAATACATATTGACATCGTAAAATAAATAAAAGTGTGTAAAACATTTTTTAAAGGATTTCATGCTGAAACCCTCATATTGTGAAATTGTTAGATTACTTGTTAGATATTACTGCATGGTCGGAACTAGAAGCACAAGCATTTCACTACCCTCGCATTAACATCTGCTAACTAATTTGTATGTGACAAATACATTTTGATTTGATTTGATTAAATACCAATGGTATTCACTAATTTTATGGTTTATATTTAGGATAATGTTTAACAGCTATGTCATTAAATTTGTTATAAAAAATATTATTATTTAATAATTTCATGTGATAAGGCCACACAGAGGGCCAGAGATAATTACAGACACCTGTGATAATCAGAAGGACCCAAAAGGGACACTAAATGTCTTGTGATAGATTACATCAGCTGGGCTAGACAATCTGGTCCCTCTCTTTCTAAAATTATCCGTCGCCATTGTTGCAGCCCCTATTACTAGTCTGTTCAACGTCTCTTTTGTATCGTCTGAGATTCCTAAAGATTGGAAAGCTGCCACGGTCATCCCCCTCTTCAAAGAGGGTGACACTCTAGACCCAAACTGTTACATACCTATATCTATCCTGCTGTGCCTTTCTAAAGTCTTCGAAAGCCAAGTTAACAAACAGATCACTGACCATTTCGAATCCTACCGTACCTTCTTCGCTGTGCAATCCGGTTTCCGAGCTGGTCACGGGGGCACCTCAGCCACGCTCAAGGTACTAAACGATATCATAAAAAACAGTACTGTGCAGCCGTCTTCATCGACCTGGCCAAGGCTTTCGACTCTGTCAATCACCGTATTCTTATCGGCAGACTCAACAGCCTTGGTTTCTCAAATGACTGCCTCGCCTGGTTCACCAACTACTTCTCAGATAGAGTTCAGTGTGTCAAATCGGAGGGCCTGTTGTCCAGACCTCTGGCAGTCTCTATGGGGTTACCACAGGGTTCAATTCTCGGGCCAACTCTTTTCTCTGTATATGTCAATGATGTCGCTCTTGCTGCTGGTGATTCCTTGATCCACCTCTACACAGACGACACCATTATGTATACATCTGGCACTTCTTTGGATACTGTGTTAACAAACCTCCAAACGAGCTTCAATGCCATACAACACTCCTTCCGTGGCCTCCAACTGCTCTTAAATGCTTGTAAAACTAAATGCATGCTCTTCAACCGATTGCTGCCCTCACCCGCCCCCCCGATTAGCATCACTACTCTGGATGGTTCTGAATATGTGGACAACTACAAATACCTAGGTGTCTGGTTAGACTGTAAACTCTCCTTCCAGACTCATATTAAGCATCTCCAATCCAAAATTAAATCTATAATCGGCTTCCTATTTCGCAACAAAGCCTCCTTCACTCACGCTGCCAAACATACCCTCGTAAAACTGACTATCCTACCAATCCGCGACTTCGGCGATGTCATTTACAAAATAGCCTCCAACACTACTCAGCAAACTGGATGCAGTCTATCACAGTGCCATCCGTTTTGTTACCAAATCACCTTATACCGCCCACCACTGCGACCTGTATGCTCTAGTCGGCTGGCCCTCGCTACATACACGACTCCAGGTCATCTATAAGTCTTTGCTAGGTAAAGCTCCGCCTTATCTCAGATCACTGGTCACCATAACAACACCCACCCGTAGCACGCGCTCCAGCAGGTATATCTCACTGGTCATCCCCAAAGCCAACACCACCTTTGTCCGCCTTTCCTTCCAGTTCTCTGCTGCCAATGACTGGAACGAATTGCAAAAATCGCTGAAGTTGGAGACTTATATCTCCCTCACTAACTTTCAGCATCAGCTATCTGAGCAGCTTACTGTACATAGCCCATCTGTAAATAGCCCATCCAACTACCTACCTCATCCCCATATTATTTTTATTTACTTTTTTGCTCTTTTGCACACCAGTATTTCTACTTGCACATCATCATCTGCACATCTATCACTCCAGTGTTAATTTGCTAAATTGTAAGTACTTCGCTACTATGGCCTATTTATTGCCTTACCTCCTTACTCCATTTGCACACACTGTATATAGATTTTTCTAATGTGTTATTGACTTTACTTTTGTTTATCCTATATGTAACTGTGTTGTTTTTTTTTGTTGCACTGCTTTGCTTTATCTTGGCCAGGTCGCAGTTGTAAATGAGAACTTGTTCTCAACTGGCCTACCTGGTTAAATAAAGGTGAAATAAAAAAAATAAAAAAACATAAAATCCTTGAAAGATACCAAAATTCTGGTAGTTTACTGGTAAACGTAGAAAGTTTCCAGTAATATAACCCTCCATTTGCAACCCTAACTATGGAAGATGATGTGGATCGATGTGGCATTCCTTTGAGTTGAGCTTCTGAGGTTAACCCATTGAGATCAGTCTCATTCACAACGGTGCCCTGATCACAGTAACGTAAAAATCCAAAATACAATATGAAACAAAACAGCGATCAATACAATGTACAATTTTATAAGAAAAACAATTACATTTCTCAGCTACTAGGACCTCAATCAATACTTTAATTTGCCCGAGTGGCACCAGAACATCCAATTGTAATGAGTTTTGTAAATCGTTCCAGCAGTGAGGTGCGGTAAAACTAAATGCGTATTTACCTAATTCGGTGGACACCCGCGGAAGCTCAGGAGTTAACCAACACTGTGAACGGGTTTGGTAACTAATGTTTTTATTCTTCAACAATGAAGTTAGGTAAGTGCCTATCACAGCTGTGCTATCTAGTGCTGCGCTTGTTCATTTGAACAGAAGGCAGAGACAGTGAGACCCAGAGGAGCTGTTAAAATATTTAATTGTTAATTGTTGTCGCTGATACTGTACAGCTTCATAAAGTCATCTACAAAGGAGACTTAGGGAGACCTTCCCACTGTGCCCTTTGTTAATGTGTTTGTTTATTGCCTTTGTAATGTCACACGCACACATGCACACTCACACATACACACACACACACACACACACACACACACACACACACACACACACACACACACACACACACACACACACACACACACACACACACACACACACACACACACACACACACACACACACAGTTCCTCACTGAGTCGTTGCTCATAATAATAGTGTTGTATCACCAGCTGATTATTTCATTCTGAAAGACGAATTCTCTTCCTCGTTGTTAGTCTGTTGTACTCTAAAATGACAACTGATGTTTATCTCTGAGTTGATGTCTGATTTTGCCCACGCAACCTCCGTGTACACTGTAGCCAATTACAATGTAGTCACCTACAGGCACACCAAGGCAAAACAGTCTTACAGCACTTTCTATACTGTGTATACCCCGCCAACCTCAATTCACGTCCTGTTTATTTCACCCAACTAGCTCTACCCTCAGTCTGAACCAGCCAAAGCTCAATTATCTCCAATATGATCCCAGAACTGTGACATGCTGAGAGTGGAACGAGAAGGGATGAGAAGGAGGGGTGAGCAGGGGGATATGCTCTCCTCCCCTGGCTCTCGTCAAGTATTAACAGTTGGACTCCCAGAAGCCTGGAGTAATGATTATACAGATAGCTGCCTGTCTGTCTAGAAGCTGTCTGTCTGGCAGACAAATATGATGTAGAAATATGTCATCCACACACAACAGACAACATGATGAAACGACCTGCAACGGTTTGTTTACAGAAACAGACTGTTTTTTAATATTCATCTGGTGTTTGTGGTGAGTTAATGAATTCGACTTTGAAGATCAAGTGTCAAACATAAGAATGATAGCTAGTCTAATTTACAAAGGTATGTCATGTGGTTGCTATTCTAATTCGCAAGGTATTGTAAGGTTATTGACACTGGTTTGAAGTTATGGCTCATTTCCATTGACATATCGGTGTATTAAAGATAATGAGGGAAGGTTGTGGTTGTCCTGTAGATGAGCAGAGAGAGATGGAAGGTGTGGAAGATTAGGCCATGGAAAGGGAACAAGCTCTTTGTCTGTGGCTGGTTTGTTGTTTTGTCCGAACGTTTTGTCCTCCACATTTATCAAACCGTTAAAGAGAAAATTGTTCTGTTCTACCGCTGGCCTGCTTAGCTCACAGAGACTACGAATGAGGGCAATCAATCTGTTCAATCAAGGGCTGATTCTGTTCAATCAAGACCAATTAATGGCATCACGCGTATTACTGTAATAGTACTAGTCAACACTGCTCTAGAAAAATACAGTATTTTGACAAGGGGGAAAATATAAATGCTGAAATGTATATTCTGTAATAACCTAAATATTATGAGGAGAGGGACACCAAAGTGGCTTATTAATAGCATTTGCAAGCATCACCGTTTATTTATTGAGCTACAAAGAAAGGGAATATTACGATGCTATTGTGAGCCTTTTCTCCCCTAGTCATAAAGGTAACCTGAGGGCAAATAGTAGACGATTTAGAATTCTGAGAAGATTCCCCTCTGGAGTCTGTTCCTCTGCGGCAGGCCCCTGGCTCCAGGCTCTGCACATTAAAACACCGTGACACAGCAGAAAGAAACCCCTCCAAGCATGATGAGTCCACACACACACACACACACACACACACACACACACACACACACACACACACACACACACACACACACACACACACACACACACACACACACACACACACACACACACACACACACACACACACACACACACACACACCACACACTCCTGGGCTCAAATAGACAGACTGCAGCCTCAGCTGTCTGTAGGGCTGCAGGAGCTTTAAGTGCTCCAGTGTTGAGATGAGCACAATGAAAAATGCCTCCGCATTGAACCACTTTGAATCCATGTGGAACCATACCGAGTGACGCTACCTTAGACTTCCTGCACATAACGTATTTATTTTCTATGCTTTTATTGTCACATCATATGATTTCCAATGTGCTTTACATTTATTTATTTTTTTTACAATTAACGCTAAATCGTTGTTGTCTGTAGCGTGCTAGAGCCCTTAACTAATGTCATCGTTGTCCTTTCCTAGGTATCAGCACAACAAGATAATGCTGTTTGTGCTGTAGGCTAGTAATCTCAAATCGCCATGAACGTCTGAGCTATGAATGTGGGTCAAGAGAGACTAGTCCAGAGACTACATGTGTATCCTATTAGGAAATGATCACGGGATGTATGTCAGGTTTGTTGAATCCAGGATTCTCTGTTGAAGCTAGTGGCGAAGAGGTGATAAAAACATATTTGAGGTATTTCATTACTGTGGTATGTCCCCTGTCTAACTGAACACCTGAACAGAATACAAGTTTGTACGCTTGTGCGTGCATGCACGTGGGCACGTTTGTACGTGTATGGAGGAGAGAGAGAGCGTTTTCTTTTCTCCATATTTGTAAAAGAAAGAAAGAAAAAAAGAAACCTCCGAGAAATGAGGTCCTTTGCATCCTTTGGGTCCATTGACTGTGTATCCAACAAACATCTTGTCTGTGTGTTGTGCTCTCTGCAGGACGTGAGCAGGATGTCTGCGGATGAGGGGGCTCATGCCCACGTCAGGTCCGGGGATGCTCCCATGTACGTGTATGAGTCGACGGTGCACTGTGCCAACGTGCTGCTGAGTCTGGAGGACCAGCGGCGGCAGGACATCCTGTGTGATGTGACGGTGGTGGTGGAGGGGACGGAGATCAGGGCCCACAGGGCCGTCCTGGCAGCCAGCAGCAGATACTTCCTACAGGTGCTGCTGGGACACACACACCCCGAGCAGGAGCCAATCATCAGCCTGTCTGACAAGGTGGGTAATGACCAATCATGTACATGTATATGTATGTCTAACAGCCCTTAGAAAGCGCTATAACTTGACTTGAAAGACTTTATGCGCCCCTGGGCGTGGCCGTTTTATACTGTTACAATGTATTATTACACAGCCCTTCCATTACATTCAGATACCTGCAATAGAGTGGTAGAAAGGACGTGTCAGTCAAAGAGAGAGACAGAGAGAGAGAGAGAATCTAGACTTATTGAGTACTCAAAATTCATGATCTTTTGTGTCTGTGTGAGGCAGAGAGAGAGAGAGAGAGAGAGAGAGTGAGATAGAGACAGGGAGGCGGCCGGGTAGCTTACTCAGGTGTCACACTGAAGCATTCCAATAGCTTGTTTACCTAGTGTTGGAAGGATTCCTGAAAACCCTGTGTTAATTTTCAGAATCAGTGATACGTTATCTTTCCGCCGTTTCCGCCGCTATATGTAATCGCGGCCGGAACAGCCCCGGCCCACATCCCAGTGGCTACCATTAGCATATAATGTCCTAGATCTGTCAATTTGATTATCTCTTTGACTCTACCTCATATAGTAATCACTATCAACGCCTGAACCACTTCACATGTCAAAATCCATCCTCTAATGACTAGAAAGCATGGCTTATTTCAGTTGTTGTTTGTTTAAAAAAATGTATATATCTTTATTCAAGTTTTGCACATTTTACAATCATAAATAAATCACATGAATTCAAATGAACTTTTACATCGAAACATTTAAGTTCATAATTACATAGCATGGTTTACAGATTTAATAGTTTCCATAGAGGGTTTTTTTCTTCTTGTTTTTAGTTTCATTTTGGTTTGTAAAATAAATAGTGTTTGAACAATAATGTTGTTTTATAGTCTTATAGACATCTTGTCTTCCACATTTTGCTGTTCATAATGCATATTATTGTCCACAATATTTGTTTAGTAATGTCAATGCATAATATTGTTCACCATACTTCTTTAGTAAAGTAATCCATGTAAATATCGAAGACACCTTGACTTGGGATTTATACATACATCAAACCCGATAATTCTCATCAGATCCCATATTTCTTTACTTCTGTAGTATTTCACTTAAAGGTGTTCTAAATTCTCTTCATCATGACAATTAGGCATAGGACAAAATTAACTTTTGTCAAAACAACTCCACTTTACTGCAGCACGCACTGGTCATTATTTTCAAAGGAAAAAGGGCAAATTAAGTCATACAATTAAAATGTTGACACACAGCTCCATATATGCACACATGCAAATGAACATGTGCACACACGCAACACACAAACACACAACACACACAATTCCTAACTCTGGCACTCATTGTTCTAAACTGACCTGCCTAATTGGCCTCCCATCCTATTCTAACCACCTCTCGCCGTCTTTGTATTCATGTTACCTGATGAAATTGCTGTACAATATGATCTTGTTGCCATCTGATGCACATTCAGATGTCATAAATCAGCACTGCAGATCTATCCCTGTCCTCTGCCGTGCCTTGATTGTATTACTGTTGATATCTGGAAATGTGCATGTACATCTACTGTTGCTAGCCCCAATTCTGACTTGTGCTCTGATATCTGCTTCACTGATTTCTGCTCTCATAAAAGCCTGGGTTTTCTGCACGTTACCTAAAATGGATCAATTGAAAGTGTGGGTTCACAGCTCACAGATGTGTTGGTCATTACTGAGACGTAGTTAAGGAAGAGTGTTTTGAAAACTGATGTTAACTTTTCTGGTTATAACCTTTTTCGGCAAGACAGATCTTCCAAAGGTGGGGGAGTGGCAATCTTTACCAAGGATCACCTTCAGTCCCCAAACAATTTGATTTGCTGGTTTTAAGCATTAAACTTTCAAATAGCTCTTGGTTGACTGTTGCTGGGTGCTATCGTCCTCCATCAGCACCGGCCTGTGCCCTACCCTACCTGCCCTAAGCTCTCTCCTGGCCCCTGACACTAAGTCTGAATTTGTCTTGCTTGGTGACCTAAATTGGGACATGCTTAAACCACCTGACCAAGTCCTGAAGCAATGGGACTCCCTAAATCTTTCTTAGATTATTACCAATCCCATTATTACCACTCCCCCCCGACTCCAAACACCCAGAAAAGGCTACTCTCCTCGAAGTTATCCTCATAAATAATCCTGATAGGTATCAGTCTGTTGTTTTCTGTAATGACCTTAGGCACAGGTGTCAAACTCATTCCACGGGGGGCCGAGTGTCTGCGGGTTTTCGCTCCTCCCTTGTACTTGATTGATGAATTAACATCACTAATTAGTTAGGAACTCCCCACACCTGGTTGTCTAGGGCTTTATTGAAAGGAAAAACCAAAAACCTGCAGACACTAGGCCCTCCGTGGAATGAGTTTGACACCCCTGACCTTAGGGATCACTGTTTTACAGCCTGTGTTCGTAATGGCTGCTCAGTGAAACGACCTGTCCTGATTTGTCATAGACGATTGCTAAAAAACTTTAATGAGCAAGCCTTCCTTAATGAACTGGCCTCTGTTAAATGGTATAGAATCAGCTTGATCCCCTCCGTCGGGGACGCTGGAACCTTTAAAAAAAAAAATATTTTCAGTGGTATTGTTCACAGACACGCCCCTATAAAGAAAATTAGAATTAAAAACAGGTTCAGCCCCTGGTTCGACCGTGATCTTGCAGATGTCACGTATACTCCCTCTCCGGCCTCTAGGTCATCAGGCTACTGATTATCCCGCACACCTGTCACCATCGTCTCGCCCACCTGCGCCTCATGACCTTCACCTGGACTCCATCACCTCCTTGATTACCTTCCCTATATCTGTCACTCCCCTTGGTTCTTTCCTCAGGTGTTATTGACTCTGTTTTCATGTCGGTGCGTTGTTTGTGTTTCGTGTATATTATATTTATTAAAACACTCCCTGAACTTGCTTCCTGACTCTCAGCGCACTCGTTACAGCAGAGTTGCTCCACCTCAAGAATTGCATTTGGTGAAAGGCTCAGCACACGCATACTCAGGCTGACCGGCTATCGTTCAGGCAAATGAGAAATAAGTGCACTCAGGCTATCCGGAAGGCCAAAGTTAGTTTAAGGAGCAGTTCTCTCTCTGTGGGTCTAACCCCAAGAAGTTCTGGAAAACGGTTAAAAACTTGGAGAATAAACCCTCCTCCTCACAGCTGCCCATGTCCCTTAATGTTGATGATGTGGTTGTTACTGACAATAAGCAAATGGCTAAGCTCTTTAATCACCACTTCATGTCAGGATTCCTATTTGACTCAGCCATGCCTCCTTGCCCATCCAACATTTCCTCATCTCCCACCCCTTCTAATGCGACTATCCCTAATGCGACTATGGTTCTCCCTGTTTTTCCCCTGCCCCGCTACAAAGTTTCTCCCTGCAGGCAGTCACCCAGTCCGAGGTGCTAAAGGAGCTCCTTAAACTTGACCCCAAAAAACCATATGGGTCAGATGGTTTAGACCCTTTCTTTCTTAAGGTCGCTGCCCCTATCATCGACAAGCCTATCTACAACCTTTTTAACCTGTCTCTCCTTTCTGGGGAGGTTCCCATTGCCTGGAAGGCAGCCAATGGGCGTCCTTTATTTAAAGGGGGAGATCAAGCTGATCCTAACTGTTATAGGCCTATTTCTATTTTGCCCTGTTTATCAAAAGTGTTGGGAAAACATGTAAATAATCAACTGACTGGCTTTCTTGATGTCTATAGTATTCTCTCGGGTATGCAATCCTGTTTCCGCTCAGATTATGGATGTGTCACTGCAACCTTAAAGGTCCTCAATGATGTCACCATTGCCCTTGATTCTAAGCAATATTGTGCTGCTATTTTTATCGACTTGGCCAAAGATTTTGATACGGTAGACCATTCCATTCTTGTGGGCCGGCTAAGGAATATTGGTGTCTCTGAGGGGTCTTTGGCCTGGTTTGCTAACTCGTGCAGTGTATAAAGTCAGAAATTCTGCTGGCTCAACCACTGCCTGTCACCAAGGGAGTACCCAAAGGCTCAATCCTAGGCCCCACGCTCTTCTCAATTTACGTCAACAACATAGTTCAGGCAGTAGGAAGCTCTCTCATCCATTTATATGCAGATGATACGGTTTTATACTCAGCTGGCCCCTCCCCAGATTTTGTGTTAAATGCTCTACCACAAAGCTTTCTTAGTGTCCAACAAGCTTTCTCTACCCTTAACCTTGTTCTGAACACCTCCAAAACAAAGGTCATGTGGTTTGGTAAGAAGAATGTCCCTCTCCCCACAGGTGTGATTACTACCTCTGAGGGTTTAGAGCTTGAGGTAGTCACCTCATACAAGTACTTGGGAGTGTGGCTAGACGGTGCACTGTCCTTCTCTCAGCACATATCAAAGCTGCAGGCTAAAGTAAAATCTAGACTTGGTTTCCTCTATCGTAATTGCTCCTCTTTCACCCCAGCTGCCAAACTAACCCTAATTCAGATGACCATCCTACCCATGCTAGATTACGGAGATGTAATTTATAGATCTGCAGGTAAGGGTGCTCTCGAGCAGCTAGATGTTCTTTAACATTCGGCCGTCAGATTTGCCACCAATGCTGCTAATAGGACACATCACTGCACCTATACTCTGTAAACTGGTCATCTCTGTATACCCGTTGCAAGACCCACTGGTTGATGCTTATTTATAAAACCCTCTTAGGCCTCACTCCCCCCTATCTGAGAGATCTAATGCAACACCCGTTCTGCCAGTCACATTCTGTGAAAGGTTCCCAAAGCACACACATTCCTGGGTTGCTCCTCTTTTCAGTTCGCTGCAGCTAGCTACTGGAACGAGCTGGAGCAAACACTCAAACTGGACAGTTTTATCTCAATCTCTTTATTCAAAGACTCAATCATGGACACACTTACTGACATGTGTGGCTGCTTTGTGTGATGTATTGTTGTCTCTACCTTCTTGCCCTTTGTGCTGTTGTCTGTGCCCAATAAAGTTTGTACCATGTTGTGTTGCTACCATGTTGTCGTTATGTTGTGTTGCTTCCATGCTGTGTTGTCATGTGTTGCTGCCTTGCTATGTCGTTGTCTTAGGTCTCTCTTTATATAGTGTTGTGTTGTCTCTCTTTTGTGATGTGTGTTTTGTCCTATATTTATATATTTTTGTTTTTTGTTTTTTTAAATCCCAGGCCCCCGTCCCCGCAGGAGGCCTTATGCCTTTTGGTAGCCCGTCATTGTAAATAAGAAGTTGTTCTTAACTGGCTTGCCTAGTTAAATAAAGGTTAAATAAATAAAATAAAATAAAGGTTAAATAAAACCATTTAGCAGCCTACACAATAAATAACTAATATTGATAACTATCTGTCGTACTGAAATCACCCAGGCAGTATCTCTGAAATGTTTCGACAGTTGTGCACAGAGTAGAATTGTTAATAAATTATTTAGTCTTTGCAGGGGTCAGGTTGCGGTATGCCACTTCACCACTATTGTCAAGATCATTGTTAGAAATGGACCAAGGTGCAGTGTGGTAGGTGTACATTTTAATTTATTAAATGAACACCGAAAAAACAACAAATACGAAACATAACGTCTAGTAGGGCTAAACAGCACAGTACCAAAAACAAGATCCCACAAAGCACAATGGGGAAATAGCTGCCTAAATATGATCCCCAATCAGAGACAACGATAAACAGCTGCCTCTGATTGGTAACCATACCAGGCCAACATAGATATATATATTCACCTAGATAACCCACCCTCGTCACACCCCGACCTAACCAACATAGAGAATAAAAAGCTATCTTTGGTCAGGGCGTGACAACTATATAATTAATCAGAAATCACTTTATAAATAGTTTTGTTCAAAAGACTGTTCCAGTTAATATCTAAATGTCTGAAATTGCCTGAGATACCCGATCATTAGGTTCTGTCAGAGTATTCAAATCCCTACATATAATTACTGAATATCTCACACATAAATAGCCCCTAGTTTCATAAATAATATGCTGTGTATACATTTATCGCTCTTAGTTTCATTCCTCTAAAGTAGCAGTCCAGTATTAAATAATCGATGTCTGCAAAGTCTGTTATTCTTTTAGATTATTTGCTTACCTTCTACTGGGGACTTGGTTTCTCATCTTTATTTTTAACTTTGCTTTGGATTGGATAGTGTGAATGGGGTTTCAATCCACCTGCTTGAGTGGTGGGGGGAACTAACTCTGGTGGGGAAGGGAGCAGAGAGAATGTGGGCAGGGGGGGACGGGATTCATTGTCATCTCTCTCTCTCTTTCGGGGGTCGCGGAATTAATACTAAAGTCTGACCCGCTCGTCTCCTCAAAGGACTCTTCTTCCTCACTCTCACTGCAGCTGGATTTGGGGATTGGATAATCTCGTTTACACTTTCAGCTCCCTCTACACCTACACCTGTGAGATCTGGCCGCCCTAACTTTTTCGATTCCACTCCCTCTGCTTCTCTCTTATTCACTAGCATCTGCCTCTAAGCTGCGCTTGAACCTGTAGTGGTGAACTCGCGGTCTGTCGTGGCGTGGGGGATGGAACTCACTGTCGGTGTCGGTGGCCCTGTCTCTCGCTCTCTCTCCTCTCCCGGGGACAATAGCAAGATGGCGCCGACAGAGAGGGTCGCCTCGCTTCTAGTCCTTAGGAAACTATGCAGTATTTTTTTATTTTTATGTAATATTTCTTACATTGTTAGCCCAGAAAATCTTAAGTGTTATTACATACAGCCGGGAAGAGCTATTGGATATCAGAGCGAAGTCAACTTACCAGCACTACGACCAGGAATATGACTTTCCCGAAGCGGATCCTTTGTTCGAACAACCCAAGGCATTCAAACTGATTCCAGAGGCTGACCCAAAACAATGTCGCCACAGAAGAGGTAGACGGAGCAGCCTTCTGGTCAGACTTCGGAGGCGCACACCCCCCACCGTATCCGAGTATATTACTCGCCTATGTCCAGTCTTTAGATAACAAGGTAGATGAAATTAGGGCAAGGGTTACTTCCAGAGAGACATCCGGGATTGTAACATACTCTGTTTCACGGAAACATGGCTCTCTGGGGGACATGCTGTCAGAGTCGGTACAGCCACCGGGATTCTTTGTGCATTGCGCCGACAGGAATGAACATCTCTCCGGGAAGAACAAGGGCGGGGGTGTATGTTTCATGATTAACTACTCATGTTGTAATTGTAACAACATACAGGAACTCAAGTCCTTCAGTTCACCTGACCTAGAATTCCTTACAATCAAATGCCGACCGTATTATCTCCCAAGAGAATTCTCGTCGGTTATTGTCACAACCCTGTATATCCCCCCTCAAGCCAATACCACGACGGACCTTAAGGAACTCCGCTGGACTCTATGCAAACTGGAAACCATATATCCTGAGGCTGCATTTATTGTAGCTGGGGATTTTAACAAAGCAAATTTGAGAACACGGCTACCTAAATTCTATCAGCATATTGATTGTAGTACCTGGGCTGGCAAAACACTGGATCACTGCTACTCTATCTTCCGCGATGCATACAAGATCCTTCTCCGCCCTCTGTTTGGCAAATCTGACCACGACTCCATTTTGCTTCTCCCCTCCTATAGGCAGAAACTCAAACAGGATGTACCCGTGACAAGGACCATTCAATGCTGGTCCATTGAAAGGACCATTCAATTTTACTGCACTGTCGGAACTGGAAGCACAAGCATTTTGCTACACTCGCAATAACATCTGCTGTGTGTATGTGACCAATACCATTTGATTTGATTTGATTTGATTTGAAGCCCTTGCTTTGTAGACATAAGACTGAGGGACACTTGAAGAAGTCGTGGGCCTCTTTTGCACACAGGGTGCACATGCTTGGAGACTCAGGGTCTCCACGTCTCCAACACTTCTGGGCACTGACCTGATGGTCCAGCCTCTGGGAGATGTAACATTGAGGGGTCTGTCTAGGGCAGGAGATCTTCCCGTTGTACGGGCCCAGGAAGATTGAGTTAGGGATTGTTATCAACTGCCCACTTGTGGTTTTGCGCATGCACACTTTGTACTTGCATACCCCATACCATATCCCAAACTTCTGCACAGGTTTCACTGCAGGTTGTAAAATAGTGCAATTATTGGACTATTATTATTGGAGATAATTTATATATACTTTGGTTCGTCATGTACAACCGCGAGGTCGGCCAGACAGTGTTTGCTCAAGCGACCGAATGGCTTATTTTCCATATCTCTCTCTTCTCTTTCTCACCAGAAGTCCTCTCTCTCCCTCTCCCTCTCTCGCCTCCTTTATTCTTTGTAGTGTGAATTTTCTCACTCACACTAATTTTCTCTCTATCCATCCTTTCGTTTGCCTCCTTTTTGCTTTGTAGTGTCTCTCTCTATCTCTTCCTCTCTCTCTCTCTCTCCGTTGTCTCTCATTCTGTTTTCCCTCTTTCTTTCCCTGCCTTTATTAGGAAGGATTGTAGTAACATTAAAGGTAACTCACCTGGCTTCTGTGTGTTCATAAAGACATGCTTCTGTGTGTTCATGAAGACATGCTTCTGTGTGTTCATAAAGACATGCTTCTGTGTGTTCATGAAGACATGCTTCTGTGTGTTCATGAAGACATGCTTCTGTCTGTTCATAAAGACATGCTTATGCAGGCATAGTAGGCAGCTGCTGACGCAATGAAAAGAGAGCCTCAGAACACTCAGCACTCTACCCCCCCCCCCCCCCCCCCCCCACGCACATACACAGGCACACGCACACACATAAACAGGCACAGACACACACACACACACACACACACACAGGCACACTCAGACACACACACACACACATATTCAGAAACGCACACGCTGTACACACACCAGGCCTGCTGGCTATCAGCTACTATGAGAGAGAACAAGAGATGATGAGGGACAGGAGAAGATAGGGGGAGCTAAGAGGGGGAAAAGAGGGGAAGAGGAAGGTGCTAGGAGGTGCTAAAGTGGAGGGGAGAGATAGCGAGCTGAAGGGGGAGAAGACGACAAGGGAGGGAGAGACATATTTTAAGGTTGGGTGACTTTCACCTTCAGACACGGACGAGCCCCCAGGTATTTTTTGGGATGATGGTGGAGTAGTGGGGAGGTATGGAGGTGGTGTTCCAGTTAGTTTGTTCTCTCCCTCTCTCCCTCTCTCAATTCAATTCAAGGGCTTTATTGGTGTGGGAAACATATGTTAACATTGCCAAAGCAAGTGAAGTAGATAATAAACAAAAGTGAAACATTACACTCACAGAAGTTCCAAAATAATAAAGACATTTAAAATGTTATATTATGTCTATATACAGTGTTGTAACGATGTTCTCTCTCTCTCTCTCTCTCTCTCTCTCTCTCTCTCTCTCTCTCTCTCTCTCTCTCTCTCTCTCTCTCTCTCTCTCTCTCTCTCTCTCTCTCTCTCTCTCTCTCTCTCTCTCTCTCTCTCTCTCTCTCTCTCTCTCTCTCTCTCTCTCTCTCTCTCTCTCTCTCTCTCTCTCTCTCTCTCTCTCTCTCTCTCTCTCTCTCTCTCTCTCTCTCTCGTAAAAATGTCTAAATAAAAACATGAATGGGTAGTCCACACTGCAGTGTTTGTTTGCCTGTGTGTAAGGAGTGTAAGCAGCAGCTTTCTCCCCACACAAAATCCCCAGGACCAATAACAACACAACAGATGTTAACACTGCGTTTCCTCCTTTCCTCCCCTAACCAGGTCACAGCCAGGGGGTTTGCCCCGCTGCTACAGTTTGCCTACACAGCCAAGCTGGTTCTGAGCAAAGAGAACATCCATGAGGTGATCCGCTGTGCTGACTTCCTAGGCGTTCACAACCTAGAGGACTCCTGCTTCCGCTTTCTGCAGGCCCAGCTGCACAGCGACACCACTGATCACAACAATGGCCTTCTCTGCCGCAAGGAGTTACCACCGTCGGCGCACACCGATGACTTCATCACAGAGATGGACGGTAGTGGTGGTTCCGCATCGTCGGAGAAGCTCAGGGTGACGTCATCCTCAGCAACGAGGCGGCGGCCCAATCACTCAACCCTCACGTCCCTCACCAGCAGCCTGACCTCTGACCTCCCACGATGCCCCAAATACAGGAAGTACCAGCAGGCATGCGCCAAGCACAGCGAAGAGAATGACGACGATGACAGCGTCACCTCAGCCGCCTCGTCACACTGCCATACCTCAACCCCCCCAGGCCCTCTCTCAGAGACCAGCAGCACCCGTCAAGGAGGACAACCTCACCCTCTCTCCCCCTCCAGAATCAAAGAGGAACCCCGTTCCTGGGGCGAGGGGAGTCCCCCAGGACTGTCAGAGGATAGCCAGGATGTCCTGGAGATGGAGATGGAGATGGGTCCGGAGCCCTCAGAGCGTCCCCCCAGCAGAGGCTCACCATCCTGCCTGAGCTCCTACCTCCAGAGGGGCCTCAGTAACCCAGACAGCACTCTACCTACCACTCCTCTCACCCAGCAGCTACTGAACAACGAACTCTCATTAGCCCATAACAGGGATAGGGACAGGAACAGGGGGGCATTTCAAGGTGAGGGTGGAAGGGACCTCAGGGCGGTGTCTGCAGGGACAGTGCATTCGTCTGTGGATGGCGTGACCATGCAACCTATGCCCTCAGACGGACTCAGCAAACAGGAAGTAGAGTTGGATCGCCGTAGCAGCGTCATCTTCTCCTCCGGAGTGTGCGACCGCCTGGGAACACCGTCTCAATCCTACTGCGACCGGAAGTCTCTGGAAAAAGATCTTTTGGAGATCACATCAAAATCCCTGTGGACAGGTGTTAGTCAGTCCTTCCCCTGCCGCCAGCCTTACTCTCCCCTATCCTCCTCCACCTCCTCTACCACCCTCACCACGGCCCTCCAGGACCCCCTGCCGACCGTGGCCTGCCGAGCGCAACCCACCACCAGCTGTCCTCTGCCCATAAAGATTTACCCCCGCTCCCCTCCATGCGAGCCCCGCACACGCACCTCCAGCTCCTGCTCATCTTTCTCCTACCTGGAGGACGTGGGCAGCGGGGACTCGCCCTCCAACATGCCCCAGTTTGAGTTCTCCTCCTCCCCATGCTCTGTGTCGGGCTCTGGCCTGGCTCGCTGTCTGGTGGGGGAGCAGAGGGAGCACGGTGGGATGGTGGTGGGGGAAGCCATCTTCTCTCAGGGCCGTGCCAAGATCAAGTGTGAACGTTCATACGGGGCCAACTCCAGTGATGAATCTGGGTCCTTCTCGGAGGGAGACAGTGAGTCCGGCCCTGCCAGAGAGCCAGGCCCTGAGGTCAGAATACTTCATCTACACTCTATATTACAATTGCAATCTGTGCGATGGGTTTCGAAATTGGTTTGCTCTTTGAAGATATTACTAGTGTTATGGTTAAAATGATGAACTACACCCTTAGAAAAAAGGGTTCCAAAAGGGTTCTTCGGCTATCCCCATAGGAGAACCCCTTTTGGTTCCAGGTAGAACCATTTTTGGTTGCAGGCAGAACCGTTTTGGGTTCCATGTAGAACCCTCTGTAGAAAAGGTTCTACATGGAACCCAAAAGGGTTCTACCTGCAACCAAAAAGGGTTCTTCAAAGGGTTCTCATATGGGGACAGCCAAAAAACCCTTTAAGGTTCTAGATAGCACCTTTTTTCTAAGAGTGTGTTGTGGAAAATATGTTCTGATGGTTGGAAATATACTTTTTTAAACCAAAAGGGCAACATTTCTGAACAAATTGCTACGACCACTCCACTTTATGAACTGCTATGAAAGCAGTGGTGGAGACAAAAGACACAGAAAGAGACAGAGAGACAGTGGTAAATGAATGTACTGGTTATTGGTATGACAACCATTGTTCTGGGGAAGAAGAGCCTGGAGAGTTTAGAACAGTACTAGTCATCTGTGATGCTATTCATCTCTAAAGCTCTAGTCATGGCCCATCCATACACACACCGTCTATACTGGTACACACCATCCATCCACACAGCCTCTTGAGGATAAGACCTTGACTGCCTTGACTTCAAGAGAACTGCAGGGGTTGCCATGGCAATGTTTAAGCTCACACTCAGTCTCTCATGTTGCTGTGTGGAGAGACATTTGATGATTCCTCCTGTGCTGCACTGTGGGCTAAAGCCTGTCATTCAGCTTCTCTCTGAGAGACACACACACAGCAGCTTCTTCTATTAACTCATCTGTATCAGCGTCCTCGTTTGATTCAAGTCCCTATTTCAGGACCAGTGATGAGTCAGTCAGTCAGAAGCCGTTGGAACGGGTGTGCGTGGGAAAGAGATTTATGTAATACAATGAATGTCTGCTGAAAATACACAAACAG
The DNA here is from genome assembly GCF_016432855.1 of Salvelinus namaycush. Lineage (NCBI taxonomy): Eukaryota > Metazoa > Chordata > Actinopteri > Salmoniformes > Salmonidae > Salvelinus > Salvelinus namaycush. Next base: position 33,456,756 of record NC_052334.1, read on the forward strand.
GGCTAGAATTGTTCAACTTTTTTAGGCACTGTTTTTTTTAGATGAACGGAAGGAAATTGAAGTAACTCTCAGTCACATAGCTCCGTAGAGGTGTCATTTTTTAATTAGTGTAATAAAATGATATTCTGTTCATAATGAGGGTTGATGCTTTAGCGATTTTTCTCACTCAAGTCTGAAAGGGAGGTGAGGAGTGTGTGTGTGTCCATATGCTCATACCAGTTCTCAGCACTGACACACTTAGCTCAGACAGAACAGACACACACACACCCCAGGATCCACAGTGACCAGGTACAAGGTGTTGTGTCCCTGTACCCTCTACCATCTGGCACCCTCCCCCAGTTTAGACTCCTAACTAGGACAGTCCACTATGCGAGCCCCCTGCCTGGAGACAGAGCACCAGGCCCAGAACCTGGCCCATATAATACAGACACACACCAGTTGATACAGATGAGGCCTACTTCTTAGAGCTGACCCACTCACAGAGCGGAGTAATGAACTGAATAGAGGGAGGCAGAGGTAAAAATGGAAACCAGAACAAGAGAGAGAGAAGGACAGGATTTACGGCTGTGTCTGAAGCTCACTCTGTCATCCTAACCTTGTTATGGGACTGGTGTGAGTGGAGGGGCTATATATAGATGTCTATCCAGCTCTGAGAGATAGAGAGATAAAGAGAGAGAGAGCCCCCCTCCCCCAAGGTCACAGCTGAAACCGAGCACTCCCTAAGTCCCCTGCCTCTCCCCAGCTCTCTCTGAGACATGACAAAACGTCACACAGCATATACTGACCCATTAAACACTGAATACTAGGACTTTCAATTGGGAACATCATGCAGACAACTATTTACGTTGGAGGAGTTCCTTATGACGTTAACAGAGATAACTTTATTGAATCGTAAACATCAGTTTGAGAACATTAGTTAATCTGTATTTTTCAAAGTACTTTTTGTCAATTGGAAGTAAATTAATATCTTCGTCCCACTGTTTTTGACTAATATAAACTATTGATTTATATCTGCTCTTCAAATACACTATATATACATAAGTATGCGGACACCCCTTCAAATTAGTGGATTCTGCTATTTCAGCTACACCCGTTGCTGACAGGTGTATAAAATCGAGCACACAGCCATGCAATCTCCATAGACAAACATTGGCAGTAGAATGGCCTTACTGAAGTGCTCAGTCACTTTAAATGTGGCATCGTCATAGGATGCCACCTTTCCAACAAGTCAATTCGTCACATTTGTGCCCTGCTAGAGCTGCCCCGGTCAACTGTAAGTGCTGTTATTGTGAAGTGGAAAAGTCTAAGAGCAACGACGGCTCATCCACGAAGTGGTAGGCCACACAATCTCGCAGAACGGGACCGCCGAGTACTGAAATGCGTAGCGTGTAAAATTGCCTGTCCTCGGTTGCAACACTCACTACTGAGTTCCAAACTGCCTCTGGAAGCAACGTCAGCACAATAACTGTTCGTGGGGAGCTTCATGAAATGGGTTTCCATGGCCGAGCAGCCGCACACAAGCCTAAGATCACCATGCGCAATGCCACAGCTTGCCGCCATTGGACTCACGAGCAGTGAAACGCGATCTCTGGAGTGATGAATCATGCTTCACCATCTAGCAGTCCGATGGACGAATCTGGGTTTGGCAGATGCCAGGAGAACAATAATAATGGCCTGGGCTGTTTTTCATGGTTCGGGCTAGGCCCCTTAGTTCCAGTGAAGGGAAATCTTTACGCTACAACATACAATGACATTCTAGACGATTCTGTGCTTCCAACTTTACGGCAACAGTTTGGGGAAGGCCCTTTCCTGTGTCAGCATGAACATGCCCCTGTGCACAAAGCGAGGTCCATACAGAACTGGTTTGTTGAGATCGTTGAGGAAGAACTTGACTGGCCTGCACAGAGCCCTGACCTCAACCCCATCGAACACCTTTGGGATGAATTGGAATGCCAACTTCAAGCCTAATTGCCCAACATCAGTGCCCGACCTCACTAATGCTCTTGTGGCTGAATGGAAGCAAGTCCTTGCAGAAAGGTTCCTGCATCTAGTGGAAAGCCTTCCCAGAATAATGTAGGCTGTTAAAGCAGCAAAGGTCGGAACCAACTCCATATTAATGCCAATGATTTTGGAATAAGATGTTTGACGAGCAGGCGTCCACATACTTTTGGTCATGTAGTGTAAGTGGAACATCATGTACAGGCTACGACCATCTACGAGAGGTAGAATGACAGTGTCACCTAGTGGACTGAGTGGGTACACCCTGGGCTTCTTTAAACTGTGTGTGTGCGTGTGCGTGCTTGTGTGTGTGTGTGTGTGTGTGTGTGTGTGTGTGTGTGTGTGTGTGTGTGTGTGTGTGTGTGTGTGTGTGTGTGTGTGTGTGTGTGTGTGTGTGTGTGTGTGTGTGTGTGTGTGTGTGTGTGTGTATGTGAGATGTGTGCTATCTGGGGGAGTTGAGTAATTAGAGCAGAGGACACATTTCACTTGTTCACTGTAACATGGACAATAAAGTTGTGTTGTATTGTACACCAGAGAAGATAGAAACTTATTTTGTTATTTGTCTGCCAGGTCAAACTTCCATTCCCGGTGGATCAGATCACCAACCTTCCCCGTAATGACTTCCAGATCATGATAAAGATGCACAAACTGACCTCAGAGCAGCTGGAGTTCATTCACGACATCCGGCGGCGCAGTAAGAACCGCATCGCCGCCCAGCGCTGCCGCAAGAGGAAGCTGGACTGCATCCAGAACCTGGAGGTGGAGATACGCAAATTGGTACGTACATTGTTTTAACATGAAGGTCTATTTATCATAGGAAGGTTCATCTTTACGGTTAGCATTTGTAGGACTGTCAGTTGTTTTAATATTTTGAGAGCAGGTTTTGGTATACTGGTTATGCACTGTATACGAATGGATTTTCTATATGTTTGTATTCCATGAGAGTAAGCTGTGTGTCTATTCTCTATGTACTCATAACATATATGTACTGTACTGTATGTGTGTTTCCTTGCAGGTGCATGAGAAGGAGAAGCTACTGAGTGAGAGGAACCAGCTGAAGGTGTGTATGGGTGAGCTGTGGCAGAACCTCTCCTACCTGTCCCAGGCTGTGTCCCAGGAGGTGTGCAGGGAGGTGCAGGGGAACCCCGAGAAGACCAAAGCCCTGCTCCCTACACACAGGCCCAGCGATCCCACCGCGCCCACCAACAGCATCTCCATCATGGCCAGCATCGACCTCACCTCCAACCCAGGCTCCCCAACCTCAGAGGGCAGCCTGACCAAGTCACCCTGCTCCTATGAAAGCCCTGTGGAGAGAGATGTTGGCTCTGGGCAGAGGCTTAGGAGGGGGCAGGGCGGTGTGGAGACAGAGGTGTCTGTCCTGGGGCAGGATAACCCTGAGTCTTCCCTAGAGCCTGGAGCATCTCCGGGTGTGTGTAGCCCCACTGTTTCGGTGGATTTCTGTCAAGAGATGACTGAGAAATGCACGACAGAAGAACAGCCCGGACAGGTCTGTACCTAGCTAGCTACGACTGAATAGCTAGCAACCATTTGTCTTTTTATTGTTATTATGACGCACATCTCTACCTTGATATGTATAAAGTTTGAAATACATTTGTTATCTGTGTTTTTTAAAGGATGACACTACAGTTGTCTTGTCAGCAATACTGTTAAAACAGGTATTTGGAGTTATCAAACTCCTTAAGACATAGCACTGGCAGCTTCCCCCTCTCTCTTTATCTCTCCACCCAGCTAGCACATTTAATTCCTTGGAAGTTGTGGGAATGTATGTTTTTGGTTTCACATTCGTTGTGGGAACGAAGCCATACGTTTCCTGACTGGTAAAACTGAACGTTTTTTAAACGAGAACAGAAGGGAACATTTTGTCTGTTCTGGGAATGTTTATTTTTAGGTTGCAGGGAGGTTCTGATAACTTTTTACTCTGGTTCATTGAAAGTTTTCCTGGGAGATTTTATTAACGCTCTGAGAACAGAAATTATAGGTTATTTGGAGGTTTTTGAATGACTTCCTTAAAACTAACACTGCTAGCTTATTTTGTGTTAACTTTTTTGAACTCCAAGCACAGATAAGACACATGGAAATGTATTTCCTTAGGCATTAATCATGCAAACGCAATTATATTTTATTGTGACACGACATCAGTGAGATTCAAACCTTTAGTTTTCTGTTCTCTATCCATGGAATTAGTCCACTGCACCACCAGGATGGAGCTAGCATGCCATGTTTTTTATGCATACAAATCTGTTCATTTTTGTCTGTTCTAACAGACCCCATTTCAAGGAAAACAAGCGATCATTAAGACCAGGTGTGGCCGATAAGTGGGTGCGGTTAACACACCTGAACACGCTTAACAAGATAGAGGATAGAGAGAGTTTTGTTGTTGCTGAGAACGGAATGTATATGTTGTGTATATGTTACTAAAGTTTTCTTGTGGTTTTTATGGAAAGTTTTCTTCACCTTCTGAGAATGGAATGTATGTTTTTAAATAACATTCTTAGAACGCTCTCTGAACGTTACTAAAGTTTTATGTTTTTTTTAATGGAAAGTTTTCTTAACGTTTTCTGAACAATTTGAGAACATGACTTTAAATGGAACCATGAGGAAACCTGTAGGAAACGTTATACTGAAGTACCGAAATTCCCACAGAAGAACATTGTTTCTTAATGTTCTCTGAACAATTTGAGAACATTCCCAATGTCAAACCAGTTGGAGAATATTCCTAGAACATTACCAAAATTGAAATTAAATGTAACCACATTTGAACTTTTAGGAAACGTTCTCTTAAAGTAATGAAATACCAATAAAATAACTTATTGTCAAGTTCCTTAAATGTGCTGAGAATGTTCCAAAGCCAAGCAACTATTATGCACCATTCCCATAAAGTTGTGGAAAGGTTGTATGCAAAATAACCATAGGACAACCACGCTCTCACCAAGCTCTAAGAAACATATGGTTCTCAGAACATTATGTGCTAGCTGGGTATATATTTCTCTCTCTCTCTCTCTCCCTCGCTCACTCCCTGGCTCTCATCATGGGAGGTTAAACTCAGGAATTCCTCTGAATGTTCAATAATGTCTCTGTAAAAAGCTATTTCATTACAAATTGTACATCTGAAGAGTTCTTCTGTACAGCTGAGAGTAGAATTAACTCTCATATGCAAAGTTTCCTTCAGTTCTTATTTCTCACTTTCTTTTCCCATGTTTTTTATGAACATTCCTCTTTTGCCTGTGACACACAGTAGCATCTGTTGTGAAAGAAAGAAAGAAAGAAAGAAAGAAAGAAAGAAAGAAAGAAAGAAAGAAAGAAATGCAGGAATCAACATACTGTAGCTAAAGATGGAAATGGGAATAAATAAAAATGTACTGCACCATTCAGCACCTCAAAGAGGTAACATATCCCTACCAAATGCATTGAAATTGGCACTTAGAAATTAAAACTCCCAAGCCAAGTACTTACTAAACTTATATTCAACAAATATTCATGGTGTCAAAGACTATCATACTTATCTGAACCATATTGCGCTTTTAGGGGTAGAAATGTACCTTCCCACATGTAGTGAAAATGTAGTATTTCGTCCTGAGGTATTTCCACTTACATTTAGTGTAAATCAGATGTATTAAAGTATTGGGACGTAAGTGGAAGGCACCACATATTCCTTGTTTGATAATCCATGTAAATTCTTAAATATAAGAGTGCAATTTATCCTCTAAACTTGTCCAGTATTCCTAATGGTGTATTATCAAGTGAAATGTTAAAAACGAATTCAAAGAGATGCTTAGATAGTTGTTGATCCATGGTAATGCCAAATGATTCCATTGTGGAAGATCGTTCTGTAGCATGTGTCATGGTTAGCTTAGTGGTTTCTTTGTTGTTTTCTCTAGGAACTTTCAAATGTCACATTCGGGGAATCTCATTGACATCCGTTAGTTTTCCTCATAGTAGAAAGTACCAATGACAGAGCTCCACAGAATGTAACTGTTACTCTAACTACATTGAATATACTTATCACCCCATTTTGATATTTTTGAATTTAGAAAAGAAATATGGACATGTTGTTAAATTAATTTATTTTAACAATGTTTCTATGAGGATTATTTGTTGGTACAAATGTAAACCTCCTAATATTGATTCTAGTGATTTTTAATGGTTGTTTTTACTGACATTTTGGATGAAAGACAAGTCTTTTGTGTGTTGTATAATTCACAATGTCCTTATTTAGTACAAATTAAGCGATGGTTTAAAAGAGGTGAAAGTGTTTACAAAAGGTTTTGTTACATGTTTTAGTTTTTTAAGGATTTTTCCATGACAAGAGACTTTGCATAATTGGTTCGATAAGTTCGATTTTTTTAACTGTTTTTAAAATGGAACATACAATTGTAAGTGGATGATGTGTTCACACAAGATTTTAATAGTACATGTTTGACAAATGCAGCTCCAAGTCTTGCCTTAGAGGTTTCAGAGGCCAAACTCATGTGAAAGGGAACAGGTGTCAATTTAAAACCATACTGTGGGAAAATAACATTCTGTCCGTACCATGAAAAATGATTGATTTGAGTACAAACAAATTGTTTACTTGTTGGGGAAAAACATAATAGCATTTTTCTTTTAATGTGCATTAACAATGTTATTTTTTCACCAGTAAAGGTTTGATTGAATCCCAGCCTGAGTGTATGCGGAGGTCATGCCTCGTAGGAACATAATGGACTCTCACACTTATCTACCTGTAAAATTCGGCATACCTCTCATTTTGGGTCTAGGACTGTATTGTAGGAATAAGTTGTATGTGGTGGTGTTTCTATTTTTACACACACAGTAGTTATTATTGTATTTGTAGATTTTTGGTGATCCATTTTTTATGTGTAATTTGAATAAACTGCAAAACTGCAGATTCAGCTGTTTCGCTTTCCCCATTTTATCTTTGAATGTTCAAATTGCCTGAGTTTGCTATATTGTAAATAGGGTGTAACTGTGTTTTTTGTTCATTTGATATCCAAGTGTTTTGGAAGAAGAAACATGTTTTGTAAAGACAACATTTCTGTTTATGGATTAAAACAAATAGCATGTGTCGATTCTTTGTTTTTTCTTCTGTGAAATATCTCAAATAATACTTTTAACCCATCAAAGAGGATGACAAAAAGTGATTTTCAGTTTTAGTAAATAAGCATTTAATGTCATGAGTTCAGATTGTATATCAAACAACTAAAGACACATTCCTTAGCATAACAGTCTCTTGTTGAATGTTTGAGGCCTGGATTCAATGTGGGCTGTGAAAGATCCGCTTTATAGCGCCATTAACACTTAATTTCCGATTGAGCCGACATATCAAGCATTTATCATGAATGCAGTCTTCACTAACGTGGGAAAATTGCTTTTAATATAGTGTATTCCGAAAGGGTTCAGACCTCTTGACTTTTTCCACATGTTGTTACGTTACAGCCTTATTCTAAAATTCATTAAATTGTTTTTTTTTCAGACAATAACTCGTAATGACAAAGCAAAAACAGTTTTTTAGAAATGTTTGCAAATGTTTATATAAAAAAAGGAAAAATCGCATTTACACAAGTATTCAGACCCTTTACTAAGTACCTTGTTGAAGCACCTTTGGCAGGGATTACAGCCTCGAGTCTTCTTGTGTATAACGCTACAAGCTTGGCACACCTGTATTTGGGGATTTTCTCCCATTGTTCTCTGCAGATCGTCTCAAGCTCTGTCAGGTTGGATGGGGAGCATCGCTGCACAGCTATTTTCATGTCTCTCCAGAGATGTTTGATCGGGTTCAAGTCCGGGCTCTAGTTGGGCCACTCAAGGACATGAAGATACCTGTCCCGAAGCCACTCCTGCGTTGTCTTGGTTGTGTGCTTAGGGTCGTTGTCCTGTTGGAAGGTGAACCTTCGCCCTCAGTCTGAGGTCCTGAGCGCTCTGGAGCAGGTTTTCATCAAGGATCTCTCTGTACTTTGCTCCCTTCATCTATTCCTCAAACCTGACTAGTTTCCCAGTCACTGCCACTGAAAAACATCCCCACAGCATTATGCTGCCACCCCCATGCTTCACCATAGGGATGGTGCCAGGTTTCCTCCAGACGTGACAATTGGCATTCAGGCCAAAGAGTTCAATATTGGTTTCATCAGATCAGAGAATCTTGTTTCTCATGGTCTGAGAGTCCTTTAGGTGCCTTTTGAAAAACTCCAAGCATGCCTTTTACTGAGGAGTGGCTTCCGTCTGGCCACTACCACAAAGGCCTGATTGGTGGAGTGCTGCAGAGATGGTTGTCCTTCTGGAAGGTTGTCCCATCTCCAAAGACGAACTCTGGAGCTCTATCAGAGTGACCATTGGGTTCTTGGCCACCTCCCTGACCAAGGCCCTTCTACCCCGATTGCTCAGTTTGGCCGGGCGACCAGCTCTAAGAAGAGTCTTGGTGGTTCCAACTTCTTCCATTTGAGAATGATGGAGGCCACTGTGTTCTTGGGGACCTTCAATGCTGCAGAAATGTTTTGGCACCCTTCCCCAGATCTGTGCCTCGACACAATCCTGTCTCGGAGCTCTACAGACAATTCCTTCGACCTCATTGCTCTGACATGCATTGTCAACTGTGGGACCTTATATAGACAGGTGTGTGCCTTTCCAAATCATGTCCAATCAATTGAATTTACCACATGTGGACTTCATTCTAGTTGTAGAAACATATCAAGGATGATCAATGGAAACAGGATGCACCTGAGCTCAATTTCGAGTCTCGTAGCAAAAGGTCTGAATACTTATTTAGCCTTGTCATTATGGGGTATTGTGTGTATATTGATGAGGAAAATCATTTATTTAATCCATTCGAGAATAAAATGGGGGCTCCTGAGTGGCGCAGCGGTCTAAGGCACTGCATCTCAGCGCTAGAGGCATCACTACAGATCCTGGTTCGATTCCAGGCTGTTTCACAACCTGCCGTGATTGGGAGTCCCATAGGGCAGCGCACAATTGGCCCAGCATCGTCTGGGTTAGGATTTAAAAAAGTTCAAACTAAATAATACTTTTATAAAAGTGAATGCTCTATATAAGCATATAAAAGTTTTTCAAGGGACATCATTACATTTTCCATGCTTTTGCATGCTCACCAACATTCTTTTATCACAATCATTTGAAGTTCTCACACTTCACACATTTCTGTTGATGTGCACAATCCTTTTCCCTTTCTGCCACAATCAACTACATAAAAAGTAACTCATTTGGAGATACTGAGCATTTTTAGGATCTTTGAATTGAAAACACATTGGAGAACAGCACTGCGTATGGCTTATGCCCACACATGGCACTATGTACGCCCACGCACGGCTTGGCATGGGATGGTGGCTGTTTTTGGCTCAATCAATGATGAGTGCAGTGTTATTGATATCTCCTGTGCGTTGTTTCACTCGTAGGCAACTCCTGGGTCCTATTTTTGCTCTCGTCCCTCTTCACTTTTTCATGATAGAGGAGATATCCAAGAATACACTCTGAAAGAGAGAGAACATTTGGGATTGAGAGTGGCTAGATAACACATTGACACTAGTCATCATGACTTACTTTCTGGAAGATTTCAAAAATGTTTTTTTTTTTACAACATTACAAATCTATTGCAGCTTTACCAGTCAAGTCTAGACATCTCTCTCGCTCTCTCTCTCTCTCTCTCTCTCACTCTCTTTCTGTCCCACTACCTTCCCATCTTATGCTTTCAGTCATGCTCTCATGCTCTGTTGTTATCATGCTCTGTTGTAATAAGCTCACATTACAGAGTGTTTATGGCTCTCTAAACCACTAGGTCAGAGGCTGCCTGTCTCTTGGCTCTACTTGCCATTGACATTCTCCTTCCAGGGGGTGGCATCATGGGCATGTCCCCCATGTCGCCCAGTTCAGAGTCGGATGTCCGTAGAGAGTTGCTGCTGCAGTCACTGATGGTGGACATGCTCTCAGAGGGCATACGTGTCATGAAGCTTTGCTTCCTTCCTGGGTTAGGCAAGAGGAAGTCGCTGCCCATTGAGCTCCTCCTATCTTCCTCCAGGTCTATGTCCCTCAGAGCCAAGCTTGGTCTGTGTGTTGTCATGATGCTGGGTCTGTGTGTTGCAATAGGCACAGGTACTACTTCCATGTGGCTGGGCTGGTAGTGGTCTTGAGGGTGTAAATTGGGGTCCTTATGGTTCGGCTGACCCTGCAGGTTCCTGGGCCCACTGTCTCCATTCAAGAAAACTCCTCCGTAGGCTGGAGGGTGCTGGTCAACCATGGTGGTGGTGTGGTTCTCTGGGGCTCCCTGAAGGTGCAGGGTCTGGATCATCCCTTGGCTGGGCTGACGTTGCTGGAGCTGCTGCTGCTGCTGGTAGTGCTGATGGGGCTGGAGGCCAGTGCAGTTGGCCAGGTACTGGCCTGGAGCCACGCTGTTGTGCCTGGGAACCTCGTGGTTTGGTATGTAGTGGGGAGGTGGGTCCATTGGGTTCAGATCCTCTTCAGGAATGACTTTGAAGATGGTCTGAGTCAGCGGCCCATTGTGAGAAGACACACACAGTTGCTGTATCATCGCTTTCTTCTTCGGCTTGTAAATCAAACTGTCGTTGTCTGCTGGGTACTTGTCTCCCTTCAGAGTCTGTTTGATTTTCTTGATGCCCAGGTGGGATATCTCCAGGAGGTTCAGGAAGAGAGACACCCCGGCAATGACGATCATGAACACCATGAACACTGTTTTCTCCGTGGGCCTGGACACGTAACAGTCCACGCTGTTGGGGCAAGGCATCCTCTCGCATTTATATAGAGGCTCCAGTCCAATGCCATACAGGATATACTGGCCCATGATGAAGCCCACCTCCACCACGGAGCGCGTTAGGATATGGATGATGTACGTCCGCAGCAGGGACCCTCTCAGTGGAGCCTTCTTCACCTTCCTCTGCTCCTCCAGCCTCTTCAACTCCTTCTCAATGCGCTTGTGTTGCTCCACCAGCGCCTCCGTCTCCCCCAGCTCTGCCTTCAGCTGGACCCTCCGCCGGTGCCTCTCCTTCTCCAGGGCGCGCAGGCGGTAGAGTGCGTGGCCCATGTAGACGAGGGAGGGCGAGGACACGAAGATGACCTGCAGGACCCAGAAGCGGATGAGGGAGATGGGGAAGGCCTGGTCGTAACAGACGGTCTTGCAACCCGGCTGGTCCGTGTTGCAGATGAACTCGCTCTGCTCGTCGTCCCACACGTCCTCGGCCGCTACGCCCAGCACCAGCATGCGAAAGATAAAGAGGATGGTGAGCCAGATCTTTCCTACGATGGTGGAGTGGACGTGCACCTCCTCTAGGATGCTGCCCAGCAGGTTCCAGTCCCCCATAGTCTCTCCTCAAGGCTCACTGGTCTCTACTGCCACATGTCCTCACACTGGAGAGAAAGAGACCAGAGGGATATCCCATCTATTTTCTTTTAACAGTTGATTGTAACTATAGTTTAAGACATGCAATGTTTATGATTATCATGCAATGAATGGACTTAATAATCGAGACAAGCACAGTGGAAGGAAGCCATCTCAATGGAAGATAATCCATGAAAGATAACAAGTAGGGGGCCAGTACGATGCAGAAAAGTTTAGTGAACTATTTACTATTTACTATTTACAATATTTTTTTAAAGAATACATATAATAGGAACAGATCGATCTATAGTTTACATCAGGACACACAACTGCAACATGTTTTGACTACAAAAGTCTTCTTCAGGCAGCATTGAAGAAGACTTTTGTAGTCGAAACGCAGTGAAGAATTTCACCTAAGAGTTTCGCTTAGTTGTTGTCATTTCAGACATGCATTCCTTGTTGTCCTCTCTAACTTTTATGTTGGTAAGACAACTGCATTGCAAATCAGCATCATGATGCAGACAGTAAGAGCAGTAGGGGAGAGTGGGGTAAGTTGAGACATTTTTACATTTAGCATTCCTCCGTCAAGGGAAATATGGTATTCTTTCTAACAAAGATATTTACATATATTTAAGGATGTTGTGTATCCCTGTCAATAATCAGAGGTCATGTAAACATTACATGTAAACATAGCTTGTCCAAAAAAAGTGGTCTCTTCCCCCAGGTATGGGGTAAGTTGAGCCGCGGTACAGGGTAATTTAAGCCGCCTTCAGATTTCTGTACTGAATGAAATGTTATCACTAACTTTTTAAAACCATGTCTATCTAACACTTTTAACATAGGCCCTGTTGTTAGCTCATATCCCAGCAATAATGCCTTGCATTACACCTGGGAAGACAACACTTCAATTTGTTCAACTTGCCATTGGCTCAACTTACCCCAAGGCAAACATTTTGACTATATTAGCCCCCAAGGCTACAATGACGCACTTTCATGCTAGGTTTAGGACCTCATATTGAAGCTTATAGAGACCCCAACTGATGTATAGAATAATCTTTAAATTATCTTCTTTGGTATAGATACAAGTATCATGAAACCTCTAAAACAATACATTCATTTGATTTGGTGAAAATCCGTTTTCTGAACCTAACTTCCTTACCACTCTTTCCATGTGGTTTCTTCCATCACAGACTCCATGAAATTGTAACTTCTTCCTACACATTGAGTCAAATGGTTTCCTAGAGTGTTGATCAACTTACCCCTTTACACCTACTCTCCCCTACATTTTTTCAATACAAGTCAATACATAATTTCAATGCAAAGGAAAAACAAGCACTTACATATCAATGGTATGGGTACTTTCTTTGCCTCTCGATGCAAAACATGTTTCCCACTCTACAAAATCACATGCTTGGTATGGTTACCCCATGGAGAAGTTGGTTTCCTTTGCAAAAGCACATATCTCCCTCAGTCAGTCAGTCCGCCACACAGAGTGACTGTTCTGTGTTCTACCGTGCTGCTGTTGCACACAGGGTTCACAGGATGTGAGGATTGATCTGCAACCGACGGGAGGGACAATGCCCCATGGCACATCTTGCCAGGCAATTGTTGAATCCTGCTTGCAACGGCCTACGCTCACACCAACCAACAGTGCCAACCCAGCTAGTGCCCTCTAACCCCCATTAATACCCCGCTCGCTGGAAGAGAGGGTATATTTGTGTATTGTTTTACGTTCCCACAATGCTCCCATTTCGGCCCTTTGGTTAGAATAGGAACCCTCCTAAGTAGAAGCTTCAGATATTGACATTTTGAGACTGTCACGTTCCTGACCTATTTCTGTTAGTTTGTTGTATGTGTTAGTTGGTCAGGACGTGAGTTTGGGTGGGTATTCTATGTTTTCTGTTTCTATGTTGGTTTAAGGGTTGCCTGGTATGGCTCTCAATTAGAGGCAGGTGTTTGGCGTTTCCTCTAATTGAGAGTCATATTTAGGTAGGTTGTTTCACAGTGTTCATTGTGGGTGGTTGTCTCCTGTGTCAGTGTTTGTCGCACCATACGGGACTGTTCGGTTTGTTTGTACATCGTTCCTTTTGTGTAGTCTATTTTCCCTGTTCGTGCGTTCTTAGTGTTATATGTAAGTTCGTATAGTTCAGGTTTGTCTACATTTGTTTTGTTATTTTGTTAATTATTTCAAGTGGTTTCGTTTCGTGTTTTTCCCGTCTTGTTTTATTAAAATTGTCATCACAACCCGCTGCGCCTTGGTTCAATCACTACTCCTCCTCTTCGGTTGTAGAGGAGGAGGAATACCGTTACAGAGACAAAGGTATGTAATCCCTCATATCTGATTAATGTAATGCACAATCTATAATGCCAGGCACACTGGTTCAATGAGTCATGTCCAGTTTCATAGTTAGCTGCATGGGGAGTTATTGTTTTTTGGAGTGTGTGTGTTCTAACCCCTTGATGGTTTGTCTGCCGAAAGAGAACACCATAGTGCAAAATATACTCAATCTATCCAATCCAACTACTGAATACCGTAGGGATAGGTTATATAATTAGTTAGTCAAATTTGGTGTGAGTTGGTTGGCGTGATCTCTATTTTGCTTTGCATTTCAAAGTATTGGTTATGTCCTGTTGAGTATTGTCTATCAAAAACAACACACCATGCAAACTGAATTGTATGCTCACTTTGGTTTGCAGTGCAATATTCCTGAACTGGTTTTATCCACAAAATGTATATATTGAACTCCCCTTCTATCTGTTTGGGACGAAAGGCAGAGAATCGTGTAACCTTGTCGGGAAGTTGAATTGTGTGGTTCTGAAGTTATTCTACACAACACAAACCCCCCATACCCATGCTAAGTAATAGTACACAATAGTAGGTGAGCTGCTGCCGCTGCATAAAAAGACCAGCCAAGCCTCAGGGCTTTAATTAGCTTTCCATTGCACACTGACAGAGTCAATGGAGGATTGATTTGATTTTCCCTTGCAGAAGCTTCAACAGCAAATGCCAGATGTCACATCGGGACGTTGCATTACGTAACGAGTTCATCTAGTACTTAGCTAGCGATCCATAGGTGCCGGGCCTGGATTTGTTGTTGTCTATCTGGGTTGCTGATGCCCAGACCTGCACCCATATGTTTTCATCTGATTAGTTTCTCCTTTTTCTGTTCTGACTGAACGACATGCATTTAGTCATTTGTTCTATTGCTCACTGTTAATGTTATTGACCCAACAGATGTCAATAACATGCGTTCATCAAAAAGTTATTAGACAAGGGTATTTGGCCATTGAGCATATTATATGATTGTTGCAGTTCGCAGGTACAGGTTGACCTTTAAACTTTAACAAGGTCATACATTTGGATGGTGACGTACAATATTTTATATCAGTAGTTGCTACATCCATTTTTGGACTTATACATGAATGAAATGTACCCATTGATTTTTGAAGAATGTAACTTAGAAATGCCTCATGAGCTCAGTTCAAATGTACTACCCCATCAGAACCCAAAATATAAGCTTGGTTTACTCCAATGTTTGTAAACAACTACTGCGTGGCTGCACACAACTCTAACACCATCGTTAAGTTTGCTGACGAGACAATGGATTTAGACCTGATCACCAACGACGATGAGACAGCCAATAGGGAGGAGGTCCGAGACCTGGCAGTGTGGTGCCAGGATAACAACCTCTCCCTCAACGTCAGCAAGACAAAGGAGATGATTGTGGACTACAGGAAACGGAGGGTCGAGATCGCCTCCATTCACATTGACGGGGCTGTAGTGTCCACATCACTAAGGACCTATCATGGTCCAAACACACCAACAGTCATGAAGAGGGCACGACAATGCCTCTTCCCCCTCAGGAGGCTGAAAAGATTTGGCATAAGCCCTCAGATCCTCAAAGTTCTACAGCTGCACCATGAGAGCGTCTTGACTCGCTGCATCACAGCTTGGTATGGCTACTGCTTGGCATCTGACTGCGAGGCGCTACATAGAGTAGTGCGTACAGCCCAGTACATCACTGGGGCCGAGCTCCCTGTCATCCAGGACCTCTATACCAGGTGGTGTCAGAGGAAGGCCCTAAAAATTGTCAAAGACTCCAGCCACCCAAGTCACAGTCTGTCCTCTCTGCTACCGCATGGCAAGTGATACCGGAGCACCAAGTCTGGGACCAAAAGGCTCCTTAACAGCTTCTACTCCAAAGCCATAAGACTGCTGAACAGTTGATGAAATTGCTACCCAGACTTCCTGCTTTTCACCCCCTACCTACATGTACGTAGTACTTCAATCAATCACCTAACCAAACATACATGCACACTACCGTTCAAAAGTTTGGGGTCACTTAGAAATGTCCTTGTTTTTGAAAGAGAAGCAAATTTTTTGGTCCATTAAAATAACATCAAATTGATCAGAAATACAGTGTAGACGTTGTTAATGTTGTAAATGACTATTGTAGCTGGAAACGGCTGATTTTTTTTTAATGGAATAACTACATAGGCGTACAGAGGACCATTATCAGCAACAATTACTCCTGTGTTCCAATGGCACGTTGTGTTAGCTAATCCAGGTTTATCATTTTAAAAGGCTAATTGATCATTAGAAAACGCTTTTGCAATTATTTAGCACAGCTGAAAACTGTTCTGATTAAAGATGCAATAAAACTGGCCTTCTTTAGACTAGTTGAGTATCTGGAGCATCAGCATTTGTGGGTTTGATTTCAGGCTCAAAATGGCCAGAAACAAATAACTTTCTTCTGAAACTCGTCAGTCTATTCTTGTTCTGAGAAATGAAGGCTATTCCATGCGAGAAATTTCCAAGAAACTGAAGATCTCGTACAATGCTGTGTACTACTCCCTTCACAGAACAGCGCAAACTGTCTCTAACCAGAATAGAAAGAGGAGTGGGAGGCCCCGGTGCACAACTGAGCAAAATGACAAGTACATAAGAGTGTCTAGTTTGAGAAACAGATGCCTCACAAATCCTCAACTGGCAGCTTCATTAAATAGTACCCGCAAAACATCAGTCTCAACTTCAACAGCGAAGAGGCAACTCCGGGATACTGGACTTTTATCTTCTGTGTATGTATATGTACAGTATATACGCTACCGGTCAAAAGTTTGGACACCTACTCATTCAAGGGTTTTTCTTAATTTGTACTATTTTCTACATTGTAGAATAATAGTGAAGACATCAAAACTATGAAATAACACATATGGAATCATGTAGTAACCAAAAAAGTCTTAAACAAATGAAAATATATTTAATATTTGATATTCTTCAAATATCCCCCCCTTTGCATTGATGACAGCTTTGCACACTCTTGGCATTCTCTCAACCAGCTTCATGAGGTAGTCACCTGGAATGCATGTCAATTAATAGGTGTGCCTTCTTAAAATGTGTGGATTTTCTTTCCTTCTTAATGCGTTTGAGCCAATCAGTTGTGTTGTGACAAGGTAGTGGGGGTATACAGAAGATATCCCTATTTGGTAAAAGACCAAGTCCATATTATGGCAAGAACAGCTCAAATAAACAAAGAGAAACAACAGTCCATCATTACTTTAAGACATGAAGGTTAGTCAATACGGAAAACGTCAAGAACTTTGAAAGTTTCTTCAAGTGCAGTCGCAAAAACCATCAAGCACTATTGTCACACACTGATCAGTTTCACATGTCCTTGTTATTGTCTCCATCCCCTCCAGATGTCGCTTGTTTTCCCCAGTCTATTTATCCCTGTTTCCTGTCTCTCTGTGCCAGTTCGTCTTGTATGTTAGTCAAGTCAACCAGCGTGTTTTTCCCGTAATCCTTTTCCTATTCTCTTTTTGCTAGTCCTCTCGGTTTTGACTCCTGCCTGACTCTGGACTTCTTTCCCGCCTGCCTGATCATCCTGCCTGGCCTGACCTTGATTCTGCCTGCCCTTCGGTACCTTTTGGACTCTGAACTGGTTTTGACCCTTTTGCCTGTCCACGACCATTCTCTTGCCTTCCCCTATTGGATTAATAAATATTGTAAGACTCCAACCATCTGCCTCCTGTGTCTGCACCTGGATCTTGCCCTGTGTCATGATAGTTGCTTTATTCCTTGTAGCATACAGTACCAGTCAAAAGTTTGAACAAACCTACTCATTCAAGGGTTTTTCTTTATTTTTACTATTTTCTATATTGTAGAATAATAGTGAAGACGTCAAAACTATGAAATAACACATGGAATCATGTAGTAACCAAAAAAGTGTTTAACAAATCAAATATATTTTATATTTGAGATTCTTCAAAGTAGCCACCCTTTGCCTTGATAACAGATTTGCACACTTTGGCATTCTCTCAACCAGCTTCATGAGGTAGTCACCTGGAATGCATTTCAATTAACAGGTGTGCCTTGTTAAAAGTTCATTTGTGGAATTGATTTCCTTAATGCATTTGAGCCAATCAGTTGTGTTGTGACATGGAAGGGGTGGGAAAAGACCAATTCTCTATTATGGCGAGAACAGCTCAAATAAGCAAAGATAAATGAAGGTCATTCAATCTGGAAAATTTCAAGAACTTTGAAAGTTTCTTCAAGTGCAGTCACAAAAACCATCAAGAGCTATGATGTAACTGGCTCTCACGAGGACCGCCACAGGAAAGGAAGACCCAGAGTTACCTCTGCTGCAGAGGATAAGTTCATTAGAGTTATAAGCCTCAGAAATTGTAGCCCAAATAAATGCTTCACAGAGTTCAAGTAACAGACACATCTCAACATCAACTGTTCAGAGGAGACTGTGTGAATCAAGCCTTCATGGTCGAATTGCTGTGGGTGAACGGATGATCTCCGCATGTGTATTTCCCACCGTAAAGCATGGAGGAGGAGGTGTTATGGTGTGGCGGTGCTTTGCTGCTGACACTGTCTGTGATTTATTTAGAATTCAAGGAACACTTAACCAGCATGGCTACCACAGCATTCTGCAACAATACGTCTTCCCATCTGGTTTGGGCTTAGTGGGACTATCATTTGTTTTTCAACAGGACAATGACCCAACACACCTCCAAGCTGTGTAAGGGCTATTTTAACAAGGAGAGTGATGGAGTGCTGCATCAGATGACCTGGCCTCCACAATCCCCCGACCTCAACCAACACTCAACAAAGAGCTGCAGTTCGTTTCAGAGTGGGTGGCAAGGAATAAGTTAGCCCTAAATATCTCTAAAACTTAAAGCATTGTATTTGGAACAAAACACTCAGTAAACCCTAAACCTCAACTAAATCTTGTAATAAATCATGTGAAAATTGAGCAAGTTGTGATGACTAAACTGCTTGAAGTAACCCTAAATTGTAAACATATTGATGCAGTAGTAATTAAGATGGGGAGAAGTCTGTCTATAATAAAGCGATGCTCTGCCTTAACAACACTATCAACAAGGCAGGTCCTACAGGCCCTAGTTTTGTCACACCTTGACTACTGTTCAGTCGTGTGGTCAGGTGCCACAAAAAAATGACTTAGGAAAATTGCAATTGGCTCAGAACAGGGCAGCACGGCTGGCCCTTGGATGTACACAGAGAGCTAATATTAATGATATGCATGTCAGTCTCTCCTGGCTCAAAGTGGAGGAGAGATTGACTTCATCGCTACTTTAGTTTATGAGAGGTTGAACGCACCGAGCTGTCTGTCTAAACTACTGTCTGTCTAAAACATGCCACAAGAGGTCTCTTCACAGTCCCAAAGTCCAGAACAGACTATGGGAGGCACACAGTACTACATAGAGCCATGACGACATGGAACTCTATTCGACATCAAGTAACTCATGCCAGCAGTAAAATTAGATTTAAAAAACAGATAAAAAAACACCTTATGGAACAGCGGGGACAATGAAGCAACACAAACATTGGCACAGACACACACACACACACACACACACACACACATGGATTTAGTACTGTAGATAGGGAGTATGGGCCTGAGGGCACACAGTGTGCTGGGAAATCTGTGAATGTATTGTACTGTTTTTACAAATGTATAAACTGCCTTAATTTTGTTGGACCCCAGGAAGTGCAGCTGTTGCTTTGGCAGCAGCTAATGGGGATCCATAATAAATACAAAAAATACAAATACAAATTGAGATGGTTTGGGATGAGTCGGACCACAGTAAAGGAAAAGCAGCCAACAAGTGCTCAGCATATGTGGGAACTCCTTCAAGACTGTTGGGAAAGCATTCCAGGTGAAGCTGGTTGAGAGAATGCCAAGAGTGTCTAAAGCTGTCATCAAGGCTATTTGAAGAATCTCAAATATAACATTTATTTGTTAAACACTAGTTTGGTTAGTACCTGATTTCATATGAGTTTTTCATAGTTTTGATGTCTAGAAAATATTAAAAATAAAGAAAAACCCTTGAATGAGTAGGTGTTCAAAAACTTTTGACCGGTAGTGTATATATATTTGCAAAAAAATGTGGGGAATTGGAAGTGATACAGACAATTACATTGTTGGAAGCTACAATCTATACTAGCGGTATTAAAGCTGATCTGCCCCCTAAAAATAATAAAAATGAACAGTGGCGGGGAAGCCGCTTTGTTATTGTTTCAACTGCTGGTTGGCCCTTTAAGCACATTGTTGTGATAATACTCAGAAACAACATCCACACTAACGGCCGTTAGTGTCACTCAATGTATTAACTTAACTCTCACACCTCTTTTGTACTTACAATCTCCCTACTGTAGTCTGCTACCTTTGTACTCACACACAGGATATGGGCCTTTCTAGTAGAATAGTGTATAACAGTTGTCAGCTTTAAATCTGAATTCATATAGGTTTTGCGTCAAGTCTTGATTATGCGGCCGTACCACACAAAATGTTACTTAACAGTCCACTACCATTTTGCTACCTTCAGGATGTTCACAGAGTAGACCCTGATTGGCCATACTATCTCTGACGGTGGTGCTCCTAAAGGTTGAGGTCATGTAAGGATGTTCTATGTTGTGCCGTAGCAATCCGTCAATACTTGTAGAGAACACATGATGTACTGTGGGATCACAGAGTGGTTTATAAAAAGTTAACAATACCAAGGGCCATAGCAGCCCTCATTAAACCCTGTGATCATAGACAGGATCAATAAAGAAAACACACAAGGCAGGCAGCACTCATAGATACAGCAGATACACTACATGATACACTACATGACCAACAGTATGTGGACACATCTCATTCCCAAATCATGGGCATTAATATGGAGTTGGTCCCCCCTTTGCTGCTATAATGTTGGAACATTGCTACGGGACTTGCTTCCCTTCATTCACAAGAGCATTAGTGAGGTCGGGCACTGATTTTGGGTGATTAGGCCTGGTTCACAGTCTACGTTCCAATTAATCTCAAAGGTGTTCGATGGGGTTGAGGTCAGAGCTCTGTGCAGGCCAGTCAAGTTCTTCCACACCGATCTCGACAAACCATTTCTGTATGGATCTCACTTTGTTGCTCAGGGGCATTGTCATGCTGAAACAGGAAAAGGCTTTCCCCAAACTGTTGCCCTAAAGTTTGAAGCGCAGAATCGTCTAGAATGTCATTGTATGCTGTAGCAATAAGATTTCCCTTCACTGGAACTAAGGATCCTAGCCTGAACCATGAAAAACAGCCCGAGATCATTATTCTTCCTCCATCAAACCTTACAGTTGTCAGTATGCATTGGGGCAGGTAGCGTTTTCCTGACATTTGCCAAACCCAGATTTGTCCGTTGGACTGCCAGATTGGTGAAGCGGGATTCCTCACTCCAGAGAACTTGTTTCCAGTGCTCCAGAGTCCAATATTGGCGAGCTTTACACCACTCCAGCCAACAGTTGGCGTTGCGCATGGTGATCTTAGGCTTGTGTGCGGCTGCTCGGCCATGGAAACCCATTTCATAAAGCTCCCGACGTTGCTTCCAGAGGCAGTTTGAAGTGTTGCAACCGAGGACAGATAGGCAGTATATGTAATATGCCAGGGAGATATGTATACTGTAGCTAAGAAAGTAATACTTAGTGTATGTTGTATAGTAAGTTGTTAGTAGCCCATGTGCCTCACCCTAATAATTTGGACCCTTTCCCCCTCAGAACCTAGCCTACTGTTCTGACTTGGTGGTGCACATGTAGGATATAGTCTGTTTTAGAGAAATATCATCATTGAATATTGTAAGAGCTTTCTTTGTCTGCTTATATGCCCCCTTTATTTATCCTAGGGTTCTGACTTGGTGTACAGGGAGAATACTGTAAGAACGTCCCATGTTCTGTACATTTCAAAAGTGCTGAACAAATAGTTATATTGACTACATCCATCTTAGCTCGCTCATTAATGTCTTAATTGAAATTACGGATTGCCTCTTATCAGCTCATCATTCATTAATGCTATAGTTTGTACATCTCAATTGTTATAGGGTTATTGCTTATATAAGTCTATCTCATTAGTATCTTATTCATCTTTTTGGCAATGTTGGAATGATTTCATTGTTTTGCTTACTTTGTGTATTATAATTAGCTCATATGCTTTTCTTGATGAGGAAGAGAGATACTATATAATGTTGTTGGGTCTGTAACCATGTTTGCCAGTGACAGTCTCTTCCCATTCACATATTTGTTTTCAACAAAAAGTTCAGTAATAGACCCAAGTAATTCCAGTTGATATTACGATGGTTGTTGTTTGCGCAATGTGCTGTCTGTGCGTCATTACATTGTATAGTATTTTCTTTCCTTTTTAGAACATATAGGCCTAATAAAATACTTAAAATGGTAGGCTAACCAAGTCTCTCTCTCTCTCTCTCTCTCAAGAGTAAAGTTAAGGCCTCAACATCTTGTTGAATTTATGTGAACTCATTATATTATTTGAATTTCTGTCGGTATCCATTTTGAAAGTCCTGAACAAATAGGCCTACCTCGTCGCAGCTCGTTTGCTTGCACTTGCTTATAATTAGAGCTAAGTGTTAATGATATAAGAATAAACGTTGTGAAATTACCGAACATAAATGCAATAATATTTGAGTATGGTTCAAACCTCATTTTAGCGTTCGTTATTATTGAAGGAGAATGTGGTTCTTATCGACTTACACAAATCCACAAGGAGTCAGTAGTAACCACATTTGTTAAAGCAAGTCAGACATATCGGCTATGGTTTTTAAAAAGGAAGTAAATGAGGCTGAATGAACTGTTTCGTTGCCAGACAAGGCTCCGCTGATAGCCAGGTGTATTTAGGATTCACTCCATGGTGCTGAAAAGAAAGCTCTGCTGTTGGGACAGTTTATGTAGGCCCTAATAGTTTATGGGCACCATTTTGTCACTGTTATAGTGCAATTAATATATTGTTCAGTGTTGTGTAGTGACTTTGCTGGCATGCATCTAAAAAAACTTTTTTGAGTTTGCCTCA
This sequence comes from Salvelinus namaycush, assembly GCF_016432855.1. NCBI lineage: Eukaryota > Metazoa > Chordata > Actinopteri > Salmoniformes > Salmonidae > Salvelinus > Salvelinus namaycush. Next base: position 33,479,463 of record NC_052334.1, read on the forward strand.
CCTACATGCTAAAATTGCCACTGCTGGTGACATCACCAGGCAGTAAATGAGTTAATAGACCAATAAGAAAGAGAGTTTCAAACCTCTCTGCCGATAACAGCTAGATTTCCGTTTCCCCCTTCGTACTCAGACCACTCCGAGACAGTCCTAGCAAAATTCTTGCTTATTTTGATCAGTTTAATTGAAAACAATCACAGTTAGGTACTTAATTGTCACCCAGAAATGATTTGATATTGAGATCAAAACAGCTGAATTGGGCCATTAATTGAGAGGTTTGAACCACTCTTGATTTTGTTCATCATAACAGAAATGATTAGCTTGTTCAGTTCACAACTACAACAGCTGGAACTGGTTCTGGCTCTCTACTGCTCATGCACAGTCAGGTCTGGGTAGTAATAGATTACATGTAACAGGGATGACGTAATCTGATAAAAATGAAGTAGCCTGGAATCAGCCCGGATTACTTTTTAAAAATGTGCCATCGGATTACAGTTACATCCTTAAAAACAGCTGATTACATTTTGGAATACTTCATCTAATATCAGAAGGAACATATTATACAACTTTGTCAGCAATGCTGTCGGCACCCTCAAGACTTCTATTGTATTCAAACTGGTTGAATGAAAAGGTAGGGCGGAACATTTACACCTGGCCCACTGAACAATCAGATAATTAAATGTACTGTTAGGTTAATCAGGATTTTAAGCCTTGAGACAAGTGAGGCATGAATTGTGTATGTGTGCCATTCAGAGGGTGAATAGGCAAGACAAAATATTTTAAGTGCCTTTGAATGGGGTATGGTAGTAAGTGCCAGGCACACCGGTTTGAGTGTGTCAAGAACTGCAACATTGCTGGGTTTTTCATGCTCAACGGTTTCCTGTGGTCTAGCACCCAAAGAATGGTTCACCACCCAAGAACATGCAGCCAACTTGACACAACTGTGGGAAGCATTGAAGTCAACATCGGCCAGCATCCCTGTGGAACGCATTCGACAACTTGTAGAGTCCATGCCCACTATGAATTGAGGCTGTAATGAGGACAAAATATTAGGAAGGTGTTCCTAATGTTTTGTATGCTCAGTCTGTAAAGATGATATCTTGATCATTCTCTATGTTTACCCTATATGACTGGGAAAAATCTATTTGAACAGCCCTCCAACTGGCAATTACTAGTGGGAAACTCGTCTATCATCCTTGAGTGAGAATGTATTAGTTGTGAAGTCGTAAATACCAGTTGGATGCATCCACGTGCTTTGAAGATGTTGAGAAACGCACAATTGGCTAATAAGCTAAAGAAATGATGGTGTTCAAAAACTACATGAATAGATCGTTTTTTAAAGTAGTTTCATTTAACATCTGAAAATGTCACACCCTGATCTGTTTCACCTGTCCTTGTGTTTGTCTCCACCCCCCTCCAGGTGTCGCTCATTTTCCCCATTATCCCCTGTGTATTTATACCTGTGTTTTCTGTGTTTTCAGCCTACCAGTGGTTTGTCTTAGCGCCTGGTTTTCCCTAGTCTCTCTTTTTCCTCGGCCTCCTGGTCTTTGACCTTTACCTGTCCTGACCCTGTACCCGTCCGCCTGACCACTGCCTGTCTCTGGGCCTGCCTGCCGTCCTGTACCTTGGCCTCTGCTCTGGATTATCTACCCCTGCCTGCCTTGACCTGTCATTTGCCTGCCCCTGTGGTTACAATAAACATTGTTACGTCACACAGTCTGCACTTGGGTCTTACCTTGATTCCTGATACGAAAATGCTGTTATCGAGGCCATTTTCCTTCGTAGGTGACATCAGAACTCACCATGTGGGAGAAGTCAAATAGATTTTTCCCAGTCTAGATTAAATTAAAACATGTATTTCTTGAATCATACCATTCAAGTAGCCTACACTTCTTAAAAGCACTTTGAATTACTTTATAACATGAGAATTTTTTTATTTATTGTGTGAAAACATTAGTAGGCTATGAATCCATGTATATGTTATGCTTTCAGACAGAATATAAAACGTGATTTATAGGCTCTTTATGCTCTCACACTGAAATTGGAAATAGTCATGTTACTAAATGAAATAATGCTATATTTGGTGTATTTAAAACATGTCTGGGGAACTCAAGTAATTCAAATTGGATTGTTTTCCTGGGGCCCAGAATTATTTATTTCCTTGTTCTCAAAACTCTCCTCAGGGACTCCCAGCTGGTTCATGTATTTGACCTATTCCAAAACTAGCACACCTAAGTCAACTAACCCTTGATTAGGTGAATCAGATGAACTAGTTCAGGACAAAAACAAAATTGTAAAACGTCTGGGAGAGGTTTAAATACCACTGGACTAAGCTAACCAGGTAAAACTCCGGACCCTAGTTGGAACTAACAGGGCTGAGTTGCATCGTGTAGGCCTTCGCATCTGTAATTAAAAAGTTACTTCCACAGTTTGTCTTCACTATTGTGTTAATTGATTAATTACAGTCAAAACTTTTGGCCTGATAAATTGAATATAACCAAATTTGATCACATTCACATTTTATCTTAATACAAATTAATAGGCCTGATTTAAGCTGTAAATACATACGTTAGCCTATAAATGCATGACGTTAACACTTAGTTTCCGCTGGCCAGAGGGGATCAGAGCGCATAGGCTTCTCTAGGATACTTGCAGCTGTGGTTATCAGTAGGCTACAGCTGATCAGACTGAAGCGCAGATTAATTGTGCACTAGTTGACAAATAAATCATGAGGCAAATCAGTGCAAACAACAGTACTTTGTTCCTCATTTCAACTCTTTTGTGTCAATATTTTTTCATGAAACCGAATCAGAAATGTTGGGGCAAATGCCAGCCCGCTACACGTTTGCCGGTGGCCCTGCTGTGCTGATCTCTGCCACGTGAATAGATGGAAATCGCCACATAATTCTACAAATGAAGAAACATATCCTATATGTAAATTCTACAATCTGGAAATGTCAACATTTTTAGATACGCAAGTCAACATTTTGAGATAATATCTAAAAATGTCGAGATACTATCAAAAAAATTTGAAATCATTTCTAAAAATGTTGAGATACTATAGTGTTGTTTACCTGTAATAAAGCTATTGCGGGTAGCAGTGCTGATCCTAATCACAAGAAGAATTCATTCAATACATTTTGAATGGGTCAAATTACAACTGTACTTATACAGTTGAAGTCAGAAGTTTACATACACCTTAGCCAAATACATTTAAACTCAGTTTTTCACAATTCCTGACATTTAATCCGAGTAAAAATTCCCTGTCTTAGGTCAGTTAGGATCACCACTTTATTTTAAGAATGTGAAATAATAATAGTGGAGAGAATGAGCTTTTATTTCTTTCATCACCTTCCTAGTGGGTCAGAAGTTTACATACACTCAAATAGTATTTCAGAGCATTGCCTTTAAATTGTTTAACTTGGGTCAAACGTTTTGGGTAGCCTTCCACAAGCTTCCCACAATAAGTTGGGTGAATTTTGGCCCATTCCTCCTGACAGAGCTGGTGTAACTGAGTCATGTTTGTAGGCCTCCTTGCTCGCACACGCTTATTCAGTTCTGCCCACAAATTTTCTATGGGATTGAGGTCAGGGCTTTGTGATGGCCACTCCAATACCTTGACTTTGTTGTCCTTAAGCCATTTTGCCACAACTTTGGAAGTATGCTTGGGGTCATTGTCCATTTGGAAGACCTATTTGCGACCAAGCTTTAACTTCCTGACTGATGTCTTGAGATGTTGCTTCAATATATCCACATAATTTTCCTTCCTCATTATGCCATATATTTTATGACGTGCACCAGTCCCTCCTGCAGCAAAGCACCCCCACAACATGATGCTGCCACCCCCGTGCTTCACGGTTGGGATGGTGTTCTTCGGCTTGCAAGCCTCCCCCTTTTTCCTCCAAACATAACGATGGTCATTATGGCCAAAAAGTTTTATTTTTGTTTCATAAGACCAGAGGACATTTCTCCAAAAAGTACGATCTTTGTCCCCATGTGCAGTTGCAAACCGTAGTCTGGCTTTTTATGGCGGTTTTGGAGCAGTGGCTTCTTCCTTGCTGAGCGGCCTTTCAGGTTATGTCGATATCAGACTCATTTTACTGTGGATATAGATACTTTGTACCTGTTTCCTCCACCATCTTCACAAGGTCCTTTGCTGTTGTTCTGGGAATTGATTTGCACTTTTCGCACCAAAGTACGTTCATCTCTAGGAGGCAGAACATGTCTCCTTCCTGAGCGGCATGACGGTTGCGTGGTCCCATGGTGTTTATACTTGCGTACTATTGTTTGTACAGATGAGCGTTGTACCTTCAGGCATTTGGAAATTGCTCCCAAGGATGAACCAGACTTGTGGAGATCTACAAATTTTTTTCTGAGGTCTTGGCTGATTTCTTTGGATTTTCCCATGATGCCAAGAAAAGAGGGCACTGAGTTTGAAGGTAGGCCTTGAAATACATCCACAGGTACACCTCCAATTGACTCAAATGATGTCAATTAGCCTATCAGAAGCTTCTAAAGCCATGACATCATTTTCTGGAATTTTCCAAGCTGTTTAAAGGCACAGTCAACTCAGTGTATGCAAACTTCTGACCCACTGGAATTGTGATACAGTGAATTATAAGTGAAATAATCTGTCTGTAAACAATTGTTGGAAAAATGACTTGTGTCATGCACAAAGTAAATGTCCTAACCGACTTGCCAAAACTATAGTTTGTTAACAAGAAATCAACATCAAAACCTCATCCCAACTGTAAAGTATGGTGGAGGGAGCATCATGGTTTGGGACTGCTTTGCTGTCTCAGGGCCTCCCAAGTTTATCAAGACAGTTTGCAAGATAATGAGAGGCTATCTGTCCGCCAATTGAAGCTCAACAGAAGTTGGGTGATGCAACAGGACAACGACCCAAAACACAGAAGAAAATAAACAACAGAATGGCTTCAACAGAAGAAAATACGCCTCTGGAGTGACCCAGTCAGAGTCCTGACCTCAACCAGATTTAAAATGCTGTGGCATGATATCGAGAGCGGTTCACACCAGACATTCTAAGAATATTGCTGAACTGAAACAGTTTTGTAAAGACGAAGAAAAACAATAAGGTTGCTTTAACATTAAACACAATACAAATAACTTTTTTTTGCAAATTACTCACATAATAGTTGTACGTTAGTCTTCCTTTCCAAGCAATTACCTACCATCTCACCTGTCACGTTGGTAACAATGATTTGGGAGACAGGCGCAGGAATGCGTAATAGTTTTTTAAAATTACGCCCCAAATTATGGTGTGCCGTGTAAGGGCACGAGGGATGAAGACCTGTTACGCGAGTGCAGCAAGGAGCCAAGGTAAGTTGCTAGCTAGCATTAAACTTATCTTACAAGAAACAATCAATCTTCACATAATCACATATCAACACAACACATGGTTGATGATATTACAAGGCTAACTAGCTTGTCCTGCATTGCAAATAATCAATGAGGGTGTCTGTTTATTTATCATCGAATCACAGCCTAATTAACCTTGGCCGAACGGGTGATGATTTAACAAAAGTGCATTCGCGAAAAAGCACAATCGGTGCACAAATGTACCTAACCACAAACATCAATGCCTTTCTTAAAATCAATACACAGAAGTATATATTTTTAAACCTGCAAATTTTGTTAAAATAAATTAATGTTAGCAGGCAATATTAACTAGGGAAATTGTGTCACTTCTCTTGCGTTCAGTGCAAGCAGAGTCAGGGTATATGCAACAGTTTGGGCCGCCTGGCTCGTTGCGAACTAATTTGCCAGAATTTTATATAATTATGACATATCATTGAAGTTTGTGCAATGTAACAGCAATATTTAGACTTAGGGTTGCCACCTGTTCGATAAAATACGGAACGGTTCTGTATTTCACTGAAATAATAAACGTTTTGTTTTCGAAATGATAGTTTCCGGATTTTAAATAATTAATGACCAAAGGCTCGAATTTCTATGTTTATTATATTATAATTTAGTCTATGATTTGATATTTGATAGAGCAGTCTGACTGAGTGGTGGTAGGCAGCAGCAGGCTCGTAAGCATTCATTCAAACTTTACTGCGTTTGCCAGCAGCTCTTAGCAATGCTTGAAGCACAGCGCTGTTTATGACTTCAAATCAAATTGTATGTGTCACATACACATGGTTAGCAGATGTTAATGCGAGTGTAGCGAAATGCTTGTGCTTCTAGTTCCGACAATGCAGTAATAACCAACGAGTAATCTAACCTAACAAATTCACAACAACTACCTTATACACACAAGTGTAAAGGAATGAAGAATATGTACATAAAAATATATGAATGAGTGGTGGTACAGAACGGCATAGGCAAGATGCAGTAGATGGTATCGAGTACAGTATATACATATTAGATGAGTAATGTAGGGTATGTAAACATATAAAAGTGGCATTGTTTAAAGTGGCTAGTGATACATCTATTACATCAAGATGGCAAGACGCAGTAGATGGTACAGAGTACAGTATATACATATGAGATGAGTAATGTAGGGTATGTAAACATTATATGAAGTGGCATTGTTTAAAGTGGCTAGTGATACATTTTTCATCCATTTTTACATTGTTAAAGTGGCTGGAGTTGAGTCAGTATGTTGGCAGCAGCCATTCAATGTTAGTGGTGGCTGTTTAACAGTCTGATGGCTTTGAGATAGAAGCTGTTTTTCAGTCTCTCGGTCCCTGGGTTGATGCACCTGTACTGACCTCGCCTTCTGGATGATAGCGGGGTGAACAGGCAGTGGCTCGGGTGGTTGTTGTCCTTGATGATCTTTATGGCCTTCCTGTGACATCGGGTGGTGTAGGTGTCCTGGAGGGCAGGTAGTTTGCCCCCGGTGATGCATTGTGCAGACCTCACTACCATCTGGAGGGCCTTGTGTTTGTGGGCGGAGCAGTTGCCGTACCAGGCGGTAATACAGCCCGACAGAATGCTCTCGGTTGTGCATCTGTAAAAGTTTGTGAGTGTTTTTGGTGACAAGCCGAATTTCTTCAGCCTCCTGAGGTTGAAGAAGTGCTCCCTCTGCTGTTTCCTGAAGTCCATAATCATCTCCTTTGTTTTGTTGACGTTGCGTGTGAGGTTATTTTCCTGACACCACACTCCGAGGGCCCTCACCTCCTCCCTGTAGGCCGTCTCGTCGTTGTTGGTGATCAAGCCTACCACTGTAGTGTCGTCTGCAAACGTGATGATTGAGTTGGAGGCGTGCATGGCCACGCAGTCGTGGGTGAACAGGGAGTACAGGATAGTGCTCAGAACGCACCCTTGTGGGGCCCCAGTGTTGAGGATCAGCGGAGTGGAGATGTTGTTACCTACCCTCACCACCTGGGGGCGTCCCGTCAGGAAGTCCCGTACCCAGTTGCACAGGGCGGGGTCGAGACCCAGGGTCTCGAGCTTGATGACGAGTTTGGAGGGTACTATGGTGTTAAATGCTGAGCTGTAGTCGATGAACAGCATTCTCACATAGGTATTCCTCTTGTCCAGATGGGTTAGGGCAGTGTGCAGGGTGGTTGCGATTGCGTTGTCTGTGGACCTATTGGGGCGGTAAGCATATTAGAGTGGGTCTAGGGTGTCAGGTAGGGTGGAGGTGATATGGTCCTTGACTAGTCTCTCAAAGCACTTCATGATGACGGAAGTGAGTGCTACGGGGCGGTAGTCGTTTAGCTCAGTTACCTTAGATTTCTTGGGAACAGGAACAATGGTGGCCATCTTGAAGCATGTGGGGACAGCAGACTGGGATAAGGATTGATTGAATATGTCCGTAAACACACCAGCCAGATTTCAAGCCTATCAACTCCCGAGATTAGGCTAGCAATACTATGGTGCCTATAAGAACATCCAATAGTCAACGGTATATGAAATAAAAATGGTATAGAGAGAAATAGTCGACGCGTCATAATTCCTATAATAACTACAACCTAGAACTACTTAACTGGGAATATTGAAGAACTGGGAATATTGAACCACCAGCTTTCATATGTTCTGAGCAAGGAACTTAAATGTTAGCTTTTTTACATGGCACATATTGCACTTTTACTTTCTTCTCCAACACTGTTTTTGCATTATTTAAACCAAATTGAGCATGTTTCATTACTTATTTGAGACTAAATAGATTTTATATATGTATTATATTAAGTTAAAATAAAAGTGTTCATTGTTCATTCAGTATTGTTGTAATTGTCATTATTACAAATATATATTAAAATCAGACGATTAATCGGTATCGGCTTTTTTGGTCCTCCAATAATCGGTATCGGTTTCGGCGTTGAAAAATCATAATCGTTCGACCTCTAGTTGAAACCCAAACAAAAGAGCGAGGAGTACCTCAAATAAATAACACTAGCGCACAATGATTATCACACGGGACGAGACCCGTAATCATCTGATCAATCCACAAGGGCACGAGAGCACAAAACACACAGCACAGGTACTCACACGCACCAACAGACATTGTAACAATAATCGACAGCACCATGGTGAACAAAGGGCACATACAGTACATACAAATAACAACCAGTGGGAATAGGGGCCGGACGGACCAGTCGCAGCGTCGTAGGACGGGCCAATCCCGCTGTCTCCCTTAAACCTCTCTGGGATATTCGGGACGCTAGCGTCCCACCTCAACAACAGCCAGTGAAATTGCAGGGCGCCAAATTCAAAGCAACAGAAATCCCATAATTAAAATTCCTCAAACATACAAGCATTTTAAAGATAAACTTGTTGTAAATCCAGCCACGGTGTCCGATTTCAAAAAGGCTTTACGACGAAAGCACACCAAACGATTATGTTAGGTCCGTACCTAGTCACAGAAAAACACAGCCATTTTTCCAGCCAAAGAGAGGAGTCACAAAAAGCAGAAATAGAGATAAAATGAATCACTAACCTTTGATGATCTTCATCAGATGACACTCATAGGACTTCATGTTACACAATACATGTATGTTTTGTTTGATAAAGTTCATATTTATATCCAAAAATCTCAGTTTACATTGGCGCGTTATGTTCAGTAGTTCCAAAACATCCGGTGATTTTGCAGAGAGCCACATCAATTTACAGAAATACTCAAAATAAACATTGCTAAAAGATACAAGTGTTGTGCATGGACTTTTAGATCCACTTCTCCTTAATGCAACCGCTGTGTCAGATTTCAAAGAATCTTTACCAAAAAAGCACACCATCCAATAATCTGAGTACAGCGCTCAGACAACAAAACAAGCCAAACAGATATCCACCATGTTGTGGAGTCAACAGAAGTCAGAAATAGCATTATAAATATTCACTTACCTTTGATGATGTTCATCAGAATGCACTCCCAGGAATCCCAGTTCCACGATAAATGTTTGATTTGTTCAATAAAGTCCATAATTTATGTCCAAATACCTCCTTTTTGTTTGCGCGTTTAGTACACAATCCAAACTCACGAGGCGCGGGCAAGTCCAGGCGAAAGTTCAGACGAAAAGTCATATTACAGTTCGTAGAAACATGTCAAACGAAGTATAGAATCAATCTTTAGGATGTTTTTAACACAAATCTTCAATAATGTTTCAACCAGACATTGTAACAATAATGGACAGCACCATGGCGAACAAAGGGCACATATTTACAAATACAATCAGTGGGAATAGGGGACAGGTGTGCGCAATAAAAGTTCCACGGGGATCCGTGACATCACCCAACGTTTGGCACTTTTAAACTCATGTTATTGAAGAAAGGATCTCCTTTAGGGTCATAAACAAAATGGGAGAGCATACAGTTCTATTATGTCTATTCTGGTATTTAAAGGGACATTGTGGCTGTTGTGACGTCACTCTGTGCCCTTATTATTGCTCATATCACATCTCAGTTGAAATCAGCAGTTGAAACAATAACAAAGGGTTCTCCCAGCACTGTTTTGGTAAAAAGCTGAGGGATGGGGCTGGAGAAATGTAACCACTCTCAAATTCATAGACATAGCTATGGATGCAAGGACTGACTATCCATGACATCAACATTATAGTTTTAACCATGTTTTGAGGCTATACAGTGTTGGCTAACGTTTACTTTGTTTACAAACATTGAAATAAAATAAGCTTATATTTTGGGTTCTGATGAGGTACGAAGGTTGAACTAAGCTCATGAGGCATTTATAAGTTATAGTCTATTCTTCAAGAGTACAGGGTACGTACACCCTCACCAAAAAAAACAGGCTTCTGGCAAACAGTTGTGACAACCTTTGGCCAATTTGTCACAAATTTGCGGAAAGCTCATATTTTCACATGCAAATTAGTTTTGTGGCAAACAGTTTTGGTAAATTTGCAGCAACTTGTGATCTTCTGGCAAAATATTCTGGTAAACTTGTGGCAAACATTTTGTTTGAGAGAATGAGCCACCAACGCTACATTTTTTTTAAATTTCCAGTGCTGGGGCCCAAAGTGACACAGTCTGTTCCAACCTCATCCACAGAGTGACACTGATATGGGTGTTTTCAGTGCCATGATCAATCCTCAATCTATGGGGATTTAGATAATGGGAATTGATAATGGGAATCTATGGGATTTTTAATAATGGGAATTGATGGAAATTATGTAAAAATGTACCACTAGCCACTTTAAACAATGCCACTTAATATAATGTTTGCATACCCTACATTACTCATCTCATATGTATATGTATATACTGTACTGTATATCATCCACTGCATCTTGCCATCTTTATGTAATACATGTATCACTAGCCACTTTAAACTATGCCACTGTATGTTTACATACCCTACATTACTCATCACATATGTATAGACTGTACACTATACCATCTACTGCATCTTGCCTATGCCGTTCTGTACCATCACTCATTCATATATCTTTATGTACATATTCTTTATCCCTTTACACTTGTGTGTATAAGGTAGTAGTTGTGGAATTGTTAGGTTAGATTACTTGTTGGTTATTACTGCATTGTCGGAACTAGAAGCACAAGCATTTCGCTACACTCGCATTAACATCTACTAACCATGTGTATGTGACAAATAACATTTGATTTGATTTGATTTTGCATCGTTACTGTCACTCACGACATCCTTGAAATACCCAGCGATGATCCAAGGGTCATTGTTTGTCTTGCAGGCTTCTAAGCAATATTATTTTATGCGAAAACCCTTCGATGTATCCACTGATACTGTACATATTCCGTAAGGTTTTAACTTGTCGTAACCATCCCCGGGCCAAACATAATTTGCGCCACGACCGTTAAATACTCGCCTTAGGCGCTTCCTTGCTCGCTGGTTGACACCGACGTTGACGGACATTTTCCTTGTCGGTAACTATTCCGGCCTTACAACAATTCTGGTGCATCCACCGGTAGTCATGTTGTCGATCTGATGTTTGAAGCTGCTTTTGCATGAAAGAGAGCACCTCTGCTTCATCTGTTTTGTTTTTAACCCGGCAGAGCTGCTTCCTACTTAGAACTCTCTTCAGGGTCCGAATACTTCTTGTTATGTTGTGCGATTCCTCCAAAAACCATCAACATTCCATTGTTTGTGAATCCACGGTGGATGTAGTCGTCAACGATATTGTCCATTACCTGTAGAACAATGTAGAACAATAGACACGGGGGTCTTGAGATGGAATAAATAGGTACCCCTCCTCTAATTACACACATTATTACAACACAATAACAGCTAAGCCATGGAAAATAATAACCCACTTTATCATAAAAAGAACCACAATATTATGAACTCAGTCAGATAACATATACATTTTATATTTATTGTCCAAAACAGGGCACGCACGCACACACACACACACACACACACACACACGCAGAAACATTTTGTAGCCTAATTGACTATAGCAGTGGTTCCCAAACTTTTTATAGTCCCGTACCCCTTCAAACATTCAACCTCCAGCTGCGTACCCCCTCTAGCACCAGGGTCAGCCCACTCTCAAATGTTGTTTTTTGCCATCATTGTAAGCCTGCCACACACACACTATACGATACATTTATTAAACAAGATTGAGTGTGATTTTTTGTCACAATCCAGCTCATGGGAAGTGACAAAGAGCTCTTATAGGACCAGGGCACAAATAATAATAATAATCAATAATTTTGCTCTTTATTTAACCATCTTACTTAGAAAATCTTATTTGTTAATCGAAAATTGTGAATAACTCACCACAGGTTAATGAGAAGGGTGTGCTTGAAAGGATGCACATAACTTTGCAATGTTGGGTTGTATTGGAGAGAGTCACAGTCTTAAATCATTTTCCACACACAGTCTGTGCCTGTATTTAGTTTTCATGTAGTGAGAGCCGAGAATCCACTCTCACATAGGTACGTGTTTGCAAAAGGCATCAGTGTCTTAACAGTGTGATTTGCCAAGGCAGGATACTCTGAGTGCAGCCCAATCCAGAAATATGGCAGTGGTTTCTAATTAAATTACATTTTCACAGAACCGCTTGTTGCAATTTCGATGAGACTCTCTTGTTCAGATATCGGCAAGTGGACTGGAGGCAGGGCATGAAAGGGATAACGAATCCAGTTGTTTGTGTCATCCCTTTCGGGAAAGTACCTGCATAATTGCTCACCCAACTCACTCAGGTGCTTCTCTATATCACATTTGACATTGTCTGTAAGCTTGAGTTTATTTGCACACAAAAAAATCATACAATGATGGAAAGACCTGTGTGTTGTCCTTGTTAATGCAGACAGAGAAGAGCTCCAACTTCTTAATCATAGCCTCAATTTTGTCCCGCACTTTGAATATAGTTGCGGAGACTCCCTGTAATCCTAGATTCAGATCATTCAGGTGAGAAAAAACACCCAGATAGGCCAGTCGTGTGAGAAACTCGTCATCATCCAAGTGAAAATGATGGTCAGTAAAGAAAACTTTAAGCTCGTCTCTCAATTTAAAAAAATGTGTCAATACTTTGCCCCTTGATAACCAGCGCACTTCTGTATGTTGTAAAAGCGTTTCATGGTCGCTGCCCATATCATTGCATTGTGCAGAAAATACACGAGAGTTCAGGGGCCTTGCTTTAATTAACAAAGTTAACCATTTTCACTGTAGTGTCCAAAATGTCTTTCAAGCTGTCAGGCATTCCCTTGGCAGCAAGAGCCTCTCAGTGGATGCTGCAGCGTACCCAAGTGGCGTCGGGTGCAACTGCTTGCACGCGCGTTACCACTCCACAGTCTCCCTGTCATGGTTTTTCTGACATCAATACAGATACCAACATGAGCAGCAGCTATGTTTGGCTACATACGGCCCGTTAGTGGAATTCCCGCAAGAGAGTAACGTTTAATGAGATTAACTAGGCTACCTGTATTTGAGATTTTGTTGTTATTTCGCTGAACACTAGATGGTTTCATTTTATTTTTGACAGTGAAACAAGGCTACTCATGTGAGAACCTCACCCAAGTGTATAGCCCCGTTGGAAAATATAAATGGACTGTTTGAAAATGTGAAGAAAAAAGTGTTAAAAATATATATTTATTTTTATCCATCACATTTTTGTATGGCGTACCCCTGACGGCATTGCGCGTACCCCGTACCCCAGTTTGGGAATACCTGGACTATAGCATGTCTTACCTGGAAGGTTTTTGCTGTGCTGATCTCTGCCACATAAATAGATGGAAATCACCACACAATTCTACAAATGAAGAAACATATCCTATATCTCGAAATGTTTTGATAGTATCTAGACATTTTTTATAGTAAACTCAGCAAAAAAAGAAACGTCCCTTTATCAGGACCCTGTCTTTCAAAGATAATTCGTAAAAATCCAAATATCTTCACAGATCTTCATTGTAAAGGGTTTAAACACTGTTTTCCATAAACACTGAACATGCACCTGTGGAACGGTCGTTAAGACATTAACATCTTACAGACGGTAGGCAATTAAGGTCAGACTTATGAAAACTTAGGACACTAAAGAGGCTTTTCTACTGACTCTGAAAAACACCAAAAGAAAGATGTCCAGGGTTCCTGCTCATCTGCGTGAACGTGCCTAAGGCATGCTGCAAAGAGGCATGAGGACTGCAGACGTAGCCAGGGCAATAAATTACAATGTCTGTACTGTGAGACGCCTAAGACAGCACTACAAGGAGACAGGACGGACAGCTGATCATCATCGCAGTGGCAGACCACGTGTAACAACACCTGCACAGGATCGGTACATCCAAACATCACACCTGTGGGACAGGTACAGGATGGCAACAACAACTGCCTGAGTTATACCAGGAACACACAATCCCTCCATCAATGCTCAGACTGTCCGCAATAGGCTGAGAGAGGCTGGACTGAGGGCTTGTAGGCCTGTTGTAAGGCAGGTCCTCACCAGACATCACCGGCCTATGGGCACAAACCCACCGTCGCTGGACCAGACAGGACTGGCAAAAAGTGCTCTTCCCTGACGAGTCGAGATTTTGTCTCACCAGGGGTGATGGACGGATTTGCATTTATTGTCGAAGGAATGAGCGTTACACCGAGGCCTGTACTTTGGAGCGGGATCGATTTGGAGGTGGAGGGTCTGTCATGGTCTGGGACGGTGTGTCACAGTATCATCGGACTGAGCTTGTTGTCATTGCAGGCAATCTCAGCGCTGTGCGTTCCAGGGAAGACATCCTCGCTCCCTCATGTGGTACCCTTCCTGCAGGCTCATCCTGACATGACCCTTGTTGCTCATCCTGGCATGACAATGCCACCAGCCATACTGCTCGTTCTGTGAGTGATTTCCTGCAAGACAGGAATGTCAGTGTTGTTCCATGGCCAGCAAAGAGCCCAGATCTCAATCCCATTGAGCACATCTGGGACCTGTTGGATCGGAGGGTGAGGGCTAGGGCCATTCCCCCAAGAAATGTCCGGGAATGTGCAGGTGCCTTGGTAGAAGAGTGGGGTAACATCTCACAGCAAGAACTGGCAAATCTGGTGCAAATGGTGCAAATCTGTTGCAGCTGGTGGCCACACCAGATACTGACTGTTACTTTTGATTTTGACCCCCCCCCCCCCCCCTTGTTCAGGGACACATTATTCAATTTCTGATAGTCACGTCTGTGGAACTTGTTCAGTTTATGTCTCAGTTGTTAAATCTTATGTTCATACAAATATTTACACATGTTAAGTTTGCTGAAAATAAACGCAGTTGACAGTGAGAGAACGTTTCTTTTTTTGCTGAGTTGATCTTGAAATTTCGAGATTTATAGTATCTATACTATCTAAAAATTTCGAGATGTTATCTAAAAATTTCAGATTATGGAAATTAAAATGTCGAGATAGTATATGTACTTACATTTTTTTTTAGATACTAACCCACACTTTCAAGATACTAGAACATACAGTACATATAGGTGTTTCTTCATTTGTAGTATTATGTGACGATTTCCAGTGGTGGAAAAATACTTTAAAGTACTACTAGTTTTTTTGTATATGCACTTTACTTTACTATTTATATTTTTGACAACTTTTACTTTACTACATTCCTAAAGAAAATAATGTACTTTTTACCTGTCACCCAAAAGTACTCTTTATATTTTGAATGCTTAGCAGGACAGGAAAATGGTCCAATTCACACACTTATTAAGAGAACATCCCTGGTCATCCCTACTGCCTCTGATGTGTCAGACTCACTAAACATAAATGTCTTTCTTCCATTCAGCCACAAGAGCATTAGTGAGGTCGGGCACTGATGTTGGGCGATTAGTCCTGGCTCGCAGTCAGCGTTCCAATTCATCCCAAAGGTGTTGGCTGGGGTTGAGGTCAGGTCACTGTGCAGGCCAGTCAAGTTCTTCCACACCGATTTCGACAAACCATTTCTGTATGGACCTTGCATTTTGCAAGTGGGCATTGTCATGCTGAAACAGGAAAGGGCCTTCCCCAAACTGTTGCCACAAAGTTGGAAGCACAGAATCGTCTAGAATGTCATTGTATGCTGTTGCGTTAAGATTTCCCTTCACTGGAAAAAAATAAACACACACAAAAAACAGCCTCAGACCATTATTCCTCCACCAAACTTTACAGTTGGCACTATGCATTGGGGCAGGTAGCGTTCTCCTGGCATGTGCTAAACCCAGATTTGTCTGTCGGACTGCCAGATGGTGAAGCGGGATTCATCACTCCAGAAAACGTGTTTCCACTGCTCCAGAGTCCTATGACAGCGAGCTTTATACCACTCCAGCCGAAGCATGGCATTGCGTATAGTGATCTTAGGCTTGTGTGCGGCTGCACGGCCATGGAAACCCATTTCAAGAATCTCCCGGTGAACAGTTGTTTTGCTGACATTGCTTCCAGAGGCAGTTTGGAACTCGGTAGTGACGGTAGTGATTTTACGCGCTATGTGCTTCAGCACTCAACGGTCCTGTTCTGTGAGCTTGTTAGACCTACCACTTTGCGGCTGAGCCATTATTGCTCTTAGAAGTTTCCACTTTACAATAAGAGCAGTTACAATTGACTGGGGCAGAACTAGCAGGGCAGAAGTTTGACAAACTGACTTGTTGGAAAGGTGGCATCCTATGACGGTGCCACATTGAAAGTGACTGAGCTCTTCAGTAAGACCATTCTACTGCCAATGTTTTTCTATGGAGATTGCATGGCAGTTTGTTCTATTTTGAACACCTGTCAGCAACGGGTGTTGTTGAAATAGTGAAATCCACTAACTTGAAGGGGTGTCCACCACAGGAGGTTGTTGGCACGTTAATTGGGGAGGAAGGTAATGGCTGGAGAGGAATTAGTGTAATGGTATGAAGTACATCAAACAAATGGTTTCTAGGTGTTTGATGCCATTTAATTCGCTTCGTTCCAGCCATTATTATGAGCTGTGCTTCCCTCAGCCGCATCATGTGGTGTCCACATACTTTTGTATATATAGTGTATGTCTGAGTGATAGAAGTTAAGCAATCCAAATTGGATTATGTTACTCTTTTTGAGTATTAGGCCTAAATTACTGATGAGACTACTTTATTTGCTATGTAGGCCATAACTGTAAACAGTAACGGATTAGTTTACATGTTTCAAGTAATCTGCCCAACACTATTGAACCATTCCCGCCACCTCCAAAAAATAAAAATTACGATACTATAAAAAAACGTTATTACACGTAATGAAAAGTGTTGGGGCAAATGCCAGCTTGCCACATATTTGCAAACAAATGAAAATGTATGGCCCTCACTTCAGAAAAACGTATTTTTACACGACCATCACCTGAACACTTGAAAAAAACAAGTGACCCTCCCCTTTACCCAAAATAATAATTAGAACACGAAATGGATAGCAGATAACATGCCTACTATTTACCCTCACTCCTATGACATACCAGAGCTTTCGAGATGCAGTTTTAGAGACTTGCAAACATTGTAAAGTAGCCACAAGGGTGTGGGTTCACAGACCACTGTGGACAACGGTAGGGGTGAAAAGATCTCCGTTATAATAAAAGTATTACAATAATCTATCTTCCTTTGTACGGTCTGAGGAAAAATGGCCTTTTATAAACTCCAAGAGTGTGCAAAGCTGTCATCAAGGCAGAGGTTGGATACTTTGAAGAATCTCAAATATAAAAAATATTTGGATTTGTTTAACACTTTTTTGGTTTCTACATGGTTCCATGTGTGTTATTTCATAGTTTTGATGTCTTCACTATTATTCTACAATGTAGAAAAAAGTCAAAATAAAGAAAAACCCTTGAATGAGTAGGTGTGTCTGGTACAGCTGATGTTCTGAAAGAGCGGCAAAATCTGGATCCCTACAAATCAGCTGGGCTAGACAATCTGGACCCTCTCTTCCTAAAATTATCCGCCGCCATTGTTGCAACCTCTATTACTAGTCTGTTCAACCTCTCTTTCGTATCGTCTGAGATTCCTAAAGACTGGAAAGAGGCCGCGGTCATCCTCCTCTTCAAAAGGGGAGATACTCTAGACCCAAACTGTTACAGACCTATATCCATCCTGCCCTGCCTTTCTAAAGTCTTCGAAAGCCAAGTGAACAAAAAGATCACCAACCATTTCGAATCCCACCGTACCTTCTCCGCTATGCAATCTGGCGGGTCACGGGTGCACCTCAGCCACGCTCAAGGTCCTAAACGATATCATAACCGCCATCGATAAAAGACAGTACTGTGCAGCTGTCTTCATCGACCTGGCCAAGGCTTTCGACTCTGTCAATCACCGTATTGATTGCCTCGCCTGGTTCACTAACTACTTCTCAGATAGAGTTCAGTGTGTCAAATTGGAGGGTCTGTTGTCCGGATCTCTGGCAGTCTCTATGGGGGTGCCACAGGGTTCAATTCTCGGTCCGACTCTTCTCTCTGTATATATCAATGATGTCGCTCTTGCTGCGGGTGATTCTTTGATCCACCTCTACGCAGACGACACCATTCTGTATACATCTGGCCCTTCTTTGGACACTGTGTTAACAAACCTCCAAACGAGCTTCAACGCCATACAACACTCCTTCCGTGGCCTCCAACTGCTCTTAAATGCTAGTTAAACGAAATGCATGCTCTTCAACCGATCGCTGCCCGCACCCGCCCACCCGACTAGCATCACTACTCTGGACGGTTCTGACTCACATTAAGCATCTCCAATCCAAAGTTAAATCTAGAATCGGCTTCCTATTTCGCAAAAAAGCTTCTTTCACTCATGCTGCCAAACATACCCTCGTAAAACTGACTATCCTACCGATCCTTGACTTCGGCGATGTCATTTATAAAATAGCCTCCAACACTCTACTCAGCAAATTGGATGCAGTCTATCACAGTGCTATCCGTTTTGTCACCAAAGCCCCATATACTACCCACCACTGCAACCTATATGCTTCGTTGGCTGGTCCTAGCTACATATTCGTTGCCAAACCCACTGGCTCCAGGTCATCTATAAGTCTTTGCTAGGTAAAGCTCCGCCTTATCTCAGCTCACTGGTCACCATAGCAACACCCAACCGTAGCACACGCTCCAGCAGGTATATTTCACTGGTCATCCCCAAAGCCACACCCCCTTTGGCCGCCTTTCCTTCCTGTTCTCTGCTGCCAATGACTGGAACGAATTGAAAAAATCACTGAAGTTGGAGACTTATATCTCCCTCACTAACTTTAAGCGTCAGCTGTCAGAGCAGCTTACCGATCGTTGCAGCTGTACACAGCCCATCTGTAAATAGCCCATCCAACCAACCAACTACCTACCTAAATTGTAAGTACTTCGCTACTATTGGCCTATTTATTGCCTTACCTCCTTACTTCATTTTGCACACATTGTATACAGATTTTTCTATTGTGTTATTGACTGTACGTCTGTTTATCCCATGTGTAACGCTGTTGTTTTTGTCGCACTGCTTTGCTTCATCTTGGCCAGGTCGCAGTTGTAAATGAGAACTTGTTCTCAACTGGCCTACCTGGTTAAATAAAGGTGGAAAAAAAGAAAAAAAAGATGGTTTGCAGGAGGAGTGCAGTTTTATCATAAGGAGACATACTTGGAAAAAAGAGTCGGATAATGGTGGAAAAAAGGGAGATGGTTTGTTAAGACAGGAGGAGAAATGGAAGTGAATGAGGGTGAAGTATCGGAGGTGGTAGGTGTGGTGAAGTTATCGGAGACCGAGGTATGCACCGAGGATCAGGAAAAAGATGAGTCTGTGACAGTAGGAGTGAAGTTTACAGAAAAAGTGGACTCTTGCCTTTTGGCTGATCCATTTGTGGTTTCACGGTGGGTGAAAAAAGAGTTGGGTAATGTGAAATCGGTGAGGGTAACCAGAAGTGGTCTAGTGATAATTGTTTGTGTTTCTGTTGGTCAGAGGGAGAAAGTGCTCTGAGTTAAACGAATGGGGGCAAGAAAAGTGAATTGTTTCGTTCTCAAGAAAAGGGCACCAATGAAAGGAGTGATAACTGGGGTAGCAGTAAATATAAAAGTTGATCAGCTGAGGGGAAAGATTCCGGGTGTATGTGATGCTCGTCATTTGATGCGACGCAGACAGGGTGGTGAGAGTGGGGAAACAGAAGAGTCATTGTCTGTTATTTTGAGTTTTGAAGTTGAGTCTTTGCCTGACAAAGTGAAGTTAGGATATAAGTTATCCTGTACGAGCGTATGTGCTGAATACATTACAATGTTACAGGTGTCAAGCTTATGGGCATGTGGCAGCAGTGTGTAGGATGGAGGGTCCAATGTGTAAGAAATGTGCAGAATGGCATGAGACAAAGGAATGTGTTGTATTGGGGAAAGTAGTGGAATGTGTTAATTGTTGGGGTGCCCACGGAGCTGGGGATCAGAAATGTCCCATGCGAGAGAGGCAGGTTGAGGTTTCCAGGGTTAGAGTAGAGCAGAAGTTGTCATATACTGAGGCAGTGAAGAAAGTAGAGGAAGATGGGTTAAGGGGGAGGAGTGGTGAGAGTAGTAGCTCTATACCAGTACAGAGGGATAGGCCAAAAAGTGATATAAGTTTCAGTAAGATCGGATTCTTTTGCATTTATAGCGATGGTTATCAACTGTACTGCAGGGATGGAACGGAAGTCGCAGAAAATTGAGGTTGTGGTGGCAGCTGCAGAGAGGTATTTGGGTGTGCGAGACTTCACATCAGAAGAGTTACAGGGTGTGTTAAGGGGTAAGGGGTGATGTTCCATCCTTTCAGGATGATGGCATGAGGTAGGAATACATACATTTCATTAGTGGAGTAGGGTATTTATTTAGTCCATTTTTATTTTTCAAGCAAAGTATAAGGGAGTTGTACTCCAGCCTAGTAGGTGGCGGTAATGCAACAAATTCGATGCCAACCGCCGTTAAACCTCATAGAAGAAGAAGAAGAAGAAGAAGAAGAAGAAGAGAGGCACAATCAATGCGGAAGATAAGTTTGTGTGTGTCGACGCGGTGTGCGCCATGGAGTGGGGTTCCCCAAAACACCAGTCACCACATTGTACCGCCGATGACTACCGCCTGAAATATCTCTCTATGCCGGACAGTAGCCTAAACAGAAGAACACCTATTGCAGTATTGGAAAATACACTGAAAGTTGCACTCAAAAATAGTACTGTAATTGAGATAACCACGTTTGACGGTGTGCGGTCAAATTAAATTGTAGCGCACTACAATTTTGGATTACACGGCGTCGGTTGTGCACACTCCCGCACGTTCATCAGTCGAATGCCGAAGGAGAGGGAGAAGAGGCGAAAGACCTCCAAGGAGGCAGGGCTGTCTGGCGCTGGGATTGGTGAAGGGTTTTGTAAAGAGCGCAGAACAAGCTGCAAAGCAACTGAGAATTGCGATGAACTGTGCCAGATGACAGAAATTCGGTTACCTGAGGTTAACGCCGTTCTAGCGCAATCTAGTATGATGGAGGTGCTCCGTGTACCGCAGGTGACAATAACCCCAGATGGAGGCTGCTCGCAGGAGATCGAGCAGGAGGACTGGTCTGATGTGAATGGTCCTCTACGACGGAATATGTCAAACTCCTCTATCTCCTCAACAGGTTCCTCCATAGAGTCAGAGGATGACATTCTGAGTGACAACGAGAAAAAGAGCAAGGGGAATATCACATTGGAACATTTGTGTGAGCACACGGGAGAAGTGAGTACAGACTATTCTTTATTAAAATAAAGTCATATTGTTATTGGGTCGTATTTTAAGGAGACATTGTGCACCAATATAGAATTTAAAAGCCTGTTATAGTAAATGAATTGCCCTTTAATACAACTGGGTTGAGAAACTCTGTTACCTTTAATATAGACGACATGGAGAATTCAATAAATCAGATTTTTTAAATGGATGAAGACTTGCTAAAGTGCCAAAATTCAGCGTTTTTATTGCATTCCAGGCACCCTCTGTGACTTCTAGGAAGATTTTAACCCACTTAACTCCAAATGTATCCAGGTTTTCACCATCATATAGTTAAGCCCTTGTTCTGACAGTTATTTCTGAAAATATTTTTTTATTTCATGTGATTAGTGATTGATTTACATATGGACCTCATTTTAAGGTCAACCCTGTAACAGCTGCAATATATACAATTTTGGGGCGACCGGACAAAATACATTGAAAGCAAGTCTAAGAAGCGGTAGCTCTGTTCTTTGTGCGCTTTTTCTATGGTTCCCGTTCTTAAGTTTAGTTTTTGCAGTCTATTACTTTTGTCAACCCTGTTACCCATAGATACAGGCTAGAAATGTTTTGTCTACTAGTATATCTCAGATCTGGTAGTCATTTTGATATTATGATTGAGAACTCTGTCCTGTCATAGGGCTAGATTTATTCTTCCCCCATCTACTGTACAGTACCAGTCCAAAGTTTGGACACACCTACTCATTCCAGGGTTTTTCTAAATGTTTTACTATTTTCTACATTGTATAATAATAGTGAATACATCAAAACTATGAAATAACACACATGGAACCATGTAGAAACCAAAAAAGTGTTAAACAAATCCAAATATTTTTTATATTTGAGATTCTTCAAAGTAGCCACCCTTTGCCTTGGTGACAGCTTTGCACACACATATATTTCACAGCGGTTTAAATGGTAGAATGATTCTCTACGCTATATTTGCTTGTTTTGTCACGTGAACCAGAATTTTAGCAACCAAGAAATGGCTGAGCGATTTCTGCATAGTTCATCTTTAATGGATGTGAGCTTTCTGATGAATTCACTAAACATCCTTTCTTTAATGTATTAATTCATGTTTTAGAAACCCTTTCATACACAAGACCATTAAGCAACATACAGTACATGTGATACTGGTATAATAAGTTGTTTTTGAGGATCTTTCTAATGTTTTCTAATTTATAGTGCAGTAACAATGAATCACTGAGTGGAAAAACAGAACATTTTTGTATCTAATCAACAGCCAAGTGATCAGTTAGCGCTGATCACTTGGGTAATTACAGTCACTAATTACAGACACTATTCGAATGGTTTATTTAGTCTTGTTTGGGATCATGTCAGATAGGCCTATAGTTAGCTATCTTAAAGGTCATTTCCTCTTTTGTGGTGCTCTTCTGTGAGACAACACAGAAGTGGAGAGGAATTAGTTTACCCCCCCATCTTAATTGAGTTAACTCCCTTCATGTCTGATGGACCCTGGTCTGAAGTGGCCATTTTGTTTTTGCCTTATTTTTTTTGTTTTATGTCTTATAGCACATAATACAGGCGCTGCTGTTAGCCTGACCTACAGTATGATTTAGGGGGGCTGAGGATGGTGTTGCATTTGACTTCAACACGCTTGATTGATGACTTGCTGTATAAAATAGTGACACAGTTGTTTGTCAGGACAATACAGTAGTTTTCGATCCTCAAACTTAAAAGTAGCTGTGAATACCTATATGATGATCCAACAAAGTTTCCAAATAATGTCACTTGTGAATGTAAAAACATAATTCAATGTTTGACTTCTAAGGCCTCTGTTCCTCTAAACCACTGGGTGAAAATTCTGATCGAAGTGAATGATAATCTACTTGTCAGAAGCCATATTTGACTTTGTCTCTGACAAAGGAGATCTGTGCCTCTGTGTAACTCGTCAGAGCTATGCTCAGCCATCTCCATAGAAGGGTCTTAGCTGTCTGCTTCCTTTAAACACACTGCATACACATTGCCTGGCCCTGCTGGAAGGGATGGCTGGGCTGTGTACACTACACTTGAAAAGCTCTCATACCCAACCCTTTTATTGCTCTTTCCAGTTATTGAAAAAAAAAAAAGGTCATGTAAAAAGTGCCTCCCTGTTATGAAAATAGAGATTTCATTAACTCGCTAACCTTTTTAAATGGCAGATGAAGTCTCCAGTCAGCCCCCACACTTACATTGCAAGCCACCCCCATAGTCTAATGACTTATGTGCACATTTTAGCCACATTGACATTTAGTTATTGCCCTTTCAACACAGCAAGAACACTACTACTTTGTACACCAGGTTACCCATTCTCTGTTTTTCCAGTAGGGGAGAGTGAGGTAAGTTATTTATTTATTTTTGTTTTTTTTGTTTACCCTTTAGCATTAGTTCTAACAAAGATATCTACATATATTTCAGGATGTTGTGTATCCCTGGAAATAATCAGAGGCCATGGAAATATTACAGTTTGAAAACATACACAAGCTATCTAACACTTTTAACATAGGCCCTGTTGTTAGCTCATATCTCAGCAATAATGCCTTGCATTACACCTGGGAAGACAACACTTCAATTTGTTCAACTTGCCATTGGCTCAACTTACCAAGGCAAACATTTTGACTATTAGCCCACACAGCTACAGTTGAATTTGGAAGTTTACATACACTTAGGTTGGAGTCATTAAAACTTGTTTTCAAACACTCTACAAATTTCTTGTTAACAAACTATAGTTTTAGCAAGTCGGTTAGGACATCTACTTTGCATGACTTTGTGCTTTTCCAACAATTGTTTACAGACAGATTATTTCACTTATAATTCACTATCATAATTCCAGTGGATCAGAAGTTTACATACACTAAGTTAACTGTGCCTTTAAACAGCTTGGAAAATTCCAGAAAATTATGTCTTGGCTTTAGAAGCTTCTGATAGGCTAATTGACATAATTTGAGTCAATTGGAGGTGAACCTATGGATGTATTTCAAGGCCTACCTTCAAACTCAGTGCCTCTTTGCTTGACATCATGGGAAAATGAAATCAGCCAAGACCTCAGAAAATAAATTGTACACCGCCACAAGTCTGGTTCATCCTTGGGAGCAATTTCCAAACGCCTGAAGGTACAACGTTCATCTGTACAAACAATAGTACACAAGTATAAACACCATGGGACCACGCAGCCATCATACCGCTCAGGAAGGAGATGTGTTCTGTCTCCTACAGATGAATGTACTTTGGTGCGAAAAGTGCAAATCAATCCCAGAACAACAGCAAAGGACCTTGTGAAGATGCTAGAGGAAACTGGTACAAAAGTATCTATATCCACAGTAAAACAAGTCCTATATCGACATAACCTGAAAGGCCACTCAGCAAGGAAGAAGCCACTGCTCCAAAACCACCATAAAGAATCCAGACTACAGTTCGCAACTGCACATGGGGACAAACATCGTACTTTTTTGAGAAATGTCCTCTGGTCTGATGAAACAAAAATAGAACTGTTTGACCATAATGACCATCGTTATGTTTGGAAGAAAAAGGGGGAGGCTTGTAAGCCGAAGAACACCATCCCAACTGTGAAGCACGGGGGGTTGTAGCATTATGTTGTTGGGGTGCTTTGCTGCAGGAGGGACTGGTGCATTTCACAAAATAGATGGCATCATGAGGGAGGAAAATGATGTGGATATATTGAAGCCACATCTCAATGACATTAGTCAGGAAGTTAAAGCTTGGTCGCAAATGTGTCTTCCAAATGGACAATGACCCCAAGCACACTTCCAAAGTTGTGGGAAAATGGCTTAAGAACAACAAAGTCAAGGTATTGGAGTGGCCATCACAAAGCCCTGACCTCAATCCTATAAAAAATTTGTGGGCAGAACTGAAAAAGAGTGTGCGAGCAAGGAGGCCTACAAACCTGACTCAGTTACACCAGTTCTGTCAGGAGGAATGGGCCAAAATTCACCCAACTTATTGTGGGAAGCTTGTGGAAGGCTACCCAAAACGTTTGACCCAAGTTAAACAATTTAAAGGCAATGCTCTCAAATACTAATTGAGTGTATGTAAACTTCTGACCCACTGGGAATGTGATGAAAGAAATAAAAGCTGAAATAAATAAATCTCTCTACTATTATTCTGACATTTCACATTCTTAAAATAAAGTGGTGATCCTAACTGACTTAAGACAGGGAATTCTTACTAGGATTAAATGTCAGGAATTGTGGAAAAACCGAGTTTAAATGTATTTGGCTAAGGAGTATGTAAACTTCCAACTTTAACTGTATAATTATGCATTGTAATGCTAGGTTTAGGACCTCATTTTGAAGCTTATAGAGACCCCCACTGATGTATAGAACATTCTTAAAATTATCTTCTTTGGTTTACATGGAGGTTTCATGATGCTTCTAAAACAATAAATTCATTTGACTTGGTGAAAATCTTAAACATTTTTTTTTTTTTTACCTAACTTGCTTACCACTTTTTCAATGTGGTTTCTTCCTTCAGACTCCATGAAATTATGACCTCTTCCTAAATATTTGGTCAAATTATTAATTTTGTGTATGGTTTACCCCTTTGGCTGAACTTACCCCACCCTCCCCTATGACAAATACTTGTAGCGAAAAAGAGGAATGAACTTTGATGACATCACATTTATTGGCACTACCAATTTGTAAAAAATCAATAAATAAATGGTATGTTGATTGCTCATATTCAAATCTGCCAGGTTGAGAAACTGTTGCAAGGAAAATGAACAGCTTGAGTGAATCATTCAGTGTTGTCACTCCCTTGTTCCAGTTCTTGTTTACTGTTATGTCATTTATAATTGGTCAAAGTGTTGTGGGCTTTATTTGCAGCTGATTCCAGGAGCATTATTTTCCATCAGTCTGACAACCACACTAGGCATGTCTTTACAAAGATGTGTCCCAGAACTCACCAGGAATGTATTAATAAAGGGTTAAAGAAACAACAATGTTCACAAACATTAAGTTATTGTAGTTTGTGAGAGAACATGCCTCATACCGTTATGGAAATATAGCATTTATTTTTATTAATTAAAATACCTACTACAATGTTGAAATTCAGACTAGCTTTCACATTACGTCTATAGAATTGTGTGTAGCCACAAATGAAAGGACTGTGTTCATATCTCCTTGTCTTGACAGATGATATGGCTTTATTAAATACATGTTCATTAATATGCCACTGTACACTGTTGGCAATTATGTGTTTGCGAGAGAGTTGAAGGCCTGTGTGGACATATGACACCCACATAGCTGGCTATACCAACAAAGTCCATTTCATATGCCACATAAACAACACCAGCAAGTGTCACTTGACATTTCAGTGTGTCTGAGTTCTGTTATTTGTTTTCAGTGTATACAATCAATAGAATGAGTTAGTGTTCTTTCACTGCGGCCAATGACCCGGGCTTCACTTCCTTTTACTGCATAGTGACCTCCGACCTCTGTTTCATTGATTACCCTAAATTGTCATTGCCACTGGACTTACAGTGCATTCGGAAAGTATTCAGGCCCCTTGACTTTTTCCACATTTTGTTACAGTACAGCCTTATTCTAAAATTGATTAAATTGTTGTTTCCCCCCTCAATCTACACAATACCGCATGATGACAAAGAATAAAGTTTAGATTTTTTTTTCAAATGTCTAAATAAAAAATGGGAAATATCACATTTACATAAGTATTCAGACCCTTTATTCAGTACTTTGTTGAAGCACCGACTACAGCCTCGAGTCTTCTTGGGTATGATGCTACAAGCTTAGCACACCGGTATTTGGGGATTTCCTACCACTCTTCTCTGCAGATCATCTCAAGCTCTGTCAGGTTGGATGGTGAGCGTCGCTGCTCAGCTATTTTCAGGTCTCTCCAGAGATGTTCGATCGGGTTCAAGTCCGGGCTCTGGCTGGGCCACTCAGGACATTCAGAGACTTGTCCCGAAGCCACTCCTGCATTGTCTTGGCTGTGTGCTTAGGGTTGTTGTCCTATTGGAAGGTGAACCTTCGCCCCAGTCTGAGGTCCTGAGCGCTCTGGAGTAGGTTTTCATCAAGGATCTCACTGTACTTTGCTCCGTTCATTTTTCCCTCGATCCTGATTTGTCTCCCAGTCCCTGCCGCTGAAAAACATCCTCACAGCATGATGCTGCCACCACCATGCTTCACCGTAGGGATGGTGCCAGGTTTTCTCCAGACGTGATGCTTGGCATTCAGGCCAAAGAGTTTCATCAGACCCGATAATTATTTTCTCACGGTCAGTCTTTCGGTGCATTTTGGCAAACTCCAAGCGAGCTGTCATGTGCCTTTTACTGAGGAGTGGCTTCCGTCTGGCCACTGTATCATAAAGGTCTGTTTGGTGGAGTGCTGCAGAGATGTTTGTCCTTTTGGAAGGTTCTCCCATCTCAACAGAGGAACTCTGAAGCTCTGTCCAAGTGACCATTGGGTTCTTGGTCATCTTCCTGGTCAGCTCTATGAATATTCTTGGTGGTTCCAAACTTCTTCCATTTAAGAATGATGGAGGCCACTGTGTTCTTGGGGATCTTCAATGCTGCAGACATTTTTTGATACCCTTCCCCAGATCTGTGCCTCGACACAATCCTGTCTCGGAGCTCTACGGACAATTCCTTTGACCTCATGGCTTGGTTTTTGCTCTGACATGTACTGTCAACTATGGGACCTTTATATAGACAGGTGTGTGTGCCTTTCCAAATAATGTCCAATCAATTGAATTTACCACAGGGGGACTCCAATTAAGTTATAGAAACATCTCAAGGATGATCAATGGAAACAGGATGCATCTGAGCTCAATTTGGAGTCTCATAGCAAAGGGTATATGCATTCTTACGTAAATAAGGTATTTGTTTTTTTATTTTTAATATATTTCCATACATTTCTAAACCTGTTTTTGCTTTGTCATTATAGGGTATTTTGTGTAAATTGAGGGGGAAAAAATATTTTCTCCTGTTTAGAATAAGGCTGTAATGTAACAAAGTGGAAAAAGTCAAGGCGTCTGAATACTTTCCGAATGCACTGTATCTCAGTACTCAAAAAATATATATATATGGTTTTATGTTTATTTATTCAGGGGATCCCTGAAACTAGAGGAGGATTTACATAAATTGGTCGAGACCAGAGGGACCTCGAGTTAACCGTCCCTGCGAGTGGGTTTGGTAGCTCATTCTTTTATACTTTAGTAGCACAGTTAGGTAAGTTGGAAGCTTGTGTAGTAGAGCTTTGTAAACAATCTGCTTCCTGCTATTTAGGGAGAGGCAATATCTATTTCTGAAAAATAAGCCCACTTTAAATATTTTTAACTAGCTCATCTGTATATTTTTTTAAACATAATCTTTGTCAATCCAAATGCCCAGATATTTATAGGTGGTGACCTGATCAATGGGAGAACCATCGAATTAATAAATATGTAGTCCATCCCCAGAATTTTTAGAGAATTAGAGAACAACATGTATTTGGTCTTGCCCGCATTAAGTATACGTTTTAAACCTTCCAGAGCATTCTGTAAGGCAACCAGGCCAGATTGCAGCTCTTACACAGCCTGGTCATCAGTTGGGGCAATGGCATACATAAGTGTCGTCTGCATACAGATTAACATTTATAAAAACATGTATCTCGAAAACTAGACTTAACACCATTTAGAAATCACACACTGTGTCTTGTCTGACAGATAATTCTCAAACCACACGCAAGAAGCCTGATCCAGGCCTATTTCATTCAACCTTTGGTATGAGAATGGGATGGTCAACAGTGTCAACGGTCTATAAAGAAGGCAGCATAATGATTTTTATAATCGAAGCAATTTAACACTTCAGCTGAAACGGTGCCATGTCCAGGTCTTAAACCGGACTGGTGTGGAAATGTTTCCTTTTAGAGTGTAATAAAATAATGTCTCACCTCTGTCATCAAGCAAGTGCTAAGTCTGTGTAGCAATTCTGCTGCGAACATGCTTTGTGACTCACTCAACGTCTCATCACAGATAGGGAACCAAAGTTGTCATGTCTCTGCCTGAATCATCTACATCTCGTTGAACAAGATCTCGATGACGGTCTTATTGCAAATCACATGGAAACAGCAAGCAGGTGTGACCATACACAACAGCTGGTAGTGAAATGTGTAAGTTCCACAGAAATGACAACATATAGCAAAGAAACTAAAATGTTTGCAGATGAGGCCAAGGTTATTGTTTCAAGTAATGGGTTAGGGGTAATGGCTAGGTATTTAATTTTTATCGAAACTTTATTTAACTAGGCAAGTCAGTTAAGAACAAATTCTTATTTACAATGACGGCCTACCAAAAGGCCTCCTGCAGGGACGGGGGCAGGGATTAAAAATAAAAATGTAGGATAAAACACACATCACAACAAGAGACAACACTACATAGAGACCTAAGACGACAACAACAGCATGGCAGCAACACAACATGACAACACGGTAGCGGAACAACATGGTAGCAGCACAAACATGGTACAAACATTTTTGGACACAGACAACAGCACAAAAGGCAGAAAGGGAGAGACAACAATACATCACGTGAAGGATTAAGGTTTAGGGTTGAGCAAGAGTGGGGCTATGAAGCTAGGGTTAGATTTGAGGTTTGAATTAGAGTTGAGCCGCGATAAGGATATGAAGCTACGGTTAGTGACTTCGATACATTGAAGCGAATAACCAAAGTAACAGTGGCCAAGTGATTATGACAGCTGTCTGTCGTATTTGAGTCAAATCATGATCATTATCGTTATACAACTCAATTGACATCCACCCGACTGGTGAGCGCTGGCTTGAGGATGACAGTGGCTCTGCCTGGTTGATAATGAACCAGATACTCCAAAGAGGTAAAGCTGACTGTTACTGTGCTTGATCTTCCTTCTGCAGAGCACACCCTGGTGGACGCTAAAGAATATCGTCGTCAACTGGCCTTTTGTTGGCTCCCAGAGAAGAAACCTGTCCTGGGTTCAACTAGCTGGACACAAAGGTAAAGCACAGTCATCATGGTCATGACCCCTCACCTATCAGAGCAGCGTACCAAGAACCAATCAATGATACATACTGTGCACATTTCACACAAAATAAAGCACACGAAACACAGACTACTGTATACTATTAGTCACACACAACTGCAAATTCCATCTGAAACAATCTTCTTGACCCTAACCAGCTTCAAGACTCGTCACTCAGCCAAGACCGCTCTCCTCTCTGTCACGGAGGCTCTCCGCACTACCAAATCTGACTCTCTCTCCACATCCTCCTAGATCTGTCTGTTGCCTTCAACACTATAAATTATCAGATCCTCCTCTCTACCCTCTCAGCGCTGGGCATCTCAGGATCTCCACACTCTTGGATTGCATCCTACCTGGCTGGCCGCTCCTACCAGGTGACGTGGAGAGGATCTCTGCACCATGTCCTCTCACTACTGGTGTCCCCCAGGGCTTCGTCCTAGGCCTTCTTCTCTCTATACACCAAGTCACTCGGCTCCGTCACATCCTCACATGGTCTCTCCTATCACGGATGACACTCAATTACTTTTCTCCTGCCCCCTTTTGACACCCAGGTGGCGACAGGCATCTCTGCGTGCCAGGCAGACATCTCAGCTTGGATATTGGCCCACCACCTCAAGCTCAACCTCAACAAGAAGGCCTGCCCGCTCCAAGACCTCTCCATCACGGTTGACAACTCTATGGTGTCTTCCTCCCAGAGTGCAAAGAACCTTGGCGTGATCCTGGACAACACCCTATCCTTCTCAGCAAACATCAAAGCAGTGACTCACTCCTGCAGGTTCATGCTCTACAACATCCGTACAGTACGACCTTAGTACTTCACACAGGAAATGGCTCAGGTCCTAATCCAGGCACTTGTCATCTCCCATCTGGACTACTGCAACTTGCTGTTGGCTGGGCTCCCTGCTTGTGCCATAAAACCCCTGCAACTTATCCAGAACTCCACAGCCTGCCTGGTGTTCAACCATCCCAAGTTCTACCATGTCACTCCGCTCCTCCGCACACTCCACTGGCTTCCAGTCGAAGCTCGCATCCACTACAAAACCATGGTGCTTACCTACGGAACAACAAGGGGAACTGCCCCTCTACCTAGCTATACTCAAACCCTACACCCAACCCGAGCACTATTCTGCCACCTCTGGTCTCTTGGCAGTCCCACCCCTACAGAAGGTCCGCTCCTGCTCAACTCAGTCCAAGCTCTTCTCTGTCCTGGCACTCAAATGGTGGAACGAGCTTCCACCTGAAGCTAGGACAGCAGAGTCTCTGCCCATCTTCTGACAACAACTAGAAATGTACTACCTCTTAAAAGAGTATCTTAAATACAGTGCCTTCACAAAATATTTATACCCCTTGACTTATTACACATTTGTTGTTACAGCATTAAAAAAAATGGATTCAATGTATTTTTTCCACTCATCTACACACAATATCCCATAATGACTAAGTGAAAACATGTTTTTAGACATTTTTGCAAATGTATTAAAAATTAAATACAGAAATCTCATTTACATAAGTATTCCCACCCTGGACTTAATCCATGTTAGAATCAGCTTTGGTAGTGATTACAGCTGTAAGTCTTTCTGGGTAAATCTCTAAGAGCTTTGCACACCTGCATTGTACAATATTTGCACATTATTATTTTTCAAATTCTTCAAGCTCTGTCAAGTTGGTTGTTTATCATTGCTAGACGGCCATTTAAGTCTTACCATAGTTTTGACTTAAATTGACTTGAAAATAAGGCCACTCAGGAGCATTCAATGTTGTCTTCGTAAGCAACTCCAGTGTATATTTGGCCTTGTGCTTTAGGTTATTGTCCTGCTGAAAGGTGAATTTGTCTCCGTGTCTGTTGGAAAGCAGACTTAACCAGGTTTTCCTCTAGGTGCTTAGCTCTCTTTTGTTTCTTTTTATCCTAAAACAACTCTGTAGTCCTTGCCGATGACGAGCATACCCATAACATTATGCAGCCAGCTCCGTGCTTGAAAATATGATGAGTGGTACTCAGTGATGTGTTGTGTTGGATTTGCCCCAAACATAACACTTTGTATTCAGGGCATGAAGTGAATTTCTTTTACACATTTTTTTTTGCAGTTTTACTTTAGTGCCTTATTGTTGAATATTTTTATTCTTTACAGGCTCCCTTCTTTTCACTGTCATTTAGGTTAGTATTGTGGACTAACTACAATGTTGATCCATCCTCAGTTTTCTCCTATCACAGACATTAAATCTCTGTAACTGTGTCAGTGATGTCATCTCAGGGCGAAAGTATTTTCTGGCTTCGTGCTAGACTGCCGCTTGTCCCTGGTACATGTTTCGCCTAACAGTGTTGACTTGTTAACTTAGATTTGTTAGTTCTTCGTGGTTTGTTTTTGTCTACTTTCCAGCCTGTTTTTGTCCACTTGCCTTGCATACTGGACTTTTACAACCTTGCTTTATTAGAGCTAGCTCGTTAGCTGTTAGTCTGACCATGCAG
The DNA here is from genome assembly GCF_016432855.1 of Salvelinus namaycush. Classification (NCBI taxonomy): domain Eukaryota; kingdom Metazoa; phylum Chordata; class Actinopteri; order Salmoniformes; family Salmonidae; genus Salvelinus; species Salvelinus namaycush. Next base: position 33,512,497 of record NC_052334.1, read on the forward strand.
AACCTTTCAGAGGTCATTTGTGGTCTGCAGTGGCTGTACAGTATTTACTGCTGATACAGACTCTGCAGAAGTCAGCGCAAACATACTTTTTGCGCTTCACAGAGCTGTTGTCAAATAAAATACAATTATATTGGTCACCTACACATGGTTAGTAGATGTTATTGCGAGTGTAGCGACATGCTTGTGCTTCCAGTTCCGACAGTGCAGCAATATCTAACATGTAATCTAACAATTCCACAACTACCTAATACACAGAGTTTGTGGTTTATACAGGACCTCCCGTCCCCACCTACCATCAACCAATCATGCCAATACGGAGCCCTCCACATTGTTACAAAATATGAGAGGCACGCGGCGATGTGGTACGGAGCTTGATTTGGCCTCTGCGTGCCTCTGGCGTCTCTGCAATTGTGTCACACCTTCCATACAAAGCCTCCAACCATATTTTCAGATCAAGCATAAATTGGATTTGAGTCTGGACTGCGCTGCTGTGATCACTTCCACCTGCCTGGGTTCTTCCTCTGATCGCTGGCCTCCTGGTTCACTCCTGGCCTCCTATCGGATTACCCTCTGACTCTCGCTGCCGGGTATGGCTTCCGCCTCACCCTGATTATTTGCCGGTAAGCTCTATGGCAGTGGTCAATGACGATAAAGGCTTACACTCCTTTTTTTTGTGTGAGTTGCGCTGTTGTTGGTAGTTGCACTTGATTCAGAAGCCCTGCACACCGGAGAGGCAGTGTTCCCATTTTGAACCATTTCATTTGTCTGAAAAGACAAACTCCGCCTACCAAGGCAGTCTGGGAGATCTGTGGTTAAATTGAGTTTGCCTACTGCGCTGGCCAATTTAGATAGCTCAAATCACTTTGTCTACAGCTTCCCCGGCCACAAAGTTTGATGCTAGCCTACATGAGGTTTCATACGTTTTAAAACCATGGCCAGAGAGAGACTCAAAGAACACATCAAAGAGCTGCTGTTTTTATGAGTGAGTTTGTCTGCTTTTATTCGACCCTATTATAAAACGGGCTTCTCCCTACTTCTCCCGCTGCAAAGAATGAGTAGCCAAGTCTATCGATAGTCCTGCATTTGACTTATTAGCAGCTCGTTGTGTCTTTTTAATGAGGAGTATTTCACTTTCTCTGGTCATAGGAACACCTTGAAATTGTGCTTGAGACAGATGGGGTTCGACCTGAGTTTCGCCATCAGTTGGAAGACCGTGTCCCCTCTTTCTGCTCAGTCTCACTGGAGGAAAGGAAGGAGAGAGCAGGGACAGTGAGAGGCTGAACCTCTGCTGCTCTCTCCTCCCTCTGCTGATCAAGACAACTGGGAACTCTGGCAAAAATTAGATCCGACTGGGAACAATAGTTTGAACGGTCATTAAACTCAGAATTCCAAGTTGGAAACTCTAGAGCTCTGACTTTCCGGCCTGAAGATCATTGACGTCACGATTTGACCATGCCCCCACCCCTAGGTCCCAGTTGTCATAAAAGCACCATTACCATCGGATGCAGGTACCATTAGTCCAGAGAAAGAACAAATAATTTCAATTGATGCTCAGCTGTGCCTTGCAAGTGCTACACCAACTGATCTATTAGTTATCAAATCTCAAGTTTTGAAATATAATATGGTCTGAGAAGAATATTGGCAAGCCAGGCCTATAGCCAATATGCTTTAGGTTTGGGCCTACTGCACAAACCTCATTCCTACAGAACTGTTTTTATTAGGTTAATGTTACATTTTAAGTCCTGTTTAGAAAATATTATGAGCGGTAGAACTCTGCATGCTTTTTGACTGCAAAAGTGGTCTTGACTCAAAGTTTGGTGACCACTTCACTACGGCCTCTCCCCTGAAGCGCCTCTTTCCCTGGCTCTGGTAACCCAGCCTCGACTCTTTTGCCATTGTGTGGGCCCCGGTCGTCAATCTCATTGAGTAAGTCTCCGCTCTCTGCTTTTTCCTCTGCAAGCAAAGGTTTTGTTTTTGACTGTGGGTTATAGTGCTAGCTGGTTTAGAGTAGGCTAGTTGGGCTTTGGCTTGCTGCTTTGCCGACCATGGCGGTTTCCTTCCTCTACGGCAACTGAGTTAGGAATGACGCCTGTATCTTTGTAGTGACTGCTTGTATTGATACACTATTCAAGGTGTGATTAATAACTTTTTCATGCTTAAAGGAATATTCAATGTCTGCAATTTTGTGGTCCTGTATGGCTCAGTTGATAGAGCATGGAGCTTGTGACGCCAGGATTGTGAGTTCAATTCCCGTGGCTACTCACACATAAAAACGTGTCTATGCATGATTGTAATTCGCTTTGGATAAAAGCGTCTGCTCTGACATTTATTATAATAATAATTAATAATTTGTTATTATATACAAAAAAATACCAATCGGTGCCCTTCTTTGTGAGGCATTGGAAAACTTCCCTGGTCTTTGTGGTTGAATCTGTTTGAAATCCACTGCTCGACTGAGGGACCTTACAATTATATGTATGTGTGGGGGGTACAGAGATGAGGTAGTCTTTCAAAAATCATGTTAAACACTATTATTGTGCACAGAGTGAGTCCATGCAACTTATTATGTGACTTGTTAAGCAAATCTTCATTCCTGAACTTATTTAGGCTTGCTATAACAAAGGGGTTGAATACATATTGACTAAAGACATTTCAGATTTCATTTTTAATGAATTTGTACAAATTTCTAAAAACATAATTCCACGTTGACATTATGGGGGTATTGTTTGTAGATAGTGACACGATCTCATTTTAATACATTTTTAATTTAGGCTGTAACACAATGTGGAAAAAGTCTAGGGGTGTGAATACTTTCAGAAGTCACTAAGTCATATGTCTTGTCCCCCCCCCCCCCTAAAATGTCAATATAAACTGGCAGTCATGAGTGGTTTGCTGTGGAATGTCAGTGTGTCTGTGCTGCTCTTTTCCAGGTAATTTCAAAGCTGGTGGCGAAGGCACCATTCTGAAGAAGTTCTCAGAGAATGAGAAGCTGTGCTTTGAGAGATTGCAGGGTGACGTGCTCCAGGGCTTTGTACCAGGATACCATGGGGTGGTGGAGAGGGATGGGGAACCCTTCCTACATATGACTGATCTACTGGTCAACTTTGATGAACCCAGTGTCATGGACTGCAAGATGGGAGTGAGGTAAGTTATCAGCAGTAGGTCTGTTCCATAATAATGTGCAGAAGACTACATGTCTGGCCCTTTAGGAGGGTTGGGTGAAAGGAGGTATTAAGCAATGTTGAGAAAATGGCAAACGAATCACTGTTGGAGTAATGTAATTTAGCAGTATCAGAGAGCATTTCCCATCTTACACTTCAGTGCTCCTGGTAGCAGAACATACACACTGTAAACTTGTTTCTTTTTCTCTTGATAAAAAAAAACCTGTTTCTGTGAGGATTTCCTGCCACAGTTGGTGGGGGTGTCGTGTCACATAGAGGCCCTCACGTTTCCTGTACATAGACAAAGAACCACGTACACACGCATACACGGGGGGTTGCAGGCACAGGTTTCCCCTGGAGACTCCCTTCTGACAAACATACAATCCAATTCATTACCCAAGCTCTCACCGTCAGCTAACACACCCTGTCACACAGTTAAACTAACAATCAGGCTGTGTACCCTGGAGTCTCCTCCTGACTTCCTCCTTTTATACAGAGGAAGTTCCATTAGCAGAATGAAACTGACCTTCACCGCGCATACATTGACTTTGCTTCTCTTTTTGTCTACCAAGTAAGACTTTGCATGCTGTTGTCTGTAGTGCCACCACACCAACTCCACTCTCATCATACACGACAAGACACAATGAGAAGTAACTTAGCTGTGAGGACCTGTTGTCCTCTTCTCAGGACGTATCTGGAGGAGGAGCTGGTGCGAGCGCGGGAGCGGCCTAAGCTCCGTAGGGATCTGTATGACAAGATGCTGGAGGTGGACAGTGAGGCCCCCAGCCCCCAGGAGCACCTCCAGAGGGCCGTCACCAAACCCTGCTACATGCAGTGGAGAGAGACCCTCAGCTCCACACACACCCTGGGTTTCCGCATCGAGGGCATCAAGGCAAGTACCAGTGTGTCAACATAAAATAAGGAATTCGGTCAGTTTTCACTCAAAACGCCACCATAGAGATCCTTTCCCATGTAAAAGGTTTTTCTTGGTCCCCCCCCCCCCCCCTCCCCTTTAATGTTGCTCATACGTTTTTCATGTGAAGTTCATTACATATGCAATTTAGTCATGTTGGCTGTTCCTTCTCTCAGAAAGCTGACGGTACATGTCATACGGATTTCAAGAAGACCCGGTCTAAGGAGGATGTCACACAGGTCTTCAGGGACTTTTCCGGAGGCAACACAAACATCGTAGTAGGTTGACCGCTACGAGTCCTACCTGTTATGGTGTTACAGCCGCATTCATTTGCATGTTCTGCTGATTCATAGACAAATGGAGACATACCTTGTCTCATGTAAAGGCCATACTTGAACAGTCAAACAAATTGGTTGCACTTTACCTGTCTCGTGTAAGATCACATGAAAAGTAATACACACATTGGTAAATATTTGGATAGGATGAGCAACCCACATGGCAATATGCACTACAGTAGATCCTGTTGGAACGACAGATGGCAAATGGAATTGAGATACCTGTACACATAACCTCTATTAATTTAATGGATTTATCAAGGGAGGCTCCCAAGTCTCAACTCTACAGCCAGAATGATCATATTGCCCCCTATTCTCCCCCTCTCATACAGAATTCATACCTCAGCAAACTAGCAAAAATTCAACAAGCCCTGAAGTCATCTGAATTCTTCAAGAGACACGAGGTGAATAGAGGAGCTTTAGTTCATCAGCACCTGTTTTCTATTGACATTTGTTCATCACATTATAGTTGTGGCCAAAAGTTTTGAGAATGACACAAATATTAATTTTCACAAAGTCTGCTGCCTCAGTTTGTATGATTGCAATTTGCATATACTCCAGAATGTTATGAAGAGTGATCAGATGAATTGTAATGAATTGCAAAGTCCCTCTTTGCCATGCAAATGAACTGAATCCCAAAAAATACATTTCCACTGGATTTCAGCCAAGCCACAAAAGGACCAGCTGGACATCATGTCAGTGATTCTCTTGTTAACACAGGTGTGAGTGTTGACAAGGACAAGGCTGGAGATCACTTTGTCATGATTGAGTTCGAATAACAGACTGGAAGCTTCAAAAGGAGGGTGGTGCATGGAATCATTGTTCTTCCTGTCAACCATGGTTACCTGCAAGGAAACACGTTCCGTCATCATTGCTTTGCTCAAGAAGGGCTTCACAGGCAAGGATATTTCTGCCAGTAAGATTGCACCTAAATCAACCATATATCGGATCATCAAGAACTTCAAGGAGAGTGGTTCAATTGTTGTGAAGAAGACTTCAGGGCGCCCAAGAAAGTCCAGCAAGCGCCAGGACGTCTCCTAAAGTTGATTCAGCTGCGGGATTGAGGCACCACCAGTACAGAGCTTGCTCAGGAATGGCAGCAGGCAGGTGTGAGTGCATCTGCACAGACAGTGAGGCGAAGACTTTTGGAGGATGTCCTGGTGTCAAGAAGGGCCGCAAAGAAGACCTATTCTGCAAAAGGTACAGGGATTGGACTGCTGAGGACTGGGGTAAAGTCATTTTCTCTGAAGCCCCTTTCCGATTGTTTGGGGAATCCAGAAAAAAGCTTGTCCGGAGAAGACAAGGTGAGCGCTACCATCAGTCCTGTGTCATGCTAACAGTAAAGCATCCTGAGACCATTCATGTGTGGTGTTGGTTCTCAGCCAAGGGAGTGGGCTCACTCACAATTTTGCCTAAGAACACAGCCATGAATTAAGAATGGTACCAACACATCCTCTGAGAGCAACTTCTCCCAACCATCCAGGAACAGTTTGGTGACGAACAATGCCTTTTCCGGCATGATGGAGCACCTTGCCATAAGGCAAAAGTGATAACTAAGTGGCTCGGGGAACAAAACATCGATATTTTGGGTCCATGGCCAGGAAACTCCCCAGACCTTAATCCCATTGAGAACTTGTGGTCAATCCTCAAGGCAGGTGGACAAACAATAACCCACAAAATTCTGACAAACTCCAAGCATTGATTATGCAAGAATGGGCTGCCATCAGTCAGGATGTGGCCCAGAAGTTAATTGAGTATGCCAGGGCGGATTGCAGAGGCCTTGAAAAAGAAGGGTCAACACTGCAAATATTGACTCTTTGCATCAACTTCATGTAATTGTCAATAAAAGCCTTTGACACTTATGAAATGCTTGTAATTATACTTCAGTATTCCATAGTAACATCTGACAAAAATCTCTAAAGACACTGAAGCAGCAAACTTTGTGACACAAATATTAATTTCCGTTCTCAAAACTTTTGGCCACGACTGTATATATTAAACACATCGAAGAGCTTTTGTGCGGCATACCGGTGAACAATATCAATGATTATATTGTAATGAGTACTAGTCTTCTCTCTCTCCAAGGTGATTGGGAGCTCCCTCCTCTTCATCCATGACCACACTGAGCGAGCTGAGGTTTGGCTCATTGACTTTGGTAAGACTACAGGGCTACCTGAAGGACAAACTCTGGACCACTGTATACCCTGGCAGGAGGGCAACCGAGAGGACGGATACATGTTGGGACTGGACAACCTGATGAGGACACTGGGCTCTTTAACCAATGAAGGCAATAGTGAAGGAACTAGTCAATTGACTAGTGAGTGAACTAGTGAGTGCCTTTTAGCTATGGCCACCCGGAAGGGAGATGGATTTTACATCATTCTAGCAGTTAGAGGACCCTGGGTGGTATTCTACAGTCTCAAGGGTCCTCTGTCACAAAGTATACTTACTGTATGAATCACACTTACAGCTTACCTACCTACTGTATTCAGCACAACCCATTGTATTGCTGAATACGTATTGTTGTAAATAATACTGTATTGTTGAAGCTATTGCAGCATGGAGGTAAGAGGAAGTTTTTTTTACCATATCTGTGCCTACTGAACAAATGTCACATTTTAGGTGATGAAATGTAATGAATATACAGAAACTTGATATTGTAAAGCCTGTACATTCTAGAAAAGGCATACATTACTGCTTACGTAAGGGACAGTATTGCATAGAAATCTAACACGCTCAATATTCCAAGGTATCATTAGATATGATTGATTGAACTATTTGATAATCAAGCATGTCATTTTTGGTTTCAAAAGTTATTTAAGACATTGGGCATACTTTATTCTACAGTTACATACAGCAGTTTGTATTTAGGATCATATCATGGTGAAAGATGAATTTAAAATGAGTCTTTCTAGTATTGTATGTTGATTGTGTGAATGGGTTAGCAATGGTTGTGTATTGGGATTTCATATGTTAAAGTAAACATCTGTAATGCTGTATTATACTACACTTTAAATAGTTCATTTATTTGGGGTAGAGAGATACAAGTATATTGCGTAAAGTTTATAGTGTTTGTTCTTCTGTGTAGAGGCCCATAACTTTGGATATGAAACCAATAAGTCTGTGGAAATTATGTGAAAATAAAATAGTTTTCAGACTGTTTTATTATTTATTTTGGTGGGGGAAGTTGTATTTTACCAGGTAGAGTCAGGTTGAAGGGGGTTTCTTCACTGTAATATATAGGCTTCAAGGCTTGTCCACTTGTAGCCACGTCAAAGTGTCACTGTAGCCTACATCATGGAAACACAGGACATTATCGTAACCTAAAATATCCAGTAAACAATGTTTATTTCAGTGTAATAAGCTAACATGTACACCAGCAACCGTACCGCTTTAACTACAGCTCATAACATAAATACTGAGAAATAAAAAAGTAAATGGCAAACAAGCCCTCATGTAAATACAAACTTTAACTATTTGGTATTTCATATGAGAATGCTGTCCCCTGCTGGGTGTAGGAGGTACAGTAGAGTACATTACAAACCTGTAGTGTTCAACGACAAGACATAAACACACTTTATAAATGAAGTATAATTGCTACAAATGTACGAAGTTAGTCCAGTTTAAGGAATTCCAATGTCAAATAATAGTATATAATATTTTGGTGTTGCCAAGGTGAAATTCAGTAGTATTAACATTTTGTGTGGTGGAACAAGATGGACACATTACAGAGCATTTCCTACCACATGATCTGTTCTCGGTTTCTCTAAAAGCCTCAGTAAAAAGTGAGAATAGCCACCATTTGATTAAATGCACGTAGAGAGGGTAAAGTATTAGTAAACAATTAATATAGACTATAGTATTAAGAAAATAAGTGTGGAAATGACTACATTTAAACACTATCTACAAAATAACTGACAATTCTAAACGAGATGACATTTTGGTCATGCACCTTGTAGGTGACAAGTCATTAGAATTCTTATCGCAAGGAGCTCCTAGACTACCCGTCGTAACATCCTCACACAATGTAATTCTCCTTTCTGCCTTACCATCACCTGCATAGGGAACCAGAGATTCTTATGTACTCACAGTATTGATTTAGCAGTCAATCCCAGTCATTCATTCCAGTGTAAACCTACAATACAACTTTATTAACCATTGTTTCAGTTACGAACAAAACCCCCCACACATCACACAGACACACCGTTGAGAGGAGCACAGGGTCAAGCTGCAGTGCTCTCCCTGGATGGAGAGCATGTTGTGGAGTTATGGGCCCAACGGTAGAGGATTGTTGTTGGGATATGAACCCAGCAACTAAAAGGTAATGGTAGAAACAGAGAAGAAAGGAATGGCCTAACAAAAGAGCCCCCGAAGCAGAGGAGACACTGCGCATTTGAATGGATGCCAGACATTGCAGCTGAATCCAGCTAGGGCCTAGAAATCCACTGAGGCTTGGATGTGCTTCTGTGCCAGTGACGGCCTTCTTGGGATGTGTCATATTCCACATCAGGAAGAGAACATACCACCTGTCTCCTGGCAATGCAGCATCTCTTCCTGTCTGTAAACTGTGCCTTTCATATAATTCTCTCACTGCCTATGCTGACTAGAAGGCATCAGTTGCACCAAAACTGTATAAAATAAAACAATGAATCGACAAAAGGGAGTGAAAATGATTTGGTCAAAATGGCTGCCGTCTCCAGTAGTGTGTTCCTGTGCGTGGCCATTGATCTGTGCGGTCTGTTCCAGTGTTCTGCTTCTCCCCCCCCAGGGGCCACGGTTAGACAGGGGTGACGCTCAGGTCCTCCGACAGGGAGAAGCCTGAGTCTCTGTCCCGGGTGGGTTTCTCAGGTTTGGTGTGCTTCCTCACATCTTCGTGTCCATAGCTGGCGTGGCGCTTCAGTAGCAGTTTGGGCATACAAGAGGAGGCTGCGCCCAGGCCTGCCCCTGAGCAGGAGGAGAAAGAGGCGCTGGGGGCACAGCTGGTGCTGGGGCAGGGCTCTGGGCTTTTGGGCACCACCAGGGGCAGTCTCTCCGCCTCGTAGCTCTGCTCGTCGTAGGCATAGTTGACATTGCCACAGGGGAAGCTCTGCAGCTTTGCCAGGTCCACAGCCTGGCACCCACTGGCTCCTCCTGCTGGGCCCTTCCGGGAGGACACCAGGCTGAGGCTGGGTGCACCCTGGGGAGCAGAAAGGGTCTGGCAGGGCGAGGAGGGGGATGAGGAGCACAGGCTGCTGGGGGCAGGGAGGCCGAGGCTGCCATCGCACCCAGAGTCGGTGCACTCGGAGGTAGGGGGTGCTGCCTGGAGGGCAGAGCAGCTGCTGGACAGGGGCATGGACTGGGTATGAGACAGTGCTGTCTTCCCCTGACCAAAGCTCTCCAGCACCCAAGAGCCGTAGGTTGGGTTCCATAGGTTCTTGGTCTTGTTTTTGAGCCTCTGGCTGCCTGAAAAGGAGCTGTTCCTGGAGCAGGGCCGGAGGGGCTCGGGTTGGAGCCAGGCCCCAGGGCAGACCCCTGGAGCAGGCACAGGCTCAGCCCAGCAGGGCTCTAGGGCCTCACGGTATGAGGCCACCTCCTGAGGCAGCTGCTGGGGCCTATGTAGCAGCAGACGGGGCTTGTGTGGTTGGGGCAGCGGGGTGGGACCAATGCTCAGACCCAGACCCAGGCTGCTGAGCTGGGGAGAGACCTCCTGGGAGGCAGAGTGGGCCACCAGCAGAGGGGTCAGACTACCCGAGGTGTCAGGGCAGATCACAGTGCTCAACTCCTCCTCTATTGTGGGGCCATACTCCACAGGCAGGGGTGTGTTGATCACATCAGGGTCCTGGGTGGGAGAGAGAGAATATAAGTGGTAAATATAAATGGTGTGTTATAAAGGAAATGCATCCCTGGCTGCCAGTGGGTCAGTACCTGAGTGCAGTAGTTGATCCTCTCCAGAATGGTGGAGAAATTGGGTCTGTGTTCAGGGCAGTGCTGCCAGCACTGAGTCATGATCCGGTAACTACAGAAGGGAGAGGAAGAAAAAAACTCAATATCATGGATTTAAGTCTAAAATTGCATATAGGCCTTGCAACAGTAAATGCATTATAAACTCCCACCAAGAGTTAACTCTCCATCAGCTCAATCTGATCTACTCACACAGGCCCGGGACAGCTCTTCGGGGGGTCCATCCTCCCCCCACTCGTCACAAACTCCAGAACCTCTTGGTTGGTCTTGCAGGGGTAAGGCATGTAGCCCAGAGAGAAAATCTCCCAGAGCAGTACTCCAAACGACCTGCAGAGGGAGAACAGAGCTCAGTTTAAAAAGTTGCTCAGAGAAATCAGTTGCTGTCCCATTTACACTGGCCGTATGTACTTATACCATTCATTCAACTTTGGATAGATCAACTTTGGATCATGTAGAAGAGTAAATGGGTTACCATGTGTCCGTTTTGCAGGTGAAGATGCCCTCCATGAAGGCCTCTGGCGGCATCCACTTGACGGGCAGCATGGCACGGCCACCCTTTCTGTAGTAGCTGGCCCTATGGAGGAGAATGAGTCATGGTTAGCGTTTCAAACTCCTCTAGGTATATAACTCAATGGGAATAGTACTCTCGAGTCTTCATCACTGCATGGAGCGAGACCAGACTGATCCTACAGATACGTTGAGATTTCAACTAGGAAAAAAACACAATGGAGAAATGAAACGGCTCATGTCATGAAGATCAAGAGGCTTGGTAGATGCCGAGCGTGCTATCGGGACAGATAGTACTGGTGGTTTAAGTGTACCTGTATATATCACGTGCCATTCCAAAGTCCCCTATCTTAGCCACTCTGTCTGGCCCAGGGCAGGTCAGCAAACAATTCCTGGCAGCTATGTCTCTGAAACACACAACATTGAATACCTCTTTATGTAATATGAATACCGTATACAAAAAGGTCATGCATAGGTTGTGGTAGGAGGACATAGTAACCTGTGGATGAAGTGGTTCTCCTCCAAGTAACGGCAGCCGAAGGCGATGTCTCTGGCCACGTGTAGCAGCTCCAGCATGGTGAGGGAGGAGCTCTGACTCTGAAAAGACACCATACATAACCATTACTGCTTTTACCTACACAGACCTACAGGGCTGTTTAACAGTTGAGAGACACTCCGCTTCTGGTCGGTTCTGTCTAAGGGAGCTAATGACCGTTTTGGTTCTGTTCTGTCTCAGGAAGCTACTGACCGTTTTGGGTCTGTTCTGTCTCAGGAAGCTCTTCATATCTCCTCCAGTCATCAGCTCAAGGAGGATGAAGCGGGGCAGGATCTGCAGACTCACCCCGATGCAGCGCACTATGTTCTGGTGGCTGAACTTACTGTGAACACACAAGGACAGTGGTGGTGAATACACTACCTCAGGCTAGGAGAGTTTGCCAGACATCAACTGTAATAGCTTCAGGGTACACAGGATCCGGCACCATTCTGTTTTGGACTGTTTCGTTCCTGAAACTATTTGGCCGAATCCGGTACCTCTTGGCAAAAAATAAACGCAATATATAAAAAAGTATATTGTCAGCCCTTACCTAATATTTTAAGAGTTGATTGGGGTACAGTCGGCCTGGGTTTATGGTTTGGGCAACATTATGTTTGAGAACAACGTGTGGCTGTGTGAGAAGCACGGCTTTATTGCTCACAGAACTAGAAGGAGATTCAGTTTCTATGATCCCTCTCCCTGCTCTGATAGACATGAGCCTGCAACTCTCCGTTCTCCAGCGTTGTACTTCATTTATTTCCATATATAATCATAGCCGTGCGAAGGGTTCTGGAGGAGCTGGAGCACCCCTGATTAATGCAAATACATTTGACAAAGTTATAGAATTACTGCTGTCGGTTCAGAAATAAATGAAATAATAGCCTACTAATTTAGCCACAGAGGATCAATAGCTTCTTTAAAAAAAATGCCTAGCTGTGGATTATGTATAGTAGCCCATTTACGAGGCATAGCCTACAAGTCGAGAACGCTCGGCAAATCTGTCAGTTGCAATTTGTCAATTGCATGGAATTTGTTTATTAAAAGGCCACATTTTCCCCAGACCCTGGGCTACTAAAAATGTTCCCCATGTGTGCAACTTCTGGAAGTGCCTCTACTCTACTGCTCTGTGCCACCACACAAAAAAAAAGTGATTACATGCAAGCCAGGCTTTATTATAAAGGTGCTGTGTTTTTTTCTCTTGCGTTCAGGTACCTCAGAGCTCCCCAGGTCACCCCCTCTCACGCTCATTTTTTGTTCCGGCACCTCCCGATTTACAAATTAACCACTGATTTTTACAAAACTGTGTGTGATGTTGTGTGGTGGCATCTACATGAATGTGTCTGTGTTTACATCTGTATGTCTAGGGTTATTTCATGGCCAGCAAACACTCCGGATCCCAATTTACCCCAAGCTGCTTATTATGTACTCTGTTGTGCCTGCTTTAGCCCGACAGCATCTGCTCGACAGATATGCTTTTTAATGCTTTCAGCAGAGCTCTATTTGGAGGAGAGACGAGGTTCTTCTGGCAACCAGCTGCTGTCTCCTCGATAGGGATGAATTACCTGACTCTCTATGATAAACAACAGCTGGGGAGCTGGTTAACAAAACATGGCAGCAGACTAGCCTGCCGAGCGCTAAGTGATGGCATGACAGTGTTTGGGTCTCATCCGCCTGCCTCATGGTACGCTATGTTACAGTATGCATCCTTTGTGTGTGTGTGTGTGGTGCAGGAGGAAGTGGATGGGGCCGTGTGTTCCAGCCCAATGCACCTCATAATCAGGGCCTCCATCAGGAAATCCATCTCGTCCTGTTCGGAGCAGATCTCCGGAAGAGTCTGTGGAGCAGAGAGGTAACAATAGGCAGTCAGGCCAATCAGGTCCTATTCAGAGCAGAGCGTGCAGTGAGAGAGAGAGAGACCCCATGGCACAAAGTTGTTTACGTCACTGTTGGTGAGCATTTCTCCTTTGCCAAGATAATCAATCCACCTGACAGGTGTGGCATATCAAGAAGTTGATTAAACAGCATGATCCTTACACTGGTGCACCTTGTGCTGGGGACAATAAAAGGCCACTAAAATGTGCAGTTTTTTTTTTCACAACACAATGCCACAGATGTCTCAAGTTTTGAGGGAGCGTGCAATTGGCATGCTGACTGCAGGAATGTCCAACAGAGCTGTTGTCAGAGAATGTAATGTTAATTTCTCTACCATAAGCTGCCTCCAACGTCGTTTTAGAGAATTTGGCAGTACATCCAACCGGCCTCACAACCGTAGACCATGTGTAATTACACCAGCCCAGGACCTCCACATCTAGCTTCTTCACCTGCGGGATTGTCTGAGGGGGACTGCTGAGGAGTATTTCTGTCTGTAATAAAGCCCTTTTTCTGGAAGAAAAAAAAACTAATTCTGATTGGCTCGGCCTGGCTCCCCGGTGAGTGGGCCTGCCTCCCAAGTGGGTGGGCCTATGCCCTCCCAGACCCACCCATGGCTGTGCCCCTGCCCAGTCATGTGACATCCATATGAGGGCCTAATGAATTTATTTAAACTCACTGATTTCCTTCTATGAAATGTATGTTACTCAGTAAAATCGTTGAAAATGTTGCGTTTATATTTTTGTTCAGTATACACTGTTTACCGGGGGGCAGGGCTACTGACAAAGGCTAATCTGAAGATGGTGCTGGCTGCAGTTAAAACTGGTGAGTGTAGATGGTATAGGGATATTGTTATCCACATCAGCACATATTATGTTAGGATGAAACAGTCAGAGGTCACCAAGCGCAACATAGCTTCAGCGTGTAATTTAACTAGAAATATATATTGGCATTGAGTAATTGTCTCTGGCCCCCTCCCAGTAAAGGGGAGTGATGAGCTCTACAGCAGACTCACAAATGAATCACTGGTTGAAAATGTATTTCTGTCCCTCACAAAAGTTAGAATTTCTAGATAGCCGGCCCTCTTTCTGGGACTCACCTACAAACAGGACCAAGCCTGGCCTGCTGAGGAGTGAATGATTCAATCCTAGCTGAAGGGATGCTCTCATTTTATCTATCAACAGAGACATGGCTCTAACTCCTCGATCTCCACAATGAGATAGCTTAGTGGAGTCTCCCCCTAGCACAGCCAGCTCAATTTTCTCCATTGAGACTGGGTATGTGCCTCAATCTAGGTCTGGCAAAACTACACATGGCAGTGTTTGCTTTAGAAATCTCCCTCGAATAAAGACTTCCTCCATTCCTGTGATTATTGAAAGAGAGTGTGAAAATACCTCATCTCAAAATAAGACTACTTAATGTTAGATCCCTCACTTCCAAGGCAGTCATAGTCAATGAACTAGTCACTGATCATAAACTTGAGGTGATTGGCCTGACTGAAACATGGCTCTCATGAAGCCTCGCCTTCTGGTTACTCTAATGACCATATCCATTGTGCATCCCGCAAAGGCAGCGGTATTGCTAACATTTATGACAGCAAATTTCATTTTACGGGGGGAAAAAATGACTGCGTCTTTGTCTTTTGAGGTTGTAGTCATGAAATCTATGCAGCCTTCTCAATTACTTTTTATAGCTACTGTTTACAGGCCTCCTGTGCCGTATACAGCGTTCCTCACCGAGTTCCCTGAATTCCTATCGGACCTCGTAGTCATGGCAGATAGTCCACAGACGCACTTCAAAAGGCTTTCGGAGCCATCATCGACTCGTTTTGTGCAACAGGTCTCGGGACCTACGCAATGTCACAATCATACCCTGGATCTAGTTGTCCTGTGGAATAGATATTGTGAATCTAAATGTTTTTCCTTAATCTTGAACTATCGGACCACCATTTTATTTGCTCAGACCCCAACCGAGGATTAACAAGAGCCACCCTATAGATTCTCTGATAATGCAAAGATTCCTAGATGCCCTTTCAGACTCCCTCCACCTACCCAAGGACGTCGGCGTTCAAAAATCAGTTATCCACCTAACATAGGATCTAAACTTAACTTTGCGTAATATCCTAGATCCAGTTGCGTCGCTGAATACAAAAAAACACTTGTCAAAAGAAACTAGCTCCCTGGTATACACAAAATACCAGAGCCCTGAAACAAGCTTCCAGAAAATTGGAATGGAAATGAAGGTCCACCAAATTGGAAGTATTCCGACTAGCTTGGAAAGACAATATCGAAAAAGCCCTCACTGCTGCTCGATCAGCCTACTTTTCAAAATTGATTGAGAAAAATAAAAACAATACTGACGCAAAGCTAACTAAAAACCAGCATTCCCCAAGTGATAATGGCCTTCACTTCAGCAGTGATCAATTCATGAACTTTGACGAAAAGATCATGAGCATTAGAAAGATAATTGCAGACTCCTCTTTGAATATGTGTATTTCTCCAAAACTCAGTAGTCCTGAGTTTGCACAGAACTGCCAGGACCATGGATCAATGGAGACACTCAGGTTTTTTAATCCTGTATTTCTCGACACATTCCACGGCAATAGTAATGGCCTCTAAACCTTCCAGCTGCCTAATGGAACCTATTCCAACTAAACTACTGAAAGAGCTATTTCCTGTACTTAGCCCTCCTATGTTGAACATATTAAATGTCTCCCTGTCCTCCAGATGTGTACCAAACTCACTAAAAGTGGCAGTAATAAAGCACCTTCAGGCATTTGGAAATTGCTCCCAAGGATGAACCAGGCTTGTGGAGGTCTACAATTCTTTTCTGAGGTCTTTGCAGATTTCTTTTGATTTTCCCATGATGTCAAGCAAAGAGGCACTGAGTTTGAAGGTAGGCCTTGAAATACATCCACAGGTACACTTCCAATTGACTCAAATTATGTCAATTAGCCTATCAGAAGCTTCTAAAGCCATGACATCATTTTCTGGAATTTACCAAGCTGTTTAAAGACACAGTTAATTTAGTGTATGTAAATTTCTGACCCACTGGAATTGTGATACAGTGAATTATAAGGGAAATAATCTGTCTGTAAACAATTGTTGTAAAAATTACTTGTGTCATGCACAAAGTAGATGTTCTAACCGACTTGCCAAAACTATAGTTTGTTAACAAGAAATTTGTGGAGTGGTTGAAAAACGAGTTTTAATGACTCTGATGTAAACTTCCGACTTCAACTGTAGAGTCGTGGCCAAAAGTTTTGAGGATTCTATTTAACTAGGAAAGTCAGATTTAAGAACAAATTCTTATTTTTAATGACGGCCTAGGAACAGTGGGTTAACTGCCTGTTCAGGGGCAGAAAGACAGATTTGTACCTTGTCAGCTCAGGGATTCGAACTTGCAACCTTTCGGTTACTAGTCCAACGCTCTAACCACTTGGCTATCCTGCCACCCCAGAATGACTCAAATATGAATTTTCACAAAGTCTGCTGCCTCAGTTTGTATGATGGCAATTTGCATATACTCCAGAATGTTATGAAGAGTGATCAGATGAATTGCAATTAATTGCAAAATCCCTCTTTGACATGCAAATGAACTGAATACCTGCTACAAAAGGACCAGCTTACATCATGTCAGTGATTCTCTCGTTAACGCAGGTGTGAGTGTTGACGAGAACAAGGTTGGAGATCACTCTGTCATGCTGATTGAGTTCAAATAACAGACTGGAAGCTTCAAAAGGAGGGTGGTGCTTGGAATCATTGTTCTTCCTCTGTCAACCATGGTTACCTGCAAGGAAACACGTGCCATCATCATTGCTTGCACAAAAAGGGCTTCACAGGCAAGGATATTGCTGCCAGTAAGATTGCACCTAAATCAACCATTTATCAGATCATCAAGAACTTCAAGGAGAGCGGTTCTATTGTTGTGAAGAAGGCTTCAGGGCGCCCAAGAAAGTCCAGCAAGCGCCAGGACCGTCTCCTAAAGTTGATTCAGCTGCGGGATCGAGGCACCACCATTACAGAGCTTGCTCAGGAATGGCAGCAGGCAGGTGTGAGTGCATCTGCACACACAGTGAGGCGAAGACTTTTGGAGGATGGCCTGGTGTCAAGAAGGACAGCAAAGAAGCCACTTCTCTCTAGGAAAAACATGACTATATATCAGACTGATATTCTGCAAAAGGTACAGGGATTGGACTGCTGAGGACTGGGGTAAAGTAATTTTCTCTGATGAATCCCCTTTCCGATTGTTTGGGGCATCCGGAAAAAAGCTTGTCCGGAGAAGACAAGGTGAGCGCTACCATCAGTCCTGTGTTATGCCAACAGTAAAGCATCCTGAGACCATTCATGTGTGGTGTTGGTATGCCATGAATAAAGAATGGTACCAACACATCCTCTGAGAGCAACTTCTCCCAACCATCCAGGAACAGTTTGGTGACGAACAATGCCTTTTCCAGCATGATGGAGCACCTTGTCATAAGGCAAAAGTGATAACTAAGTGGCTCGGGGAACAAAACATCGATATTTTGGGTCCATGGCCAGGAAACTCCCCAGACCTTAATCCCATTGAGAACTTGTGGTCAATCCTCAAGAGGCGGGTGGACAAACAATAACCCACAAATTCTGACAAACTCCAAGCATTGATTATGCAAGAATGGGCTGCCATCAGTCAGGATGTGGCCCAGAAGTTAATTGACAGCATGCCAGGGCGGATTGCAGAGGCCTTGAAAAAGAAGGGTCAACACTGCAAATATTGACTCTTTGCATCAACTTCATGTAATTGTCAATAAAAGCCTTTGACACTTATGAAATGCTTGTAATTATACTTCAGTAGTCCATAGTAATATCTGACGAAAATCTCTAAAGACACTGAAGCAGCAAACTTTGTGGAAATTAATATTTGTGTCATTCTCAAAACATTTGGCGACAACTGTACTCTTATAATCTCCACCGGCACAGCCAGATGAGGACTGGCCACCCCTCAGAGCCCGGATCCTCTCTAGGTTTTTTCCTAGGTTCCTGCCTTTCTAGGGAGTTTTTCCTAGCCACTGTGCTTCTACATATGCATTGCTTGCTGTTTGGGCTTTTAGGCTATGTTTATGTAAATTATAAGCACTTTGTGACATCTGCTGATTGATTGATTGATTTTCACACCAGGTTTTCTAGGAAAATCAATGAATTCATTAATATATGTAGCTGAATTAATTAATTAATGTCAATGTCAACGTCTATGGTATGTGTGATGCAATTATGTTACATTTCCCCTAATTGAAGAGGGCGGGATTGTGGTTATGGCTGGAGCGGAATCAGTGTAACGTTATCAAATACATCTAACATATGGCTTCCATGGCTTCCATTTGTTTGATGCCATTGCATTTGCTCTGTTCCAGCCATTATTATGAGCCGTCCTCCCCTTCAGTAGCCTCCACTGATTTTAACCCTACTCTTAAATGATCATGTAATCACGCATCGTTTGACTTGCATCATGCATTTTTCCAAGCAGAAGCAATACATACAGACATGTTGTGTCACAGCGAAATAGAGAGACTAATAGAATGACATTTAGATCAGTGTTGAAGTCTATTTAAAGGTCACAAGCATAATCTCCTTTGTTCGATTACAGGTCTGCACGTCACTGTTGCTTACAACACAGAGGCAAAAAGGGGACCTTGTTATTGTCGACATCCAGACAGTTCTCAATGCAACAGACCAGCAGTACATATAATGAAGAAAATGTCAAGGAGAACTACCATAGAGGAATATATATTTTGGTCAAAAGGTTACCAATATTTTTAACCATCTTCTCTCTACTCCTGCTTTTTAGACAGTCATATGCACTGCCAAAAGCAATTACTTCATTTCAACTGCTATGTGCTTCAAGTCATGGACGAGTAATGGAGACGGAGGAAGAGGAACTGACCTTTATGGCCACTTGCATGGCTGTGTTCTCGCCATTCATCCCTAGAACCTGGCCCTCATACACCTCCCCAAATGCTCCATGGCCCAACGCCCTGCAAACACACACCAAGTCAGACAGATGACAAAGAGCTTAATTCCAGAGTCCAGTCAAAACCTGAAGTGACTTGAACATAGCACACTCCTACAAATAAATTATCATGTAATGCACTTAATAGCTTATAGGTCTCTGCTAAGTCAGCCTCACTGTGTGTGTGGACTACCTGAGGAGGGTGATGTTCTTGCGTGGTACTTCCTTCAGCTCGCTCAGTGAAGCAGCCTTGCCAGCAAAGCAGTAGTTTGGGTTGTAGTCTGTCATGATGGTGGATGACCGGATCTTACTCAGCTTGTACTCTGGACTCTGGAGACGCAGCCTGACCGCATGCAGCTGGTTCTTCTTACGGTAGTATACTGTAGGGGAGAGCGACCAGGAAGATAGGGTTGGTTACTGTGATACAGCCCTCGGCTTCAAACTGTTGCTATACTGTAACTATCAGAGACAACATCCCACTAGCGCTGCATCAGACACACTACCCTAATGTCCGTCTGTCCTCTAACCTCTGGCCTCTGGGCCTGGTCCAATCAGTGACTAGCTAACAGTCTGTGAGTTGAGGACCGAGGACTCACCCTCCGTGGAGGCGGCCCGCGGCCTCGATGCAGGTTGGTAGTCTGCCTGGAGGGCTGGGTGGGGGCCCTGGGGGGCGATGCGTGGAGGTGAGAGGTGCCCTCTGCTGTGATGTCGAGCTGCAGGTGCAGACAGACGCGACACTCGGGGGAGGAGTGGGGGGCCCGTGGACAGACTACCAACCTACATGGGGGAGAGCTCAGGTGAAGAGACACTGTTAAGTGTCTGAGGTCTGTCTCCACCTGGAAGGGCCCTCTTCATGGGCCACTGTGGGGCTGCATAACCATCTGGCCCAGGGCTAAGGATTTTGTGTTGGGTTGAGTGTGTATGTGTTGTATGTTGTGTGTTATGCATGTTGTGTGTTTAGGATATAGGGAAACTATTTACTGACACTGTACAGATTGTTTTTTGAATTGATATCACTTCCTCTGAGGCTTATGGGAACATTCTGTGGTCATACCCAAAGGGACTTTCACTTCACGGTGAAACTTTGTGTTAATTACGGGTTTTATTTATTTAGCATTGGAAAAAAGTACAGTTACACTTCAGTCATGGCACAGTGTGTTACAGTTAGTGCACAAGTCAAACTCTAAATATCTGTTTCTCATACTGACATAGAGGGATGGTTTGTTGCCTTCACGGACAAAAGTAATCACATAGTAAATCGTGAATATCCCGACACTATATTGTTATTGGTAGTATTAACTCCTCCACAGTTGAGAGACGTACACTATATGAGAGAAGTATAGGGGATGAGAGAAGATCATTTCGCAGTAAAGCAGTCATGCTTGGATCCTGACAGGGCATATGCATAATGATGAGTCACCACCACAGTGCTTTTAAAGCTTAAGTTGACATTCTGCCTTGGTAAGACACTCCATGGTAAGACACTCCTTTAATCGGCACTGGCTGGAAAATAAGTCTTCCACTGACAGAACTTACCTCCGCTCTTACTGCAGCACACGGACGTCAAAAAGGGGGCAGTGCAAACAGAAACATCAAATAATCCCTCACTGTCCTACATTTCTAGCCAAAAAACTAATAAGACAATTGGTTAAAAAAATGTTTGCACGAGCACACATTAAGTACACACATAACGCAGTAGCAGCATTCAATATGATATTGATCATTGCCTATTGGCAAGACAAAGTTAGACACTAATATTAGGAGAATTGATTATTATTCTCTCTTTCAATCCTCAAAGCAGAATAATCAAAGGTACAATTTAAAGGTTCATATCAATAATTTTCCTAATTCCCTAATCATTCCTTTTAGCAGGGTAATTGTGCAATCATTAGCATTAAGCGGTTAAACCATGTATCACCTTGAATGTGATTACAAAACAAGAATACAGTAGAGGGTAAGAATTGTTACTGGAGATATGTCCAATGCGCCCTTTGAAGCATGAATAGATATACAGTATATGTTATTGCACACAATTAGGACCATCAATCCCAATGTGCCACACAACCAACTGAATACTTAGCTAACCCCTTTCCCTCCAACATAAATGTCTTAGATTTTGTGGTCTGAAATAGTGCAAGAGTGAACGGTGGTTAGTCTCACTGTAATCCCTTAAGCCCCTCCAAAATGATGTGTATCACAGTTCAAATATGTCTAGTCTCCACCAGGCTTGAAATCTGAAAAAAATATAATGCCCAAGGGCTTGCAAGACAAACCCATTATTGTCACTGTGGAAAATGATAAGCCAAAATTCCTAAAAGGCCACCTTTTGTACTCTTTCTGTCAAGTCTCTGAGTTATTTTATATTCAAGCTCTGCCTTTCTCTACAATGAAGTATCTTGCTGCTTTTTAACTACTGTGTTGAATCATGGACTTCTGCCATTCACTCTCATCCAATGTCACATTTCCCTCAAAGAGAACACATTAAACCACAGCTTGGTTTAAAATGCTAAGCGTCCTGCCTTTTCAGGATGCATTCTGAAAGTTAAATACAGTATCGTTGGCATGGAGAGAAGCTCACAGCTCACAGGCGGTGAAAGGTGGAGGGCACAGAGTCGACACAGAACTGGAAGAGTCTCTTACTGATGGTGAGGCTGG
Organism: Salvelinus namaycush; assembly: GCF_016432855.1. Classification (NCBI taxonomy): domain Eukaryota; kingdom Metazoa; phylum Chordata; class Actinopteri; order Salmoniformes; family Salmonidae; genus Salvelinus; species Salvelinus namaycush. Next base: position 33,534,397 of record NC_052334.1, read on the forward strand.
CGCAGGTCAGGACGATGCCCGTCACCACGATAGATGCCACCACGGCCAGGATGAGGGACAGGGACAGCTGGCCTTTTGGGGTGAGGCCCTGAGGGGCTGCTGGGGGGGGGGGGGGGGGGTCAGAGGTCAGGGTTAGCAGGGGAAGATGGAGAACCACTAAGATTATAAGAATGTTTCAAAGACAATGGGACTACTAGTGGGGTCGTTAACAACCTTCCATTCCATTCCTCCATGTATTTTATTTCATGAGTGCCATTTAATGATAAACAGATTGGCAGAAATTCTCAAGGACTCATTTTTTAAATGTTGCATTCATGATCCCAAAACACATCCAGTAAATTAGGGTATTTCCATGACTGTACAGAAGTTACCTGTGCAGGTGACATTGTCACTGGCCAGCACCTCCTCGTTGTGACAGAGGCAGAGGATGAGTCGGGTGTCCTCGTCTCGTTTGCAGCTCTGGGTCTGGCAGTGACTGCAGTTGAGCTGCACCTTGATCTCACATTCTCCATGGCTCTCCATGGCTGAGTGGAGAGGATGACAGAGGACATTACATCACCACATGAATCTCACAAGAACAATACTGTAGCACGAGCACCGGTCATCTTAGCCATATGTATGACTAAAAAGAGAAGACGTTTTACAATCTGAGTTCTTTGTATCTCTTCTTCATAACATCGTCAAATACTGGAGTTAAATTCTTAGCTATGGTCAACTAAACCTAATCATGTTTTCACTGTAAAGTCGATACTGCATGACCATGGATCAATTGATCTGTTCTACTTGTGTTTTTGTCATGTCTTTCACTACAAAGAGGACTGCTTTGTATTCCGGGCAGCATTGGCGGCATGCTTTGGCCACAAATGACATTGTCGTGCCGTAAAGAATTGATTGGCTGCCTGTTTTTCAGCGGCTAAAGAGAAGACAGCATGGCGCCAGGATCAACAGGATCCGTGAGGCTATCAATTAGGTCACCGGTGTCTGAGGATTGAGGCGCCCTTCCCTACTTCTCCCACTGAATCAGAGTCAGGTGATAGAGACACACAGACCTCTGTGTTACGGCCAGGGCTCTTTCCTTGTGCTCTCCTGGCTCCCAGTGACACTGATGTAGTAGGAGAAAGCCTTACCTGCCAGCGGCTGGAGAAATATCTCCCCCATGGGATGAACAAAGGAGATGCCATCCTGACCGCCCGCTGTGATGTCATCAGTCAGCGCGGCATCGCCACCTTGATTTAGATTAAACACGATATTAAAGATAAGTGCATGTTTGAGCTAATAATAATGGCTTATTATTGCCTGCACAACATCTGCTAACATTATAAGTGTCAATCTTCCTTTTGAACAAAAATGGTCTGGGTAGAGGGAGAGTATGTATGGTATATTAACGATGCTGAAAGAAATCAAATGTCTCTCAATCAATCTGTTCATATCTTGATCGTTCAACCAATTCGGTGCCTTTTGAAAAGTGTAATTTTTTTTTTTTTTTAAATCATAAAGAACACATGTTCAACTTCATAAAAAAGTTTTCCCATCTCAAGAGGTTAAATTAAAAAAATTACGATAGTAAATGTCTATTAAGTACCAAATAAAGTAACAGGGTTGACCATAACAGGTTAATTATCAAATCAGCCATAAAGCCCCTTGTGACAGGGGGTATTGAATGCAAAAATCCAATAGTTGGCCTAATTTCAGTTTATGTGACAAAACAAGCAAGTATAGTGTCGAGAATCATTTTACCATCTAAACTGTGAAATATATTCTCCAGCTGTTTGAAACTGGTGTACAAAACATCAAAGTAAAAGAAAAAAACATAGAAATAGCGCATGTAGAACAGATCTACCGCTTTTTAGACTTGCTTTCAATGAGAATGACATACACTACATCAGCAAAAGTATGTGGACAAACCTTCAAATTAGTGGATTCAGCTATTTCAGCCACACCCGTTGCTGACAGGAGTATAAAATCGAGCACACAGCCTTGCAATCTCCAGAGACAAACATTGGCAGTAGAATGTCCGGTAATAAAGAGTTCAGTGACTTTCAACGTGACACTCTCATAGGATGCCACCTTTCCAACAAGTCAGTTCGTCAAATCTCTGCCCTGCTAGAGCTGCCCCGGTCGCTGCCCCGGTCAACTGAAAGAGCTGTTATTGTGAAGTGGAAACATCTAAGAGCAACAATGGCTCAGTCGCAAAGTGGTAGGCCACACAATCTCACAGAACGGGACTGCCGAGTGCTGAAGCGCGTAGCACGTAAAAATCATCTGTCCTCGGTTGCAACACTCACTACCAAGTTCCAAACTGACTCTGGAAGCAATGTCAGCACAAGAACTGTTAGTTGGGAGCTTCATGAAATGGGTTTCCATGGCCGAGCAGCCGCACACAAGTCTAAGATCACCATGCGCAATGCCAAGTGTAGGCTGGAGTAGTGTAAAGCTCGCCACCATTGGACTCTGGAGCAGTGGAAACGCGTTCTCTCCATCTGGCAGTCCGACGGACTAATCTGTGTTTGGCGGATGCCAGGAGATTGCTACCTGCCCCAATGGATAGTGCCAACTGTAAAGTTTGGTGGAGGAGGAATAATGGTCTGGGGCTGTTTTTCATGGTTCAGGCTAGACCCCTTAGTTCCAGTGAAGGGAAATCTTAACACTTCAGCATACAATGACATTCTAGACTATTCTGTGCTTCCAACTTTGTGGCAACGGTTTGGGGAAGGCCCTTTCCTGTTTAAGCACGACAATGCCCCTGTGCACAAAGCGAGGTCCATACAGAATGGTTTGTCGAGATCAATGTGGAAGAACTTGCCTGGCCTGCACAGAGCCCTGACCTCAACCCCATGAAACACATTTGGGATGAATTGGAACGCTGACTGCGAGCCAGGTCGAATCGCCCAAATTCAGTGCCCGACCTCACTTATGCTCTTTTGGCTGAATGGAAGCAAGTCCCCGCAGCAATGTTCCAACATCTAGTGGAGAGTCTTCCCAGAAGAGTGGAGGCTGTTATAGCAGCAAAGCGGGGACCAACTCCATATTAATGCCCATGATTTTGGAATGAGATGTTTGACAAGCAGGTGTCCATATACTTTTGATCATGTAGTGTAACATTTAATAAATAATATTCTTCAGAAATGACTTTGTCAAAGTAAGAAAATTAACAGAGCTTTACAATGACGCTGAATTTGTTTTGAAATATTGGGGTTAGGTGTGTTAAAATCTTCCTAGAAGTCCCTTACAGAAAAAACACATGTGATCTTATGTGAAATTAATGTGATAACATGTGACACCATGTAAAAGAAACATGTGATAACATGAAAGTACACATGTGAAAACATAATCTCATGTGAAATAAATGTGACAACATAGGGATGCAAAATTTCTACGTGATACCATGAAACTAGAAATTTGAGCACATGATCTCATGTGAAATAAATGTGGAACAGGGATGCAACATTTGAAGTTTCAAGTGAAAATGCAATTCCACATGTGCAAGTTACATTTTCACGTGAATGTTTTGCACGTGGAAGTGGAAATTTTCTATTTGTCTATTGTTGTGACCTAGATGAAGATCAGATCAAATTTTATGACCAATTTATGCAGAAATCCAGATATTTCCAAAGGGTTCACATACGTTTTCTTGCCATTGTACAGTTTGTGTGTGTATCCTAACTACTCATTTTTGTTTGCAGGACATCACCTGTGAAATCTCATGTAAAAAAATAAAAAGGTTATGTGATCACATGTGAAAATCCAAGTGAAACTTCATGTGAAATATCATAATGTGAAGTGTTCCATAAAACACATCGTTTTACATGATTTCACACAGGCCAAACATGAACATTTCACATGTGAAATCATGTGGTTTTTCCGTAAGGGGTGAAACAAGTCTTTATTCATTTAAAAAATCTGATTTATTGAATTATCTATGTGGTCTATATTAAAGGGCACCTCATTTAATATAACAGGCTTTTAACATGCAATATTGGTGCACAACATCTACTTAAAATATCAAAGGCACTCTTTCATGGAACGATCCATCTCCTCTCAATCATGTTTTGCAGAGGAGCCAAATGGAACACCCAATCTTATCAATCAATGAAGTAGAACTTTCTTCCCCAGCCAGAACAAGAAGCAGGGTCTTTCATGATCTCAGTATGGTTTAAACTGTCTCATAATATCAGTACATTCAGAACGGCCTGTGAGTTATGTCACCAATCCACAACTAGTAAATCATACTAGATAAAGACAGAAAAGCAGTGAATGTTATCAACGTGCCCCTTTCCTTGGGGCCAATGGAAATTCTCCAGCATAAATATCTTGTCAGATTCATCCTATAATAACAGTATAGTACAACACATAGGAAAGCAGTACATAAATATTAATATTATTATTGTGTGTGTGTGTGTGTGTGTGTGTGTGTGTGTGTGTGTGTGTGTGTGTGTGTGTGTGTGTGAGCTTACCTCTGTATCCGCCTCCTCCTCCTCCAGCAGTGCAGGCTCCCCCTCCCCCTCCAAACCCACCGAAGGTAGCCCAGGACAGTTTGGATAAGGCTTGGGGACAGGAGGAACCCCCCTCGGCCCCCTCCAGGAGAGACTTCCCTGCCCACAAGTGGCTGGAGGAGTCCTTCCAACCTCCACCTCCCCCTGCAACACACACACGCAGGCACGCACACACACCCCTCATTTAGCCATCACACTCTCTAAACACTTCTTCCATCAATGTTTGTATAAGATGTGTCGATAATTGCTCCATAAGACCCTGCTGGTCAAAGGTGATTTACTGGGAATGTTCCATGAAGCTTTTCCAAGAACACTGACATGGTACTGCCATATACAGTATGCCGTTTCTCCCTTTTCAACAGTTGCATAAGTCAAAAGGCTGTAACCAAGATTATAAGCAGACCCAATGGATAACCAGTCCAGACACAGGGCCAACTTCTTGATACAAACACATGCACTCCTGCCCTTTCTCTGACACACTCTTGTCCTGTCTCCTGAAGACACTCAAGTAGGAGCTTTAGCAGTCAGAGGAATGAAAGCCATATGTTTTCAGGGAGCAGATTGTTAGCTCTGTGAAGAGAATCAGGGGGAAGGTCCACATGGAGGGGGTGAGGTAAAGGCAACCCTACCAACCTGCTGCCCCAGTCTTGCCGTTGGAGCTGGTGGCCACCGTGTCATTCTCATACTGCTCCAGAGGAATCTGGTCCAAGCTGCTCTCTGGGTCCTCCAGGTAGGCTTTACCTCCACCACCAGCTGCTATGAGTAGAGGCACCAGTACTCCACCGTCCATCTGGCAGGGGTCACAGTCAAACACAGTAAAAGCTTTTAGAGCACCCCTCTACCCTCTGTCATAGTCCATCATGCAACTTAGGGGCCAGTCCAGCGTTGCAAAGACATACAACTTCTAGGTTAAAGGGCTCTTGTGATACAAACCAGCTTTCATTTTGTGTAGATGAGGTAAAGGCGGAAAAGAGTTGAATCAAGTTATGTTGAGATTAGGGACTCCTTTTAGGGACTCTTACGTTGTAGATATAGGTGGCTCCTCCACCGCCTCCTCCACCACCTGCCCAATCATCACCAGTGAACTCATCTTCTATCACTGAGGATTCCCCCAGGCAGATCTTCTGTGTCAGAGGATTTCTCTACAGAGAACAAATGGATATGGTCAGATCAGAGAGAGAGTGGCTGCTAGTCTAAAATTATATTTTCCTACCATCAGGAGGAAAATACTCTCTGGATGGCACCCGAGGTACCAGGAAGTAATCAAACGTTGAAAGAAAACTAAACACTTTGAACAGCAGGTTATCCATCCATAATGTCACCTGAGGTGGCCTAACTCTCCACTCTAACACTCACCCCTGGACAGGCATCCTCCCCTTGATGTCCCACCAGTATATACAGGATGTCTCCCTTCTCCAGAGGGAAGATGGCTGAGATGAAGACCCCGTGGGAACGCTTGTTGTGGTTCTTTGCTCCTTTGCCACCTGCAGCTCCATAGGCTGAGATCCTGAGGAGGGCATAGTAAACATGTGATGAGACCACTGAAGGCCATGTTTGGTGCTTGGGTGACCTTATAACAGTGGCTACTCAATTAATTACAAGTGGCAAAAAAGCCATGTTGGTTTGATCTCTATAGTGCATCAGAAGTTTTGCAGCACTACAAATCAGACTGTAACACTGGCAATACCAAGGCTTTGCCTGACTGACTTGTATCATCAGCTTGTATCATCAGATGAAATCAGGGTAAATATTCTGTAGTTTTACTGTAATCAGAGCTCAGCTGAGCCCCCCGACAACGACATACCAATGCTAACAAAGAAGAGCAGAGAAGCTCCCTGATACCCACTTCTTGTCTTTCTTTACCCCTTTTAACATATAGTGTTATGGAGCTCATTGTAATGCTCCATGACTAGACCAGCAACTACAATAAATGAGTTCAAAGCCTTGGCTTGGCAGGGGCCAGATTAGGAAGAGAGAGTGAGCACAGACAGACTAATCTATGCCTCCAGCTGGTGGGTCACGCTTCTCACTCTGCCTCAGTCTTACACACACACACACACACACACACACACACACACACACACACACACACACACACACACACACACACACACACACACACACACACACACACACACACACACACACACACACACACACACACACACACACACGGTCTGATCCCATGTGAGACTCCCCCCTCTCCTAACCTGGATGATGTGGAAATCAATCTTGACACTCCAGAGACTTGCCTATATTCTATAGGTCTAGCGAATACGTGACATGAAGGTGATACATGGTAGTATTTAAGCTGTATTCATTCAGTTGACTGACGTCTCAGGTAAGGCGGCTTCCTGCCAGCTGTCAATACTGATGTGCAGATGCAATCATTGGTCAGGGTGCTTGTTTCAAGCATCTTTACCCTAGGGTTTAGTCTAGTGCAAGAGTGTTCCGATTACAAAAACAGTTGTTCTCTGTAGCTTTCATATTTCTACAAGATTAGAATAACATAGCAAAATTTGCACCCACATGTATCTGTTGGTGGCTGGTACCCTCCAGGTCTGCACTCCTTTGAACGGGCCCTCCTTGCCCACGGTGACACTGACGTTGGTGTTACGGTATGCGCTGTCACACTGGGCCTGGGTGGGACCTCGGGGGCCACTGGCCCCACAGGATGTGAACCACCAGGTCATCAGGGACACCTCTGAGGAGAGGAGACAGACACATGAGTCACATGTCAGTCAACAAACAAACTCCCTGTGTTGCATGGAAAGGAGAGAGACATACATATAGTGGAGCAGCTGCTGAGGAAATTACTTTAATGGATGCACCTGGTGTATTTTGCAAAATTGAGGGGAAAAGCTCTACAAAAATCGAGTTGCAAAGGCCATTGGTTATATTCCATTAGAACAGCTGGTAGTGTACCTGAGGCAGAGGGCTCTGGGAGGGGGCTGAAGAAATCCAGTTCACTAATGGAGTCCATTTCATGGAAGAATCTGTGTCCGAGCAGCAGGGAGTTGAGATCTGAGAGGAGGGAGACAGACACATTCATCTCTACAGTCTACAGACGGACCAGAAAAGCATTCTCTTTCATACGACTTCTATTAATAATGGTTTCTTCAAAGACGGAGACAGAGATAGGATTTAGAGCATAGATGTGTTTTTGTGAGGACAGGATACAGTCCAGTTGAGTATATAAAAAGGCATAAGCTGCAGGATTGAGGAGATAGAATAAGAAAGACAGACAGACTTATGGAGAAAGACAAAGGGCTTTAGGAGATAAGTAATAATTGTGAGGGAGGACATTGTGAAAGTCTTAGCAGGAGACAAGATAAGGGAGGTTATGACTTAGGAGCTGTAATTAGCTGTGGAATTCTGGATATGTGCTACAGTAAAACGTAATAGGGCCGATAAATCTGCGTGCCGATCATAGCACGCCCAACTGGTGCCTGTCTGGCGTCGACAACCCGCAGCCACCAGAACCATTTGCCTTGCACCAGACTCTGCAAGCCCTCCCGCCTCCCTCCCAACATTTACCGAACCGCATTGTCAATTCCTATCAAATTAAACTAATGTTGGCAGGCTTCTCCAGAGTTCGGACCAAAGAGTTTCATGGTAGAGAAGAATCGATGGAGCGAAGAAGATGTGTCCTCGAGCATGACAATAACGTGACACTGGAACCCATTGTTGGCGTACAATTTTATTGTCGGATTGCAGATTTCGAATCCCGGGGAGACGCATTCTACGTCGGTTTCCCTCTTTCAGAAGCAATCAGGCAGTGTGTGGATCATTGGGCCTCCTGGGGAGCACTCCAGCTGCGTTGGAAACAGTGGTTAGCCATCGCATCTGTGTGCATCATTCTTCGGTTAAGACTCCTCTCTGTCTTTGACTGTGCTTCAACAGCTCTATTGTTTCCAGTCATAAGAAATGCTCTATCAGCCGCAGGGCTCTCCAGAGGGTCTGCCCAACGCATCACCGGGGGCAAACTACCTGCCCTCCAGGACATCTACAGCACCCGATGTCACAGGAAGGCCAAAAAGATAATCAAGGACAACAACCACCCGAGCCACTGCCTATTCACCCCGCTGTCATCCAGAAGGCGAGGTCAGTACAGGTGCATCAAAGCTGGGACCAAGAGACTGAAAAACAGCTTCTATCTCAAGGCCATCAGACTGTTAAATAGCCATCACCAGGCGGCTTCCACCCGGTTACGTAACCCTGCACCTTAGAGGCTGCTGCCCTATATACATAGACTTTGAAATCACTGGCCACTTTAATAATGGAGCACTCGTCACTTTAATAATGTTTACATATTTTTGCTTTACTCATTTCATATGTGTGTACTGGATTCTATTCTACTGTATTTTAGACTATGCAACTCAGACATTGCTCATTATATATTCCTTAATTCCATTCTTTTACTTTTAGGTTTGTGTGTAATGTGTGTATTGTGTGTATTGTTGTGAATTGTTAGTATTACTGCACTGTTGGAGTTAGAAACACAAGCATTTCGCTACACAGCTAAACATGTGCTAAACATGTGTGTGTGACCAATAAAATGTTATTTGATTTGATAAATGGTCTCATTTGCAACTTCATGGGGATGCATCAGTGCATTCAGCTCTCCACTGAATGTCCTTCCTAGAACTAGACACACATGCTTTGGACTGTATTCAGGTGCTCCTATACAAACTTCATGGCATCCCTCAGGTGAATGCCACACTTCAGTGATATTGGCAATATGAGCTTATAGCCAACATCCAGTTGGCCTTTAACCCCCTAGAGTCGATGTCCGCGCCCCCTGTGTAAATCGAATTAGCATAATCAAAAATCCCCATCAAAATGTGGCAGTTTAAGCTCGAGATATCTGTTCGGTTTTTTTTTGCATTGGATGCGTCTCAATCCACTGCATCTGCTGAAGTCACCCTTCCACATCTGCGATGAAAGGTGACAGAGCTGGAGCGGTGTTTGTCAGACCATGAGACATCCTGAAAATTCGGTCTTCTCACAAAATCATCTGTAGCGTCTGAACAATTTGCCCCACGAACGATTTGGAAAGGTGCGACTCTCACGAACACGTACATGTCGGTTGCTCGTCTGAAGGTCCCCCGGTACCAGTAGAAAAAACGAATGTACAAAAGTGTTAGAAAACATTAGGAAAACCTACTCTTTCCATGACTTAGACTGACCAGGTGAATCCAGGTGAAAGCTATGATCCCTTATTGATGTCACTTGTTAATTCCACTTCAATCAGTTTAGACGAAGGGGAGGAGACAGGTTAAAGAAGGATTTTTAAGCCTTGAGACAATTGAGTCATGGATTGTGTATGTGTGCCATTCAAAGGGTGAATGGGCAAGGCACAAGATTTACAGTAAGTGCCTTTGAACGGGGTAGGGTAGTAGGTGCCAGGCGCACCGGTTTGTGTCAAGAACCGCACCGCTGCTGGGTTTTTCACGCTCAACAGTTTCCCGTGTGTATTAAGAATGGTCCACCACCCAAAGGACATCCAGCCAACTTGACACAACTGTGGGAAGAATTGGAGTCAACATGGAACAGCATCCAGGTGGAATGCTTTCGACACCTTGTAGAGTCGGTGCCCCGATGAATTGAGGCTATTCTGAGGGCAAAAGGGGGGGTGCAACTCAATACTAGGAAGGTGTCCATACTGTTTGTGAGACTGTTTAGTGCCAAAAGTAAGGGGTTGAATGTAAAAAAAAATATATACAAATGATTCCGGATGTTTCTTATATCTCTCAGACACTTCAGAGTAAACTTCCTTTTTTGGGACTGTTGTTCCATGTAGTGAATCTGGTTTTCAATGCGTTTGTATGGGCTAATAGCAGTAAAGCCAAATACAATGTTTGATCAAATCATTTTTGTATAATTTTTGGGATAATTCAAGGGGTCTTAAAATACACATTCAAATAGCTTTTCATAAAACAATTCAATATAGCTTAGTACGGGGCTTAGACTGTAATGGGTTAAGGAATATTAGCTATATCTTTATGAAAGAGGCCCCGCTCAATCAGTATGTAATCTTAAGACATTTAGGGAGTTTTACTCTATCACTGTTTGTTTGAGAGATTATTCAATGACGTGCTAGGAGCCCTCCAAATGTTTGCCCACTGTACTCTAGCCACACAGGATGCTACATACAGTATCTATAATGAGAGCTGCCTTTGTGTTGTGTACAGATTGTGTTACATGGAGGGCTACCTGTGTCAAAGCATGCTGCCCCCAGGGCGATGTCATCTAGGGCGATGTCAGCATTGGAGCCTGGTCCCCACAGAGCCTTCACCTTGAGGTGGAACCTGGAGGGAAACACAGAATGGCATTATTTTCATATTAGTTTAAGTACCAAAAAGTACCTTCAATTCTTTCACATATCAGTCTATGCATTTCTTATAAAGTATACTACAAAAATATATTTTGTACTAACTAACACAGTCATCATTTATTAATGAACTACAATCACTCAAGAAACACACTTTGAGCTTTTATGCGCTGTGTGTTTGGCACCTCTGGTCAGTAATTTAGCAGTAAATGATGGCACTGTACCCATTGAGGAGGGCAGGTAGCTGCAGAGTGATGTCCTGCCAGTTGTCTTTCCACTGTCCAGACCTCTCCCACACCAACGGGGACGCAACAGTACTGTTATCCTCTAGCGACAGCAGCACGGTGCCATTAAACTCCCCATAGAGATACAGGGAGAAATGCAACTGCAGACAGAGACATCAAGAACAGACGTTACGGTGAATTTCATGACATACTATTTGAAGACGTGAACATGGCTTAACTGTATGATGTTTAATATTATGTGTGTGGTACTAGAGGACTGCTCTTTGTTATGATAGACCCGCTGTGACCACCTGACTAATTACAAAAAATGTAAGACTTGGCTACGGTTGTGAGATTCTGGCATCTTTGAGGGTGCTTCTAAAACTTCCTTAATGAGGATGTCTAGAACTCATCCGTGAGTCATCAGTGAGCATTAGGTCAGTAGGGGAGATTTCAAGGAAGCCATTGGTGGAAAGATATGTCTATTTTTCTCACCTGACAGGCTATGGTAGAGACCGGTCGGGGGAAGGAGGAACTTCGGACAGACGCTTTAATACTGGAACTGTTCCCTCTCACCGCCAGGAACAGGAAGTGCCCTGGGGGGGAGACAATAACCGCAACACTGAGGGGAGTGAACACTGACATAAATTTGCACCACTCAAAAGGGCATGACTGATAGAGCTCTGAAGAGAACAGCCTTTTAGTCCTCATCTGCAAAACAATATATATTGCCTTGGTGCAGTGCTTGTCAATTTGGAATGAAACCAATTGGAGCTATAAACTGAAATGCAGAAGTCAGTGACAGGAAATAAATTCTGCAGAAACATGGCACGTTTTACCTCACACCACATCATGCTGGGCTAGATATAAAGTATTCAAGTATTACAACTGATTGTAAATCATCTACAAACTTTCCAAAGGACGATATTCAAATATATTCAGTGTTAACCCCATAGGGCAGGAGTATTCAACACTTACCCTACGAGGTCTGGAGCCTGCTGGCAGGAGTATTCAACTCTTACCCTACGAGGTCTGGAGCCTGCTGGCAGGAGTATTCAACTCTTACCCTATGAGGTCTGGAGCCTGCTGGCAGGAGTATTAAACTCTTACCCTACGAGGTCTGGAGCCTGCTGGCAGGAGTATTCAACTCTTACCCTACGAGGTCTGGAGCCTGCTGGCAGGAGTATTCAACTCTTACCCTACGAGGTCTGGAGCCTGCTGGCAGGAGAATTCAACTCTTACCATGCGAGGTCTGGAGCCTGCTGGCAGGACTATTCAACTCTTACCCTACGAGGTCTGGAGCCTGCTGGCAGGAGAATTCAACTCTTACCCTACGAGGTCTGGAGCCGGCTGGCAGGACTATTCAACTCTTACCCTACGAGGTCTGGAGCCTGCTGGCAGGAGAATTCAACTCTTACCATGCGAGGTCTGGAGCCTGCTGGCAGGAGAATTCAACTCTTACCCTACGAGGTCTGGAGCCTGCTGGCAGGACTATTCAACTCTTACCCTACGAGGTCTGGAGCCTGCTGGCAGGAGAATTCAACTCTTACCATGCGAGGTCTGGAGCCTGCTGGCAGGAGTATTCAACTCTTACCCTACGAGGTCTGGAGCCTGCTGGCAGGAGAATTCAACACTTACCCTACGAGGTCTGGAGCCTGCTGACAGGAGTATTCAACACTTACCCTACGAGGTCTGGAGCCTGCTGGCAGGAGTATTCAACTCTTACCCTACGAGGTCTGGAGCCTGCTGGCAGGAGTATTCAACTCTTACCCTACGAGGTCTGGAGCCTGCTGGCAGGAGTATTCAACACTTACCCTACGAGGTCTGGAGTCTGCTGGCAGGAGTATTCAACACTTACCCTACGAGGTCTGGAGCCTGCTGGCAGGAGTATTCAACTCTTACCCTACGACGCCTGGAGCCTGCTGGCAGGAGTATTCAACTCTTACCCTACGAGGTCTGGAGCCTGCTGGCAGGAGAATTCAACTCTTACCCTACAAGGTCTGGAGCCTGCTGGCAGGAGTATTCAACTCTTACCCTACGAGGCCTGGAGCCTGCTGGCAGGAGTATTCAACTCTTACCCTACGAGGTCTGGAGCCTGCTGGCAGGAGAATTCAACTCTTACCCCTACGAGGTCTGGAGCCTGCTGGCAGGACTATTCAACTCTTACCCTACGAGGTCTGGAGCCTGCTGGCAGGACTATTCAACTCTTACCCTACGAGGTCTGGAGCCTGCTGGCAGGACTATTCAAATCTTACCCTACGAGGTCTGGAGCCTGCTGGCAGGACTATTCAACTCTTACCCTACGAGGTCTGGAGCCTAATGGCAGGAGTATTCAACTTACCCTATGAGGTCTGAAGTCTGCTGGCAGGAGAATTCAACTCTTACCCTACGAGGTCTGGAGCCTGCTGGCAGGAGAATTCAACTCTTACCCCTACGAGGTCTGGAGTCTGCTGGCAGGACTATTCAACTCTTACCCTACGAGCTCTGGAGCCTGCTGGCAGGAGTATTCAACTCTTACCCTACGAGGTCTGGAGCCTGCTGGCAGGAGTATTCAACTCTTACCCTACGAGGTCTGGAGCCTGCTGGCAGGAGAATTCAACTCTTACCCTACGAGGTCTGGAGCCTGCTGGCAGGAGAATTCAACTCTTACCCTACGAGGTCTGGAGCCTGCTGGCAGGAGTATTCAACTCTTACCCTACGAGGTCTGGAGCCTGCTGGCAGGAGTATTCAACTCTTACCCTACGAGGTCTGGAGCCTGCTGGCAGGAGTATTCAACTCCTACCCTACGAGGTCTGGAGCCTGCTGGCAGGAGAATTCAACTCTTACCCTACGAGGTCTGGAGCCTGCTGGCAGGAGTATTCAACTCTTACCCTACGAGTGTCACGGATCCCTCCGGTACTTTCATTACGCACACCTGTCCCCTATTCCCACTGATTAGTAATTGTATAAGTGTGCCCTTGGTTCACCATTGTCCTGTTGATTATTGTTACAATGTCCGTTGGTGCGTGTGAGTACCTGTGCTGTGTGTTTTGGCTTTCGTGCCATTGTGGATTGCGCAGATGATTATGGGTCTCGTCCCGTGTGATAATCATTGTGCGTGTGTGTTATTTATTCGAGGTGCTCCTCGCTCTTTTGCTTGGGTTTCAACCCTGTGTTTTGTATAGTGTTTGTTTGGTGTTCGTCCCCGTGCCTTTACACGGCACGCTGTAATTTGAGTATAATAAAAATAACTATTACGCATTCCTGGGGTCTGTCTCCCGAATCCTTTATACCAACGTGACAACGAGGTCTGGAGCCTGCTGGTTTTGTATTCTTCCTAATAATTAATTGCACCCACCTGGTGTGCCAGGTCTAATCATTCCCTGAATAGAGGGGAAAAGCAGTGGAACTGGCTCAGAGGTCCAGAGTTGAGTTTCAAGGCCATAAGAAATTCCTCTGACTAAGCCAGTTTTTGCCAAACTCGGTTTTGGGGTACCCCAAGGGGTGCACGTTTTGGTTTTTGCCCTAACACTAGACAGCTGATTTAAATAGTCAAAGTTTAATGATGAGTTGGTTATTTGAATCATATGTGTAGTGCTAGGGGCAGAAAACGACAATGTGCACCCCTTGGGTTCACCAGGGTCGAGTTTGGGAAACACTGTACTAAGCCATTAGATTCCCAATGTTTTGAAAACTTGAATCTGAATAAAAATTCCATTGGAGTCATAAAAAACATGGATTTCCAGTCTCTGTGTAATATGAGAAACATGGAAAGAAACCTGAAGGATAATCTTTTCCTATGCAGTCTTCTCATATTTCCCCTCTCTTAGCTCAAGGACCTGATGGACGAGACTCAGCAGCACTTGAAAACATATTCTCAGAGGACACATCCAACCCTAGAGCTGTAGGATACCATCATATCTCCATTTACAACTCCTGATCAATTGCCTATTGGGTGCAACAGGTTCTTATGCTGATGCCTATACAACTGAATTTTCAGTACACTGTATGTCCACCAGTGTTTAGTGACTGAGTAAAAAACAATACCCAATTTACAGGATGAGGACCAGTCTAGAGTAAAATTTATACTTTATACAGCACAATGCAATACCCAACCTCTATTTATGTCTAGCCTGATAAAGGTGCCATGTATACCCCCTTCAAATAAAGTGTTAGCCAGCAATTTTAGGACTGGTACCCTTTGAGTGACCTAGTGTGTTTTGTACCATTTACCTTGGGTGTTTTGCAGAGCTGTCCCCAGCATGTCTGTACTGTGTTCTAGTTCCTCCCCACTGACCCTCCTCCAAGAGGACAGCTCACTGGATGTTGACCAGCCACAGGACCCAGGCTCAAAGGAACAGTGGGCTCCATAAGGCAGAGTGTCTGTATGGGGACACAGTGGACCAAAACATACTCGCTTCAGTGACTCATTCAGTACCCTATAAACTTATAAATGCAGATACAGCTTATACAAATGAAAGCTTCTAGAAAATTATAAAATAGGACATAGTGACTAGGTCCACAGACTCCCCTTTTCAAAGACCGCCTTGTACACCAATTTGAGCACTCCCTCTATCTTTATTTCTCAGAATGTAGTGGCTCTTGAGTATGCAAAAGAAAGGCTATTCTACTGTGCTGATCCCACAGTGTCTCCCCAGGGTCACACTAGTCAATAGGTCTTATTAGGTCTAAGCAGGGTAGTGTAAACAGAATTGCACAACATTCATACAATAGAAATACTAGTGGCAGAGCTTTTGAAACAACTGAAATGTACGGCCATTTTCAGGATATCTGAGACTTGTTTTAATTGAGTTTTCACCTGAAATTGCAGTAACAGCTTACAGTTACATTCTGATATTGTCAACGAAGCTTTAAGAAAGGAAACCTCAACAGCATTTTTCCCCTCTTGGCTGCTCCGAGCCACCATCCAGGATAGAAGCGTGCAGCAAGAAGCTAACCAACTCACCAGGTAATTATCAAAGTTTTCAGTCGCAATTTTGCGTTTACCTCATATAATGACTTCCATGATATTGATAAAATGAAGCCTGTCCACTGGGCACACCACGTCATTTCAACATGGATAATTGGGTAATATTTGGTAGAGCAGTTGATCAATAAGATTACAACCTACAGTATATTGTTTACCTTTATTTAACTAGGCAAGTCAGTTAAGAACAAATTCTTATTTACAATGACGGCCTACCCCGGCCAAAACCGGACGACGCTGGTCCAATTGTGCGCCGCCCTATTCTTGGATATTCATCCACTTAAAGACAGACAAAAGTTAGTTGAATTTCCAATGTGTTATCACTATGCTTTCAACCATCTAAAAGCGCAACCAAATTCCAATGGAAAAACAATGTCTGGTTTTTGGTTTAGTTGGCACCCAAATGTCTAACTGAGCCTTCAACCATTTAAAGGGATACCTTGAGATTTTGGCAATGAATCACTTTATCTACTTCGCCCTGAGTCGAATGAACTCATGGATACCATTTTTATGTCTTTGCATCCAGTATAAAGGAAGTTGGAGGTAGTTTCGTGAGCTAATGCTATCTAGCGTATTAACGCAATGACTGGAAGTCTATGGTATCTACTAGCATGCTAACAGCTACCATGCACTTTCAGTCATTGCGCTAACGATAGTTTGCAATTGCGCTAGTTAGTGACTTCCTTCAAACTGCACGCAGAGACATAAAAATAGTATCCACCAGTTCATCTGACTCGGGGGAAGTAGATAAAGGGCTTAATTGCCAAAATCCTGAAGTATCCCTTTAAAAGCACACTAAAGTTCATGGGAATACAATGTCAGATATTTTGTTTATTTATACATCAGATTAATCTGTTATTGCTGCGCTTCGTCTAATAACAAATGCAAATGACCAGGATTGCAGTTGAGATTACATTAAAAGTACATGGTGCAAGTGATCAATGCCGTTCGAGATTCTGCACAGAATTTAACAGCAATTGTGAAGATCTCTACTGACCTGCGATGACCTATCTTGAACATCCACGCTTTATATACAGTAATAACATAAGAAGAAATGTATAGTTAGAGTAACCTCAAAATATGGCCATAGATGTGTTACTCATTTCAAAGTTGAATGTTACATTAGTTTGTTAGATAACCTTAACTTTAGGGCTATTTATTATTTTACAAAATGAGTATTGAATTGTGTTTGGTTGAGAACACAACCAAATATCATATTTTAACTGCTTGGTTAGTTCCATCTGAGCCACTGGCTTAATCCCATTCTTTAACTTTTATTTGTGGTTGAGTTGGAAATGTGAATCCAGCATATAATTTGTTAACTTGTTGACAAGTTAATAGGCTATTTCATTTATTTCAAAAGTGATACTGAATTGTGTTTGGTTGTCAAGAATTCTTTCCACCTCATAGCTTGTTTTTTGTTCTGCCATGCACTGTCAACTGTGAGATCTTATATAGACAGGTATGTGCCTTTACAAATCATGTCCAATCAATTGAATTTACCGAAGGTGGACTCCAATCAATTTGCAGATTGGATGATCAATGGAAACAAGCTGCACCTGAGCTCAATTTTGAGTCTCATAGCAAAGGGTCTGAATACTTATTTAAATAAGTATTTCTGTTTTTATTTTTAATACATTTGCAAAAAATGTCTAAAAACCTGTTTTTGCTTTGTCATTATGGGGTATTGTGTGTAGATTGCTGAGGATTTGTATTTATTTAATCCATTTTAGAATAAGGCTGTAACGTAATTTTTTTTTTTTTTAAGTCAAGGGGTCTGAATACTTTCCGAATCCACTGTATGTGACAAAGTATGATCACATTTAATTAGCTCTGTTAAACCTTCCCTTTGGAATGACTTTGATAGCAACCTAGTAGTTTTTAAGTGGAGATCTCTCAACAATCATTCTCACGATAGCACATTGGTAACAGTCAGTGACAAATAGCTAAGCAGGGCTTGGTTAAAACCCTGGATGGGAGACAAAAGGGTAAATGTAGATAGATCAATTCTCCAGTAGGAGGTGCTGCCCTGCCTGTTTTTTTTCTTCTGTTAGTGGATATAACGTTGAACAAATTAAACAAATTAAACATATTTTATGCAAGGTTTCTTCTGTTTACATTTGGTTACCATGATGACATAATCCTGTGGTTGAAATTTCACCCTCAAAACAGTTTACGTTGATTACTTTTTTCAAATCCAATGTATTTCGTCACAATATGTTGACAAATGACGTTGAATGGTGAATCAACCGGTTTGTGCCCAGTGGGCGGTTTGTTCTATGGTAACTTTAATATGCTGAAACTGTAGTTTTATATTCGTATGAGAGGGGTAAACATTAATGTTTGATATGCTAACGTTACTAGCTAGCATTGATAGCTAGCTGTTTTATTGTCTCGCAAACTACATTTAGCTAATGCGTGTACGAACGAAAAAATGAACCCACAATTCACGTGCTTGGGAATTGTTGCATTATTCAAGAGTGTACTATGGTTTAGCTGCAATATTGAAGAATGTAGCTAGCTAATATGTTTTAGAGGAAAAGTTCCTTGCATTGTTGAATAGCTTGCAAGCTTACAGGCTAGTCAGTACCAGTGGCTACTGCGATACTAATATTTACGGTAAATTTGGAGCTGCAGAACAAGAACGTCACATTGCCAGCCACAGAAAAGTAAGGCAAGGCTGTAGCGTACATTGAAAAGTTTATGTACATCAGTGGAGGCTGTTGAGGGGAGGACGGCTCATAGTAATGGCTGGAATGGAGTCAATGAAATAGTATAAACCACATGTTTGATACCATTCCATATACTCCATTCCAGGCATTATTATGAGCTGTCTTCCCCTCAGCAGCCTCCACTGATGTACATTTTATGTCAATTGAAATCTTGTCACGCTGCCTCTCCTTAAATGTTTGTCAATGAGAATAGCCTCTTAATTACCTACTGGAGGTACAAGTTGTATTCTCCATGTCTGAACCATTCTTTGCATTGAATGTGTTCTGATTGAGTGTTAAGAGGGCTTTTATGACTAATGGTGTTGATGTGAGCATTGATGCAAGGGCTGCAAGCATTGATTGCTACCTTCATGTTGTCACTAACTAATCATTTACATTTAAGTCATTTAGCAGACGCTCTTATCCAGAGCGACTTACAAATTGGAAAGTTCATACATATTCATCCTGGTCCCCCCGTGGGGAATGAACCCACAAACCTGGCGTTGCAAGCGCCATGCTCTACCAACTGAGCCACACGGGACCGTGTAATCATTTCCCTTTGTATACATTCACAAAGCTGCCATTTAAACGAGCATTTACATTCAAATGCCAGTTTAATAATGGTATTTCAGTTCCAAGTGGTGTCTTGGAGAAACAGTACATGTATTAAACCCACAGAGAATGGTCCAAAGAAAGATATTAGCCTTAGTGGAAGGACTCTTTTGGCACATTTCTGTCTCTTAATGCAATGCCCATCTAGTGGTTGTTACACTTAGAGAGAAGGAACTGACTGATGAACACAGTAGAGAGAAGGAGAGCACTTACTGTTGGCTAATACACTGCCTCCAGTGAAAGGATTAACAATTCATCATGGCCTTAAACTTTAATACAGTTAATGCAGGTGGCATGCACCCTGCCAGTAGTACCACACTCTGTCTTTGTGGCTTGTCACATCACTCTCGTCACTTCTAATTGCATTAAATTAATCCAATGAGAATACCCAACCAAAAACGCTGTGATTTAAGATGCTGAAACTCTTTTTCCTTTAGGCTTAGCTGTTTCAAACGTAATCTGATCACTACGTTATAAGATTTACTTTGAAAAAAACATTGTTTTGGTGAGGTTTAAAAAAGAAATCAAAGCTGGCAACGAATTATTTTGAAGGCCTATTTGAAAATTCAGAATGTTACAAAACTTATTCAGATTTCTCAAAGTAGGATGTTTGGATCAAATATATACACATATTCGACAACATCTTTCTTGGAAAGATCAGATGCAAGGTACACATACATAGGGCCCAGAATTTGTCCTAGACACATGATGACCATTAAAAATCTGGACCCTGAATTCAACGTCAGTAATGTCATGTGACGTTGTTGCACTGTTGAAGCTGCTCTTAGGGATACTGCGAGATTCTGGCAATCAAGACATTTTTCTACTTTTCATCTGACTCTGGGTAGAAAAAGTAGAAAAACTGCTTAATTGCCAGAATCTCGCAGTATCCCTTTAAGGCCTTAGACTCACCACAGATAAATCCCTCATCCTCCCCTAGGGGGCAGTCACTGTGGAAGTCACATACTCTAGTCTTGTCAATGCAGCCTCCTAGGTCACAGTGGAAAGAAGTGATCTCGTCACAGTCTGTGCCCAGCTGTAATTCATGGTGACCTGGAACAAGAAAGAGTTCACATTTAGTTTCCAAAATATCATAGCATTTTTATGTTTCTATTAACGTTCGGAGATGTAATTCAGAATTTACCCATGTCACAGTCTATGAGCTCCAGGGAGTCGAGGGCCAGAGTCCCCCTATCCTTCCCCAGGCAAGTGGAGTAGAGCAGGGTCACCTGGAAGGGCTCATCCACCTCTCCAATCACCGTCTCCAGCACCTCCCACTGGGCCCTGTTCCAAGCAAAGGGAGGGTTAACTGTGCATGTGTGTGTGGATTGGCTCTTCTACGCTTGTGGGGACATAAAATCCCCAAAAGTCCCCACAAGGATAGTAAAACAAGGAACATTCTCCCTTGTGGGGACATTTCCCACATCTTCATGAGGACAAGGCTATTTTAAGCTTAGGGATTAGGTGTAGGGTTAGAATTAGGGTAAGGGTAAGGGGTGTTAATGGTTAGGAGTTAGGAGTTAGGTCCCCACGAAGATAGAAGAACAAAACGTGTGTGTGTGTGTGTGTGTGTGTGTGTGTGTGTGTGTGTGTGTGTGTGTGTGTGTGTGTGTGTGTGTGTGTGTGTGTGTGTGTGTGTGTGTGTGTGTGTGTGTGTGTGTGTGTGTGTGTGTGTGCGCGCGCGAGGTTGTGGCATGTTTGTCTGGGCAGCAACATCTTGAAAGGACTTTCTGTTCAAATAAATGTCTAAGCAGCCTTGTCTATGTCACAAACAGTCTCTGGTCATCAAACAACAAGTGTGTTACATCTTCATACCCAAGGAACCATTATACTACACTTTATATTCTACTTAAAGATTATATTATGACATTTTAGATTTAGGTTTATACATTTCCCTCTCAACTGAAGTCAGCATAACATAACATATTATGTCCACCATCTCAACATCTGCTCATTTAACTATTTTTAAGTTCAATCTATAGTGCCATTGGGATGTCAATATGAATGTAATGTCTTTGTTTGTCATTTTGTCTAATCCTTGCATGTTCCGTATGTTTTTACATCAAGGACCACTTTAGAAACAAGTGTTTTAATTAATAATGTGCTATCCTCTGGCGACACATTGTACATATTTTTGTATATCTTGCCCAAATAAAATACAATTCAAACTGTCATGATTCCAGTCTTTCTTGACAAAATATAGTAAGTACACTGTTCATATTGGCTCTATGCTGTCTCTGCTCCTGCAGTACCATACAACAACCATCCATCCACGTGAGGTTCCCTGAGCTCAACTCAATGACAGCACAGGAGCTAGGAGAGGTTCCCTGAGCCCCCCCCCCCGCATAGCATCGTAAACCACTTTCATTTGGAAATCCAGTAATTCTCAAACCTGTCAGAGAACCTAGCAGCATAACACCACACCAATGGATATTTATAGACTAGCTAGCTCACGTTAGGAGAGGAGACCCCCAAACCCATTTTTTGGGGGGAGCTAAATGGAATGTTTACATCGCCTTTCAAATCCAAGTTTAAACCCTAATTTTAAAAAAAATTCTCACGATAGGTGTGCCTTTATTCAAGAATATTAAATGAGATGCTCTTAAAAGCCCACTTCTATTACTACCTCAGCTAATAGGTACAAATGTGTCTGCACATTACGGTGGGTGAGTGCTGAACATCATACAGTACTGTACATTCTGTGAAAAAACAACTTGTCAAGCTGAAAGCTTTCATTCATTTATTCATTCATTCCATCTGTTTCTTCTATATTTCCACCCCTGTTTATACAGTATGTCTTGCTTTCAGTGGAGATTAAGGTGACCTGTCATCCCCAGTACTCACCATCTTACAGTCTGTGAGTTAAAACCTTTTTCATAATGGACAAGCACTCCATTACTCTCCAAATAAAGATGCCAGGGTATAACCTTGTTGCATAGCCACAGCCCATCCCTCCACGCTACTGTCCAGGCCAATTATGTCCAAATTCATTTTCAGGGTCTGCATTTGGAAACAAAATGCTTTTATCTGGTCCCAGAATGCCTGTGCCCAACATTAGATCAATATTAAGGACATTTGCCCAACAATAGTTACACAAAGATGATCTCTCTCCATGTCAAGGGATGTAGTGGTATTTCCATGCCATACTTAAAGCTTATTGTATGTCAAGTCCCTCTAGGCATCCCAAGAACCTGCACTTCAGTGCATTATAGCAGAATGATCCATGTATTTCTTAAAACAACCACTTCAATCCATCAACAGACTGAGTACCTTATAGTTACTAGCAGTGTTTCAATGCAATGCTGGACCCTTTCTTTCACTACTGTATTAGGTGGATGTGTATAGGATTCTGAGTTCACCGCCAGATTTCATCACTAAGAACGTACTCAAGATACATTGTAGAGTACCGTAAGTGAGTTACACATGGATGCAGTGTAGAGCTAGTACAGCAAATGCTACTACTGTAAGCATACAAAATAGAAATTGTTGAAAAGTTGTGTGGAATGTTCAAGTGAACAAGCATACAATTGAAACATAAGAGGCTAAACATGAGCATAAAATCTAATCTTAAGGCCTTGCTGACCTGGTGCCATCTTGGGCTCTGCCACTGAGAGCTGTTGTGCTGATGACAGATGCTGAGTCGACTGGTTTCACTAAGACTGAGAGATTTCCAGCGGTGGGCCCTGACTCAAAGCGGGCCAGCTGCAGATGGCACAGTGGACCACTACTGTAGACCACTGGACTAGTGACGTGGTATTCACACTTTCTAGATGCCCTGGAGGCAGCAGAGGCACTCAAAAGCAGGAAGTGACCTAGAAAGGGAGGGAACCAGACAATCATTTCCCAGAAGTAAAAAAAACAACATTTGATTATAGAGCGAAACAACATTTTAAAAATGTGCCCCTTCTCTCTTGCCTGTTTTCCCAGCACTCAACACCATCTATCTAATGACTCCATTACGTATCTCTGAATACAGTATACTACACCATGCTCTCAGTGAGATAAAAGGAGTACCACATTAAAAGTGTGAGTGAAAAACACAATTTGTGACTGTGCTTCCTCCCTTACCGTCAGAGCTCCCCTCCGAATGGTCGCTGACCGGTCTCATGGCCTGTGTGCTGGATCTGTGTTGCTGTGGTGATGTGACCCTCCAATCATATCTGATGCTGTGATTGGAGAAGCTCCAGGAGCAAGGCGATTCAAAATCACAGGAGGTAACTGCAGGAGTGAGGATAAAGAGTTTCTTTAGGTCTGAGACTGACTCTATGGACCTGACACACATTCTTGCTCAACACTGGCCACTGTAACTGTATGATACCATTTACATTGTACTGTATTCATCAACGTCAACATGGAGTTCAAGAGGGAAACTACATCTGAAATAGATTTGTAATCAAATGAGTTGACAGTATTTATACAAATGAATGAAATGGAGACACAACCCATGGAAATAATTATCCTTATCCAATGCCAATTTAGGCCAACATGGCATCCTGCTTCAGAAGTATGATGAGATTTTTTTTATTTTACTAGGCAAGTCAGTTAAGAACAAATTGCCCTATGGGACTCCCAATCACGGCCAGTTGTGATACAGCCCAGGATCAAACCAGGGATCGATCCAGGGTCTGTAGTGACACCTCTAGCACTGAGATGCAGTGCCTTAGACCACTGCGCCACAACTCCTTAACTGTGTACTCCACTCCACCAATAGTTCCTTACATGAGAAGAAGAAACTCCAAATGCCCATGGGTGAAATTAGCAGAAGTTAACCAAATCTCAGGGCAATTATCATTTGAAATCATTATGGTTACAGTAAATTAGCTACAGTATAGACTTCATCTTCAACGACAGCATAGAATTGTAGTGATAATCTCATGATTGCTGACGGGTCCTCGGTACAGTTACCACAGTTTGTGGGCATTACTGTTTCTACTGTAATGCTGAACACATTCAGACAAGCAATGCAGAGTGATCCATATAAGTGGTAGCCTCACAGGGGTCAGAGACATTTTCCACTCATACCAAAGGAGCTCTCTGACATGCATTATCTGAGAGCACATTTACCAGACTCCGATAATGGCAATAAACAGACAACTCTGCCTACCTCCAAGAACAGCAGATACCAAACCAGATACAGCATATTCAGTAGAAAATGTCTATTTAGTGTGATATTGAAAACTTTTTATAAAGCATCTCTGAGCCTTAACAAAAGGCCATCATTAAATATCAAATCCAAATAAAATTGTATTTGTCACATGCTTTGTAAACAATAGGTGTAGACTAACAGTGGAATGCTTATATACAGGCCCTTCCCAACAATGCAGAGATAAAACAAGATGAGGAATAAATACACAATGAGTAACGATAACCTGGCTATATACACGGGGTACCAGTACAGAGTCGATGTGGAGGGGTACGAGGTAATTGTGGTAGATATGTACATATAGGTGACTAGGTAACAGGATAGATAATATGATAGATAACAGTAGCAGCAGCATATGTGATCATTTTTGAGTCAAAAGAGTTATTGCGAAAAGGGTCAATGCAGATAGTCTGGGTAGCTATTGGTTAACAATTTAATTAACTCTTTAGTGTCTGGAGTCTGCTACACTCACACAATCATGCACAAATTACTCATGTCAGTACAGTTTCTTCTCACCAATCAGAATATACTAAAATTACCTTGGAAACCCTGCTTAGTGTTTGGAGCTGTTATCTTCTTATGGCTGCAGGGGCAGTATTGAGTAACTTGGATAAAGGTGCCAATTTCAAACGGCCTCGTACTCAATTCTTGCTCGTACAATATGCATATTATTATTACTATTGGATAGAAAACACTCTCTAGTTTCTAAAACCGTTTGAATTATATCTGTGAGTAAAACAGAACTCATTTTGCAGCAAACTTCCTGATAGGAAGTGGAAAATCTGAAATCGATGCTCTGTTCTAGGGCCTGCCTATAAATGTGCTTGATATTTATTAGTATACATGCACTTCATACGCCTTCCACTAGATGTCAACAGGCAGTGAGAGAAGAAATGAAGTGTATAACATGATCTGAGGTCGAATAAAAGCTCTTGGCATGACGTGACCCCAATTTCCTGTTTTCTGGAACGTGCGAGAAGTGACCTGGTATTGCCTTCTGTAAAGCTGTCGTTATAGACGACTAATATCTCCGGCTTTGATTTTATTTGATACATGTGACAATATCATCGTAAAGTATGTTTTTTCAATATAGTTTTATTAGATTATTGAAATTTTTTCGGGACGTTAGGCGTGTTGCTTTGTCTGCGTATGTTCAGGAAGGAGAGCTTCGCGCCACTTTGCTAGCTTTCCGTGCTAATTGACTGGAGAAGAGGACATTCTAAATCCAAACAACGATTGTTCTGGACAAAGGACCCCTTGTACAACATTCTGATGGAAGATCATCAAAAGTAGGACCCATTTTATGATGCTATTTCATATATCTGTCGAACATGTGAACTAGTAGTTTGCGCCCAGATTTTGGGCACGCTCTCGCCATAACGTAAACTGCATGTCGTAATGAAGTTATTTTTAGAATTCTAACACGGCGATTGTATTAAGAACTAGTGTATCTATAATTTCCTATACAACATGTATTTTTTAGTAATGTTTATGAATAGTTATTTGGTCAGAATATGTGAGTGTCAGAAAAATATCCGGACGTTGTGGGAAAAAGATGCTACGTTAGCACAATGTATAACCACTGATTTCAGCTCTAAATATGCACATTTTCGAACAAAACATAAGTGTATGTATAACCTGATGTTATAGGACTGTCATCTGATGAAGCTTATCAAGGTTAGTCAAAAATTATATATCTTTTGCTGGTTTGTTACGATCGCTAACTTTTGCTGCTGGTAAATGGCTTGTGTTTCTGGCTATTGTGGTGAGCTAATATAATGCTATATTGTGTTTTCGCTGTAAAACACTTAAGAAATCGGAAATATTGGCTGGAATCACAAGATGCCTGTCTTTCATTTGCTGTACACCATGTATTTTTCAGAAATGTTTTATGATGAGTATTTAGGTATTTGACGTTGGTGTCTGTAATTACTCTGGCTGCTTCGGTGCTATTTCTGACGGTAGCTGTGATGGTAGCTGCAATGTAAAACTGATTTATAGCTCAAATATGCACATTTTTCGAACAAAACATAGATTTATTGTATAACATGTTATAAGACTGTCATCTGATGAAGTTGTTTCTTGGTTAGTTTGGTTGGTTCTTGGTTAGTTAGGTTGGTTTTGTGCATGCTACCTGTGCTGTGAAAAATGTCTGTCCTTTTTTGTATTTGGTGGTGAGCTAACATAAATATATGTGGTGTTTTCGCTGTAAAACATTTTAAAAATCGGACATGTTGGCTGGATTCACAAGATGTTTATCTTTCATATGCTGTATTGGACTTGTTAATGTGTGAAAGTTAAATATTTCTAAAAAATATATTTTGAATTTCGCGCCCTGCACTTGAAGTGGCTGTTGTCATATTGTGCCCGGCTTCGGGCTTGCAGCCCAAAGAAGTTATTGTTCATTTCAGACAAATTCCATTCCATTGAACTTACCTAAAGTGTAGTGCAGGAGATATCTAGCATTTCTCCAATAAGACACCAACAAAACAATTCAAAAGCATTTTATAGTTCAAACTAAGAACGCTGCGTTGTGTCTGATGAAGCTAGTCATTTGTGAACGATCAGACATTGAAACAACTCCATTATCATCAAAAGACCAGGGAATGTCAGTCTGGATTTTTAGGGGCTCCATAACTGGCATGGGGAATCTAACCAAGTGAATGTGTGAGGGTCCTGAAGGAGTGAAACCATTAATAAGAAAGCCATCCCTCTCTTCTGGGACGCGGAAATATCCTAATAGAAGTGGTTAGGTGGAAAATGTAATACATTCTTTTTTATTGCATGCAGTTTGATGGGTTACTATAAATACAAGCATGCTTTTGTCATGAATAAACAAGGCAGATGAGGCTTTTTGTGTTAAACTAAATTTCAAGAGGGTCTTCATTTAATGAACAACCAAGACTGACAACGCAATGCTTTTGACTTCAGACTGTGTCACATTTTATAGTTAAAGATGTCGCAAATCAAAATGAACACATTACAATGTTGTAAAAGCTGTGACAAACACTGTATTAGATTAGTGCTTTCAATGGTTTAATTCACTCTCTGCAGACCACACATACTACTTACTACCTAAGAGAAACGGCAGCCCTATAAGGCAAAACAATGAATAACGACATACACCCTTAATGTCCCTGACACACATGACCATTAATGACACTTAATAAGTTGGGTTCCATACACACTTTGAATATTTCACTAACAATAGGGGAGAGTATTCTATGTAACTGTGTCAATAATGTCAATAAGTCAATAATGAATTCTTCTCCTGGTCTGCTAATGACAAACAGCTTGCTGTCTAAGTGAATAGTCTTACTTTGGCTCTCGTCCTCAGACCTCAAGCGATGGGGGAACATGAAGTTCTCCTCCAGGGACTTGTCCAATAAAGCATGGCTGGAGCTGCTAACTGAGAGAGAGAAAGAGAGAGAGAGAAACAAGTGGTTAGATGATTGCTGTTATTGACTGTGTGTCCCGACACCAGAGGATAGGTGGCTTACTCAAGTGTTCTCTGACGAGGCCTTTACATATAAATTGCACTCTGACATGTTGAATATAATGTAGCAGATGAATGTGGCCAAATGCTTGATGTTTTTGTTGTTCTACAGTGTAAATAATGAATCTGAAGGCCACAGAAGATAATTGCTTGTCATATAACCTTGGGAAGGATCCATTTGAGTTCACAACGAGTTGTTGTCGCCTACGCATATGAACAAGACGTTTGTAAAAGGTGAGTTTGTACTGTAATAACACGAGGTTCATAACATTTATAAGGCATTATTAACAGGTTGTAAATACAAAACTTAAGCGGTACAGTATAGTATTATGACTTGAGCGCAATTACCTAACGTTACTTGAGAATACATCTGTTTTTGTTTACATGGGCTTAAGTTAACAATCTGTTAACAACATGGCTTGAGTTCTACACAATAACCAAAAAGGGTTATTAAAAACTCCTTTGCCATGTTTGAAATGGGCACACATTGCTTTGGATAGTAGTATCAAAGTAGATCAACTATTAGTATTATTACATTAAGCTCTGTTTTGAAATAAGTCATTTTTATAGAACCCATTTTTTTAATAGCCCAATTTAGCTCTCATGAAAAACCGGGACAATAAGTTCAATACAAGGTAACCATTGCAGAACAGCTCAGAACCTTCTCTCTGGATTGCCATACAGTATACTGAGTCCTCGCATTGCTATATACATTATTATCACCACCTTTGATTAAACACAACCCCTGTCTTCGGGCCGGTTTTAATCTTGGCAATAAAACCTCCAGTTGTTTATAGAGGACGGGACATTAAGATATGCATCTTAATCGTATTAGTTAGGAATGCCTCCTCCCTGAATCTGTCTGTCCTTAGATTTCAATAACATCAGCTGAACTTAATGATCAAGTAATCCCTTTGGCTACGGCTTGTCCACACTTACTCAGTTAAATGAGGGTGGAGGGGATCAGGCTTGAATTTATACATCCTGGTCAGTGAGATTTACATTAAAATAAAACACTTGGAAAAACGAATTCTGGAAACCATATTTAAATGCCTTTTAATCTTCTACCACAGGAAGCATACAAGGTAATCCGGGATCTCAAGGCAGCTAGGTATTCAGAATGTGTTAAAAAGAAAATATATATAAATAAACTATTCACAGAAGGGCCATAAACAAGATCAGGCAGCAGAGAATATTGCAAGTGTGAGAGCTCTGTTTTACCAAGGTACATAGAGTAGGCCTACATTACAGTAGTTCCACAGAGTGAGAGGCAGCAGAATAAGAATACCAGCAAGAATATTTATGCAAACAACATTAGAGTTGCCTCATACACAGCCCACAGAAAACACTCCTCTCCCAAACACTCTATTATAAATGCATCATGTTATTTCTGAACATGGTGCAACATCAGCACCGTTACAGTAAACCCTTAGAGGCTTAAGAATTCTAACACAAAGACCTGAATAAAGCCCTACTCAAGTTTCCCGATCCCTCTGACTCAAGGCTCCAGGCTACCGACACGCTTTACGTCTCTGACTCGCCAAACAGGAACTCAGCCGAAGTGATTGAGACAAATCAAATGTGTATAAACAGATTAATTATAGACAACAAGCCCAATTCAAAACAAAGATTGGCGAATTTTAACTACAAAGTCACACAAAAATAAACTGGACATGACAGTTTTAGCTCAATGGAGTAGAGGGCCGGAAACAGGACACAACGCCAACAATCAGAGCCCTGGGGGTTAATGGACAAATCATGTGACACACCCCACGGTCCAATTAGGATCAACACACACTAACAGGAATAGGGGTTTTCACTGGGGGTCAGCATAACTCAACCTCACAAGACTGGACAAAAGAGACAATAAAAATAAGCCAATACTAGTATCGCGTCATTCTAAAGATTTACGCCTGTATGAAAAGCTCACATGACAATAGACAGTCTGTATGTTGCCAGATGCTGAAGAAAAACATACGAGACATGGCCATGCTTGTGAAATTGAATTATAAAAAAGCAGCTCACTAAATGAAGTAGGCTGTAACTATATTGGGTAAGATGACGTTTTTAATATTGTATAAAAACAGATGTTTCACTGCAAACACCAACATATTTTCTCAGCTTAGATGCCATTAGATGCCTTATTTGCCGTTTGTCACACCAGCCTTCGCTTTGGCTCCCCCTCCTGTCCAGCTCAGGCGTTAGGCGTCGACGGCCGTCTAGCTGCTGCCGAACCTACTGCTGGCAAACGCCCTTCACTCATCAAACCCGGACTTGTCTCGTCATCATTACACACACCTGGTTCCAATCCCCACTCTATCACTGTTTATATACTGCCTCTGCCATTTGTCTTCGTCGGTCATTGTAAATGTTACTTGTTTTCCTGAGAGGAATCTCTCCTACTATTTCCTGAGTACTTTATATTTTGCACTTTGGGTTTGCCCTGTGCCTTTTTGTATATGAACATATATTTTGAGCACAACAACGTTTGGGTTTCATTCCACTTTGTTCTATGGTGCTTAAATAAATTCAGTAGTTCTAAACCTGCGACTGCCTCCTGCCTACTCCTCTCTACACCAGTGACAGAATACCTGACCCAAGAAAACAGGACGCAGCAGGACATCCCGACCTCTCGGCTGTAGGAGCAAAGCTCCACCACCATGACTGGTGCCTGGAGCGCCTCGGGACTGCCATGGACGAGGTGCTTCGGGCCGTACGCCAACTGCAGGCTACACCACCACCTTCCCAGCTCCCCGCGGTCGTTCCAGCCACCCCACCACCATCACCAAGTCCAATGAGCAACGTCCACCTGCCCCTCCCGGAGGGGTTTGACGGCACCCAAGCTCATTGTAGGGGGTATCTCCTGCAGTGTGACCTCCACCTGGCCCGTCATGCCGGAGTGGCCTCCGAGAGGGACAAGGTGGCCTTGGTGATCTTGGTGCTGACAGACCGGGCTCTGGAGTGGGCGCACATCGTCTGGGAGAGGGACGGACCAGAAGTGCAGTCCTATGAGCGCTTCTGTGCCGTCTTCAACCACCCTACAGAGGGCCGAGAGGGAGGTGAGCGTCTCCTCCGTATACGCCAGGGGTACAGGACAGCGTCGGAGTACGTTCTGGATTTCCGGACGGTGGCTGCGTCCACTAGCGGGAACGACCAGGACCTGTTTACGGTTTTCCGCAGCGGGCTACAGGCGGACATCCAGACCGAGCTGGCCTGTTGCGATGAGGACCTCACGCTGGACCAGCTCATCGCCATGACCATCCGCCTGGATAATCTCCTGCGTGCCCTTCGCCGTCCATCCCGGGGGTTCGGGTATCTCCCAGGAACCTCCAGCGAGACTGAGCCCATGGAGGTGGGCACGACGCACCTTCCCCCTGAGGAACGCCAACAGCAACGTCAACAGGGTCTCTGCTCCTACTGCGGGGATTCGGACGACCCCTGGAACACCTGACCCAGAAGGAGAACCAGGTGATTAAGCGACAGGCAGAGGAGCACTCCTGCACCTTCACAGGTAGGCGTGGACGTGCCTTGCTCCTCTCTGTCTACCCAGCCCGTCCTTCTCCCTGTCACCTTCCCTGACTATCCTGGCCCCCCACTGAGTCCTGCCCTAGTGGACTCAGGTGCTGCAGGCAATTTCCTAGACCGGTCAATGGCCTTATCATTACGCATTCCTCTAGTCCCTTATCAACTATCCCAGTCCTTGCCCTAAACAACCGTCCCCTAGAAACAGGACTGGTGCGCCAGACCACGATTCCCATTTCCCTCACAGTTACTCACAACCACCTTAAACTCTCCTGCACACCCTGCAGTTTCAGGTTTCAATCTGTGCCGCCTCCGTGGAAACCACCCACGTCCCTATCCCGATGGAGTACCGGGACCTACAGGTGCCATTTTCAAAGACTCGTGCCACGTGCTTGCCCCCAGATTGCCCATGGGACTGCACTATCGACCTACTGTCTGGTTCTAACCTCCCCCGGGGGCACATCTACCCTCTCTCGCATTCAAAGACCGAAGCCATGGAGGCCTATGTCCAGGAGGCGCTGGCCCAAGGATTCATTCGTCCGTCCACCTCTCTGGCCGCCTCCAACTTCTTTTGTGTGAAGAAGGACGGAGGTCTCCACCCCTGTATCGATTACCGGACACTGAGTAAAGCAACTGTTAAATTCAGTTATCCCCTGCCTCTCATACCCACTGTGATCGAACAGATGCACGGTGCTAAGTACTTTACTAGATTGGATTGACACAGTGCCTACAACCTGGTGCACATAAGAGAGGGGGATGAATGGAAGACCGCCTTCAGCACCAGCACCGGGCACTACAAATACAGGGTAATGCCCTACAGCCTGACAAATGCACCCTCAGTGGTTCAATCATTCACTAACAAGGTGTTTAGAGACATGTTGGGTCGCTGGGTAGTGGTGTACATAGACGAAATCTTGTTGTACTCCACTACACGCGAGCAACAAGTCTCTCATGTCAGGTCCGTTTTGGAGAGGCTGAGAGGGCATCACCTGTACACCAAGGCGGAGAAGTGCTTTTTCTTTCAGCAGGGGATCTCTTTCCTGGGCTATCGGATATCCACTGCGGGAGTAGAGATGGAAGAGCAGAGGGTCAGTGCAGTACGGTCCTGGCCTGTTCCATCCAACATCAAGGCAGTGCAGCGTTTCCTTGATTTTGCTAACTATTTCAGGCGCTTCATTAGAGGTTTCAGCACAGTGGTGGCCCCTCTCACCTCCCTCCTGAAGGGAGGTCCTCGACAGCTGTGCTGGACTGGGGAGGCCAACGAAGCCTTCCGTGCGCTCGAGGAACGTTTTACTAACGCACCTATTCTGGCTCATCCTGACCCGTCTCTGCCCTTCATCGTGGAGGTGGACGCCTCCGAGGTTGGAGTTGGGGCTGTTCTCTCCCAACGCACTGAATCGCCACCTAAACTCCATCCATGAGCCTTCTACTCACGGAAGCTGTCTCCCGCAGAGCGGATTTATGACGTGGGGGATCGTGAGTTGTAGGCCGTCAAGAAGGCGCTGAACACATGGCGGCACTGGCTGGAGGGTGCTAAACACCCATTCTTTGTCTGGAAGGACCAGAAGAACTTGGAGTACATTCGAGCAGCGAAGAGGCTGAACCCGCGTCAGGCCAGGTGGGCCCTATTCTTTGCCAGGTTTGACTTTACCCTCTCCTACCGGTTGGGATCAAAGAACATTAAGGCCGATGCATTGTCCCGGGTGCATGACACAGAGGATCGGAGGGAGAAAGTGACACCCATTATTCCCCTGTCCTGCATTGTGGCTCCTGTCGTGTGGAATGTGGACACGGACATCCGTCGAGCACTGTGACAGGAGCCCTCACCTGCCCACTGTCCCGAGGGGCGTATCTACATGCCGTCTGATGTGCGGGACCGTCTCCTCGCCTGGGCACACACAGCACTTTTGGGGCACCTGGGTATAGCCAATGCTATCGACTGTCTCTCCACCAAGTACTAGTGGCCCACCTTGGCCTGGGACGTCCGGGTTTAAGTCTCTTCCTGCTCGACCTGCACATAGAGCAATACACCTAGACACCTCCCCTATGGAAAACTCCACCCGCTGCCGGTTCCACAATGACCCTGGTCCCATCTCTCCGTGGACTTTGTCACAGACCTTCCCCCCTCAAAGGGGAACACCACCATCCTGGTCGTTGTGGACCGGTTTTCCAAAGCCTGTCTGGTCTCCCTACGGCTCTGCAGACAGAGGAGACTCTCTTCTCTCACGTCTTCCAGCACTACGGGATCCCAGAGGACCTTGTGTCTGACCGTGGTCCTCAGTTCACCTCCAGTGTCTGGAAGGCTTTCATGGAACGACTGGGGGTCATGGTCAGCCTCGCCTAAGGGTACCATCCCCAATCAAATGGGCAGGGGGAAAGGGTATATCAGGAACTGGGTAGGTACCTTCGTAGTTACTGTCAGGACCGGCCAGGGGAGTGGGCTGCGTTTCTGCCTTGGGCAGAATACGCACAAAACTCACTCCGTCACTCCTCCACTAACCTCACACCCTTTCAGTGTGTTCTAGGCTATCAGATCAAGGTTCCTGCGGTGGACGATTGGTTCCAGTGCGCCGAGGAGGTATGGAACACCGCGCACACCCGTCTCCAGTGCATCATCCTCTGGCAGAAGACGCAGCCCGGAAGCCAAGCCCGTGGTTTGTGGGGCCGTTCAAAGTCCTGAGGAGAGTCATTGAGGTGACGTACAGATTACAGCTCTTCGTCAATTACCGTATCTCACTTAATTTCATGTATCTCTCCTCAGGACGGTGGGAGCTGGTCCCTTGTCTCTTGCTGGACCCCACGACGCACCTCCCGCTCCCTTGGACGTCGAGACGTACTCCGTCCGCAGTCTGTTGGCTCATGGCGTTGTGGGGGGCTTCTCCAGGACTTAGTCGACTGGGAGGGGTACGGTCCCGAAGAGCGGTGCTGGTTTCTGGCGTGGGACATCCCGGATCGCTCTCTCAATCGGGATGTCACACCAGCCTTTGCTTTGGCTCCCCTTCCTGTCCAGCTCAGGTGTTCGGCAATAATCGACAGCACCATGGTGAACAAAGGGCACATATATACAAATAACAATCAGTGGGAATAGGGGCCAGGTGTGCGCAATGAAAGTTCCAGAGGGATCTGTGACAGTACCCCCGTCGCAGCGTCGTCGTACGGGCCATTCCTGCTGTCTCCCTTAATGGTCGATTATTCTGTCACGTTGGCATGAAGGATCGGGAGACAGACGCAGGAATACGTAATAGTTTTTTTTATTTAGCTCAAATTATGGTGTAAAGGCACGGGGACAAAGACCAAACAAACACTATAGAAAACACAGGGTTGAAACCCAAACAAAAGAGCGAGGAGTACCATAAAGTAAATACACACGGGTACAATGATTATCTCACGGGACAAGACCTGTAATCATCTACGCAATCCACAAGGGCACGAAAGCCCAAAACACACAACACAGGTACTCACACGCACCAACGGACATTGTAACAATAATCGTCAGCACCATGGTGAACAAAGGGCACATAAACTCAGCAAAAAATAAACGTCCTCTCCACTGTCAACTGTGTTTTTTTCAGAAAACTTAACATGTGTAAATATTTGTATGAACATAACAAGATTCAACAACTGAGACATAAACTGAACAAGTTCCACAGACATGTGACTAACATAAATGGAAAAATGTGTCCATGAACAAAGGGGGGATCAAAATCAAAAGTAACAGTCACTATCTGGTGTGGCCACCAGCTGCATTAAGTACGGCAGTGCATTACCCCACTCTTCTACCAAGGCACCTGCAAGTTCCCAGACATTTCTGGGGGGAATGGCCCTAGCCCTCACCCTTCGATCCAACAGGTTCCAGACGTACTCAATGGGATTGAGATCCGGGCTCTTCACGGGCCATGGCAGAACACTGACATTCCTGTCTTGCAGGAAATCACGCACAGAACAAGCAGTATGGCTGGTGGCATTGTCATGCTGGAGGGTCATGTCAGGATGTGCCTGCAGGAAGGGTACCACATGAGGGAGCGAGGATGTCTTCCCTGTAACGCACAGTGTTGAGATTGCCTGCAATGACAACAAGCTCAGTCCGATGATGCTGTGACACACTGCCACAGACCATGACGGACCCTCCACCTCCAAATCGATCCCGCTCCAAAGTACAGGCCTCGGAGTAAAGCTCATTCCTTGGGCGAGAAACGCGAATCCGATCATCACCCCTGGTGAGACAAAACCGCGACTCGTCAGTGAAGAGCACTTTATGCCAGTCCTGTCTGGCCCAGCGATGGTGGGTTTGTGCCCATAGGCGACATTGTTGCCGGTGATGTCTGGTAAGGACCTGCCTTACAACAGGCCCTCAAGCCCTCAGTCCAGCCTCTCTCAGCCTATTGTGGACAGTCTGAGCACTGATGGAGGGTTTGTGTGTTCCTGGTCTAACTCGGGCAGTTGTTGTTGCCATCCTGTACCTGTCCCGCAGGTGTGATGTTCGGATGTACCGATCCTGTGCAGGTGTTGTTACACGTGGTCTGCCACTGCGATGGCGATCAGCTGCCCATCCTGTCTCCCTGTAGCACTGTCTTAGGCGTCTCACAGTACGAACATTGCAATTTATTGCCCTGGCCACATCTGCAGTCCTCATGCCTCGTTGCAGCATGCCTAAGGCACGTTCACGCAGATGAGCAGGAACCCTGGGCATCTTTGTTTTGTGTTTTTCAGAGTCGGTAGAAAGGCCTCTTTAGTGTCCTAAGTTTTTATAACTGTGACCTTAATTGACTACTGTCTGTAAGCTGTTAGTGTCTTAACGACAGTTCCACAGGTGCATGTTCATTGAACAAGCATGGGAAACTGTGTTTAAACCCTTTACAAAGAAGATCTGTGAAGTTATTTGGATTTTTACGAATTATCTTTGAAAGACAGGGTCCTGAAAAAGGGACGTTTCTTCTTTTGCTGAGTTTATATACAAATACAATCAGTTGGAATAGGGGCCAGGTGTGCGCAATGAAAGTTCCAGAGGGATCCATGACAGGTTCGCCCTGTGACTTTTTGTTTATGAAGATATATTTTTGAGCACAACAGCGTTTGCGTTTTGATCTATGGTGCTTAAATAAATTCAGTAAACCTGCGACAGCCTACTCCTCTCTATACCAGTGACACCATTTGCCATTTGGCTTCAAAATAAAGCAATTGTTGGTTCAATTTAACAATTGGCATGTGTTATTGAAAACACTAAAATGCATAAATTGATGTTTACTTTGGGGGCGTTGGCATCTTCGCTAGCTACTGACTATCAAATGAAGCAAGGATGTTTCCAGAGTAAGGGGTTGTTTGACTGTTTAACGTCACATGTGCGGTTCAAAGCTGAGATGACGCCCTAAGATTGGCTCTAAAAATGTAACAAAAGAAAAGTATATTCAATCATCAACCACAGGATATCTGGTCATCTTCAGAAATGCAAGGAATGGATGATCTGGCTCATTAGCTAGTGCAGGCCCAGCCTCAGAGCAGAATCTGTGATTGAGGTCCAGGCTGTGTCGTGTGCAAGCTACTCCAGCTGCACAGGCGACGGAGCACATTTGACAGTGACAGCTGGGCCTGCTTAGCCAACCAGCTCCACGGCTCCACGCTGCCAACAAGCTCCTAAGCAGACCCGTCTCTCCTCTACTCCTCTTCTCAGAACATCATGCAGCAGAACAACGTCTTCTTACATCCTCTTTTCCCTGCTGAGTCATCCACTGGAAAAGCATCCGCTTGCTTCCGAAAGGCTTTATCCCCTCTGGGGAAGAGTAATGTCAACTTACACTATAGCCCCATGATCTAAGAGACAATGACAACGCCCCACGGTCTGAAGACAAAGATGGTATCCCACAGCATTTCAACTCAATCACACAAACCTGGGTTCATAACCTCCCTGCCGTGCTCCACATTTAGTTCAACTTCAAAGGTAGCGCCTGGTGTACCGGGCACGCACTACAAAAACCCCACACTTGGTAAAAAATGTGAAATGTTTACTCTTGATAACAGCCTTTTGTGTACGTTTGAGCGATTTAAATTGTTTGCATGTGTTCCATTTCACCTCACACCTTTCATGCTCTGAGATCTGCGAAACAGAACAAACACCTAGAGTGAAACATTTAAATTGTCACACAAAACTTGAAAGATACTTGAAAGATATTTAGTTCAGGGAACACTGTAGCTTACAGTACATTCTCACACCGGGGCGTTTTGCTCATTATATTTTCAGTCTTTTGTTCTTTCCAAGGGTTCCAGTACATAGTGGATTATGATATGGTAATACATCAGTACTGAGCTATTTCAGATATTTCCAAATTGTATTCTGACCAAAAGGGTGCCCAAAACGTATAATACTTGAACTCATTCACAGAAAAGGTCTTTAGAAGGGAACAATTTATTTGCAATGTTGTGTCACGATCGTCTTGCGAAGAGAGTGAGGACCAAAATGCAGCGTGTGGAAAGTACATCTTCTTTATTAAAGAAAGAAGACGAAAACGACACGAACACTATACAACTAAACAAAACAACAAAACAGACGACCGTGAAGCTAATCAAACATAAGTGCTGACACTAAACACTTAGACATAGACAATTACCCACAAATGCATGATGCCCATGGCTGCCTTAAATATGGCTCCCAATCAGAGACAAATGAAAGACATCTGTCTCTGATTGAGAACCACTCAGGCAACCATAGACATACCTAGACACATTCACTCAACCATAGACATACCTAGAAACATTCACTCAACACAAACTCATACACTACACCCAACACCCCCTTTACCATATAACCACCCAAAATGACAAAACACAAACATTCCCCATGTCACACCCTGACCTAACTAAAATAATAAAGAAAACAAAGAATACTAAGGCCAGGGCGTGACATGTTGTTTTAATGAAATCCATATCCTAAGGCATGGTTTGTTGTAGAGGGACATCAACTAGAATCAGTGGTCTGCATCATTCCCAACTGACCAGTTTACATCCTGTTTAAGTCATGCACTGTCTATTCATGCAGAAACGCCTAAACATATCAGATGTCTCACACATGTGGGTGTTAAAAGCTCTGCAGGATGTACAGGAGCTGGTGCTGTACCCACTGAGAGGGGA
The DNA here is from genome assembly GCF_016432855.1 of Salvelinus namaycush. Taxonomy (NCBI): domain Eukaryota; kingdom Metazoa; phylum Chordata; class Actinopteri; order Salmoniformes; family Salmonidae; genus Salvelinus; species Salvelinus namaycush. The sequence goes on from NC_052334.1 coordinate 33,573,020, forward strand.
TGTCCAGAGGGATAGACTAATAATAAAGCTTTGGCAGTGCATAGGCAAAACGCTAAAAGGCATAAACCATGGTGCTATTCTTCCAATGGACCATTGAATGCCTGTCACAGTGATACAACTCACTCATCGTCACCATCTTTCCTAAGTCGCCAGAAAAGCCACAAACAAAGCTGTACTCATTTGTTATTTACTGACTCGAAACAGTGGGAACTGGAAACTAAAAACAGCATAACAAAAAAACTATCAAGACAGTCAATTTACTATCAAGGCAAAAAAAAAAAAAGCTCTGGTAGAGAGAGAGCCCAAAATCATATCACAATGTTCTGAGCATCAGCCTTGCCTTTTTCTAATCTAGTTTACGAAAGTTCAATCAGGAAGGCTGGTCTGAATGCTCATTTAACTTCATCCAGTAGGCTTAACATAATTCACTTTGTTTCCTTTTCTACGGGCATATTGGGAATGAATACAAATGTATCATCATCATCATCATCATCATCGTCGTCTTGTTTCTTCTTCTCTGTCCTATTAGCCATGTGTGGAATGTCTTTCACCTATTTACCTCATAGCCTTTAAGCACGGCACAATAATGCACATTCATCACGCTTGCTGTTTAACCTACTCTTGCAATTAGCACCTTCCTCTCTCTCAGCCAATGGGCGTAAATCTTGGGATGTATTTAAATGTCAACCTACGCTCGTTCTCTCACTTTTCGACAACCATCCACCTCCTCACCACCACCAGCTATAATAACCTTAAGGCCTGTCATCAGCGGGGGAAAGGAGTTCCAATGATGGAAACCAGCAGACCCGCATAGGGCTTCCTGCCATCACATCATCTGGCTCTGAGGATCTTCCCTTGGAGACAAGACCATTCCCCAAACCATGTATTAAAATGTCATAATGCATTCCGTCATTGTTGTTCATTCAGTTAAGCCTGTACTCGATTGAATTAGCTGAAGGTCCAAGTAGTAGTCTTCATTTAGCCAATAACTACTGCTTTGATGAACAGAACAAGACTTGCCAAATGGAATCTTCATTATTCACAAAGGAACGTTTCTGTAGTGATGTGGCCAGGAAATTTAAACCTGACAAATGAGTTTGGTGCTGATCCAACACACTTCCTTCAAACACATTGAACCACCAGGGTATACTTTATCACCATTTAAAGAAAACGAGGTGGGATTAGTCTCCCTTGAGCTTAAAATAGGAAGTAACTCTTGGACATTGGGCTCCCTTGTAAAAATAGATTAACGATTTGATTCCAAGTGTAATCCTTTTCTATTCTAAAATGTTATGATACTGTATATTGTGTATCCATGCATACTTAGGGACTCGTACAACACAGCTTCAGCATCAATATAATATCTACAGTATGATCTGACTCAGAGCCATTAGTGTCCTCCTAAGTGAAGCAGTGATGTTAGACCTTGACTTCAAACCAGCTCCAGAGGCTAAGGAGTATCTTGGAAGAAGAGGAGACAGACAGTGGAGTCACTGATAAACAGAGCAGCACATCTGTTGAAAGCACATCTGTTGAAAGCACATCTGTTGAAAGCACATCTGTTGAAAGCACATCTGTTGAACACATCTGTTCTCTTCATTAGAAGTGCTTGACATTCATTAGGTTCCAGGACAGTGAAACCGCACAGCGCTCTTCACCAAGCCTGTCAACAGGAATGTTTTCCTCATTAAACTGAAGGCTTTCGCATTCCTGTCATATTATATAGAGCTGAGATGAAGCAGTTCTGCTCCTTACCCTGTATAGAGTTAATAATGATCAAATATAACAAGGGATTATGTCCTGCAGTCACCTTCCTTCAAACACTATACTGTACATTAGTGGAATGAAAACAGGTTAACATGGCTCTTCCTGACTGGTATCCATTCAGGGAGGAATATTGCCCTTTTCATTTATTCCACTACAGCAGGGAGACTGACAAAGTCCAGCAACTTAACTGGTCAGCCTATTTTAATTAGGTCTACTCTGTTAGTCTGTGACTGGTACTAGATGTATTGTGGTTACAGACTTAAGTAACTCTGGAGTCAACCAAAAACTTATTTTCTGAAACTCATTGTTCTAAAAGATGAGGAAGATGTCAATCTGACAAATTCAAGCCCTATTAATAGGAAGTTAGAGCAGGTTTTTAGGCATAGAGAACCAAACCTATGATAACAGAACATTGAATTCCACAGGAAATTGTGTTTTAGGTTTTATTTTCTTGCTCATTCCTGACATATCGTATGGGGCTGTCCACCAGAACTCTGACGCACGCCACTGACACATCGAGGAGAGCAGTGCTGCAGAAAATCAAATACACAGGAGACTGGGCTCTTGTGATTACAGATATCCTCAAGAGCACAAACTCAACAGCCCAGAGGTAAAACTCAGCAGAATCTGCTCTCTGTTAATTAGCCAGCCAAAATACCACGACAGTGTTTTCATGCTAGTGAAAATTGGCAATTTCCAAAGGCGTTTGTTCAGGAGGAACCCTAGATCTGGACAGACCACAGACAGGATGGAAATATCCAGGCCTCCAGCTGTAATAAGTTCCTCTTTGTTTTTCAAACTAAACACAACTGGGAACAGGGTCTGTGCTGCAACTTGTCTCGTCCTTTTCTACCCAGAGAGACTATTTGACCACTAGGAAAAACATGGCTACCACACCGCAAGACCACGACAAAATACAGGATCTGTTGTTGGAGCCAAATGCTGGTCTTTTCCCTCCCCACTTCTAAGGACCTATTCATATGCAGTGAATCAGGCTTTTGGCATTTCCCAAAAATTACACCATAATTCAATTTATAATTTAATTGGTTGCAGCTAGGCTTGAATTAGATTCAGGGGTTCCTCAGACCTCAGACCCCTGTCCTTCCATTTACACTAAAAGCCCACATCATCCAGACATTCTGCCCCTCCACACATCCTCTCTATCCCCCATCCATCCACTCACCTCATCACAACCTCGCTTTCCCATTAATACATTGAAAAGTGAGGTTTTATATAATCTTCAGTTCTAGCCCGTCAGTGGAAATTGGCCATTTTTAAAGGACTTTGTTCGGGAGGGACAGGAAGGAAATATGAGCAATCACAACCACCACAACCTTGCTTTCCCATTAACACATTGAAATCTATATGCTATGACGACATACATCAGAGATTCAAGATAGATAAAAACACATCTGGACAAATTCGGGCATAAGTTTGGATGTGGGGACGAGTCGGAAATGTGTCACCGCAACGCCACTGCCGTATTCGCTTGTTAGTGAGTGTTGCAACCGAGGACAGCGCTTTAGCACTCGGCGGTCCCATTCCTTGAGCTTGTGCGTCTTACCACTTCGCGGCTGAGCTGTTGTCACTCCTAGATGTTTCCACTTCACAATAACAGCACTTACAGTTGACCAGGGCAGCTCTAGCAGGGCAGAAATTTGACAAACTGGCTTCTTGGAAAGGTGGCATCCTATGACGGTGCCTTGTTGAAAGTCACTGAGCTCTTCAGTAAGGCCATCCTACTGCCAGTGTTTGTCTATGGTGATTGCATGGCTGTATGCTTGATTGTATACACCTGTCAGCAACGGGTGTGGCTGAAATAGCCGAATCGACTAATTTGAAGGGTTGTCCACATACTTTTGTATATATAGTGTAGATGGCATGATCTTCATAGAAAAGGTGAGAACCTTTCAATTCTGCATTAAAATCAACAATTCCATAGTGAGTCATGCAATCTGAAGAAGATCATAATTTAATAGACGTGTCAGTCTGTATTCCATTCAGGGAGGCCTGTGCTAACTGCTTCAATCATTCACTTAACATAAATTGAGGGATTGATTAACTGAAAACATGTTGAAAGTCTTTATCATTTAGAATAATATCTAAAGGGGGTAAATACATTTTCACAGCCTGGTTTTGATTATCCACCTGGAAATGGCTCATCACTGGCTTATGAAGGAGCAGGTGCCATGCCATGGACAGTTTTGTACACTAAATCAGATGAGGGCTTACCTATTGGGAGCACTACTTTATTTAATAAAATACAATTTAATACAACTTTAATACATATTTGTTTAAGATAAATACATTTCCATCATCTTCACTCTGGTGCATTATCCTTCTTCCTGTTTTGTCTTTCGTTCTTCTATGTTTTGGAGTCTGGTCTTCTTTGGTCTGTTATTTAGAAGGGTTCTGTTGTTTTTTGGTTTATACATGATGTCCATTAGGTCCAGGTATTTACAAAGGGGTCCAGTTTCAAGTGGATTTTAGCTGTTATTTGTTCCATATCTTGGATTTTGTTGGTTATGTTGGTCTAGTCCTGGATGGTTGGTATTTGAGGTGATAGCCAGTGTCTTGTTATTGCTTTCTTACTTCTGGACAATAAGATGTTATATAGCTGGCCTCCTGAGTGGCACAGCAGTCTAAGGCACTGCATCACAGTGCTAGAGGCATCACTACAGACCCTGGTTCGTTCCCAGGCTGTATCACAACTGGCCGTGTTCGGAGGTCCCATAGGGCGGCGCACAATTGGCCCAGTGTCGTCCGGGTTAGGGGAGGTTTTGGCCGGGGTAAGCCGTCATTATAAAATAAGATTTTGTTCCTAACTGACATGCCTAGTTAAGATAAAAAATATTGGGCCATGTGTTTAGCAGATGTAAAGCACATCAGATAGTAAAACTTTGTCATTCACTACTTAAGAATTCGAATATGTCTGAATATGCCATCACTCATTATTTCCCTCTAAATGAGCTTTTGGAGCAACAAGCTACAAAATGATTTGCATCAAAGGCACCATCTGTAGTATATTATTGTGTTTTCTAAATGTCCTTGAGTCTTAAAGAGTTTTCATATTCTTCCTCTTTATTCAAATATGTTCACACACCGCGTTAATTGCTAATTGAGACAAGATTCACAATTAACTGCTTACTTAAATGAATAGCCCATCTGTTCAATTACATTGACGATTCATACAGTAAAAAAAAAAGATATTGATATGCCATCATAATAAACAGATTCAAGTGAGAATCAAAGTATTGGAGGTTATAGAGCACAGCGTAATTGAACAATATTCATACCCCTTGACCTTTTACACATTTTGTTACGTTTCAGCCTTATTCTAAAATGGATTAAAACATTTTTAAATCCACATCAATCTACACACAATACCCCATAGTGACAAAGCAAATCCAGGTTTTTATACATTTTGGCAAATGTATTACAAATTAAGAAAAGGAATACCTTATTTACAAAAGTATTCAGACCCTTTTCTATGAGATAAGGTGCATCCCGTTTCCATTGATCATCCTTGAAATATTTCTACAACTTGATTGGAGTCCACCTGTAGTAAATTCAATGATTGTACATTATTTGGAAAGGAACACACCTGTCTATATAATTTCCCACAGTTGACAGTGCATGTCAGAGCAAAAACCAAGCAATGAGGTCAAAGGAATTTTCCACAGCACTCCGAGTCAGGATTGTGTTGAGGCACATGTCTGGTGAAGGGTACCAGTAAAAGGCACATGACAGCCCGCTTGGAGTTTGCCAAAAGGCACCGAAAGGACTCACAGACTATGAGGAACAAGATTCTCTGGTCTAATGAAACCAAGATTGAACACTTTGGCCTGAATGCCAAGCGTCACGTCTGGAGGAAACCTGGCAACATCTTATGGTGAAGCATGGGGGTGGCAGCATCATGCTGTGGCGTTGTTTTTCAGCGGCAGGGACTGGGAGACTAGTCAGGTTTGAGAGAAAGATGAACGAAAAAAAGTACAGAGAGATCCTTGATGAAATCCTGCTCCAGAGTGCTCAGGAGCTCAGACTGGCGCGAAGGTTCATCGTCCAACAGGACAACAGCCCTAAGCACACAGCCAAGACAACGCAGGAGTGGCTTCGGGTCTCTGAATGTCCTTGAGTGACCAGCCAGAGCCCGGACTTGAACCCGATCTAACATCTCTTGAGACACCTGAAAATGGCTGTTCAGTGTCACTACCCATCCAACCTGACAGAGCTTGAGAGGATCTGCAGAGAAGAATGGGAGAAACTCCCCAAATACAGGTGTGCCAAGCTTGTAGCGTCATACCCAAGAAAACTCGAGTCTGTAATCGCTGCCAAAGGTGCTTCAACAAAGTACTGAGTAAAGGCTCTCAATACTTATGTACAGTTGAAGTCGGAAGTTTACATACACCTTAGCCAAATACATTTAAACTCAGTTTTTCACAATTCCTGACATTTAATCAGAGTACAAATCCCTGTTTTATGTCAGTTAGGATCACCACTTTATTTTAAGAATGTGAAATGTCAGAATAATAGTTGAGAGAATGATATATTTCAGCTTTTATTTCTTTCATCACATTCCCAGTGGGTCAGAAGTTAACATACACTCAATTAGTATTTGGTAGCATTGCCTTTAATTGTTTAACTTGGGTCAAATGTTACACTACACTAGTTTGACGACACATACTAGTTCCACAACACATAGTTTTGTAGTGTAAAGAGAGTGATCTAGCTTCAAAACTCTCTTTCCCAAGCCACTTTGGTATGTACAGTAGTGTGGGACACCCCTCTGAGTGGTATAGTGTAAAGACAATGGCTCTCCAATGCCTCATGCCCCTGCAAACTGCACGCAGAGACATAAAAATGCTATACATGAGTTCTGACTCTGGGTATGTAGAAAAAGGGCTTAGATGACAAAATCTCGCACCATCCCTTTAAGTTCAAACAGATTGAGCAGTGGTGCAAATTAGAGCCGTGAGTGCATAGCCACTGCTTGCTCCTCATCATCTCCCTACAGTGTATAGGCACGCATCAGTTATATTTCCGATGGTGTCAACATAATTACATTTTCATGCATTTGGGAGTAGAATGTATTTTTTTTTAAATCACCAGAAATGACCTTATCACAGTCGTTCTATAAAAAAAATCTCACGGGAGGCAGTGACCCCCACTACTTACTTTGCAACCGCTGCTGAAATAAATCCTAGGGGAAACACTGCATCTATCTACGATAATATGGTGTACTGTACATATTTCTGTACAAAGACTGTTTACAATAGCAGTATCTTAACTAAAGGAGCTCCCTCCCAACTGAGATTTTCTCCAGTAAAATACATGTCGTCCAGTACATGTCGTGTAGGAAATACGGAACCAGTGTACCACTCTACTCATGAAACATGCCTGCTAGAAGTCACATCAACATGAGTTTATTATTTTATAGATTGGATCTGTTCCAAGAAAAAGGTAACTGGCACTTGCACTGAATTCATTCAGCTTGTATATAAATTCAAAATATTCAAATTAAGTTAGAGTACAAGTAATTGAAATAAATGTGAAGCTTCAGCAAGTATGGACAGTAGATTTCAAAGGCAATATATAGAGAAATTCCCTTTGCTGTCTGCTGTTGGTGTTAATTTCACGTAGACAGAATACTAAGCATTACTGGAGGGAGGGAACAGACGTTAATTGCGGTTCTTCTTATTAAAACACAAATTAAGTTAAGCAGGTAGCCTCTTTTCTCTTCTTGGTTATTGAAAAGTATACAGTGAACAAAAAGCCCTACAGTACATACCACTATAGCTCAATGATTCCAATGAGAGTGTCTCTGAGTCATACATGGTTATTTTAATGAATCAATTATATTTTCATAAGTAACCTCAAATCAGGTTTTGATTCCTTCCTTACTTTTGGCAGTTGCTTCTTCAATCATACTAAAAGCAAAAGTCAAACCCAAACAATGCACAGGGCTATTTAGACTGGGACAAAGAGGCATAATTCTGGTAATAGTTAACTGGCATTTACTGGAAAACATTTTCGTCATCTTGCAGAACAACAAATGCTCAAACATGTTATGCAAACTAAGTTGTAGATGGTCTATTTTCATTAGTATGCTAGAAGAAGAACTAATTGATTGTGCCACAGAGGTGAAAATGATACCAATATTTGCTAATTCAGAGTGAGAACTGTGTCCTGTTTTCCCTTACTGAATATATCTTTTTGTGATTTTACTGTGATGACCATTGGATAGGTTATCTAATCAGTTATGTGGGTAATAAGGGCAGCGCATCAACTATGTACCAGAAAACCAATGCCATTGGTGAGCTATCTAAGCAATGCCAGGAAATAATACATAAAATCAGTAGAGAAGAATGGCTTCACTTTTAATGTCTCTTGCTTTATAAAACCAATGCAAATTGTATTTGTCACAACAGGTATAATAGACCTTACCGTGAAATGCTTACTTACGAGCACTTAACCAACAATGCAGAGTAAGTAAGAAAGATTTGCTCAATAAACTAAAGTAAAAACAGAAACACAATAAATGAACAATAACGAGGCTATATACAATGGCTACCAGTACCGAGTCAATGCGCAGGCGTACGGGTTAGTTGAGGTAATTGAGGTAATACATTATATATACAAATGTATGTGGACACACCTTCAAATTAGTGAATTTGGCCACTTCCGCCACACTCATGCTGTTACTGTGAAGTGGAAACATCTAGGAGCAACAACGGATCAGCCGCAAAATGATATACACCACACAAGCTCACAGAACGGGACCGCCGAGTGCCGAAGCGAGTAGCTTGAGTTCCAAACTGCCTCTGGAAGCAACGTCAGCACAAAAATTGTTTGTCAGGAGCTTCAAGAAATCGGTTTCCAAGGCCGAGCAGTCGCACACAAGCCTAAGATGACCATGCGCAATGCCAAGCATCAGCTGGAGTGGTGTAAAACTCGCCGCCATTGGACTCTGGAGCAGTGGAAACGCGTTCTCTGGAGTGATGAAACACACTTCACCATCTGGCAGTCCGACGGACGAATCTGGGTTTGGCGGATGCCAGGAGAACGCTACCTTGCCCCATTGCATAGTGCCAACTGTAAAGTTTGGTGGAGGAGGAATACTGGTCTGGGGTTGTTTTTCATTGTTTGGGCTAGGCCCCTTAGTTCCAGTGAAGGGAAATCTTAACACGACAGCATACAATGACATTCTGTGCTTCCAACTGTGTGGAAACAGTTTGGGGAAGGCCCTTTGCTATTTCAGAATGACAATGCCCCCGTGTAAAAAGTGAGGTCCATACAGAAATGGTTTGTATAAAACAGTGTGGAAGAACTTGACTGGTCTGCACAGTGCCCTGACCTAATTTTTCCCAAGATGGCGCTGCAGTAGGACGTGTGTATGTGTCTCTGTCTTTGTCTTTTGTCTTTTCCTGTGTAAATAGCCGGTCTTTTTTGTATATATCTTAATCTCACATTCTATCTACGAACTAAATATACTTTCCGGCAACCCGCCTCACTCAACGTGGTACGGATCTGTATTTTTATTCCTTATAACTGGAACTTCCATCAGGAGATACCAGTTAACTAGCCAATAGTCTTTGTTAGCCTCCTCGCCTTTTTCCCCCGTCATCAGCCAGCCTTAGCTCGGACAACACCTGCCAGTCTGCACGGCGCGATATCAACCCAGAGCATATCGGACTGCTTCTCTCTACCATATCACCGGATTCCTGCCGCTTTGGATCATTACACCAAATCATTACTCCGCATCATCGCATTCTAGGGCTACAATACCTCCTTTGCCAATTGGCCTGGACCCTTTATTGTTGACATGGAGCCTCGCCGATCCATCACGACTGGACTGCCGACGTGATCGCCCGATGTGGTCTCAACAGACTATTCTGTTACGATGTCGATGAAGAACCTACTACTAGCCTCGGCCCGCTAGCTTTTCTGAATGATGTGTCCCCTGCTCGCCTAGCGTAGTAGTGACTACCGATCAGCACCTTGACTCACCTATTGCTGCTCTTTTGACCCTGTGATCACTTGCTACACAGCTGATGCCCCCTGGACTGTTTCAATAACACGGAACCTCATTTTGTTTACCTGTCGGCCCCAGCCTCGAACTCAGTATGTACATAACTGACCCGTTCTGCCCATTCATCGCTATTTACCCGTTGTTGTCTTAGCTCTCCTGATCAACACCTGTGATTGCTTTATGCATCAATCTAATGTCAATATGCCTTGTCTACTGCTGTCTTGGCTAGTTTTTACCATTTAAAAAATGCCTGAGATAGCTCTTTCGTCCCACCCCACACACATGCGGAGACCTCACCTGGCTTAACTTGTCCCTCAAGAGACGAAACCTCTCTCATCGTCACTCAACGCCTAGGTTTACCTCCACTGTACTCACATTTTACCATACTCTGTCTGTACATTATGCCTTGAATCTAGTCTACCACGCCCAGAAATCTGCTCCTTTTATTCTCTGTCCCCAACGCACTTGACGACTAGTTCTTATAGCCTTTAGCCGTACCCTTATCCTACTCCTCCTCTGTTCCTCTGGTGATGTAGAGGTTAGGCCCTGTAGCCCCTAGTTCTACTCCTATTCCCCAGGCGCTATCATTTGTTGACTTCTGTAACCATAAAAGCCTTGGTTTTATGCATGTTAACATCAGAAGCCTCCTCCTTAAGACTGTTTTATTCACTGCTTTAGCACACTCCGCCAACCCTGATGTCCTAGCTGTGTCTGAATCCTGGCTTAGGAAGGCCACCAAAAATTCTGAAATTTCCATCCCCAACTACAACATTTTCCGGCAAGATAGAACGGCCAAAGGGGATGGAGTTGCAATCTACTGCAGAGATAGCCTGCAGAGTTCTGTCATGCTATCCAGGTCTGTGCCCAAACAGTTCGAGCTTCTACTTTTAAAATCCACTTTACCAGAAATAAGTCTCTCACTGTTTCCGCTTGTTATAGACCCCCCTCAGACCCCAGCTGTGCCCTAGACACCATATGTGAATTAATTGCCCCCCATTTATCTTCAGAGTTTGCACTGTTAGGTGACCTAAACTGGGATATGCTTAACACCCTGGCCGTCCTACAATCTAAGCTAGATGCCCTCAATCTCACACAAATTATCATGGAACCTACCAGGTACCACCCTAAATCCGTAAACAAGGGCACCCTCATAGATATCATCCTGACCAACTTGCAATCTAAATACACCTCTACCAGGATCTCAGTGATCACTGCCTCATTGCCTGCGTCCGTAATGGGTCCGCGGTCAAACGACCAACCCTCATCACTGTCAAACGCTCACTAAAACACTTCAGTGAGCAGGCCTTTCTAATTGACCTGTCCCGGGTATCCTAGAAGGATATTGACCTCATTCCGTCAGTAGAAGATGCCTGGTTATTCTTTAAAAGTGCTTTCCTCACCATCTTAAATAAGGATGCCCCATTTAAAAAATGTAGAACTAAGAACAGATATAGCCCTTGGTTCACTCCAGACCTGACTGCCCTTGACCAGCACAAAAACATCCTGTGGCGTACTGCATTAGCATCGAATAGCCCATCCTGTGGCTAGCTTTTTCAAACAGAAATTTGTATCCTGTAGCACAAACTACCAAAAGTTCTGGGACACTGTAAAGTCCATGGAGAATAAGAGCACCTCCTCCCAGCTGCTTGGAAACACTGTCAGAGGCTAGGAAACACTGTCACCACCGATAAATCTACGATAATTGAGAATTTCAATAAGCATTTTTCTACGGCTGGACATGCTTTCCACCTGGCTACCCCTACCCAGCTCGGCACCCCCCCACAGCATTTTGCCCAGGACTCCCCCATTTCTCCTTCACCCAAATCCAGATAGCTGATGTTCTGAAAGAGCTGCAAAACCTGGACCCGTACAAATCAGCTGGGCTAGACAATCTGGACCCTCTCTTTCTAAAACTATCCGCCGCCATTGTTGCAACCCCTATTACCAGCCTGTTCAACCTCTCTTTCACATCGTCTGAGATCCCCTCTTCAAAGGGGGTGACACCCTAGACCCAAACTGTTACACACCTATATCCATCCTGACCTGCCTATCTAAAGTCTTCGAAAGCCAAGTTAATAAACAGATCACTGACCATTTCAAATCCCACCGTACCTTCTCCGCTGTGCAATCCGGCTTCCGAGCCGGTCACGGGTGCACCTCAGCCACGCTCAAGGTACTAAACGGTATCATAACCGCCATCGATAAAAGACAGTACTGTGCAGCCGTCTTCATCGACCTGGCCAAGGCTTTCGACTCTGTCAATCCCCGTATTCTTATCGGCAGACTCAATAGCCTTGGTTTTTCTAATGACTGCCTCGCCTGGTTCACCAACTACTTTGCAGACAGAGTTCAGTGTGTCAAATCGGAGGGCATGTTGTCCGGACCTCTGGCAGTCTCTATGGGGGTACCACAGGGTTCAATTCTCGGGCCGACTCTTTTCTCTGTATATATGTATCAATGATGTCGCTCTTGCTGCGGGCGATTCCCTGATCCACCTCTACGCAGACGACACCATTCTGTATACTTCTGGCCCTTCCTTGGACACTGTGCTAACTAACCTCAAAACGAGCTTCAATGCCATACAACACTCATTCCGTGGCCTCCAACTGCTCTTAAACGCTAGTAAAACCAAATGCATGCTTTTCAACCGTTCGCTGCCCGCACCCGCCCAACTAGCATCACCACCCTGGACGGTTCCGACCTAGAATATGTGGACAACTATAAATACCTAGGTGTCTGGCTAGACTGTAAACTCTCCTTCCAGACTCATATTAAACATCTCCAATCCAAAATCAAATCTAGAATCGGCTTTCTATTTCGCAACAAAGCCTCCTTCACTCACGCCGCCAAACTTACCCTCGTAAAACTGACTATCCTACTGATCCTCGACTTTGGCGATGTCATCTACAAAATAGCTTCCAACACTCTACTCAGCAAACTGGATGCAGTCTATCACAGTGCCATCCGTTTTGTTACCAAATCACCTTATACCACCCACCACTGCGACCTGTATGCTCTAGTCGGCTGGCCCCCGCTACATACTCGTCGCCAGACCCACTGGCTCCAGGTCATCTATAAGTCTATGCTAGGTAAACTCCGCCTTATCTCAGTTCACTGGTCACGATAACACCACCACCCGTAGCACACGTTCCAGCAGGTATATCTCACTGATCATCCCCAAAGCCAACACCTCATTTGGCCGCCTTTCCTTCCAGTTCTCTGCTGCCAGTGACTGGAACGAATTGCAAAAATCGCTGAAGTTGGAGACTTTTATTTCCCTCGCCAACTTTAAACATCAACTATCTGAGCAGCTAACCGATCGCTGCAGCTGTACATAGTCCATCTTTAAATAGCCCACCCAATCCACCTACTTCATCCCCATAGTGTTTTTATTTGATTTACTTTTCTGCTCTTTTGCACACCAGTATCTCTACTTGCACATCATCATTTGCTCATTTATCACTCCAGTGTTAATCTGCTAAATTGTAATTATTCGCTCCTATGGCCTATTTATTGCCTACCTCCTCATGCCTTTTGCGCACACTGTATATAGACTTTCTTTTTTCTACTGTGTCATTGACTTGTTTATTGTGTTATTGGCTTGTTTATTGTTTACTCCATGTGTAACTCTGTGTTGTTGTCTGTGTCACACTGCTTTGCTTTATCTTGGCCAGGTCGCAGTTGCAAATGAGAACTTGTTCTCAACTAGCCTACCTGGTTAAATAAAGGTGAAATAAAATAAAAATGTAAAATAAATAAAAGACAATGAATATTGTATTGAAAGCATACTGTACAGCTAGCTAGCACTGCAGTGCTTAAAATGTGGTGAGTAATTGACTCAAAAAGATAAAAAGACAATAGTTGAACAGTTTTGAACAAATTCATTTCTTCAAAAATTAAGGAGAAACAAGTGAGCTAGCTATATTTCATATTTTTTCACTTTCACTTCCACTTACTTAGCTAGCGAATGCAGCTAGCTAGTTTAGCATACTCAAACACCCGGCTCAAACAGAGAGGGATGCTATGTTACCTAGCTGGCTATGGCTATCCAACACTGGAACTCTTCCAAGTCAAGCTTTTGGTTTTATTAATTTATTGCCACCGGGGCCCGCCAATGTAACTGCTCAACTGCTTGCTGACTATACACTGTAGTGCATGATTGTAGCGGGTTTACTAACGCTTTGGTTCTAGTAGCTATGTTGACTTGACGTTAGCTAATATGTGGAAACAATGTAGGCTGTGCGTAGCGGTTATGATATGAAGGTTTGGCTTGGAAAGCTGTTTGTATGTAGCCTCTATGAAAGTGAACTGTGTTTGCGTGTGATCAGGGATGTATTCATTCTGCCGATTCTGTTGACAAAATATTTCTTAAACGGAAGAAAATGGATAGAAACAGGGATAAACATGAATTTGTCCAATAGAAACTTTCGTTTGCAACTGTTGGAATAATGATTAAACCCTAGTTTAGCTAGATTGTGCAAGGTGGTATTGAATGTGTCTATGTTTGCCACCTTGATTACTCAAATTTCTCTCGACCTGTGCACCTACTTTGTAAATGTTCATTCAGAGGCTAGGTTGTAGCGACCTCATGAATGGGTATAGGGACAATTTTAGAATCATGTAGTAGCCTAAACCTTTCAATGTTACATTGAGCTGGATGAATGAAATATGAATGACAGTCATCAAATATGCTGTAATAGAAATAAGACCATTTTTTTTCTGTCCTCCCTCATCTTTAACGGCACCGATTACCACTTTCAGTGTAGTACAGTGCATTTGGAAAGAATTCAGACCCCTTTACTTTTTCAAAATGCTGTTACTTTACAGGCTTATTCTAAAATGGATTCAATTGTATTTTTCCCTCATCAATGTACATACAATACCGCATAGCGGCAGAGGAAAAACAGGTTATTATAAAAAAACGGAAATATCACATTTACATAAGTATTCAGACCCTTTACTCATTACTTTGCTAAAGTACCTTTGGCAGCGATTACAGCCTCAAGTCTTCTTGGGTATGATGCTACAAGCTTGGCAAAATTGTATTTTGGGAGTTTCTCCCATTCTTCTCTGCGGATCCTCTCAAGCTCTGTCAGGTTGGATGGGGAGCGTCGCTGCACAGCTCTTTTCAGGTCTCTCCAGAGATGTTAGATAGGGTTCAAGTCCGGGCTCTGGCTGGGCCACTCAAGGACATCCAGAGACTTGTCCCGAAGCCACTTTGTCTTGGCTGTGTGCTTAGGGTCGTTGTCCTGTTGGAAGATGAACCTTCACCCCAGTCTGAGGTCCTGAGCGCTCTGGAGCAGGTTTTCATCAAGGATCTCTCTGTACTTTGTTTCGTTCATCTTTCTCTCAAACCTGACTAGTCTCCCAGTCCCTGCCGCTGAAAAACAACCCCACAGCATGATGCTGCCACCCCCATGCTTCACTATAAGATGTTGCCAGGTTTCCTCCAGACGTGACGATTGGCATTCAGGCCAAATAGTTCAATCTTGGTTTCATCAGACCAGAGAATTTTGTTTCTCATGGTCTGCGAGTCTTTAGGTACCTTTTGGCAAATTCCAAGCGGGCTGTCATGTGCCGTTTACTGAGGAGTGGCTTCTGTCTGGGCACTACCATAGAGGCCTGATTGGTGGAGTGCTGCAGAGATGGTTGTCCTTCTGGAAGGTTCTCCCATCTCCACAGAGGAACTCTGGACCTTGGTCAAAGTAACCATCGGGTTCTTGGTCACCTCCCTGACCAAGGCCATTCTCCCCCGATTGCTCAGTTTGGCCAGGCAGCCAGCTCTAGGAAGAGTATTGGTGGTTCCATTTAAGAATGATGGAGGCCACTGTGTTCTTGGGGACCTTCAATGCTGCAGCCATTTTTTGGTAGCCTTCCCCAGATCTGTGCCTCGACACAATACTGTCTCGGAGCTCTACGGCAATTCCTTCGACCTCACGGCTGCTCTGACATGCACTGTCAACTGTGGGACCTAATATAGACAGGTGTGGGCCTTTCCAAATCATGTCCAATCAATTGAATGTACCACAGGTGGACTCCAATCAAGATGTAGAAACATCTCAAGGATGAAAAATGGAAACAGGATGCACCTGAGCTCAATTTTGAGTCTCGTAGCAAAGGATCTGAATACTTAAGTAAATAAGGTATTTCAGTTTTTTTTTTAAATAAATTTGCTAACATTTCTTAAAACCTGTTTTCGCTTTGTCATTATGGGGTATTGTGTGTAGATTGATCAGGGAAAAATATTTTAATAACAAAATGTGGAAAAAGTGAAGGGGTCTGAATACTTTCCGATTGCACTGTATGTGTGAGTGTGTGGTTAGAATCCAGTGAGTGTACATTGAGCCTGTTCAAGAAATAAGAATAAATAAGAATAAAATAAGCCGATAATGTAAATAGTCCGGGTAGCCATTTGAGTAACTGTTCAGCAGTTTTATGGCTTGGGGGTAGAATCTGTTAAGGAGCCTTTTTGGTCCCAGACTTGGCGCTCTGGTACCGCCTGCCGTGTGGTAGCAGAGAGTACAGTCTATGTGCTTCTACATCTGCATTGCTTGCTGTTTGGGGTTTTAGGCTGGGTTTCTGTACAGCACTTTGTGACATCGGCTGATGTAAAAAGGGCTTTATAAATACATTTGATTGATTGATGACTTGGGTGGCTTGAGTCTTTGACAATATTTGGGGCCTTCCTCTGACACCGCGTGGCATAGGAAGCTTGGCCCCAGTGATGTACTGGTCCGTTAGCACTACCTTCTGTAGTGGCTTGCGGTCGGAATGCCTGAATAGTTGCTATACCAAGCGGTGATGGAACCAGTCAGGATGCTCTCGATGGTGCAGCTATAGAACTTTTTGAGGATCTGAAGTCCCATGCCAAATCTTTTCAGACACCTGAGGGGGTGTTGTCGTGCCCTTATCACAACTGTCTTGGTGTGTTTGGACCATGATAGGTCCTTAGTGATGTGAACACCAAGTAACTCGAAACTCTCGACACGCTCCACTACAGCCCCGTCAATGTGTTTGGGGGCGTGCTTGGCCCTTCTTTTTCTGTAGTCCACGATTAGCTCCTTTGTCTTATAAGGTACTGCATCAAGGTCAAGGATTGAACATATTTAACCTGATTTTAAGATATTTTTAAGATACCACTGCAGGTTGAAAATATTCAAGACAGACAACATTTCAAGATAGGTAAACTTCTTAATATAATGAAACTTTCAACCGGTTTTCCCCATTAAGTAGCGAGTCGGAGTCTGAGGCCGAGTTTTCTCTTGTCTCTACTCCTCCCGTTACGGGGTCTGAGACGCCGAAGGCTCCCACCATTAGCTCTGACAAATTGAAAACCCTAGTCATTGGCGACTCCATTACCCGCAGTATTAGACTTAAAACGAATCACCTAGCGATCATACACTGTTTACCAGGGGGCAGGGCTACCGACGTTAAGGCTAATCTGAAGATGGTGCTGGCTAAAGCTAAAACTGGCGAGTGTAGAGAGTATAGAGATATTGTTATCCACGTCGGCACCAACGATGTTAGGATGAAACAGTCAGAGGTCACCAAGCGCAACATAGCTTCAGCGTGTAAATCAGCTAGAAAGATGTGTCGGCATCAAGTAATTGTCTCTGGCCCCCTCCCAGTTAGGGGGAGTGACGAGCTCTACAGCAGAGTCTCACAACTCAATCGCTGGTTGAAAACTGTTTTCTGCCCCTCCCAAAAGATAGAATTTGTAGATAATTGGCCCTCTTTCTGGGACTCACCCACAAACAGGACCAAGCCTGACCTGCTGAGGAGTGACGGACTCCATCCTAGCTTGAGGGGTGCTCTCATCTTATCTACCAACATAGACAGGGCTCTAACTCCTCTAGCTCCACAATGAAATAGGGTGCAGGCCAGACAGCAGGCTGTTAGCCAACCTGCCAGCTTAGTGGAGTCTGCCACTAGCATAGTCAGTGTAGTCAGCTCAGCCATCCCCATTGAGACTGTGTCTGTGCCTCGACCTAGGTTGGGCAAAACTAAACATGGCGGTGTTCGCCTTAGCAATCTCATTAGGATAAAGACCTCCTCCATTCCTGCCATTATTGAAAGAGATCGTGATACCTCACATCTCAAAATAGGGTTACTTAATGTTAGATCCCTCACTTCAAAGGCAGTTATAGTCAATGAACTAATCACTGATCATAATCTTGATGTGATTGGCCTGACTGAAACATGGTTTAAGCCTGATGAATTTACTGTGTTAAATGAGGCCTCTCCTCCTGGTTACACTAGTGACCATATCCCCCGTGCATCCCGCAAAGGCGGAGGTGTTGCTAACATTTACGATAGCAAATTTCAATTTACAAAAAAAAAAAGACGTTTCCGTCTTTTGAGCTTCTAGTCATGAAATCTATGCAGCCTACTCAATCACTTTTTATAGCTACTGTTTACAGGCCTCCTGGGCCATATACAGCGTTCCTCTCTGAGTTCCCTGAATTCCTATCGGACCTTGTAGTCATAGCAGATCATATTCTAATTTTTGGTGATTTTAATATTCATATGGAGAAGTCCACAGACCCACTCCAAAAGGCTTTCGGAGCCATCATCGACTCACTGCCACAGTCTCTGGACCTACTCACTGCCACAGTCATACTCTGGACCTAGTTTTGTCCCATGGAATAAATGTTGTAGATCTTAATGTTTTTCCTCATAATCCTGGACTATCGGACCACCATTTTATTACGTTTGCAATCGCAACAAATAATCTGCTCAGACCCCAACCAAGGAGCATCAAAAGTCGTGCTATAAATTCTCAGACAACACAAAAATTCCTTGATGCCCTTCCAGACTCCTTCTGCCTACCCAAGGACGTCAGAGGACAAAAATCAGTTAACCACCTAACTGAGGAACTCAATTTAACCTTGCGCAATACCCTAGATGCAGTTGCACCCCTAAAAACGAAAAACATTTGTCATAAGAAACTAGCTCCCTGGTATACAGAAAATACCCGAGCTCTGAAGCAAGCTTCCAGAAAATTGGAACGGAAATGGCGCCACACCAAACTGGAAGTCTTCCGACTAGCTTGGAAAGACAGTACCGTGCAGTATCGAAGAGCCCTCACTGCTGCTCGATCATCCTACTTTTCCAACTTAATTGAGGAAAATAAGAACAATCCAAAATTTATTTTTGATACTGTTGCAAAGCTAACTAAAAAGCAGCATTCCCCAAGAGAGGATGGCTTTCACTTCAGCAGTAATAAATTCATGAACTTCTTTGAGGAAAAGATCATGATCATTAGAAAGCAAATTACGGACTCCTCTTTAAATCTGCGTATTCCTCCAGGGCTTAGCTGTCCTGGATCTGCACAGCTCTGCCAGGGCCTGGGATCGGGAGAGACACTTAAGTGTTTTAGTACTATATCTCTTGACACAATGATGAAAATAATCATGGCCTCTAAACCTTCAAGCTGCATACTGGATCCTATTCCAACTAAACTACTGAAAGAGCTGCTTCATGTGCTTGGCCCTCCTATGTTGAACATAATAAACGGCTCTCTATCCACCGGATGTGTACCAAACTCACTAAAAGTGGCAGTAATAAAGCCTCTCTTGAAAAAGCCAAACCTTGACCCGGAAAATATAAAAAACTATCGGCCTATATCGAATCTTCCATTCCTCTCAAAAATTTTAGAAAAAGCTGTTGCGCAGCAACTCACTGCCTTCCTGAAGACAAACAATGTATACGAAATGCTTCAGTCTGGTTTTAGACCCCATCATAGCACTGAGACTGCACTTGTGAAGGTGGTAAATGACCTTTTAATGGCGTCAGACCGAGGCTCTGCATCTGTCCTCGTGCTACTAGACCTTAGTGCTGCCTTTGACACCATCGATCACCACATTCTTTTGGAGAGACTGGAAACCCAAATTGGCCTACACGGACAAGTTCTGGCCTGGTTTAGATCTTATCTGTCGGAAAGATATCAGTTTGTCTCTGTGAATGGTTTGTCCTCTGACAAATCAACTGTACATTTCGGTGTTCCTCAAGGTTCCGTTTTAGGACCACTATTGTTTTCACTATATATTTTACCTCTTGGGGATGTTATTCGAAAACATAATGTTAACTTTCACTGCTATGCGGATGACACACAGCTGTACATTTCAATGAAACATGGTGAAGCCCCAAAATTGCCCTCGCTAGAAGCCTGTGTTTCAGACATAAGGAAGTGGATGGCTGAAAACGTTCTACTTTTAAACTCGGACAAAACAGAGATGCTTGTTCTAGGTCCGAAGAAACAAAGAGATCTTCTGTTAAATCTGACAATTCATCTTGATGGTTGTAAAGTCGTCTCAAATAAAACTGTGAAGGACCTCGGCGTTACTCTTGACCCTGATCTCTCTTTTGACGAACATATCAAGACTGTTTCAAGGACAGCTTTTTTCCATCTACGTAACATTGCAAAAATCAGAAATTTTCTGTCCAAAAATGATGCAGAAAAATTAATCCATGCATTTGTTACTTCTAGGTTAGACTACTGCAATGCTCTACTTTCCGGCTACCCGGATAAAGCACTAAATAAACTTCAGTTAGTGCTAAATACGGCTGCTAGAATCCTGACTAGAACCAAGAAATTTGATCATATTACTCCAGTGCTAGCTTCCCTACACTGGCTTCTTGTTAAGGCAAGGGCTGATTTCAAGGTTTTACTGTTAACCTATAAAGCGTTACATGGGCTTGCTCCTACCTATCTTTCCGAGTTTGTCCTGCCGTACATACCTACACATACGCTACGGTCACAAGACGCAGGCCTCCTAATTGTCCCTAGAATTTCTAAGCAAACAGCTGGAGGCAGGGCTTTATCCTATAGATCTCCATTTCTATGGAACGGTCTGCCTACCCATGTGAGAGACGCAGACTCGGTCTCAACCTTTAAGTCTTTACTGAAGACTTATCTCTTCAGTAGGTCATATGATTGAGTGTAGTCTGGCCCAGGAGTGTGAAGGTGAACGGAAAGGCTCTGGAGCAACGGACCGCCCTTGCTGTCTCTGCCTGGCCGGTTCCCCTCTCTCCACTGGGATTCTCTGCCTCTAACCCTATTACAGGGGCTGAGTCACTGGCTTACTGGTGCTCTTTAATGCCGACCCTAGGAGGGGTGCATCACTTGAGTGGGTTGAGTTACTGACGTGATCTTGCTGCTGTTCCAGTTTCAACTGTTCTGCCTGCGGTTATGGAACCCCTACCTGTCCCAGACCTGCTGCTTTCAACTCTTAATGATCAGCTATGAAAAGCCAACTGACATTTATTCCTGATTATTATTTGACCATGCTTGTCATTTATGAACATTTTGAAAATCTTGGCTCTCTCTAATTCTCTCCTTCTCTCTTTCTTTCTCTCTCTCGGAGGACCTGAGCCCTAGGACCATACGTCAGGACTACTGGGCATGATGACTCCTTGCTGTCCCCAGTCCACCTGGCCTTGCTGCTATTCCAGTTTCAACTGTTCTGCCTGCGGTTATGGAACCCCTACCTGTCCCAGACCTGCTGTTTTCAACTCTTAATGATCGGCTATGAAAAGCCAACTGACATTTATTCCTGATTATTATTTGACCATGCTTGTCATTTATGAACATTTTGAAAATCTTGGCTCTCTCTAATTCTCTCCTTCTCTCTTTCTTTCTCTCTCTCGGAGGACCTGAGCCCTAGGACCATACGTCAGGACTACCGGGCATGATGACTCCTTGCTGTCCCCAGTCCACCTGGCCTTGCTGCTATTCCAGTTTCAACTGTTCTGCCTGCGGTTATGGAACCCCTACCTGTCCCAGACCTGCTGTTTTCAACTCTTAATGATCGGCTATGAAAAGCCAACTGACATTTATTCCTGATTATTATTTGACCATGCTTGTCACTTATGAACATTTTGAACATCTTGGCCATGTTCTGTTATAATCTCCACCCGGCACAGCCAGAAGAGGACTGGCCACCCCTCATAGCCTGGTTCCTCTCTAGGTTTCTTCCTAGGTTTTGGCCTTTCTAGGGAGTTTTTCCTAGCCACCGTGCTTCTACACCTGCATTGCTTGCTGTTTGGGGTTTTAGGCTGGGTTTCTGTACAGCACTTCGAGATATTAGCTGATGATTGATTTGATTTGATAATGGACACGCTGGTGATTTGAAGTTTTAATATTGAGAAAATCTGTGTAGTTCTATGGTAGCAGCTGCCAGCACAGTGCAAGCTAGATTATCTACAAATGTGCACACTACAAATCTGCATTTGTTTTGGTTGTTTTCAGACCCGATTAAATTATAAACCTGTTATCAAAATAGTATATACATGCTAGGAATTCCCTGCCTCTATTTGACTAAACTAACAGTTCATCACAAGAAATACTTAGTTGGGAAATAAATGCATATATTACAATAAGATGTATTGGATAAACTATGGTGATCGGTCCCATCTACAAGACATGCTTTCAGTTTTAATGAGCACATGGATGACTACCAAAATAATAGAATCTGTGAAGCTGCACTATTTAAAGTAATAAAGGTCTGTGAAAATAGTTCTGGTTCCGCTGATACCACTTTAACGCAGTGTAATTACTAATTTGTTCTGATGTAATTAACACATTTGATGTCAAATACTTCAATGTTCCTCATCTAAGGAATATTCTGCCGTGATATATAGCAAGAACGATTACATTAAACATAAATAAATAAGCCACTATAAAGGAGAGCAAAACGACCTACTATAATTTGTTAATTAAGACAGTTTTTCATATCATTTTTCTATTTAAAAAGTTGAGAGATTTATGCAAGGTAAACATGTTTAAAAAAAAAAAAAAAATAAAAATACATTATATAAATGATTCATATTGAACTTACATTTGAACTTCATGAATCTTACATGAGTGTTTTCCTGTCATATTTATTTTACACAAATTGTGTTTTCCTAATGCATGACATCAGCTTCTAGTGCCACAATTACTTTTAAGTACATTTAAAAAAAAAAAAATGGTATTTCAGTTTTTTATTTGTAATAAATTTGTCTGGGAGTGCAGTCATAATTACTCATAAATCAGTGGGATGGCGTGTGTAAATTTAGTGTGCTTATTTTCGAAATAAGCACTATATACAGGTACAGTATATGCAGAAATGTAAACTGCAGTTAAAACAGACATATTCAAGCAGGTTCCTCAGGAACTCTCTGATTGAGACATTATGGATTATGAAGATCGCGAAAATTTGCATATGGCTGTAAGGATAATGAAGGCTTACTCTTTAAGGAAATACAGTGAGGCATAGTCAAATAAATATTGACAACATGGACTATCCATGTGAATATTGTTTTCAAATAATCCAGCACCATTCCAAATATTCAGGGTGCCAAGAATCACAATGTCAAATAGCAAAGAATTATTCAATGGCAGTAATGTTTATAATCACAGTTGATCTGAAGCTACAATAGGTCGCAAAATGTTTATCTGACCTTCTCAGGCGATTATTCCTAAAACCTATGATCACACAATAATAACAATATTTCTCAAGAGAAATCCGTTGAGTAAACAAGTTGACTGCCACAACCTTTCCTAACAAATGGACATGTGTCGTTCTGAATTTTACAGGTGCAAGAATGACTCTAAATGACTCTAAAAGTATGTTAACCCTAATGATTCGGTCAGAAATGTGTATTAATCTCACAATAAAATGAATTGATTAATATGCCTATCATAGAAGAAGAACATATCATGACCGTGAGGGGAACTGATACTGAAACTTCGAATGAAGTATATTCCGCGTATCTACACCAAACTAAAGAGATTTTTTTTTTTTTTACATTGCTGAAATTGACTCCTCAGCGCCGCAATATAGCCAAGAAAAATGTAAATAAATTACTATAGTCTACTTACCTATCAAAACGCTGACAGCGATATTAATAAAAGTGTGTCTTCTAATACAATCCATGGCTCCTTTTGGAAGGATCCTGGAAAGAGTTGTCACTTTTTTGCACTTTTGCCACTTTTATTTATGAATGTTAACAAATGATAAACAACCAAAAACACGTTTTAGATCACCAAGTCCCAAGGACGTGCAGCCTTTTTGCGAGCGTAGTTTCTACTTCACCTTGCTGTAATAGTGGCGATGCTGATGCTGCAGCGTTTCGGTCTGAATTGGCGAACCAACTCAAACTCACTCCCGAATGAATGCCTGCTCCTTCTCTTTTTGGTTACCACTGCCTACTTAGAAACTTGGTCCTAAAGCCTGCCTGTGGTGTCATGCTGTATATTATTGCTTTGCAGAGGGCTTTGTGTATGGCGGTTGGTATGGTCATGTTTTACTGTTGGCACAGCCTGGTCTCATACAATAGACGTAACATAGTAAATGTAAATCCAGGATACTTAAATTAGTATGAGACGGTATGTAAAGTTTGGTAACCCTAAGGTTGCGAGTTTGAATCTCATCTTTAGCATTATTGTAATTAGCAACTTTTAACTACTTGCTACTTTTTAGACATGTTGCAACTACTTAGCATGTTAGCTAACCCTTCCCCTAACCCTAACCTTAGTCGTTTTAGCTCACCCTAACGCTAACATTAACTTTTTAACCTAACTCCTAAACTTAACCCTAAAACAGAAAACCTAGCCTAGCTAACATTAGCAAGTTAACATATAGTATGTTTTGCAAATTCTTAACATATAGTAAGAATTGTCATTTGTAACATATCATATGAAATTATTGATGGACATCCACAAACATATCATACTAAATGGAACCCCCAAGATTTACACACATAATAATACGAAATGCTCTGAGACCAGGTTGATTTGCATTGAGAACTCCTTAAAGCAAGAGAAAAACACTGCCTGTTTCACAGAATCTATATGATTTTTCCACAGTAGAGCTTTCTAGCTGTACTTGTGTGATTGAATTCCAGTTGTAGTATCAAGAGGAACCAGGGATGAGCCTAGAGTAGCATTTGGGGTACTTCATTGAGCAGTTTTCAGTCATGAGAGGCTTTGTAACTATTAATTTTACCAAAGGTGGGTACTAGTTATGAAATTAAAGGTTACAAGCACAGGAACTCAGTGTTTCCTTTCTTGGACTGGAAGTGCAAAAGTCCATTCCTCTACATGACCCCATTATGCCATTGGATTCTTCTTCTTACTGTATCATATTTAATTCTTTTTCATTCACCAGTGCTCCTCTTCTTGCAACATAGAACTTGACTATGTTGGGCGTCCATGTGTCGTGTCTGATGTGTTTTTAATACAGGATATGGTTACGCCTGTCACCTCGTAATAACCTGCTAATAGAGGTTTCCTGCCTTTGATGTGTTTACAAAGATCAGTGAAGTTCAAAGGCCACAGCTATCTCAGCATAGCGCTAATAAGGGGTGTCTGAGTGTAACGACGAGATAAAGACGATGCATGCTTAATCGGTATTTTTTCAAATGATGTTTGTGCATTACTATTTTAAAGCAATGGGCATATATTGTATATTAATAATCACATCACAGAGCTTTTGATCTATTGTATAAGATTAGGAACAATAGATGTCCGTATAGCTCGCCATAAACTGTATGAACACATAATAAAATGTTTGTAAAAGGAAGTTCATAAAAGCTTGTCAAATCTTGTGTCAAATAAAAGCTAAGGGTCTATATTTTTTAGAAATTGAGGCATATATGCACTCAGTGTCCAGTTTATTAGGTAAACCCATGTAGTACTGGGTCGGACCCCACTTTGGCTCCATAACAGCCTGAATTCTTCGGGCATGGAAACCTTGCTCAATTGTTATGAAGGGACCTAACGTGTGCCAAGAAAACATTCCCCACACCACTACACCACCGCCACCACCGCCACCATATCGTTGACACCATGCAAGATGGGGCCATGGACTCCGCTTCGCCAAATCCTGACTGCAATCAGCATGACGCAACAGGAACCATGATTAGTCAGACCAGGCAATGTTTTTCCCACTCCTCAATTGTCCAGTGTTGTTGATTGTGTGCCCACTGGAGATACTTCTTGTTTTTAGCTGATAGGAGTGGAACCCGGTGTGGTCGTCTGCTGCAATAGCCCATCCGTGACAAGGACCGACGAGTTGTGCATTCCGAGATGCCATTCTGCACACCACTGTGGTACTACATCGTTTTTTTTAGGGGCTGGATCAGCTTTAATATTGCGGATAGATTGTCGCTTCCATCAATGTAATTGTCTGCCTCACTTCCAATCACCCATATTTTTGGGGAGTAAATATATATATATATATATATATATATATATATATATATATATATACAGGCATAAATCAAATCAAATCAAATTGATTTATATAGCCTTTCTTACATCAGCTGATATCTCAAAGTGCTGTACAGAAACCCAGCCTAAAACCCCAAACAGCAAGCAATGCAGGTGTAAAAGCACGGTGGCTAGGAAAAACTCCCTAGAAAGGCCAAAACCCAGGAAGAAACCTAGAGAGGAACCAGGCTATGATGGGTGGCCAGTCCTCTTCTGGCTGTGCCGGGTGGAGATTATAACAGAGCATGGCCAAGATGTTCAAATGTTCATAAATGACCAGCATGGTCAAATAATAATAATCACAGTAGTTGTCGAGGGTGCAACAGGTCAGCACCTCAGGAGTAAATGTCAGTTGGCTTTTCATAGCCGATCATTGAGAGTATCTCTACCGCTCCTGCTGTCTCTAGAGAGTTGAAAACAGCAGCTCTGGGACAGGTAGCACGTCCGGTGAACAAGTCAGGGTTCCATAGTCGCAGGCAGAACAGTTGAAACTGGAGCAGCAGCACGGCCAGGTGGACTGGGGACAGCAAGGAGTCATCATGCCAGGTAGTCCTGAGGCATGGTCCTAGGGCACAGGTTCTCCGAGAAAGAGAAAGAAAGAGAGAGAGAAAGAGAGAATTTAGAGAGAGCATACACAAATTCACACAGGACACCGGATAAGACAGTAGAAATACTCCAGATTTAACAGACCCCGACACATAAACTACTGCAGCATAAATAAATAAACATACCCACATATATAAATATAAACATGCATACATATACACATACATATACATACATAGAAATACGCATACATATTATACATATACACCAGTGGAGACTCCTCAGAGGTGGAAGGGGAGGACCATCCTCCTCAGTGAAATTTCATAAAATAAAAATAGTGAAACGTTAAAAAAGTTATCCTTTTTAGATAAAACTGAACTAAATATATTCATATGTCACCAAATAATTGGTTAAAATACACTGTTTGCGGGGCCTCCCGGGTGGCGCAGTGGTCTAGGGCACTGCATCGCAGTGCTAACTGCGCCACCAGAGTCTCTGGGTTCGCGCCCAGGCTCTGTCGCAGCCGGCCGCGACCGGGAGGTCCGTGGGGCGACGCACAATTGGCATAGCGTCGTCCGGGTTAGGGAGGGTTTGGCCGGTAGGGATATCCTTGTCTCATCGCGCTCCAGCGACTCCTGTGGCGGGCCGGGCGCAGTGCGCGCTAACCAAGGGGGCCAGGTACACGGTGTTTCCTCCGACACATTGGTGCGGCTGGCTTCCGGGTTGGAGGCGCGCTGTGTTAAGAAGCAGTGCGGCTTGGTTGGGTTGTGCTTCGGAGGACGCATGGCTTTCAACCTTCGTCTCTCCCGAGCCCGTACGGGAGTTGTAGCGATGAGACAAGATAGTAATTACTAGCGATTGGATACCACGAAAAATTGGGGAGAAAATGGGAGAAAATTTATACAAATTTTTTTTTTTTAAAATACACTGTTTGCATTGAAGGTCTACAGTAACTTCAACAGCACTGTCTGGATTAGCACCGTGGTGTAGCCGGAGGACAGTTAACTTCCGTCATCCTCTGGCTACATTGACTTCAATACAAAATCTAGGAGGCTGGTAGGCCTCACCATTTCCATAGACATACAGTTGAAGTCGGAAGTTTACATACACCTTAGCCAAATACATTTAAACTCAGTTTTTCACAATTCCTGACATTTAATCCTAGTAAAAATTCCCTCTCTTAGGTCATTTAGGATCACCACTTATTTTATGAATGTGAAATGTCAGAATAATAGTTGAGAGAACGATTCATTTCAGCTTTTATTTCTTTCATCACATTCCCAGTGGGTCAGAAGTTTACATACACTCAATTAGTATTGGGTACTGTCATGACGTGGCCCTCTTTGGGGATAGCGAGTACCATCCCCCTCTCTCTGCACCATCCCCCTCTCTCTCTCACCACCTCTCTCTCTTCCCCCTACACCCAGGCTCTGTTATGCAGGTCATAAATTCCTAGAGGAGTCTCTCTCTTCATGGCCAGACAATATAGAGAGAGTGAGTTTCACAGGCGAACAAAGGAACCTCTTCCACATCACAGAACTTGAGAACTGAACAATGTCCATGTTTTGGACAATGTGTACATGGTCGGGGGCGAATCCACCTACGACCGGTCCATTTCGTTTAATGTTTGTGAAACTCATGAGAGACAATACAGCCACATTACCATAACTCTGTTTATACTAGAGTCTCAGTTGGGACGCTTGCATCTAATTGTTGTATAAAATGAATGAGTAAAGATGAAACTATTTGTGAAATTATGTAATGTGATTTTAAACTGTTTAATCTTACAGCTACCACCCCCCCCCCCCCCCCCCCCCCCTTCTTTCAATTTCCGCCTGAAGACATACCCAAATCTAACTGCCTCTAGCTCAGGCCCAGGAGCAAGGATATGCATATTCTTGGTACCATTTGAAAGAAAACACTCTGAAGTTTGTGTAAATGTGAATTGAATGTAGGAGAATATAACACAATAGATCTGGTTTAGATAATACAATGAAAAAAACATACGTTTTTTCTTTTTAATTGTTGTATCATCATCTTTAAAATGAACAAGATAAAACAAACATTCAGATATGAATATGGGGACAATTTCAGTGAAAAACATAAGAGGGCAACAGTACTTGTGCAAAGTTTCAGAATGATAACTTCCAAAATGATGGTGCTACATGACATTTATCATGAAGTCCCCCAGGTGTCCCACACAAGTAGCCCAAATGTACCCAAGTGGCCAAATTGGTGAAGGTATACATTTTGAAACAAATAACTATATACAAAATACCAAAATGGTATTCTAACACAGCCCCCCAAAAAATGGAGGAAAAAATATATTTTAAAAAATGGGGAAAAAAATATTGAAAAAAAAATATGAAAAAAAAAAAAAAAAAATTTACAAAATAACATGGGTAACTATTTACACACTTTCAATATTTGGAAGACCCTCAGTCCTCTATCAAATCAAATCTATTTATATAGCCCTCAAGAGTAAATATGAACAGTTTACCTCTAGATGGCCCGGGAGGTGTGGAGCCAGAGACAGCAGGGGTCCAGCTGGATGAACCAGCTTCAGAGGGGGATGGACACGTTGGAGATGGACACGTTGGCGGCAGACACACGCATCTCGACCATGCTCCCTCTAATCCATAATATGTAGACTGAGTTGATTAAGCATGCCGCTGGAGGAAGTATAGCCAATGTGTACTTTACACATTTCATTACATTTTTATATATTGCAAATAAAATGTAAAAACAATCACAAATAATATTTTATATTATTAATTTCAAACAACGGCATTAGCATGAGAAGAACTTACCAGTCCAAAACAATGTCCTCTCCGTTCAAAAAATATGCTTCCATTTGAGTCATGGTCGCTAACTGAGTCGTCTTCCAAAAGCATATGTTTCACTTTCACGATCAATTTCCTCTATAATTTTGTAGAGGAATCTAGTCTTAGATTTAGCTTTCCCTGACTTATTTGCCGTGATGTTCGATATATAAACATCTGAAGATGCTTGTTACTGAAACAGTGCTGTGCGTAATGTGTTTGGCTCCTTCCAGTATGAATCATCAATGGCAAATGACGGTCTTTACGCCGGAGTTTACTACATGGGTTGGTCTTCCAAAACACAAACATTACATGTTGCCGTTTACCTCTGCTCATTGGCTATCTACCCAGCTAGATTTCAAGACGATCAGTGGTCATTGGGTTAAAATACAGTCAATCAACGAAACAGCGGTCATATAATTGGTGCACAATGAGGTCGTTGTCTTCCAATCGGTTTCTTTGGGTCAATACGTCCCGCGAAATGACCCATCAAGTTTGGTTGTGTTACAAACAAACAGTTGATTGCAAGGAAACCAAACATGACTGGATAAAGTCAGGTTTAGTCTGTGTATTTACGTCGAATGTTTCGTCGAAAATTTAATGACACGAAATTCAACGAGATAAGCGTTCCCAAAATGTTTCGTGTTAGGCTATACAAATGGATTTAACCGAACAAAAGACCATTCATTGTGTAACAATGAGCCTTAGGATTGCAAACAGAGCAAGATCTTCAAAGGTAAACGATTTATTTCATTGCAATCTGTGATTTTGTTACGCCTGTGCTGGTTGAAAAAGTATTTTGGTATGGGGCTCTGTGCTCAGATAATCGCATCGTATTCTTTCGCAGTAAATCCTTTTTTAAATCTGACAACGCAGTTGGATTAGCAAGATTCTAGGCTTTTGAAGCATGTGAGACACTTGTATTTTCAGCAATGTTTAATATGACTATTTGTGGCGATCACAGTATGTTGTCGAATTTAAACCCGCATCCGGTATCCGTAGATCAGAGAAGTTAATGAAGGAAACTCCAATTCCCTTTGGAGTTTAACTAAGTCATAGGTCCGCCCCATGAGCACAGACATGGATCTGGCATCATGGGACAGCCCCTTTCTACTGTTACGAATATAACCCCCACCGGGAGGAATTTCCTAGCCAGACCAGCTTACCTCGAATACCGAGACGGCTAAGGTTTGAGTAGAGACCATAAACCTGTTGTAAGGTTGTAATGGTTGTTGAAACTCTGAGACTATCGATACCAACAGAATAAGAGCAAATCTTTGATACTAATTACTAGTCTGCAGCTAGGAATCCTATACCATTGAATGCGAAGGCCGACAACCGCCGAAACATCTATCTATAAGAACATTTCTGAATGTTACTCTGAAGTAGCCTTTCTAACCAAAGACTCCAGGGACGCAGAGAGAGGGGCGGATGAACTTCCAACAGAGATCACGATGACACACTGAGCGTAAATATATATATTAATTGCAATTACTCCCGAATGAGTGAGCGTTCATGTGCAAAGGACTAACATTTCCATTTTTAGAATTATCATCTTTCGCGCCCTTCTCAGTCCCTTTGTCTACCAAGCCGCGATACCGGTTTAGCCCACTAGGGCACATCCCCTATCATTTCCTTGTAACCATCTTTACTTTGTTGATTGTTTATGCATTTCTGTGATTATTTAGTTAGTTAATAAATAAATGATTGAGACAATTGATAGATTGATGGATGATTCAATGATGGATGAATCATTGTGAAGAATGGGTTCGTGCAGATAACCAACAATTTACGATGTTTGGAATGAGACTAACGTGAGGTAAAGAATAATTAATTAATTTGAAGACTATTGATCAGATATTAAAATATCTGAAAGTTAAATTAGGAAAATTATAACTTTGTAATCTGAATATTTTCCTTGGTGCCCCGACTTACTAGTTAATTACATTTACCTGATTAGTTAATCACATAATAATAATTACAGAGGATTGAATTGATAAACTAACAGTCATCAGTTTAATGATGCCAAAGACACGACAGTAGCATTGCCTTTAAATTGTTTAACTTGGGTCAAACGTTTCGGGTGGCCTTCCACAAGCTCACAATAAGTTGGGTGAATTTTGGCCCATTCCTCCTGACAGAGATTGTGTAACTGAGTCAGGTGTATAGGCTTCCTTGCTCAAACCATAGTCTGGCTTTTTTATGGCAGTTTGGGAGCAGTGGCTTTTTCCTTGCTGAGCGACCTTTCAGGTTATGTCGATATAGGACTCGTTTTACTGTGGATATAGATGCTTTTGTACCTGTTTCCTCTAGCATCTTCACAAGGTCCTATGCTGTTGTGCTGGGATTGATTTGCACTTTTCGCACCAAAATACGTTCATCTCCAGGAAACAGAACGCGTCTCCTTCCTGAGCTGTATGACGGCTGCGTGGTCCTATTGTCACACCCTGGCCTTAGTTATCTTTGTGTTCATTATTATTTTAGTTAGGTCAGGGTGTGACATGGTGAAGTATGTGTTTTGTATTGTCTAGGGGGTTGTATGGTTTAGAGGGTTAAGGAGAATAGATGGTTTAGTGTTGTGTGTAGTTGTCTAGGAAAGTCTATGGTTGCCTGAATGGGTTCTCAATTAGAGACAGCTGGTTACTGTTGTCTCTGATTGGGAGCCATATTTAAGGCAGCCATAGGCTTTAGCTGTTGTGGGTCATTTTCTATGTCTAGTCTATGTTGAACGTAAGTAGTTTGTGTGTGCACTTGCGTTTGTAGCTTCACGGTCGTTTGTTGTTTTTGTTAGTTTGTATAAGTGTTTCGTGTTACGTCTTCGTATAATAAAAAAAGAAGATGTATTCATATCATGCTGCTCCTTGGTCCAATCTCTCATATCAAGACGATCGTGACAGAATTACCCACCAATCCAGGATCAAGCAGCGTGATAAGCGGCAACAGGAGCAGCGCAAGGAGGAATGGCAATGGGAGCGTAATCTGGACTACACTACGTGGGAGGAGATCGACAGGTGGGCGATCGACCCAGGGCGAGTGCCGGAGCCCGCATGGGATTCTCTGGCGCAGTGCGAGGAGGGATACCGGCGAATGGAGGCAGCACGACGACGCGGTAGGAAGCCTGTGAGTCAGCCCAAAAAATTTCTTGGGGGGGGGCTTAGAGGTAGTGGGCCGAGGGCAGGTAGGAGACCTGCGCCCACTTCACAGGCTAACCGTGGAGAGCAGGAGTACGGGCGAACACCGTGTTACGCAGTAGAGCGCACGGTGTCTCCTGTACGTGTTCATAGCCCGGTGCGGGTTATTCCACCTCCCCGCACTGGTAGGGCTAGATTGGGCATTGAGCCAGGTGCCATGATGCCGGCTCAACGCGTCTGGTCTCCAGTGCGTCTCCTCGGGCCGGCATACATGGCACCAGCCTTACGCATGGTGTCCCCGGTTCGCCTACATAGCCCGGTGCGGGTTATTCCACCTCCTCGCACTGGTCGGGCGACGGGGAGCATTCAACCAGGTAAGGTTGGGCAGGCTCTGTGTTCAAGGGAACCAGTACGCCTGCACGGTCCGGTATTTCCGGCGCCACCTCCCCGCCCCAGTCCAGTTCCACCAGTGCCTCCTCCACGCACTAGCCCTATGGTGCGTGTCTCCAGCCCTTTACCACCAGTGCCTAAACCACGCACCAAGCCTCCTGTGTGTCCCCAGATTCCTGTGCGTCCTGTTGCTGCTCCCCGCACTAGCCCTGAGATGCGTGTCCCCAGTCCGGTACCACCAGTTCCGGCACCACGCACTAGGCCTAATGTGCGCTCCCAGGGTCCAGTATGCCCTGTTCCTTCTCCCCGCACTAGCCTGAAGGTGCGTGTCCTTAGCCCGGTGACTCCAGTTCCGGCACCACGCACCAGGCCTACAGTGCGCCTCATCCGGCCAGAGCCATCCGTCTGCCCAGTGCCATCTGAGCCATCCGTCTGCCCAGTGCCATCTGAACCATCCGTCTCCCCAGCGCCATCTGAGCCATCCGTCTCCCCAGCGCCATCTGAGCCATCCGTCTGCCCAGTGCCGTCTGAGCCATCCGTCTGTCCCGAGCCATTAGAGCCGCCCGTCTGTCCCGAGCCGTCAGAGCCGTTAGTCAGTCAGGAGCCGCTAGAGCCATTCGTCAGACAGGATCTGCCAGAGCCGCCAACCAGACAGGATCTACCAGAGCCGCCAACCAGACAGGATCCGCCAGAGCCGCCAACCAGACAGGATCCGCCAGAGCCGCCAACCAGACAGGATCCGCCAGAGCCGCCAACCAGACAGGATCTGCCAGAGCCGCCAACCAGACAGGATCTGCCAGAGCCGTCAGCCAGCCATGAGCAGCCAGATCCGTCAGCCAGCCATGAGCAGCCAGATCCGTCAGCCAGCCATGAGCCGTCCAGCCAGGATCCGCCAGAGCCGTCCAGTCAGGATCCGCCAGAGCCGTCCAGCCAGGATCCGCCAGAGCCGTCCAGCCAGGATCCGCCAGAGCCGTCCAGCCAGGATCCGCCAGAGCCGTCCAGCCAGGATCCGCCAGAGCCAGCCAGCCAGGATCCGCCAGCCAGCCAGGATCCGCCAGAGCCAGCCAGCCAGGATCCGCCATTCAGTACGGTGCTGCCCTTCAGTCCGGTGCTGTCCCTCAGTCCGGAGCTGCCGTACCTCAGTCCGGAGCTGCCCCTTATCCTGGTGCTGCCCCTTATCCTGGTGCTGCCCCTTATCCTGGTGCTGCCCCTTATCCTGGTGCTGCCCCTTATCCTGGTGCTGCCCCTTAGTCCGGTACTGCCCCTTAGTACGGTGCTGCCCCTTAGTCCGGTGCTGCCACTTAGTCCGGTGCTGCCCCTTATTCCAGTGGGGTTAAGAAAGCGGGTAGTGACTATGGTGGGGTGGGGACCACGACCAGTGCCAGAGCCGCCACCGTGGACAGACGCCCACCCAGACCCTCCCCTAGACTTTATGCTGGTGCGCCAGGAGTTCGCACCTTAAGGGGGGGGTTATGTCACACCCTGGCCTTAGTTATCTTTGTGTTCATTATTATTTTAGTTAGGTCAGGGTGTGACATGGTGAAGTATGTGTTTTGTATTGTCTAGGGGGTTGTATGGTTTAGAGGGTTAAGGAGAATAGATGGTTTAGTGTTGTGTGTAGTTGTCTAGGAAAGTCTATGGTTGCCTGAATGGGTTCTCAATTAGAGACAGCTGGTTACTGTTGTCTCTGATTGG
The DNA here is from genome assembly GCF_016432855.1 of Salvelinus namaycush. Lineage (NCBI taxonomy): Eukaryota > Metazoa > Chordata > Actinopteri > Salmoniformes > Salmonidae > Salvelinus > Salvelinus namaycush. The sequence continues at coordinate 33,607,655 of NC_052334.1, forward strand.
GAGCCATATTTAAGGCAGCCATAGGCTTTAGCTGTTGTGGGTCATTTTCTATGTCTAGTCTATGTTGAACGTAAGTAGTTTGTGTGTGCACTTGCGTTTGTAGCTTCACGGTCGTTTGTTGTTTTTGTTAGTTTGTATAAGTGTTTCGTGTTACGTCTTCGTATAATAAAAAAAGAAGATGTATTCATATCATGCTGCTCCTTGGTCCAATCTCTCATATCAAGACGATCGTGACACCTATGGTGTTTATACTTGCGTACTATTGTTTGTACAGATGAACGTGGTACCTTCAGGCGTTTGGAAATTGCTCCCAAGGATAAACCAGACTTGTGGAGGTCTACAATTTTTTTCTGAGGTCTTGGCTGATTTCTTTAAATTTTCTCATGTTCTCAAGCAAAGAGACACTGAGTTTGAAGGTAGGCCTTGAAATACATCTTTAGGTACACCTCCAATTGACTCAAATTATGTCAATTAGCCTATCAGAAGCTTCTAAAGCCATGACATAATTTTCTGGAATTTTCCAAGCTGTTTAAAGGCACAGTCAACTTAGTGTATATAAACTTCTGACCCACTAGAATTGTGCTACAGTGAATTATAAGTGAAATAATCTGTCTGTAAACAATTGTTGGAAAAATGACTTGTGTAATGCACAACGTAGATGTCCTAACCGATATGCCAAAACTATAGTTTGTTTACAAGAAATTTGTGGTGTGGTTAAAAAACTAGTTTTAATGACTCCAACCTAAGTGTATTTTTAACTCAACTGTACATTGTAATTATGACCACTTCCGGCGGACGTCCTCCAACCAATCAAAGCTTTTGCAGTATGAACTGACATGTTGTCCATCCAATCATAGATGTATGATCAGAGAATGAACCTAGTGTGTTGTATTGGGATTGTGCCACAGAGCATTATGGGGGTTCGATGTGTTTATTTATTTATTTTATTTTATTGAACCTTTATTTAACTAGGCAAGTCAGTTAAGATCAAATTCTTATTTACAATGACGGCCTACCAAAAGGCAAAAGGCCTCCTGCGGGGATGGGGGCCCGGGATTAAAAACAAAAAAATAAATACAATATAAATATAGGACAAAACACACATCACAACAAGAGAGACAACACAACACTACATAAAGAGAGACCTAAGACAACAACACAGCAAGGCAGCAACATATGACAACACAGCATGGTAGTAACACAACATAACAACATGGTAGCAACACAATGTAAGTAGCACAAAACATTGTACAAACATTATTGGGCACACTCAAAAGCACAAAGGTCAATACATCACGCAAAGCAGTCAAAGTTGTCAGTAAGAGTGTCCATGATTGAGTCTTTGAACGAAGAGATTGAGATAAAACTGTCCAGTTTGAGTGTTTGTTGCAGCTCGTTCCAGTCGCTAGCTGCAGCGAACTGAAGAGGAGCGACCCACAAATGTGTGTGCTTTGGGGACCTTTTAACAGAATGTAACTGGCAGAACGGGTGTTGTATGTGGATGATGACGGCTGCAGTAGATATCTCAGGTAGGGGGGAGTGAGGCCTAAGAGGGTTTTATAAATAAGCATCAACCAGTGGGTCTTGCGACGGATATACAGAGATAACCAGTTTACAGATGAGTATAGAGTGCAGTGATGTGTCCTATAAGGAGCATTGATGGCAAATCTGATGGCCGAATGGTAAATAACATCTAGCCGCTCGAGAGCACACTTACCTGCCGATCTATAAATGATGTCTCTGTAATCTAGCATGGCTAGGATGGTCATCTGAATCAGGGTTAGTTTGGCAGCTGGGTTGAAAGAGGAGCAATTACGATAGAGGAAACCAAGTCTAGATTTAACTTTAGCCTGCAGCTTTGATATGTGCTGAGAGGACAGTGTACCGTCTAGCCACACTCCCAAGTACTTGTATGAGGTGACTACCTCAAGCTCTAAACCCTCAAAGGTGGTAATAACACCTGTGGGAAGAGGGGCATTCTTCTTACCAAACCACATGACCTTTGTTTTGGAGGTGTTCAGAACAAGGTTAAGGGTAGAGAAAGCTTGTTGGACACTAAGAAAGCTTTGTTGTAGAGCATTTAAGACAAACTCCGGGGAGGGGCCAGCTGAGTATAAGACTGTATTATCTGCATATAAATGGATGATAGAGCTTCTTACTGCCTGAGCTATGTTGTTGATGTAAATTGAGAAGAGCGTGGGGCCTAGGATTGAGCCTTGGGCTACTCCCTTGGTGACAGGCGGTGGCTGAGATAGCAGAATGTCTGACTTTATACACTGCACTCTTTGAGAGAGGTAGTTAGCAAACCAGGCCAAAGACCCCTCAGAGACACCAATACTCCTTAGCCGGCCCACAAGAATGGAATGGTCTACCGTATCAAAAGCTTTGGCCAAGTCAATAAAAATAGCAGCACAATATTGCTTAGAATCAAGGGCAATGGTGACATCATTGAGGACTTTTAAGGTTGCCGTGACACATCCATAACTTGAGCGGAAACCAGATTGCATATCCGAGAGAATACTATAGACATCAAGAAAGCCAGTCAGTTGTTTACACTTTTGATAAACAGGGCAAAATAGAAATAGGCCTATAACAGTTAGGATCAGCTTGATCTCCCCCTTTAAACAAAGGATGAACTGTGGCTGCCTTCCAAGCAATGGGAACCTCCCCAGAAAGGAGAGACAGGTTAAAAAGGTTGGAGATAGGCGTGGCGATGATAGGGGCAGCAGCCTTAAAGAACAAAGGGTCTAAACCATCTGACCCAGATGTTTTTTTGTGGTCAAGTTTAAGGAGCTCCTTTAGCACCTCAGACTGAGTGACTCTCCCCAGAGAGAAATTTTGTAGCGGGGCAGGGGAAAAAGAGGGAGAAGCATCAGGGATTGTCGCATTAGAAGGGGTGGGAGATGAGGAAATGTTTCACAGGCAAGGAAGCATGGCTGAGTCAAATAGGAATCCTGACTTAATGAAGTGGTGATTAAAGAGCTTAGCCATGTGCTTCTTGTCAGTAACAACCACATCATCAACATTAAGGGACATGGGCAGCTGTGAGGAGGAGGGTTTATTCTCCAGGTCTTTAACCGTTTTCCAGAACTTCTTGGGGTTAGACCCACAGAGAGAGAACTGCTCCTTAAAGTAACTAACTTTGGCCTTCCGGATAGCCTGAGTGCACTTATTTCTCATTTGCGTGAACGATATCCAGTCAGCTGAGCCTTTCCCCAAATGTAATTCTTGAGGTGGAGTAACTCTGCAAGATCACGGTCGAATCAGGGGCTTTAATTCTCATTTTCTTTATGGGGGCGTGTTTGTTAACAATACCACTGAAAATATCAGAAAATAATGTCCTCACCTTTTCATCCTTCTTTAATGAAACTGATCTCAAGTAGAGGTCGGACCCTCGCTTTTAATTTGCACCTTTTGAGCCCTCTCATTCCCTTTCCCCTTACTATTGTACTATAAATGTCTTTATTAAATGCTTTAGGTTCAAATAATTAGTCTTTCATGATTTTTGAAACACACTTTGTGGTCTCCGTGCGTTCCGCGCCTATACCGTGTCCCCCATCCTCCTCAATTTTTCAAGTCACCAGCCTCCACTGATATACACATCTTTTTAAAATACATTTTCCTTATTATTCCCCGCAAACCCTCCAACCCCTACCCTAATTGGAGTAAACTAATAAACAATAACACTTAGCCTTCTACTTCCAGCTTATAGAGTTCAATTCGTAAGTTAAAAATACACTTAGGTTGGAGTCATTAAAACTCATTTTTCAACCACTCCACAAATTTCTTGTTAACAAACTATAGTTTTGGCAAGTCGGTTAGGACATCTACTTTGTGCATGACACAAGTAATTTTTCCAACAATTGTTTACCGACAGATTATTTCACTTATAATTCACTGTATCACAATTCCAGTGGGTCAGAAGTTTACATACACTAAGTTATTAACTGTGCCTTTAAACAGCTTGGAAAATTCCAGAAAATGATGTCATGGCTTTAGAAGCTTCTGATAGGCTAAATGACATACTTTGAGTCAATTGGAGGTGTACCTGTGGATGTATTTCAAGGCCTACCTTCAAACTCAGTGCCTCTTTGCTTGACATCATGGGAAAATCAAAAGAAATCAGCCTCAGAAAATAAATTGTAGACCTTCACAAGTCTGGTTCATCCTTGGGAGCAATTTTCAAACGCCTGAAGGTACCACGTTCATCTGTACAAACAATAGTACGCAAGTATAAACACCATGGGACCACGCAGCCGTCATACCATTCAGTAAGGAGATGTGTTCTGTCTCCGAAGAGATGAACGTACTTTGGTGCGAAAAGTGCAAATCAATCCTAGAACAACAGCAAAGGACCTTGTGAAGATGCTGGAGGAAACAGGTACAAAGTATCTATATCCACAGTAAAAGAAGTCCTATATTGGCAAAACCTGAAAGGCCGCTCAGCAAGGAAGAAGCCATTGCTCCAAAACCGCCATAAAAAGCCAGACTACGGTTTGCGACTGCACATGGGGACAAAAATCGTACTTTTCGGAGAAATGTCCTCTGGTCTGATGAAACAAAAATAGAACTGTTTGGCGGCAGTTCTAATGTATGGGGCGGCAGGGAGGTTAGTGGTTAGAGCGTTGGATTAGTAACTGAAAGGTTGCAAGATCGAATCCCCGAGCTGACAAGGTAAAAATCTGTTGTTCTGCCACTGAACAAGGCAGTTAACCCACTGTTCCTAGGCCATCATTGAAAATAAAAATTTGTTCTTAACTGACTTGCCTAGTTAAATAAAGATAAAATAATGACCATTGTTATGTTTGGAAGATAAAGGGGGAGGCTTGCAAGCCGAAGAACACCATCCCAACCGTGAAGCACGGGGTGGCAGCGGGGGTGGGGGTGCTTTGCTGCGGGAGGGACTGGTGCACTTCACAAAATAGATGGCATCATGAGGAGGGACAATTATGTGGATATATTGAAGCAACATCTCAAGACATCAGTCAGGAAGTTAAAGCTTGGTCGCAAAAGGGTCTTCCAAATGGACAATGACCCCAAGCATACTTCCAAAGTTGTGGCAAAATGGCTTAAGGACAACAAAGTCAAGGTATTGGAGTGGCCATCACAAAGCCCTGACCTCAATCCTATAGAAAATTGTGAAATACTGAATTTAAATGTATTTGGCTAAGGTGTATGTAAACTTCTGACTTCAACTGTATATACTATAGACATTTTACGGACACAATTTATTTTACAATAGTTATATTTTGTTTGTTTTTAGTCCTGGCCTTCCTTTTATTTCTCAAGTCCATCCAGTTTGATTTATATTTGCCATATATTTGTAACTGTGCTATTTCACACAAGTTCTGAACCTATATAGATTTTTACAGACCCCATATGTTATTAATTTGTTATCTTGTTGTTATTCGTCTCACCCTTCAGCTCCATTCAACCCCTCCCATCTATCTCTTAACACCATACTTATTGGATTTCTATTTGCCATATATTTTTCAACTGTGCTGTGATGCTTCACAAAAGTTCTGAACCTTTTTATTCTCATAGCTTCTACAGATTGCAAATTAAAGATACACGTTTTTGCTAAAATAATTATTATGTTATTGATCGATTGACTATGACTTTTCACATCACCCAGTATTGGTATCTGCAGCATTAGCTGTAGGTAAATGTTGCAATTCTTCAGCCATTCCTGGACCTGTGACCGAAAACGAGGTACATTTGGACAGTACCAAAATAAATGATCTAATGACTCTGCCTCCTCGCAGAAAAATCTGCAGAGCTGGGAAGGTTGTATCCCCATATATATATATATATATATATATATATATATATATATATATATATATATATATATACACTGCTCAAAAAAATAAAGGGAACACTTAAACAACACAATGTAACTCCAAGTCAATCACACTTCTGTGAAATCAAACTGTCCACTTAGGAAGCAACACTGATTGACAATAAATTTCACAGGCTGTTGTGCAAATGGAATAGACAAAAGGTGGAAATTATAGGCAATTAGTAAGACACCCCCAAAAAAGGAATGGTTCTGCAGGTGGTGACCACAGACCACTTCTCAGTTCCTATGCTTCCTGGCTGATGTTTTGGTCACTTTTGAATGCTGGCGGTGCTCTCACTCTAGTGGTAGCATGAGACGGAGTCTACAACCCACACAAGTGGCTCAGGTAGTGCAGTTCATCCAGGATGGCACATCAATGCGAGCTGTGGCAAAAAGGTTTGCTGTGTCTGTCAGCGTAGTGTCCAGAGCATGGAGGCGCTACCAGGAGACAGGTCAGTACATCAGGAGACGTGGAGGAGGCCGTAGGAGGGCAACAACCCAGCAGCAGGACCGCTACCTCCACCTTTGTGCAAGGAGGTGCACTGCCAGAGCCCTGCAAAATGACCTCCAGCAGGCCACAAATGTGCATGTGTCTGCTCAAACGGTCAGAAACAGACTCCATGAGGGTGGTATGAGGGCCCGACGTCCACAGGTGGGGGTTGTGCTTACAGCCCAACACCGTGCAGGACGTTTGGCATTTGCCAGAGAACACCAATATTGGCAAATTCGCCACTGGCGCCCTGTGCTCTTCACAGATGAAAGCAGGTTCACACTGAGCACATGAGCACATGTGACAGACGTGACAGAGTCTGGAGACGCCGTGGAGAACGTTCTGCTGCCTGCAACATCCTCCAGCATGACCGGTTTGGCGGTGGGTCAGTCATGGTGTGGGGTGGCATTTCTTTGTGGGGCCGCACAGCCCTCCATGTGCTCGCCAGAGGTAGCCTGACTGCCATTCGGTACCGACATGAGATCCTCAGAGCCCTTGTGAGACCATATGCTGACACATGCACATTTGTGGCCTGCTGGAGGTCATTTTGCAGGGCTCTGGCAGTGCGCCTCCTTGCACAAAGGCGGAGGTAGCGGTCCTGCTGCTGGGTTGTTGCCCTCCTACGGCCTCCTCCACGTCTCCTGATGTACTGGCCTGTCTCCTGGTAGCGCCTCCATGCTCTGGACACTACGCTGACAGACACAGCAAACCTTTTTGCCACAGCTCGCATTGATGTGCCATCCTGGATGAGCTGCACTACCTGAGCCACTTGTGTGGGTTGTAGACTCCGTCTCATGCTACCACTAGAGTGAGAGCACCGCCAGCATTCAAAAGTGACCAAAACATCAGCCAGGAAGCATAGGAACTGAGAAGTGGTCTGTGGTCACCACCTGCAGAACCATTCCTTTTTTGGGGGTGTCTTACTAATTGCCTATAATTTCCACCTTTTGTCTATTCCATTTGCACAACAGCATGTGAAATTTATTGTCAATCAGTGTTGCTTCCTAAGTGGACAGTTTGATTTCACAGAAGTGTGATTGACTTGGAGTTACATTGTGTTGTTTAAGTGTTCCCTTTATTTTTTTGAGCAGTGTATATATAACATTCTATTGGTTGCAAGAATTGTCTATAATAATTTAAATAGAAAAATAGGTTGTTTTGAATCCGGTGTCGTTTTGCGTGTCAATTCATAAACTATGTGCCATGGAATCGGTACATTGAAAATCTCTTCCCAACTATTTTGCAATTTATATGGCACAGCTGTCGATTCTTTGGGCCTTAAATGAAACTGGTATATATTTGTATTTATCACCATTTTCATTAACCAATTTTGGTCTTTAATGCAGGGCCGACAGACAAGTTCCTTACTTTTCCCCCTTCCACTTGCCTCTTCCATTTTTGTGTTAATGCTACAATTAGTTGCAATTAATACCCAATTAATTTTGGTAGAGTTCAGTACAGTACACAGTAGAGCACACTAGATTTGAGTACACTATAATGTACTGTATTGTACTCTACAGTACAGTACTGAACTATTCTCTACTTTACTGTACTCTACTGTACTAAACTCTACGGTACTGTACTGTATTGTACTGAACTATACTCTAGTAAACGCTACTGTACTGTACTGTACTGAACTATACTCTACTCTACTCTACTGTACTCTATTGTGCTGTACTTTGATGTCCAAACTTGTGAAACAGAGACGTCTATGACTGGTTAAAATTTGGTCCGTTCCGGACCAACCAAATGTGCTATTGTTTGGGGGCAGAGCTCATTAATATAATAATACCCAAATATGCAAAGGAGGATATTGCATATTTCTACCTTTGTGTACCTATTTAGTATACATCACCATGAAGAGAATGACATTAATATCCATAATTATGCATTTCTGTGAAGCACAGATCAGAAACCCATGATGAAATTCCGTTAGCGCAATTTTGTTACCGTGTGTAATTCCACTTCACTTACTGTAATTCAATAACCAAAATAGATATTTTCAAAGTCAAGTTGTGGTGTCATAGCTGACACCCCATTCGTTCAGCAGACATCTTTGAATCTTAATTCGGAGCAGATATTTAACAGAGTTTTTGGAAACTTGGACACATACTTAAGAAGATTTTACTGAAATTCTCTTACCAAACTTTACATCTGCAAAGTAAATGTATTTTTTTGTATATGTTCTTTGTAAATGATTTAAAGTAGTCATTGTGCATAGGGTTGTATGGTTTGTTGAACTTTGAAATCAATGTTTTTTGTTTGGCATTCATTTTAAAGTGAAACATCTGAGTCAGCGCAATTCCGTTACCATGGAATTGCCCTTGTGTGCATTGTATAAACATTCAAACATTCTGTTAAAATGTTAAAGGCAATGCAGCCACTTTTTATTTAAATATTAAATCATTTCTGAGTAACAATTAAGTATCTTACTGTAATAGCTTTCCATTAAAATGGTCAGAAACTAAACAAAGATAGCTTTTCAGCAAAAACAAGTGGTCTGAGTGAGAGGCATAATTGGAGGGGACTAATGGGAGGGACATGTAACCTGAAAACTAGGTGCCAGTGAACGAGTTCGTTTTACATGGCCTTCTGACCCGGGTGGCTGCCAAATTTCACTTTATGACCAATCGAAGGGTCTAAAATGTGCAAGCCCCGCCGACACAGGGCACCGGGTGATACAAAACAAACTCGTCCATTGGCAGACACACATCTCCAACTCAATCATCAAGTTTGCAGACGACACAACAGTGGTAGCAACGACGAGACAGCCTACAGGGAGGAGGTGAGGACCCCGGTGGAGTGGTGCCATAAAAATAACCTCTCGCTCAACGTCAACAAAACAAAGCAGCTGATTGTGGACTTTCATGAGACAGCTGAGAGAGCATGACCACATCTACATCAACGGGACTGAAGTGGAGAGGATGAAAAGCTTCAAGTTCCTCTGCAGCCTGAACTGGTCCATCCCCACAGAGAGTGCGGTGAAGAAGGCGCAACAGCGCAACAGCGCCTCTTCAATCTCAAGAGGCTGAAGAAATTCGGATTGGTCCCTAAGACCCTCACAAACTTCTACAGTGAGCATCTTGCCGGGCTGTATCACCGCCTGGTATGGCAATCGCACCGTCCACAACCGCAGGGCTCTCCAGAGGGTGGTGTGGTCAGCCAAACACATCACAGGGGTCACACTGCCTGCCCTCCAGGACATCTACAGCACCCGGTTTCACAATAGTCACCACTAGCCGGCCTCCGCCCAGTAACCCTGCCCTGAACTTAGTCACTGTTACTAGCCGGCTATCACCCGGGCACTTTAGAGACTGCTGCCCTTTGTACATAGTAATTGAACACTGGTCACCTTAATATTGTTTACATACTGTTTTACCCACTTCATATGTATATACTGTATTCTAGTCAAGGCTTATCCTATATAACTACTGCTGTATACACCTTTTATATTCATATACTGTCCATAATGTCTATACACACCATCATATACAGATACACTGAGTGTACAAACATTAGGAACACCTTCCTAATATTGAGTTGCACACCCTTTTTTCCTCAGAACAGCCTCAATTAATTGGGGCATGGCCTCTACTACGTGTCGAAAGCATTCCACAAGGATACTGGCCCATCTTGACTCCAATGCTTCTCACAGTTGTGTCAAGTTGGCTGGATGTCCTTTGGGTGGTAGACACACGGGAAACTGTTGAGCGTGAAAAACCCAGCAGCGTTGCAGTTCTTGACACACTCAAACTGGTGCACCTGGCACCTACTACCATACCCTGTTCCAAGGCACTTAAATCTTTTGCCTTGCCCATTCACCCTCTGAATGGCACATATACTTAATCCATGTCTCAACTGTCTCAAGGCTTAAAGATCTTTCTTTAACTTGTCTCCTCCCCTTCATCTACAATTATTGAAGTGGATTTAACAAGTGACATAAGGGATAATAGCTTTCACCTGGATTCACCTGGTCAGTCTATGTCATGGAAAGAGCAGGTGTTCATAATGTTTTGTACACTCAGTGTATATTTATATTCCGGACTGACGTAGCTTGTTCTGATATCTCTTAATTCCTTTCTTTAAATGTTTTCTTGTTAGGTATTACTGCACTGTTGGAGCTAGAAACATAAGCATTTCGCTGCACCTGCGATAACATCTGCAAAATATGTGTACGCGACCAATAACATGTAATTTGATTTGATGAGATGTTTGGAACTCTCTTTGTTATTGGTCTATTAACTTATACTGCCTGGTGATGTCACAAGGCAAGCCAAAACTCCATGCATGCAAAATCAACTGATTCGAAGGTCATGTGTAAATTCTATTTTCAACCAGCAACTATCAGGAAATAACAGTGATCAAATTTTTTCACACTTTTACAATGTTTAGTTTAATCAGCTGCTGTGCAATGATACAAAACACAGGAAAAACATCATTCTGACTGCACTAGGCCTTAGCAAAGCTGCATGGATTTGTCAGTGGATCCAAACTCAAGGTCATTGGTTCATGATTGAACTAGTTTTGCAATTTGAATATTGAATGTGTGCCCAGATCACACTAGATCACACCATCTGTCCCGGTTCCTGGATGGATGGGGACTGCAGTGTGAGAGAATGGCTGAGGCTTGCCTCGTAGGGGACTGTTCCAGACTACTGTCAAGATGTGGCGGTCTTTTCCTGCTGCTTTTAACGGCGCTGAAGCATCTCCCAGGTGGGTGCTACACTTTGACAGAGGATGAGACAGCCTACCTATGGAGGAGGAGACAGCCTACCTATGGAGGAGGAGACAGCCTACCTATGGAGGAGGAGACAGCCTACCTATGGAGGAGGAGACAGCCTACCTATGGAGGAGGAGACAGCCTACCTATGGAGGAGGAGACAGCCTACCTATGGAGGAGGAGACAGTGTGCCTATGGAGGAGGAGACAGTGTGCCTATGGAGGAGGAGACAGCCTACCTATGGAGGAGGAGACAGCCTACCTATGGAGGAGGAGACAGCCTACCTATGGAGGAGGAGACAGTGTGCCTATGGAGGAGGAGACAGCCTACCTATGGAGGAGGAGACAGCCTACCTATGGAGGAGGAGACAGCCTACCTATGGAGGAGGAGACAGCCTACCTATGGAGGAGGAGACAGCCTACCTATGGAGGAGGAGACAGTGTGCCTATGGAGGAGGAGACAGCCTACCTATGGAGGAGGAGACAGCCTACCTATGGAGGAGGAGACAGCCTACCTATGGAGGAGGAGACAGCCTACCGATGGAGGAGACAGCCTACCGATGGAGGAGGAGACAGCCTACCGATGGAGGAGGAGACAGCCTACCTATGGAGGAGGAGACAGCCTACCTATGGAGGAGGAGACAGCGTGCCTGATGAACACCACTTTCTCTCCGCTCAAGCTACTGCTACTGACTGAACTGCCTAAAGACATCTGAACCTGTGGAAGACCATCAACCATGAACTGCCGGATTCCCGAAACGTCTTTCTGTTTTTGTGTTCAAAGTGACTTTGAGATTATTGTCTCTAATGAAAAGCGCTATATCAAAAAGACATGTGTTATTGTTTATTATTATTATATCTGGAATGTTAAATGAGTGATATACAGTTTGGATCTGGAGATGATGATCACCTCAGTTCATTTCATATCAGGATTCCCATACATGATAGGAAACCAGTGGGCCCAAACTGGGGTTTCATCGCAATGCTACCATGACCTCCATATGACTGCAGCCATCTCTCAGGATGACCGCAAAGTTAATCAGCCAATTGAATTAGCAGAGCGTCATTACTTTAAATTGCCTGCAAAAATAATGCTTTGTCTTAGGGCTCATTTTCGAACATTTCTCCTACCGTAGAGAGGGCCTCGTTTAAGACAGAAGAGGTAGATGTTCCCCAAAATAAGGTTTAAATCCTCAAACCCACTAACCCACGTCTGCCTATCTTAATTCTTTAACTAAAGCCGAATTATATTTCTGACAGCCACCAACCATTTTAAATGTACCTCCTCCTCCTCCAGCCGTTCTGTGCTCTGAGCGATTTATGAGGCAACTCTCAGTATAGTGCCTCGCCATTCAAAGCTGTCTAATTCACTCAGTGCATTCCCCACCAAGTCATACAGTACTGAGCAGCTGCATTGGATGAAAACGGACAAGAATTTAAAATGCATGGCATGTTTATTGAGCAGTGTAAGAAATATTGATTCCGGAAGACCTTGGCTTCGCACGTGGCAACCACTGCCATCTGGCCATGTATAGAGTCAAGTCTAGAGGATATAAGAAGTCAATGCATAAGCCCCTTCACTTTTCCATATAGTGTCTACAGTTGAAGTCGGAAGTTTACATACACTTATGTTGGAGTCATTAAAACTCATTTTTCAACCACTCCACACATTTCTTGTTAACAAACTATAGTTTTGGCAAGTCGGTTAGGACATCTACGTTGTGCATGACACAAGTCATTTGTAACGATTGTAACGATTGTAACGATTGTCTTGGAAAGAAGGTGACCAAAACGCAGAGTGGTAAGTGTTCATTGTAATTTAATAAAATAACCTGAACACTGAAACAACAAAAACAACAAAGAGAGTGAACGAAACAAAACAGTTCTGTCTGGTGCAACAACAGAAAACAGAAAACAACTACCCACAACACACAGGTGGAAAAGGCTACCTAAGTATGGTTCTCAATCAGAGACAGCTGCCTCTGATTGAGAACCACACCCGGCCAAACACACAGATAAGAAAACATAGAACACCAGACATAGAATGCCCACCCCAACTCACCCCAATTTTTCCAATAATTGTTTACAGACAGATTATTTCACTTATAATTCACTGTATCACAATTCCAGTGGGTCAGAAGTTTAAATACACTAAGTTGACTGTGCCGTTAAACAGCTTGGAAAATTCCAGAAAATGATGTCATGGCTTTAGAAGCTTCTGATAGGCTAATTGACATCATTTGAGTCAATTGGAGGTGTACCTGTGGATGTATTTCAAGGCCTACCTTCAAACTCAGTGCCTCTTTGCTTGGCATCATGGGAAAATCAAAAGAAATCAGCCAAGACCTCAGAAAATAAATTGTAGATCTCCACAAGTATGGTTCATCCTTGGGAGCAATTTCCAAACGCCTGAAGGCACCACGTTCATCTGTACAAACAATAGTATGCAAGTATAAACACCATGGGACCACGCAGCCGTCATACCATTCAGGAAGGAGACGCATTCTGTCTCCAAAGAGATGAACGTACTTTGGTGCGAAAAGTGCAAATCAATCCCAGAACAACAGCAAAGGACCTTGTGAAGATGCTGGAGGAAACAGGTACAAAAGTATCTACAGTATATCCACAGTAAAACGAGTCTGAAATCGACACAACCTGAAAGGCCGCTCAGCAAGGAAGAAGCCACTGCTACCAACCGCCATAAAAAAGCCAGACTACGGTTTGCAACTGCACCTGGGGACAAAGATCATACTTTTTGGAGAAATATCCTCTGGTCTGATGAAACAAAAATAAAACTGTTTGGCCATAATGACCATCGTTATGTTTGGAGGAAAAAGGGGGATGCTTGCAAGCCGAAGAACACCATCCCAACCGTGAAGCACGGGGGTGGCAGCATCATGTTGTGGGGGTGCTTTTCTGCAGGAGGTGCTGGTGCACTTCACAAAATAGATGGCATGAGGAAGGAAAATTATGTGGATATATTGATGCAACATCTCAAGACATCAGTCAGGAAGTTAAAGCTTGGTCGCAAAAGGGTCTTCCAAATGGACAATGACCCCAAGCATACTTCCAAAGTTGTGACAAAATGGCTTGTAGACAACAAAGTCAAGGTATTGGAGTGGCCATCACAAAGCGGTGGGCAGAACTGAAAAAGCTTGTGCGAGCAAGGAGGCCTACACACCTGACTCAGTTACACCAGCTCTGTCAGGAGGAATGGGCCAAAATTCACCCAACTTATTGTGGGAAGCATGTGGAAGGCCACCCAAAACGTTTGACCCAAGTTAAACAATTTAAAGGCATGCTACAAAATACTAATTTAAACTTCTGACCCACTGGGAATGTGATGAAAGAAATAAAAGCTTAAATAAATCCTTCTCTCTACTATTATTCTGACATTTCACATTCTTAAAATAAAGTGGTGATCCTAACTGACCTGATTTGTGAAAAACTGAGTTGAAATGTATTTGGCTAAGGTGTATGTAAACTTCTGACTTCAACTGTATATGGACCTCTTCAGCTCCATCTTTCAGCACCACCTGTGATTAAGACAGCTCCCCAGCGTCTGAGCAACAGAGAGGCTAAGAGAATAACAGGATTCAAATCAAAGGGTTGACTGTGACAGAGCAATGTCGCCGACGGAGAAGGGCGACATCTTACGAGTTTTAACCGAACTTTCTATTTAGTGACTTAAACAGAACGTTATCTTTAACAGAAGGTTCATACTATTATCACATATGACCGGCAAGCACTTCTGTACATCAGATCGACATTTACGAACTTCGATTACCGACTTCAAATCCGACTTCAACTCCGACTCAACTGTTCCCTTGTTCATACCAGACCCCATTTCTTTGTTTCATGGGCTACCAAAACACCACGGGCGTAGACGTGGCAGGCGAGCTGGCATCCTGGTGAGAAAATCGACTGGCACTCCCTTCCGTTCTATTGACAAATGTCCAGTCACTCGAGATGGAAAAGCTTCGTTCAAGAATCTGCTATCAGAGAGACTTGAAAAGCAGCAATATTATATGCCTTGCAGACACATGGCTGGATGACTATGTGCACAGAACTCAGTGGTATCTCCATGCAGTGGCATAATCGGACGAAGTCGGCCTCGGGCAAGTCCAAAGGGGGAGGGGTGTGGCTCTTCATAAAAAACAACTGGTGCACTCCTTCCAGTGTGAAGGAAATCTCAAGCTTTTGCTCACCTGATATAGAATACCTCATGGTAAGCTGCAGACCCTATTATCTACCATCTATTATCTATTATCTTCTCATCCGTAATTATAATGGCTGTCTACATTCCTCCACAAGCCAACACCACTTTGGAACAGAACAAACTGTATGGGGCTATAAACAAACAAGAAACCACTCACTCAGAGGCAGCGTTTCTGGTGGATAAAGACTTTTACACGGGGAGACTTAAAACCATTTTACCACACTTCTACAAAGTCTCTTGCACCACTAGGGGGCGCTAAATCTTTGGACGACTTTTATTCTACCCACAGAAACACATACAGAGACATCCCTCATCCTCTCTTCGGCAAATCGGACCACGACTATATTCTCCTGCTTCCTGTTTAGAAACAAAAGCTCAAACAGGAAGTTCCAATGACACGCTCAATACTGAAGTGGTCTGATGAAGCAGACACGAGGCTACAAAAGTGTTTTGCTAATACAGACTTGGATATGTTTCGGAATTTATCCGATAGCATTGAGGAGTTTACCACATCAGTCACTGGCTTCATGAATAAGTGCATAGACAACATCTTCCCCACAGGGACTATACAAACATATCCAAACCAAAAACCATGGATTACAGGCAATATCCACGCTGGGCTAAAGGCTAGAGCTACTGCTTACAAGAAATGGGACACGGGCATGGATGCATACAAGAAAGCCCGCTACGACCTCTGACGAGACATCAAACATGCAAAAGTATAATATAGGAGGAAGGTAAAATCCTATTGCACTGGCTTCGATGCTCGTCATATGTGGGGCTTGCAGATGATAACGGATTACAAAGAGAAACCCAGTCGTGAGATGCCCAGTGAAACAGAAAGCTTAATACCTTTTTTGTTCGCTTCGAGGAATACAACACTGAATCTTGCGTGAAGGCCCCTGTTGTTCAGGATTAATGTGTCGTCTCGGTTTCCGTGGCCGATGTGAGTAAACTTTTAAACAGGCTAACTCTCGCAAGGCCACCGGGCCAGACGGAATAACAGGGCGCATTCTCAAAACATGCGAAGACCAGCTGGCAAGTGTCTTCACAAACATTTTTATCTCTCCTTGTCCCAGTCTGTAATCCCAACATGTTTCAAGCTGACCACCATTGTCCCTGGTAACCTACCTAAATAATTATAATTCATTATGAAGTGATTTGAAAGGCTGATCACCATCATCCCAGCACCCTGGACCCACTCCAATTCATATACCACCCCAAGAGATCCACAGATGACGCAATCTCAATTGCACTTAACACTGCCTTCTCCCACCTGGAAAAGAGGGTCAATAAATACAGTATGTAAGAATGTTGTTCATAAACTACAGCTCAGCGTTCAACACCATAGTACCCTCCAAGCTCATCACCAAGCTGGGGACCCTGGAACTGAACACCTCCTTCTGTAACTGGTAACTGGACTTCCTGAAGGGCCGGCCGCAAGTGGTGAGGGTAGGCAACAACACCTCATCCACGCTAACCCACAATACAGGGGCCCCTCACAGGTGTGTGCTTAGTCCCCTCCTGTACTCCCTGTTCACTCACAACTGTGTGGCCACGCATGACTCCAACACCATTATCAAGTTTGCTGACGACACAACGGTGGTAGGCCTGCTCCCCGATGGCGATGAGACAGCCTACAGGGAGGAGGTCAGACTTAGCAGTGTGGTGCCAGGACAACAGCCTCGCCCTCAATGTCAGTAAGACCAAGGAGCTGATTGTGGACTACAGGACAAAGACGGGGCGGTAGTGGAGCCGGTCTAGTGCTTCAAGTTTATTGGTGTCCATATCACTAAAGACTTAATATGATCCCCACACACCGGCACAGTCATGAAGAGGGCATGACAGCGTCTCTTCCCCCTCAGGACGCTGAAGGATTTGGCATTGGCCTCAGACAGCTGCACCATCGAGAGCATCTTGACTTTCTGCATCACCGTTTGCAATGGCAAATACACCTCCCTCGACCGCAAAGCACTACAGAGGGTGGTGCGGACAGCCCAGTATATCACTGGGGCCGAGCTCCCCGCCATCCAGGACCTCTATATCAGGCGGTGTAAGGGGAAGGCACAAAAATGGTCAAAGACTCTGGCCACCCAAGCCATAGACTGGTCCCTCTGCTACCGTCCGGCAAACGGTTGTCACGTTCCTGACCTGTTTTCTGTTATTTTTGTATGTGTTTAGTTGGTCAGGGCGTGAGTTGGGGTGGGCATTCTATGTTTTGTGTTTCTATGTTTAGGTCATTTGTAATTAGCCTTATATGGTTCTCAATCAGGGACAGGTGTTTGACGTTTCCTCTGATTGAGAACCATATAAAGGTAGGCTGTTCACACTGTTTGTTTGTGGGTGGTTGTCTTCTGTGTCTGTGTATGTTGCACCACACGGGACTGTTTCGGTTTGTTCGTTCGTTTGTTGTAGTCTGTACCTGTTCGTGCGTTCTTCGTCATTTTGTAAGTTCTCATAGTTCAGGTTTGTCTACATTTGTTTGTTATTTTGTAGTTTGTTTAAGTATTTTCGTGTTTTCGTCTTTACTTTAATAAACTTCATTATGTCCACATATCACGCTGCGCTTTGGTCCAATCCCTACTCCTCCTCTTCGTCTGAAGAGGAGGAGGACAGCCGTTACAACGGTACCGTAGCATTCGGACCAAAAGGCTCCGAGACAGCTTCTACCCCCAAGCCACAAGACTGCTAAATAGCCACAAGAAAGCAAAATAGTTAATTAAATGGTTACCCAGACTATCGGCACTGACTCTATGCACACTCACAAGACTATATAAGGTATACACACTATATACTGTACACACTCACTCACACCCACTACACTGACACTGACACTGACACTGACACTGACACTCTCACCCAAAACCCACACACATTCCCATACATTACATACGCACACACACAGATGATACAAGCATACCAACACAACACAAACACACATACAGATGTAGGAACTTCATTTGATCACTCTTTTGTTGCTGAGAAATTTCATGCACAGCAGGAAATGCAAACTTGTATTGTATTCAAGGTTTGAAAAGGCTTCTAAGGTTTGTAACATTTCTGACTGATTTGCCTAAAGAAAAAAATGATTAACCCCAACCAAATTTTTATCCACATAATACACTATATATACAAAAGCACTATATCGGCTATAAAATCGAGCACACAGCCATGCAATCCCCACAGACAAACATTGGCAGTAGAATAGCCTTACTGAAGAGCTCAGTGTTTTTCAACGTGGCACCGTCATAGGATGTAACCTTTCCAACAAATCAGTTCGTCAAATTTCTGCCCTGCTAGAGCTGCCTCGGTCAACTGTAAGTGCTGTTATTGTGAAGTGGAAACGCCGCGAAGTGGTAGGCAACACAAGCTCACAGAATGGGACCGCTGATTGCTGAAGCGTGTAGTGCGTAAAAATTACCTGTCCTTGGTTGCAACACTTACTACCAAGTTCCAAACTGCCTCTGGAAGCAACGTCAGCACAATAACTGTTCGTTGGGAGCTTCATGAAGTGGGTTTCCATGGCGGAGCAGCCGCACACAAGCCTAAGATCACCATGCGCAATGCCAAGCATGGTGGAGTGGTGTAAAGCTCGCAGCCATTGATCTCTGGAGCAGTGGAAACTAGTTCTCTGGAGTGATGAGTCACGCTTCACCATCTGGCAGTCCGATGGACGGATGTGGGTTTGGCGGATGCCAGGAGAACGCTACCTGCCCCGATGCATCGTGCTAATTGTAAGGTTTGGTGGAGGAGGAATAATGGTCTGGCGCTGTTTTTCATGGTTCGGGCTAGGCCTCTTAGTTCCAGTGAAGGGACATCTTAATGATACAGCATACAATTACATTCTAGACGATTCTGTGCTTCCAACTTTGTGGCAACAGTTTGGGGAAGGCCCTTTCCTGTTTCATCATGACAATGCCCTCGTGCACAAAGCAAGGTCAATACAGAAATGGTTTGTTGAGATCTGTGTGGAATAACTTGACTGGCCTGCACAGAGCCCTGACCTCAACCCTATCGAACACCTTTGGGTTTGGAACGCAGACTTCGAGCCAAGCCTAATCACCCAACATCAGTGCCCGACCTCACTTATGCTCTTTTGGCTGAATGGAAGCAAGTCCACGCAGCAATGTTCCAACATCTAGTGGAACGTCTTCCCAGAAGAGTGGGGACCAACTCCATATTAATGCCCATGATTTTTGAATGAGATGTTTGACGAGCAGGTGTCCACATACTTGTGGTCATGTAGTGTAATTCAATTTCCAGTTGCTGCATGATTATTTTCCTGCTGTAGCAAGATGGCTCAAATTAAGTTGCTACATCTGTACACGCACGCATTCACACACATTTTTACACTCATCATATTCTGCTGCTGCTCTGTTCTTCTTATTATCTATCCTGATGCCTAGTCCCTTTACCCCGCCTTCATGTACCTACAGTATCTACCTCAAATACCTCATACCCCTGCACATTAATCTGGTACTGGTGCTCCCTGTACACTGGGTGTACAAAACATTAGTCTCACCTTCCTCATATTGAGTTGCACTGGCTTTAGCCATCAGAACAGCCTCAATGCATTGGGACATGGACTCTACAAGGTGTCCAAAACATTTCATGTTGAATCTAATGCTTCCCACAGTTATGTCAAGTTGGCTGGATGTCCTTTGGGTGGTGGACCATTCTTGATACACATGGGAAACTGTTGAGTGTGAAAAACCCAGCAGTGTTGCAGTTCTTGACACAGTCAAACCGGTGTACCTGGCACCTAATACCACACCCCGTTCCAAGGCACTTAAATGTTTTGTCTTGCCCATTCACCCTCTGAATGGCACACATACACAATCCATGTCTCAATTGTCTCAAAGCTTAAAAATCCTTATTTAACCTGTCTTCTACCCTTCATCTACACTAATTGAAGTGGATTTAACAGGTGACATCAATAGTGTATTTACAGGAAAATCTAAGAGGTTCATCATAAATAACACAAGAATGATTTCATCATTAACAACAAATGAATAGTCTTGTCAGACCCAAGTGTCCAAAGAGCATATTATGCCAGGGGAGGGGGGGTTCCACTAAGCTATATGGAATTGTTTTAAGAAGGTCAGAAGCATTTTCTTTGGCCTTACTGCTATTAGCCCATACAAACACATTGAATAACAGATTCACTACATTGAACAACAGACGCCTCATCCTCAACTGGTAACTTCATTAAATAGAACTCGCAAAACACCAGTCTACAGTGAAGAGGTGACTCCGGGATGCTGGCCTTCTAGACAGACTTCCTCTGTCCAGATTCTGTGTTCTTTTGCCAATGTTAATCTTTTCTTTTTATTGGCCAGTCTGAGATATGGATTTTTCTTTGCAACTCTGATGGGCAAAAGAACACAGACACTGAACAGAGGAACTATGCCTAGAAGGCCAGCCTCCCGGAGTTGCCTCTTCACTGTTGACTTTGAGACTGGTGTTTTGCAGGTACTATTTAATGAAGCTGCCAGTTGAGGACTTGTAAGGGGTCTGTTTCTCAAACTAGACACCCTAATGTACTTGTCCTCTTGCTCAGTTGTGCACCGGGGCCTCCCACTCCTATTTCTACTCTGGTTGGAGCCAGTTTGCGCCGTTCTGTGAAGGGAGTAGTACACAGCGTTGTACGAGATCTTCAGTTTCTTGGCAATTTCTCGCATGGAATAGCCTTCATTTCTCAGAACAAGAATAGACTGATGAGTTTCAGAAGAAAGTGCTTTGTTTCTGGCCATTTTGAGCCTGTAATCGAACCCACAAATGCTGACGCTCCAGATGCTCAGCTAGTCTAAAGAAGGCCGGTTTTATTGCTTCTTTAATCAGACACAACAGTTTTCAGCTGTGCTAACATAATTGCAAAATGGTTTTCTAATGATCAATTAGCCTTTTAAAATGATAAACTTGGATTAGCTAACACAACGTGCCATTGGAACACAGGAGTGATGGTTGCTGATAATGGGCCTCTGTACGCCTATGTAGATATTCCATAAAAATCAGCTGTTTCCAGCTACAGTAGTAATTTACAACATTAACAATGTCTACACTGTATTTCGGATCAATTTGATGTTATTTTAATGGACAGAAAATTAGCTTTTCTTTCAGAAGCAAGGACATTTCTAAGTGACCCCAAACTGGTGCCGTAGGACCTTCCGATGAATCTTTTGAGGCCTGTGGGTGTCCTAGAGCAAAACTGAGAACTCACCTTTCCACAGAGGGGTCTTAATAGTAGTGTAGGCCAAACCATTCGGATGCTACAGACGATTTTATGAGAGGCAAGATTTTCGGGATGTCTCATGGTCTGACAAACACCGCTCTACCTCTGTCACCTTTCACTGCAGATGCAGAAGTGCGACATCGGCAGATGCGGTGGATTGAAAAAAAGAAATAAAATATCTCCAGCATAAACTGACAGATTATTATTGGGATTTTTTTATGACGCTAATTAGATTTCCGTGGAGGCACATCAACTCTAAACCTTTCACCCTCTGAATGGCACACATGTGCAATCAATGTCTTAATTGTCTCAAGGCTTAAAAATCCTTCTTTAACCTGTCTCCCCCCTTCATGTACATTGATTGAAGTGGATTTAACAGGTGACATCAATAAAGGATCGTGGCCTTCACCTGGTCAGTCTATGTCATGGAAAAAGCAGGTGTTCCTAATGTTTCGTATACTCAATGTATATACTGTAGCACCATCCTTGTGTATTTATTCATGTGTTACTATTTTTCTTTTTCTTACGATTTTTTAAAACTCTGCATCGTTGGGAAGGGCTCATAAGCAAGCGTTTCACGGTAAAGTCTACACCCGTGGTATTCTGTGCAAGAGACAAATACAATTTAAATACAATTTGATATGATCAGCAACTGTCTCTTCCCCATTCATCACACAGCAGAAGGGATGCAGATAGAGAAAGAGCCAGAGAGTGGTAGAACCAGTGCCATCTCCATGAGTGTGGCACTCTGAGTCTTTTAGAGAGGCTAAATGACTCACTCAGAGCTCTGTAAGTAAATTCCTGAAATCTCTTTAGCATGCGGAATGATTTATGAGAGAAGTGCTCAGGGCTCTATCACTGGATAGATTGTTTCCAACTATCTTCAATTATGGTCCCCACTCTACAGTATAGAAATAAGACTTATGGTAGGCAACCCTAATAGAATTCTTTTTTTTTTTAAATATACACATCATTGCAAGGGGTACCTAGGGGCACACACAACATATATTTCATGGGTGCTGTACTCACTTTAGATAGCTGCCAACCATCTACAGTGTTTGACCATTTCACAGGCAGTTTAGCCGATTTTTATGCCAGAGGCCAGAAACAAAACCGTTGGTAGATTAACACCAAATAAAGCAGGTATTTTTCCTTGTATCGATGATGATGTACGTGGAACTTCCCCACCACTTTCTCGTCCAATCAGGCAATACCCTGGACAGCCGCAGCAAAAAAACTATTTTCTTTGTAACTACGAGAATCTATTGCCATATTTGCTTGTGGTTAAAGTCCTTGTTCCCTCCAAACATGTAAAAACATTTATGCAATCTGACAAAAAAATGTGTCCATCCAGATTAGTTTTGCATTGTAGCCATATGCAGGAATTGGCACATAGTGGAAAACCCATATTTCAGGCATGAAACTAATTTAGCACATTGTTTAAAGATTCATATCTCACTTAGCTGGAGATAAACAAGATGATGCCTGGGGTTTCATTTAGATGGATTTGAACTTAATTTCACCCCATCAGTCATTTCATTGACACATTTTTTACGTGAAGTACCACCGAAGTTCCTTGCTAGAATAGTATTGCATTGTTCACAGAGATGGCTTGTGCCACTATCATACTCTAGCTTCAGTAAAGATCATATCCTCTAGCTTTCAGTCAACATTGGTAGACGACAGTCTGCTGTGACTAGACAGCTTATTGAGCCCATTGCTTTCTAACTAACACATGCATGCATACATTCTACCACAGACAGTCAACAGGAAATGTCTCTCTTGATGTTTAATTCAATAAGATTCAAAGACAGTGCTGTCTAGATGTCTCCACCAATGTATTTCCCCTGTCTCTAAGGTTGAACTCAACACCCAATATCTCAGTGTCCTCACAAGGATTGGAAAACAACATATACCGTTGTAGAAGTCCGTAGTAATAGTTTCACATTGCCATAGATTACAACTTAAATCTAAACCAAAAAAACCCCACAGATACGATGTAAGAAACTTGCATAAACCAAATTGCCAGAAATAAGTGATTTGGGAGCTTGGTCAGTATATCAATAGTGTATTGATAGGAACATCTAAGAGGTTTAATAATCATGAACAACATAATAATGATTTCATCACCAACAACAAATGAATAGTCCTGTCAGAGCCAAAAGTCCAAAGAGCATATTCAGAATGTAACTGAAAACGTTATTTCTCCCAGAACCTCTGGTTGAGTCTTTGAAAGGAAGTCCAAGTCCATGTAACTATTTGTAATTCAAGAGAAAACAAAAATTAATCCCAACCGAATCCCAAGTACGAAGTCCAAGTCCATGTAACTATTTGTAATTCAAGAGAAGACAAAAATGTATCCCAACCGAATCCCAAGTACGAAGTCCATGTAACTATTTGTAATTTATAATGTTTCATCATTTATTTTATTTTAAGGGCAGTGTTCCATTTAATTTTCACATTATGCTTTCATGGTAAGGCATGTTACAATGATACAGTACTCGACATCTGCCACTGTTACAAGGCCTTGTTAGATGTACAGTATTTGAATTTCTGTTTGGCATTTGCATCACACACGTACTTGTTGTATATTAAAACAACTCAGTTGATGCATAGACAGAGGGAATGCAAAGGGCAGATGCTTTATTTGCTGGCTGGTTAATTCTCTCTCCCTGTGGGATGATGTGACTGAACGGCTTGAATTGTTGAATCTGTTCATGGGTCAATGAATGCCAAAGAGATCAGGTTCCCCATCTTTAAATTACAGGGTGCATCTGAACTGACTGTGCTTAATCCACATTATAATTACATCTATCCAATTTTCCAGCTGATTATACATAGATGAGTTTAAACGACATGTCCAATTTAGTTGTATTAGACTTACCAAAATATCATTGGCCACAAACATTCTGGTGGTTGATTGAGACCTAGCAGGCTTGGATAGAAGACAAAGCTGCTTTCAAATGCTCTGTGTGGATTCAGTTGTTGGATTGTTTCAGAGAAATGGAAGAGCTACACATTTCAATTGGTTGTTGGGATGATTATTTTGCTTCTTATGTTGCTGCTGATGCTCCCAATTTCTTGTTTGATTTGTTTGGAAATCATTTGATAATATAAATACAAAGATATAAATGGTAAGAATTGTTGAAGTCTCCATATGCCTTATTTCAAACAGCAAGAAATTAAGTTAAGATTAGGTTTATCAGAACAAACTATTACACCTCGTTGATGATCTAAATCCATGAGAAGGGATCGTTTTGGACTTGAGATAGTTGTGGTTCTTGATGGGGCAAATACTGGCTAATGAAAATGACTTGATTTCATTTCCTTCTGGCCACACAGTATTTGTCTTTGTTACGCTAACCTCTAAACTGGAACAAATGAAAGATTAAATTTACTGAAAGATCAATTTACACACTTATGCGGAGCCCTTGAACAAAACACCAATGAAGGATATTTTTTTACACAAACCAGGCCTCCAACCCAAAAGTAGTGGGATCATACAAGAGGGAGTAAGGAGGCCCACCCCTGAGGGCATTTGGAGAGAAAGTTGTTTTGTAGGGAAGAGGGTCTCTTGACAGTGATTAAAAGTACTGTGTCACTTATTTGGGCTTGGAGGGGAGCTCAGTGCCTAAGGCAAGTCCATACAGCAGCCCCACGTCTCAAATTATTTTTGTTATTGGAGTCTTGTAGACGAGAGAGCCAGACAGTAAGAGAAAGTGTGTGTGTGAGTGTGTGTGTGTGTGTGTGTGTGTGTGTGTGTGTGTGTGTGTGTGTGTGTGTGTGTGTGTGTGTGTGTGTGTGTGTGTGTGTGTGTGTGTGTGTGTGTGTGTGTGTGTGTGTGTGTGTGTGTGTGTTTATGCACTTGTTTTCCTACATTATCAGGACCCCAATGTCCTAACATTTCACCCGAATGTCTTGAACAGGACTGAAAACAATAACTATAAATTATATTTTTAGCTTAAGGGTTTTGTTTAAGGTTTTGGGGTTAAGGTTAGGGATAGGGTTATGGATAGGTTTACGGTTAGGTTAAGGGTTAGGGGTAGGGTTAGGTTTGGGGTTAGGGAAAATATCATTTTTAATGGTCAAACATGTTTACACTCCAAAAAGTCCTGAAATTGGAGATGTGTGTGTTTGTGTTCAAAAACAACATTCGTGGGCACAAAGACCACTAGAGCCAGACAATCATTCTGAGTATTGCTTCTGGCCACAGCTTGCAGCCAGAGGGTAATATAACTACTTGCTGGGAGGTGTGGATAACATTTTGACACTCTGTAATGGAGTATATTTTTAACTCCAACTTTTGTAGATTTGTATTATTGCAAAGACATGTCAATTCAAACCACAGTACATACACAGCTAATATAAAATGCTATCCCTCTGGAGGAAAACTACTTTTGTGATCTTTACTTTGAATTAAAGAATATTGATGTATAGGATTTGTTTACTATTTTTTATATTAATCAATCAATGTGATAATTTGAAGTGTCTTTATCAAGCCTTTAAAATTATGTTGAAAAACGATTACATTTATGCATTGCATCCTACACTCTTAATAAATAAAAATAGTTATTCGGCTGTCCCCATAGAAGAACCCTTTTTGGTTTGAGGTAGAACCCCTTTTGGTTCCAGGTAGCACCCTTTTGGGTTCCATGTGGAACCCTCTGTGGAAAGAGTTCTACCTGGAACCCAAAAGGGTTCTACCTGGAACCAAATAGGTTATTAGCCTAGAAGGCCAGCATCCCGCAGTCGCCTCTTCACTGTTGACGTTGAGACTGGTGCTATTTAATGAAGCTGCCAGTTGAGGACTTGTGAGGCGTCTATTTCTCAAACTAGACACTCTAATGTACTTGTCCTCTTGCTCGGTTGTGCACCGGGGCCTCCCACTCATCTTTCTATTCTGGTGAGAGCCAGTTTGCGCTGTTCTGTGACGGGAGTAGTACACATCGTTATACGAGGTCTTCAGTTTCTTGGCATATTTCTCGCATGGAATAGCCTTCATTTCTCAGAACAAGAATAGACTGGCGAGTTTCAGAAGAAAGTGCTTTGTTTCTGGTCATTTCGAGCCTGTAATCGAACCCACAAATGCTGATGCTCCAGATACTCAACTAGTTTAAAGAAGGCCGGTTTTATTGCTTCTTTAATCACTGTCTGTTTCTCAAACTCTGCCTCCTCGCAGGAAGATCTGCAGAGCTGGGAAGGTTGTATCCCCCATATATATATATATATATATATATATATATATATATAGCATTCTATTGGTTGCAATAATTGCAAAATTCTACGTATTGAGTCCGGTAGCACCTTTTTTTTAAGAGTGTAAATAATTCTACATCAAGAGTGATGCACTTGTATTAGCTTCTAGTACAGAAAAGCTATGCACGTCTAAAGGAGCTGCCAAATGTTTATGTCACTTTTATGTCTCCATTTCCATCAAGCACTGAGTGGGTCGGCTTTGCACAGCCATTCACAAAGGCAGTAAAAAGTAATCCATCAATGAGAAAGGGAGAGTGATGGGGGTAAAAGCCTGCATTTTACCTGCTCTGGGCACCAAGCCAGAAGGCTCAGAGAACAGTGTATTTCATCCTGCTCATGCTTCTCATGTTAATGTCATCATGATAGTAGAGAGCCTAGTCACGTCAAATATCACTGGGACCACACATACAGGTATACCGACTCGAGCACAGACACCCATAACACACACACACACACACACACACACACACACACACACACACACACACACACACACACACACACACACACACACACACACACACACACACACACACACACACACACACACACACACACACGTGGCCTACAGACAACAAATCACTTAAGCGTTCTTGTACTGCATGAGGAAATACTCATCCAGTGATATCATTCTTGGACAAAGATACAGCACTTAAAGGGACTGTATCTGTAGTTGCTATATCCATTTTTGCACTAATCAATTAATGATATCTACCCATTGATTCTTGCAGAATATAACTTCTGAATGCTTCATGAGCTTAGTTAAACTGTCGTACCCCATCAGAACCCAAAATGTAAGCTTGTTTTACTCCGATGTTTGTAAACAAAGTGAATGTAAGCAAACACTATATAGCCTCAAAACATGGTTAAAACTATAATTTTGATATCATGGATTGTAAGTCCTTGCATCCATAGCTCTGTCTATGAATTTGAGAGACATTACATTTCTCCAGCCCCATCCCTCAACTTTTTACAGAGTCAGGGGCCTGTAGAACACTTTTTATTGTGCTGCTGCTGATTGCAGCTTTAAGGTACATAACAACGGAATACGTAGGATATTTGTGTCACGTTTGAAATATTGAAGAGATTTTGTTGGAGAACAGCAGATTTCCTATACAAACAGCAAGCCAACTTACCTGCAGTAGGGACATTCTGACCTTTGAGTGCTTCTTGTCGAAATCTATCAACTGTAATTCAAATGAACATGAAAAGTCATTACATAAGTCCATACTTAATGTTGTTTATTCAATGTGAAATAAACAGCAAATGCAATTGAAGAGTTCTTACCCTATTAAACATCTACGATGTGGACATAATGCACATGAGGAAGACACTATATAAATATATTAAGATAGAGTCCGGCCCTTGAGCATATACAGTAATATATAATTATGAGATAATTATGAACATTGAAGGTTACTGTGCGCATATATCAACTTCCTCAGTAAGAAATCTTAAGACAATGTAGATCACATAAATGCAGACTATGAGAAAATGCAAAAGCCATACCATATGAATCAATAACATCAATAAGGACCGTCCTGAAAGACAGAATTGGAACAAATTGTTCTACTGTCTAAAGAATGAAGGTTTGCTCATGCCTCTTTTCCCTTACCCATTAAATGAATGTTCCCACTCCACCACAGACTTGGTGGACCATCATCCATTAAACATGACAGGTCCCCCTGCCCTGCTGCAGGAGTCTGAAACCGATCCAAAGGCGTTGGATCATTATGGGAAAAGGGCCAGAAGTAAATGGACAGCGTAGATGCAAAGGCATTAAAAAGACAAATGTTTTGGTCAATTACCACCAAACGCCCCCATTTCTGATTGATCCAAATGGAGAATTTGTTTCGTACTGTACATTGTGGCGGTAACAGAGACAGACTGTAGCTAATACATATTTCTTCAGCTAGCTGTCCTAGTAGGTGAGTACACTGGATTGACAGGTGTGATCCATTAAAGCTGCGGAACTAATAGAAGGAGATTGGAGAGAGGGCCTACTGCTGTGACTGTCTCTCTTCAGTGTTCTCATCAATAATAAACCACTGTCACTTCCCTAAGGGTATTTCTGCTCGTGAGTAAGTTTCACAATGGACATTGATTCAATGGATCAGCCCAACTGCTACCAACTTTTCAAGGGTTTACCATTCTCCTTCACTCTTGACTTTAAATAACTTTGTCAGTGTGGATCATTCATACATAATTCATGGGGGTCTTTTAGCAAGAGAACGTCACATCCTTTTCTCTGCACACTGTTATTTTCTATTCTTCGCCTGTCGAAGTCTCCTTCCACAAGTCTCTTATCCGCCTTGTAAGACTCTCTCTCTCACACACACATACTATAACATTTGTTGAGCGTGTGATACTTTCCATGGCTGGAAGAAGATATTGACTGTTTCCTGTTGCCCTGCAAAACAGGGTTGGGGTCAATTTGAATTGAAGTCAATCAATTCAGGAAGTAAACAGAAATTCCAACTCAATAATTGAGAATGTTTAGCATCTATTTTCAATGATTTCTCAATAAACTGAAAATAAGCTATTTATTTAAAACGTTTTACATGTTTTTATTGTTTTTATTCAAATCACTTCCTGAATTGAGTAACTTAAATTTGAATGGAGCCAAACCCTGGTTTGCAGGGCAACAGTAAACAGTC
This sequence comes from Salvelinus namaycush, assembly GCF_016432855.1. Classification (NCBI taxonomy): domain Eukaryota; kingdom Metazoa; phylum Chordata; class Actinopteri; order Salmoniformes; family Salmonidae; genus Salvelinus; species Salvelinus namaycush. Next base: position 33,637,070 of record NC_052334.1, read on the forward strand.
AATCTCATGTGCTCAACAAATGTTTTTTTAGTAAAAGTCAAAAGAAAACACAAATCAGGACAACATAACAAACATTCCTTGTACCGTGCCGGAGGTTCTATTTAATGAAAAACGGAGATGTACTGCTGTCTTATATAAGTTATGTGGAACGTACTGTTATGTGGACTGTACTGTAGGTATAAAGTGGGTTTCTCTTCTCCTTAGAGGAGAAGGCATGATGTGTGAGACATGTGAGGATGAGAACGTAATTGACCTGTTTGTCCTCAACCTTGGCCCTGTCTAACTCTTGGCTTTGGAATAAAGCAAAAATCAGCAATAATTTCTTCCTGCCTTAAGTAATTAAAGAAGCAGAATAATATGACGCAATGCTTCATTCCTTGGCATGATGGGGGAAGATGGGGGAGGAAGGTGAAGAGTGTCAAGTGCTGATTCTTGTCTTGGCATGATGGTCACAGTTGCAGGCTGGACACTCACCAGTCCTTCCTCCTTCCTTCAGGCTCCCGAGTGGCGCAGCGGTCTAAGGCACTGCATCTCAGTGCTAGAGGCGTCACTACAGACACCCTGGTTTGAATCCAGGCTGTATCACAACCGGCTGTGATTGGGAGTCCCACAGGACGGCGCACAATTGGCCCAGTGTCGTCCGGGTTTGGCTGGGTTAGGCTGTCATCGTAAATAAGAATTTGTTCTTAACTGACTTATAAAAACATGTAAAAAAGAACACATTTGAGCTGTCTATCTTTTTGTAGGTGTAATGTTTTGGTGATTATGGGCATGTTTGTTGTGGTTTCAAAAACTTGGGCCATGTTTTCAACGTTTTGCTTATTTGCATGAATCATTTTCCACAGATTCTGAAAGTCCTGGGAGTCGACATAAACTGAACAGGCACAAACATTAACAGTATGAGCTAAACCTCCTGCTACACTACACTGGTCATGTAAATTCATCAGAAAACCCATGAATCATTTCATGGGCACAAACAGATGGAAATGATTTGTTTATTTATCTTACAGCAATTAGATATGTCAGTGGAGCTCTTACAGTACATTTGATGCGGTCTGTTTGTGTTATTGCAGTGGAATGAATTAAGTTTGAATGAATGAGGTTTGAATGAATGAGGTTTCGATACAGAATAGCCATTGTTTTGAGGAGTTCCCTTTGTTTTATGACATTCTCAACAATCACATCATTGACAACTGGACAAGTCCCAAGGGTACTGGAACAACACAAGGGTGTAACCTTCCTATGAGATCAACTTTGACAAAACCTTGACATCACAAAATAGGTTTGAGGATTTTAGATCGAACAATCTAGAGATTTAACAACTTAGATTTAGAGCGTTGATTGACAGTTCATTTGTTTTGCATGGTAATTTACTTTTCCAGTTTGTCATATTCATCACGATCATTTCTTAGCTAGAGCCCTTTGCAACGATATTTCAAATTCAAAGCTTCAGAATGTGTGAGATCTTGCAGCACTGATTTACATATCATCTATTAAACATTCATGGGGTGGTTTTCCCTTGTTATCCTCTGTAACATCAGGAATAGGCATATAGGCAGAGCATTCCATTGAAGTTTCACTTTTTTTGTTTTATAATTCCTTTTACTCAAACATGCCAATGAGAGGGAGAGATGTACTTTTCCCACACAAATGTGGTGAAAAATATACTAGTCCATCTTTGAAAAATGCCTCTAATACTGCAATAACAGAGGTAGCTAGGGAGGAAGAGGCAGGGGACTTCCAAAGAACCATCACATTTACCATTCTCCATCACTCCTCTCCTGGATCAAGTTTCAGCTCCGAGCCACTAATCTCATTTTTAATGGCTACTTTAAAAGTAGGACAACTTTTCCAGCGGAAACTGGTGAAATTGTACAATGGATTTATAAGCGGGGGAAACCCAGGGGCTCATGGTGGAGGTACATTCCAAACCTCCCCATATGTGTCGTTGCAGGTTTGGATTTGTTAAACAGAACTCAGACATGTCAGTGCACTCATCTGGTAGCTTTTCTGGAGAAAAGCAGGTATTCACAGTGATTTACTTGAGTGAATAAATACATAACCTTGGCTTCCCACAGAATATGTGACAGACACTAATGTTGCAGTCTTTGTGTATTTAGGGTCTTACATGTCTCTAATGTATTTCTCAATGTCCAGGAAAGGTAGAAAAGAAATGCATGCCGTACAGAATGTTACCTTCTCTAGAATTGTAATTAATACCCCCCTTCATTGTACACTTTTGACAGTGCAACGTAGGAATGTGTAAGTGATGCAATGACAAGCTTGGACCTCTCAGGAGTTGAAACCATAAAAAAATGTACAACAAACATTTAACTGTGACCATTAATTTCACGGAGACAGTATGTAAATCCTCTGACCTTACTTCACCTTGCCTCCTTGTCCTTGGCTCATTGTGTGGAGTCAAACTAGCTAGTTATTAAGAATTATGTGAATATTATTATACCATTCAGGAAGTCCAAATCACTTTTAAAGTCGAATCTAAGCTGTCCTATGGGATATTTTAAGAGTGGGCCGAGGACAGCAAAGAAAACGAGAGATCATACAAAATACCCCATATTGTATCGCATGAGCTGCACAGCTTTGTGAATTCTTCCCAATTAACAATGTACTGGCACCTCTTCCCTTCAAACAATAAATCATTCCCACAATATGCCCAACATGTTTTCTCTGTCCCTGAAATCTACTACTGTACAATTAAACAATGGTGGTTATACTGGCCCATCTCATTTCCTGGTTGAAATCAGAGTGAAATCAATCAAGTGCTTCAAATATATTGAATCAGAGTTGCCATGGGATGCTGCACACAGTTGGAATTTAAAATAGTGCAGACATAAATAACCGCAACCAATGAGCCTTGAGCCTTGAGCCTTGAGTCTTGAATCTTGAGCCTTGAGCCTTGAGTCTTGAGCCTTGAGTCTTGAGCCTTGAGCTTTGAGCCTTGAGCCTTGAGCCAGCACCTAGAGGGAGAGGCTGCTGCTTGCCTCCCAGCGTGGTCCTGCCAGGGAACACACAGTGCTCCATACTGTCATGTCAGTGTGCACTGTGCTCTCCCAGCTCTGCTTACAGCTCAGAACTAAATGGAGCAGTACAGCTTGAGTGTCAAGACCCAGCGGCAGGTTGTTCTGTTACTTCAGACCTTGAGCAACAGGTCAACAGAGCTCATGGGACATCTGAGTGAGATATAGAGGAAGGCGATGGGACTGCATTAACAAACTAAGGTAGCCAACAACCAGTTGCAAAAGGAAGATTTTCAGGAAATTGAAGGCCCATTTTGCTATCAGAATGCACACATTACAGTATTTAATTTTCTAGGAAAGTATGTTATCTAAGTTATTTGTACTGTGGACATTTTCCACAGACAGCTCTGTTCCAGACTAGACCAGACACAGGGAGCAGGACAGTCAGTGATTACCACAGACACTCAAGGGGTCTGTGTGTGCCAGGCCAGGCAGCAGCCCTAATTGGAGCCCTCAGTCTAATTCCAAAAGCATGATCTCCCCACAGCAGCCCTGATAAACATTAAAGCATACAGAGGATCAATGTATGTTGCCCGGGGAGCCTTCAGCTGGCACAGACTGTTCTTTACGTCTCCCACTGCACTTTTCCCATTCATTAACCTAAATTATCCCCCTGCCTGGAGGCTGGGGGGGTGAACAATTATCCAATTAGCAATCTCTTGTGCCTAATGATCACTTGCATATTGACTAGCTTAATGGCTTGAAAAATATTGATACGTGCGCAGAGCAAAATGGTGGGGGAGTGAGATGCTGATGTTGTCAGTCTGGATTATCTATTATCTGGGTGTTAATGTGCATTAACGCTTGAATTAGTCATCAGTCAGGGATTAGTGGTGTGTCATTATAAAATCAATGCAATGGCCCATTTAGAACGCTTCAGTCATGTCTCTCCTCTGTAACGTCGAGCCATGGGCGTTATGAGCAGACAGAGAAAGAGGAAATACATGCAAAGATCAGAATGTAAAAACGACCAACTATAAATGTCTCAGTTAAATAATCTGTATTCCTTGAGGTGGCTGAGGAGCTATCTCTCAAAGCGTTCTTAAGCTTTAAAAGCTTCTTTTTTTTTAAACTAGTGTAGGCATATACTAATTTCCACAGCGACAGCTCGATCAAAACACCCCCATGAAATGTCAGGGTTTAAAATATTTTTTGTGGGAGAGAATCCACCAAAGAATGTGTCATTTCCAAATATCAGGGTATTTATGGATTGAAACAAAGTTGTTTTTTTGGTGGTGATGAATGATTGGGCTCCAAACAGGACAGCCACGGCATACCTGGGGGGTATACGAGGACAGTTCTATTGTATCTTTGAGGTTACCTGCTGTATGCCTTGTTTTGGCATCATTTCCTGCAGTAGCTTTATACAAGGGAAACGGCTAAATCCTCTGTGTGTGCTGCAGGTAGCTCCCACCACTCATCTGAGAGAGGAGTGAGATGGTAAAGGCTAAAATTCCATGTCTTATTATTGACTAGATTCTCCTCCAGCCGTGTGAAGTTGTAATCTGACAATCAGAACCATGTCATGCTGAGCTCAGGTCCCTCTGCTCCCTCTCATAGCCCTACTTGAAAAACATAGTGCCTTGTTAGCTAGCTGATAAATAATGAACAAACCCCAAACTACAGAGAGAGAATAACTCTCAGCGGACTGACTATCACCATGGCATTAGGATTCTGTTGGCTCGCTGTCTGTCTGTCTGCTCTGGGCCTCGGGTCCAGCTATATCAGAGGCTTTACTCTTCTAAAATGCCAGCTAGGAAACTTGCGTCATGAATGGTTTAAACATGACCCTGTGTTGTGCAGATGACGTAGTTACGAAATTGACGGTTATTGACCATAGCATGTTCTTTATGAATAGCACTTGCATATCTCGCTTGCAAATACCACTTGCATAATGCCTCATCTGTAAAACATAGTGAATAAAGCATGTATACGCATGTATCCTTAAAGAACACTTATAACTCATTAAACTTATCAAACTCAATTTCCCCAGTCATTCTGTTTCCATACGTTTCTGCCTCGTTAGTATAACACCACAGATTGTGCATAAATCAATACACTTCCGGATAAAATCTTACAGGAAGACGGAAAGTATACAGGACAGCAGGTAGCCTAGCGGTTATGAGCGTTGGGTCAGTAACCCGAAAAGTCGTTGACCCAACGCAACTAGTCACTTTGAACTAGTCGCTATGGAGAAGAGTGTCTCTGCTAAAAAAAAAAAAAATGTAATTGTAAAATCTATACAATAGATCATGGAATGTGATCGATTGAGAATAAGCTATAGGCAATTTCAGAAGAGATCCTTGCATCTCTTAGATTTTTTTATATTTAGCTAGTACAAGTAGCTATGTAAATGCACATGGTTCCATAGAGTCCAATCCTATGCCCAGCATGACTTTAAGATACCATCTAACATGTTACTGAATGTGACATTAATTGAGCTATTCTTTGCTGCTGCACTGAGGGACACACAATTAATCATATACAGACTATGCTATAAAGCTCACTGTGGTCAGAGACACAAAGTAATGTACTATACAGTATAATAGCGTTGTGTATGCAAACCATTCTCTGTGTGTTTTAGACACTTGGTGGTTCTTAAAAGTCTGGTTTATCTGACACCTGCTGTGTGGCAAAAATGAGATATTGAGCGACTTTCATGTACATTGTGATTATAGTGCCTTTTCAGTGGGCAATCAATATTTCACATATCTAACACCCTCTAAAGTGTATGAGTGGTTGGACACTCAGCTAGTAATTGGAAGTCCTCTCATAATAATGATAACCTGGAGCGATAAGGATAATGTGAAGGAAAAACATTTTCAAATACATGCCAAACAAAAGGTAGCTCAGGTGTTAGTGACCTGGTGCCTAATATATGTAACTCTCTGTGAATAATTTGACAAAGATTTTATTGAGGATTTATATTCCTCATACCTGACACACCAGAGGTAGAGGAGCTTGGTATACTGTCTCTCTCTGCCGCTCTCTTAGTTGCCTGAGAAGGCAAATTTTTGCTGGCCTGGCCACTAACTAAATCACAGTGCTTGTCTCAGTTGAATTCACTGTAAAGGAGTAATCTACCTCAACGACAAGGGGATGTCTTACAGTCTGTGTGGGTTATTGAGTTCTCCTACCATGTCATCCTGAGAGTAAAAGAAAGAACACCAATCAGCCACAATCGACCCCAACCTCCGCACCAAACATGCTCGTACACAGGCACGTACGCATGCACATATACACGGCTGCTCTTCAACTCCACAAATGTACACGAGAATACTCTAATCAATCATCTATTTAATCAAAGTTTATTTGTCACGTGCGCCGAATACCTTACAGTGAAATGCTTACTTACAGGCTCTAACCAATAGTGCATAAAAGATATTAGGTGAACAATAGGTAAGTAAAGAAATAAAATAACAGTAGAAAGACAGGCTATATACAGTAGCGAGGCTATAAAAGTAGTGAGGCTACATACAGACACAGGTTAGTCAGGCTGATTGAGGTAGTATGTACATGTAGATATGGTTAAAGTGACTATGCATATATGATGAACAGAGAGTAGCAGTAGCGTAAAAGAGGGGTTGGCGGGCGGTGGGCGGTGCGACACAATGCAGATAGCCCGGTTAGCCAATGTGCGGGAGCAATGGTTGGTCGGGCCAATTGAGGTAGTATGTACATTAATGTATAGTTAAAGTGACTATGCATATATGATAAACAGAGAGTAGCAGCAGTGTAGAAAGAAGGGTTGGGGGGGGCACACAATGCAAATAGTCCGGGTAGCCATTTGATTACCTGTTCAGGAGTCTTATGGCTTGGGGTAAAAACTGTTGAGAAGCCTTTTTGTCCTAGACTTGGCACTCCGGTACCGCTTGCCATGTGGTAGTAGAGAGAACAGTCTATGACTGGGGTGGCTGGGGTCTTTGACAATATTTAGGGCCTTCCTATAGGCCAGGTTGGTGAAAGACAATACTAGACGTAAGCCTGCCTGTATGTGGCCGAAAGCATAATAAAGGGAAATATGCATTTTTCCCTGTCCTTGTTTTTCAGTCTGCAACAAGAACGACTTGGACTCAATGTGGGCTTTGTTGTGAGACCAAGCCATCGCCAGATCATCATGTCCTCAAACTGATATAATCAGTCCCACTGAATTACTACTATGGGTAATGACATTAGGACCTGGTGACACCAATGTAGTCCACTTTTGCTGGGACTCACTATCCCTCTCATAGGACGGGTCAATCGGCCCGGTGGGCCTACAACCTCAGGGAGTTCTCAGATGTCCAAACAGCGCCTCCTACTGGACAACATTCACTTTACAACAGTATGCAACTGGAGGTCCAAATGGTATTCAACCTTTTGAAGATAATTCACTATAAAGTCAGGTAACTACATCTTCACGCCATTGACCCAGTTTAGGCTTAGAGATAATAAAAAATATATATTGTGGGGGAAAACCAGAGAGATGGATCATTCAGATGTCAAAGATAATAGGCATAAGCTGCTACAGTTGCACTATCTAAAGACAGACAGACCATATTTTACCCCATCCTGTTCTAACACCCTGGGGGGCCTCTTTGATAGACCAGTGTTCAGCGAGGATGCCTGTTGGAACACAGCCTGCTGCACATTGGCCACAACATCATCTCACTGACAGAGTTCGCTCTATCTGTCTGAAACAGCACACATGGCCAGCAGCTATTCCAAATGGCACCCATCCAGATGACCGGAGAGAAATACGACTCAGCCGTCACATATTATACGTGTTACATATATCAAGGTCAGTAATCCCAGGTATCATGTATGGACCCTGCTCTCATCTCCAACCTGGACTCAGGGGTAGACGTAACTTAGTAAACGTAAATCTGTCTGCGCCCCAATTTGTATAAAATATTATGTGTCCATCATCAACTTCGTATGATATGATACAGATTACAATTTGTGTGATGTTATTAATTCCAAGCTAAGTGGCTAATGTTAACTAGACGGCTAACGTTAGCTAGACTAGGGATTAGGGTTAGGAGTTATGTTAAAGGGTTAAGGTCAGGGTAAGGATAGTGGCCATGCTAAGTAGTTACAAAGTAGCTAAAAATGAGTAAGTAGTTGCAAAGTTGCTAATGAACTAAAACGGTAAAGTTGTCCGTGATTCGAACACGCAACTTTGGGTTGCTAGACGTTCGCGCTATATGCCCACCCATCCACCCTACTTTACAGGCGACCTGACAAAATTCACATAGAAATGTAGATCTGTCATTCTCATTTAAAGCAATTCTAAGAAGCGATAGGTATTTTCTATGTGCACTGTTTCTATGCTTCCCGGTCTTAAGTTTAGTTTTTGTATCTTTTACTTTTGGTTTTGTACACCAGCTTCAAACATCTGAAAATACAATATTTTTGGTTATTGAAAATATATTTCACAGCGGTTTAGATGGTACAAATGATACTCTACGCCAGCGGTTCCCAAACTTTTTATAGACCCATACCCCTTCAAACATTCAACCTCCAGCTGCGTACCCCCTCTAGCACCAACACTCTCAAATGTAGTTTTTTGCCATCATTGTAAGCCTGCCACACACACACACACTATATGATATCAAATCAAATCAAATGTATTTATATAGCCTTTCTTACATCAGCTGATATCTCAAAGTGCTGTACAGAAACCCAGCCTAAAACCCCAAACAGCAAGCAATGCAGGTGTAGAAGCACCGTGGCTAGGAAAAACTCCCTAGAAAGGCCAAAACCTAGGAAGAAACCTAGAGAGGAACCAGGCTATGAGGGGTGGCCAGTCCTCTTCTGGCTGTGCCGAGTGGAACATGGCCAAGATGTTCAAATGTTCCTAAATGACCAGCATGGTCAAATAATAATAATCACAGTAGTTGTCGAGGGTGCAACAGGTCAGCACCTCAGGAGTAAATGTCCGTTGGCTTTTCATAGCCGATCATTGAAAGTATCTCTACTGCTCCTGCTGTCTCTAGAGAGTTGAAAACAGCAGGTCTGGGACAGGTAGCACGTCCAGTGAACAGGTCAGGGTTCCATAGCCGCAGGCAGAACAGTTGAAACTGGAGCAGCAGCACGGCCAGGTGGACTGGGGACAGCAAGGAGTCATCATCCCAGGTAGTCCTGAGGCATGGTCCTAGGTCCGAGAGAGAGAGAGAGAGAGAGAGAGAAAGAAAGAAAGAAAGAAAGAAAGAAAGAAAGAAAGAAAGAAAGAAAGAAAGAAAGAAAGAAAGAAAGAAAGAAAGAGAGAGAGAGAGAGAGAGAGAGAATTAGAGAGAGCATACTTAAATTCACACAGGACACCAGATAAGACAGGAGAAATACTCCAGATATAACAGACTGACCCTAGCCCCCTGACACATAAACTACTGCAGCATAAATACTGGAGGTTGAGACAGGAGGGGTCAGGAGACACTGTGGCCCCCCGTTTATTAAACATAAGAATGAGTGAGATTTTGTCACAACCTGGCTCGTGGGAAGTGACAAAGAGCTCTTATAGGACCAGGGCACAAATAATAATAATATAATAATAAACAATCATGTTGCTCTTTATTTAACCATCTTACATATAAAACCTTATTTGTTCATTGAAAATTGTGAATTACTCACCACAAGTTAATGAGAAGGGTGTGCTTGAAAGGGAGCACATAACGCTGCAATCTTGGGTTGTATTGGAGAGAGTCTCAGTCTTAAATCATTTTCCACGCACAGTCAGTGCCTGTATTTCGTTTTTCTTGCTAGTGAGGGCCGAGAATCCACTCTCACATAGGTACGTGGTTGCAAAGGGCATCAGTGTCTTAACAGTGCTATTTGCCAAGGCAGGATACTCTGAGCGCAGCCCAAACCAGTAATCTGGCAGTGGCTTCTGATTAAATTACATTTTCACAATTTTGATGAGACTCTCTAGTTCAGATATCGGTAAGTGGACTAGAGGCAGGGCATGAAAGGGATAACGAAGTCAGTTGTTTGTGTCATCCGTTTCGGGAAAGTACCTGCGTAAATGTGCACCCAGCTCTCTCAGGTGCTTCGCTAAATCACATTTGACATTGTCCGTAAGCTTGAGTTCATTTGCATACAAAAAATCATACAATGATGGGAACACCTATGTGTTGTCCTTGTTAATGCAGACAGAAAAGAGCTCCAAATTCTTAATCTTAGCCTCAATTTTGTCCCGCACATTGAATATAGTTGCGGAGAGTCCCTGTAATCCTAGATTCAGATCATTCAGGTGAGAAAAAACATCACCCAGATAGGCCAGTTGTGTGAGAAACTCGTCATCATGCAAGCAGTCAGACTAGTGAAAATTATGGCCAGTAAAGAAAACGTTAAACTCGTTTCTCAATTTTAAAAAAACGTGTCAATACTTTGCCCCTTGATAACCAGCGCACTTTTGTATGTTGTAAAAGCGTTACATGGTTGCTGCCCATATCATTGCATAGTGCAGAAAATACACGAGAATTCAGGGGCCTTGCTTTAACAAAGTTAACCATTTTCACTGTAGTGTCCAAAACATATTTCAAGCTGTCAGGCATTCCCTTGGCAGCAAGAGCCTCTCGGTGGATGCTGCAGTGTACTCAAGTGGCATCGGGAGCAACTGCTTGCACGCGCGTTACCACTCCACTATATCTCCCTGTCATGGCTTTTGCACCATCAGTACAGATAAACACATCTTGAACACCAAAGTACATCTGATGTCACAAAGCTGTCCAGTACTTTAAAAATATCCTCTCCTGGTTTCCAGAAGAGGATGTCTTCCTTAATTGACCCCCCATAAACGTAACGGACATATACCAGGAGCTGTGCCAGGCCCGCCACGTCTGTTGACTCATCCAGCTGTAATGCATAGAATTCACTGGCTTGTATGCGAAGCAGTAATTGTTTCAAAATGTCTCCTGTCATGTCACTGATGCGTCGTGAAACAGTGTTATTTGATGAAGTCATTGCCTGTATAGTTTTTTGGCCTTTTCCCCCAGCCATATCCCCGACAACAGGACGAATTAAGTCCTCCACAATAGTATGGGGCTTACCTGTCCTAGTCACTCGGTAGCTAACCATATAAGACACTTCTAGCCCCTTCTTATTAATGGTATCTGTTGCTTTTATACATGTCTTACTAATCGAAAGTCGTCTTAATTCTCGCTCCAAAAACTCCTGTGGCTTATTTTTCAAATGGGCATGTTTTGTTTCTAAATGTCTGCGCAAGAGTGAAGGTATCATCGAGTTGTGAGATAGTACTTCTGCATATATAACATATGGACACGGGCCATACTTTTAAAAAATAATTTAACAATTTTCGAGCAAAGGGAATGAGCAGCAGCTACGTTTGGCTACATACGGACCGTTAGTGAAATTCCAGCGAGAGAATAACGGTTAATGTGATTGGATGTTAATTATTTGACTAGGCTACCTGTATTTGACATTGTGTTGTTATTTCGCTGAACACTAGATGGTTTAATTTTATTTTTGGCAGTGAAATGAGGCTACTCAGGCCAGAAAAAAACTTCACCCAAATGTATAGCCCCGTTGGAAAATATAAATGTACTGTTTGAAAATGTAAGGAAAAAAAATATTAAAAAAGCCTTTTTTTTTAATGTGAACACCTTTTTATTTGGCGTACCCCGACGGCATTGTACGCGTACCCCAGTTTGGGAATACCTGCTCTACACTATAGTTACTGGTTTTGTCACAAACTGAAATTAGGTGAGCGATTTCTGAACAGTGTATCTTTAATTAACCTTCTTTCATAGGTAACCACACCAAACTTAACAGATCATACTCAAATCCAGTGTCCCTGATTTACGTATAATATGTTACGTCTAGTCTATGAGACCCGGCTGTCATCTCTGACCTTCAAAGACAAGGACGGGAGTATACTGAATTATCTACTTAATCACAATGAGACATCAGACACACAAAGAGAGGCATTATTACTGTATGGTTGTTTTGACATCTTTGAAAAGGTCCACTGAGTTCAATATGAGGTTGTTTGACAAACAGAAAATGTATCCTAGGATTTTTCTGCAGGAGGACTGTCACAAGGAGCACCAAGGACATGTTTACATGAATGTTTGCAGCCGAGTAATGGCGGCTGCACAACTCCATGTAAATAATCAGTATACTGTTATTGTTAAAGGTCCAATGCAGCCGTTTTTATCTCAATGTCAAATCATTTCTGGGTAACAATTAAGTACCTTACTGTGATTGTTAAAAAGAAACAAAAAGATCTTCTTAGCATAGAGCAATTTCTCAAGAATTGTGCTAGGACTGTCTAGTATTGATCTGGGGGAAAATGAAAAGGACCTGTTATTGGCAGAGGGGTTTGGAACTCTTTCTTATTGGTTTATTAACAAATTTACCATGGCTAAAACTCCATCCCACCAAAATAGGCTGAAATGTCAGGTATTTTCAAACAACACTTAAAAGGTATTATCATCATTTTCACAATATTATTCCAACCTGTGGAAATATATATAAAATACATAAAATCACATTTTTGACTGCACTGGGCCTTTAATAAGTTTCCAGTGCTCTTGGCACCGCATGTTTTTAATTTGCATTCATTGGAAGTATGCCCCCTTTTCCTACAGAAGCAACAGCAACTCTTCAGAATGTGTTTCTACTCTATAGCAACTGCTGCACAAAATCATAAATTGCTGAGCATTTAAGAGTATTCTACCTGAGATTGCAAGGTGTGTGGTGGGTTGGAAAATGCTGCCTGTAGATATAAGCCTAATGCCATCCCACCCTAATTCCTGATTTCAGTAGAAATTCTTGACAGACTAAACTTCCTCTAAAATAGTTTGCTTAACATCTAAGTAACCTTCTGGAATGAACTGTTACCAAGTGCTGGAGACTGAGGTTAATGGTCCATATTCAAGATCCTGGAAGAAACACGGGACAAATCAAGTGAGACTCATTTCTGAAGGAATGTTACAACAGCAGTGTGCTTAAACTCTGTGTCTAGAGACATGTCTGTAATCTGTCACAACAGGAACTCTGTCAGACTCTCTTTAACGTGAGCAGCAGGAAGGAGAGAAACATTGTGTTTAATAAAGAACACATCTGTGAATTTAGCCTAATTATCATAACACATCCTCAGAGAGAGAAATAATTGAATCCATGATGGTGACCAGTCTAATGGTGTCCAGAAAGTGAAACAATTTATCTTGTTGATGCTTAAATCATAGTGCCTTTGAGAGCATAGCTTGTGATACTCAATCTGGACTTATTTTGAAGGTGTTTTGTGGCCAACACGTTACAACTTTGATTTCCCCAGAGACAAATGATTTCAATTACATCAACTAATCAAAAGACCATCTTAAACAATGACATGTTATGTAAATGCTCTGTAAAATATAAGGAGATGATTGTGGAAAACACATATAGTATATCATACCAGGCATTTGACCAGGGAAACAAATCAAGTGTGAAATTGTCTCTTTGCACGTTAGGTCTTGGAAGCCATGTCATTAACATTTTTGTACCACAGCGATGATGAACCTGGCGCCATCTTAGGTTTGTACTGTACACGGCTCGCTTTTATATGGGAAACCAGTGTGAAACCTTAGGGCACCCTGCTTGAGTAACAATGCAGACCACATGTGGAGGGGACCGTGTGACCAGTATTAGACAAGCCCAGAGGAGGTTCAATTGTCTTCCTATACAGGCAAACCCCAAAGACAAGCATTCCTGAGAGAGCAAACAAGAAAACCTACGAACCAAACAATGACTGGTCTTCTTTAGGGAAGACCCACTGGGCACAGATGTCAATTCAACGTCTGTTCCACATTAATTCAAAGTAATTGAATTGAAATGACGTAGAAACAACGTGTGTGCTCCCAGTGGGGAGTTCCTTACAAACAGAGATAAAGACGAGAGAGAGAAAGAGACACAGGAGAGAGAGAGAGACACAGAGACAGGAGAAAGAGAGAGAGACAGGAGAAAGAGAGACACAGAGAGAGAATTGAATGCGATCCACCAAGGCACCAGTCTGACATCATCTGTGTACATGTTGAGTGTGAAAACCTGCACTGCAAACAATCACAGCCAAATCAAACTGTATGAATAATTGAAAGAGAATAGACTGGGAAAGAAACAGAGATTCTCATAGACTGTTCATTGAGTGGTGTACAACAAAGATGAATGGAACACTATTGGGAACATATGGTTGGGAGGATGGAGGGTGAGACGTTTAGACAAATAAGAAGAAGGACAGAAGGAAAACATTCTCATACAGTGCATTTCAAAAACATTCAGATCCTTCCCTTTTTCCACATTTTGTTACATCACAACCTTATTCTCAAATTGATTAAATATTTTCTTCCCTCATCAATCTACACACAATGCCCCAAAATGACAAAGCGAAAAGAGGTTCAGAAATTTTAGCTAATTTATTAAAAAAACAAAAACATTGATCACCCTTGAGCTGTTTCTACATCTTGATTGGAGTCCACCTGTGGTAAATTCAATTGATTGGACATGATTTGGAAAGGCACACACCTGTCTATATAATGTCCCACAGTTGACAGTGCATGTCAGAGCAAAAACCAAGCCAAGAGGTTGAAAGAATTGTCCGTAGATCTCCGAGACAGGATTGTGTCGAGGCACAGATCTGGGGAAGGGTACCAAAACATTTCTGCAGCATTGAAGGTCCCCAAGAACACAGTGGCCTCCATCATTCTTAAGTGGAAGAAGTTTGGAACCACCAAAACTTTTCCTAGAGTTGGCCGCCCAGCCAAACTGAGCAATCGGGGGAGAAGGGTCTTGGTCAGGGAGTGACCAAGAACCCGATGGTCACTCTGACAGAGCTCCAGAGTTCCTCTGTGGAAATGGGAGAACCTTCCAGAAAGACAACCATCTCCGCAGCACACCACCAATCAGGCCTTTATGGTAGAGTGGCCACTCCAGTAAAAGGCAAGACAACCTGCTTGGAGTTTGCCAAAAGGCACCTAAAGGACTCTCAGACCATGAGACCATGGTGAAACCAAGATTGAACTCTTTGGCCTGAATGCCAAGAGTCACATCTGGAGGAAACCTGGCACCATCTGTACAGTGAAGCATGGCGGTGTCAGCATCATGCTGTGGGGATGTTTTTCAGCGGCTGGGACTGGGAGACCAGTCAGGATCGAATGAAAGATGAACGGAGCAAAGTACAGAGAGATCCTTGATGAAAACCTGCTCCAGAGTACTCAGGACCTCAGACTGCGGCGAAGGTTCACCTTCCAACAGGACAACGACCCTAAGCACACAGCCAAGACAACACAGGAGTGGCTTCGGGACAAGTCTCTGAATGTCCTTGAGTGGCCCAGCCAGAGCCCGGACATGAACCCGATCGAACATATCTAGAGACTTGAAAATAGCTGTGCAGCGACACACCCCATCCAACCTGACAGAGCTTGAGATGATCTGCAGAGAAGAATGGGAGAAACTCCCCAAATGCAGTTGTGCTAGCTTGTAGCATCATACCCAAGAAGACTCGAGGCTGTAATTGCTGCCAAAGATGCTTTAACAAAGTACTGAGTAAAGGGTCTGAATAATTATGTAAATGTGATCTGTTTTTAGTTGTAATAAATTTGCAAACATTTCTAAAATATCTGTTTTTGCTTTGTCATTATGGGGTATTGTGTGTAGATTGATGAGGGCAAAAAACGACGTAATCTATTTTAGAATAAGGCTGTAATGAAACAAAATGTGGGGAAAGGTCAAGAGGTCTGAATACTTTCCAAATGCACTGTGTCTTATGGATCAGGCAAGTGGCAGTTTTTAAATCAAACTTTAGTCTGAACAAGCATAACAGGGAAGAGACAAACATCCCTTTGTTTGATATTGCTTGTGGGCATTTTCAAAATTAGATTTTACACAGGCACTAGTAAAGTAGCTTCAATGGAAAAGTAACAGGGGCCACACTGGTAAAAGTAAGTGGAAATTCACACAGTAAGCATTATTTGAATTGCAACTTAGTAATACCATATGATTTGATAAGTGTTTGTGTTTTTCTGGCTTATATGATATTCAAGTAAAACTGGAGCCAGCATAGTTATCTTCTAAACAAATCATTTGCAGTGACTTATAGACATATGTACTTAGTTTTGATTTGCAAAAGACCATGTGGAACATTACATGCTCTGCTGTGGCAGCGGACCAAAACCATTACTGCATATTCAGTTGTAGTAGATCAGATAGGCAGAAAATAAGTTTGTCAAACGTTGAATGACTACGAAGATTAGGGCGGCAGGTAGCTTTGGGACAATATTGTGAGTCTGTATATTGGTTAGACTCCCTGAGTTGTGCATAGTTCTGGTGGCTGGCGACGAAAAATACCCCTAACACCAGGGTTGGGGAGTAACGGATTAGATGTAAGTTTAAGTTTGTTCCACCTGAGCGAGTCTTACCACAAATCAGAGACCACTATGATGACACACCAAATGTGTTTACATTTACATTACATTTAAGTCATTTAGCAGACGCTCTTATCCAGAGCGACTTACAAATTGGTGCATTCACCTTATGATATCCAGTGGAACAACCACTTTACAATAGTGCATCTAACTCTTTTAAGGGGGGGGGGGGGGTTAGAAGGGTTACTTTATCCTATCCTAGGTATTCCTTAAAGAGGTGGGGTTTCAGGTGTCTCCGGAAGGTGGTGATTGACTCCGCTGACCTGACCTGTTTGATGGATCGCAGGAAAAGAGCAGGAATAGGCTTTTGTAGGCTACAGTCCAAGTTATGTCTTCCAATGGTACGACTGCTGTCAGCATCCAAAGATTATCCAACTTGAATGAACGCTTGGAGGTAAGGATGACAGCAGTGGTGTAGTCTACAGTGATATGGATATCACTTATTATTGGTGGTTGTTGTAGATGACAATGTGTATTTGAACCCAAAAATGGTTGAATTCAATACATTTAAGCTGCCTATCAATCATTGTTTTTAAAACCAGTGGACAGCTAGTGAAAATGATGCTCTTGCAACAGCTGCATAGTGTGGATCCCAGCCTATGGAATAAAAGTAGGGTTTTATTGCTCAATCTAATTCATGCTGATAAAAGAAATCCATAGGCCTAATGGACACATGCTCAAACTCGCACTTTTGATTGCCCTTTTAAGTTTATCTGTAGTTGCTACATCCATTTTTGGACCTATAAATTATACATATTCATGTAAAGATATAATTTAATCGTATTATTATATGTACTGGAAAGCGATGGGTTAGAAGAAGCCTACATAACCAACCCATAAAGTAAAATTTAACATCCATATATGGCCAGTTATGTAAACTTAACATTGATTTATCCTGCAATAGATGTGGTTATATTGGTAACATACATTTTTGTCTTCTTCTAATGCCTCTTAAGGGAAAAGTAATCTAAAAGTAACTGAATGTAATCAGATTACGTTACTGAGTTTGGGTAATCCAAAAGATACATCACTGATTAGAATTTTGGACAGGTAACTAGTAACGGATTACATTTTGAAAGTAACCTACCCAAACTTGCGCTACCACAATATTGCCGGCTTCATCAAGAAAAAGTTTTCTGTCGACAAAGGCATATGTATAATCTCAAGGAACTGAGATTGTGAAATGTGTCCCTCGGTATTAAAAAAACATCTGAATCGAACTTTTGTCTGAACAGCACCATATTCCTTGAGTTAGACACCAAGCTGCCATTAGACCACCCACTTCACGCGTATATGGTGTGGTTCGGACAAAAATTGGATTGAGACGTTTATTTGATAGCAAGGGTAATTTCACTTTATGTCTGGTAAGTAGAGTTCATAGAGATTTTACAAATGCCTTTGTTGGCAGGATTTTTGTTGTTGTTGATGTAGTCGGCTATATTGTGGTAGGGTTATTCTCGGTCACGACCCACCAGAACGATTCACAACTCAGGGAGTCCAACCAATACACAGACTCCCGATGTTGTGTCCCAAAGCTATGCCGCAGGTAGCCTAGTGGTTGAGAGCGGTGGGGCCACTGGTTCAAATCCCCGAGGCAACTAGGTGAAAAATCTGCCGATGTGCCCTTGACCAAAGCTCTTAACTCAAATTGCGCCTGTAAGTCGCTCTGGATAAGAGCGTCTGCTAAATGACTTAAATGTAATAAAATACAAATTAACTTCTAACAGTGCTGAAGTTACATATACATACAAAAGCATCTTTATTCAAAATACAGTCGCAGTTTTGACAATCAATTCCAGGCACCTTTACAGCATTCTCTTTATCCTTATGCACTGTTTCCAGTAAAGCCCTCTTGGACCTGGTACCCTTGGCATGACCACGGCGCTCCAAATGAGAGCCACGATCTGTCCCCCCTTCCTCTCTGTCCTCATTCCCCCTTGCTATCGCTCATCCCCTGGGTCCCCAGAACACTCTCCAGCCTGCGTTGCCGGATGGGAGGCAGCTGGTCGTAAGTGTTGAAGCCCAGCTCAGCGTCTTTCTGGGGCAGCCTAAACAGCAGCAGGTGGCTCCTCAACACCTAGATAGGATAGGACAGATGTTAGGGGAGAGGAGGAATGGCAGGATGATAAGAAGGCTGTGGGGAAGGAGTACGGAGCAGTGGAGAGATGGAAGACCCCGGGGGAAGGTGAGTGAGTGTGTACCTCATCAGTCAGGTAGTGAGTCTTCCTCAGGAGGCTGCGACGGGCTGTTTCCACCTGCTGGAGAGGGGGAGACAAAAGCCTTTCAGAGGGGGCGCACAAAAGAAGACTACAAAAGTGTTCCTATTCAAAGTACAGATCCATTCCAAATCACCCTGAAATTGCATAACCCCGAAGAGCAGTGAGACCTTTCTATGAACTGCAATGCCACCCAGTTGTCATCCGTGTCGCTCAACAACACTGACCCACAGCCTGGGCCTGTGACGTGCTCTGTACCTGTGACGCTGCGTCCTGGGAGAAGATGAAGGTGTTAAGGTGGGACAGAGCCACCACGTAGAGCACAGGACACCAGCACAGCCTCAGTGTCCCTGTCACCAGCGCCCGGAAGTAGAGGCGCAGCAGAGGGAGAGAGTCCTCCGGGGGTGACGTAAACCTCTCCATAGGGACGGCCAGCTAGGAGGAACACAGAGAGAGCGGCTCATTTAGCCTCTCTTTATGTCACATGTTTTCGACACATTGTCAAATGGCACAACGTTGCAGCAAGTGACAAGAGCCCCAAGACCTCCATCTACTGGCTGTCTACACAATAATGTACCCTGTGCTCTCTACCGCAACATTCAATCCAGTGTGTTAACCAGCCTCCCTCTCACCTGTTCCAGTGTTACCCCTAGGGAGCGCAGCAGGCCCACGTGCTCCCCAAACAGAGTCAGCCTCATGGTGACACTGAAGCGCCTCTGCAGAGGCAGGAGGATGACGCAGCCAAACAGGGGGTCCCCGAATGACACCGCCTCAAACTGTCCCACCAGGGCAGAATAGAGGTCATTGAAGGAGGCCAGGCCTGTAGGAGGGGAGTTGAGGTCCAGAGCCTCCAGCTGAGATGGCCTGGTGAGCAGCCTGAAGAGAGCCCAGGTCAGCCTCTGGACAGGCCTCTCCATGAAAAGATCACTGGAGCACAGGAAGATACAAGCCAGACGGGCCAGTTTGGCTACAGGCAGCACCACCCTGAGGGCATCCTCCCTCCAGACCTCCAGCAGCAGCAGCCACTGCAGGCAGTGTGTGACCGACTGCACTGCCCCCGCAGGGAGCGACTCCACCTGCAGGCCCCCTCCGTCCGGTGCACCCGCCTGCTCGTACAGGCTGACGAGTGGCAGGAAGGGCCAATCGGAGGGGAGGGAGGGTCCAGAAAGTTCTGGGAGGAGCTGGGTGTTGAGCCAGGGCGTTCTGCCCAAGTGGAAGTCCCTGGAGGAGAGGACAGAGGGCTCCATGTGGGCCAGGTGGGAGAGGTAGCAGCCCCGGACAGAGGGCAGCTGGACACAGGCTTCCCTCAGCAGAGGACCCAGGGTCTGGAGGGGAGGGGCGGAGCACTCCTGGAGCCGCAGCTCAGACATCTCTGCAGCCTCGGGCCCTCCAATCTGACCCTCTCTGGAAGACAGGGAAAATGGAATAGTTGAGCTATACAGCACTGAGTTCAAATACAATAGGGCCTTTACAAGAAGACTAATGAGGCAGGTTGGCAGTGGCATCAGAGGAATACCAGCTATAGAGCAGTGATCTAACTTAAAGTGAAAAGGTCAGGAGATAGCTCCGGAGGCTACTATTTGGTGCAACCTCGATATAATGCGAGATGGCTTAGCATGACATAGCTTAATATCCCGTTGGAAAGGATTTATAGTCATAGTCCTCTCACTCAACAACACCGACAAAACACAAAAGAGATTACCATGTGTTCTAAATAGTCCATCTGCATAGCAGACCAGGGTTCAATAGTAGCTATATTTATTTATTAGGTATATTTATTTTCTATCATATACTTGAGCTGGGCTCAAACACTGTTTGAACCCAAAGTCCCATCCTGAGGGGAAAAAAACAGTGCACTTCATGTGGACTTGAGATCAAAGCCCTTAGTCGTGACCTTTTGAAAACCTGCTTCACATTTATTCCTGAAACAAATTAGATCCAGACAATGGAAATGTAAAAACAAAACAGAACGTCAGAATTTGTGTAAAGAATAAAAAAAATGGTGTGCTTAGCAGAACAGATGCTGTGTAAACATAAACCACTCTACTGCATAGGGTACACAATGCCCACGGGCAGCCCACCACTGCCATAAACTACATACATTTGCAATGAATCAACCATTTTTTCCCCCCTGTGTTGTGCCAACATTTCACATTTGGGCATACGTTAATGCACCGCAAACCACCCTGGCTGAAGTACATCTCCTCTTTCAACAACAATGTATCTTCTGGCCCTGCACCTCAACACAACAAATATTTCACTACATTGGAATTCCAGAGTTTAAGTTCTGCTTTATGAAACTTAATTGGAGGAGAGCTCCTTTTGGGTTGGCAATGCTGCTGTGAGGAGAGGCCACCATGTATGTACATTTGCCCCGGGGAACCTTCCTAATTCCATAGACAACACTCGTGAGAGCATTCGCTTTCAACAGAACTTGCCAAAAAGGAAATGAGAAAACCTCATTACCTTGTCTTATATCATGTCTGTATGAAATGTGATATTGTTTGAAAAAAGGAATTATTTAAAAAAAAGCTTCATTGCCTCTGGGAAGACTTCTACCTCTAGTCTAATGGCTTCGAACCTATGACCTACTGAGTAATGGAGACAGTATCACTAAAAGACTCACGGTATGAAGTCTTTGTTGAAGACCATGGTGGCCATGAGTTCATGGGCCAGGTATTCACTGCCAGGTAATAGCCAGGGAAGCATTACCAGAGACACGTGGTGAAACAGGGCAGCATGCTTGGCCACCTCTGGGTCAGTTGGAACCTGCAAGCATTGAGTACAAAACGGTAACTCATCCAAAATGTCCAAATCACACAAAGATGATCATGGCAAACTATCTGTATGTGAAATATTTAACGGAGGAACTTGTCAAGGGACAACAAGCGGAGACATCAGACGCATAAACATGTACATATGCACCTCTTAACAGAATCACTGGTCTGAGATACAAAGTGACTCAATGACAACACAAGATGAGCCTACTGGGCGATGACAAACCGCATGACCCTGAATGACTAGATGGGCACCAGTCTGTTTGGCTAACATTCCACTCCTTGTACTCCGGGTCAAATGCCAAAGGTGATGTTTAGCATGGCAGGAGTGGAAAGGAGTGGAATGATAGCTAAACAGACTGGTACCCAGACTAGCCTAAGACTGAGTGATGGAAGTTGGGCTCTATACACTACCAGTCTACAGGCCAGCCTCAGCAGCAGGTAGAGCAGGTGGTGTTCATGACGCAGGACCCAGTGAGACAGGGTGGGCTTGGCTTGGCCACAGCCACGCAGGTATCCTAGCACAGCCTCAAAGAGAAGGAGGGAGCTGAACTGAACAGAGAGAGAGAGAGAACATAGGAGAGAGATTAGTCCTGGGCCCACTAGCCCACTGTAAGGTAAGAAGACAAAGACATGAATGTGAATTGTT
This sequence comes from Salvelinus namaycush, assembly GCF_016432855.1. Lineage (NCBI taxonomy): Eukaryota > Metazoa > Chordata > Actinopteri > Salmoniformes > Salmonidae > Salvelinus > Salvelinus namaycush. Next base: position 33,659,147 of record NC_052334.1, read on the forward strand.
TGTTACACATCTCGGAATCAACCACTAGATGGCGGCAGATATTCATTCCGTTCCACGCAGAACAACACTAAAAGCTTGTGGTTTACACCGGACAGATAAAAGTCACATTTAGAGAGTAACTACAGCTTCATAAGGACGTACTTTGCGGACCAGGCCTCTGTGGATGCTGGTGAGGGTGTCCAGGAGGTAGCACAGGGAGGTAATGAGGGGGAAGGGGGAGTTGGGTCCAGGCAGACCCCCAGCAGACGTCCACCCGGCGCAGTGCAGACCAGGCAGACTGGGGATGGTCTCAGGGCCAGGGCAGCAGGACTGAGGGTTACACACTGCCGAACTACACCTGGGAACACAACACAGATAGATCACAACAGAGAGACAACACACTCCCAGAGTATCATCCTACAGCACTGGATCAGGGGCTAGACAGAGAAGGCCCAACCACACAGAAAGAGCAACATCCCCTCCATTAAGCTCTGCAGTAAAGGAGTAAATCACCACAGATGTAGCTCTATGCTTCTAAGTAGATGGGACTCACTTGAGGTTGTTAATCAGGCTGTGAACAGCCTCATGGGACAGCAGAGGGAGAAGAACCTCTGAGGTCAGCATCTCCAGCTCCTGCAGACACTCCACTGGATTGAACGAGCTCTGAAAGGGTTGGCACACCAGATTAGAGACGATGAGTAAAAGCAATGAGCTGGCCAATGATTTTCTCTATTTTTGCTGTAGACTTGCTTGTGTGTTTTGGATCATTGTCTTGCCGCATGACCCAGCTTCGCTTCAGCTCATGGATGGATGGCCTGACATTCCCCGATACACAGCCGTTTCTTTAATGATGAAAAGTCGTCCAAGTCCTGAGGCAGCAAAGTATTTTTGACCGCTGGTATGAGGTTCTTACTGTGGAATGCAGTGTTTGGTTTTCGACAGACAACGGGGGCCCACGTCGTCCAAAAAGTAGACTTAAGTTTGCCAAAAAGCACCTGGAAGCACCTTTCTGTTCGGTATCAGAGAATTTTAAAAGGGGAATGTCAGGCCATCCATCCGCGTGCTGAAGCACAGCTGGGTCATGCAGCAAGACGATCATCTTAAACAAACAAGCATGTCTATATCAGAATGGCTGAAAAGCAAGACATTTCACGTTTTTGAATGGCCTAGTCAAAGTCCAGACCTAAATCCGATTGATATGTGGCAGGACCTGAAACGAGCAGTTCATGCTTGAAAGCCCACAAATGTTTCCAAGTTAAAGCAGTTCTGCATGGAAGAGATGGACAACATTCCTCCACAGCGATGTGAGAGACTGATAGACAACTACAGGAAGCGTTTGGTTGCAGTAATTGCAGCTCAAGGTGGGACAACCGGTTATTGAGTGTAAGGGGACAATTACTTTCTCACAAGGGGAATTGGGTATTGCATAACTTTGTTTAGTAAATAAATGAAATAAGTATGAAATTGTGTTATTTGTTCACCCAGGTTCCCTTTAATATTAGGTTTTGGTTGAAGATCTGAAAACAGAACATCCGAAAAGGGGGCAAATATTTTATCACAGCACTGTAGTGGAAGCCTATTTCCAATCTGTACTGATGAAGGACGACGAGAACAGGCAGTTAGAACTATTTAGAAACAATTCTGGTCTGATCTTTTAATTCCCTTGTTGAGTACTGCTATAGTTTTTATACAGTCACCTGGATGGAGAGCTGGGAGTAGAAGGCCCCCATGTAGACAAGGTAGGCCGGCACCAGTCTCAGGGTGCTCTCCCTCTGGACTGGCTCCCCCAGGGTTCTCACACAGCCCTTCAGCAGCCCCAGCACTGTGGGCTGCAGACCTGTCACATGACCCCACGTCACCGGAGGTGGGGGAGGACACTCGGCCCCCTGGGAACTGTAGTGAAAGTAGAGGTTTGGCACTGTTGAATCCAATGGCTATCAATACAAAGCAGCACATGATGGAGTCACATGAAACACGTCAAAGCTGTAGAAGTGAACATAGTTAGAAGTAGTAGAGATCCAGAGTGTGTGTTACCTGACCAGGCCAGCCTGCAGCTCCTGATGGCAGCCAGCGGTGTGTGTGACGTGTGTGAGCAGAGTGAGGAGGGCCTGGAGCCTGTGGAGCTCCAGGGGCAACAGGGGGTCTGAGGGGCGCCAGGGCCGGTGGGCAGACTGCAACACTCTCACCAGGATGGGGTACAGGTCCCTGGTAATGGTAGTGGGAAGAAAATGTTCTGCTGTACTATTCACCCTGAGGGACAGACTTGTTTTTGACGCAGCTTTTCCTGCCATGTATAATCTAACACCAAGCAATTATACCCATCTGATCTAGGTCGTCTGTGGTATTAAGCAATACCTTTGAACATGAAATTAGGAGGAATAATATTTTTTTAACACAGCGTGTCCAGATGGCTTATTACGGCCCCACCATCCCCCAGGAGCCTAGAGATATACACTGAATGTACAAAACATTAGGAACCCTTGCTCTTTCCATGACATGACCAGGTGAAAGCTATGATCCTTTATCGATGTCACTTGTTAAATCCACTTCCATTAGTGTAGATGAAGGGGAGGAGACAGGTCAAAGAAAGATGTTTAAGCCTTGAGACATGGATTGTGTATGTGTGCCATTCAGAGGGTGAATTGGCAAGGCAAAATGTTTAAGTGCCTTTGAACAGGGTATGGTAGTAGTTGCCAGGCGCACCGGTTTGTGTGTGTCAAGAACTGCAACGCTGCTGTTTTTTTAACGTTCCAACAGTTTCCTGTGTGTATCAAGAATGGTCCACCACTCAAAAGGACAACCAGCCCAACTTCACACAACTGTGGGAAGCATTGGAGTCAACATGGGCCAGAATCCCCGTGGAACGCTTTCGACGCCCTGACGAATTGAGGTTGTTCTGAGCGCGTGCAACTCAATATTAGGAAGGTGTTCCTAATGTTTTGTACACTCAGTGTAGGTGATTGTTTGGGGGTTTGAAGACCAGTGACTCACGTGTACAGGTTACAGGCCTGTCCGTAGCTGGCTGCAACGGCCCACAGCCGGTAGGCCTCAGTGCTGACCCTCAAGGCCTCCTCTGGCTCCAGCAGCAGCTCGCTGGGCTCTGGGGCAAGCACACGAGACAGACGCTCCCGCGCACCGAGAGAGTTCAGCTGGGGAACACAGTCAGGGTGACTTCATTCTACTAGTCTATTAGACAAGATCATATATCACATCAAGATCATAAAACACTTATGCATCACTCCATCACATTGAAGTTACCCAACAGAAGAAAGCTAAGTGTAGCATTACTACATGAGGTAAGCTGGCAGTTGGGTTTGAAAACTCTCTCCAAACTTACCAGCCTGGCACAGGCGTGCCTGCCAGTGGTGGCCAGGACGCGTAGCAGCTTCATGGCATTGGCCACGGGCAGTCCGTATGCAGACTGGGGCGTGGGTGAGGCGGGCACTGTCCAGGAGCAGGGCAAGAACTCTGACATAACAGTCTCCATCAGACGAGGGCAGTCCAAGACCTGCAGTGACAGTCCAGATAGTAGTCATACTACAAATGTTAACTCATGTCAAGAGGCTTATAGCTAATAAAACCAGAGAGCGGCAGAGATATGCCAGAGGGAATTGTGGGCAGTGTAGTTGATGTTACCTGAGTGGCTGCAGAGGAGGAGTGTCTGGCGATTCGGATCAGGACTCCCAGCACGTCCTGGACCACCCTGGGTGACGGGCGGATCACCTCGAGGATGTAGCGGAGCCTAGGAAGCAGCTTCATCCTCAGTAAACCCTGAGACAGAGAAACAACACAGCCGATAGCTTTACACAATGCATTTATCCCTAGCACTACTCCACAGGGTGCAAAGACATTGAGGTGCAGAATCACAGAGCGAGCGATAGTGGAAAGATAACGGAGTGTTGGGATGATTAATCAGTCTGCTCTCTAGTCACCTTAACGACATCATTCCTGGCCACGTCATGATCAGTCTTCTTCTCTTCCTTCTCTTGAGCCGTCTCTCTCATGACCTCAGGCAGCCCCTCGTCTTCCTCATCCTCCTCTTCCTGAGCAGTGGGCAGTAGAGGAAAAGAGGCCAGCCCACGGAACCATGAGAGAGTGCTGTCCAGACAATCCTGAAACAAGACAGGGACAAAGATCCATTTTTTTTTACCATGGTACCCTCTAGTGGTGATGAAACAAAGTGCACTGTATGCAAGGTCTCTTACCTCGTCGTCTGAGGACACCAGGAGGGCTCGGAGTGCGTGCACGGCGGCGGACATCACTCCCTCCACATTATCGTCCAGTGAGAAGCGCAGCAGGAAGAGAAGGCCAGCATCCAGCAGAGTGGACACCACACTGCCCCTGAGAGCGGCTGCAAACTCGCCAGCCCGCGCCTACAGGAACACCGATCTCCAATGTTAAAGCAGATTCAACTGTCTTTTGATGTGATCGAACTGATTGACAGGCAGTACCTTGGTGAGGATGTGGGCCAGAGTGTTGAGTGCCAGGCTCCGCTGCTGGATCACCTGACTACGAGAGAGAAGGAAGAGCTCCTGCAGGGAGTAACCAGCCAGCTGAGGGAGACAGAGAGAAGACATCAACAGGCATATTCTCTGGAAAAACTTCCAGGAGATGTGTGTTCGTGCACTATGCTGACCTCAGGCTCCTCTCCGTGGTGGTGAAGACCAAGGTGGGTGGGCAGGTCCTCTGTAGGCGGGATCAAGGTTCCGGCAAAGTCAAAGCGAGCCTGCATGGCCTGTCAGCACAGAGACACAGTGATAGTCACTAGATGAGACAAACACACAAGCTCCTCGCATCTCTTGACAAACGTGTTCCGTGTAAACAGTAGTTAGTACCTGCTTGGTTCCTTTCCGTCTGGGGGCAGGCAGGTCCCTGATCCATTCCAGCTTCTCTGGCTCCAGCTTGTCCATGTGCACCCACTCCTTCTGAGGCTTGACTGGCAGGTCCTCCTCTGGAGAGATACATGGTGGTAATGCATCATTAGTACGATATTTAGCACTATTTGTAAAGCACTTCATGGGCTAAATATCCAAAATGATCTAGATCTGAATGGAAACCATGTTTTGGGGTAACTCGAATGCATCTGGAGTTACTCTAGCACCTCAGTAGTACATTTCTCTCCTATCAGTGTAATGGATAATAAAAGCTTGTAATGCTGGCATTGCTGTCTGAAAACAATCCAAAATACTGTAGGCACGCACTGTGGTCCAGAAACGGACAATCATTCTTCCTCTATGTTCATACAGTATGTCTTGGGCTTTCCCCCACGATCTCCACTACACAAAGTGAATCTGAATTTGGCCGGCTTCCTTCTAATCAGGCAGATTTAAATCAGTGTTCAGCCCTGGTATTCTAGTCACAGAGCTCCAAGGCGTCTTTTTTCTGCAATACGAAATGACTTGTGCAATTAGTTTAAAGGAGAGGGGAAACAGTTGGCAGACATCCAGGTGTGCTAGGACTGACAGTGCAGAGGCAGGCTCTCTCGCTAATTCGTAATGGAGTTACAGCACATTTGTAAAATTTCTTCTACCTTTCATTGGCGGTTGGGGGGTCGGTTCGTCCTCATCTTCCTCTCTCTCCATCTCTACCTCCCGAGGATTCTGATCTGGCATCATGACGGTTTCTTGTAGACGCTGTTCCCTGCGTCTCTCATCCTGGGAGTTGGAAGGCTGTGGGGCAGAGGCTAGGGCTCCCTGTGCCTTACGAGACCTTACAAAGTCAACAAGTCTGGGATCTGAGAGGTACACAATATGATTGAAGGTTTAAAAGGCTCACATCATAGCCTTACCAAACACAGCACACAATCCTCAAATAGCAACATGTGCCTACCTAGCTGACCCAGCAGCCTTTTCTGCTCCTCCAGGATTTCGCCCTTAGACATGGCCTGTAGTTTGGCCTGGTTCTCCTGTTGGATCTTCAGCATTTCTACTGTACTGTCTGACCCACCAAGTCCCTGGCCAGACACCAGCCTGGGGCCTGCCATTGCACTGAATCCTGGAAGAAAAAGAGAGACATGAGCAAGTTTTCCCAACTGAACAGTTTAGTATTGGCTGGCAAGTGGGACAGTACAAAAACAAACAGGACATCCCATTCAGTGTAAGCCAAGTTGGGCCTTCAGAGTAGACATCAAAGTATGAATTATTGTCTGCCAGGAATAGATTCTTTTCAACTTTATGAAATTAATTACTGGAACTCTGGTACTTACTGTCAAGTCTAGAGGGAGGTTGATCCATCTCCATGGTGGACTCTGGAGAGAGGTTCAGCACCTTGGGTCCAGATGTTTGACCCCTGGATGCTGGTGCAAAGTATAAAGGGGTATTTCCCTCTTTTATTCTCTGTGCTGCAATCTGTCGGGCAAAAATGCTCCTCTTTTCACCAGCAGCTGGAACCTAGTGAAACATAACATAGTTTAGAGGAATAGTTTGTGTGTTTATCCATAATTTATGAAGCACCATTCTGGATTAATTGTACCACATTTAGTATGAAGTAAATTCTGTAGTAACTGATTGATCCTCATAACAAAACTGAGCAATTGAGCTCCTACCATGCTCTCCATCTCAGGCCGGTGTAATACTTTAGGAAAAGCAAGGCTTGTGAATGCTGGTAAGGACACTGGTGTAGTACTAGTGTCCCTTTCCTAAGGGAAGAGAAGCGAAAGTGTAGGAGTTGTTGTTGAGACACAAACAGAACTGTGTGTGGCTCTGCTGAGCAGGAGATAGATGGCAAGAGTATCACTCACAATGATCTTAGAGAGAACAGCACTGATGTGCGTGTCATGTCTGTCCAACCTCTCCTCTGGGTCCTCATCCTCGAAACGAACACGATCGACTTTGAGGCGAGACTTTTTGGGAGGTGCAGGAGTCAGAGTGGGGAGCTCATCTGGAAGATCTGAAGAAAGAGATGCACAGCATCATATTATTAACAATCAGAAAACCTAAAGTTGTGTTTGGGCTGCCCGCTACACACAATCAACTATCTTACAAAAAGGCGTATGACAGACTGTTACTATGGCTGCGTTTACAGAGACAGCCCAATTCTGATTTTAAAAAATGTACCAATCAGACCAACTCTGAAAAAGATCTGATGTAAAAATATCTTATGTGATTGGTCAAAAGACCAATTAGTGGAAAAAAGTTCAGCAATGGGCTGCCTGTGTAAACACAGCCTATGAACCTTGGATTGTGACCACATCTCTCTGATCTCCTTGAGCCCCCTTGGAGTCTCCTGATCTCTTGTCTGGCCGTCGGACCACATTGACAGTGGATGGGGTCCCCGAGGCAAGAAACCTCTCCTGCTCTTGTAGGAGGTCAGCCTCCGAGTCAGTGGGCTTGGGACGCCGTATCATCACCTTACAGATAAAGGATCTGTAAACATAGTGGGTATCACACAATACGGTGTATGGCTATGTATTACTTTGTTTAGGTACAGGGCTGTGATATTATACTATTACCACATCAGAAAATAACATTTTAACTAAGCTTTCAACCAATCACATTCTCATCGTCTCTCACCTAATGGTACACCATATCATGTCAACACCTCTCCTGCAATTTGAATGTTAACTATCTTAGCTAGCTGTTCACGAACATTGTAATTTACAGGCAAGGATCCAGCAGCTAATAAACAGAGATCGTGCCTTGAAAACCTAGCTAATAGTTATCATGACATGTTCATGATCGCAAAGTGCTCAGCTAGCTAGCCAAAGTAGCTAGTTGGCGTTAGCTTGCTGGCTAGCTACAGCCGGAGCATTTCCTGCTTTATTATATGGGACCGTTGCAATGCCAAACATTTAAAAACTAAATGTATTTCAATGTATTTGTTGAATTCACCTTCAGTAAGAAATCCTCTGGGTTATAATTCACAGAAAAATGTACACAACGTGAGTGCAAAACTCAAAAACATCCACTAACAAGGGGGCGGTTACTTCCTGTGAAAGTGTGACGCCCACAAATCCGACTTCAAAATAAAAGTTATTAGAAATTCCACCATGAATGCATTAGAATAGAGTAATAACACAGCTAGAACAATGAGACAAATTTTCACTGGATGTATAAATATGAAGCATCGGTTGACGTTTCTACTCACTACCAAATATGGTGATGAGAGGAAGCCCAGTGGTCGACAGTGGGAGAATATGGATTTTGGCCGACATTCTACCAATCTTCTCATCGAAGAAACATTTGATCTCAATACAGTTCTGTTTCCAAAACAAACAGTTGTTACGAAGAGTGGACTAAGTTTTGTAAACTTTTCCCTTTGTCAACGTTTTTAAAAATTGCGTTCTTTAGAAGGCATTCAGTGGCGAATTGAGTTGTTGCACATGCGCACTTGAAAGTTGGCGTTCCCTAACGGAAATATGCAAATATATATTAGAACGCGCCAATAGGATCACGCTATCTCATGCTTGTCTCTGCCCACCTCCTTCAAATCAAAATCAAATCACATTTTATTGGTCACATACACATATTTCGCAGATGGTATTGCGGGTGTAGCGAAATGCTTGTGTCCCTAGCCCTGACAGTGCAGTAGTATTGTAATGAAACAGGCAGGGAGCAGGTCTCGAACCCTCGACCTCCTAGCCCGAGGTCCGGCGCGCTATCGACTGTGCCGCAAAAGCATGCTCAAGCGGCAGAGTCGATTTCCGCGCTTATAAACCCAGGGTCGTTACACTACTCCCTCCTTTCAAAGAGCGCGTCCTCGCGCTAGCTTGCGACTTTACGTCTTACAGGAACGCGCTCACCGGCCAAGCACACGCACTGTCGTGGATGCGAGGTCCGATCACTTCCGACACCAATGTAATGAAACAGGCAGGGAGCAGGTCTCGAACCCTCGACCTCCTAGCCCGAGGTCCGGCGCGCTATCGACTGTGCCGCAAAAGCATGCTCAAGCGGCAGAGTCGATTTCCGCGCTTATAAACCCAGGGTCGTTACACTACTCCCTCCTTTCAAAGAGCGCGTCCTCGCGCTAGCTTGCGACTTTACGTCTTACAGGAACGCGCTCACCGGCCAAGCACACGCACTGTCGTGGATGCGAGGTCCGATCACTTCTGACACCAGTGTAATGAAACAGGCAGGGAGCAGGTCTCGAACCCTCGACCTCCTAGCCCGAGGTCCGGCGCGCTATCGACTGTGCCGCAAAAGCATGCTCAAGCGGCAGAGTCGATTTCCGCGCTTATAAACCCAGGGTCGTTACAGTATCTAGCATCCTTGCTTGTCCTGCCCAGTCATTAGCTCACATTGGAAACGACAGGCTGTGGTCTAACTTGGGTTAGGTATACATTTTTGGGGGAAATAACATTTAAAAAACTATTAATATGATAACAGCGGATGTGGATAGTTGTGTACCTGTAGCAGGCTAAGGTTTTATAAATACTAGGAATAGGCTACTTTCATGGATATGATGATGAATCAGTTTGTTAGGTCACAACGTAGGCTACATTAGAAGTCATACATTTATTTTCTATGGGTGCAGGATTTAGAAAAAATCACACTTTTTTGAACGAGGCTTTCTGGTTGCAGTCGACACTGGTGCCTATAATTGCTCCAAGCCTTGCCTGCTTCATGTAAAGTAATGTGGTGATTGAACAGTCTCGTCTTCTTATTTAATTGGGAAACAGATGCTGATGCTGAACATGCACATCGTTGGAAGCTGTTGAAAAAATGATGCTTGTAAAAAGCGAATGACATCACTTTCTCTGTGCAAGGTAGCCTACAGTCAACTATTTTGACATTCATTTTAGATATCTGTTTATTGCGCATGCATGCGCTTCAACCTGCGGCATTTCGGTGTTTCATTTATCTTTTTTTTATCTGCTCCTGAATGTATCGGCAAGCCTCTGCGGTCAAATCGTCCCCGCCCCCCGGGTTCAAGAGATTGGAGCTCCTAAAAGCGGGATCCCCATTCGCCTTGGCTCCAGACCAGATGATCTGAAGCTCTGTTGGGGACCAGAAAAGAAAGGGGTAGCCTACAGGAAGCTTTGACTTGATTCTGCCATGTCCAGACAGCAGCATGTTCTCTCCCGATTTGGAAACGGATACCACTGCGGAAGACACAGCGCCCAACACCCCCAATGATGGAGAGGATGCACCGGCCAGCATTGATGTACTGGAGGAGGTGAGCGCTAGGATACGCGGTTGAACGTAGATTACATAACAGTAATGACAGCATCATCCTGAGAATGCGCATAATGATGTATTTTTTATGAATTAAAAGTATATGATAGATAGCCTTCTAGCCTACTGTATATATTTGGTGGAAAGGCAACTTTTTCATTGGTGCAAACAAGTGCAGCCCGCAGCCTTATAAGAAAAGGCACACAATCAATAGGCCCTACCTGTGGACCTATATCATATTGATCGTTGCTATTTATGAGTAACTTGGGTGGGAAATGTCTATTTCTGACAGAAGTTTGATCAGATTTAGATATGACTATCCTTAGGCAAACACATTTTTAAGGGAAAAAAGTGTGCAGAATTTTTGGGGGCGTTTCCCCCCATATCGGGCAACCCCTCTCTATGGGGAAAATGGCCCCTGAAGATGAATGTGTTCAAATCCATTTATATGTTTTTTATGTGGGAGTGTTTTAGTAATTGATTCTTAAAAGCTAGGTATATTATTTCAATCAATAATGGAACAAAATGGGGGAGGGGGGGGGCAAAACTGGGGAGGCAAACATACCCACTTAAAATTGTACTAGTCTATTAAAAACCAATTACAATTTTTCTCTCTAACCAAGTGGATTATTTGTATTCAAGTTCCCCTACTGGTATAGTGTATTCAGAAAGTATTTATACCCCTTGAATTTATCCACATTTTGTTACGTTACAGCCTTATTCTAAAATTGATTAAATATTTTTTTCCCTCAATCTACACACAATACCATGACAAAGCAAAAACAGGTTTTTCGATTTTTTTGCAAATGTATTAAAAATTTAAAACTTAAATATCACTTCTACATACATATTCAGACCCATTACGCAGTACTTTGTTGAAGCACCTTTGGCAGTGATTACAGCCTCGAGTCTTCTTCGGTATGACGCTACAAGCTTTGCACACCTGTATTTGCAGATTTTCTCCCATTCTTCTCTGCAGATCCTCTCAAACTCTGTCAGGTTGGATGGGGAGTGTCGCTGCACATCTATTTTCAGGTCTCTCCAGAGATGTTCGATCAGGTTTATGTCCGGGCTCTGGCTGGGCCACTCAGGACATTCAGAGACTTGTCCCACAGCCATTCCTGCATTGTCCTGGCTGTGTGCTTAGAGTCGTTGTCCTGTTGGATGGGGAAACTTCACCCCCCCCCAGTCTGTGGTCTCTAGCGCTCTGGAGCAGGTGTTCATCAAGGATCTCTCAGTACTTTCCTCCTCTTTCCTCATTTTTCCCTCGATCCGGACTAGTCTCCCAGTTCGTGCCACTGAAAAACATCCCCACAGCATGATGATGTCATTACCATGCTTAACCGTAGAGATGGTGCCAGGTTTCCTCCAGACGTGATGCTTGGCATTGAGGCCAAAGAGTTCAATCTTGGTTTCATCAGACCAGAGAATCTTGTTTCTCATGTTCTGAGAGTCCTTTAGGTGCCTTTTGGCAAACTCCAAGCGGGTTGTCATGTGCCTTTTACTGAGGAGTGGCTTACGTCTGGCCACTCTACCATAAAGGCCTGATTGGTGGAGTTCTGCAGAGATGGTTGTCCTTCTGGAAGGTTCTCCCATTTCCACAGAGAAACTCTGGAGCTCTGTCAGAGTGAGCATCAGGTTCTTGGTCAGGGAGGTGACCAAGGCCTTTCTCCCCTGATATCTCAGTTTGGCCGAGTGGCCAACTCGAGGAAGAGTCTTGGTGGTTCCAAACTTCTTCCATTTAAGAATGATGGAGGCCACTGTGTTCTTGGGGACCTTCAATGTTGCAGAATTATTTTGGTACCCTTCCCCAGATCTGTGCCTCGACACAATCCTGTCTCGGAGCTCTGCGGACAATTCCTTCGACCTCAAGGCTTGGTTTTTGCTCTGACATGCACTGTCAACTGTGGAACCTTATATTGACAGGTGTGTGCCTTTCCAAGTCATGTCCAATCAATTGAATTTACCACAGGTGGACTCCAATTAAGTTATAGAAACATCTCAAGGATGATCAATGGAAACAGGATGCACCTAGGCTCAATTTAGAGACTCATAGCAAAGGGTCTGAATACTTATGTAAATAAGGTTTTGTTTTTTTATACATTTGCAAAAAATTCTAAAAAGCTGTTTTTGCTTTGTCATTATGGGGTGTTGAGTGTAGATTGATATGTAAAACATTACATTTAATCCATTTTAGAAAAAGTCTGTAACGTAACAAAATGGAAAAAGTGAAGCGGTATGAATGATTTCCGAATGCACTGTATAACGAAGTTTGTAGCTCTAACTTCATTAGATTATTTATATACAGTACCAGTCAAAAGTTTGGACACACCTACTCATTCCAGAGTTTTTCTTTATTTTCACTATTTTCTACATTGTAGAATAATAGTGAAGACATCAACACTATGAAATAACACATATGGAATCATGTAGTAACCAAAAAAAGTGTTAAACAACTTTTTGTTACGTTACAGCTTTATTCGAAAATTAAACAAATAAACCAAATTCCTCAGCAATCTACACACAATACCCCATAATGACAAAGTGAAAACAGGTTTTTATAAATTGTTGCAAATGTATTAAAAATAAAAAACAGATACCTTATTTACATAAGTATTCATACCCTTTGCTATGGGACTCTAAATTGATCTCAGTGCCATCCTGTTTCCATTGATCATCCTTGAGATGTTTCTGTATATAACTTTTCTAAATGACAAAATATTTAGATCAATGTACCTCAAAATCCTTTGCTTGGAATAACTTAAGTTGAGATGAGATAGATGAAACCCCACTCCAACCTATTCATCAGATGCAAGAAACTGTACTGAGTACAATTTCTGTACCACGAAATCCTCTGTTCTCTGGAGTCTAATAATGGCATCACAATTGATTTACCAGCAAAATACTATTTCATTTAATAGTTTCTCAGATTGGATGGAAGTGCAATAGCCAAGAGCAAGATATGGCCTGTATGATGTCCACCCCTACCATTATATCTACATGAATATACTATAATTCTGCATTCAAAGTACATTATTATGTATAAGACAGAAAACAACTTAATCTTCCTAAGAAATACATGTCCTAGAAGACAGAGCCTAGTAATGGCATGGATATGCAAGGCACAATACAGTAATTCTGAGACGCTGGATTTTGTAACCTGTAGTTAATGATGTGTACTCTGAATGCTGGAGTTGTACCTCCTGTCTGTCAGGCTATAATTACACAAATTCCATCTGGGGAATTGGATGTGTGCAGCCTACCGTGAAATATAACTTCTAGGAGAGAGCATGAAATGACTGTTTTTTTTGGTGATACATTTTTTATTGTGAGATTTGCTGTTTTTTTCCCCAGAGGTCCTGACCCATGATGCTGTGTTGCCCTATATGAGGATGCTCCAAAGTCAATGGTATTTTTGACTTTTGACTTGTGTCGATGCCTGGTTACATGTCCCGTCTGAGTCAGCCCTTTCTGTCAGCCTCAGCATTGCTGACTGAACTCTCCCTTTATCACATATCAGTTAATTCAATGTTTCTCGCATGAAGCAACAGTAATTCTTATTGGTGAAAAGACCATGACACTTCCTCTATGTGGTCAGTTGATCTTCATGGGTGAATGGCTGTTATACACCTGAAAACACCTGAATTAGCTGAAAACATGGTGAAACAGTCAAAACATTTATTCTTCAAATACAGTATGTACGTTTACCCTGCCTAAATGTTTTATGTCCAGTTGACTTAGGTCTGGGACACTATACTTATTGTACTGGAAATAAATAGAGCACCTCTGGGACAATGCCTCTGCTGAAGAGGATACATTTCATTGGCAGTCAGAATTGCAAATGTGAGCAATTTTGAAGATGCCAGGACAGACTGGGGTAGCTGCAATGAGCTCTTCACTTGACACTTAGCAGATATACTGTATAGGGTACGAAGAATGTGTAATCCAATTACCTGTGTGTTTGATTCTGTTGTGGTCAAGTTAAGTATAGAAAGTCAATGTTCATTTTAGCAGCAGAGGTCACTGGGGGACTGAGGATATGCATGCCCTGTTGGAAATGGTGCATGCCTACTTACTATAACCCATGCAAAGATGGTTGAAAGGTTAGCAGTAACATAGTGGTGAGGAAGGATTTGGGTGGAATGTTAGAGTTGTACCTAACGTTATTTGCAGTTGTTTCCAGTGGTGTAAGGTACTTAAGTAAAAAATATTTAAAGTACTACTTAAGTAGTTTTTGGGGGTATATGTACTTTAATTTACTATTAATATTTTGGGCAACTTTTACTTTTACTTCACTACATTCCTAAAGAAAATAATCTACTTTTTACTCCCTACATTTTCCATGACATCCAAAAGTGCTCGTTACATTTTGAATGCTTAACAGGATAGGAAAATTGTCCTATTCACACACTTATCAAGAGAACATCCCTGGTCATCCCCACTGCCTCTGATCTGGCGGATTTACTAAACACAAATGCATCTTTTGTAAATTATGTCTGAGTGTTGGTGTGCCCCTGGCTGTCCGTACATTTTAAAAACAAGAATGAGTCATTTGAAATGATTTATACTTTTGATACTTAAGTATATTTAGAACCAAATACTTTTTGACTTTTACTCAAGTAGCATTTTACTGGGTGACTTCCACTTTTACTTGAGTAACTTTCTATTAAGGTATCTATACTTTTACTCAAGTATGACAATTGGGTACTTTTTCCACCACTGGCTGTTTCTATTGCGCAAAGTAGCCTTAAATGAAATTCAAGCAAACTACTGTACATGGTATCGCTTCAACCTCATTTACTGTACTTGCAGTTTCAAAAAGCTCAGCACGTTACAGCTCTGCTATATTAATTAGCATTTTGCCGACAGCAATATTGGAGCACTGCATTTTTTTAGGCTCATTGGTGTGTACTCACTTTTCATCATGTTTTACCATTCTCTTTCATATGGTACAGTAGATCTATTATTCATGTGACACTGTTGCTTTCTGACCCGTTGAAAACCTTTCAACCTGTATAGGTAAATCAAATAGCCTACATTGGGATCCAGCTCTCCTTAAACACAGAAATATAGAAGAACTGATCAGACATGGCATCGCATCGCAAGAAAGAGGCAACATAAAGAAATTGTTGTACTTTTATTAGAGATTCCCTAGGGAATTCTGAAAGTTCTTCAAAACACTGTTCTCATTTTAATAACTCTGCTAAAAGCTATTTAAATGCAG
Organism: Salvelinus namaycush; assembly: GCF_016432855.1. Lineage (NCBI taxonomy): Eukaryota > Metazoa > Chordata > Actinopteri > Salmoniformes > Salmonidae > Salvelinus > Salvelinus namaycush. Next base: position 33,674,462 of record NC_052334.1, read on the forward strand.
CCATTTGTCATCCACAAATATATTTTTAAAGTTAGAGTATTGTATGTAAGCTTTTCTCTCGCTCTCTCCCTTTTCACTCCTCTCTCTTTCCCTGCAGCAGCGGCCTGTGAAGCAGTCACTGAGTGCCTGTATGTGTCGAGAGTCCCACTGGCGCTGCCTTCTCCTCTCCCTACTCATGTACAGCTGCCTTGGCACTGTGGCTTGGTGCCAGCTCACCCGAGTCACAAAGCTCAGCTTCGACTCATCCGTCACCTCCCTGACAGCCTCCATTTCCTCACTCAGAGGGGTTGGCCTGGGAGGCCGCTCTATGATTTACCATGACAGCCCCTGCTCTGACGGCTACGTGTACATCCCTCTGGCCTTCCTGTTCATGCTCTATGTCGTCTACCTGGTAGAGTGTTGGCACTGCCAGGCTTGCAGTGAGCTACAGTGTAAGGCTGATGTGGATAGCGTATATGAGCGGGTATTGCGGATGCGACAGGCTCGTCCGTGTGTTTGGTGGAAGGCCATAAGTTACCATTTTGTTCGGAGGACCAGACAGGTGACCCGCTACCGGAACGGGGATGCCTACACAACCACCCAGGTCTACCATGAGCGGGTCAACACACACGTGAGGGAGGGAGAGTTTGACTACAGTCGCTGTGGTATGCGGGACGTCTCACGGGATCTACGTGGACTGGAGAGCCATCCGGCGACAAGACTTCGTTTCACCAAGTGCTTCAGTTTCGCTGGGGCCGGACCAGAAAATAATTACCTCAACCAACGTGCCAGGTTCTTCTCAGAGATTGAGGGTTTGGATGACTACATGGAGGCTCGGGAAGGGATGCAACTGAAAAACGTGGACTTTAAAGAGCACCTGATAGCCTACGTGGACCCTGACCGGTTGCCCTGGTATACTTCTCAGGTGGCGTTCTGGTTCACTGCTCTGCTCATGCTGTCCTGGCCCCTGAGGGTGCTTATAGAGTACCGTACAGCCTTTGTGCACTACCATGTTGAGAAGCTCTTTGGGCTGGAGTACAGCCACAGCAGCCCCTCTCCAACAGAGGAGGAGGTTCCCATCAGGAGTGGTCTCCCTCGGGTAGATACCGTGGACAGCACTGAGCTGGAGTGGCACATCCGCTCCAACCACCAGTTGATCCCCAGCTACTCAGAAGCCATGCTGATGAACCTGAGGGCTTCGGACTCTGGTACAGCTGATGACACCAGGTCCTCTAACTGCTTCCTGCTAGACAGCCACCCAGCCCAGAGCTATAGCACGCTGGTGCAGGACTGTGAGCACTGCTGCCAGCTTCAGGGCGAGGTTGGACAGAGGCGGGCCACCACCAGCTCCAGCTGTTCCTCCATCTTCTCCCATCAGGCCTTTCACTCCCGCCTCTCCCTGGACACCTCACACTTCTCACTGTGCCGGATGTACGGCTCTCGGCGCACCGTAGGCCTGTGGAGGAGCCGCAGCAGCACACTGACTGACCGCTGCTGCGTGGATGAGCAGTGTTGCCGTTCCTACTCCAGCCAGCTGGCTCTCAACGAGAGCCCACCCAGCTACCGGGACGCACGCTTCTTCCCCGTCCTCATTGTGCACCGACCCGAGGGCTGCGGTAGTGGTGACTCCACCACAGAGGTGCGGCGGTATTATGTCCGCCGGGGGTCCTGCTGCCTGGAGACCTCACTCTGAGGAACCAAGAGACATTTGACTGATTCAGTAACAATATATTCCAAATTAGCTGTTTTGAGAGTCCAAGAGCATATAAAGACTGTTCTGTTGACAGCACTGAAATTGTGTTACTCACTGGCTCTGTGCTGTATGCTCAGATTCATATAAAGGCTGCATAGTTCTCAGTCTCTTGTGCACGTTGGATCTGTATTGGTATTATCTCCTGCTGCAGACATGATTGTGAGTCAAACTAAAAGAGCTGGATTTGAATGTTTGATTCATCGATGACCAGCTCTCAGTGCGGTGCATATGGCATTATGTCATTGTGAAAAGTTGCCCTTTTCTGTTTAAAAAAATGACATTTGTATTGTCTTCGTCCTGATGGGCCACATGTTTATTACTGCTACCCTGTTTAGTCACCATTGCCAATTTCAAAATGCTTCATTGACACATTCTGAGTGTGTTTTCACACTTGGTCCCTTTCAGACAATTTTTGGGAACTCAGTGCGGTTCGCTTAATTTTGTTTGTGCAGTGTGAACTCTCCAAAGGAACTCAGAACCCTCAAAAGAGTCCCCGAAGTGAAGTGAACTGAGACCATCTCGAGAGATTCCCTTTTGTAGGGCAATGTGAACACAATCTCCCCAGGTTCGCTTATCATTATTCACGCACCACACACTAGAACACTGCAACACCATTTCCCAAGACATAACCCGTCGTGCAGGTTTGTGGAAAACAATGTGTGCTGTTTTTGGATATTGATTAGCGATTGTCAAGGATGTACAGACATTCCGAAATATGTGTGGAGTTTTTAGTTCAGATTATTTCTTTGCAATATGTGATCTATAGGCTAAGAGAGAGCTGTTTATTCGATTGTGAGGTTTGAACAGTATGAGAAGGCAACAACATATTTGGTGAGAATCACAACATAGGAACTAGAATTGATTATGTACCCAAAAAGAGCAGTAGCCTTGGGTGTACAATTTTCAATTACAGCCTTATCTCCAGTTATTCTTCTGCTATTTATTATGTTACCAATAATATGAACATGTTAATACCTTCTGATTATTATAATTATGTCTCATCTTTTAACTAAATTAAATATATTAGCTTCCAAAATGTAAGTAGGTGTGTCTAGCTGTCCAATAACATTGATTGAATGGCTTGTCCTGCACTTTGTAAAAACCCAGAGTGCATTGAGTGAATGTTGAAAACAGGAACCAAAATCTGTCTTAGCAATGTGAAAGCAAAGACGACTCGGACGACAAAATAGGGGAGGTGAACTGGCAAAAGTGTTTAGTCCTCATTTAAAGGCAAGGGCAATGTGAATACAAAGATAACTGAGTTCTTTAGATTATTTTTTTTTACCCTAGAGTTCACTTTAAAGAGGACTGAGATTGGTTCTTTTCAAGAGGACTAAATGTGAAAACACCCTAAAACAACACCAAAGTCACAGAAAATCAAACTGCCTGATCTACATTTAATACAATATTGAGAAGTTATATTTTCTTTGCTTTTGCATGTTTCTAATGGAACAAACTGTATCTGTGTCAAGTAAGTGAAAGTAGCATACTATGTACACTACCGTCCAAAAGTTTGGGGTCACTTAGAAATGTCCTTGTTTTCGAAAGAAAAGCAAAAAAAATTGTCCAATAAAATAACATAAAATTGATCAGAAATACAGTTGTTAATGTTGTAAATGACTATTGTAGCTGGAAACGACAGATTTTATGGAATATCTACATAGACGTACAGAGGCCCAATATCTGCAACCATCACTTCTGTGTTCCAATGGCACGTTGTGTTAGCTAATCCAAGTTTATCATTTTAAAACTCTAATTGATCATTAGAAAACCCCTTTGCAATTATGTTAGCACAGCTGTAAACTGTTGTTCTGATTAAAGAAGCAACAAAACTGTCCTTCTTTAGACTAATTGAGTATCTGGAGCGTCAGCATTTGTGGGTTCAATTACAGGCTCAAAATGGCCAGAAACAAATAACTTTCTTCTGAAACTCGTCGGTCTATTCTTGTTCTGAGAAATGAAGGCTATTCCATGCGAGAAATTGCCAAGAAACTGAAGATCTCGTACAACGCTGTGTACAACGCTGTGTACTACTCCCTTCACAGAACAGCGCAAACTGGCTCTAACCAGAATAGAAAGAGGAGTGGGAGGCCCCTGTGCACAACTGAGAAAGAGGACAAGTACATTAGAGTGTCTAGTTTGAGAAACAGACGGCTCACAAGTCCTCATCTGGCAGCTTCATTAAATAGTAACCGCAAAACACCAGTCTCAACGTCAACAGTGAAGAGGCGACTCCGGGATGCTTTAACCCATCTTAATCTTTTATTTTTATTGGCCAGTCTGAGATATGGCTCTTTCTTTGCAACTCTGCCTAGAGGCCAGCATCCCGGAGTCGCCTCTTCACTGTTGATGTTGAGAATGGTGTTTTGCGAGTATTATTTAATGAAGCTGCCAGTTGTGGACTTGTGAGGCATCTAGTCTAAAGAAGGCCAGTTTTATTGCTTCTTTAATGAGAACAGTTTTCAGCTGTGCTAACATAATTGCAAAAGGGTTTTCTAATGATCAATTAGCTTTTTAAAATGATAAACTTGGATTAGCTAACACAACGTGCCATTGGAACACAGGAGTGATGGTTGCTGATAATGGGCCTCTGTACGCCTATGTCGATATTCCATTCAAAATCAGTCGTTTCCAGCTACAATAGTGATTTACAACATTAACCATGTCTACACTGTATTTCTGATCAATTTGATGTTATTTTAATGGACAAGAAATGTGCTTTTCTTTCAAAAACAAGGCCATTTCTAAGTGACCTCAAACTTTTGGACGGTAGTGTAGATTACTGTATTACATAATGGTACAGCAGTAATTATTGTGCCTTAAGGGCAGTATTGATGTGCATCTTTAAAATATACAGTTGAAGTCGGAAGTTTAGATACACTTAGGTTGGAGTCATTAAAACAAATTTTTCAACCACTCTACAAATTTCTTGTTAACAAACTATAGTTTTGGCAAGTCGGTTAGGACATCTACTTTGTGCATGACACAAGTAATTTTTCCAACAATTGTTTCCAGACAGATTATTTCACTTATAATTAATTGTATCACAATTCCAGTGGGTCAGAAGTTTACATATACGAATTTGACTGTGCCTTTAAACAGCTTGGAAATTCCAGAAAATTATGTCATGGCTTTAGAAGCTTCTTATAGGCTAATTGACATCATTTGAGTCAATTGGAGGTGTACCTGTGGATGTATTTCAAGGTCTACCTTCAAACTCAGTGCCTCTTTGCTTGACATCATGGGAAAACCAATAGAAATCAGCCAAGACCTCAGAAAATAAATTGTAGACCTCCACAAGTCTGGTTCATTCTTGGGAGCAATTTCCAAACGCCTGAAGGTACCACACTCATCTGTACAAACAATAGTACGCATGTATAAACACCATGGGACCCCACAGCAGTCATACCGCTCAGGAAGGAGACGCGTTCTGTCTCCTCGAGATGTACGTACTTTGGTGCGAAAAGTGCAAATCAATCCCAGAACACCAGCAAAGGACCTTGTGAAGATGCTGGAGGAAACAGCTACAAAAGTATCTATATCCACAGTAAAATGAGTCCTATATCGACATAACCTGAAAAGGCCGCTCAGCAAGGAAGAAGCCACTGCTCCGAAACCGCCATAAAAAAGCCAGACTACGGTTTGCAACTGCACATGGGGACAAAGATCGTACTTTGGAGAAATGTCCTCTGGTCTGATGAAACAAAAATAAAACTGTTTGGCTATAATGACCATCGTTATGTTTGGAGGAAACCATCCCAACCGTGAAGCACGGGAGTGGCAGCATCATATTGTGGGGGTGCTTTGCTGCAGGAGCGACTGGTGCACTTCACAAAATAGATGGCATCATGAGGTAGGAAAAGCATGTGAATATATTGAAGCAACATCTCAAGACATCAGTCAGGATGTTAAAGCTTGGTCACAATTTTAAAGGCAATGCTACCAAATACTAATTGAGTGTATGTAAACTTCTGACCCACTGGGAATGTGATGAAAGAAATAAAAGCTGAAATAAATCATTCTCTCTACTATTATTCTGACATTTCACATTCTTAAAATAAAGTGGTGATCCTAACTGACCTAAGACATGGAATTCTTACTAGGATTTAAATGTCAGGAATTGTGAAAAACTGAGTTTAAATGTAATTGGCTACGGTGTATGTAAACTTCAGATTTCAACTGTAGCATATCTTGATTTCAATGTGTTTTATACATTATATGGTCATGGGAAATGTATTGACTGTATTTCAAAGGTTCTCATAAAACTAATGTCCTGGCAGAGAGTTTCTAATATCCTTATTCACCCAATCACAAAGATAATTGTCCGTTAAGACCTCTGGATGTTGCATTGCTTTTATTTATACTTGAATTCTGACACTTGAATCCCCATTCATTTAATGATGTTTTGTCTCCCTGTGCTCAATCACATTCCAGATGGTACCTTTTCAAATGCTAAAACACTATTGACGTCACGCGTAGATCTATTTATCGAAGAGTTTGAATGATACAGTTATATTTGGTTCCAACAAAATGCAAGCTATGTTCAAGAGCTAAATAGGCCTACATGTAATTCAGCCTATAATTAGTCTCAACGGTGCATGTCGAGATACACACTCCCAATTCTCAAAGTTAGATTGAAAGGAAAATTGTAGTCTAGTTGTGAGTCCGAAACAGTTAAAAATGTGTTTCATAGAAATCATGACAAGATGATAGGTTTATGAATAATCATTATATTGCAAAATAACTTGGTTGGATGAAATGGAGATTGATAAAAGGTATTTACAACATGTAAAAAGCAAACAGAGAGCAATAAAAGTGTGCCGTTTTAAATTAGTGACTGTTAATAAAAAGACATCTAACAAAATCTTCTGGGTTTTGTGTAAGCAGAAAATATATGTTGGTTCTTGTTACATTGTTGCTACATTCACAGACAGCAACAAAAACTCCCTGGCAAACTGTCAGCTGCTTTGCTGCCATGACAACATGTGGTCAGCAGCTGATACATGTTAGCAGCATTGGAGGTGTTGGTTCTTCCTGAATTGTGTCAACTACAACATTGGGTAAGTGGACAGACAACAAAATATGCAGGTAAGTAAGTATTTCGGCTTTTTATGGTTTGGAATGTTTGAAGCATTTGAGGTTTGAATCATGTATCCTATACCAATAATTTAAGTGGGCTGGTTAGCAGTCTGAAGATAGAGTAGCTCTATCATCCCTGTTATGGTATTTTATCTACTTCTCAGCAACATGAACACAGCAATGTGAGGCTTTGAATTGCACACAATTTATTTCTGTTATCCCCTCAGCAGCCTCCACTGCTCTGGACCTATGGCACCAAGTACCAAGCCGAAGAGCACAGGGATCATTCAAATGTATCCCCTTAATCCTTCACCCAGTATGCTGCTGAGAGCAGAGGCTTCTGAGAACTCCCTCTATGCTCCCTGCATTATAAAAATCCCAATCTACTCCATTGACTGTCAAAGACGCCTTTACCCTCCCTAGACACCAGGGGGGGCTCTTGGATTCCTTTAAAAAGGACAGGACCAATGTTTACAACTGTCTCAAGGAAGCCTATACAGGAGGCAGGGAGGCAGTGGTGTGTATTCATGGACGATAAGGGAAGCCAGGCTTCCCAATTTTTTTAACCAAAAATAAATACATACATTTTTTAATCTTTTGTCTCTTTTTTTCATAATTTTTATTTCAATTCGCAAGAGGGTGAATGTATCTCACGGGAGAAGGCATCTGAGCGAGCGAAACAGCGCCCCTCTGTCTCTCTACGTGTAGGCCATCTATCTGATACTGTCTGGTCCAAAGGAGTATGACATTTTTGCCACCAGGCATTAAATGCAAGGGAAGCCAGCGGGCATTTTGTTCTCCCTTGACAAAAAAATATTTAAAAAATTGCCAATTAGCTTTGAGCTAAACTGAGTGAGCTCAACTGTGAATGGTCCTGGCAAAAGGGGGGGAAAAAGTGTAAAGGTGTCACGTTCTGACCATAGTTCTTGTGTGTTGTGCTTGTTTTAGTGTTGGTCAGGACGTGAGCTGGGTGGGCATTCTATGTTGTGTGTCTAGTTTGTCCGTTTCTATGTTTGGCCTAATATGGTTCTCAATCAGAGGCAGATGTTTTGTGTTGTCTCTGATTGGGAATCATATATAGGTGGCTTGTTTTGTGTTGGGTTTTTGTGGGTGGTTGTTTCCTGTCTTTGTGTTTTGTCTGCACCAGAAAGGACTGTATTGGTTTTGCCACATTTGTTATTTTGTAGTTTTGTAAGTGTTCACGTTTTCGTCTGTCATTAAATATGTTGAACACGGAATACGCTGCGTCTTGGTCCGATCCCTGCTACACCTCCTCTTCAGACGAAGAGGAGGAAGGCTGCCGTTACAAAAGGGAAGCCAGCTTGAATTTGGCATCTCTCCATATCAAATCGCTTTGAGAGCATACGTCATTATTAGAAACAACTTGAATTGTTGCATCTCGTTGTGTTGTTGTCCTCCGGTGGCTAGCTAGCTACATGTAGCTACGCATGCACACACAAACAGAAATCAGAACCTTGGACAGCCACATCATATTTCAAATCAAATCAAATTTATTTGTCACATACACATGGTTAGCAGATGTTAATGCGAGTGTAGCGAAATGCTTGCGCTTCTAGTTCCGACAATGCAGTAATAACCAACGAGTAATCTAACCTAACAATTCCACAACTACTACCTTATACACACAAGTGTAAAGGGATAAAGAATATGTACATAAAGATATATGAATGAGTGATGGTACAGAACGGCATAGGCAAGATGCAGTATATGGTATAGAGTACAGTATATACATATGAGATGAGTAATGTAGGGTATATAAACATAGTGGCATAGTTTAAAGTGGCTAGTGATACATGTATTACATAAAGATGGCAAGATGCAGTAGATGATATAGAGTACAGTATATACATATACATATGAGATGAGTAATGTAGGGTATGTAAACATTATATTAAGTGGCATTGTTTAAAGTGGCTAGTGATACATTTTTACATACATTTCCATCAATTCCCATTATTAAAGTGGCTGGAGTTGAGTCAGTATGTTGGCAGCAGCCACTAAATGTTAGTGGTGGCTGTTTAACAGTCTGATGGCCTTGAGATAGAAGCTGTTTTTCAGTCTCTCGGTCCCTGCTTTGATGCACCTGTACTGACCTCGCCTTCTGGATGATAGCGGGGTGAACAGGCAGTGGCTCGGGTGGTTGTTGTCCTTGATGATCTTTATGGCCTCCCTGTGACATCGGGTGGTGTAGGTGTCCAGGAGGGCAGGTAGTTTGCCCCCGGTGATGCGTTGTGCAGACCTCACTACCCTCTGGAGCCTTACGGTTGTGGGCGGAGCAGTTGCCGTACCAGGCGGTGATACAGCCCGACAGGATGCTCTCGATTGTGCATCTGTAGAAGTTTGTGAGTGCTTTTGGTGACAAGCCAAATTTCTTCAGCCTCCTGAGGTTGAAGAGGCGCTGCTGCGCCTTCTTCACAACGCTGTCTGTGTGGGTGGACCAATTCAGTTTGTCCGTGATGTGTACGCCGAGGAACTTAAAACTTACTACCCTCTCCACTACTGTCCCGTCGATGTGGATAGGGGGGTGCTCCCTCTGCTGTTTCCTGAAGTCCACAATCATCTCCTTTGTTTTGTTGACGTTGAGTGTGAGGTTATTTTCCTGACACCACACTCCGAGGGCCCTCACCTCCTCCCTGTAGGCCGTCTCGACGTTGTTGGTAATCAAGCCTACCACTGTAGCGTCGTCCTCATATTTAGCTTATGTTGATTGGATTAAATTGTTTTTGGTATATTATAGTTGTTACTGTATTAGACTAAGCAGAGGTGATTTGATGATGTTGAAATGGTGCTGGAATAGTGGAGGCAGCTCATGTTTTCTTTGCGACTTGCAGTAACTCTCTGTGGTTCTAAATCAATAGTTGTTTAGTGGTCCAAAAATGTCGGAAACATGAACTTGCTTAACCATGCTGTAGGTCATGTACAGTGCCTTCCAAAAGTATTCATCCCCCTTGGCGTTTTTCCTATTTTGTTGCATTACAACCTGTAATTTAAATAGATTTTTATTTGGATTTCATGTAATGGACATACACAAAATAGTCCAAATTGGTGAAGTGAAATTTAAAAAAAATACTTGTTTAAGAACATTTTTAAAAACAGAAAAGTGGTGCGTGCATATGTATTCACCCCCTTTGCTATGAAGCCATTAAATAAGATCTGGTGCAACCAATTACCTTCAGAAGTCACACAATTTGTTAAATAAAGTCCACCTGTGTGCAATCTAAGTGTCACATGATCTCAGTATATATACACACACCTGTTCTGAAAGGCCCCAGAGTCTGCAACACCACTAAGCAAGGCGCACCACCAAGCAAGCGGCACCATGAAGACCAAGGAGCTCTCCAAACAGGTCAGGGACAAAGTTGTGGAAAAGTACAGATCAGGGTTGGGTTATTAAAAAATATCTGAAACTTTGAACATCCCTTGGAGCACCATTAAATCCATAATAAAATTTTTGAAAGAATATGGCACCACAACAAACCTGCCAAGAGAGGACCGCCCACCAAAACTCACGGACCAGGCAAGGAGGGCATTAATCAGAGAGGCAACAAAGAGACCAAAGATAACCCTGAAGGAGCTGCAAAGATCCAAAGCGGAGATTGGAGTATCTGCTCATAGGACCACTTTAAGCCGTACACTCCACAGAACTGGGCTTTATGGAAGAGTGGCCAGAAAAAAAGCCATTGCTTAAAGAATAAAATAAGCAAACACGTTTGGTGTTTGCCAAAGGCATGTGGGAGACTCCCTAAACATATGGAAGAAGGTACTCTGGTCAGATGAGACTAAAATGTAGCTTTTTGGCCATCAAGGAAAACCCTATGTCTAGTGCTAACCCAACACCTCTCATCACCCCAAGAACAACATCCCCACAGTGAAGCATGGTGGTGGCAGCATCATGCTGTGGGGATATTTTTCATCGGCAGGGACTGGGAAACTGGTTAGAATTGAAGGAATGATGATAGTGCTAAATACAGGGAAATTCTTGGGGGAAACCTGTTTCAGTCTTCCAGAGATTTGAGACTGGAACGGAGGTTCACCTTCCAGCAGGACAATGACTCTAAGCATACTGCTAAAGCAACATGAGTGGTTTAACCTCTAATTCCTCCCAATCCCGGATCCGGGAGCACCCCCATCAGTAAAAAAGCTGACTAGCATAGCCTAGCATAGCGTCACAAGTAAATACTAGCATCTAAATATCATTAAATCACAAGTCCAAGACACCAGATGAAAGATACACATCTTGTGAATTCAGCCATCATTTCTGATTTTTTAAATGTTTTACAGGGAAGACACAATATGTAAATCTATTAGCTAACCACGTTAGCAAAAGACACCACTTTTTTTACTCCACCATTTTTTTACTGCATCAGTAGCTATCACAAATTCGACCAAATAAAGATATAAATAGCCACTAACCAAGAAACAAATTCATCAGATGACAGTCTGATAACATATTTATTGTATAGCATATTTTTTTTTGAAAAATGTGCATATTTCAGGTATAAATCATAGTTTACCATTGCAGCCACCATCACAACTCTCACCAAAGCGACTAGAATAACTACAGAGAGCAACGTGAATTACCTAAATACTCATCATAAAACATTTCTGAAAAATACACAGCGTACAGCAAATGAAAGACAAACATCTTGTGAATCCAGCCAATATTTCAGATTTTTTAAGTGTTTTACAGCGAAAACACAATATAGCATTATATTAGCTTACCACAATAGCCAGAAACACAACACCATTTACCAGCAGCAAAGGTTAGCGATCGTAACAAGCAAGCAAAAGATATATAATTTTTGACTAACCTTCATAAACTTCCTCAGATGACAGTCCTGTAACATCATATTACACAATGCATATAGGGTTTGTTCGAAAATGTGCATATGTAGCGGCACAAATCGTGGTTATACAATGTGAGTAGTGGCCAAACTTCAAGCAATCTGTCCGGCGCCATCTTGGAGAGGCACCTAATCTAATCGATAGCTATTCATAAACTTGACAAAAAAATACAGGTTGGACAGCAAATGAAAGATACATTAGTTCTTAATGCAACCGCTGTGTTAGATTTTTAAAATTAACGTTACTGCGCATACAGCGTGCGCTAAAGCGAGACCGCACCGAAATTCATGGCGGAATTATTGTTTAACATTTGTCAACATAAATACGAATTAACAGCATAAAGACTTCTTACTATTTGACGAGCTTCCATCAGAATCTTGGGCAAGGTGTCCTTTCTCCAGAACAATCGTCTTTTGGTTGAAAGATGTCCTCTTCTCCTGTAGAAATAGCAGCTAACGCTAGCCATGTGCCGGAGAGGTGTCCAACTAGCGATAGCGTGTGACAAAGAAATTCCAGAAAATCGCAATAAACTGATATAAACTGCTATGTCGGTTTAAATTAACTACCTTATGAAGTTTTTAAGACAAAAATCAAATTAAATCAGAGCCGGAGATATAGAACTGCTAAAACGAAAGCTTTTCAGGACGCCATTGTGATGTCCCTCCTGCGCCAGGCGCCCCGTTGAAAAGAACGGACCTTCCGTTCCAAAAGCTTTTATAGTGCCCCAGATGGTGCAATCCACTCCATTCAAATTCTCACCGCTTACTGACATCTAGAGGAAGGCGTATGCAGTGCATGTAGCCCCATAGCTTACATGGGAATTTATAAACTGACCCTAGAACAGAGACCTCGATTTCAGAAATCTCACTCCTTGACAGGAAGTGTGCTGCAGAATGGGTTCTGTTTCACTCAGAGAAATAATTCAAACGGTTTTAGAAACTAGAGTGTTTTCTATCCAATAGTAATAATAATATGCATATTGTACGAGCAAGAATTGAGTACGAGGCAGTTTAATTTGGGAACAAATTTTTACAAAGTCGAAATGGCGCCCCCCTATTGACAAGAAGTTTTAAGGGGAAACATTTAAATGTCTTGGAATGGCCTAGTCAAAGCCCAGACCTCAATCCAATTGAGAATCTGTGGTGTGACTTAAAGATTGCTGTATACCAGCGAAACCCATCCACCTTGAAGGAGCTGGAGCAACATTGCCTTGAAGAATGGGCAAAAATCCCAGCGGCTAGATGTGCCAAGCTTATAGAGACATACCCCAAGAAACTTGCAGCTGTAATTCCTGCAAAAGGTGGCTCTAACAAAGTATTGATTTTGGTGGGGTGAATAGTTATGCACGCTCAAGTTCTGTTTTTTTGTCTTATTTCTTGTTTGTTTCACAATAATTTTAAAAAATTCATCTTCATGTTGTGTAAATCAAATGATACAAACCCTCAAAAAATCCAAGGTAACAAAATACAGTTGAAGTTGGAAGTTTACATACACCTTAGCCAAATACTATAATATTTCATCCGAGTAAAAATGTCCTGTCTTAGGTCAGATAGGATCACCACTTCATTTTAAGAATGTGAAATGTCAGAATAATAGTATTGAGTGATTTATTTCAGCTTTAATTTCTTTCATCACATTCCCAGAGGGTCATAAGTTTACATACACTCAATTAGTATTGGGTAGCATTGTCTTTAAATTGTTTAACTTGGGTAAAACGTTTTGGATAGCCTTCCACAAGTTTCCCACAATAAGTTGGGTGAATTTTGTCCCATTCCTCCTGACAGAGCTGGTGTAACTGAGTCAGGTGTGTAGGCCTCCTTGCTCACACACTCTTTCAGTTCTGCCCACAAATTTTCTATAGGATTGAGGTCAGGGCTTTGTGATGGCCACTCCAATACCTTGACTTTGTTGTCCTTAAGCCATTTGCCACAACTTTGGAAGTATGCTTGGGGTCATTGTCCATTTGGAAGACCCATTTGCGACCAAGCTTTAACTTCCTGACTGATATCTTGAAATGTTGCTTCAAATTATCCACATGCTTTTCCTACCTCATGATGCCATCTATTTTGTGAAGTGCACCAGTCCCTCCTGCAGCAAAGCACCCCCCACAACATGATGCTGCTACCCCCATGCTTCATGGTTGGGATGGTGTTCTTCGGCTTGCAAGCCTCCCCCTTTTCCCTCCAAACATAATGATGGTCATTATGGCCAAACAGTTCTATTTTTGTTTCATCAGAGGACATTTCTCCAAAAAGTACGATCTTTGTCCCCATATGCAGTTGCAAACCGTAGTCTGTCTTTTTTATGGTGGTTTTGGAGCAGTGGCTTCTTCCTTGCTGAGCGGCCTTTCAGGTTATGTCGATATAGGACTCGTTTTACTGTGGATATAGAATCTCTAGGAGACAGAACGTGTCTCCTTCCTGAGCGGTATGACGGCTGCATGGTCCCATGGTGTTTATACTTGCGTGCTATTGTTTGTACAGATGAACGTGGTACCTTCAGGCGTTTGGAAATTGCTCCCAAGAATGAACCAGACTTGTGGAGGTCTACAATCTTGGCTGATTTCTTTGGATTTTCCCATGATGTCAAGCAAAGAGGCACTGAGTTTGAAGGTAGGCCTTGAAATACATCTTTAGGTACACCTCCAATTGACTCAAATGATGTCAATTAGCCTATCAGAAGCTTCTAAAGCCATGACATAATTTACTGGAATTTTCCAAGCTGTTTAAAGGCAGTCAACTTCGTATATGTAAACTTCTGACCCACTGGAATTGTGATACAATGAATTATAAGTTAAATAATCTGTCTGGAAACAATTGTTGGAAAAATTACTTGTGTCATAAACAAAGTAGATGTCCTAACCCGACTTGCCAAAACTATAGTTTGTTAACAAGAAATTTGTGGAGTGGTTGAAAAACGAGTTTTAATGACTCCAACCTAAGTGTATGTAAACTTCCGACTTCAACTGTAGGAAAAATGCCAAGGGGGTGAATACTTTCGCAAGCCACTGTAACTGTCTGTCACATGCAATATGCGTCGTGGACTTCACCGTACAGAGGTTGCTATCCGGTTTTGTGATAAAACAAAGGTGTGGTTGAATTTATTCTGCCACTGTCTTCTTATTGTCTCTGCCTTTAGGCCTATATATCACGGTCGGAAGGCATATGAATTAACAGCAAACAACGCAATTATCACAACACATACAATGTAGGTTGTAATATGGCTTTTTGGGGGGGGGGGGGGGGGGGGCTTGGCTTTCCCAGTGATTTTACCCACGCACCGCTACTGCTGGGAGGACCGTTCAAAGAGCTGCCACTGGGGTGAGTTTGTGCTGAAGAAGCTAACCAAGACCACAGCTTAGTGGATCGTGAGTCAACCAATTCCAAACCAGTCCCAGAATAAGTCACAGCTGCGGTCTCTGCATGGTTCGGCCAGCGCCACAGATCTAGTCAAGGACGAGCCATGTGTGAGGAGGATTTCTGCAGCTACCAAGATCTCCACGAGCAGACTGAGAAGCAGAGGGCCCTTCAGAGCATTATGGCTGAGACACCTCTTCCAGTATACTATAGACGAGGAGACATAACCTATCCAAATATTTCATGTTGATTCTCCAGTCAGTTTTACACCTCAAACAAATACAGTTTAGCCTACAATGCAAAAAGTTGGTGTTTTAAGTTAATTTTTATTATGTGGATCACCAGAATTTTTATTCATGATTTTATACCACTGACCTAGATTTTCACTTGACATTCCTGCTGCAGGGGTACCCCCTGCATGTTTTTTTATTTAACCTTAATTTAACTTGGCAAGTCAGTTAACAAACTCTTATTTACAATGACGGCCTACCCCGGCCAAACCTGGACGACACTGGGCCAAATGTGCACCGCCCTACAGGACTCCCAATCATGGACAGATGTGATGCAGCCTAGATTTGAACCAGGGACTGCAGTGACACCTCTGAGACTGACATGCAATGCCTTAGACCGCTGTGCCACTCGGTTCTGATGAGCCTGGGGGTTTGAATCAGACTGCCAACACTAGCAATCAAGCACATTGAAACCCCTCAACCTCCTTGTCTTCAGGATAGCCTCAACTCCCGTGCTGGAGGCCATGCCTTGCACACAGAGAACAACTTTGAACAGGAGCTATTTTCTGGTACATCCTTTCTCTCACTACATATTCTTCTGAAACAAATTATTTTCTACATTGGTTATTGATCTAAACTCAGCAAAAAAAGAAACATCCCTTTTTCAGGACCCTGTCTTTCAAAGATAATTCATAAAAATCCAAATAACTTCACAGATCTTCATTGTAAAGGGTTTAAACACTGTTTCCCATGCTTGTTCAATGAACCATAAACAATTAATGAACATGCACCTGTGAAACGGTCGTTAAGACACTAACAGCTTACAGACAGTAGTCAATTAATGTCACAGTTATTAAAACTTAGGACACTAAAGAGGTCTTTCTACAGACTCTGAAAAACACCAGAAGAAAGATGCCCAGGGTCCCTGCTCATCTGAACGTGCCTTAGGCATGCTGCAAGGAGACATGAGGACTGCAGATGTGGCCAGGGCAATAAATTGCAATGTCCGTACTGTGAGACGCCTAAGACAGCACTACAGGGAGACAGGACAGACAGCTGATCGCCCTCGCAGTGGCAGACAACGTGTAACAACACCTGCACAGGATCGGTACATCCGAACATCACACCTGCGGGACAGGTACAGGATGGCAACAACAACTGCCCGAGTTACACCAGGAACACACAATCCCTCCATCAGTGCTCAGACTGTCCACAATAGGCTGAGAGAGGCTGGACTGAGGGCTTGAGGGCCTGTTGTAAGGCAGGTCCTCACCAGACATCACCGGCAACAACGTCGCCTATGGGCACAAACCCACCGTCGCTGGACCAGACAGGACTTTCAAAACGTGGTCTTCACTGACGAGTCGTAGTTTTGTCTCACCAGTGTTGATGGTCGGATTCGCGTTTATCGTAGAAGGAATGAGCGTTACACCGAGGCCTGTACTCTGGAGCGGGATCGATTTGGAGGTGGAGGTTCCATCATGGTCTGGGGCGGTGTGTCACAGCATCATCGGACTGAGCTTGTTGTCATTGCAGGCAATCTCAACGCTGTGCGTTACAGGGAAGACATCCTCCTCCCTCATGTGGTAACCTTCCTGCAGGCTCATCCTGACATGACCCTCCAGCCTGTGCGTGATTTCCTGCAAGACAGGAATGTCAGTGTTCTGCCATGGTCAGCGAAAGAGCCCGGATCTCAATCCCATTGAGCAAGTCTGGGACCTGTTGGATCGGAGGGTGGAGGCTAGGGCCATTCCCACCAGAAATGTCCGGGAACTTGCAGATGCCTTGGTGGAAGAGTGGGGTAACATTTCACAGCAAGAACTGGCAAATCTGGTGCAGTCCATGAGGAGGAAATGCACTGCAGTACTTAATGCAGCTGGTGGCCACATTAGATACTGTTACTTTTGATTTTGACCCCGCCTTTGTTCAGGGACACATTATTCAATTTATGTTAGTCACATGTCTGTGGAACTTGTTCAGTTTATGTCTCAGCTGTTAAATCTTGTTATGTTCATACAAATATTTACACATGCTAAGTTTGCTGAAAATAAACGCAGTTGACAGTGAGAGTACGTTTCTTTTTTTGCTGAGTTAACATCATATTGCCTTGACTTGACATGTTGCAGGATTAGCCAACAGGTACATCGGCGTGATCCACGGAACCACGATCGCATCATCATGGACAACAATTCAGAGTACCAGAAGAACCTTCAAGAGTTTTTCCCTCCTGGACCAGATAAGTGGACGAAAGCTTCAGCAGCAACCATGCACAGTAATACACAATGTAAGGATACAAGCAAAGCTCAAGACTTGAACCCCAAAAAATGCAACCTCAACCTCTATGTCAATGGCAAGGTTTTACTCGTTCAAATTCCTTTGGGTAGAAATGCGAAGGGTGGAGAAAGGTGCTCAGCGGTGGATGGATCTGCCTACCACAGCTGACTTTTTAAAATTTTATTTCACCAGCGACGCTCCCCATCCAACCTGACAGAGCTTGAGAGGATCCGCAGAGAAGAATGGGAGAAACTCCCAAAATACAATTTTGCCAAGCTTGTAGCATCATACCCAAGAAGACTTGAGGCTGTAATCGCTGCCAAAGGTACTTCAGCAAAGTACTGAGTAAAGGGTCTGAATACTTATGTAAATGTGATATTTCAGTTTTTCATAATAACCTGTTTTTCTCTGCCGCTATGCGGTATTGTATGTACATTGATGAGGAAAAAAATATAATTGAATCCATTTTAGAATAAGCCTGTAAAGTAACAGCATTTTGAAAAAGTCAAGGGGTCTGAATTCTTTCCAAATGCACTGTACTACACTGAAAGTGGTAATCGGTGCCGTTAAAGATGAGGGAGGACAGAAAAAAATGTGTGAGCATGGTCTTATTTCTATTACAGCATATTTGATGACTGTCATTCATATTTCATTCACCCAGCTCAATGTAACATTGAAAGGTTTAGGCTACTACATGATTCTAAAATTGTCCCTATACCCATCCATGAGGTCGCTACAACCTAGCCTCTGAATGAACATTTACAAAGTAGGTGCACAGGTCGAGAGAAATTTGAGTAATCAAGGTGGCAAACATAGACACATTCAATACCACCTTGCACAATCTAGCTAAACTAGGGTTTAATCATTAGTCCAACAGTTGCAAACGAAAGTTTCTATTGGACAAATTCAGGTATGTTTATCCCTGTTTCTATCCATTTGCTTCCGTTTAAGAAATATTTTGTCAACAGAATCGGCAGAATGAATACATCCCTGATCACACGCAAACACAGTTCACTTTCATAGAGGCTACATACAAACAGCTTTCCAAGCCAAACCTTCATATCATAACCGCAAACCGCTACACACAGCCTACATTTTTTCCACATATTAGCTAACGTCAAGTCAACATAGCTACTAGAACTAACACATTAGTAAACCCGCTACAATCATGCAGTACAGTGTATAGTCAGCAAGCAGTTGAGCAGTTACATTGGCGGGCCCCGGTGGCAATAAATTAATAAAACCAAAAGCTTGACTTGGAAGAGTTCCAGTGTTGGATAGCCATAGCCAGCTAGGTAACATAGCATCCCTCTCTGTTTGAGCCGGGTGTTTGAGTATGCTAAACTAGCTAGCTGCATTCGCTAGCTAAGTAAGTGAAAGTGAAAAAAATATGAAATATAGCTAGCTCACTTGTTTCTCCTTAATTTTTGAAGAAATGAATTTGTTCAAAACTGTTCAACTATTGTCTTTTTATCTTTTTGAGTCAATTACTCACCACATTTTAAGCACTGCAGTGCTAGCTAGCTGTACAGTATGCTTTCAATACAATATTCATTGTCTTTTCTTTTCTTTTATTTCACCTTTATTTATTTAACCAGGTAGGCTAGTTGAGAACAAGATCACTCCCTAAAGATTAGATTAGATTTTGTATTTTCTTTCATGTCAGATAGACTAGCAGAGTGAAAAGTGTCTTGTAAAGGACTTCCCCTCTTCACACTTTTTAAATATATTTTTTATTTATTTAACCTTTATTTAACCAGGTAGGCTAGCTGAGAACAAGTTCTCATTTGCAACTGCGACCTGGCCAAGATAAAGCAAAGCAGTGTGACAGAGACAACAACACAGAGTTACACATGGAGTAAACAATAAACAAGCCAATAACACAGTAAACAAGTCAATGACACAGTAGAAAAAAGAAAGTCTATATACAGTGTGTGCAAAAGGCATGAGGAGGTAGGCAATAAATAAGCCATAGGAGCGAATAATTACAATTTAGCAGATTAACGCTGGAGTGATAAATGAGCAGATGATGATGTGCAAGTAGAGATACTGGTGTGCAAAAGAGCAGAAAAGTAAATAAAATAAAAACAGTATGGGGATGAGGTAGGTAGATTGGGTGGGCTATTTACAGATGGACTATGTACAGCTGCAGGGATCGGTTAGCTGCTCAGATAGTTGATGTTTAAAGTTGGTGAGGGAAATAAAAGTCTCCAACTTCAGCGATTTTTGCAATTCGTTCCAGTCACTGTCAGCAGAGAACTGGAAGGAAAGGCGGCCAAATGAGGTGTTGGCTTTGGGGATGATCAGTGAGATATACCTGCTGGAACGTGTGCTACGGGTGGGTGTTGTTATCGTGACCAGTGAACTGAGATAAGGCGGAGCTCTACCTAGCATAGACTTATAGATGACCTGGAGCCAGTGGGTCTGGCGACGAATATGTAGCGAGGGCCAGCCGACTAGAGCATACAGGTCGCAGTGGTGGGTGGTATAAGGTGATTTGGTAACAAAACGGATGGCACTGTGATAGACTGCATCCAGTTTGCTGAGTAGAGTGTTGGAAGCTATTTTGTAGATGACATTGACATTTACATTGCCCCACGTATGAGTCTGAGACCTGCATGGGCAGGACGGAGGCGTATTGTAAAGAGGAGCTTTCCTCTTTACAATACGCAGTGGAGGGTAGGTCTCCTTGTCTTTAAAGGGGTAGTGCAGTTAATGATTTTTCCACACTATGAAGTTGAAATTACACTCTGAAATTGTGAAAATTATCATAATGCACTTTCAGTGTAAGACCTTTTTGTTCAGATGGAATTTAGTTCTTGGCCCATAGCATGACATCACAATCTGATCTGATTATTCTGACCAATGACCCCGTCATCTTTTATTTACATATGTATCCTCCTACTTTGAAGGGATAAGCGGGGTGGTCACTAGGCTGTACATTCTCTAGACAATCCTATCCGCCAATCAGGGCTGTGTACGTAAATATATAACATTTGTATCAACACGCCCACATGATCAGAATGGGCATTTCAATGGCAAAAGGATGCTCAGGAAAATAAATGAAAATAAATGAAAAAATATACAGTGGGGAGAACAAGTATTTGAATCACTGCCGATTTTGCAGGTTTTCCTACTTACAAAGCATGTAGAGGTCTGTAATTTTTTATCATAGGTCCACTTCAACTGTGAGAGACGGAATCTAAAACAAAAATCCAGAAAATCATATTGTATGATTTTTAAGTAATTAAATTGCATTTTATTGCATGACATAAGTATTTGATACATCAGAAAAGCAGAACTTAATATTTGGTACAGAAACCTTTATTTGCAATTGCAGAGATCATACGTTTCCTGTAGTTCTTGACCAGGTTTGCACACACTGCAGCAGGGATTTTGGCCCACTCCTCCATACAGACCTTCTCCAGATCCTTCATGTTTCGGGGCTGTCGCTGGGCAGTGTATCAAATACTTGTTCTCCCCACTGTATATTTTGAGTTATTTTCATGAAATAAACACAGTAATTTATGAGACATACAGTGACGATTTACAATGAAATCAGAAATATTGCATGAGGGCTTTAAATACTGATGTTTTCTAAGCATTGTCAATTATGTCATTGTGCTGTTAAGCCTAATTTATTTCACAACCCAAATACATTTCACAACCCAAATACATTTATTTCACAGGTAAGCTGTTCTTTTTTATTTTGTTTTGGTAATTGTGTGAGTCTGTACACATATAGTGGACATGGACAAAAACATGTTTTTGGCAAACTCACCCCAGGTCAGTATGTGCATGTGTGGTACACCTAGGAAGTTCCTCGGGAGCTACAGCCACTTCTTCTGGCTTTAGACGATCAAGTGAAGAGTTCAGAAGGCAGCAGCAGTGTGCCAGTACGTCATCGGGACGGCAGACTCCAGAGCCCGCGGCATCCTCTGTAATGCACTGGTCAAATGGTGAAATCAAGTTTTATTTGTCACATGCTTTCGTAAACAACAGTTGGGGGTCAATGCAGATAGTTCGGGTAGCTATTTGTTTAACGATTTAGAAGTCTTATGACTTGGGGGTAGAAGCTTTTCAGGGTCCTGTTGGTTCCAGACTTGGTGCATCAGTACCGCTTGCCGTGCGGTAGCAGAGAGAACAGTTATGACTGGCTGGAGTCTTTGGCATTTTTTAGGGCCTTCCTATGACACCACCTGGTATAGAGGTCCTGGATAGCAGGGAGCTCGGCCCCAGTGATGCACTGAACCGTACGCACTACCCTCTGTAGCGCCTTCCGGTCTGATGCCAAGCTGTTGCCATACCAAGCGGTGACGCAGCCAGTCAAGATGCTCTTAATGTAGAACTTTTTGAGGATCTGAGGGCCTATGCCAAATCTTTTCAGCGTCCTGAGGAGGAAGAGGCATTGTCGTGCCTTCGTCCCGACTGTGTTGGTGTGTGTGGACCATGTTAATTCCTTAGTGATGTGGACACCGAGGAACTTGAAGCTCTCGACCCGCTCCACCACAAGCCCGCCGATGTGGATGGGGCGTGCTCGTTCCTGTAGTCCACGATCAGCACCTATGTCTTGCAGACATTGAGGTAGAGGTTGTTGTCCTGGCATCACAACGCCAGGTCACTGAACTCCTCCCTATAGGCATTCTCATCGTCGATCAGGCCTACCACCATCATGTAGTCAGCAAATTGTATTATGGTGTTGGAGTCGTGCACAACAGTATTTCCTTGGTGAACAGAAGGACAGGAGGTAGAGCTCTGCTACCTGTCCCGAGCCTGATCATCTCCGACATCACACATCGGGTTAGGGCTGGGTAGGGTCTGTTTTTTCATCAACGAGTAGGGTATGGGCAGGGCTCAGGTATCACTAAATTGATCACTAACGTTTTGAAGCTGAGACATTTGTTAATGATCTGCTGCGCATTTTAAAACCTAAACATCTAAAAACATTTAACAAGACTAAGCCAACGAAAGAGGACATAGGCATAAGATTGAACATTTAAATGTAACATTTAAAAACACTTAGCTCTCCCAACTGACAGGGCCCAACCTGCCTGAACTCTTGGCTCTGCCTTATATAAGTTTATCAGAGTCCTGGGCAGAGTCTTGCAAGAGTCTTGCAAGGCACAGGTGAGAGGAATTAGTTCATTATTCTTCTTCTATGATATTATGGTGGTCCGCAAACAACTTTAAAGGTATATTCCGCCACTCAGTGGATGGGGTGAAAACTGATAAACGTTAACGCAATAGGGAGAAGGGAAATGTGCTAAAATATACTTCTAATATTAAAAAGTAAACAAAAAAAACATATCAAAAACTGTACTCATTCAGTTGAATTTAAATGTCTATTCAGATCCCTACACAGGCTCAGGAACCTCTTCATACAGAAATCATTTTGGCTGTAAAGTCCTAGAGATCCAGAAATATTTTTGCCGCCTTCACAATTATGTCTAGCTTCTTAGATGTTTTATCAGTTTGACTAGCGCAGTTTATCACTTGCGCTATAAACGCAACAAAGTCCACCTTCTTCACTGTTAGTGTGTCGGGATCCTTCTCCTGAATGGCTGTAGGCTGTGGAACATTCAATACCATCTTATCTCGACTCACTCCATAGCTATTTTCACTGCCTCCACATAGGAGACCTGCTGGATGGTCGAGGATCCAAGGCCTCAGATCAGCTTGGCAAATGACTGACAGATAGCCAGACCACCCTCTCTCCCACAGGAGAGGAGAGGGGTGGCTGGGACGGTTCTATGACACCTCACGCCAATCGCAAATTGTATGCAGCAGACGACTCCTTTTGGTCTCTCGTATCAAGATTGGAATGTCTTTGTTCCAGAGACATTTTGCCGCTCAAAAACTCTAACGTCCAACGAGGGAACTTTGGAACAATATTTCTAAAATAGAAATATTAAGAATGGTCAGTGGGAATCTAAAGAATAATCATGTCATATTGCTTTTCATTTTATGATGTTATTAAAAACTGTATAATGAAAATACTGTAACTTGAAGAGCTTTCACACTGTGTATATCAGGTTTATATCCTTTATGTTGTGTAGGAAAGATGAAGAACGATGAAACAATTTCTGTTAATGAAGATAGGAATGCAATTTTAGTTTTCTAACAAGATAGTTTTCATGTCCGCTGCACATTAACTAAGCCACGCCCCGAATGAGGCCAGAAGAGCGTGTCAGTGCTTAAAAGGACTCGCTAAGAATTAACATACCAGACCAGCAGACGTGAAGCGTGAGCTAAACGTTAAAAATGGTTGAAACTCTCAAACCAGAAAGCGTGGGAAACGTAGAACTTTGAATCTCAACACGAGGTGAAGAAGATAAAGACTAGACTTTAACATTGACAGTCTGCAGCTGTGCATGTAAAAGTGGTCCTAGAACTTTGACTATCTACCCAAGGAAGAGAAGAGGCAATAAGCTCACCTCAGACATTCACTGGTGAATCATTGAAGCCACAGACAACTAAGAAGAAGGACATTGTGACCTCTGGTGGACAATCAGAGCCTTACACCCAAGAGCCTACTGAAACAACCTTCCGACAGGGCTTGGTTCTGACTGAGATAGATGACGAATGAAGGCATTCACCACGTAAATACATTTGTTACTTTCTTACCCAAGCGGGCGGTGGTTCATGTGCAAGGTATATGATTAATGAGAGAATAGTTATAGAATGTTTCCATGATAAATGTCCCTTTCTCTATCTCTCTTTTCCCCCACCCCCTCTCCATCTGTGTAACAAGCCGTCATATCTTGTCAGTCCACTAGGGACATTTGTCTCATGTCAGTGTGTATGTGTATTCTGTGTTATTATTTAGTTGGTAAATAAATAATTAACTCAATTTGAGTAGTACTGAATAATCAGGGGGGGTTCTTGCGGTTTCAAGAGGTCTGCAATGTTCAGAATGAGACTGATATGAGGTAATGATTAATAAGTGACTGTTATCGATATATAACTGATATAAATATTGTAATGAAACAGCAGGGAGCAAGTCTCGAACCCTCGACCTTCTAGCCCGAAGTCCGGCACGCTATCGACTGTGCTGCAAAAGCATGCTTGATCGGCAGAGTCGATATCCGTGCTTATAAACCCAGGGTCGTTACACTACTCCCTCCTTTCAAAGAGCGCGTCCTCGCGCTAGCTTGCGACTTTACGTCTTACAGGAACGCGCTCACCGGCCAAGCACACGCACTGTCGTGGATGCGAGGTCCGATCACTTCCGACACCAATGTAAAGAAACAGCAGGGAGCAGGTCTCGAACCCTCGACCTTCTAGCCCGAAGTCCGGCGCGCTATCAACTGTGCCGCAAAAGCATGCTTGATCGGCAGAGTCGATTTCCGCGCTTATAAACCCAGGGTCGTTACAATATATATAACTGATATATATATATATACTACTCTGTGTATCCTCTGTGAATTTGAATATAATAATATTTTCTATCAGCCTTAACTATTCATATTGCTAAATATACCCGACAGGACTCTTATTTTGAAGGATAAAAAAAATACAGTGACCAGGATGTTCACTACAGACACAGTAGTGAAGAAGGCACAATACCGACTCTTCAACCTCAGGATGCTGAAGAAATTCGGCCTGTCCCAGAGGGCCCTCACAGTCTTCTACAGGAGCACCATCGAGAACATACTGTCGGACTGCATCACAGCCTACGGCAACTCCAGTCTAAAAATTAGGGGTTCAACAGGAGTTCTTCTAAGATCCTCACAGATCCTCGAATAACCTTAGGGTTCTTGGCAATGAAAAACAGTCCCAACGGGTTCTTCAAAGAACTTCTTAGGAGGTGGGGTTCATCGAGGAACCCCCATTGTTGCTGGAGTTCTTCGGGGAACTTAACTGCCTTGCTCAGAACGACAGATTTTTACCTTGTCGGCTCGGGGATTCAATCCAGCAACCTTTCAATTGGTTAGCGCGTTTTCCCAACGCTCTAACCACTAAGCTACCTGCCGCACCATGGAAGTCAGTAGATAGGCTTTCTTCCAATCGCGAAAGATTTTCATGCGACTATTCTAAAATCTGCATAAATAAAATATGTGCATTTTCCCACTAGAGATGTGTTCCATCAAATTGATTTGTTGCGGATTAAAGTCTGTGCGTGATCCGTAGTGCACATGAAAATTTATTTTGCGGTTAAATTCCCATGTTGGTTTCCATCACATTTTCAACTCTACTGATGGTTTTGTCACTAAAAATGTTGTGTTATATAGTGATTGTGCCCACTCTGGTATTGGCACATGCGCTATAGACAACATTTTGCAGTTAGGTTTACAGTGCGTGTATAGCCAATACACGATATGATTAGTATAGACAAAAGAGAGAGATTAGATTGTCAAATGGCAGTCAAGCATTGTTCATCATGTCACCAGAATAAGACCCTCAATATTTATTGGAAAGGCGCATCAAACTCATCATCACCTTGTGTAACAGATGTTTTATGTACTCTCCATGCGTTGTGTTTTCTCATAATAAATCACTTCGGCCAGTGGTCCCAGTTGAGCATAATTTATTTCTGTTGTTAAATGGGAAACAGCACGTTAGTTGTGCAGGGCTTAACAGTATTGATGGCTGTCGATGGCAAAATCCCTTGCATCACATTTTCCTACTGGGCGAACAAAATACAAAAATACAATACAAAATATAACATGTGTAAATACCTGTTGTTAAATGGGAAACAGCACGTTAGTTGTGCAGGGCTTAACAGTATTGATGGCTGTCGATGGCAAAATCTGTAGCATGAAGACAACTGTGTTAGCCGTGGCTTATGTGACCATGACATCGGTGTATGCTAGCTAACACACTTATTTACAGCAATCATATGCCAAAGCACATCCCAGAAAGCCCCTCAATCCCTAACAGGTACCATATACCCACACATGTATAAAATCAGTAACGTACAGCAAACTTGTACACATTGTAAAATAGAAAATAGAAAACAGTATTCAGAACGTGACCTACCCCTTGCATCACATTTTCCTACTGGGAAGACCTGACGTTCGCGATCTCCCCCTATCTGCAAGCGGGGCCAATCACAACACCCCTTATTGTCATCAGAGTTGAACTAACCAATAAGAATGCTTGAACATCAAATACACATTTCTTTAGAGGAAATTGAAAACATAACCAACACTGTTACATTTGCACTTTCACTACGCTGTGAAGTTCATCATAATTTATTTAATCTGTAGCCTAATAAACTGCGTGCTTTCCCGAGTCATAGTGGGAGGTCCATGTGTTTATGGATAATTCCATCGCCTGACTCCCAAGTTTAATTCCAGATGATGGTTATTATATCAATATTTGCTCATAGAGGCGTTTCCACAGCCAATTCCTTCATAATTAATTTTAGACACAAAAGATTCCACCATGTCGAATTAACAAATTATCTGTCAGCATATACAATTGTACCAAAACTTCCTTCAAACACAGCTGTCGTTATTATTATAAATGTTTTATTAAGTATGACTTTACTCACATAAAAACTGTGGATGGAAATGTGGTTTCAGAGTGTCGAATTTAGACAACAAAAAATGTCATTTCTAATTTGCTATGTGAGGCTTATTTGATCAATAGAAGTTCGTAATGGTTAGGTTGTTAATTAAGAATGCACTGATATAAGTGGACGCAAGTTCGCCATCTAAATAAATCGAGTTGTGCCTGTTATTCACACGCGTATGTGTCCTCTCATTGGCTAGAATGTTCCCATCTGATTGGGCCTCTTGCATATTTGCCGAAATGTATTTCCACTTTAAGAGAGGTCACTCGACTATCTTGTCAATATAATAGAACATCTTTGGTTCTCAGACAGTGGTCTGGCTACCTAGGTAACTATTCTTGGGATGGCTGCAGAAAGGCTCATATCAGCGGTTTCTGACTACCCAGAATTATACAACTCAACTTTGACTTCATATAGAGACCCGGTAAAAAAATTAGACGCATGGAAGGCTGTGGGTAAACAATTGGGACTGAAAGGTATGATATGATTAGCTAACAACGTTAGCATGCATTTTGGCTAACTAACGTTAGATAGCTAGCGCTAGCACGAGTTTAACTTGTCAATGTTCTCACTAACGTTAGTTATTAAGTATGACATCTGACTATTGAATAGATTGCAAACAACATTCAGACCGACCTCGCTAGCGGGTAACCTCCAGGTATAGCTAGCTAACGTTACTGTTTTGCCTGGTTAGTTTCAGTTGTTTGTAAAAAAAAAATGTGCAACTGTTCTTCTTTATTGTTCTGTTAATTAAATTTGTTTAGTTAGTTACATTGTATTAAATAGTATGCTGCGTGCCTATGTCAATATACCGTGGAGAGTAGCTAGTTAACATGCATTGTGGCAGTGTGTCACGATTTGTTTACTTGTTAGCTAGCTAGCTCATTAGCTCACCATCAAATGTAAACAATGAATGGAGCAAAAATGCATTACATTTATATATGTAAATATCTCATGATTTATATCATTCGATAGGCTATGGTTATCAGCTGTGCAACGTTTGAATTCTGGAGTCAGTTTTTTGGATGCCACAGGGATGCTGGCCCATGTTGACTCCAATGAATCCCACAGTTGTGTCAAGTTGTCTGGATGTCATTTGGGTGGTGGACCATTCTTGATACACACAGGAAACTAAGTGTGAATAACCCAGCAGTGTTGCAGTTTTTGTTACAAACCGGTGCACCTACTACCATACCCCGTTCAAAGACACTTAAATGTTTTGTCTTGCCCATCCACCCTCTGAATGGCACACATACACAATCCATGTCTCAAGGCTTAAAACATCATATTTAACCTGTCTCCTCCCCTTAATCTACACTGATTGACGTGGATTTAACAAGTGACATCAATAAGGGATCATAGCATTCACCTGGTCAGTATTTCATGAATAGAGCAGGTGTCCTTAATGTTTTGTACACTCAGTGTGTGCTGCTGCTACTCAGATAATAAACAATCTTGATTGCCTAGTCACTTTACCCCTACCTACATGTACATATTACCTCAACTACCTCGTACCCCTGCACATTAACTCCTTGTATATTGCCTCTTTATTTTATTGTTACTATTTCAAAAAATTTAATGTTTACTTTTTAACTGCATTGTTGGGAAAGGGCTCTTAAGTAAGCATTTCACTGTGAAGTCTACACCTGTTGTATTCAGCGCTTGTGATAAATAAGTTGATTTGAATTTAACTCCAATGTTGGCAATATGTCAAAATTGGAGTTCAATATAATGTCAACATTTGAGTGAAATTCTTAGCTATGGTAGTGCACACCTTTTTATCCACTGACTGCATAACTGTACACTTCAGAGAATGGGGACCTTAACGCATCCATAGCTCTATGCTTTTTTTGAGAGTGGTTACACCTACACTAGCCCTTGATCATGACTCTATTCCATTACACATAAGTCATTGGACAAAGGCGTCTTCTGTAGGGGAATCTGACCATTAAAACACGTCGCTTGCGGTACAGTATTGGAAGCGTAAGTGAGAAAGCAGAATGCCGCCTAGAATTTGAGCGTTATACCTACACCATCCCTCAGCTTTAGCCTTTACCAAACTAGGCCGAAGTGGCGTGTTTCCACTGAGCCAAACAATAGACTCAGTGTTGTGTTACCACTAACCAAATATGTAGACTAGGGGGTGACCAAATTGGAAGACTAAATGTGTGTGAACACAGCTCATCAAAATGACCATGTCATAAACCATTTATTACACTGTTATAGCCATAAAGAAAAGTAAAAAACGGATTACTGTCAGATGGTAACTTGCATGTCCTCCTTTTTTTGTTCCAGAGGAAGATGCCCGAAAGAAATGGAGAAATCTGAGGGATGTGTTTACAAGGAAAGTGAAAGCAGATCGGATTCGTGGTGGCAAAGGGAAGGCCCTCAAAAAATGGCGATACAGTGAATTAATGGCATTTCTGATCCCATACATACAGCGTGGTAGAGGCACTGGCGGCAACAATAGCACAGAGGAGTTTGATGATGGAAAAGATGACACAACTAGCAACTCTGATGTCCTGATTGATCTTGATGGAAGTGTGGTTGATACCAAGATGTCACCACCTTTGGACAACAACTTGCATGAGATGACATGGAAAGATTCTTGGCAAACAGCTGGACAGGGAGACAATGAGGATGAGATGTTTTTCATGAGCCTTCTCCCTCACCTCAAGCGGTTACCTTACCAGAAAAAGTGTGCAATTAAGCTGAAATTCCACCAACTTCTCCATGATGCTGAATTTGAGGACGCAGATTAGTGAATCTATATTTTGTCTCAAGGATTTGGGACTTTCTTAGGACAGAACATTTTGATGGAAATGCACACACATCTTACAAATTTCTGAGTTTGAGCCCACCGATGATGTTTCAGTGTGGGAGTGATGGACGGGAGAGGGCTGTAGTTTAATGACAACCGAACTGAGCTAGAAACAATTTTTTGTTTTACATTTTCTGTAGCCTAATATTTGTGGAGAGGGCTGCTGTAAACATATAGACCCTTTTTACATTATATACATACATACATACAGTGGCTTGCGGAAGTATTCACCCCCCTTGGCATTTTTCCTATTTTGTTGCCTTACAACCTGGAATTAAAATAGATTTTTCGGGGGTTTGTATCGTTTGATTTACACAACATGTCTACCACTTTGAAAATGCAAAATATTTTTTTGTGTGAAACAAACAAGAAATAATACAAAAAAACAGAGAACTTGAGCATGTATAACTATTCACCCCCTAAAGTCAATACTTTGGAGGGCCACCTTTTGCAGGAATTATAGCTGCAAGTCTCCTGGGTATGTCTCTAGAAGCTTGGCACATCTAGCCACTGTGATGTTTGCCCATTCTTCAAGGCAAAACTGCTCCAGCTCCTTCAAGTTGGATGGGTTTCACTGTGTACAGCAATCTTTAAGTCATACAACAGATTCTCAATTGGATTGAGGTCTGGGCTTTGACTAGGCCATTCCAAGACATTTAAATGTTAAACCACTCAAGTGTTGCTTCAGCAGTATGCTTAGGGTCATTGTCCTGCTGGAAGGTGAACCTCCATCCCAGTCTTAAATCTCTGGAAGACTGAAACAGGTTTCCCTCAAGAATTTCCCTGTATTTAGCGCTATCAACATTCCTTCAATTCTGACCAGTTTCCCAGTCCCTGCTGAAGAAAAACATCCCCACAGCATGATGCTGTCACCACCATGCTTCACTGTGGGGATGTTCTCGGGGTGATGAGAGGTGTTGGGTTTGCGCCAGACATAGCGTTTTCCTTGATGGCCAAAAAGCTAAATTTTTGTCTCATCTGACCAGAGTACCTTCTTCCATATGTTTAGGGAGTCTCCCACATGCCTTTTGGCGAACACCAAACATGTTTGTCTTTTTTTCTTTAAGCAATAGCTTTTTTTCTGGCCACTCTTCTGTAAAGCCCAGCTCTGTGGACTGTATGGCTTAAAGTGGTCCTATGGACAGATATTCCAATCTCTGCTGTGGAGCTTTGCAGCTTCTTCAGGATTATATTTGGTGTCTTTATTGCCTCTGATTAATGCCCTCCTTGCCTGGTCTGTGAGTTTTGGTGGGCGGCCCTCTCCTGGCAGGTTTGTTGTGGTGCCATATTCTTTACATTTTTTAATATTGGATTTAATGGTGCTCAGTGGGATGTTCAAAGTTTCAAGTATTTTTTTTAATAACCCAACCCTGATCTGTACTTATCCACAACTTTGTCCCTGACCTGTTTGGAGAGCTCCCTGGTCTTCATGGTGGCGCTTGCTTGGTGGTGTGCCTTGCTTAGTGGTGTTGCAGACTCTGGGGCCATTCAGAACAGGTGTATATATACTGAGATCATGTGACAGATCATGTGACACTTAGATTGCACACAGGTAGACTTTATTTAACAAATTGTGTGACTTCTGAAGGTAATTAGTTACACCAGATCTTATTTAGGGGCTTCATAGCAAAGGGGGTGAATACATATGCACGCACCACTTTTCTGTGTTTTATTTTTTTGAATTTTTACTTCACCAATTTGGACTATTTATTTTGTGTCTGTCCATTACATGAAATCCAAATAAAAATCTATTTAAATTACAGGTTGTAATGCAACAAAATAGGAAAAATGCCAAAGGGGATGAATACTTTTGCAAGGCACTATACATACATACATACACACTCACGGTCAAAAGTTTTAGAACACCTACTATATATATATATATACACAACCGTTCAAAAGTTTGGGGTCACTTAGAAATGTCCTTGTTTTTGAAAGAAAAGCAAAAATTAATGTCCATTAAAAATATCAAATTGATCCGAAATACAGTGTAGACATTGTTAATGTTGTAAATGACTATTGTAGCTGGGAACGGATGATTTTTAATGGAATATGTACGTAGGCGTACAGAGGCCCATTATCAGCAACCATCACTCCTGTGTTCCAATGGCACGTTGTGTTAGCTAATCCAAGTTTATCATTTTAAAAGGTTAATTGATCATTAGAAAACGCTTTTGCAATTATGTTAGCACAGCTGAAAACTGTTGTCCTGATAAAAGAAGCAATAAAACTGGCCTTCTTTAAACTAGTTGAGTATCTGGAGCATCAGCATTTGTGGGTTCGATTACAGGCTCAAAATGGCCAGAAACAAAGACCTTTCTTCTGAAACTCGTCAGTCTATTCTTGTTCTGAGAAATGAAGGCTATTCCATGCAAGAAATTGCCAAAAAACTGGCAATTTGTGTGATATGGGGTGGGCATTCTATGTTTTTGTTTTCTATGATTTTGTATTTCTATGTTTTGGCCGGGTATGGTTCTCAATCAGGGACAGCTGTCTATCGTTGTCTCTGATTGGGAACCATACTTAGGTAGCCCTTTCCCCTCCTTTCAGTGTGGGAAGTTAACGTTGTGGCACATAGCACTTAAGCTTCACGGTTGTTGTGTATTGTTTATTTGTTTTGTCGGAGTCATTCCTAATAAAAGGAATATGTATGCTCACCACGCTGCGCTTTGGTCCACTTCTTACGACGGCCGTGAAATGTGGAGTCCCAGAAAAAATTGGACAAGAATAGCTTGTTAAAAAAAAGTTTGAATTACTTATCCTAATAGACTATTGGAAGAGGGAAGCAAGCTTGCTCTTCTCTGCTGAATGTTAGAAAACGGCAACCAAAATAACTCGCGGGGAGTTTTAAATAAGAGAGAACGAGCGATGGCGATAGTCTATAGGGAGTTATTTATTCAAACTCATAACCATTAAATCTGTCTGAAGAGAAGTGAACGCCGTCTGCATATTATTGTAGTAGTATAATATTGCTATGATGAAGATGAGCAAAATGAAACGTGCTCAATTTAACTGTTGAGAGCAAGGACAGAATGAAGCAACAAAGAGGAGGTATGCACGTCGCACAAGATTAGGGGAAATACTATGAAAGGTAGGCCTACTAATTAGATAAATGTCAAATAGGCCCTGTTTATTTTTTTGTACCAGCCCACCCCAATAAAAGATGGTCTGGCACTTAAATATAAACAATGGACATGGCTGGCGGCCATGGTCCTGTTTCTTTATGACTTTTGCGCTAGTTTATCTACACTGACCAAAAATATAAATGCAACATGTAAAGTGTTGGTCCCATGTTTAATGAGCTGAAATAAAATATCCCAGAAATGTTCCATATGCACAAAAAGCTTATTTCCTAAAATTTGTTTACATCCCAGTTAGTGTGTGTTTCTCCTTATGACACACCTGACAGGTGTGGCATATCAAGAATCTGATTAAACAGCATGGTCATTACACAGGTGCGCCTTGTGCTGGGGACAGTAAAGGACCACACTAAAATGTGCAGTTTTGTCACACAACACAATGCCACAGACATCTCAAGTTGAGGGAGCATGCAATTGGCATGCTGACTGCAGGAATGTCCACCAGAGCTGTTGCCAGATAATTGAATGTTCATTTCTCGACCAGAAGCCACCTCCAAAGTCGTTTTAGAGACTTTGGTAGTATGTCCAACCGGCCTCACAACCGCAGACCACATGTATAGCATTGTGTGGGCGAGAGGTTTGCTGATGTCAACATTGTGAACAGAGTGCCTCACGTGATTGGGAGTCCCATAGGGCGGCGCACAATTTGCTCAGTATCGTCCGGGTTTGGCCGGTGTAGGCCATCATTCTTAACTGACTTGCCTAGTTAAATAAAGGTTAAATAAAAATTTAAAATAAATCCCAGTCATGTGAAATCCATAGATTAGGGCCTAATTAATTTATTTAAATTGACTGATTTCCTCATCTGAACTGTAACACAGTAAAATCTTTCATTTATATTTTTGTTCAGTATAGTATGATGCATTGATGAGCAAGACCAATTATGCCTGTATTAAATAACAATAGTTTGCATATTGAGCTAAATGTAGGGTTCTATTCAATCCGCATCACAGAAGTTCAGTTTTACAGCGTGATTGAAATTTAAAAGGCAACGTTCCCTCTTTAGCGGAGACTGCATTCACGGTAAACACTGCATATGTATTTTTGAAGTGGAAACGTCTACGAGCAACAACTTCTCCAGCCACTAAGTGGTAGGCCACACAGCTCACAAAACGGGGCCGCTGAAGTGCCTAGCGTGTAAAATCGTCTGTCTTCGGTTGCAACACTCACTACTGAGTTCCAAACTGCCTCTGGAAGCAACGTCAGCACAACAACTGTTTGTCGGGAGCTTCATGAAATGGGTTTCCATGGCCGAGCAGCCGCACACAAGCCTAAGATCACCATGTGCAATGCCAAGTGTCGGCTGGAGTGGTGTAAAGCAGGCACTGTAGTGACTGAGTAAAATACAAATTACTTTTTTTTATTAAAAAGTGAACATGTGTTATCAATTTGTATAAAAATACTTTAACCAATTGCAATCTAATCAATCTCTTCAATTGTTTTCACTGAAATAAAGAAAATATTTAACCTCTCAGATGTCGTCTGGGTTGAAACAGCTATTTCTGATAGTCCAACACAATCTAGATACATTGAAGTCAGTGTACACACTAAAACAATTTACACACACCAATTACACTACGGAATACAATATATTCAAAACCCGTTGACGACAAGGGAGGATTCCAATACTTAACTGACCCTGTCCTACTTGGCACCTGTGTAAATCTGAAGCGATTGAAAAGATTAAAGCAACATGGTGAAACTCCCACATAGCCAATCATACAGCAAGGTGATGCTACTAGTTGAACTGATTGAATTTAGGTCTAAGGCAGATTTATATCACTACCTTTATCTAATAAATACAAATCTAACTGAAATCAAAGACGAGATGTTAAGAGTTGTACACTTTCGTGGGAATCTTTTATTTACATCTAGGCTATAGTACATTAAAACAAAGGTTTGTCAGTTCATCCAAACACACATTCAGTATCAGTAACTAAACATTTTTTTGTTGTTAAATCACTTAAAACAAGATCCCAGTAATGACAAGCACAGTAAGCACAGGGAGCACAGTAAGCAGCAAAATAACTAACATAACTAACATTTTCAGGAGTCAAGAGGGCACATAAAGCAGGATTTGAATATTGTACAGCACAGTTTCTGACAAATATATTGGCATCCTTGCATCTGTTTTTATCTCAATATCACATTTTTAGATACCAATTAAGTACCAATTAAAACCCATTTCTCAAGAAAGAATTTTGCTAGGACTGTCTGGGAGTGGTCTTTGTGGGGAGTGTAAAACTGAAAACTAGCTGTTATTGGCAGAGAGGTTTGGAACTCTTTCTTATTGGTCTATTAACTCATTTACTGCCTGGTGAAGTCACCAGAGGCCAGAACTCCATCCCATTAAAACATGGTGAAATTTCAGGCAGTCTTTTCAAACAGCTCTTACGCTAAAAGGGCATTATCATTTTCACAATTTCAGTATTATTCCAACCTCAGTGTGGAAATATATATAAAACACATGAAAATCACTTTTCTGACTGCACTGGGCCTTCAAATAACTCCCTAACTTTTGGCC
This sequence comes from Salvelinus namaycush, assembly GCF_016432855.1. Taxonomy (NCBI): domain Eukaryota; kingdom Metazoa; phylum Chordata; class Actinopteri; order Salmoniformes; family Salmonidae; genus Salvelinus; species Salvelinus namaycush. The sequence goes on from NC_052334.1 coordinate 33,710,001, forward strand.
ACAGTTTATTGGTTTTTCAACATTGCAGAACCAATTTTGTTGTGAACTTAAATTTACAATTTTAATTGAGAAAATAAAAGACAAATGGCATGGACAAATGGCATCGACACCCTGGAGCTACTTGGTTGCACATCCTTTGGCAAAGTTAACTGCAGACAAACACTTATTATAACCATCAATGAGCTTGCTGCACCTTTCAACTGGATGTTTGGCCCACTTTTCAGTAGCAAAGTGCTCTAATTCTTCAATGTTTGAAGGGTAACCTGCAGCAACCTCTGTTTCAACTCTCGCCATAGGTTTTGGTTGTGATTCAGATCAGGAATCTTCGCTGGCCACTCCAGAACAGTCTCTCTTCTTGAACCATTCCTGGGTGCTTTGTGTGTTTTTGTTGGGGTCGTTGTACTGCTGGAACACCCTCAACCTTCAATGGAGACCACATTTTTGGACACTGGGTTTAACATTGGACTCCAAAAATACCTGATGACCTGCGGATTTCATGATGCCTTGCGCACGCTCAAGAACCCCCAATACCAGTGGCAGCAAAGCAACCCCACAGCATTATCAAACCTCCCCTATCTTTGATTGTAGGGAAGGTGCTCTTTTCATTGAATGCTTCAAACACAGGAAGAAACCATCTTATCCTATGCGCAGATTGAGGGAAATCTGGTTAGTAACTGCTTACATGAGGCAGGGCTGTACATAGCAAAGATCAATACATTACTGATTGAAATATGATTGAGTGGGCAGCCTGCTGCTATACATGACTGGTCTGTAATCAGTGCACAAATTATTCCTAAGCATCTTCACACACCTCTTGCGCAACGGGAGAATCTCTGTTGAAATAGCTTAATCCGGGACTAGTTTCTGGGAAACTGGCCCTGTGTCGTACACTGCCACCTAAATAGCAAAGAATAGATCAACGCATAACGAAACCTTTCAAGGGTTTTCTCCGGTGTATGAAGGGGATCCTAATGCTGAACATCTCAATTCACACTGTTAACTGTGATACAAAGCCCCTTTCCAGTATCAACTGACTCAACAATGTCTTGCTCGGATTGACAATGAGAAATGTAGCACATCATGTTATTTCATTGTGTTCTTCTTCTTCAGTGGTGAGATTTTCAATTTGTGTTGTTTTTCCCGGTGGTACTTCAAACTTTGCAGGTGTGGGTAGCCCCTCCCACATTCACAGCATGAGTAAGGCAACTCGCCTGTGTGCACTCTCTGATGAGCTGTTAGTTGAACTTTTGCACTGAAGCGTTTTTCACAATCAGGGCAAGGGAATGGTTTCTCTCCTGTGTGCGTTCTCTGATGAATTTTTAGATCAGTTGATGTATAGCATCGTTTCTCACAAAAGGAGCAGGAGTATGGCTTCTCTCCAGTATGTACTCGCTGGTGTGCTATGAAGTTGCTGCCTCGTGCGAATTCCTTCCCACAGACAGTGCATTTGTACGGTTTCTGTCCAGTGTGTGATCTTTGATGAATTGTTAAGTAACGTTTTAAGGTAAAACTCTTCCCACAGTCAGAGCAGTTAAAAGCCTTCTCTCCTATGTGTATTTGCTGGTGTGTTTGTAAACTAAATTTCTCAGGGAAACCTTTTCCACACTGTTGACAGGAGAAAGGTTTTTCTCCAGTATGTGTAAGTTGATGTCTTCTTAATCGAGAAAGTACAGAAAAACTCTTCCCACAGTCAGCACAGTGGTGAGGTTTAACTCCTGAATGTACCCGCTCATGCAATTTCAATTCAGCTGATGTAGTAAAGCGTTTCTCGCAGCCAGAGCAGTGGAAGGGTTTTTCTCCAGTGTGAATTCGTTGGTGTATCTTAAAGTAACTCGCCTGAGAGAAATTCTTCCCACAGTCAGAGCAGTAATAAGGCTTCTTTTCAGTATGAATTTTCATGTGAACTTTTTGGTGTAATTTAAAACTGTCAGGACGTGAAAAACATTGATCACATTCAGAGCATTGGTAAGGCTTTTCTCCAGTGTGCTGTCGCAGGTGCACATTAAAATAACCAGTTTGAGCAAAATCCTTTCCACAATAAGGGCAGTGGTAAGGCTTCTCTCCAGTGTGAATTCTCTGATGTACTTTAAGATCATTTGATGTTTTGAAACTCTTACCACACTGAGAGCAGTGGTGAGGTCTTTTTGTTTTGTCGGCATCCTTTAGTTTAAGATCTGTTGCAGATGAGTTCTCGCCAAGCTCTCCTGGAGCAGAGATCTCTCCATGTTCGGTTGATGCAGATGAATTCTCTCCAAGCTCTCCATGTTGGTTGGGCTTTACACCTGTGTGAGGGAGGGGGTCTTGGGCTACACAGAGAAGAGAGTCAGCATCAAGTTCATCAACACAAGTCAAATATAACCAAATGCATAATAAGGGTTTGCAAATTTGATCAAATACCTGGATGAGTTGATCCTTTGCTATCAACAACCTCAACTTGTATAGATTGTGCATTTGGCCCCAGCTTCTTCCTGCAGTCCTCCACCTGTACTCTAACTCTCTTGAGAGGCAGTAGTGTCCACTGAGCTCCACTGTTACAGCCAGGACTCAGTGATTTCCTGCAGTCTTCCAGCAGTACTGTTACCCACTTGAGGGGCATATTGGGCTCGGGTTGGTGGGGAAGAGACAGGCTGGAAATGTCCTCACAATCCTAAAATAAACACAACATAAACAGAGTGTAGGTGGTGTCAAATGGACTAATAAACACTGACAAACTACATCACTTGGTAATGTAGGCTTACTACGCTACCTCCTCCAGTTTCATAGACTCTGCATTTGTCCCCAGCAGATTAATGCAGTCTTCCAGCAACAGTGCAAGAGTTCCACTGTTACAATCAGGACCCAGTGACTCTGTAGGTTCGGGATCAGGGTGGTGGGGAAGAGACATGCTGGCACTGTCCTCACAATCCTAGAATAATGACAACAGATATTATGTAGGTGGGTCAAGTTCAATATCTGTATACAACACACACTAGATTTATGAAAAGGTGTAGTAGCAAGTGGGACAGTTCAATATAAACAAAAACATGTATGATGTGTAACTGTTAGTCATTTTAAGTGTTTTTCATGGTTGCAAAGGCAAGGAACGTAAATGCCACCGCAAATCAAGAACAACCCAAGTCTTTTACCTTGGGAAATGAGACACACGAAGAGGAGTTTAGCTAGCAACTAGGGATGCACGATATATCGGTGAACATATCGGAATCGGCCGATATTAGCTAAAAATGCCAACATCGGAATCGGCCAATGTCTAGTTTAACATCCCAATGTGCAAAACCGATGTCAAAGCTGACGTGCATACCTATATAACGTAGGTACGTGACATAATGACGCCACGTAAAATTTTACGCTATATGTGCAACACAGCATTCCTAAACTAGCCCACAATGTCTGCTGTGTGGATCGAGCAGTCATTTGAAAGAGTAACAAAATTTCAGCGAGACAACTCAAAGGCGAAATCCACTAAAGCCAAGATATGGAATTCATTGCCCTTGATATTATTATTCATATTGGATAGAAAACACTCTGAAGTTTCTAAAACTGTTTGAATTATATCTGTGAGTATAACAGAACTCACATGGCAGGCAAAAACCTGAGAAGTTCCACTTCCTGTTTGTATTTTTTCTGGGGGTGCCAATTTTCAACCAAGCTTTCAAAGAAATCACAGCGAGCCATTGATGAGTTTTCACTTCCTACGGCTTCCACTAGATGTCAACAGTCAATAAAACTTTGTCTGATGAATCTAATGTGAAGGGGGGCCGAAGGAGACAGAAATGATTCACCACTGCCACTAGCCGACCATGCTTTCACCTCGTGCGTTCACGTGATATGGAACGGAGATGCCTCTCTCAATTGAAGTCGATGTAATTCTCCGGTTGGAACGTTATTCAAGATGTATGTTAACAACATTCTAAAGATTGATTCAGGGGGGGCGGAGCTAGCATGTTGGAGTGAACGGCGGTGTGTGAGAGGCTCCTGCAACTTTTTTGCGAAATAATCTAACTTAACCTACTTTATGATACTTTTTACAACAAACGTTTCTTTCTAATACAACATTGTAACTTTCTGTGTAAAAATGCCGAGTAATAAGCGACCAAAGGACAATAAATCCACATCGGAGGCCTACTCCACACCAAACAACGAGACAGACATGGCGGAAGGCACAGGCAACAACGTGACACTTAAAGAACTTACCCAGGCTTTGGGAGAACTACGTGTTGCTTTAGCTGAGGATCTTAAGGCTACTATTGCTGAACTGGACACCAAAATCGAGAGCACCATTCGAGCGGTCGCTTCGCAGGGCCAGAGTATTGTGGACCTTGAGAGGGCTTCTGAATTCAACGCTGGTAGGATCGACGAGTTAGAGAAGCTATGCTCGTCACTGCAGGATAGTGTGCAGAGGCTTTCTGTGAAAGTGGTCGACCTGGAGGGCCGTTCCAGACGTAATAACCTTCGCGTTGTTGGTCTGGCAGAGGGGGTAGAGGCGGGCTCTCGCCCCACCGACTTCTTCGCCAAGCTATTGAAGGATGCAATGGGATCGGATGTTTTGGCTTCGGACCCCCAGCTGGACCGTGCACATCGCGCCCTTGTCCCAGTGCCTGGACCGGGCCAACGTCCTCGCCCAGTAATCATCTGTTGTCACAGTTTCAAGACCAAGGATCTTATCCTGCGCGAGGCCCGAATGAGGGGCAACCTGTTACATAAAGGGCACCCCTTCCGTGTCTATGATGATTATGCGCCCGATGTGGCAAAGCACCGCGGCGGCTACAGAGATGTCATGACCAAACTCTACAAACTCCATCTTCGCCCAGCCTTGCTCTTCCCTGCAAGACTAAGAATTACCCCGCCTTCCGGTGAGAAGATTTGGCTCTCCTCGGTTGTGGACGCAGAGAAGTTTATCCGGGAACATACGCCAATCCCCCGTACAGGTTAGAGTGCCTTGTCATTGTGTCTTAGGGTCTGCTCATGGAATCGAATCCATACTATACCATAACGGGTGAAACCGTATTGAACGTCTCAACAAGGGCTACCGAACATGTAAGATGCTGTGGAGGGCGGTCTGGGCTCTCAGTTAAAGTCACTTTCATTCTGGCTGTGTTCAGAGCGATGCCTATTTGGGATGCCTTCCAGGTTTGATCATTGACACTTTCGGATGAATATACTTATATTCCCCCATTTTTTTGTTTTGTTTCGTTATTTATTTTTCAATTCTTACATTTATTGTTATTACAATACCATTTATTTAATGCTTGCAGGGGACTGGGGGTGATGGTTGGGAAGGGGCAGACACAGACACCTGGATAGCAAGTTGATGTTTTGTGCCGTTCTGCCTTTGTTTTAGCCGAGGGCCGCTCTCCCGATTAGATCCCCACCAGCCCTCTGTAGTGTCTGTGTAGGTGTGCGTACATATAATTATTATTTGTACTTTATAATTATTTTCTCGTAGCATTTTACTATTATGTATGTGTATATTTTAAATTAGTGTAGATTATTACTCTGGGGCATGAATGTTTCTGTATGTATGTGTATGTATGTGTATATATGCATATGTATGTATGTATGGGTGTGTGTGTGTGTGTGTGTATATGTATATATTTTTTAAAATATATACTTTTATATGTATTTTTTGGGGATGTGTGTGTGTGTATGTATGTGTATATGTATGTATATGTGTATATGTATGTATGTATGTATGTATATGTATGTATATATGTGTGTATGTATGTATGTATGTATGTATGTATGTATGTATGCATGTATATATATATATATATATATATATATATATATATATATATATATATAACCTTTTTATTTATTTATTCTCTGACTGGGGGGTACGTTTAATTTAGAAAAATTCTTGTTTCCGATCTAACCCACAATATGTAAATGTACGGCTGTCTAAGTCGGTTGCTGATGGTTCATGTTTAGACCGGCATTGCTTAGCAATATAATCTTGTGATGCTATATCTTGCTTATCTCAGGGATTGACCCAAGATGACGCTTAAGTGCGCAATATGTTTAAGTTGCAACTTATTCTCTTTAGGTTTATTAGATGCTAATTGGACACTTTATTCGCGGGAGCCTCCTCAGTTCATATGTTAGTAGAAGTTCTAGGATAGTGAGAGGTGAACGTATAGTTGGGATTTTATTTTTGTTTTACCTCTTGTTCGAGGTCGCGCCGTGCTTTTTTGGCATCGGCCAGACAATGTGTTTATTATTTTTATTTTTCCATTTTTTTCTCTCCTATTTGTGTATGCCTGTTAAAGGTGGGTTGATCGGGGGGGTAAATAGTGGGGAAAGTAGGGGAACAGGGTGGGAAGTAAAGGTGCTTGCAGGGGGGGAGGGGCTGGTTGGATACTGCTCGGGTGTAGCTGCTACATATGCTGATCGTGATGGTTTGGTGCGCTTTCTTACCTTTTTATTGAGTTACATGTTATGCAGGCCACCATAGGAACTACAAATGAGAGGGGGGCGGGGCTCACATTCACTTCCTGGAATGTCAAGGGTCTAAACGAACCAATTAAGAGAGGCAAGGTCCTAGCCCACTTGAAAGCACTCTCATCTGATATTATATTTTTGCAAGAAACCCATCTGAAAAATAATTCTCATAGCAGACTTAAATGTAGGTGGGTGGGGCAAGTGTATCACTCTAACTTCTCTGCCAAAACGAGAGGCACAGCGATTCTGGTACGGAAAGGAATTCCCTTTCTACATAAAACCACTATTGTGGATAAAGAGGGTCGTTATGTGATCGTAATAGGAGAGATCCACTCTACTTCTGTAACTCTACTAAATATCTATGGGCCAAACATTGATAACCCCTCTTTTTTCAAAAGAGTCCTTGCCCTGATTCCAGATATCTCCCATACTAACCTGATCATTGGAGGGGACCTTAACTGTGTGCTAGACCAATATTTGGACAGATCCTCTACCCGGCGAACCCCCACCTCCTATTCAAGTGAATTCTTGAATACCTACATAAAGAATTCTAACTTATTTGATATATGGAGGATCACTAACCCTACGGGTAGGGAATACTCCTTTTACTCTCATGTTCACAATGTTTATACTCGAATTGACTACTTTTTGGTTGATGCTAAACTACTCCCCTATACCTGTAATGTGAAGTATCATGATATTATAATCTCGGACCACAGTCCACTCACCTTCTCCCTGAGATTGGGTGATATTGTACCAAACGAGAGGGTCTGGAGGTTAAATCCTCAGCTCCTCACAGAACCAACATTCTGTGAACATCTTAAAGACCAAATTACATTTTTCTTTGATACCAACGACAACACAGAGACTTCCCCAGCATTACTGTGGGAAACACTTAAGGCTTATTTGAGAGGCTGTATCATCTCCTATCAGACTGCCAGGTGTAGGCAAAACAGGGGAAAATTGGTAGAATTGGAGGGACAAATTCACTTACTGGATAGGGAGAATGCTAGACATCCATCTATGGAGAAACATAAAAAAATTACCTCTTTAAAATTTGAATATAATCAGATTCTCTCAGCTAAAATTGCTAAATCTTTTCTCTACGCCAAGCAAAAATATTTTGAGTTTGGGGACAAACCACACAAATTACTCGCCAGACAACTTCGAAAAAATGTGAGTGACCGAATGATTCACAAAGTTAAATCTGCATCTGGGGAATTACTCTCTTCCCCCAAAGACATCAATGACAGATTCCGTCAGTTTTATGAGACTCTATATACATCTAAAGCAGATCCTAACCCCTTAATTATGCAAAACTTTTTGGAGGACTGTAATCTTCCTGCCCTGAACCAGGAAGATTCTAACTTCCTGAATAAGGAAATATCTCTTGAAGAAATTCGAGAAACAATCAAAACTCTAAAGAGTGGCAAGACCCCGGGCCCAGATGGATACCCTGGTGAATTCTATAAAACATTCAGCAACATGCTCTCTCCCTACCTGCACAAAATGTTGGTTCAGGCCAGAGAGGATGGAGCTCTCCCATCTACTTTGGATGAAGCATTCATTACAGTTATACATAAGAAGGGTAAAGATCCGGAAGAGGTAGGGTCATACAGACCAATATCCCTCCTCAATACAGACCAAAAGATTTTAGCAAAAACCCTGGCTAACAGGCTTAGCACTTTAATTGGCAAACTGGTCCATTCGGACCAGACCGGCTTTATCCCGAACAGAAACTCATTCTTCAATCTCAGGCGCCTCTTCAACATTATGTATTCTCAGAGGTTACCAAACGTGGACCTTGCCGTTATATCTCTTGACGCCGAGAAGGCTTTTGACCAAGTTGAGTGGTCCTATCTATTCAAAGTCCTACAGAAATTTAATATTGGAGATGGGTTCATAAATTGGATCCAGCTTTTATATAGGAACCCCTGTGCGAGAATACTCACTAACCAATCATTGTCGCCCCGATTTAACCTCTACAGAGGGACAAGGCAGGGTTGTGCGCTGTCGCCTATGCTCTTCGCCCTAATCATTGAACCTCTCGCTCAGGCGATTAGATCTGATGCAGCAATACACGGCTATAATACTAAAGATACTCTAAATAAGATTTCCCTATACGCAGATGACATTCTCCTCTATGTAACAGAACCCCAAGCTAGTATTCCAGCTATTCTTGATGTGATTAATTTGTTTGGTACCTTCTCGGGATACAGAATAAATTGGAACAAGCGTGAATTAATGCCCATACGGTTACAAAACACCTCCTGGCTAGAACATCTTCCAGTTAAGTTATCTTCAGAAAAATTTACCTATCTAGGAATTGTAGTTACCAAACAATACTCCTTACTATTTAAAGAGAATTTCCCCTCTCTGATGCAAAAACTCAAGACAAACATACAATTTTGGAGAACTCTCCCAATTTCTCTGCTCGGAAGAATTAATGCCATTAAAATGGTCTTCCTCCCACAACTGCTCTACCTATACCAGAACATCCCAGTATTCATACCTAAATCTTTTCATAAACAACTGGACTCAATTATCAATCCTTTCATCTGGGATTATAAAACACACAGGATAGGTAAAAAACACCTCTGCAAATCCAAAATGGAAGGAGGATTGTCTCTCCCAAATTTTATATTTTATTACTGGGCCGCTAACCTCCGCGCTGTTACGTTTTTGCTGGATGACGCACGTCCGTCACCCAGCTGGCTTAGTATGGAGCGGGAGGAGTGTCACCCCTTCTCTATTGGTGCTGTGATTTTGTCGCCTGTCAATCTGGAGAGGTCACTTTATCGTAACAATCCTATTATACATAGCACAGTCCGAATCTGGAAGCAAATTAAAACCCACTTTGAGCTTAGACCAATGTCATTCATGCTCCCTGTTGCCAGGAACCCCTCCTTTGCCCCCTCCAACCTTGATAACACCTTTGAGCAATGGGGAGAGCTGGGGATAAGTACCATAGGGGATTTATATATAGAAGGGACCTTTGCTTCCTTTGAGTTGCTGAGGGAAACTTATAATCTTCCCAGAAGTAACTTTTTCAGATACCTACAAATCAGAGACTATGTTAGGAAACACCTCCCAACATTTGGGAACGCTAAGCCTTCCATGTTTGACGGATGCATGTGATGCATATGATGCTTTTCAATCGGTTAGCACACCTTCTACAGATGCCATTAAGGCAAAATGGGAGGAAGAACTAGGGACTGACATTTCGGTGGCAGACTGGGAAGATAGCTTGGAGTATATCCACACCTGCTCCATTAACTCCAGACATCGTCTCATACAATTCAAGGTATTACACAGATTACACTATTCCAAAACCAAACTGCATAGGATATTTCCTGATACATCCCCTATGTGTGATAAATGTCAGGCTGCACAGGGTACACTACTCCACTGCTTTGCCCTATGCTCTAGCTTGTATGGTTACTGGTGTGGAATTTTTAGGATCCTCTCTGAAGTTCTGGAGACTTCAATTGACCCAGACCCGCTTCTGATAATCCTGGGAGTGTCTGATTCCCTAAACGGATTAACCAACCCCCAAAAACAACTCATCTCTTACAGTCTCATTTCGGCAAAAAAACGAATCTTGTTGTTTTGGAAAAAGAAGGAAGCGCCCACTACCAAATTATGGCTCAGCGAATTGGCAAACACTGTACACTTAGAAAGGATTAGATATATTCTGAACAATAAATTATCAACATTTGATCAAATCTGGCAGCCTTTCCTCTCTTACTTGGACCATTCGGCGCTGGGAATTTGTACTTTTTAACGCACTCTCAATTGTAATATTTTAATCCACCTTTGGGCAGCATGTGCTGGCACCGCCACCCGAGCAGTCGGGAGGGGAATAAGGGGAAGGGATAAAGGGGGGGAAGAAGCGGGGGAGGGATAAAGGGGGGGGATAAGTGGGGGGGTGACACCTACCCTCTTTCTTTCTACCTGTCCTTGTTCTGTATGTCTTGTTTTGTAATATTTGTTTTGTACCCAGAACTCTGGGTCTTTTTGGTTCTGTCTGCTCTTTTATGTTTAGTTAAAAATTGTATACCTGCCTTTCATACCTATACACCATTCCTGTGTGTGTTCAATAAAAAATATTTGAAAAAAAAAAAAAAAGATTGATTCAGTACATCGTTTGACATGTTTCTACTGACTAACGGAACGTTTGGACATTTCGTCACGTTATAGTGGTCGCGCTTTGAGACTTTGGTTGGAGGCGTTTGGTAAACAATTCGAAAGTAGCTAATTTGACATAAATAACGGACATTAACGAACAAATCAAGCATTTATTGTGGACCTGGGATTCCTAGGACTGCATTCTGATGAATTCATCAAAGGTAAGGAAACATTTATCATGTATTTTCTGGTTTCTGTTGAGTCCAACATGGCGGCTAATTTGGCTATTCATCTGAGCTCCGTCTCAGATTATTGCATGGTTTATTTTTCCGTAAAGTTTTTTTGAAATCTGACACAGCGGTTGCATTAAGGAGAGGTATATCTATAATTCCATGTGTATAACTTGTATTATCATCTATATTTATGATGAGTATTTCTGTTGAAACGATGTGGCTATGCAAAGTCACTTGATGTTTTTGCAACTAGTGAATCTAACGCGTCAATGTAAACTCAGATTTTTTTATATAAATATGAACTTAATCAAACAAAACATGAATGTATTGTGTAACATGAAGTCCTATGAGTGTCATCTGATGAAAATAATCAAAGGTTAGTGATTCATTTTATCTCTATTTCAGTTTTTTGTGAAAGCTTTCTTTCGCTGGAAAAAATGGCTGTGGTTATTGTAGTTTTGTGGTGACCTAACATAATCGTTTGTAGTGCTTTCGCTGAAAAGCCTATTTGAAATCGGACACTTTGGTGGGATTAACAACAAGATTACCTTGAAAATGATATAAGACACATGAATGTCTGAGGAATTCATTTTTTTTTATTTATTTGGCACCCTGCACTTTCTGGCTGCTGTCATATCGATCCCGGTAGCGGGATGCAGCCATAAAAGGTTAACACAGGTGTGAGTGTTGACGAGGACAAGGCTGGAAATAACTCTGTCATGCTGATTGAGTTCGAATAACAGACTGGAAGCTTCAAAAGGAGGGTGGTGCTTGGAATCATTGTTCTTCCTCTGTCCACCATGGTTACTTGCAAGGAAACATGTGCCGTCATTATTGCTTTGCACAAAAAGGTCTTCACAGGCAAGGATATTACTGCCAGTAAGATTGCACCTAAATCAACCATTTATCGGATCATCAAGAACTTCAAGGAGAGCGGTTCAATTGTTGTGAAGAAGGCTTCAGGTCACCCAAGAATGTCCAGCAAGCGCCAGGACCGTCTCCTAAAGTTGATTCAGCTGCGGGATCGTGGCACCACCAGTACAGAGCTTGTTCAGGAATGGCAGCAGGCAGGTGTAAGTGCATCTGCACGCACAGTGAGGCGAAGACTTTTGGAGGATGGCCTGGTGTCAAGAAGGGCAGCAAAGAAGCCACTTCTCTCCAGGAAAAACATCAGGGACAGACTGATATTCTGCAAAAGGTACAGGGATTGGACTGCTGAGGACTGGGGTAAAGTCATTTTCTCTGATGAATCCCCTTTCCGATTGTTTGGGGCAGCCGGAAAAAAGCTTGTCCGGAGAAGACAAGGTGAGCGCTACCATCAGTCCTGTGTCATGCCAACAGTAAAACATCCTAAGACCATGCATGTGTGGGGTTGCTTCTCAGCCAAGGGAGTGGGCTCACTCACAAGTTTGCCTAAGAACACAGCCATGAATAAAGAATGGTACCAACACATCCTCTGAGAGCAACATCTCCCAACCATCGAGGAACAGTTTGCTGATGAACAATGCCTTTTCCAGCATGATGGAGCACCTTGCCATAAGGCAAAAGTGATAACTAAGTGGCTCAGGGAACAAAACATCGATATTTTGGGTCCGGGTGGACAAACAAAATTCCACAAATTCTGACAAACTCCAAGCATTGATTATGCAAGAATGGGCTGCCATCAGTCAGGATGTGGCCCGGAAGTTAATTGACAGCATGCCAGGGCGGATTGCAGAGGTCTTGAAAAAGAAGGGTCAACACTGCAAATATTGACAGGGCGATCCGGACGAAGACGGTGGAACTCCCGCAGCATAGAAGGGTCCAAAACATCCTCCCCCGGGACCCAGCATCTCTCCTCCGGACCGTACCCCTCCCAGTCCACGAGGTACTGAAGGCCCCTCGCCCAACGCATCAAATCCAGTATGGCGCAAACGGAGTACGCCGGTGCCCCCTCGATGTCCAAAGGGGGCGGAGGAACCTCCCGCACCTCAGACTCCTGGAGCGGGCCAGCCACCACCGGCCTGAGGAGAGACACATGGAACGAGGGGTTAACATGGTAATCGGGGGGAAGCTGTAACCGGTAACTTACCTCGTACAGTCTCCTCAGCACTTTAAAATGGCCCCACAAACTGCGGCCCCAGCTTCCGGCAGGGCAGGCGGAGGGGCAAGTTTCGGGGCCTCACTGCGGTGACAGTCTGCGCTGGCCTTCTGGCGCAGCACGGCCCACTGGAGGTGAACATGGGAGGCATCCCAGGTTTCCTCTGCGCGCCTGAACCAGTCATGCACCGCAGGAGCCTCGGTCTGACTCTGATGCCAAGGCGCCAGAACCGGCTGGTACCCCAAGGACGAGAGGTTAGTGGAGGAGTGGCGGAGCGAGATCTGAGCCACCTCGGCCCAGGGCACGAACGCCACCCACTCCCCCGGCCGATCCTGACAATAAGACTGCAGAAACCTACCCACATCCTGGTTCACTCTCTCCACCTGCCCATTACTCTCGAGGTGAAAACCTGAGGTAAGGCTGATCGAGACCCCCAGACGTTCCATGAACGCCCTCCAGACCCTCGAAGTGAACTGGGGACCCAGATCAGACACTATATCCTCAGGCACCCCGTAGTGCCGGAAGACGTGTGTAAACAAGGCCCCTGCAGTCTGTAGTTCCGTAATGAGACCGGGCAGAGGGAGGAGATGGCAGGACTTGGAAAAACGGTCCACAACGACCAGGATCGTGGTGTTACCCTGTGAGTGAGGAAGATCGGTGAGGAAAATCGACCGACAGATGCGACCAAAGCCGTTGTGGAACGGGTAAGGGGTGTAGCTTACCTCTGGGCAGGTGCCTAGGAGCCCTACACTGGGCGCACACCGAGCAGGAGAAAACACAAACCCTCACCTTTGCCAAGGTGGGCCACCAGTACTTCCCACTCAAACAACGCACCGTCTGACCGATGACTGGATGACGTGTGGGCCCAATAGATCAACAGGTCACGGACAGCAAACAGAATGTACAGACGCCCAGCGGGCCTTAACATTCTGGGAACCTGGTCTGAAAGGGTGAAAACAAAAACGGGTAAAAAAAACATGGCCCACCTTACCTGACGAGGATTCAGTCTCCTCGCTGCCCAGATGTACTCCAGGTTGCGGTGGTCAGTCCAGATGAGAAAAGGGTGTTGAGCCCCTTCAAGCCAATGTCTCCACGCCTTCAACACCTTGACCACAGCCAACAGCTCCCGGTCCCCCACATCATAGTTTTGCTCCGCCGGGCTGAGCTTCTTCAAGAAGGCACAGGGGCGGAGCTTCGGTGGCATACCGGAGCTCAGCCTCGGACGCGTCCACCTCCACCGTGAACGCCAAAGAGGCATCCGGATGCGCCAGCATGAGAGCCGAGGTAAACAGAGCCCTTAGGTGACCAAAAGCCCTGTCCGCCTCAGCCGACCACTGAAAACGCACCGGGCCCCCCTTCAGCAGTGAGGTAATGGGAGCCGCTACCTGACCAAAACCCCGGACAAACCACCGTGGTGGGAGTCGGCCAATTACGCATGGCTGAAATGCAGTCACTCTCCATCTCCACCCCTGAGGTGGAAATGCGGTATCCTAGGAAGGAGATGGACTGCTGGAAGAGCAGGCATTTCTCAGCCTTGACATACAGGTCATGCTCCAATAGTCGACCAAGCACCTTGCGCACCAAGAACACATGCTCGGCGCGTGCAGCGGAGTATATCAGAATGTCATCGATATACACCACTACACCCTGCACGTGCAGGTCTCTGAAAATCTCGACCACAAAGGCTTGGAAGACTGACGGAGCATTCAACAACCCGTACGGCATGACGAGGTACTCATAATGCCCTGAGGTGGTACTGAATGCGGTCTTCCACTCGTCTCCCTCCCGGATACGCACCAGGTTGTAAGCGCTCCTGAGATCTGGTTTAGTGAAGAAGCGCGCCCCGTGCCTTGACTCAATCGCTGTGGCTATGAGAGGTAGCGGGTAACTGTACTTCACAGTGATCTGGTTAAGGGCTCGATAGTCAATACACGGGCGCAGACCTCCCTCCTTCACGAAAAAGAAACTCGAGGGGGCGGGTGAAGTGGAGGACCGAATGTACCCCTGACGCAGATATTCGGAGACATATGTCTCCATAGCCGCCGTCTCCGCCTGTGACAGGGGATACACGTGACTCCTGGGAAGTGCGGCGTCTACCTGAAGGTTTATCGCACAATCCCCCCGACGATGCGGTGGTAATTGAGTCACCTTCTTCTTAGAGAAGACAAGAGCCAAATCGGAATATTCGGGGGGAATGCGCACGGTGGAGACCTGGTCTGGACTTTCCACCATAGTAGCACCAATGGAAACCCCCAAACACCTCCCCGAGCACTCTCGCGACCACCCCGTGAGAGCCCTCCATTGCCATGAAACAGTGGGGTCATGACAGGCTAACCAGGCCTATCACCACGGGAAACACAGGAGAGTCAATGAGGAAGAGACTGATTCTCTCCCTGTGACCCCCCTGCGTCACCATGACCAAAGGAGTGGTGGCCTCCCTGATAAAGCCGGACCCTAATGGTCGACTGTCAAACGCGTGAACTGGAAAGGGCCTAACCACTGGAACAATGGGGATCCCTAAACTATGGGCGAATGCTCTGTCGATAAAATTCCCAGCCGTGCCTGAATTGACGAGCGCCTTATGCTGGGAATGCGGGGAAAACTCAGGAAAGTTGGCTTGCAAAAACAGGTGGGCAACAGAGGGCTCTGGGTGAGAATGGTGCAAGCTCACCTGGGATGACGCCAGAGCGCTCTGCCTGCTGCCTCGACCCCAAGAGGAACCAACCCAACACCGACCGGCAGTGTGACCTCTGCGGCCACAGATGGTGCATGTGAAGGCCCCCCCTCCGGACTCCCCGAGCGCAGCACCCCCTAGCTCCATAGGCACCGGAGTGGTGGTGCTGGGAGATGAAACCGACAGAGCCGCATCTGAACGTCCGCGGGTGACCAGCAGGTTATCCAGCCGGATGGACAGGTCCACCAGCTGGTCAAAGGTGAGGGTGGTGTCCCTGCAGGCCAACTCTCGACGGATATCCTCACGCAAGCTACAGCGATAGTGGTCGATCAGGGCCTTGTCGTTCCATCCCGCTCCGGCGGCCAGGGTCCATCAAACTCCCTGGGAAGAGCGAGACGAATCCCACTGGGACCGGGTGCAGAGGAGGTGAGTAGTGGAGACCCCTGTTGTGCTGGTGGGGGCGCTGAAGGGACTCCCTGTCTCTCCCAGCGGTCCATAGTCTGTACGACGCGGTCCATGACAGCCCCGAGATGGTGAAGCATCGCCGCGTGCCCCCGGAAGCGCTACTCTACCCCCACAACGGGGGCACCCACTCCTGCTGACTCCATTGATAGGTGTGGAATTCTGTAACGGGGTGAGTGACTGGTTGCCGGGAAGTCAGGCGCAGGAGAACAGGAGAACTTTAATATACACCCTGGCCCAAAGGCACAGGCAAGGCAGCACAAAGCACAACCACGGTGACATGAACCGAATTAAACAAAACAAACAAACCTAGGTTTGAAACAAACCTAGCGCAAGCCAGCCTGTAGCGTAACACCCTACACAAAGAACAATTCCACACACAGACATGGGGGAAACAGAGGGTAATATACATTTAGTCTGATGAGGGAATGTGAACCAGGTGTGCGGGAAAACAAGACAAAACAAATGGAAAATGAAAGGTGGAGTGGCAATGGCTAGAAAACCGGTGACGTTGACCGCCGAACGCCACCCGAACAAGGAGAGGGACCGACTTTGACGGAAGTCGTGACATTCATGTAATTGTCAATAAAAGCCTTTGACACTTATGAAATGCTTGTAATTATACTTCAGTATTCCATAGTAACATCTGACACAAATATCTAAAGACACTGAGGCAGCAACCTGTGTTTTTAAACAGCTTGGAAAATTCCAGAAAATGATGTCATGGCCTTAGAAGCTTCTGATAGGCTAATTGACATAATTTAAGTCAATTGGAGGTGTACCTGTGGGTGTTGTCACGCCCTGGCCTTAGTTATCTTTGTTTTTCTTTATTATTTTAGTTAGGTCAGGGTGTGACATGGGGGATGTTTGTGTGTTTTTGTCTCGTCTAGGGTGTTTGTATTGTCTAGGGGGTGTTTGTAGAGTTCATGGGGTTATGTTCAGTGTAGGTGTTTATGTAAGTCTATGGTTGCCTAGATTGGTTCTCAATTAGAGACAGCTGTCTATCGTTGTCTCTGATTGGGAGCCATATTTAGGCAGCCATAGTCATTAGGTAGGTTGTGGGTAATTGTCTGTGTGTAAGTTGCCAGTGTCTGCACTTATTTGTTTTGTATAGCTTCACGTTCGTCGGTTTGTTGTTTTGTTAGTTTGTAAAAGTGTTTTTCGTCTTCATTAAAAAGGAAGATGTATTGTTATTACGCTGCGCCTTGGTCCTCCTCTCTTTCTCCTAACGACGATCGTGACAGGTGTATATCAAGGCCTACCTTCAAAGTCAATGCCTCTTTGCTTGACATCATGGGAAAATCCAAAGAAATCAGCCAAGACCTCAGAAAAAACATTTGTAAACCTCCACAAGTCTGGTTCGTCCTTGGGAGCAATTTACAAATTCCTGAAGGTACCACGTTCATCTGTACAAACAATAGTACGCAAGTATAAACACCATGGGACCACGCAGCCATCATGCCGCTCAGGAAGGAGACGCGTTCTGTCTCCTAGAGATTAACATACTTTTGTGCAAAAAGTGCAAATCAATCCCAGAACAGCAGCATTGGACCTTGTGAAGATGTTGGAGGAAACAGGTACAAAAGTATCTATATCCATAGTAAAATGAGTCCTATATCAACATAACCTGAAAGGCCGCTCAGCAAAGAAGAAAGCCATGCTCCAAAACCGTCATAAAAAAAGCCAGACTACGGTTTGCAACTACACATGGGGACAAAGATTGTACTTTTTGGAGAAATGTCCTCTGGTCTGATGAAACAAAAATAGAACTGTTTGGCAATCATGACCATCGTTATGCTTGGAGGAAAAAGGAAGAAGCTTGCAAGCCGAAGGAACACCATCCCAACCGTGAAGCATGGGGGTGGCAACATCATGTTGTGGGGGTGCTTTGCTCCAGGAGGGACTGGTGCACTTCACAAAATAGATGGCATCATGAGGGAGGAAAATTATGTGGATATATTGAAGCAACATCTCAAGACAGCAGTCAGGAAGTTAAAGCTTGGTCGCAAATGGGTCTTCCAAATGGACAATGATCCCAAGCATACTTCCAAAATTGTGGCAAAATGGCTTAAGGACAACAAAGTCAAGGTATTGGAGTGGCCATCACAAAGCCCTGACCTCAATCCTATAGAAAATTTGTGGGCAGAACTGAAAAAGCGTGTGCAAGCAAGGAGGCCTACAAACCTGACTCAGTTACACCAGCTCTGTCAGGAGAACTTATTGTGGGAAGCTTATGGAAGGCTACCTGAAACTTTGACCCAAGTTAAACAATTTAAAGGCAATGCTACCAAATACTAATTGAGTGTATGTAAACTTCTGACACACTGGGAATTTGATGAAAGAAATAAAAGCTGCAATAAATCATTCTCTCTACTATTATACTGATATATATAGAATATATTTCACATTCTTAAAATAAAGTGGTGATCCTAACTGACCTAAGACAGGGAATATTTACTAGGATTAAATGTCAGGAATTGTGAAAAACTGAGTTTAAATGTATTTGGCTAAGGTGTATGTAAACTTCAGACTTCAACTGTATGTAAATAAGGTATGTTTTTTTTTTTTTTTTTATAAATTTGCAAACATTTCTAAAAACCTGTTTTCGCTTTATAATTATGGGGTAGTATGTGTAGAATGAGGAGGATTTTTTTTATTTAATCAATTTTAGAATAAGGCTGTAACATAACAAAATGTGGAAAAAGTCAAGGGGTCTGAATATGCACTGTATATGTAGCTGTAGAGGGATAAGTGTGTTGACCTATGCCACCCCATAGTAATACAGTACAACACCGGTTCTTAGATATGGTTTTACCCAGGGAAGAGGCTGAGACTAACAACTTTCTGGAATTAATTCCAGACATTAAATTTTACCCCATTTTTCTCCCAATTTCGTGATATCCAATTGCGATCCAATTACAATCGTTTCATTGCTGCTACTCCCCAATGGGCAGGCCTCCCGAGTGGCGCAATGGTCTAAGGCACTGCATCGCTGTGCCATTAAAGATCCTTATTTGAGTCCAGGCTCTGTCGCAGCTGGCCGCGACCGGGAGACCCATGGGGCGGCGCACAATTGGCCCAGTGTCGTCCGGGTTAGGGGAGGGTTTGGCAGGCCGGGATGTCCTTGTCCCATCGCGCTCTAGCGACGCCTGTGGCGGACCGGGCGCATGCATGCTGACACGGTCGCCAGGTGTACAGGGTTTCCTCCTACACATAGGTGCGGCTGGCTTCTGGGTTAAGCGGGCGTTGTGTCAAGAAGCAGTGCGGCTTGGCTGGGTTGTGTTTCGGAGGATGCACGGCTCTCGACCTTCGCCTCTACCGAGTCCGTACGGAAGTTTCAGCAATGAGACAAGACTAACTACCAATTGGATACCACGAAATTGGGGAGAAAAGGGGATTAAAAAAATAAATAATTGTCAAATGTAATGATGCCCAGCATGTGCAGTAAGGCAAGAAACAGCATGCCCTTTTCAAATCATAGTGACAACTAAAGTGGCCAAATAACTCAAAGGGTAACGTATAGGCCAAGACCCCTGGAACACGGTTAGAGAGCACAGGTGAACCGTGTTCTTATAAGCCCAGTCATTGACCAATCGCATGTGAAAACATAGTTTTGACTGGCAACTATTTAAAAGAGGATCCCAGCCATCTCGTGTAGATATATTTATTGCTCAATTCTTAAAATGAAGCACCTTAAATCTGCTTTACAACCTGGCATACATAGCACGCATGAATTTCACGTTTGGAGAAGCCAATTTTCACCATAAATATGCACCTTTATAATTAGCACATTGCGGACTTGTGTAAGAAATCCTACTACTCCTAATGCGATGAGTATTTGGATAGTCATAATTTAGACTAATAATATAACTCAATCACTGTTCGCAACAAAGAAAAGACTTCAATACATGGCTAAGTGCGTATAGGCCTAGGGTATATCATATACCTTTCTTCTTTCTTTGCATGGAAAAAATTGGGCCTTTTATAAACACATTTCATGCAATTCTACTACACTTTACATGACTGGAGACATTAGCAGAATCATTTTTAATATGACAAATTACAGGGTAGCCTACTCTGTTGACACTGACAAACCTTTCAAAAAAAAACTATGTGGTGCATATGACAGGCCTACGAGAAGGGGAGACAAGTAGAATCTGACGTCCATCTAAACTGGAGGAGGAAAATATTGTAAAAAAAAAAAAAATACTTAAGGAGCCCTGACCCAACAATGATAAACAGTGAATATGCTCAGTACGCACTCACCGGGGATATTGCCGATCCTCTCCGCTGGCGCCAATAAGATAGACTATACTGTTGTTTATCTCAATTAAATTGAGAATTTTGATAATGAAAAGACTAATCTGTCTTTTAGTTGTCTTCTCTTTACAGCAATAACTATGTTTTTCTGCAATTGTATTTAGAAATATTGCGGTATGCCTGCTTTGGCCTCTACTTTTCACAGACAGTCGCAACTCAACAATAATCTGCCCAAATTGCACGCGCCGCCTTTCCTTCCAACTGTAGGCAATAAGATTTAAAACAATACACAACTTATTTTTTTTATATTTAAAAAAAAATAAGCTAAATGATCCTCTGCGGCCAAATCATGCTTTAGTAGCCTATTTTGAATTATTGTATTTCTGTATAGATGGGAGTAAGCTATTAAAGGCTATATAATTTTGGAAACTTTATTCAATTTACTTTAGGAAAAGCTTACATTCCCCAAGCCTTATGGATGCGCTGCCTATGCTGGCATATTAAAAACAAGCGTAACATCCACTCGCTATTCGAATGCAGGCTACGGATTAGTTTTTTTGTGGGCCATTCTAAATAAAACATTATTCCACCTATAGGCTATATATAAAGACCAGATTAAATTAAATTGTTTGATGGGTGAGAATGTTATCAAGTGCTTGTCAAATTGTGACTGAGAGACTAATGAAGTGTGTGCAGCCTGTGCAAGAAACAAAGCAGAGCCCATGCCTTTCATGCAACATTTCTCAAATCATCATTAGAGTCGCATCATGCAACCTTAAAATGTATTAAAAATTAAAGTATATAGCCTAACGTTTGTATCACAACTAAAGTTGCATAAATAACTTGAAAATAATTATATAGGACCTGTTTTTGTTGTTGTTAACTGCTCAACATAGAACAGCTGCATGTGCGCAATCCCTCTGAAATAATTTGGAGAAAATATCATTTTATTCAGCTATGTTCAATTGTATTCTTCATACTATAAAATAATATACAATAATGCCACGGAATTCGAAGTAAATCTTCTCTGCTAAATGAACTGTGTAGTCCACAGCCAGATCAGGGCCTAACATAAAGGACAACTCTGAATATCCTATTCTGTTCTTCTGAAATAGGCTACATTTTCTTCATATCCTGTGCCTTTAGATCTGTCTAAAATAAATGATGGATTTATTGTGATGGTGTAGGCTATATTAAATGGATTTATTTGACATTTTAAAATGTAGATGTATCAAAAGGTCAGGAGATGCTAAACGTGTTTATGTTAATTAACGGTCTGTGAGACCGGCAGTTATTTGCATGACAATCACCGGCTGACAAAATGTCGTGACCACCACAACCTTAGTTAACACCATCATCTTTAATATGCTCACAAAAAGTAATTGAAGATCTAAATGCAACTTCACATGAAACTGGTTGAGATTAAATGATTGGCATGCAGATGGAGTCAGGACATTTCAGCAGTAAAATGTGAAGAATGTTGACCTCATTTTGTATTTATGTAGGCTACACTAACCAGGTTTCCATCCAACCTTTTCATGTGAGGAAAGTACATGTCGAATAAAAAAAAAGTCACGAAAAGCTTGATGGAAATATGTCGGTAAACGTTCCAAATGTTGACAAAACAAATTACGCTTGACAAGGTGGGATCTTGTGTCGGTAAAATGAATTATGTGGAACGCTTTTATGATCAAATATTGATATAATAACCATCATATTGAAGTAAATTGGAGTTACGCAAATGTATTGTGTGGCCCTCCCACTACGACTCGGAAAGCATGCAGTTTCTTGGCTACAGATTAAATAAATCACGATGAACTTCACAGGGTGGTGAAAGTGCACGGCAATGAGCTTGATACTACTTTCCAATAAATAGAGGGTCTTATTCTGGTGACATGATGATCGATGCTTGGCTGCCATTTGACAAATTAAAATAATATATTTCGTCCATAATAATCTTGGGCTGGGCGATAATGGCCAAAACATATCACAATATCTCTCTCATTTTTGACGATATTTCATGTTTTGGATTAATTAAAGTTCTAAATATGCTTTGAGTAGTTTATGACACTAGGGTGGCAACACAAATAAGTGATTTCAATGGGGCTTTCTGATTGTTTTATACTGTTCAGTCCAACTTCAAACTAAAATAATGTTCAGCATTTTCTAAAATGTCTGCATTTCTTGCACTTTTGTTATCCTTTCCACACTGTACCACGCAGGGCTGCATGATATGGGCAAATATTCTAGGCCTAGTTAATTGGTCAACTATTGGAATCATGAAAATATAATTATTATTCTAATTCTATATTTGGAATATATTGGGCAGCACCTTGAATTCATTGTTGTTCGACATGACAACGAATGAATAAGCCAGGGGGGAATTCTTGACAGGGTATAAAACCAAAGTGTTGGTCATTGTTTCCAGGGGATCCTAATTAGATGTTACATTCCATGTTCTTACCTCATGTAGCTAGCTAACATATTCATGTTTCACTTATTCCTCTGATTTAAGATACCATTGCAAACAATATGCTTATTTAGGCCTACACCAGCACTGGTACCAGCCATCTACGTTTGCTCCGACTTAGCAAACTACTAGCTAGCCAGACAACTAGCGATTAGCATTAGCGGCTAACAATAGTCACAACAAACTAGCAGACATTTAGATACAAAAACGAATAGTGTACTTGTGGAAAGCAGCATTGTTTTCACCAACATCTTGTTGCGTCTATCTGACCATGCAGACTGCAGAGTGAACAGAAAGAAAGTGCTTGTGACTCCGTGGTCGAGTAACTGCTCTTTCCTTGAGTGACAGGGCAGGGCTTGAGTTGGGAAGCGGAAAGACGACTCAAGTAGCGAACGGAGTAAACTATAAAAACGGACCGCCTGAGTTCAATGTCACATTTAACAAACCAAACATTGAAATACCGTTACAGAAGGTAAAGTAAAAACCCAAACCGGTCCATGCATCAATACCGGGTATATAGTCAGTGGCAACGCGTCATTCAAGGGCAGGTGGGGCTGGCCTATTTTGCATGTTATTTTGGTAATGATACGTGTCATATACCAGTTTGCAAACCATGTAAAAAAAATAAAAAAAAACATTATATATATATATATATATATATATATATATATATATATAAAATTGAGTTAATAAAGCTGCACACAAACATGGTCTCTTTCTTGAGTAAGGCAGCTCCAAAATGCAGGTGTTTCAGCCTAGCTCAGTGCATTCTGTGGTGGTGGGGCAAGCCAGCAGAAAATATGGAGCATTGCACCGTGATTGGCTCAGTGTTCTGTCATTCATAGGGACACTACGTCACCGCCAAGTCTATGGGTAAAGCTAGAAAATTCTAGCCACTTGGGTGCTGACATAGAGTTACATTAGAAGTGCCTATCCAAGAAGGTCACTGGCCACAGATAAAATGACGTCAAATCACGTTATATGTACAGTAGCTTTGATGGACTGACATCATACTTTCAAAATCTTAGCTAGCAGTCATCATCATGAATCAAGTTGTCAATCTACTAGAAAATCATTTTTAATCCTTGTCATATGAAGAGAAATAATGACGAGAAATTATAGACAAAACGTATCGGTGCTCATCGGCCATTGGACATAAACATTACACAACAAGTTGGAAATCGCAAATTCAACAATGAGTAGTTTGGAAGGAATCAGTGAGAGTGGCTAATGTTAACTGCAAGCATTGCAAAGCAATCACTAGCCTGCTATTCAGTGGAATGGCTGTGTGGTCCCAAATCTGGGATTAAGGGTCTCTTTTCCAAGTTTAAAAAGATAAACATTCAACATTGGCCATGCTGTCAATGAAGCATGATTTGTGCCACGCTCAATACAACTTAACTCGTAACTGCAAAAACTTAACTTCAGTGAGTTCAAGACAACTGGGAAGTCGGGAATAAACGAGCTCTGACTGGGAAAATACGTTTTGAACGGTCATCCAACTCAGAATTGTAAATCCGTCCTCTTTCTAGAGCTACAACCTGAAGATCAATGACATCATCATGATTCGACCTTGTTTTTTTCCGAGTTCACAGTTCTTTTGAAAGCACCATAAATCCAGAGAATGCCAGACTTTGATGGCAAAATTTGCCCACGAAGGACCGCACCGCCACCTTACTGTTCAAGTGAGAAGGATTCGCTATATAAGTAGAGTTGACAATGTAATGAAAACCCATTAACTTGTATTTTCTATTGTAACCACAAAAGTTATTTTTATGTACACTACGTCATCATGAACACCTCCAAAACAAATGTTTTTTGTGGTTTGGTAAGAAGAATATCCCTCTCCCCACAGGTGTTATTACTACCTCTGAGGGTTTAAAGCTTGAGGTAGTCACCTCATATACAAGTAGTTGGGAGTATGGCTAGACGGTACACTGTCCTTCTCTCAGCACATATCAAAGCTGCAGGCTAAAGTTAAACCTAGACTTGGTTTCCTCTATCGTAATCGCTCCTCTTTCACCCCTGCTGCCAAACTAACTGATTCAGATGACCATCCTACCCATGCTAGATTATGGAGACGTAATTTATAGATCTGCAGGTAAGGGTGCTCTCGAGCAGCTAGATGTTCTTTACCATTCGGCCATCAGATTTGCCACCAATGCTCCTTATAGGACACATCACTGCACTCTATACTCTTCTGTAAACTGGTCATCTCCGAATACCCGTCGCAAGACCCACTGGTTGATGCTTATATATAAAACCCTCTTAGGCCTCACTCCCCCCTATCTGAGAGATCTAATGCAGCCCTCATCCTCCACATACAACACCCGTTCTGCCAGTCACATTCTGTTAAAAGGTCCCCAAAGCACACACATCCCTGGGTCGCTCGTCTTTTCAGTTCGCTGCAGCTAGCGACTGGAACGAGCTGCAACAAACACTCAAACTGGACAGTTTTATCTCAATCTCTTCATTCAAAGACTCAATCATAGACACTCTTACTGAAAGTTGTGGCTGCTCTGTGTGATGTATTGTTGTCCCTACCTTCTTGCCTTTTGTGCTGTTGTCTGTGCCCAACAATGTTTGTACCCTGTTTTGTGCTGCTGCCATGTTGTCATGTTGTGTTGCTACCATGCTGTGTTGTCATGTGTTGCTGCCATGCTATGTTGTCATCTTAGGTCTCTTTATGTAGGGTTGTCTCTCGTCGCGATGTGTGTTTTGTCCTATATTTTTAATCCCAGACGCCATCCCCGCAGGAGGTCATTTGCCTTTTGGTAGGCCGTCATTATAAATAAGAATTTGTTCTTAACTGACTTGTCTAGTTAAATAAAGGTTCAATTTTAAAAATCACGGACAGACCTTTATGCGCAAAAAGTAAATTTTATGGAAACATCTCTGGTAGGTAAACGCGCATATTGTTTTTATGCGGGTTTTAGAATATTCGCAGTAAAATCTGGCGCCAATTAGATGGACATTTAACTGTCCTGCAAAATCATCCTTTTGTCTTGCATTCTCTATTTTAAAATGTGGTCACCCTACGGATGCTGGATATAACTCTGAGCCGATGCTGAATGTAACTCTGAGCCGGATGTTATGCAAGATGTTGTAACTCATGCTGCGTTCAAAACAACTGCGAACTCAGAAAACTCCCGACACCAGAGCGTTCCGAACTGGTAACTTGGGGGTAAAAAAAACTAGCACCGAATGGGAAAAATCTATTTGAACGGTTATCCAATTTGGGCCTCTTCCTTGAACTCCTACTTTCCGACCTAACGGTTATGATTTGACCTCGTATTTTTCCGAGTTTCCAGTTGTCTTGAACATGGCATCTGAGCCAGATACTATGCAGCATTTAACTCTGAGCTGAATGCTGTAACGTTACTGGATGTAGCATCTAGCTCAGTGTTACAGCCTCTATTGGCCAACCCAAGGACAACTGTTGCATACCCTTCATTCCGTGACATACCATTGTTTCCTATCATCTCGCAAATCTCCGTTTTGAACGACTGACTTTATTACCAAAATTATACACTTAGTCAATTTTGACGCTAGAATGAATGTTTGACTCATATCGATGGCACATAGCCTATGTCATAGGCCATTTTCAAAACGAAAATGAGCTTTTAGGGGCAGTCGCTCTTTAAAGCGGAGGAAGACGCATTACTGTAGCTATATGAACTAACGTTAACTAAACGTAGCCATAATCTCTTGCTGAAGCTAGCTAACGTAAGCGAACCATGATCTTGCAAAGACGAACGGAAACTGTTGCTGTGTTGGCACAAAACGGACTAAATATTCTGTTTGCTTACCATGTTATTGAATTAGCTGTATCCCTCTTCTTCTTTTTTTAATGGTCGTTTCACGTTTGTAGCTAGTTATGTTATTAGGTGCGTAATACTATGCAAATTAAAGTTTGAAACCTCTCTGGCTCACTGAGGTATACTATCTCTATGAACGCTCTGGCTAGGCCACGAAATGAAAAGCATTCTGCGCATGCTCCGAACCTTATTTTTCTTCTGGGGAGAATCATGTCGATTGGCATGGCTTGTGATGCATTACCGCCACCTACTGGACTGAAGTGTGGATGGTTGATTGAGAAAAACTATTTTAACAACATTAAAATACATTTCACAACACATTAAGTGCGTGCTCTCAGGTGCATGCTCTTGTAACGGATGTGAAATGGCTAGCCAGTTAGCGGGTACGCGCTAATGTAAAAATCAAGCTAGGCTTCCTCTATAGAAACAGGACATGTTTGTCCTCTACAAATAGAAGACAAATTGTGCACGCTACTTTTATGTATGTTATAGATTATGGGGATATTTTTTACATGCATACTTCAGCATCAACACTTAAATCGCTGGATGCTACTTATCATTGCGCACTTAGGTTTATTACGGGTGCTAGCTACAGAATTTATATCAAAATGTAGGTTGGACTTCGCTGTCCGTGAGACGAGAACAACATGCTCTCGTGTTTGTCTATAAAGCACTTCCGAATAAACTACCTTCTTATTTATCATCACTCATCAATATTATAATTCCTAAAACCAGGTCTCAAGCATGGATTACACTTGAGGCCCATGCGATTTCCACAGAGTTGGGTATGGCTGCCTTTTCCTGTTACGCTCCTTGCCTACGGAATAGCCTGCAGACTAAATTTAAACTTGAGACTCTTGTCCCCTTGCCCATTTTAAATATTTATTGGAGGATTTTTATTTTTGTATTGCTTGTAACTGTTTCGGGTAATGCAAGTTCTTGTGCTGTTAGGGGAATAACCTATGTGTAATCTGTTGCAGTATTTTTTGTGTCATCAGTGATCGTTTTGTTTGTCTTGTGTAGTTTCTTAATCATTGTACCTAAACTGTATGTGTAAACATGTATACGCAGGGCCCAGCTGTAAAAGAGACCTTGGTCTCAGTCTGTGTTCCTTGTTGAAATAAAGGTATAATAATACTATCACATATCCACAACACAAAATCCATGTGTGTATGTAATAATGTGGGTGTGTGTGTCTTCACAGTCCCCGCTGTTCCATGAGGTGCATTTATTATTATTCATATTATTTTGATATAAATTTACTGCTTGCATGAGAGACTTGATGAGGAATGGAGTTCCATGTAGTCATGGCTCTATGTAGTAATGTGCACCACCAATAGTTTGTTCTGGATTTTGGGACTGTGAAGAGACTTCTGGTGGCATGTCTTGCGGGGTACCATACACATGGTTAGCAGATGTTAATGCGAGTGTAGCGAAATGCTTGTGCTTCTAGTTCCGACAATGCAGTAATAAGCAACGAGTAATCTAACCCAACAATTCCACAACTACTACCTTATACACTCAAGTGTAAAGGGATAAAGAATATGTACATAAAGATATATGAATGAGTGATGGTACAGAACGGCATAGGCAAGATGCAGTAGATGTTATCGAGTACAGTATATACATATGAGATGAGTAATGTAGGGTATGTAAACATTATATTAAGTGGCATTGTTTAAAGTGGCTAGTGATTAATTTTTACATAAATTTCCATCAATTCCCATTATTAAAGTTGCTGGAGTTGAGTCAGTTTGTTGGCAACAGCCACTAAATGTTAGTGGTGGCTGTTTAACAGTCTGATGTCCTTGAGATTGAAAAACAGCTTCTATCTCTCGGTCCCTGCTTTGATGCACCTGTACTGACCTCGCCTTCTGGATGATAGCGGGGTGAACAGGCAGTGGCTCGGGTGGTTGTTGTCCTTGATGATCTTTATGGCCTTCCTGTGACATCAGGTGGTGTAAGTGTCCTGGAGGGCAGGTAGTTTGCCCCCAGTGATGCGTTGTGCAGACCTCACTACCCTCTGGAGAGCCTTACGGTTGTGGGCGGAGCAGTTGCCGTACCAGGCGGTGATACAGCCCGACAGGATGCTCTCGATTGTGCATCTGTAGAAGTTTGTGAGTGCTTTTGGTGACAAGCCGAATTTCTTCAGCCTCCTGAGGTTGAAGAGGCGCTGCTGCGCCTTCTTCACAACGCTGTCTGTGTGGGTGGACCAATTCAGTTTGGTCCACCCACACAGACAAAAATTACAAGATGTATTCACCAAATCCAAAGAGATGAATAAGCGGGAGCTTGACAGACCCCCGTTCCGCTCTGTGGACCACGAAATATCCCATTGTTAGGGCAGAGACAAGCATCTCATCATTATATCCACAGTATCTCTGCCCAGACACACCCCAACCAATGATCCCAAACACAATTTCATACAAAAAGCTTTATTTCAATTCTTGCATAACTCTATAACTGTACTTGACATCTATACACATTCAGACAGAGCTAACCACAGTTAAAGTGCTCTATCTTTTATTTTCTTCTCTTATAGAAAAGCTGTGATATGTACAGAGAGCAAGCGGAACTAGGTACAACATGTCTCTCATCCCGAATACAGAGTAAGCTATCGTTCCAATCCCCTAGTGTGGGGGTAGAAAACCCAGGTCTTGGAATGCTGCAGGTTTTTGAGTTGACTTTTTTTTGCTTCAGACCTAGAAGACATGAAGGTGAAATATAGCCAATCAGATATTGATCAATTAACTCAATTGGAGAGGTGATAAGAGATATGGTGCCTGGTTGGAACTAAACCCTGCAACACCTGGTCACTCCAGGACCAGGGTTAAGGAAAGAGCTTAGGCGACTGAAGGTGAGTGAGAGTGAGGAGGCAACTGAAGCACAGTCAGTCAAACAAGCAGGCACAGAAGGGAATTTGAGTGTCTGAATCCACACGCAGAGCACTTCAGTCCACATTTACACACATAAGCAGTCACATTTTTTACTGTAAGCCTACATTTTTACATGGTACTGGAAACATGGGAACTGCATAATGTAATTGTTTACAATGCAATTGACAAAACCAATCCCTGATAGACATGCCAAAATATGTTACTTTGCTCAACAACACACGACAGAAAGAAAGACAGACAGGCAGAAGCACATGTATCTTGAGGCGCCCAGTGGACACGTCCTTGATGAGCAATTCGGTGTGGTGAAGCACCATGGGTAAAGTATTAGGCATCAGGTGGAAAAACACCAAAGTAGAAGTCAGGAGACAGTTTCCGGACACACGCACACACATAGGCACACAGACACACACGCACGCACACACACGCACGCACACACACACACACACACACACACACGAGCAGCAGTGAAATATTAAGACACAATAGCAGAAGCAGCAATCAGGTCACTGGGGAGAGGCAGGCATGGTTGAAGGTACCTCTGGACTGATGAGGTAGGCTGGGTTAGAGGCAAGGGTGGGTTTATTGTACATTGTGGTGTGTGTGTATGTGTGTGGTGTTCACAGGTAAGGCTGGGGGTAGAGGTGAGGTAGGCTGAGAGATTTTAAGGGGTTGTGAGAAAAGTCCCTCATGGTGATGAGAACACTAAGGCCATGATGGGGCGCACTACTGCAGTTGTATGTGCATTAGTGAGAGACAGATACGAAAAAAAAAGATAGAACGCAAGAAAGAGAAACAGGATCAAAGCTTCATCTTTCCCTTATAATACATTTTTCTTTCTCCCCCTCTCCGGTGTATGCTTCTAGTAGTCCTTTATTCCAGTGTTGGGGGAACATGCCCTCTGTCGTTTCACACAGCGCTCTCTTGTCAGTAATAAAGACTTTATGTACACCCCCCCTCCCCCCAAATCCCACCCCCCTTAATAAGTCCCCCCACATTCCTCTGCTAAGCTCTGGAGCAGCAGCAAACTGAGCGCCCTCCCTCCCTCTTCTTCCCTTTCGATCATTCTTCCGTAGCTTTCTGAATGCCAAATTGAAACTATTCCCAAAGAACTCCAGCAGCAATATGGTATGAATTCCACCGAGCCCATCGGCAGGCAAGGTGAAGGAATGACCATATTAAATCAACAGGAGTGCCTAAGGGTTGCTTCAAAGCCACACTTTCTCCCCTAGCTTCCTTCGCTTCATCTCTTATACGCTTCTCTACTTTTTCTCCACCTGGTGGGAGTATAACGCGGTTTAATGTACAGCACTGCATGTACACACGCAAGCACACAAATACTAGTAGCTCATCTTTTCAGCACTATTCACAGCCAATCTTCACAGTATAGAAAAATAATAGTAGTTTCACAGCCGCAGCACAAGAGCACCGTAACACAGACATTGACAGCTCATCTCCTAATCGCTTTGTGTGTATCAGAGTACACACACATACACACAACCAGGGGTTGGAACCAGTTCAGGGAACAGAACCGAGAACGAAAGTGATCTATACTGTTCCGGATTAGGACCGTTATTTTAAAAGAATGGGAACTGGTTAATAATGTTCTTTTACTTTCCGGGCATTTTTTTCCCTCCAGTCCCACAAAAAAATGCAACAAAGCACCTATGCAAAGCCCTTGCTTTGTCACTCAGAAACGCATTCCAGTGTCTGCCTGCCTGCCAGATGAAAATGATTCAGACATTTTTCTTAGAGAACAATGGATTAACTTGTTCAATGGTAGTTAAGGATAGTTATCAGGTTTTACATTGGATTTATCAACTACAAAAAGCATTTAAAAAAAAATGTATTTCTGGTGCCGCTCTGCACACACAAGCTTGTTCGCTAGCTAGCTAGTCTAGGTGGAATTATGTGTAATGTAATGTAAATGAGTCATGATCAAGGGCTAGCTCTGGTTCAACGTTAGTCAAGCCAACTCTTTGAAGTTCAAAGACAGTCAAAGTTCCTTCATAGAAGCCGCTCCTCTGTAGGTATAATTCTGTGGGTCTAATTCAAGATGCCCAGCTCTTCATGCCCAGCGCTCTTCTCACCTGCAAAATTTCAGTCGCATCTCGTACACTACACAACACTTGTCTGTCCAATGCATATACATAGCATGCCCACTCCATAGCAAGCTGCTCCATTCATTGGTGAAGTCAGTTAATGTCGAGCTAAATGTAAAAAATAATCTAAAATTCTGAGGTTTAAAAAAGGAACAGAAAGGACCTATATAAAACATACTTTTTTTGGGATTCGAACCGGTTCATAACTTTATTTTGCTGGTTGGAACAGTTAAATGGAATGAAAATAATTTGGTTGCAACCCCTGTACACAACCCACGTCATCCATAGTGGGCTGGCTCTCTGTAACCAGTCTTTCCGTCGGGAGCCCAGTCCAATGCCAACTGCTTGACTGAGGGTTAGCAATTAGCATCTCGCTAGTTAGCAACCTCAGTTAAAGGCTGTCCAGGAGTGATCCATCTGTCAGTCAAACTGAAGGCCACACCCCCTCACACCCCCTCCTCCTGAACGGGAGAAACCTATGTGTCTGTCAAAGGTGGGGAGCGGGTCAACAACTCACAACTTCCTGTTCCGCGGTGATGACATTTCCTGATTCCGTTCAGGCGCTTGCTCCATCGTCATCATTAGCGACGCAGCCACCGCTCGTCCCGTGGGTGATATGGGTGGGTGAGGCAACGGCGAGATCACGCTGGCTACTGTGCCGTGATTGGGATTCCAGTCGGTGGAGGCTGCTATGAGTGGACAGCGGATGGTCGAGGTGAGGCATGCTGCTGTGGGGGGGTATTGTTTGCTCCTCGCCGCCTCTGTAACTACAGGGGGTGTAGCTGGGGGTCGAGGAAAGATAGGGGAAGGAGAGGTTAGTTCAGTAGCTCAGCACCTTATGTACAGCACCCACACCAGCAGGTATGTCAGCTATGCTCTCTAAACTGATGAAGTCTTATACAGCCAGGAACTTTTATCTCAGTTATATAACGAGGATCTCTTGAGGTGCCATATCTAAAACAGGGAAGCCTGATTCCAGTTCTCTCACGTAATCATTTTTGACTGTAAAAACTGCTCATATATACGGTGGCATCTATAGCCAACCCTCCCTTCTTTTCTCCCTCTCCTACCGTCCGTCTCGGGAGCGATGCAGGCTGCCATGGTAACTGGTCTTGCTGTGCACGCTGCCAGCCTTGCTGCGGGTGGAGGAGGCGTGGCCCAGAGAGTGGATTGGTCCACGGTTGTCGGGGGCGTGTCTAGGGTCATCAGGCTCTTCCAGAATGGCCAGGTGAGTGGAAGAGGCGTGGGTGGAGGTGCCCTGGAGGGAGGGGAGGGGGGGATTAGGAATTAAAAACAGGAGTTAGTTAGGGTGATATTATATTACATTATTATTACGGTTAGGAACATGTGAGGTGACAAGGTCATGGTGCCAGTCTTACCTGGGTGGAGGTTCCCCGTGATTTCCTGATGATGGGGGTGTGGGGGTCTCTCAGTAGAGATTGGGCAAAGTCTGGCTCCTGGAGCACCCGTCTGCTCTCATTCACCCCACTACTGCAGAAGGGAGGGGTGAGGAAGAGGGGGAGGGAGGTGTGCAGGGAGAGAGGAGTTGGTGAGTGAGAGGGGTGAGGCATCGGAGGACATGGAGTGAGTGGAGGGGGAGGGGCAAGGCAGAAGAGGAGGGATGGTAGAGAGTGGGGAGAGAAAGTGAGGGACACAAGGAGGATGGCAGGGAAAGAGGGAAGGCAGACGGGTGGGAGAGACGCAGAGAAGAGATGGAGAGATGACGGAAGGAGAGAGGGTTGGGGCGAGCAGAGGAGGAGGAAGGGGTTACTGTTCTGTAATTGAGGGTGGGAGAACAGGTGCAGAAAATAACCTAATCACCATGGAGACCGGGTTATGGGAAGTGTGTGCGTGTGTTTGTGCTAGGATGAAATGATAAGGCTTTTAAGCCTATGCAATTTATACCAAATTACATTTTCACATCCACGTTGCTCAAAATGTTCATTTTTATATTTTCTAGCGAGTGGTTCTACACTACTAAGTAGCCAACTTACCTTGGCTTGAAATTAGAAATACACACATTTAAGGTAGGACCAGCGATATGACGTAGGTGCACAAAGTAAACAGCATAGTGGGTCAATTTCCACAACAACTAAGAGCGTTGACGCGAGAGGCTAAACTTCGCTCATCGCAATATCTGAGGTGCTGCTCGTGGCATCATAATTTCAGACACACACACACAAACACTCTCTCTGCTTACTCTTTGCGTCTGCGTCCTTGTAGGAAGCTGGCCCATTCGAAGCAGGTCTTCTTGCTGCCCACCCAGAAGACCGAGGGAATCCCCACCACCAGCATCATCATGTACTTAATGAGGAACAGGGTCAGATCTGGGTGACTGGTCTGCTCAACCTAGACAGAGGGGGGGGGTACATAGCTTGTACTAAGCATACGACATACTGTTTTTTAAAAACAACATATTAGGGTCATCCTACTGAGATTGCCTCATCTAAAACACAATTGCGTTGATTCCCGCCATGGGTTCATTTTGGTACAGCGCGTCCCCTCGGCTGATTCTCATCCTTAATAGCTCTATGGATGAAATGCCAACATGAGTTTGACATCCTGGCATTTAAAGCATACTACATTTTCAATATTGCACATACTATAAAACATACTTTTCTCGCATACCCAAAATGCCTACTATTTAGAACGCAAGTACGGGTATTCGAACACGGCCAGTGTGTGTGTGTGTGTGTGTGTGTGTGTGTGTGTGATCAGAAACACTGGCAGATCAAAACAACTACTCAACCTAACAGAGAGCGAATGCACAGCTCACTGCCCAAAGACAATCCTCCCTTCTGCTCACTGCACATGCCAACCCAGTGTGTGTGTGTAAAAGAAAGAGAGAGAGAAAGAGAGACAGACAGGGTTGCTACCTGTCGTCTAAAAACACAACTCCCTCTTGTGGCGATAAATAGCATCACTGATCAAAATGTGCCACACACACACAAAGACACTGACTGCACACACAGACGCAGGGACCTCCTTGGGCGCGATCAGGTGACATGGAGCAAAATTGGAATTCCAGAGCGACTATGCGATACAGAGGGGGTCTCTGCATGGGGAGGCCATACACACACCCTCATACAGCAGACAAATCTAAGCACCAGCACCTGCTCGTACCCTATATTCCACACACACACCAGCGCATTCACTCTCGAGCAGAGCTCCCACATCACATTACTTTAATCAATTCAACTTCATACTAATATATATATATAAATATAAAAAGAAAGACAAAGATATGCTTTTCCTGACAATTTTCCTGGCAGTATGTATGCCTTGGCAATATGCACATTGTTACGTCATGCCAATAAAGCATTTGAAATTGAATTGAGAGTGAAAGACAGAAACAAAGAGACAGAGACAAACATTATTATTAGTACTATTGCAGCTGTAATGTCTATTCTTCACAACATTTTTAATAACGTAACCTCTCTATTGCAGAGGCAGATACACATCCACTTTCAACTGATATCGGCCGGGAAGATGAAAGGCTTTCACCAACTGGTAATCTGTGTGCGGTCGGTGTGTGTCCAATAGAGACAGTGTGAGTGAGCACAAGTGTTACATTTTGTTATTCATTTAGTGCCCGATGACATAAAACAACCTCATCCTCCCCTCTTCCTCCCCCCCCTCCCTCTCTTCCCACAACCATTACAGAGGCATCGCACAATACGGCCAGCTAAGCGTGACTGAACAAGCCCTCAGAGAGAGAAAGAGAGAGAAGGAAGCAATCATTCCTCTTTCCCTTCCCCCAGCTCACTCTCAACAACCTACACACACTGCAGATAGGGTGACCACATTTAAAACACTAAAATGCGGGACAATGGAATGATTTTGCAGGACATTCGCGAGACAGTGTAGCCTACATGAATAAAAACAATTGGCAGCACCCCCCCCACACACACAAACAAAAAGCAAGCACCAAGCGAGCAAATTGAAGCGCACCTAGCCTACACTTTTACCTTGCACAAAATGTGTGGCTGTTTTATGAAAATCTGGGAATATTTGGCCAAGGAAACATTTCTGGTTGGTCTCAGGGAATGTAAAACAGTTAGGACGGGAGATTTTAAACGGGATTGAGTGAAGTAGTAGAAAATATGTTGAATGAGTTACTAATAAAGCACAGAGAGCCTTTCAGTCTAATACAGCTATTTACTTACTTTTGTAGCTCTTTGTTTGAAGCACACTTTTTGTAAGTAGTTAACCGTCCTTTTCAAGTTTAGCTGGAATTTAGCCCGAAAGGATTTAACAAATATGATTGGCCTACGTCTCATCTTGGGCTGCGCAGAATATAAGAGCTCATCAACGATTGGAGAAGTGTTTGATCACCAGTTCCACATCCTTTTGATCTTGTGATGAGGGCAATGTAGAATAGACCGGTTGGAATCGCAATTCTCATCAGTAACCACGTTTCCATCCACAGTTTTTTTGCGAATAAAGTCATACCGTATAAAAATAAATCACAACAGGTGTGATGGAATCAGGAAGATTCGGTACAATTTTATAAACGCTGGCAGACGTGTTCGTTTGACATAGTGGGATCTTTTTATGTGGGAGAAATTCATTATGAGAGAAATGGCGGTGGAAGCGCCTTTATGCGCAAATATCGATATAATAACCATCATATCGAAGTAAAGTCAAGCGATGATATGGTGTGTGGTCCTCCCACTACGACTTACTTGGCTACAGATGAAATAATTTAGGATGAACTTCACAGGGTGGTGAAAGTGCACCGTGATGATCTTCTTGATGCTACTTTCCAATAAATAGAGGGTCTTATTCTGGTGACATGATGATCGATGCTTGACTGCCATTTGACAAATACAAATATTCTCACCCTTATCCATAATAATCTCATATAGACTAGTTTAACTGCACTATCAGAGAGCTGTTGGCTAGAGCGCACGTGCCAAGAGTAAGCACGTTTGCTATTTAACGCAAAGGTTTTCGTGACAAAACTGTCGGTAGAGTTAAAAATGCAATGGAAAGATATTTTTTATTTTTTTATTCGGAAGATGAAAACTTAAGCAAAAAAGTATTTTGTGTGTACTACGACATCATGCACTGATTTTTATCTGTAACAAGTCAGTTTGGTGGATTCTAGAATATTCTCATAAATCTGTCGCCAATTGGATGGAAATCTAGCTAGTGAATGTGAAGTCTGACTGAAATACGGCACAAATAGATTTTTTTTCTAAATTATTGGTGTTTTAATTTGTTGATAAAATGATTGTTTGGTTGCAGGAAGCGGGACAAAAGGGCCAAAATGTGTGACTGTCCCGCACAATCCCGGACATGTGGTCATCCTAACTGCAAGTGCTTACTAATTAAGAGGAAGCACAGAAAGGTTGGGAGTCAGAGGAGGAAACTTTATACTGTGAAGTTGAGTTAGGCAGAGTAAAGTTACAATGTGTGTGCGTTACAGAACTTGGGAAGCAGAGAGGAACTCGTAATAGGAGCTGTAAACTAGGGGGGACGAGAGAGAGTGCGCGCGAGAGAGAGAGCGCGAGCGAGCGAGGAGTGTGAGTACAGGCACACACACACACACAGCTACACCTACCTGGTAGGGACAGGGTATGTGGTAGTCTCTGCAGCGCTCCTGGACCCAGGTGGTCTCCCAGACAGCCCTGTTGCTGTGTTCATACAGGTAGCAGGCTATCACCGTGAGCAGAGGTACCAGGTAGAGCACAGAGAAAACCCCGATACGGATCATAAACTTCACCAGCTTGTCCTGGTTCTCCTTCTCCAGAGGGATCTCCATACGCACACGGTTCAGCGCCACGATGCCCACCAGTAACAGAGATACACCCACCTAGAGGCAGATAGACAGGGACTAGTTTAGATTAGAGCATGGCTTATTGGTTGAAGGAACCATCTTCAGATATTCACATTGCATTTATTTATCCTTTGTTTAGTCAGTTAAGGAGCTAGTTGAATGAACGCTCACCGCCACGTTGAGGCAGAGCGGTGCTAGCAGGAACCAGCGCAGCGCCGTGACGTCATAGAGGCCTACGAAGCACACCCCACTCACACCATCGCCCTCAATCTTGTTGAGGGCCAGCAGGGCCACGGTGAGGCAGCCGGGCAGGCCCCAAGCGCAGGTGTGGAAGAGCAGGGCCTTCTTCTCGATTGCCTCACTGCCCCATTTGGGAACGGCCGCCAGGAACCAGGTGATGGTGAGGATGACCCACCACACACTGCCAGCCATGGTGAAGAAATACAGCACCATAAAGAACAGAGAGCACACCTGGAGGAGAGAGAGAGAGAAAGAGGAGAGCGGAGAAGAGAGAGATGAGGAAAAAGAGAAGAGAGGCGGAGAAGAGAGGAGAGAAAAGAAAAGAGAGGAGAAAGAGAAGAGAGGAAAAGAGGAGTGGAGAGAGGGAGAAGAGAGGAGGGGGGAAAGGGAGACGAGAACAGGGCTTAGAGAGAAGAAGACTGAAGAATGTTTTACATGTGTACCGGGAACATAATTTCTGCCTTTTTTGATGTACAGTAGTAGCCATGAACATCAGAGAAAATAATGTATTATTTAATCAATCACTGAGCAGATGGATGGGTCACCTACCTTGTTGTGTGAGCCCTGTGTGACGGTGGCCGCCCGGTACTGGGCGGGGTTCGCCGCATTGCACGCCACCCTGTCCTCCAATAGGAAGCCCAGAAAGAACACCAGTGACACCATCATGTAGCAGACGGCGTAGAAGATGATTGGCCGCTCAGGGTAGCGGAACCTCGTGACGTCGATGAGGAACGTGAGGAAGGTGAAGAGCGTTGCCGAAAGACACACGATAGACACCACGCCGATGAAGTAGCGGGCAAAGGTGAGCT
Source organism: Salvelinus namaycush (assembly GCF_016432855.1). Taxonomy (NCBI): domain Eukaryota; kingdom Metazoa; phylum Chordata; class Actinopteri; order Salmoniformes; family Salmonidae; genus Salvelinus; species Salvelinus namaycush. The sequence goes on from NC_052334.1 coordinate 33,748,391, forward strand.
CCGGGCGCTGGAAGTACATGTTGGGGCAGGGGGCCGAGCAGTCGCGCGTGCCCAGGAACGAGTAGCCCAGGTCAGGCTCCATCTTGAGCTCGCGGGGGCACCAGAAGCCGTAGTCCCTCTGGATGGACATGGGAGAGATGTCTGTGGGGTCCACGCCTGTCTGCAGGTCCACAGCACGGGGGTAGGGCTCATCACAGTCTGGGAACCTGGGGGGGAGCGAGGGAGGGAGGGAGAGCCAAGATGAACAAAATGTGGTTGGGTTGTGGTGGTAAGTAATTGTGGTGTCCCTGGTCAGTGAGGGTCTCTGAACAGTCCGTTTTACTTTCCTTTTATAGGATATGGTTGAGCGAGTAGGTAATGGTTATGGTAGGGTCAGGGTGAGCGCTTAATGGTCAATCAAAAGGCAGAGATCCTCTTAAGAGTTAATTCTTTGGTCTGCATTCTTTATTGTAAGGTCAACCTAGGGACGGTCCCAAACAGTACCTGCTACACTCTATCTCGTCTGGCCAGGTCACACCGAACATCTCCATGAGTTTGTGGCAGTCCCTCTTGGCGCGGTGGCACAGGGCTCGGCAGGGCATGGACACGCGGCCATACTCCATACAGACTGGAGCGTAGAGGGCACACAGGAACATCCTAAGGTCCTCCGAACACTGCAGGTTCACCATGGGGTGGAAGGGCTGAGGGAGGAGAGGGGGATAGGGAGGGATGGCGGAAGAGAGGTGAAAAGGGAGGGAGAGAGAGACTGATCGCTAAATACACACAAACCAACAGGCACAGCTCCAGTTTCCCACGCTACAGTTGAGGTCGGGGGAAACCTGCTTGACGAGGCTCAGCTTACATGTAAATCTTTCTCACACACACACACACACACACACACACACCTCCCACAGGCAAAAGACCTGTTTGGTTTGTGGAGGGGAAACAGTTTGAGACACTTCTATTATCTACTTATTATGAAAAGTCCCTAGAAACACATCTGTAGAGGTTCCTGTTCATTTCTAAATAGCCATCAAAGGAGCGAGAGAAAGAGCGAGAGCTGTCGTCAGAAGCTCCATCAATATTTAGGCCCGGGTATGAAATATTCACAGAGAGCCGTCACATCAGAGCACAGTCTGGACACACAGACAAAATTCCCAGGTCTAAATCAGATGCTGGTTTGAAAAAGAAACACCAGCAGACACTCTGGCTTAGAAAAACAGAGCTTGTCCATTCCTGTTCTAGCAACTAGCTAACTAGCTAGTGCTTGTCCTCGTGCATTTTTGCCTTCAAGCCCTAGCAATCTGTGTAATGAGCCTTCTGTGAAAACACACGCTGAATGCAAAACACAAAATCCCACTAATTTGCTCTGTCTATCACTTTAATGCTGTGAAAAGGGATTAGTGCTGTTCCTTAGGCATGTCAAGGCTCAAAGAAAAACAGAAAAAACATGCACACACACCTCCCGTATACAGAAGGTAAAGTCACCATCAGCGAAACAGAATCAGTGAGACCGAAGCGCACAGAGGGGATTCTCTTGCTTTTGACTAGTAGTCAGGAGATCAGTGTGAGGGCTTTAAACGGTCTAAATGTCACCTCATAAGATTTCATACAGATACACACAGAGGGCTTGTCAAAACAACATCTGTCTGTTTGTGTGTGCAATTTGTACAATAAGAGCATGCGCGTGTTTGTGTGTTAGGGTTTCCATTAGCCGGATGCTGGCTGTTAAAAATTAATTAGAAAAACATTAAATTTGTCTGGGGAGAAGCCAAATCAGTGCGCAGAAAATCTTAATTCAACCGTGTGTTAAAAATAGTTTTTCTGGCCACTATTTTTTTTTTAAGGGGCTCAAATTTTAATTTCTCAACTGGTAATTGAAGCGCGCTTCCCATTCGTCATTCAAATGTATATATTCGTTATGTATCGTATCTATCACAAACGCACAGCATACAGATCCAGAGCCTTTGAGTTGACAATCTGTCAGACAGCGCTTTTATAAGCCCAATCACTGCGCAACAATTCGAAATGCAATCGCGTGTTAAAAAAAGTTTGGACGGCCACGATTAAAAAAGAGCTACGATTTCTAGGCCTATTTCTCAACTGGTAGCCTAAATGAAGCGCGCTTCCCATTCGCCATTCAAATGTATAGGCAATGGAAGGAAGGCTTCTTCAGTACGTCACACACCAATTTGCATTGAGCTGGAGGCAGTATGAATTTTGAAAACATATACCATAGCTACTTAATTGTTTGAAACCTGAATGTTTTACTACACATTATGAGGCATGTTTTACGTTGCTTCAAAGTAGCCTAGGCAAAGTCTGACCATATCCATGGAGGCAATTCTTTTATAAAGACTTCCATATGCCATTGAAACCAGTAGCCTCTCTCTCTCAGCTTCTATTGGTTATCAACTTTCCTTCAGTGTCCAGTAGCCAAAAGGCACATTAACGCGTAGCATACTGCCTAATAATGTTAACAAATAGTTTATTAACATTAAGCTAAACATTCTGATCTGTTGCATCAGATTCATAGCTTTTTAATGTGTTTTTATGTAGCCTACTGGTTGTATGAATTTGGGATCTATCGTCCCACAACTGTCCCAGAGTCTGTTTGGGATATTTTTTCCTTGACCCGCTGACCAATAGAAGGTCAACATTTCTACAATGGGGGATAGTAGATTGACATAGGCGGCACATCCATAAGGCTAGGGAAAGCTAAGCTTTCCATAAGTAAATTGAATTAAATTGCCAAAATGATTTAGCCTAATTAGCCTACTCCTGTCTACAAATACATAAAACCATTCAAAATATGCTACTAAAGCATGATTTTACCACAGAGGATTATTAGCTTCCCCTAGCCTTTTGGCTATATCAGTCACACCTGCCGCTGACAGGTGTATAAAAATAGAGCACACAGCCATGCAATCGCCACCGTCATAGGATGCCGCCTTTCCAACAACTAGAGCTGCCCCGGTCAACTGTAAGTGCTGTTATTGTGAAGTGGAAACGTCTAAAAGTAACAACGGCTTAGCCGCGAAGTGGTAGGCCACAGAAGCTCACAGAATGGGACCGCCGAGTGCTGAAGCGCGTAAAAATCATGCGTCCTCGGTTGCAATACTCAGTACCGAGTTCCAAACTGCCTCTGGAAGCAATGTCAGCACAATAACTGTTCATCAGGAGCTGAAATGGGTTTCCATGGCCGAGCAGCCGCACACAAGCCTAAGATCACCCTGCAGACAAATCTGGGTTTGGCAGATGCCAGGAGAACGCTACCTGCTCGAATGCATAGTGCCAACTTTAAAAGTTTGGTGGAGGAGGAATAATGGCCTGGGGCTATTTTTCATGGTTCAGGCTAGGCCCCTTAGTTCCAGCGAAGCGAAATCTTATCGCTACAGCATACGATGACATTCTAGACGATTCTGTGCTTCCAACTTTGCGGCAACAGTTTGGGGAAGGTCCTTTCCTGTTTCAGCGATGCCCCCATGCACAAAGCAAGGTCCAACTTGACTGGCCTGCACAGAGCACTGACCGCAACTCAATTGAACACATTTGGGATGAATTGGAATGCCGACTGCGAGCCAGGCCCAACATCAGTGCCCGACCTCACTAATGCTCGTGGCTGAATGGAAGCAAGTCCCCGTAGCAATGTTCCAACATCTAGTGGAAAACTTCCCAGAAGAGGCTGATATAGCAGCAAAGGGGAGAACTCAATAAAATAACCATGATTTTGTAATGAGATGTCCAACGAGCTGGTGTCCACTAGTGTACCTGAATTTGTCCAATAGAAGCTCTCATTTGCAACTGTTGGACTAATAATTACACCCTATATCAACTAGATGCAGGCAATAGTGTGCTAGGCGGTATTGAATGTAATACTGTGTCACCTTGATTACTCTAATACATTTTCTTGACCTGTGCACCTACGTTGTAAACTTTAATTCATTGGCTAGGTTGTAGCAACCTCATGATGGGAATAGGGGACATTTGCGTATCATGTAGTAGCCTAAACCTATGGATGTTACATTGAACTGGGTGAATGGAATATGATTTACACAGTCATCCAATATCCTGTAATAGAAATAAGGCCCTGCTCATCCTCCCTCATCTTAAATGGCACCGAGCGCCACTGTGCATAGGCTAGTGATTTTGCGGTTACTCATCTTGTTGGCTGACGAAATGTAAAATGCGGACAGTTATTCTAGCATCTTCAAAGTCCGCAGTAAGGACACACATCGTTGCATTCTCGACTTGCATGTTCTGTTAAGATGAATTACCATCATCCAAATGTGATTTTCTGTCATTCTGAGTACCGTGGGTGGAAGCCCCAATGCATATGGGTCCGCTAACTTTCTCAAATGCCCGTGAATTAAAATGCTGCCGGTCCAGTGCTACATTATCATGACGGTAATCCTGGTGAGGGGGTGTGTATGTGCATGCGCGCAGAGTGAGAGTAAACAGTGACTTGCCGGATAACAGAGAGAGTGAGAGACATCTCAATAACAGAGAAAAAAAATACAGGGAAGCATAAGAACACTGTCCCCATCATTCTCTTTCCAATTTGTTACGTTACAGCCTTATTCTAAAATGTATTATTAAATATTTTCCCCCTCAAACTACAAACAATACCCCATAATGACAAAGCGAAAACAGGTTTTTAGACATTTTTGTACATTTAAAAACAGAAATATTTTATGTACATAAGTATTCAGACCATTTGCTATGAGACTCGAAATTGAGCTCAGGTGCATTCTGTTTTCACTGATCATCCTTGAGATGTTTCTACAACTTGATTGGAGTCCACCTGTGGTAAATTCAATTGATTGGACATGATTTGGAAAGGCACACACATACCTGTCTATATGACGTCCCACAGTTGACAGCGCATGTCAGAGCAAAAACCAAGCCATGAGGTTGAAGGAACTGTCCGTAGAGCTCCGAGACAGGATTGTGTCGAGGCACAGATCTGGGGAAGGGTACCAAAAAATGTCTGCAGCATTGAAGGTCCCCAAGAACACCGTGGCCTCCATCATTCTTGAATGGAAGAAGTTCAGAACCACCAGGACTCTTCCTAAAGCTGGCCGCCCGGCCAATCTGAGCAATCGGGGGAGAAGGGTCTTGGTCAGGGAGGTGACCAAGAACCCGATGGTGACTCTGATAGAGCTTCAGAGTTCCTCTGTGGAAATGGGAGAACATTTCAGAAAGACCACCACCTCCGCAGCACTCCACCAATCAGGCCTTTATGGTAGTGCCCAGACAGAAGCCACTCCTCAGTAAACGGCACGACAGCCCGCTTGGAATTTGCCAAAAGGCACCTAAAGACTCTTAGACCATGAGAAACAAAATTCTCTGCTCTGATAAAACCAAGATTGAGCTCTTTGGCCAACACACAAGGCGAAGGTTCACCTTCCAACAGGACAACGACCCTAAGCACACAGCCAAGACAACGCAGGAGTGGCTTCGGGACAAGTCTCTGAATGTCCTTGATTGGCCCAGCCAGAGCCTGGACTCGAACATCTCTGGAGACCTGAAAATAGCTGAGCAGCGACGCTCCCCTTCCAACCTGACAGAGCTTGAGAGCATCTGCAGAGAACAAATACAGGTGTGCCAAGCTGTAATCACTGCCAAAAGGTGCTTCAAAGTACTGAGTAAAGGGTCTGAATACTTATCACATTTACTGATAACCAGGTGGCGAATCGCATCTCTGCATGTCTGGCAGACATATCAGTGTGGATGACGGATCACCACCTCAAGCTGAACCTCGGCAAGACGGAGCTGCTCTTCCTCCCGGGGAAGGACTGCCCGTTCCATGATCTCGCCATCACGGTTGACAACTCCATTGTGTCCTCCTCCCAGAGCGCTAAGAACCTTGGCGTGATCCTGGACAACACCCTGTCGTTCTCAACTAACATCAAGGCGGTGGCCCGTTCCTGTAGGTTCATGCTCTACAACATTCGCAGAGTACGACCCTGCCTCACACAGGAAGCGGCGCAGGTCCTAATCCAGGCACTTGTCATCTCCCGTCTGGATTACTGCAACTCGCTGTTGGCTGGGCTCCCTGCCTGTGCCATTAAACCCCTACAACTCATCCAGAACGCCGCAGCCCGTCTGGTGTTCAACCTTCCCAAGTTCTCTCACGTCACCCCGCTCCTCCGCTCTCTCCACTGGCTTCCAGTTGAAGCTCGCATCCGCTACAAGACCATGGTGCTTGCCTACGGAGCTGTGAGGGGAACGGCACCTCCGTACCTTCAGGCTCTGATCAGGCCCTACACCCAAACAAGGGCACTGCGTTCATCCACCTCTGGCCTGCTCGCCTCCCTACCTCTGAGGAAGTACAGTTCCCGCTCAGCCCAGTCAAAACTGTTCGCTGCTCTGGCACCCCAATGGTGGAACAAACTCCCTCACGACGCCAGGTCAGCGGAGTCAATCACCACCTTCCGGAGACACCTGAAACCCCACCTCTTTAAGGAATACCTAGGATAGGATAAAGTAATCCTTCTAACCCCCCCCCCCCCCTTAAAAGATTTAGATGCACTATTGTAAAGTGGCTGTTCCACTGGATATCATAAGGTGAATGCACCAATTTGTAAGTCGCTCTGGATAAGAGCGTCTGCTAAATGACTTAAATGTAAATGTACATATTTCATACCAATCCTTGTCCATTGTAACTGTGTTGCCTAAAGGAGGCCAGTTGTTCAGGCTAGTGGGTTGTGAAGCGATGAGTATTGCTCAGGCAGTATGTGACGGTAATGAATCGAGACAAACTTAGAGGAATAAAACACTGCACTTAGAGCACTTCTCACCCGTGTGTGTGTGTGTGTTGGCCTCCCTGCTCTATTTGGAGTCTGTTTTGATCGTTCTCGATTGGTGCGCTCATGATCTTTACGCCAGAAAAAAAGTCCCACCCGCAAATGGGTGCAGCGACGCATGAGTTCCCAGACATGTTTTTTAAGACAGTAACAGCACACACCATCACAACAACCTCATTGACTGAACCACACACAGAAACAGTCGATATGTCATATGGTGAGCTCTTGTTAATGCGTAAATGCCAGTGTGTGTGTGTGTGTGTGTGTTTGTGAGAGAGTTAGAGCGTGTGAGCTTGGGTTTACGGTCGAAGCTCACAGCTGAGCATGTTGGCACCACAGACACCCCTAGATGGTGAGTGTGTGTATAAACATAAGCATTTGTGTGCGTGTGTGTCAGAGGGTTCAGCTGGCCTTATCCTGCTCTACCTATCAGAGCAGCTGAATGAAGCAATGCCTCACTTTGAAAGGCCTTCACTGTGATATACTGTGCACACACACAAATGCATCCACGCACACACTCTCCATTCCTATTGAGTGCCATGGCCTAACAGGAGCCTGGGGCAGCAGTATCCAGCACAGCTCGTTCTGCACGACTGTGTTACACCGGCCAGCTGAGTGGCCTATTTCTGCATGAGTGTGTTCTCATGCTGTGTGTGTGACCAGTTTCTCCCTTTACCACTTTGTGTGTGTGTGTGTGTACTGTGGTGGTCTCTTTTACCCCTGTGAGTTTGTGCTTGAATGGTGGCTGGCCCCCTTTCCCTCTCTCCCCCTCTCCTCCAGTGATACATTTTCCTCCATCTGACATGGCCCAGTGAGTCTAATGGGGTCTGAGAGGCTGACTTGCCAAAGAACATTGACATTAAGTGGTTTAATTGTGCCGTCAAAGGAGGTGGATAAGAATGGCGATCAAACCTCTATTCATGTCGAGTTGGGTTTTATTTGTGTGGCACTTTTTTGTTCTGCTGTTACAGTCAAAGAGCACTTCAAAAGCCAAGGCCCCTAAAACAAGCCTTGGGTGATTGCACAACCCTTTGGATAAGGGATGGTGGGGAACACTTTAGAGCAGGGGTGGCCACCCCTGACCCCGGTCCAGGAGAGCGCTACAGGGTGTGCAGGCTTTTGTTCCATTCCAGCTCTAAAAAGGGGATTATGATGAGTTGAGTATTCTGAAACCGGTTTACCCCAAAATGATAAATCCCTTTATTTTAAGACATCTTTATTGTTACATGGACGTGACATATACAGAAGACACAAGATAGAAAATCTAACATGAAATATGTCTAAGTTCAAGACAGAGAAAGATAGCTCTCCCTCGCTCTCTGTTCCCTCGCTCTCTGTTGAATTTCCCTTCTTATAAACCTTCAGTCATCTGCTCTCCCTCCTCCCCAGGTAGTTGTAAAGGCGTCTGCTTGCTTCCCATCCGAAACAGTTCGTAAGAGTTTGTATATATTAAGACATTTTGTGACGTTTTTGTTTGTTTTAGACTTGGGTAAGGTTTTTTTCTGGCTGTTTGGGCACACATTTTTCCCGGAGGCAAGCTGAAGTTCAGGGCCGAAGTCTACACCCCTTCGTCGGTGATTGGTCAATGGTAGGGATTCTTCAATAAATTCTTTGTTGTCATTGAACGAGAGTCAACTCCTTTTCATTCAATTTTTTTTATTGAGACATATTGCACCAAACAACTTAGATGTAAAATTGCACAACTAACTTGTCAAAAACATCAAAAGCAATGACAGATGATTATTCTGTGAACAAAAATATAAAACGCAACAAGTGTTGTTCCCATGTTTCATGAGCTGAAATAAAAGATTTCATTTTTGGGCACAAATTTGTTTACATCCCTGTTAGTGAGCATTTCTCCTTTGCCAAGGTAATCCTGACAGGTGTGGCATATCAAGAAGCTTATTAAACAGCATGATCCTTACACAGGTGCACCTTGTGCTGGGGGACAATAAAAGGCCTCTATAAAATTGTGCAGTTTTGTCACACAACACAATGCCACAGATGTCTCAAGTTTAGGGAGTGTGCAATTGGCATGCTGAGTGCAGGAATGTCCACCAGATAATTGAATGTTCATTTCTCTACCATAAGCCACCTCCAACGTCAAATTAGAGGATTTGGCATTACATCCAACTGGCCTCACAACCGCAGACCACGTGTAACCACGCCAGCCCAGGACCTCCACATCTGGTTTCTTTACCTGCGGGATTGTCTGAGACCAGCCACCCGGACAGCTGATGAAAGTGTGGGTTTGCACAACCAAAGAATTTCTACACAAACTGTCAGAAATCGTCTCAGGGAAGCTCATCTGTGTGCTAGTCATCCTCACCAGGGTCTTGACCTGACTGCAGTTCGACGTCGTAACCGACTTCAGTGGGAAAATGCTCACCTTCGATGGGCACTGGCACGCTAGAGAAGTGTGCTCTTCACGGATGAATCCCGGTTTCAACTGTACCGGGCAGATGGCAGACAACGTGTATGGCGTTGTGTGAGCTAGCGGTTTGCTGATGTCAATGTTGTGAACAGTGTCCCATGGTGGTGGTGGGGTTATGATATGGGAAGTCAAAAGCTATGAACAATGAACGCAATTGCATTTTACTGATGGCAATTTGAATGCACAGAGATACTGTGACGAGATCCTGAGGCCCATTATTGTGCCATTCATCCGCCACCATAACCTCATGTTTCAGCATGATAATACACAGCTCCATGTCGCAAGGATCGGTACATAATTCCTGAAAGATTAAAATGTCCCAGTTTAAACTTTTTTATTTATTTAACCTAACTAGGCAAGTCAGTTAAGAACAATTTCTTATTTACAATGACGGCCTGGGAACAGTGGGTTAACTGTCATGTTCAGGGGCAGAATGACAGAACGACCTTGTCAGCTCTAGGATTCGATCTAGCAACCTTTCGGTTACTGGCCGAACACTAACCACCTGCCGCCCTAAGATAAATGTCTTTATCAAGACATTTTGCAGGAGAATGTTAGGCTATCTGTCCGCCAATTGAAGCTCAACAGAAGTTGGTTGATGCAACAGGACAACAACCCAAAACACGGAAGTAAATCAAAAACAGAATGGCTTCAACAGAAGAGAATACACCTTCTGGAGTGGCCCAGTCAGAGTCCTGACCACAACCCGATTTAGATGCTGTGGCATGACCTCAAGAAAGCAGTTCACACCAGACATCCCAAGAAAATTCCTGAACTGAAACAGTTATGTAACGAGGAATGGTCCAAAATTCCTCCTGACCATTGTGCAGGTCTGATCCGCAACTACAGAACACGTTTGGTTGAGGTTGTTGCTGCCAAAGTAGGGTCAACCAGTTCAATTAAAAAGGGTTCACATACTTTTTACACCCTGCACTGTGAATGTTTACACGGTGTGTTCAATAAAGACATGAAAACGTATAATCGTTTGTAGTTTAAGCAGACTGTGTTTGTCTATTGTTGTGACCTAGATGAAGATCAGATCAAATTTTATGACCAATTTATGCAGAAATCCAGATATTTCCAAAGGGTTCACATACTTTTTCTTCCCACTGTGTGTTTGTACATACAGTTGAAGTCTGAAGTTTACATGCACCTTAGCCAAATACATTTACACTCAGTTTTCACAATTCCTGACATTTAATCCTAGTAAAAACACCCTGTCTTAGGTCAGTTAGGATCACCACTTTATTTTAAGAATGTGAAATGTCAGAATAATAGCAGAGAGTGATTTAGTTCAGCTTTTATTTCTTTCATCACATTCCCAGTGGGTCAGAAGTTTACACACACTCAATTAGTATTTGGTAGCACTGCCTTTAAACAGCTTGGAAAATTCCAGAAAATTATGTTATGGCTTGAAGAAGGAAGGCTATCACTCCATTTTGCAATGCCATGCAATACCCTGTGGACGGCGCTTATTTGGAGCCTACTTCCTCCTACAACAGGACAATGACCCAAAACACAGCACCAAACTATGCAATAATTATTTAGGGAAGAAGCAGTCAGCTGGTATTCTGTTTTTAATGGAGTGGCCAGCACAGTCACCAGATCTCAACCCTATTGAGCTGTTGTGAGAGCAGCTTGACCGTATGGTACGTAAGAAGTGCCCATCAAGCCAATCCAACTTGTGGGAGTTGCTTCAGGAAGCATGGGGTCAAATCTCTTCACATTACCTCAACAAATTGATAACTAGAATGCCAAAGGTCTGCAAGGCTGTAATTGCTGCAAGTGGAGGATTCTTTGACGAAAGCAAAGGACAATTATTATTTCAATTTTAAAAAATCATTATTGTCAACGTTTCCTATTCATTTTGCAACTCATTTGATGTATGTTTTCATGGAAAACAAGGACATTTGACCCAAACTTTTGAAAGGTAGTGTATAGACACTGTGTGTTTGGAAAGTATTCAGACACCTTCCCGTTTTCCAAATGTTTTGTTACATTACAGCCTTATTCAAAAATGTATTATATAATTCCCCCCCTCAATCTACAAACAATACCCCATAATGACAAAGTAAAAACAGGTTTGTAGAAATCTTTGCAAATGTATAAAAAAAAAAACTAAAAAAAAACATAAGCATTCAGACCCTTTGCTATGACTCAAAATTGAGATCAGGTGAATACTGTTTCCATTGATCATCCTTGAGATGTTTCTACAACTTGAATGGAGTCCACCATTTGTAAAATCAATTGATTGGACATGATTTAGAAAGGCACACACACCTGTCTATATAACGTCCCACAGTTGACAGTGCATGTCAGAGCAAAAACCAAGCCATGAGGTCGAAGGAAATGTCCGTAGAGCTCCGAGACAGGATTGTGTCGAGGCACAGATCTGGGGAAGGATAGCAAAAATATTCTGCAGTATTTTAGGTCCCCAAGAACACAGTGGCCTCCATCGTTCTTAAATAGAAGAAGTTTGGAACCACGAAGACTCTTCCTAGAGCTGGCCACCCAGCCAAACTAAGTAATCGGAAGAGAAGGGCCTTGGTCAGGGAGGTGACCAAGAACCCGATGGTCACTCTGACAGAGCGTCAGAGTTCCTCTGTGGAAATGGTTGTCCTCCTGGAAGGTTCTTCCATCTCATCAGCACTCCACCAATCAGGCCTTTATGGTAGAGGGGCCAGACGGAAGCCACTCAGTAAAAGACACATGACAGCCCACTTGGAGATTGCCAAAAGGCACCTAAAGGACTCTCAGCCCATGAGAAACAAGATTCTCTGGTCTGATTAAAATATTTGGACTGAATGCCAAGCATCACGTCTGGAGGAACCCTGGCACCATCCATACGGTGAAGCAGTTCCTATAAGAGGTAGGGTGGGGCTTCTGGCCACAGATACAGAGAAAAATAAGCTGTACAAGTGGGTCTCAGGGAGCAGTGTGTGTGTGCATGCATTGAAGATTAGGGTGACAGTAGGAAAGCCAGTTTGCCAATTCTGCAAAAACTCTGTATAATGTATCTGGCTTAAAGAAGAACATGAAGGAGTGAAAAAGAAAATAATGGCTGATTCCCTGTGGATTAGGGAGTCAAAGGGATTGGAGTGTTTAGAATGTGAGAACCTGCATCCTCTGTCCGACCGAGCACTGTCCCTGCCAGAGAGACCCCTACACAAACACACAGCAGCTCACTTCCTAAAGCTGTCATTAGCAGTGTGATTATCCCTCTGTACTATGGCTCAGTGGTCAGGTGACTGGTCTTACTGTGCCCGAATTATTATTATTTAAAAAAAAAAAAACTTTATTTAACTAAGCAAGTCAGTTAAGAACAAATTCTTATTTACAATAATGGCCTAGGAACAGTGGGTTAACCGATTTCAACCTTGTCAGCTCAGGGATTCGATCCACCAACCTTTCGGTTACTGGCCCAACGCTCTAACCACTAGGCTACCTGCCACCCCAACGCCACTCTGGTGATGGTGACAGCTCACACTTCACATACTAACTGAGCACTAACATACAGACCGCAATCACATGGTGCTGGGGCTCACACACAGGCACACGCGAACACACACCGACACATGGTTTAAGACCACGGGGTCTGAGTTACAGCTGAGACCACCCGCTCTGACAGAGAGAGCTTACTGGATTTAGATACTAATGAGCCACATTACTGCTACGTTAAAAGGCACAGTACATAGCAGGTTTGATTTTCGTTTAGAAAATGTCTACTGACATTACTGGAGGACTGAGGAGTGTACCTGCCTGTAAAACCCAAGAAGACAAACGGGTTCAATTAGTAGTGTCTAAAAAGCTTTGTAGTGTTTTGTTTTTGGGTCAGCTGTGTTTGTGGTCTCTCGTTGCCACAGGGGACGGAGAACTTGCGGACTGCATCTTTAAAGGCCAATACACCTTTTAAAAAGAAAGCCACTCTCTTACTCAGACATTTTGTGTGAGTTATATAAACCTCTATTCCAGCCTGCAGCCCAAACAGTGTCAAACACTGTCAGCCCTTTCGCCATCACCCATTCTCTGCCTTTCTCTCTCCATCCATCACATCCCTTTGCATCCCCTCCTCCATTTCATCTGTCCATCCCTCCTCTTTCTCCTCATCACCCGTACCCTACAGCTGCATCTCTCGGTCACTCATTTCCTCTCTCTATCACCCAAACCCTTCAGCACCGTTTCTTTCTCCCTCCCATTCCATCAACCATTTCCATTTTCCAATCATTTTTGCTCTCGTTCCTTAACCTTATTGTCCATGGGCCGCCCCTCTCCTTCCGCTCTCACGCGTTCCAGAGAAAGTGAGCTATCCATGAATAGAGCAGGAGGACAAATACTGTTCTCTCCTTAATCTGCACTCCTCCTTTCTGAAAAGAGAGGGAATAATAGACAGCCCTCTCCCACACTCCCTCTTTCCAAGTCATTTATTCATTTGATTTATTCATTCATCCCTCCTTCACCCAGTCCAGATCAGATAAGAGCAGTTCCCGGCATTCCAGCACATGACCACTTACCCTCCTCCCTCATCTATTCCTGGCATTCCCATACATACATTTTCTACCCTTCCTCTCCATCCCTCCACTCCACACTCCTCCATTCTCTCTTCAACTCTATCCCTCTTATCACATCTCTTCTCCTCACTCCCTCCCCCTGGCATTCATCACTCTGCATTTCCTCCCTGGGTACCATGGTAACAGGTGATGAGGGGAAAACAGACCAATCTGACAATGAGGCTTCTGATGGTCCTCATCCTGCTGTAGGTCAGAGGGCACATATGTGCGCACCCCCCCCCCCCCCCCCCGCTGTGGAGAGGCAATCAAAACATGTTCCTACGGAGGGATAGATGGTCGGAGAGCGAGAAAGAGATGGCTATAAAGAAGTGGCCTGTTTTGTGCATTTGAGTGTGTATACACCACAGCCATCAGTGTACAATGAGTACCATCCCTCCACAGTCACACCCAGAGACTCACTCAATCACAACTACCACCCACACAGCTCCTGTCACAGCACACCGCCATCTGGGCTACGGCTGTGATAGTCATGAAATTTTGGATGACGGTTATTGGTCAGCGAAATGACAGAGGTCACCGTTATAATAGTTATAATTTTAAAAGACGCACATTTTCTCCTCTCCTCCGCTCCTGACTGCGTGTTCTGCTGCAGGGAGAGGCAGCGTTGCCTAGGCGACCAAAGACTAATTTGCTACAACACCTTGCTTGTTTCAGTTTCATCATGTTGTAAAGAGTCCATGTTACCTCGGAAACTAACTCAACCGCACAAATGCCCGGCCGTCCAGTCTTCAGTCAGCTGTTAAATATATTTTTTAAACGATGACTTATGACTGATTTTATTTTCAAGACAGTATTCATCCATAATCGTTGGTAACACAATTACACGGTAATTGTGCCAGCCCTAATCTGGGATGCATCATACACCATTCTGTTATATAAAGACTCATATCAACTACTCCCCATGTTACAATGGCCTTAAATTAGTCAATACAACAGACAGAAGCGGCCACTAAGCACAGATCTATGATTAGCCTACCTTTTAAAGATCCTGACCTTGATCATTGAGGATTTGAACATAAAACTGTGACACCAAAATTAACCATTTACACCCGCTTAGGATTTTCTATAACAGCGTCATTCTCCTCCCTCTCCTCTGACTAGAGCTGCATTGAGGAGCTACTCATTGAAGGGTTTTTATTTTTTACTATTTTCTACAAACTGATCATGTAGTAACCCCCAAAAAAGTGTTAAACAAATCACAATATATATTATATTTCAGATTCTTCAAAGTAGCCACCCTTTGCCTTGATGACAGCTTTGCACACTCTTGGTATTCTTTCAACCAGCTTCACCTGGAATGCTTTTCCAACAGTCTTGAAGGAGTTCCCACATATGCTGAGCACTTGTCGGCTGCTTTTCCTTAACTTCTTATGGCTGCAGGGGCAGTATTGAGTAGCTTGGATGAAAGGTGCCCAGAGTAAACGGCCTGCTCCTCAGTCCCAGTTACTAATATATGCATATTATTATTAGTATTGGATAGAAAACACTAACTTGAATTATGTCTGTGAGTATAACAGAACTCATATGGCAGGCAAAAACCTGAGAAAAAATCCAAACAGGAAGTGAGAATTCTGAGAGTGGTCAATGTTAAAGTCATCGCCTATTCAATTCCCTGTAATATATGGATCTGTTTGCACTTCCTACGCCTTCCACTAGATGTCAACAGTCAGTAGAACGTGGAATGAAGCTTATGCTGTGTTGTGGGACCGGATGGGAGGTGTTTGAGTCAGTGGTCTGGCAGAGTGCCAGTTCTTGGTCACGCACTTTCCTCATGATATCGCCATGCGTTTCATTACTTATAGAGACTGAAAAGAATGCTCCGGTAGGAACGTTATTGGATATAGATGATAACAACATCCTGAAGATTGATTCTCTACTAAGTTTGACCAGTTTATTCGACTTGTAATATAACTTTTTGAAGTTTTCGTCCGACGTTTGCCTGCATCTGCGCGAGCGTTTGGACACGTGTACTACACATGCTAGCAAAATTAGCTAATTGGACATAAGTAATGGACATTATCGAGCAAAACAACAATTTATTGTGGAACTAGGATTCCTGGCACTGCATTCTGATGAAGATAATTAAAGGTAAGGGAATATTTATGATGTAATTTCGTATTTCTGTTGACTCCAACATGGAGGCTAATTTGGCTATTGTTCTGAGCGCCGTCTCAGATTATTGCATGGTTTGTTTTTCCCGTAAAGTTTTTTTGAAATCTGACACAGCGGTTGCATTAAGGAGAGGTATATCTATAATTCCATGTGTATAACTTGTATTATCATCTATATTTATGATGAGTATTTCTGTTGAAACGATGTGGCTATGCAAAGTCACTTGATGTTTTTGCAACTAGTGAATCTAACGCGTCAATGTAAACTCAGATTTTTTTATATAAATATGAACTTAATCAAACAAAACATGAATGTATTGTGTAACATGAAGTCCTATGAGTGTCATCTGATGAAAATAATCAAAGGTTAGTGATTCATTTTATCTCTATTTCAGTTTTTTGTGAAAGCTTTCTTTCGCTGGAAAAATGGCTGTGCTTATTGTGGTTTGGTGGTGACCTAACATAATTGTTTGTAGTGCTTTCGCTGAAAAGCATATTTGAAATCGGACACTGTGGTGGGATTAACAACAAGATTACCTTTAAAATGATATAAGACACATGTATGTCTGAGGAATTTTAATTATGAGATTTCTGTTGTTTGAATTTGGCGCCCTGCACTTTCACTGGCTGTTGTCATATCATCCCGGTAACCAGATTGCAGCCATAAGAAGTTAACTCTGTGGTCCAACTCATCCCAAACCATCTCAATTAGGTTGAGGTAGGGTGACTGTGGAGGCCAGGACATCTGATGCAGCACTCCATCACTCTCCTCCTTGATCAAATAGCCCTTACACAGCCTGGAGGTGTGTTGGGTCATTGTCCTGTTGAAAAACAAATGATAGTGGAACTAAGCCTGATGGGATGGCGAATCGCTGCAGAATGCTGTGGTAGCCATGCTGGTTAAGTGTGCCTTGGATTGTAAATAAAATCACTGACAGTTTCACCAGCAAAGCACCATCACAACTCCTACTCTATATATGGGATCAATATCATGCCAAATGTATTCAAATGTAAATCACCAATCCACAAATTTAAATCGCTATCCACAAACTAGAGGTCGACCGATTATGATTTTTCAACGCCGATACCGATGCCGATTATTGGAGGACTAAAAAAAGCCGCTTCCGATTAAATCGGACGATTTTTATTTATTTATTTGTAATAATGACAATTACAACCATACTGAATGAACACTGATTTTAACTTAATATAATACATCAATAAAATCAATTTAGCCTCAAATAAATAATGAAACATGTTAAATTTGGTTTAAATAATGCAAAAAAAGTGTTGGAGAAGAAAGTAAAAGTGCAATGTGCCATGTAAGAAAGCTAACGTTTAAGTTCCTTGCTCAGAACATTAGAACATATGGAAGCTGGTGGTTCCTTTTAACATGAGTCTTCAATATTCCCAGGTAAGAAGTTTTAGGTTGTAGTTATTATAGCAATTCTAGGACTATTTCTCTCTATACGATTTGTATTTCATATACCTTTGACTACTGGATGTTTATATAGGCACTTTAGTATTGCCAGTGTAACAGTAACGCTTCCATCCCTCTCCTCGCAGCTACCTGGGCTCGAACCAGGAACACATCGACAACAGCCACCCTCGAAGCAGCGTTACCCATGCAGAGTAAGGGGAACAACTACTCCAAGTCTCAGAGCGAGTGACGTTTGAAATGCTATTAGCGCGCACCCCGCTAACTAGCTAGCCATTTCACATCGGTTACACCAACCTAATCTCGGGAGTTGATAGGCTTGAAGTCATAAACAGCGCAATGCTTGAAGCATTGCGAAGAGCTGCTGGCAAAACGCACGAAAGTGCTGTTTGAATGAATGCTTACGAGCCTGCTGGTGCCTACCATCGCTCAGTCAGACTGCTCTATCAAATCATAGACTTAATTATACCATAATAACACACAGAAATACGAGCCTTAGGTCATTAATATGGTCAAATCCGGAAACTATCATCTCGAAAACAAAACGTTTATTCTTTCAGTGAAATACGGAACAGTTCCGTATTTTATCTAACGGGTGGCATCCATAAGACTAAATATTCCTGTTACATTGCACAACCTTCAATGTTATGTCATAATTACGTAAAATTCTGGCAAATTAGTTCGCAATGAGCCAGGCGGCCCAGACTGTTGCATATACATTGACTCTGCGTGCAATGAACGCAAGAGAAGTGACAATTTCACCTGGTTAATATTGCCTGCTAACCTGGATTTCTTTTAGCTAAATATGCAGGTTTAAAAATATATACTTCTGTGTATTGATTTTAAGAAAGGCATTGATGTTTATGGTTAGGTACACGTTGGAGCAACGACAGTCATTTTTCACGAATGCGCACTGCATCGATTATATGCAACGCAGGACACGCTAGATAAACTAGTAATATCATCAACCGTGTGTAGTTATAACTAGTGATTATGATTGATTGATTGTTTTTTATAAAATAAGTTTAATGCCAGCTAGCAACTTACCTTGGCTTCTTACTGCATTCGCTTAACAGGCGGGCTCCTCGTGAGGCAGGTGGTTAGAGCGTTGGACTAGTTAACCGTAAGGTTGCAAGACTGAATCCCTGAGCTGACAAGGTAAAAATCTGTCGTTCTGCCCCTGAACAAGGCAGTTAACCCACCGTTCCTAGGCCGTCATTGAAAATAAGAATGTGTTCTTAACTGACTTGCCTAGTTAAATAAAGGTGTACAAATAAATAAATAAATAAGTCAAATAAAAATATTGGCAAAATCGGTGTCCAAAATGACCGATTTCCGATTGTTATGAAAACTTGAAATCGGCCCTAATTAAATCGGCCATTCCGATTAATCGGTCGACCTCTACCACAAACACAATTCACTATCCACAAACAGCTTTTGATTGGTATTTGTAAATCGAGGGCCTTAAGGAAAATGACTGCCTTAAAGTTTTGTACATAGGAAAAATATGCGCAAACATGACAGGTATGGCAAACCTACAACTCCACGAAGTTCTCACACATAGAAAAAAGTTATCACGGTAGAAAGCGATTTGTAGTCGGAGAAAAAGGTTTGTACCCATAGAAAGCGATTTCTATACATTGCTGGCAGCCTCTCGTTCGGCCATGTTGATGCCTTTCAAGGCTGCATAAATTATAGTATGGTAACCATAATATGTTAACCATATGTGTAACCATATAGTATGTCGAAACCCTAGATTACTCTATATTTGCGACACTATTGCGGTGTACACCTGTTCATCAACCAAATAGTTGAATTAGCTGGCCAGTGTGATAGCACCACTAAATGTGAAGGATATGTCATACATTGTAAGTGATTATAATCCATCCGCTGTCTCATGTTGCACAGACGACGAGCATTAAGGAGACATAAGCATTCCTGAGGCCTCTAACCGTTTCCCCAGGAGAGGCATGAAAAAGGTAGAGGGGAGGTGTAGGATATGGGATCAGACTTTGTAACAGTATTTATTCTGTACCTCCCCTCGCCCCAACCTGGACTTGAACCAGGGACCCTCTGCACATAGACAAGTCACCCTCGAAACATCGTTACGCAAAACACCAGTCTCAACGTCAACAGTGAAGAGGCGACTCTGGGATGCTGGCCTTCTAGGCAGAGTTGCAAAGAAAAAGCCATATCTCAGACTGGCCAACGAAAATAAAAGATTAACATTGGCAAAAGAACACAGACACTGGACAGAGGAGCTCTGCCTAGAAGGCCAGCATCCCAGAGTCGCCTCTTCACTGTTGACGTTGAGACTGGTGTTTTGCGAGTTCTATTTAATGAAGCTGCCAGTTGAGGACTAGTGAGGCATCTGCTTCTTAAACTAGACACTCTAATGTACTTGTCCTCTTGCTCAGTTGTGCACCGGGGCCTCCCACTCCTCTTTCTATTCTGGTTAGAGACAGTTTGCACTGTTCTGTGAAGGGAACAGTACACAGCGTTGTATGAGATCTTCAGTTTCTTGGCCTCTGTACGCCTATGTAGATATTCCATAAAAAATCTGCCGCTTCAAGCTACAATAGCCATTTACAACATTAACAATGTCTACACTGTATTTCTGATACATTTTAAGTTATTTTAATGGACAAAAAAAGTGCTTTTCTTTCAAAAACAAGGACATTTCTAAGTGACCCCAAACGTTTGAATAGTAGTATGTGTGCGCACGCGTGTGTACACACACAGTATATCATATATATGGTATATACAGTGCATTCAGAAAGTATTCAGACCCCTTGACTTTTTCCACATCGTAATAACAAGGCTATAACATAACATTGCCCACCCCTCATCAATCTACACACAATACCCCATAATGACAAAGCGAAAGCAGGTTTAGAAATGTTTGCAAATGGTTTTTGCTTTGTCATTATGGGGTATTGTGTGTAGATTGATGGGGGGGGGGGGGGGGGGGGGGACAATGTAATAAGGCTGTAACGTAACAAAATGTGGAAAAAGTCAACAGGACTGAATACTATCCGAATGCACTGTAGGTTATCCATACATACATGCATGCTTTTTAACAAGGGGGCTGCTCTGCTCTACTCTGCACTTAGCAGCACTTGGCACTCTGCCGACAGAGGATAAGTCACCATCACCATATAGGACATAGCTACCAGCTAGCATTAAGTTACTACTAGCCTACACAGTATAGATGGATGGATGCATGGATAGACTACTCCACTCACTACGCTAGGCTAACTGGCGTTATCCCACCAAACTGTCTGTCTCCGGTGAAGGCTGTGAGTGGAAATGCTTTGCTATTCTGATTGTTTCTCTGCATTTCAACAACACTCTATAGAACCAGCAAAATAATTACGTCTTTTAAGACTAAATACTAAAGGCTTCCCTTCTTTTCGCCGACAGACTTTGAATGGCGTAATCACCCAATTCATCGGCAGCCGTGCCAACCAACAGGGCCCAGTAACATTGTGTCTGTGTGTTTTGGAGGACGTGATGGCCCAGTGGTGGTCCCAGGTTTTAGTGTAGTTGATTAAATCAGCATAGTAGAGTCTGGGGCTGAGGGACAGCCAGGATCCCATGCTGGGAGAGAGACAAACACAGAAAAGATCACCACCATGGGGCCCTGGTAGAGACAGACCTCCCACACACTGCTCTCTCTCTCTTCCAGAGTCTGAGACATGTTCTCTTTCAATCCCACTCACCCGCTCCCTTACATTAAAAACACACACATACTCTCCCGTTCTTCCATCCTACCTCCTGCACTCTCTCTCAGGGGGTGAATTCCTTAGCTCAGGTCTCACCTACCTCTCTTGTACAGGGTTATTATTAGAGGGGAAAGGGGGTGCCACTACATAAATCCAATCCATTATTATTCATTAAAAAAATTGTCAGACCAGACCAGCTCCAGAGTGATGTCATCATGTGTGAAGGGGGAGTTTTGTGGATGCTTACATTGGGTGCTCTGTTGTGACTCAAAAGCTCATTTGCCCATTCACACACTTTCCCTCTTTCTCTACAGCCCTTTCCCTTTCTCTCCCATCTCCTTCCCCCCAGGCTTAATTGACTGCAGTATCGGGTGAGGGAGAATCATTCTGCGCTGAGAATCAATCGTTCCATTGTGGGGCGGTGGGGCAGATTAGTGGCTAGTTAGCACTGGTGAATAATGTCAGCTGGCACCATTGGACCTGTTGTCAATCACACAGGAAACAGCACAGTAGCAGGGCCTCATAGAAACATACAAAAGTAGCCCTGTACCAGCCAGGGCTACAGCTCTACTTGATATAACATGCTTTTTCTGTTGCAGTAATTGGATGTGGTTCACTAAAGGCAGGGCTTACACTCGGTTTTGTGAGACAGATGTAAGCCAGCCACACACAGACACGCATGCGCACACAGGAAAATACAGTAGGTTGGTTTACAGCTGAAATTATGTTCTGTCCAGAAGGCTGAGGCATGGTAATACTGAAGCATGGTGCGGTTAACACCAGGGCTCAGTCCCCTCAGGGAAACCATGTGCTGCTGACTGGGCTCTGTGTGTGTTGTGTGTGTTGTATGTGTGTATGTGTGTGTGTGTGTGTGTGTGTGAGAGACCAGGCTGTGTGTCGGCTAGGAGTCACTATGGATTATCCTGCCTGCTAATGACCGTTGTTGTTCATGTAAAACATGATGAAGCAGCTTCCTGCGGCAAGAGGCATTACTTAGACTAACACAGAAGCATAGACAAAGTACGTGGCATCATTCTCCACACACACAATGAATCAGAGCGGGTATAGCCAGTGTCCGGTGAGGGATATTATTCAATTTCCTTTGCGGATTCTCACAACCAGAACCTCTCCACTGATGCTGCCAGAGTGACTGGGAGTGAGAACTAGCACAGTCTCACATTGCAGCTCCTCCTGTTGCAACAACTGCATTTTGTAAAGCTGCCTTCCGGGGCTGAAGGGTAGGGCTTAGGTTACTTCTTTACTAGGTTAAATAAAGTTCAACAACAGATGTTCATTTAAATCCTCACATCAATATATGTTGATAAAATTCAACAAAAATGCTCAATGATTGAATAAGCAGAAAAAAAAAGCACAGCATGTTTTTCTTCTTCTTCCCTGTGATGGTTTCGGTTGATTCTGATGTGGGCAAAATAATCTGAAGATGAGGAACAGCTGTTCTGGGAATTTCTGTACCAGATTTTGCTGCAGCAAAATATGAGTAAGGTCATCCTCATCATGCTACAACTAGATTTATTGAGAGGCCATAAAATAAGGCCAAAGATTAAGAGCTACAGAAAGATGGTTTTTGGAAGCTATACACGTGTACTAAGGCGATGGGTAACAAAACAGATGAGGGCATGATTAAAAGGCTGGAGATATAACCGTACGCCATAACGTTAACATACTGTAATGGCTCTCTAAACGGAGTGACTAGCAGATGATGCACACACAAACACGAGTCATCAAATCAGAAAATACTGCATGACACATGCCCTCCAAGCCACAGCAGACAGACACAAAACTCTATTACAAATCAAATCTATTACAATCTCACACCACTCTCTATTCAGAAACCAGGATCCCTTTGGAGCAACAGCAAAGCACATACACAAACGCAAAGACCGTCAGGTACACACGCATGCACACACACACACACACACACAGCTATAGTCAGTACCTCCATGGCGAGCGCGGCCGTCTGCTGGTCGTAGTGGTTGAGGAGGTTGGGCATGAAGGTGGTGTTGTAAGGCAGGTCCTGGCACATCCGTAGTCCTATTGGCTCACAGGTAAACGTACTGTGACTCTCTGCTATCTCCGCATGGATAGACAGACAGGGTGAGCAGAGGGACCAGAGGAAGAGGAGGAAGAGTGACCTAGACATGACCCTGTCTCTGTGCGAGCCCCACCTCACACTCATCCTCAATTCACAAAGCAGGGTAGGGGGAGAGAGGGATGAAGAGAGGAGATGAGGGATTAGAGAACAGCGGGGCTATTATTCTTCTCCACAATCACACCCTGGAGATCTGTGGAGCTCACAGGGGAGTCCTGCTGCTTCCATCCCCCAGAGAATGCACCCTGCCTGGCTACGGGAACCACACAGCCAGCCTCACTCCTCCAGGCCCTCTCTTGCTGGATCTGTACCCGCTGGAGGGCTGAGATCATCAGCCTAGATGTTCCACCGTCTCCTCCCCCCCACCTCCAGCACAGCTATGGTCCTCTGTTCTTCTCTCCAATTAAAGAAAATAAGAAACTGCCTATTGAAAGTCTTCAGTGTTTCTTCAAAGAACGTCCAACGGCCGAGTAACACGTCAAGCAAGACCTACAAGTTCAAATACAAAAGAATGGTAAGACAAGTGGCAAGAAAGTCCTCTAAATGTGTATAAGTGACAAGAGCCAGGGAGTTGAAAAACAACATCCCCATCTCTCATTTACACAAGTCCCCATAGATCTTCAACATATCTGATTCAATAGACTTAATGCTGTAGTTATTACAGTCACTTATATTACATTATGTATTACATTTTCAATTGAAACATCTAAGCTACTTCTAGGTTATTGATAAGGGCGAAAACAGTTAAACATAGGCTTACAGCAACTGAGTGTACAAAACATTAGGAACACCTGCTCTTTCCATGACAGACAGACCAGGTGAATCCAGGTGAAACCTATGATCCCTTATTGATGTCACATGTTAAATCCACTTAAAATCAGTGTAGATGAAGGGGAGGAGACAGGTAAAAAATATATATTTTTAAGCCGTGAGACATGTAGGGTGAATGGGCAAGAAAAGATTTGTCACCAAAGCCCCATATACTACCCACCACTGCGACCTGTATACTCTCGTTGGCTGGTCCTCGCTACATATTCGTCGCAAAACCCACTGGCTGTAGGTCATCTATAAGTCCTTGCTAGGTAATGCTCCGCCTTATCTCAGCTCACTGGTCACCATAGCAACACCCACCCGTAGCACGCACTCCAGCAGGTATATCTCACTGGTCATCCCCAAAGCCAACACCTTCTTTGGCCACCTTTCCTTACAGTTCTCTGCTGCCAATGACTGGAACGAATTGCAAAAAAAATATATATATCACTGAAGTTGGAGACTCATATCTCCCTCACTAACTTTAAGTGTCAGCTGTCAGAGCAGCTTACAGATCGCTGCAGCTGTACACAGCCCATCTGTAAATAGCCAATCCAACCAACTATCTACCTCATCCCCATAATTGTTTTGTTTTTCTGCACACCAGTATTTCTACCTGCACATCCTCATCTGCACATATATCACTCCAGTGTAAATTGCTAAATTGTAATTGCTTCACCACTATTGGCCTTTTTATTGCCTTACCTCCTACTTCATTTGCACTACCTGTATACAGATTTCCTATTGTGCTATTGACTGTATGATTGTTTATCCCATGTGTAACGCTGTTGTTTTTGTCGCACTGCTTTGCTTCATCTTGGCCAGGTCGCAGTTGTAAATGAGAACTTGTTCTCATCTGGCCTACCTGGTTAAATAAAGGTGAAATAAATAAAAAATGAAGTGCCTTTGACAGGGGTATGGTAGTAGGTGCAAGGCACACCGGTGTGTGTCAAGAACTGCAACTCAATAATAGGAAGGTGTTCTTAATGTTTTGTACACTCAGTGATTTATTAGGAAATACATTTGTCAGGATTGGATTACTGTCACTTAATTACATTTTCAACATGATACTGTCCAATAGGTCTACAGGCCTGTAGGTGTCAGTCGTCCAATGACGCTAGTGGTTTCTATACAGAGCAATTTATATTAATTTTTGCAGTATAACCTTGTTTGTGGGGCGTTCATTTGCCACTAAACAGCTGCGCACACGCCCTTCCAGTCGAGTCAATCTATTATGCCTAGCAAAGCATGTTTCCTCGTCTTGAATTTCCACTCTTTTCAATAGAATTTAACCCCTGCAAACTGACCATAGATGCCGACCCACCCCCTAGCCGCACGGTTGTGTGAGGTTGGCCGGGCAACTAACATGCTCTCGTAATGTTAGTATCACGGGTTGATTACTATGTCACTGGTGTCGCAAAGAAATGCAATTTAAACTGTATATCTATACAGCAACCTCAGTGAGTGTATAATAATGTAACGTTAGATACGCTGGTTAATACCAACAAAATACAATGCAACCATACAGTGGAACATTGTTTTTCTATCTAGCCAAAACCATCCCTGCTAACGTTAGCCCCAAGACAATTCTGACAATCTCCTGACCTACAGGCTCGCTCACCAACGTGTCTCGAGTCGAACACCTACCGTTAGCTAGCTGAGCTAACGCTACCATTTGTTTTTTGACAGGAATGAAATAATTGTTTCGTAATTCTTACATTGTATACGATACCTAACTCGCAAACGTGATATGGTGACGTTGTAGCAGTTATTAAAACCTGTCGCTACTGTACCTCCAAAAAAAAAAATGTCAGTCAGTGTGACAAAATCTTCCAAGATATAACACGAACAAACGCTTCGTAGAAACATGTAATTTTTCAAGCCCGTTTGCACACAAATAGAAAAAGCTAAACTTCACCTTCAATTTGAATTATGCTTGATCTGCAGTGCTCTTCGCCGCTGTTTATTCCAGTTACAATACACACACAGGCACCTCGCTCTCTCTGTCGCTGCTGCTGTGCTTGTAAATCCATTCAATTATCTATTCCCGGACGCGCGCTTTGAGTGAGAGCGCGCAGCCCAATAAGAGCCAACTGACTGCATTATGCAAAATGATCATCAATCAGTTCAATTGATTATATATATCATAGAGAAATCCAAATATAATTAACATCATGTCCAATGTTATATATATATATATATATATACTGTGCATTTATTCATGGTTGCATAATAGGCTGCAGAATAGAGATGAAAATTCCCATCCCCTACAGCCATCACCCCAATGCCAACACTCAGTGTAAGGTAAACAAACAGTAATGTGGAGAGCACACCCAAGGTAAAATATGTGAGTAGGCCTAAAGCCCACAATATGATTTGTATTTATTTATTGCAGTTGTAAGCCTACTCAACAATAGGCAGTACAGCCTATGATGGAAACTCGTGATGTGTAGGGCTGGGAATTGCCAGGGACCTCACAATATATTATTAAGATACTTTGGTACCGATATGATATGTATTGTGATTCTCATGATTCTATATGTATTGAGATTCAATACTATGATTTTTCGATGTTCCAAACATATAGCTCACCGTATGTTTGGGAGAAGAAAGAGCCGTAATTAAGTGTTGATCAGACATGGAAATAAAAGTGCTGAAAACAAATTGGCTCCCTTTTTAAAAAGATGGAGAAAAAGCTATGAATGAGCTATGAAGTTTTGATGTGGGTATAGCCAACTAGTGCTGAAATAAAAATTGCAAAATAGTCAAAACAATACCATATATCATCAAACATAATATCCCGATATGTAACAGTAACAATCCCCCCCATCACTAGTGATGTGTGTGTGAGATTGTGCTGTGCATTTCTCCCCAGTCAAGTAATTCTGAGGATAGCAATGATTAGTCAAATAGTAAACATTCATTTGAAGCAGATGTAATATATATATATAAAAAACTTTGAACACATTGATCAGTGTGACATAAAATCAACAAAAACAAAGCTGATGCAACTTCTGGTACAAATACCTCAGGAAACCAAAAACCATCATACAGTTGAAGTCGGAAGTTTACATACACTTAGGTTGGAGTCATTAAAACTCGTTTTTCAACAACAAATTTCTTGTTAAACTATAGTTTTGGCAAGTCGGTTAGGACATCTACTTTGTGCATGACAATAGTAATTTTTCCAACAATTGTTTACAGACAGATTATTTCACTTATAACTCACTGTATCACAATTCCAGTGGGTCAGGAGTTAACATACACTAAATTGACTGTGCCTTTAAACAGCTTGGAAAATTCCAGAAAATTATAGGCTAATTGACATTATTTGAGTCAATTGGAGGTGTACCTGTGGATGTATTTCAAGGCCTACCTTCAAACACAGTGCCTCTTTGCTTGACATGGAAAAATCAAAAGAAATCAGCCAAGACCTCAGAAAAGAAATTGTATACCTCCACAAGTCTGGTTCATCCTTGGGAGCAATTTCCAAACGCCTGAAGGTACCACGTTCATCAGTACAAACAATAGTACGCAAGTATAAACACCATGGGACCACGCAGCCATCATACCGCTCAGGAAGGAGACGCGTTCTGTCTCCTGGAAATGAACGTACTTTGGTGCGAAAAGTGCAAATCAATCCCAGAACAACAGCAAAGGACCTTGTGAAGATGTTGGAGGAAACAGGTACAAAAGTATCTATATCCACAGTAAAACGAGTCCTATATCGACATAACCTGAAAGGCCGCTCAGCAAGGAAGAAGCCACTGCTCCAAAACCGTCATTAAAAAGCCAGACTACGGTTTGCAACTGCACATGGGGACAAAGATCGTAATTTTTGGAGAAATGTCCTCTGGTCTGATGAAACAAATAGAACTGTTTGGCCATAATGACCATCGTTATGTTTGGAGGAAAAATGTGGAGGCTTGCAAGCCGAAGAACACCATCCCAACTGTGAAGCCCGGGGGTGGCAGTATCATGTTGTGGGGGTGCTTTGCTGCAGGAGGGACTGGTGCACTTCACAAAATAGATGGCATCATGAGGTAGGAAAATGATGAGGATATATTGAAGCAACATCTCAAGACATCAGTCAGGAAGTTAAAGCTTGGTACAAAAGTCCAGACAATCCAGACAATCCACCAGGGTTTAAACTCTGGGTCTTCCAAATGGACCCTTAAATGGCTTAAGGACAACAAAGTCAAGGTATTGGAGTGGCCATCACAAAGCCCTGACCTCAATCCTATAGAAGATTTGTGGGGAGAACTGAAAAAGCCCGTGCGAGCAAAGAGGCCTACAAACCTGACTCAGTTACACCAGGTCTGTCAGGAGGAATGGGCCAAAATTCACCCAACTTATTGTGGGAAGCTTGTGGAAGGCTACCCAAAACGATTGACCCAAGTTAAACAATTTAAAGGCAATGCTACCAAATACTAATTGAGTGTATGTAAACGTCTGACCCACTGGGAATGTGATGGAAGAAATATGAAAAATATTCTGACATTTCACATTCATAAAATAAAGTGGTGATCCTAACTGGCCTAAGACTGGGAATTTTTACTAGGATTAAATGTCAGCAATTGTGAAAAATTGAGTTTAAATGCATTAGGCTGTCACGCCCTGACCTTAGAGAGCCTTTTTATGTCTCTATTTGGTTTGGTCAGGGTGTGTATTGGGGTGGGTATTCTATGTTCTTTAGTTCTATTATTTGTATTTCTATGTTTTGGCCAGGTAGGGTTCTCAATCAGGGACAGCTGTCTATCGTTGTTTCTGATTGAGAACCATACTTAGGTAGCCCTTTTTCCCGCCTGTCTTTGTGGGAAGTTAACTTTGTTTGTGGCACATAGCCCTTTAGCTTCACGGTTGTTTTGGATTGTTTATTGTTTTTGTCGGCGTCATATAAATAAAGGAATATGTACGCTTACTGTAGATCAATTCAGTTTATTTCAGGAGGTGAAATGAAATTCCACTCATGTTTAAAAAAAAGAAGTATTAAAACTTAATTGAAATTAACTTCATTTACTGAATAAATAGGATATTGCCCCAACTCTTATACACAAAACATAAATGAACCACATTCTGATAGAGCACAATCCAGACAATCCACCAGGGTTTAAACTCTGAAATCCAGCTCATCTTGATGAGTAGCCTTACATTAACTTATCACTCCAAAGCCACATTGTAGTACTACTACTGTAGTATTACTACTGTAGTATCAACAACATACAGCAGCCCTGGAGGGACACCCTTCAGCTACAGCAGCCCTGGAGGGACAACCTTCAGCCGGGCACGCACAGGTAACCCGCTTTATAGTGTCAGTCACCTCCTTATGTCAATATTGATTTTCCCCTCGGTTTGGGGGATTAGCCTTGCATGCAAAGATTACACCCTGCTCGATTTAACCCAGCCCCAGATTAACCGCATCAGCGCTGAGCTGATCGCTTCTGCCTGGTGTTGGGGAATGTGAGCACCCCCCCAGCTACGCCTGAAACAAACTCTCAGGGCGCGTCTCAGTACTCTAAAGTGGTTTCCTCTCCCCGTTTCCTTTCCTTCATATGCACCATCAGGAAAAAAACTGGGGGATAGGAGAGGATGCAATTCAAGACAGTTGATATTGAACCACAGAACCCTTCTCGGGCAGGCTATTGCTATATTCCTACATATATCAAGTAGGGCTGGGCGATTATATTGAATTAATTTGAAATAGTGTTTTTGCGCGATATTCCAAATGCCTGTATCGCAAAAAGTATCATGTTTATTTTTAGTTTTTATGAGCGTTTATGTCCGCTTATTCTCATGCCTTTTTGGTCTCGTTTTCTTCGCTCCATCTGCTGTGACTGCACCTTCACCTTACACACACACACCAAGCCCCTCTCCCTGCCACTCACAACAACAAAGACGAGAGATCACTTCATTCACTCTGTGACAAGTGGTTTCAACTTGCTAGTCACTATTTGCATTTGAGGTTTGGTCCAACAGAATCAGTCATATGGACACCGAAAGACGAGATATTATTTTTTACTGTAATAGAGGATAAGTTAACCTCTAAAGATACCCGTTTATGTCTCAACTCCTCAAATTGCACGAGAGCAGACTACTAAAACAGGAGTATCAATTTTGGAAAATTAATGCTCAGTTTGTCATGCGCTGCATTGCAGTACCACGTACCTCTAGCAGCATTTTAGCCAAAGACTGTTATACTAGCTGTCTAGTCTGTGTTTTATAAATGTGCAATAATATTCATACTCATTTTGAGAAATAAGGTAGAAAACTTGATTTCAATATCTGACAGGCTAGCATGCCGTTCAAACAGTTGGTAGATGGACAGAAGGGTGTGTTCATAACAAGGTAGAACAAACTGTTCTACTTTGTTAGCAAATAGATCCAAGTTGGCTAAACTTGAAATATAAATATTAGCTGGTTACTCAGTAGCACGTGGGCTTGTGCTTGAGAGATTGTTTATGAGCTAAGTGTTTATGAGCTAAGTGTTAATTTTCTATAATGCCTGCTACAAGAAGTTAGTCATTATAAGTGAATGTGCTTTATGCATGGTTCGGGTTAACTTTGTAACAAAAAGGGCATATTCATAGACAGACTACAAAGCCAGATCAGCGATTACTGCAAAAAGCAGGTTAAACTATATCAGTGGGTCTTGTGGTTGTGGAAGGCTTATATTTAGCCTAGGTATAACTTCACAAGCCCTGAATTCATTAGATTCTTGCTGACTGTTTGAAATGCAGTGTATTTGACCTTTAATTGTACAACAAAGCATATCGTGAATTGCCCATAAATCAGAAAAAAATGCAGATAAGATTTTTAGGCATAACGCCCAGCCGTTAAAATCAAGCATGGGAATAACAGAGCATGAAGCATGATAAATGCCAAATGGGATTAAATACAATCATTTCCATGATCATAGCGGAATACTAAAACGAGGATATTCATCCCATGAATAATCTCTACACTAAAGGCGTTTGTCATTTTGCATTTGTGAAATGTAGTTGGCGGATCAAGGGGAGAATTGACATTCTCAGCAGACGTGAACAAATACAGAGACATGGTCATCTTACAGTCTAGCCGCTCACTGAGAGGGAGAGGAGAGTCTTTGGTATGAGTGGAGGTATAGGCATCAGGGAGGTTCTCTGAAGAGGACGAGGTTCAGTCATCACTTTCGTCATTAAACAATGTTGGGAAGAGAGCATGAGAGAGGAGGTATTAGTTTAAAAAAATTCAGATCTACGAAAGTATTAGATGTGTAGTGTTTCAGATTACGGAACAGAAATGACCAGGTATTTACTTTAAAATGACATGGTAAAACAGTAATTGCGCAGTCATAAAACCATGAACTCATGTTTTTGAGGATTTACTAAAACAAGTAGCACTAGGCACCATGGCACCACCTAGAGGAATGGAAAAGGAGAAATATGTAAATCATGTTAAGAAGCCTAATTATGAACCCATGTATGGATGTGAAAATATTAGCATTTATATTAATTCATGTATTATGTTTGTAAAATGTGAAAAAAACTTGTATAAAGATTATTTTAAAACAAAAAAAAATAGAAACGGAGAAAGGGCTAGGGGAAGGCTCAGGGAAGGGTCAAACACCGGTGGACTGATCCCTCACCTCCCTGACTGTGACAGTCCTCTATCCAATCAGGCTTTGGCCTTGGGGTGAGTACTCTGGATCTGCTGCTGCCCTATTGGTCAGAGCCTCTTCCTCCAGCTGGCACAGAGAAAAGAGACAGGTGAGATGGGGATTCGTGGATAGTGTGTGTGTATTCGGAATGTATTTAGACCCCTTCCCCTTTTCCACATGTTGTTAAGTTACAGCCTTGTTCTAAAATTGATTAAATATTTTTTGCCCCTCAACCTACACACAATACCCCATAATGACGATGCAAAAATGTATTACAAATAAAAAATAGAAATACCTTATTTACATAAGTATTCAGACCCTCTGCTATGAGACTCGAAATTGAGTTCAGGTGCATCCTGTTTCCATTAATTATCCTTGAGATGTTTCTACAACTTTTTTGGAGTTCACCTGTGGTAAATTCAATTGATTGGACATGATTTGGAAAGGCACACCTGTCTATATAACGTCCCACAGTTGACAGTGCATGTCAGAGCAAAAACCAAGCCATGAGGTCGAAGGAATTGTCCAGAGAGCTCTGAGACAGGATTGTGTCGAGGCACAGATCTGGGGAAGGGTACAAAAACATTTCTGCAGCATTGAAGGTTCCCAAGAACACAGTGGCCTCCATCATTCTTAAATGGAAGAAGTTTGGAACCACCAAGACTCTTTTCACCGCCCGGCCAAACTGAACAATCAGGGGTTCCTCTGTGGAGATGGGAGAACCTTCCAGAAGGACAACCATTTCTGCAGCACTCCACCAATCAGGCCTTTATGGTAGAGTGGCCAGATGGAAGCCACTCCTCAGTAACAGGCACATGACAGCCCGATTGGATTTTTCCCAAAAGGCACCTAAAGGATGCTCAGACCATGAGAAACAAGATTATCTGGTCTGATGAAACCAAGATTGAACTCTTTGGCCTGAATGCCAAGCATATAAATATGCAAAACGAAACAACTGTTTTTTCTTTGTCATTATGGGGTATTGTGTGTAGATTGATGAGGGGGGAAAAACAACAATTTAATACATTTTAGAACAACGCTGTAACGTAAGAAAATGTGGAAAAAGTCAAGGGGTCTGAATACTTTCCAAATGCACTGTATGTGTGTGTTTTACCTGTTCTTTGAGGTATGCGTGTGCGCAGGGTCCTAGACCCCTCAGTACCAGTCCCACTACGAAGCACCAGATGGACAGTCCTGTTTCCAGTCCTGCCAGCAGAACACATGGGAACCACAGAGACAGGGTAGTGTCCTGAAGAGAGAGATAAGTAGAGGTAGAGAGAGAGAGAGAGAGAGAGAGAGAGAGATACTTAATACATAAGTATATTGGTGTGGTGTCAAAGGGGCAGAGAGAGAGTGGTAGAGAGAGAGTGGTGTAGAGAGAGTGGTAGAGAGAGAGTGGTAGAGACGTACATATATCCGTGTGGTGTCGAAGGGGCAGTCTGCATTGACTGGCGAGCGGGCATTGATTGGCTGGTCAGTGAAGTTGCAGCCCATCATGAGGCCCCGCCCCTCATTGGTAATTGTGAGGCTAATAGCCAATAGGAGCCCGACGCCGCAGGCCGCAGAGAGTAGGGCATTCAGGAAGGAACTAATCAGAAGACCTATGTGCTGGAGTTGGGGGAGAGAAGGAGAGGAGAGAGAGCAAGAGGAGGGGGCATAGGCAGAGAAGAAAGGAGGGAAAGAGGGGTAAAGTCAAGTTTAGTTTATTAGCATCCCCATTAGCTACTGCACATGCAGCAGCTACTCTTCCTGAGGTCCACATAAAAAGTACAAATACATGTACAGAACAGTTATAGACAAGGACATTAAATAATATTTTTATTACATAAAACAAATATATATAATAGAGTTATATTGCAAAGACACCAAGAGACAACAAAAATACTATTTACACACTATTCAAATATACATATTCATACATACAGTTAAATTAGATCTTTAGAAGAGGAGAGGCCCTGTAATACACATTTTTTTGTGTGTGTGTTTTTTTAAGCTACACTTGCTTTTTGCCTGAGTGCTTTTTTGGTGCAGAGCATTCCACGGTAACATGTCTCTATACATAACTGAGCGACACATTAAATCTGTTTTTGGTTTGGGTACAGTGAAGAAACCCCTGGGGGTGTATCTGGTGGGGTATGTCTGTCTGTTTGAAGTGTATGTGGTTAGGCATTTTCAACACACAAATATTTCTTAAAAAGACTAGAAGTAGTAGTCAAGGGAGATCAGTGGGGTGATTGTTGCAGACTTAAAGGCTTACAAATGATATGTTATTGTTATGGATGGTGATGGTCTTACCAGTTTCCAAACGGGCAGATTTCTTGACACCAATATGGCAATGATTCCTGTTGCAATGCTCTGAAAATGGAAAGACAAACGTACGTTTTTTAAATCTATAACATCACCTGTTATTAGTTATTACTACAGTAACCCATAATATAGTTCTCTGACTGACCAGCAATCCAGAAGTGACAGAGATGATGTTGGCTGCTGTGAACTCGGTGGTGATCTGGTCGTTGGGTTTGGAGATGTGACGCAAGATGCTGCCGTGGACGATGGCTCCCAGGATGAAGTTGATGTGGCCCACTAGGATCAGTGTAAACCCCTTCTTCATCAGCCACCCCG
Organism: Salvelinus namaycush; assembly: GCF_016432855.1. Lineage (NCBI taxonomy): Eukaryota > Metazoa > Chordata > Actinopteri > Salmoniformes > Salmonidae > Salvelinus > Salvelinus namaycush. The sequence continues at coordinate 33,782,633 of NC_052334.1, forward strand.
GACCCTTCTCCTTATCTGACACACAGACACGTTGGTGATTGTACACAACACACATAGTTTAATAGCGTACACAGTAAACGCCATGGAGAATGACAGAGTTAACATACAAAAGTCAGCAAGCCTCTCCAACTTCGACTTATTTGTTGAGAAACGTTCACAATACTGAAGACAGTATAGCCTACTGAATGTGTCACTCTAGACTCTGCATCTGAAACGTTAGAGCAAGTGTTCAAAGCATTAGTAGTAGATTATCAGTTTACTTTCGAAATACGCAAACGAACACCTGTGCAGGGCAGGCTAGACAGAATGGTATCCCAAGATGTACTCTTAAGGAGCCTACCGTAACGTTATTCCTCATGGTCGAAGGACTATGTATGTTATTTTCAGAGGTAGACTGGTTCTGGCAGCCAAAACAGCCAAATACTCCATCTAAACACAAATCTATTCTCAATTGCGATATGTTTCTAGAAACATAAAGCCCTTTACATTCATATCAGATCAAAATAATTTCACAAATGCAAAATTAACACTTACTGTACACTATTTTAACTGGCTTTATCACAGTTGCAGCCGACAGAATTTTTCAGTGACAACACGTTTCTGGCGGCCTTCTTCTATTACCCACAGGTTTTTGGAGCATGCTAGATAGCTAATTAGTACTGTCGTACATCTGTCTTCCGCAAGCACACGCTGTAACATGGAGATACGGCCGTGTGGGAAAACTAACCCTATAAAAGGTGTGTATCAATTATTTCTCGCTGATATGAAAGACAAGGTCCTCATGCTTCCAAAAGCGTAATGGACGTTAATGCTCAGACAGAGCTCGGGGCTCTTAACAAAAATCCCGCCGTACAGAAGACGCCTTTGTCTAATGACTCTACAGTGCCTTCTGAACATATTCACACCCATTTCCTTTCCACATTTTGTTGTGTTACAGCCTGAATTTAAATTGAGATTTTGTGTCACTGGCCTACACACAATACCCCATAATGTCAAAGTGGAATTATGTTAAAAAATACATTTAAAAAATCTAGATGAACAGCTGAAATGTCTTTGGTCAATAAGTATTCAACCACTTTGTTATGTGAAGCCTAAATAAGTACAGGAGTAAAAATCTGCCTAACAAGTCAAATAATACGTTGCAGGGACTCACTCTGTGTGCAATAATAGAGTTTAACATGATTTTCGAATGACTACCTCTTCTCTGTACCCCCCACACACAGATAATTGTAAGGTCCCTCAGTCAAGCAGTGAATTTCAAACACAGATTCAACCACAAAGACCAGCCAGGTTTTCCAATGCCTCACAAAGAAGGGAACCTATTGGTAGATGTGTAAAAAACAAAGCAGACATTAAATATCCCTTTGAGCATGGTGAAGTTATTAATACACCAAGTCACTACAAAGACACAGGCGTCCTTCCTAACTCAGTTGCCGGAGAGGAAGGAAACCGCTCAGGGATTTCACCATGAGGCCAATGGTGACTTTCAAACAGTTACAGAGTTTAATGGCTGTGAAAGGAGAAAACTGAGGATGGATCAACAACATTATAGTTACTCCACAATACTAACCTAAATGACAGAGTGAAAAGAAGGAAGCTTGTACAGAACATACATTTTCCAAAACATGTATCCCGTGGCAAAGCAATTCACTTTTTTTCTTGAATACAAGGTGTTATTATGTTTGGGGAAAATTCAATACAAAACATTACTGAGTACCACTCTCCATATTTTCAAGCATAGTGGTGGCTGCATCATGTTAGGGGGCTCCCGAGTTGCACATCTGTCTAAGGCACTGCATCTCAGTGCTTGAGGTGTCACTACAGACACCCTGGTTCGATTCCAGGCTGTATATCACAACCGGCCGTGATTGGGAGTCCCATAGGGCGGCGCACAATTGGCCCAGAGTCGTCTGGGTTTGGCCGGTGTAGGCCGTCATTGTAAATAAGAATTTGTTCATAACTGACTTGCCTAGTTAAATAAAGGTTAAAATAAATTTAAAATTATAATGTAAACAACAAAAAAAGGGGTATGCTTGTAATCGTTAGAGACTGGGAAGTTTTTCAGGATAAAAAAAGAAACTGAATGCAGCTCAGCACAGGCAAAATCAGATGAAAACTTTGTTCAGTCTGCTTTCCACCAGACACAGGGAGAGGAATTCCCCTTTCAGCAGGACAATAACCTACAACACTAGGCCGAATCTATAAATCTAAGCCAAGACCTGAAAATTATTTTCTAGTAATGATCAAAAACCAATTTGACAGAGCTTGAAGAATTTAGAAAATAATAATGGCCAAATGTTGCACAATCCAGGTGTGAAATGCTCTTAGAGACTTACTCAGAAAGACTCACAGCTGTAATCGCTGCCAAAGGTGATTCTAACATGTATTGACTCACAGGGTTGAATACTTATCTGATCAAGATATAGTGTTGTATTTTTCATATATATATATTTTTTACAGATGTTAGAATTTTACTTCCACTTTACATTTCTGACTATTTTGTGTAGATCGTTGATCATTAAAAAACATTTTTTTAATTAATTTTAATCCCATTTTGTCACACAACAAAATGTGAAAAAAGTCAAAGGGTGTGAATACTTTCTGAAGGCACTGTATGCGCAATGTAATGGAGCTGAGACTCAAGACAAAGGGCTTTCTAATCGGGTGACAGAATGGTTGCCTTGCCAAAGTGAAAACAAGAATTTACCTGTGCACATCAAAGGTAGCTTTCTCCGGTACAAAAAAAGTTATCTAAAGTTCACTTACCGAAACCACACATACTGTTGCAGTATATTTGTCAAGATATAGGCTATTTCTTGGAGGATAACAGACAGGCCTACGTCTTTTTTTTGTATTTTCATTAAAAAGTTCCTCCGGAGTTGGAGACGTCAGGGGCTTTACCTGTCAAGCGGAAGCTGGGCATTCACGGGAGGACAAAGGTTAGTTTTTGTATGCAAATTAGATTAGGGTTGGTGAATGGGTTACGTTTTATCTCAATCTCAGTGTGTGTGTGAAGTGGTTGGGGGTAAAAGAGTCAGCTAGATGTCTGTATGTGTGTATCAAATAAAATAGTATTGGTCGGTTACACATATTTTGCAGATGTTATCGGAAATGCTTGTGTTCCTAGCTCCAACAGTGCAGTAATACCTAACAATACACACAAATCCGAAAAAATATTAATAATTATATTAATATTAAAACGAGCAATGTCAGAGTCCAGAATATAAATATCTGTAGCCTATATAATTGTGTGTATAGACATTATGGACAGTATAGAAAAGGTGTGTATCTAAGATGAGCCTTGACTAGAATACGGTATATACATATGAAGTGGGTAAAACGCTATGTAAACATTATTAAAATGACCAGTATTCAATGACTATGTACATAGGGCAGTTCCCTAAACATCAGACTGTTACCATGGTTACTCCATGATATCAGTCTGAAAGAAGTCACTGTAAAAAAGATACAATAGTCTACAAGACAGAATGTTGAATAAAATTATATTTGAGGTAGCGGTTGGTCCTTTTGGTGGTAGGTGGAAATAGGGTATCCACAGGAAAGTGTTGTTCACCCTACTTTTTGAGGGCTGGTAGGTTCTGTCACTTGTATTTTCAATCTCTTGACTTATTGCACGATGCACAATATGTAAACAATAGCCGAACATAACCAAAGTAGTTGACCAAAGCTTGTTTCCTCGCTATCAGCTGGACGTTTTTGCCATTTGGGCTGTGGATCAATTAGGCTTGGCCATACTGTGCAAGTGTTAAGTTCGATTTTGCGTCAGTATTGAAAATAAAAAACAGAAGTACAAAACAAAAAGGTTCTTAACACTACTCTGTAGATATTTTGGCTACATTTTCAAACAGCAGAAGGACAAACTGCACAGATAACTGCTAGAGCAAATTTAAATGTAATTTTATTCAACATTCTGGCTTATAAGGAACATTTACACAATTTTGCACACAAATGTCTCAGGCTGTATATACCAATTAATTGTGTTTTATAGCCTGATTAATCAGACTAATAGGGCAGCAGTCTCTAAGGTGCCGGGTTGAGTACCGGGTGGTAGCCGGCTAGTAACAATGACTAAAGTTCATGGCAGGATACTGGTCGGTAGCCGGCTAGTGGTGACTATTTAACAGTCTGATGGCCTGGAGATAGAAAAACAGCTTCTATCTCTCGGTCCCAGCTTTGATGCACCTGTACGGTCTCTGCGGGGCCAAGCCACATTTCTTCAGCCTCCTGAGATTGAAGAGGCACTGTTGCGCCTTCTTCGCCAGTGTCTGTGGGGATGGATAATTTCATGTTTTGTGCACGCTGAGGAACTTGAAGCTTTTCCACCGTCTCCACTGCGGCCCTGTCGATGAGGGTGTGCACCCTCTGCTACAGTATCTCCTGAAATCCACGATCAGCTCCTTCGTTTGGTCAACATTGAGGATATTTTCCTGTCTACAGGGCAGTGTCTCTTCATCGTAGGTAATTCAGGCCTACCACAGTTGTCTTCTGCAAACTTGAATTGAGTTGGATACGTGCATGGCACGCAGTCATGGGTGAACAGGGAGTGTATGTGTATTGGTAGAGGGATACATTTGTTACTGTACTACAATTTGCCTTTCACATTTCAAAAATACATTCTTAAATTGTAATTGACTACGACACTATTACTATTCCACTGAGTATGCTCTGTGTGTACACAGGAGTTAGGCATGCGGCTGCATTTTTGGCGAGGATTATAGACTTTCACACCAGGACAACAGCTGTCATAAGGTGAGAGTAAACCACAGACTAGGTGGAGATATTCACCGAGCTACTGTTAGCAGTGTCTGTTAAAACATCCCAGTTGAAAGTAGATTCAGGAACTAATGACTGAGACATTTAGGGAGAGGTGGTGCCTACATATTTAATCATACAGAATACCAAACAATTTAATAAAGAAACATGAACGAATCATACATTGCAAAGGCTCTCAGACAACTGTCAGAAGGCACACATACGCACGCACACTACTACCACAAACCCAATCACTATACTCACCAGCCCACTTATTTCTCAATCACTAAACACGCTGCCCAAGTGCTCCTCAAAGTAAAAGATACAGTATAAAGAAAAATGCAGATTGTGAATACAGTAACTGTAAAACAAATGTTATGATTGAGGTTGGATCTAGTTGAGGGCTTTGCTGTTGCAGTTTTTCCAGACAGATTGTCACAGTGGACAGAAACATTTCTGCATACCAGACATGTGATCCGCTGTAGTTTGGACTGCTTAGCTTGTTGCCGTTCTTCCAGCGAATAATCCAGCTTTGGGGAAAGAGGCTGTTGAGTACACTTAAAAGCAAGTGCATCATTCTGTAACTTGGGTTGCGTTTAGGAGGGTGCAACGTACTGAACACTGCAGATAGAAAAGCAATGAAGACAGCTAACAGGATTCATAGGTGTGACAGTTCTACACAGTGCCTTCAGAAAGTACTCAGACCCCTTGATTTTTTCCACATTGTTATGTTACAGCCTTCTAAAATGGATTAAATACAAAAGTTTCCTCAGCAATCCACACACAATGACAGAGGGAAAACATGTTTGATTATTTTGCACATTTATTAAAAACAAAAATACCTTAACATAAGTATTCAGAACCTTTATCATGAGACTCGAAATTGAACTCAGGTTTATCCTGTTTTCATTGAACATTCTTTGAGATGTTTCTACACCTCGATTAGAGTCCACCTGTGATAAATTCAATTGATTGGACATGTTTTGGAAAGACACACACCTGTCTATAAGGTCCCACAGTTGACAGTGCATGTCAGAGCAGAAGTCGAAGGAATTGTCTGTAGAGCTCCGAGACAGGATTGTGTCGAGGCACAGCTCTGGGGAAGGGTACCAACAAAAATTCTGCAGCATTGAAGGTCCAAGAAAACAGGGGCCTGCATCATTCTTAAATGGAAGAAGTTTAGAACCCCCAAGACTCTTCCTAGAGCTGGCTGCCCAGACAAACTGAGCAATCAGGGCATTGGTCAGGGAGGTGACCAAGAACCAATGGTCACTCTGACAGAGCTCCTCTGTGGAGATGGTTGTCCTTCTGGAAGGTTCTCCCATCTCTGCAGCACTCCACCAATCAGGCCTTTGTGGTAGTGCCCAGACAGAAGCCACTCCTCAGTAAAAGGCACATGACAGCCCACTTGGAGTTTGCCAAAAGGCACCTAAAGGACTCAGACCATGAGAAACAAGATTCTCTGGTCTGATGAAACCAAGATTGAACTCTTTGGCCTGAATGCAAAGCGTCACTTCTGGAAGAAACCTGGCACCATCCCTACGGTGAAGCATGTTGGTGGCAGCAGCATGCTGTGGGGATGTTTTTCAGCGGCATGACAGAGTAGTCAGGATCGAGGCAAAAGATGAATGGAGCAAAGAACAGAGATTATTGATGAAAACCTGCTCCAGAGCACTCAGGAACTCCGACTGGGGCAACGGTTCACCTTCCAACAGAACAACGACCCTAATCACACAGTCAAGACAACGCAGGAGTGGCTTCGGGACAAGTCTCTGAATGTCCTTGAGTGGCCCAGGCTGAGCCCGGACTTGAACCGAATCAAACATCTCTGGAGAGACCTGAAAATAGCTGTGCAGCAACGCTCCCTATCCAACCTGACAGAGCTCGAGAGGATCTGCAAAGAAGAATGTGAGAAACTCCCCAAATAAAGGTGTGCCAAGCTTGTAGTTTCATACCCAAGAAGACTCGAGGCTGTAATCACTGCCAAAGGTGCTTCAACAAAGAACTGAGTAAAGGATCTGAATATTTATGTAAATGTGATTTTTTTTTTTGTATAAATTTGCAAAAATGTCTAAACCTTTTTGCTTCGTCATTATGGGATATTGTGTGTAGATTGACAAGAAAAAAAACATCTAATGAATTTTAGAATAAGGCTGTAAGGTAACAAAAAGTCAAGCGGTCTGAATACTTTCCGAAGTCAAAATTCCACAACGTTGTGCCCTACTGAACCTGATCATGGTTACCTAACTGTTTCTGCACCCAACAGCACTAGCGTTGCCAAGACATAAACAGCTTAGTTAAAGCAGTACGAGTTAGACAGCCAGGCCATTAGATTAACTGTTTGTCCACTCATATTCTCATTTCATATTTGGACTTCAACTCCTCTTTGGGTTGTACAGTAAAGTAAATCATTACCTGTTCACAAAAAAAACAAAATCTAAATTGCCAGAATATTCAAAGGAAACCATTAAATTATCCAGATTAAGTACAGTATAAGTTAAAAATATATATTTAACAGACTATATAAAGTTGTGTTAGCCAATCAGAGGCATGAATACGGTGATCACCGATCAGCCGCCTTAACTACAGCTCCAGCCATTGGACATCTCCTGTAAATCTGATTTGATTGACAGGCAGTAAATCCCATCCCTCCCAGACTATTGGCTCAGACTCCATGGGGGTGTGGCTCCATCAGTTAAGACCACAGTAAACATTTCAGTTTGTTAAAAAGTGAAGATATGACACATTTGTAACATTAATACTCTACACTCCCCCTACCCCACTCATACATGTATATAAGGCTCACTTATAGCATTCAGAAAGAGAGCGAAGTTCACCGCAGACATTAATGCATAGCCGTAGTGACCACACAGAAGCAGAGAACTTCAAGGCGGAGAGCAAGTGTACTTGTATACAGCCACAAAAAAGGCTAATGGCAAAGACATTAAATGCATTTCTAAAGCACAAACAAGTAATACTGACATGTGATAACTGTTGGCTTCCTTCCCAAAACAAGTTGCTACTATAAATAGAAAAGTAAACAGAGGGGGGACTGACTCGGGCAGCCCCGTAAGGCTATATGGTCCCCCATAGATGAAAGCCTTATTCACACTGCAGACAGAGCTGCAATGTTACTTTTTGGGCGACCCGACCAAATTCACATTCATTCTCATTGAAATTGATCCATGCTTTTGTCACTTCTAGATTAGACGACTGCCATGCTCTACTTTCCGGCTACCCGGATAAAGCACTAAATAAACTTCAGTTAGTGCTAAACGCGACTGCTAGAATCTCAACCAAAAAACATGATCATATTACTCCAGTGCTAGCCTCTCTACACTGGCTTCTTGTTAAGATTAGGTATGATTAAGGTTTTACTGCTAACCTACAAAGCATTACATGGGCTTGCTTGTACCTATCTTTCCAATTTGGTCCTACCTACACGTACGCTACGGTCACAAGACGCAGGCCTCCTTACAGTCCCTAGAATTTCTAAGCAAACAGCTGGAAGCAGGGCTTTCTCCTATAGAGCTCCATTTTTATGGAACGGTCTGCCTACCCATGTGAGAGACGCAGACTCGGTCTCGACCTTTAAGTCTGAATTGAAGACTCATCTCTTCAGTAGGTCCTATGATTGAGTGTAGTCTGGCCCAGGGGTGTGAAGGTGAACGGAAAGGCACTGGCCCAATGAACCGCTCTTGCTGTCTCTGCCTGGCCAGTTCCCCTCTCTCCACTGGGATTCTCTGCCTCAAACCCTATTACAGGGGCTGAGTCACTGGCTTACTGGTGCTCTTCCATTCCGTCCCTAGGAGGGGTGCAACACTTGAGTGGGTTGAGTCACTGACGTGATCTTCCTGTCCGGGTTGCCCCCCCCCCGGGTTCGTGCCGAGGGGGAGATCTTCGTGGGCTATACTCGGCCCTGTCTCAGGATAGTAAGTTGGTGGTTGTGGGGGCTGTGCTTTGGCAAAGTGGGTGGGGTTATATCCTGCCTGTTTGGCCCTGTCTGGGGGTATCGTCGGACGGGGCCAGCGTCTCCCGGCCCCTCCCGTCTCAGCCTCCAGTATTTATGCTGCAATAGTTTGTGTCGGGGGGCTAGGGTCTGTTATATCTGGAGTATTTCTCCTGTCTTATCCGATGTTCAGTGTGAATTTAAGTATGCTCCCTCTAAGCCCTAGGACCATGCCTCAGGACTACCTGGCCTGATGACGTCTTGCTGTCTCAAGTACACCTGGTCATGCTGCTGCTCCAGTTTCAACTGTTCTACCTGCGGCTATTGAACCCTGACCTGTTCACCGGACGGCTACCTTGTCCTAGACCTGGCGTTTTAAACTCTCTAGAGTCCGCAGGAGCGGTAGAGATACTCTCAATGATCGGCTATGAAAAGCCAACTGACATTTACTCCTGAGGTGCTGACCTGTTGCACCATCTACAACCACTGTGATTATTATAATTATTTGACCCTGCTGGTCATCTATGAACATCTTGGCCATGTTCTGTTATAATCTCCACCCGGCACAGCCAGAAGAGGACTGGCCATCCCTCAGCCTGGTTCCTCTCTAGGTTTCTTCCTACGTTCTGGCCTTTCTAGGGAGTTTTTCCTAACCACCGTGCTTCTACACTTGCATTGCTTGCTGTTTGGGGTTTAAGGCTGATGAGCACGTTGTGACATCAGCTGATGTAAGAAGGGCTTTATAAATACATTTGATTGAAATCAAGTCTAAGCGGTAGGGTAGATCTGTTTCCGTTTTAGCACCTTACTTTCAGTTTTGTACACTAGCTTCAAACACAATCTTGTTGGTTATGTAAAAGATCATTCCAAGTGGTTTAGATGGGACAATTATTCCCTACAGTATACTTGCTCGTTTTCTCACAAACTGAAATTAAGCAAACTATTTGAATTTTAGCAACCAGGAAATGGTCTGGCGATTGCTGCATAGCGCATCTTTAATGCTAAAATCTGTTTTGGTTTTTAACTTTCCAAACAAAAAGTTAAGTGACCAAATCAGATGCGTGGGTGTTCAGACAGCAGTCATTTGCTGACATGGCTACACTAGTTGTCATTAACGACGGGGGTGTGGTGTAAGCTGATTGGTGGTGGTGCTCCCTATCACTTATGTAGTTAGCTAAGGTGACAATGCCTGGCATAGACATTTCCCAGTTGCTTTAAATGTTCAAAATCAGAGTTAAGAAACACCTTTAAAGCATCAAAAGGATGAGATGACCGAACTTCCAAAATAAGTGCTTTTTTGGCTAGCCACAGCAATCAACTAGCTAGCGGTTTAGCTCTCTAGCACACTCAATCGTTTGTAAACAACAAAAGCTAGTTAGCTACCACATGTTCTTGTCAAACTGTCAGAGAAGCTATGAAGCAACAACATAAACCAAATAACAGTAAAAACCACTTGAGGGAAAATAAATCAGATTCGACTGTTCAGACAAGTCGCACGGCCAGAAATTAGATTTGTATCTGATTTCAAACCACCTACGGAGGTGCCTGTAGAGGCGTATATAGAGGTACTGGAGTTGAGGTCCGTGGTGATCCTGTTATGAGGACACAGTGACAGGGTTGAGGGAATCGTTCCTGCTGAAGAACTTGGTGAAGGCCTCTTCTAGTACAGTGGCCATCCTGCTTTGGTCCACCTGTAAGGACAATCAATCACATTACGTATAGAGGGAGCGCACACAGAAGAGTCAAGAGCTGGAGGGGGTGGAAGATATTATGTACGCCGTTCTCCAGAGCTATAGGTACATAGTGGGAGAATCTAAAAAAATAAAAGACAGCCCTATCTGTAGTAGAGTAGAGAGCAGGAGCTGCAATCTGACATTTGCGCACACTGCCTGTGATTGACCCCTATAAACACACACAATCAGAGCTAGAGCGGGACGCTCATCATGGACACTAATCCACTCTCACTGCCTCTCCTCTGCCATATACAACACTTACACCGCTCTACCACAGAACACCTACACAAACTTTGTCTCTCTCAAAAGACACACACTTACCTCGCTGATAAAGCCCAGTTGGACCAGCTCAACAGCCAGTTCCTTTACATTCTCATCTGGAACAGAAACCGTAAGGTCAGTGTTAGTACACATACAGGTTTGTTCCTACGCAATCTTAAGCACAATATTAAATGTGGTAGAAACCCAACAGGCTTACAATGGACTTTTGTCTGATTTAACCTCCCCATCTCTATGATAGGAGCAGCTTCAGTATTGATGGGAGGTATGACGTGGGAAGACGGGTAGTTAAGGATTATGCATGGGTGAGGGTATGCGTTTCTGTACGTGCAGGCAAATCTCTGGGCTTATATCTGTATTCATTTGTATGCCCTGCAGGGTGCATCAGTGCCACAGCCCTCCCCAGAGACGGAGCAGCTGCCAGCAACAGACACACACGCCTGACATTCTCAACACGCGAGCATGCAACACTAGACACGCCTGTCATGTGTGTGTGTGAGGGGCAGGGTAATACAAACACACCTTCCTGGCTATGGGAAGACTAATGTTCAACGTAGATGCCCAACTTAGACCTGTATTCCCTATGGGGTACACTATAATACTGTGTTTGTAATGTCTAAGGATCCCTAATATGGCCTTTCGTGCATTATCCCCCACCCAATTCCACCGTATCTGCACTCTAGATCCACTGGTATCTCACATACAAGGCGCACACACACACAAACTGTCTGATCATGTCAGCGATGAGTGCAATGGAAGCAGCCCCAACGACGTGGATGAGGCTGGGGTTACCGTACACTAGGGCAGGGCCAGTGTCTGGAGTTAAAGACAAAACACACCCAGACAGGCTTCGTGGCCAAAGTCCTGCCATTCCCAGACAACATACACAACAAGCTGGGTCAGACAAGAGCTGATAGGGTTACAACTCAAATCCCTTCCCTTGTGAAACCTGACATTGTTTAAAGGAACGCTGTGTGGCGTTATCTTACCCAAACACCTGTCTATAACAGTTTGAGACTGGCTGCATAGTTTGATCGAGACTTGTGGTCTGTCTGGCCTGTGCACCTGTGTTCCATTCGTCATTAGGAGAGGACAGTCCAGTAAGACTTGATCCTATTGGCCCCCTTGGGAGCAGTATAGTGGCTGCAAATTGTCATGTTATTTTTATAGAAGTCCTAAGGGTCCAAGCACTGTCTAATAAAAACACACTGGGTTAGCAAATAGCTTAGATCCCAGAATGCATTCTGTATCCCTTTAACTGAACATACGCTTTGATCTCCAGCCCTTGCCTGCCCAGCTCAATGACATGTCTTTTTGTTTCTGTTGTTCTTACTGGGTAACAAGTCACAGCTTAAGTGTCTGTTCAGTTTGTCCTCCAGCTTCAACAGTAGTGTCAGCTGTGGAGGGAGGAGGAGGAGGAGATGGTTACACATTCAGAGACTGGCCTCTAGAACGTGCTTGTCGACGTCATCTAACTTTATCACTGAACTGAAAACGATGAGATTAAAGCTACTTACATGATGTTTTGCACCCTCCTCCACTGGCTCAATATTACACTGCATCTGAACAACCTGCAGAAGGTGAGAAATATAGGTGTTCAGAAAGGTGTCCAACAAATAAAATATTGCTATTGTGAAGTAATTGACAGGCTAGATACGCTCTTCCCGTTCTCTACTCTCCCTCACCTTGCGTGTCTCCAGTTCCGAAGGTTCTGGTGTAGGGGATTTTACAGAGGGGGTGACAATGGGGGATTTGACGGGGGACTGCTGGGGCTGCTGGCGAGAGGGCAGACCGAATGCTGTCAGAGGGTAGATACCATTCCTGTTAGGGAGGGATGGAAGAGGGGTTACATTCATTTCATGATGGCACAGGTAAATTATACACGTTATTAAGGTTAAAGTGTAGACCCACGATGGTCAAAGCCTTACGTCAAAACTCTGGGCGCAAATCTTGAGAATTTGCAGGTATTCTCATACATTTTCCCACACAGATTTGAGCATTTTACTTCAACAAAAAGTATGAACAGGGGAAGGTCTGGAGAAACACCTTATATTTCAGATGTTGGCAAAGCACAATAATAGTCAAATGCTAAATACTGCCACACCAGATATTGCATTAAAAGATGCTTCTCTAATAAAGTAGTAACTAGAAAGAGCCATCTGGTTCAGCTACACCCTCTAGTGGTGGAAATATGTCATAGGCTGGACAGCTTCCTGGTCCTGTTCAGTAGCTGATGGCGAGTTCCTTACCTCACATCCTCCAGGAACTTATCCAGCTCCAGGGCAGGAAACTGAGACAGCCTGATGAGAGAAAAACAAGATCAGCACAGGACTCTGAAGAAAATACCATGTTCTAAAGCTTACTCAGCTGAAGATAGAGGCACCAACAGTTTAACTTACTTGAGCTGCACACCCTCCTTTATCTCAGCGATGATGAGGTTGGGGTCCATGTTCTTTGTGATCTCCTCTAAGGCATTCTCAGGGATCATATCTGAGAGAGGTATGGAGAAGATACTCAAGCTGGTGGCTGACAATGCAGCGTATGTTTGTGTGTGAGAATGAGTGAGCGTGTGTTTGCGCGTGAAGACTCAATCTGGTGGCGAAGTGTTTGTGTGCGAGAGACTCACGCTGGTGGCTGACGATGCAGTGTGCAGCTAGCAGCTTCAACAGGGGCACCTCAAACAGAGCCTGGTGGAACAGCAGCTCTCTGGCTGTAGGCCTCTTAAACGGGTCAGCCTCCAGACACTTCTGAATAAACTCCTGCAGGGCGCACACACACGGGTATCACACACCAACAATATTACACCCCCCCCCTCCATAATAGTACACACACACAACCATAATATTACACACTCTTACCCTCTGCAGTGGGTCTTCCAGTGACTGTATGGCATTGTTGATGGCCTCCTGAGAGACGTAGGAAGATTCTCCATTCCCCTGGATCTCCAACACTGCCATCTATACAACAGACACACACACACACAATGATATCACCACCATCCACCCAACACAAGCCTCAGCGCAGCAGAGATCAAATAAACCCGATACGTGGATGACGTCAAGTTCTGACACACGGAGATGACATCAATCTTAAATGCATTTCGACTTTAGAGTGCCAGCTCACCTCCAGGGCACACATCCCAAAGGAATAGATATCCACTGCAGTGGTGACATCTGCAACAGCTACAGGGGTCAGGGAGAAGATAGAGAGAAGAGATGTGAGGCAATGGTTTAAGTGAAAGACATCTCCTGAGAAGATCCTATATTTGACCTATCCATGTCATTCTGAGCCTTTACCTCCATATTCAGGAGCGAAGAAGTGCAGGTTTTTCTGTTCCTCTCTGCAGGTCTTCACATGGTTGTTGATGGTGTCTGGAGCCACTGGGGGACAACAGACACTGGATTAGACAGTCAGTCTATTTGGCTGTGGTTAGACAGGCAGCCCAATTCTCCAATCACATCCGATCTTTCCACAGATTTTTTCCCAAGAGCTGATCTGATTGGTCAAAAGACCAATGAGTGAAAAAAAGATCAGAATTGAGCTGCCTGTAAACGCAGCCTTATAATCTTATAACCTGGAGCTAAACCCATACAGGGCTGGTGTGGTGCTGTTCACCCAGGTGTTTAGGACTGGAGCACTACCTGATCCTATCTTGATGAGTCCGTTGTGTTGGATGAAGATTGTGTCACAGGTCAGGTTACCGTGGATGATGGCCGGCTCACAGGAGTGGAGGTAACTAAGAGAGGCTCATCAGAGACCATAGGAGTTAGTCAACCCCAGTTGTTTTTGTCTGTCATAGTAAACCAGGTTTCTGTTCCGTAAGGCACCTCAACAAATTGCTTGTTCTTATTAGTTCAGTTGAGGTAGTACATCCATGTTTCATACAATTACAAAACATTTTGTTCTGTTTCGTGCCTACTGCACATGACCCTGATGACCTGTTTTGATTAAATATGGGGCCCTGTTATTAGTGTTGCAGCGATCACAGAGTTGGTCTGTATGAGTGAGAGAAACTGACCTGAGCGCTGAGAGGATCTGGGTGCACCATCTCTTACAGGCCTAAACAAACAAATTATACATTCTGTTACATGTAGACTAATGAATGTCTTATCTGCAAAGCTAAACATCCTTTGATTTGCAAATATCATAATACAATTTGCCCTGTCCACCAAGTCACCGATAACACAGTAGCACCTTTTCATTCATGGTCTTGTGGTTCTTCTTAGTCTTCTTCAGAAACTGTTTCAGACTTCCTGAGGACATGTACTCTGTGATGAAAATCACCTGAGGTGAAGACCGCAACAGAAGAATCATTGAAATGATGCGTTACATTGTTCCATCATTTCACTGACTCCTCACATTTAGTCCTGACTATAGCAACCAGACCATGTGATACAAACAAGGAAAGTCTTCCCTCTCATAAACGAGTCAGAACTCACCCTGGCACGGTTGATGTCATTGATGTCAGCCCAGTACTTGTGAAACTTGACAATGTTGAGATGCTCCAGCTGAATCAAGTTGTCAAACACAGACTTCACCTTCTCCTGTTCACAGAGGAATAGGGACAACATGAGGACAGCATTTAACTAAACAGTCTCCATAGAGATGGGGTCAACTGTTTGTGTCAGTGTTCAAGGCAAATTAAGATATGTGCTCTAATACAACGATAACTTCACTAGACAAGGACAGATAGACAAGGGGGAGATGTTGGTGTAGCAGACAGACATACTTTACCTCCTGCAGCTTAAAGTTTTTCCTCTCAGAGAACATGACCTCGTTCCAGACCACCTCCACCCCCTCCTCTGTGTCCATGGCCAGGTAGGCAGCGTCAATCCCTGGGACGTTCCGCTGGTTCACCTGGGGGGAGAAAACAGAGGCAGAAACATGGTTCACACTGTTGCAATAAGTTCATGGACAGTCCAATGTGTCTCCGTCTCACCTCCTCTCTGCGTTTCTGCCAGCGGCCGCAAGGGCTCTCCTCCAGGATCTCAGACTCGTCTTCGCTCTCATCCTCATCCTCGGTGGGGGTAGGGGGCCCCGACAAAGTTGTGGACACGGACGCAGGTCCCTGGCCACTGGGTGCCACTGGCTCTGCCTTGGCCTCCAGAGCCTGGCCGGGTTTACCGTCTTCCTCTGACATCACGATAAGCAGATTGTGCCTCTCTGGGGTTCAAAGGCCTTTCTCGCTCCCACTTTTGGAACTGTGGCAGCCGCACCCCCTTCCACTCACACACCCTGAGGACTATTAGGCACTGTTGGCAAAAGAGACACCATTATTATTTCTCTGAGTTTGGAGCACACTGCCAACTCATAGTTATCAATACTTTATCTGTACTATGAAATTAGGCAGTTTTTCTTATGAACTAATCTATTTTGCTAGGTCGGGACTGGCTACGTCACTTCAAGTCTATGGTTGCCAGTGAGGATTGCAAAGAAAGTCTCTGCCATAAATTGACTAGCATAACTGTAGAAAAGTAGCTTAGGCCTACTTACTACGCAGTTATGCGGTGGACTGACATTGTACAATAGCTGGCATTGTTAGTTATGTTTCACGTGTAACGTTAGCTAGCTAGTTAGATAGGTAACTAACTTTAGAAGCTAACGTTATTTAGCTAACCAAATGTACACCTCTCCCAAACTTAGGGCATTGAAGTTAGATAACTACCTATAACTTGCTAGCTAATTGACCAACTTTCACTTCGACAACGTTAAACAAAGTCATGTGGTCACAGCTAGCTAACAGCACGAACTCCGATAAGAACCAGTTAGCTAGCTGAAAACTGTAGTTAGCTAGCTAACGTTATCAAAGTCAGCTAGCCTAGTAAGATAGCCTAGTAAGATAATCAAACAGTTGATTAAGTTAAGAACTTATCTAGCTACAGTAATGTTAGCTAGCGCAACTCTTAACTAATAAACAAGTCAGCAATACCCCCATTTTGTTACCCAGTTATGCGCTATATTGCTAACAAACACGGTAAAGTTAAGCTACTTACTTGGAAGAAAGTAACATTTGTTGCTTGTAAATCCCCTCGCAGTGCGTAAATTACCTACTAGTAGTCGCTAGCTAGAATTGACAAGGACGCCATTCAAAATTTCAGAAGTACTTCAATAGAATGAGGGGATTCGATTATCTGGCCCGGGTCGCCCCGGCTAGAACCAGGTGAAAAGCGATTGCTTAATTTTGCAGCCGGGCTGCCTCCCGTATATGGGGTTTCAAGTGTAAACGTAGCAACTTTATATCAAAACGCACACTGATTTCTCTTACTTGCATAATGACTTGTCTTCATTTTCTACGGATACATTTGGAAATGTAGACCTTATAGTTTAAAATAAATAAAATAAAACACATCAATACTTGACATCTCAATATTTCACATGCCCATTTGACGAATGTCAACATTCTTCATTCCTCAATTGACATGTGAATGATTTAGACATTTTGTTTTCAAGTAAATGCATAAAGAAGTATTATAATAGTAAAATAAAATATATTCATTCTATTCAGATAAGTGACCCAAGTGGTTCTATTGCAAAACTGGCTACGGCCTCCAGGCTGAGGAGGGCTCCAGATATGGGATGACGTAGTGACCGTAGTGGGAGAGGCAGCGGTTCCTTCGACCAGACCACATCATCGACAGTCGTCACGACACAGAAAGCAGCTCGAAGACCCTAAAATACTCGATATTACAAACTCACATGGATGCATATGAACGTGTATATCGGCTAACTTTGGTAAATTAGACTCGCCTGACCATTGCCTAAAGGCTACACACAACCATAGCCTATGAATTCGGGAACTATCGCTGCGTGGAAGTGTAACATTTTATGGAGGCTTGGAGACGTAGGGGAGCGAGGAGCAGAAGGGGGTAAACTGAAGATCGACACACCAAACTGGGAGAACATTGGACATATTCTGCTGGCTACGAGTGACCCACACGCACGGGACGGGGTGGAAACATGGCCGCGAATGTCAATTTAACATCTGGGATGGGAGAAATTATTCAACTGAACGTCGGTGGGACAAGGTATTACAGCGTTTAAATAGCCTCATAGTCTATAGAACTGTCAATGTGCGCTCATGGAGGACGGTATTGACAGACTCGACATGTTGCAATGGTCGTTTCTTTTTAGGCTGGCAATGGCATGCTGTCGCAGACGAGAACATGGAATTGGAGCTGCGATAAAATGCACGAAAAGCACGCAACATACGCGCTCGTATTGTCAAGGCGTGTTTACATCGTATCAACATGCAATCTTGGTGTTCCGCAGCGAATGGCCATGTTCTGTCACATAGGAAGGATATAGGCTCATATAGTTAACTATGGCTATGTCTGGAGAATGTGTAGTAGATTTCCTGTATTATTGACTGTGTTCCAGTAGCCAAAGACTCGAGGGTAGACGTAACATAGTAAACTTAAATCCGGCACACTCCAATTAGTATGATATGTTACGTGTCCTATGGTGTGTATTAATTTGTGGATGTCCATCATCCATTTCGTATGTTATGAATTACAATTTGTATGATATGTTAGAAGTTGCAATTGCATTGTGTCCATGATGAGAAATCGAACACAACCTTGAGACCAGACTGCAGTAGCATTACCCAATCATGATGCATGTATCTCACAGTAAATACTTAACGTAATGTATTAAGTGTGTATGTAACATGACTCCACCTTGGACATAGGCCATATCATCACTTTTATGTATTTCTATGTATCCCTCTTTGGAGGAATACATGAAAACCCATGAGAATTCATGAACAATTGTATGTATTATTGTACAGTACAATCCATTGCGTCATGTCTTATATCCTCGGTCTGATCTAAGGTAAATCCTCTCCTCACTCTCAGGTTCAGCACCTCTAGACAGACTCTCATGTGGATCCCAGACTCTTTCTTCTCAAGGTGGGGTCTACCTCCCTCTGTAATTGTTCTCTGCACATATCTGCTAAGATGTGATCTGGTGTCAGCTCTGGAAAGGTTACCTAGTTCACTTCAAGGTTGATCTCCCAAGGATTCAATCTTGATAATGTATCAAAAACCGTGTTAGGACTAGTCTGGCCCACATAAAGCCAGAATGAAAGCTGAGATGAGCTTGTTATGGGCTAACTAGAACATGAGGTTATGTGTGTGTGTGTGTGTTTCAGTTTGCTGAGTGGGAGAATATCAACTCTACGTGATGAAACTGGAGCTGTGAGTACATTCTTCTATGCGACAGGCAAACATATATTTCGTCAATGTTTTTTTTGAGGGGGGGGGGGTCTGGTGAGAGCGTTGGCCACACGTTCCACAAATACTCTCGCATGTACTCTCGTACAGTGATATTAAACTGTAACATAATGATATTTATGTATTAAGTTTCGAAATGTGCCTCTTGTCCTCCAGATATTTATTGACAGGGACCCGACAGCCTTTGCGCCCATTTTGAATTTTCTTCGAACCAAAGAGTTAGACTTACGGTAAGAACATCTGGCCCTCTACACACAGGAACAGTATCCTTTAAATATTAGCAGAGGCATATTGGTCAAGGTTATAAAGTCTTGTTCTCTTCTCTTCATAGGGGGGTAAACATTAACATTCTCCGCCATGAAGCTGAGTTTTATGGGATAACGCCATTAGGTATGACCTCTTTGCACTAACCTGAGTAGTTACTGCGCTTCTACATGCTATTACATTGTTATTTAACCATCACTTAATAGTTTGACCTTGTCTACTTCCCAAGTAGTTTTCAGTACTCTACCTACTGCATAACACTAAGCAACTGTATAAATCACATTGCATGCTGTAAAATGCTGATTTAGTGGCTTATATATCAAGTTTCTACAGTGTTTCTGACTTTTTCCTCTTGTGTTGCGGTGGCTGTCTTCAGTGAGGAGGTTGCTGCTGTGTGAGGAAATAGAACGTTCGTCCTGTGGCAGTGTTCTGTTCCATGGATACCTTCCCCCTCCAGGTACTGTATTCCCAGAACTCCTCTTACCTGGAATTCTGTCCTCTGGCACAGGTGAACTACAGGACATCATTGTATTCTCCCTCCCTCCATCTCTCTTATCCCTCTATCTCTCTGTCTGCTTACAAGGGAAAGGTGAGCTCTAGTGACGCTTTTTCTAGTGTTAGTTTTGGTCTTTGAACTTTTGGTCTTTTTGACGTTCATAAAATGTGTTCGTCATGTAGAATTATAGTTATTATTTTCTTAGTTTGTTGGTTGATTGCTTGACTAATGTGTTTCTCCCACAGCTCTCCCAGCCCGTAAGTTCAGCTCTACCCCTGCAGCCTCGGGCCCTGCCCCTGAGGATCGGCCTGGTCCTACCGGAGCAGAGGGGGGGTTCCCCCATACCTGTCCCCCCCACCCCTCACTCCCCGGACCCCCTGGAGCCGAGGGACCACACAGACTGGGTGAGCAGGACGGCAGGGTTGAAAAAAACAAAACAAGGGTTGGGGCAAGGATGTTTGTGTAATGAGGCGTGGAGTAGGGCTGGGGCTGTGGTCTACTCCCCAGTCTCCTCAGAACACCGTGTGCCTGTTTAAAGACCAATCAGAGTAATCCTCAGTCCTACCGCTGGTCAGGAGATGGCGTTTGTGTGGCTGCGTTACAGCTGGAGCTAACATGACCTGATGTCGGGTAAAAAGCACCCGAGTTTAAAGTTCACACTTAACTTAGTTCTGTGTGTTAGAATCAGAGCTGGTTTGAGCTGGAGTTCAGAGAGCGTGAGAGGGCTCTCAGTGTACTACGCACAGCCAAATTATCCTATTAGTAATATTGACGTTCAAATGACATTTTGTTGACACCCTGACCCAAATACGTTCTGAATGGTCGTGTACAGACATTTTGTAATAACGTTGCATTTGTAAGCACTTTAGCGCGATCATGGTAATGTACAGAGCATGCTCAGTATACAGTAAAAAGTAGCTAACAATATGGGTAGGCGGAAATAATACAACTATCAACCATTGCGTACAGCACTGTGTGTTTCCCGGTTGTAAGGTCAAATGTTATGTTATTAGGTAAAGTGCTTTGTTATGTGTCCAGGTGCTGTGGTGGACCCTAGGAAGGTGCTTATTGTAGCTGGACATCATAACTGGATCGTAGTGGCTTATGCACACTTTGTCATCTGCTACAGGTAACACTGGCATTTGTAGTCGGATTCATCGGCTCCGAGTTGATATTATTTATAGATTGTACTCCTCATAAATCTGGAGTGTGTGTGTGTACTGACGTGTGTGTGTGTTAACTTGTATGTATTCTTCAGGATAAAAGAGTCGTCGGGGTGGCAGCAGGTGTTTTCTAGCCCCTATCTGGACTGGTCCATCGAGAGAATCGCCCTTAACGCCAAGGTTACACTGCTATGACTGCGCATCACTAAATCACAATGTATTGTCCGAAAGGTGCTTTATCAATGAAGTTTATTGTTATACAGGTGGTGGGTGGTCCCCATGGTGATAAGGACAAGATGGTGGCAGCTGCCTCCAATAGCAACATCATCCTCTGGAGCATCCAAGACGGAGGGAGTGGCAACGAAATAGGTAGGCGTGTGTGTGTGTGTGTGTGTGTGTGTGTGTGTGTGTGTGTGTGTGTGTGTGTGTGTGTGTGTGTGTGTGTGTGTGTGTGTGTGTGTGTGTGTGTGTGTGTGTGTGTGTGTGTGTGTGTGTGTGTGTGTGTTTGTGTGTGTTTTGTGAAAGCGAGAGGCGTTTTGCGTCTTATTGTTTCTCTCTCCTCTCGCTCTCTCTAGGTGTGTTTAGTCTCGGTGTACCCGTAGATCATCTGTTCTTCATCGGGAACCAGCTGGTGGCCACCAGTCACACTGGGAAGGTGGGAGTCTGGAACGCTGTCACACAGCACTGGCAGGTAGGATTACCTTTTTTGATGTCAGTGGTGTAAAGTACTACTTAAGTCGTGTGTCTAGATGGGGGAAGAGAGGGAGAGAGAGAGAGATGGGAACAGGGCTTAGAGAAGAAGAATGTTTTAAGGTTCATACATGTGTGCCGTGAACATAATTTTTTATGCCTTTTTTGATGTCAGTGGTGTAAAGTACTACTTAAGTCGTTTTTTGGGGTAACTGTACTTTACTATTTATATTTTTGCCAACTTTTACTTCACTACATTCCTAAAGAAAATGATGTACTTTTTGCGCCGTACATTTTCCCTGACACCCAAAAGTACTCGTTACATTTTGACAGGAAAATGGTCCCATTCACGCTACTGCCTCTGATCTGGAAGACTCATTAAACACAAATGCTTTGTTTGTGAATTATATCTGAGTGTTGGAGTGTGCCCCTGGCTATCTGTCAATCAAAATAAAATGACTTTTGATACTTAAGTATATTTAAAACCAAATACTTTTCGACTTTTACTCAAGTAGCATTTTACTGGGTGACTTTCACTTTTACTTGAGTCATTTTCTATTAAGGTATTTTAACTTTTACTCAAGTATGACAATTGAGTACTTTTCCCACCACTGATTGATGCACAGTAGCCATGAACACCAGAGAAATGAATCATAGTGTTGTGTGAGCCCTGCGTGACGTTGGCCGCCCGGTACACAGAGAGAGAGGTTTCATTTGAACCTTTTCTCTCCTCTCCATCAGGTGCAGGATGTAGTTCCCATCACCAGCTGTGACACGGCCGGCTCCTTCCTGCTCCTGGGCTGCAACAACGGCTCCATCTACTACATAGGTACACACACGCTTAATTCAGGAAGTGGAATTCGATTTGTTTTGTTTACTTCCTTCATTGACTGAAATGGAATTGACCCTAAGCCTTCTTGGTTCTCTCTCTCAGACATGCAGAAGTTTCCTCTGAGGATGAAGGATAATGATCTGTTGGTGACAGAGCTGTACCACGACCCGTCTAATGACGCCATCACTGCCCTCAGTGTCTACCTCACGCCCAAGACCAGTGAGTCCACACACACACTCATGCACACACACACATACTCTCAAACACATACCTACGTGTACATGCATGCACACACACACAAATCGTGTATTTCCATCTTCATTGGGTTTCAGCCTTTCTGAGCAATTATCTTTTGTGAAATCTTATCTCTCTATTTCTCTCTCGAGGTGTGAGTGGTAACTGGATAGAGATAGCGTATGGAACCAGTTCTGGAGCAGTCCGGGTCATAGTTCAACACCCTGAGACAGTAGGCTCTGGACCTCAGCTCTTCCAAACCTTTACTGTCCACCGCTCCCCTGTCACTAAGATCATGCTCTCGGAGAAACACCTGGTCTCAGGTAAGAAGAGGAGGGAGGGGAGGGTTTTGGGACAAGTTTGAGCGTTGTGTAATCAGGATAAGAAAATAACAGGAATGCTAATGATCTCTATGTCAAAATATCTGTATTTTCATGGCTGTGCTTTATATACAGTACCAGTCAAAAGTTTGGACACCTACTCATTCAAGGGTTTTTCTTTATTTTTACTATTTTCTACTTTGTAGAATAATAGTGAAGACATCAAAACTATGAAATAACACATATGGAATCATGTAGTAACCAAAAATAAATAAAAACCCTGGAATGAGTACTGTAAGTGTGTCCAAACTGGTACTGTACATTGTGTGTCTCTGTCTGTCCGTCCGTGTGCGTGTCCTTTAGTGTGTGCGGACAACAACCACGTGCGGACGTGGACGGTGACGCGGTTCCGAGGCATGATCTCCACGCAGCCTGGCTCCACCCCCCTTGCCTCCTTTAAGATCCTCTCATTGGAGGAGACGGAGAGCCACGGCAGCTACTCATCAGGCAACGACATCGGTGAGAGAGGGAGGGATGGGTAGAGGGTTGGGGAGAGCGAGGAAAGGAGAAAGGGACATACAGTTGAAGTCGGAAGTTTACATACACTTAGGTGGGAGTCATTAAAACTCGTTTTTCAACCACTCCACAAATTTCTTGTTAACAAACTATAGTTTTGGCAAGTCGGTTAGGACATCTACTTTGTGCATGACACAAGTAATTTTTCCAACAATTGTTTACAGACAGATTATTTCACTTATGATTTCACAGTGATTCACAATTCCAGTGGGTCAGAAGTTTACATACACTAAGTTGACTGTGCCTTTAAACAGCGTGGGGGTGCTTTGCTGCAGGAGGGACTGGTGCACTTCACAATATAGATGGCATCATGAGGGAGGAAAATGATGTGGATATATTGAAGCAACATCTCAAGACATCAGTCAGGAAGTTGAAGCTTGGTCGCAAATGGGTCTTCCAAATGGACAATGACCCCAAGCATACTTCCAAAGTTGTGGCAAAATGGCTTAAGGACAACAAAGTCAAGGTATTGGAGTGGCCATCACAAAGCCCTGACCTAAATCCTATAGCAAATTTGTCGGCAGAACTGAAAAAGCATGTGCGAGCAAGGAGGCCTACAAACCTGACTCAGTTACACCAGCTCTGTCAGGAGGAGTGGGCCAAAATTCACCCAACTTATTGTGGGAAGCTTGTGGAAGGCTACCTGCAACATTTGACCCAAGTTAAACAATTTTAAGGCAATGCAACCAAATACTAATTGTGTGTATGTCAACTTCTGACCCACTGGAATGTGATGAAAGAAATAAAAGCTGAAATAAATCATTCTCTCCTATTATTCTGACATTTCACATTCTTAAAATAAAGTGGTGATCCTTACTGGCCTAAGACCGGGAATTTTTACTAGGATTAAGTGTCAGGAATTGTGAAAAACTGAGTTTAAATGTATTTGGCTAAGGTGTATGTAAACTTCAACTGTAGATATGGTAAATGGAAGGGATGGATAACATTTTGTTTTTATCTAGAAAGGGTCTAGAGCAGGGGTGTCAAACATAAAACCCAAGGGTGAATTAAGTCAAAAAGAAAAAGAAAAAACAACCACAATATACTTTAAAATCACTAATACTAAATCCAAACTATGTAGAAATGATAATGGATCTACCTTCGTACAGTTTCTTGACTGTTTCCAGCTCGCTAATAATCACCCAAATGAAAGCTAGACAGTCGGGGGGCAAAGAAAATTCCCCAAAAGATGGTTCGAGGACAATTTTCTTCAAATTTTGACGGCGAGGAAATACAACCAATTTTCAGTGCGTCCCTCCGGACCTTGTTGAAGACTGAATGCGGCCCCTGGGACAAAATAAGTTTGACACCCCTAGTCTAAAGCCTCGTGTTCATGTGGGTCTAAAATCCCAGTAAGACTGGCGTCATCTCCTTCAATGAAGGGCTTTTTCACACTACTGAGCTGAACCGATGTGAGCCAAGCCAAGCTGTACTGAGGCCGGCCTGCCATAGTGGCTGAAACCGTGCTGAAAAGGACCATGTGAAAAGGAAATATCTGAGCCAACACAGTTTGGTTTGGGTGGGCATGATAGTCTGAAAAGGGTATAGCAGTTGTTCTGGAGCCCAGTCTAACCAGTGTGGTCTGGTTTCCCCCTCAGGTCCGTTTGGGGAGAGAGACGACCAGCAGGTGTTCATTCAGAAGGTCATCCCCGTCACCAACAAGCTGTTTGTTCGCCTCTCCTCCACCGGGAAAAGGTGCTACGCATCAGTTATTTTCACACAACATCTACCCAAATCAAATTGTATTTGTCACGTGCGCCGCTTACTTACGAGCCCTTAACCAACAATGCAGAGGTTTTTTTAAAAGTAAGAAACATTTGCAAAATAAACGAAAAGAAAAATAGTAACACAAATAATAAAAATTAGGCTATATACAATGGGTACCGGTACCGAATCAATGTGAAGGGGTACTGGTTAGTCGAGGTAATATGTAAATGTATGTAGGGGTAAAGTGACTATGCATAGATAATAAACAGAGAGTAGCAGCAGCGTATGTGAAGGAATATGAGTGTGTGTTGGGAGTGTGTGTGTGGTTAGAGTCCAGTGAGTGTACATCGAACCTGTGCAAACAAACATAAATAATTATAAAATAAAGGAGTCAATGTAAATAGTCCAGGTAGCCATTTTCTTAACTGTTCAGCAGTCTTATGGCTTGGGGGTAGAAGCTGTTAAGGAGTCTTTTGGTCTCAGTCTTGGCGCTCCGGTACCGCTTGCCGTGCGGTATCAGAGAGAACAGTCTATGACCTGACTTGGGTGGCTGTAGTCATTGACAATTTTTAGGGCCTTCCTCTGACACCGCCTGGTATAGAGGTCCTGGATGGCAGGAAGCTCGGCCCCAGTGATGTACTGGGCTGTACGCACTACTCTCTGTAGCGCCTTTGCGGTCGGATCCCGAGCAGTTGCCAAGCGGTGACGCAGCCAGTCAGGATGCTCTTTAATGTTTTTATTGAACCTTTATTTAATTGGGCAAGTCAGTTAAGAACAAATTATTATTTACAATGACGGTCTACCCCGGCCAAACCCACCCCTAACCTGGACGATGCTGGGCCAATTGTGCGCCGCCCTATGGGACTTCCAATCACGGCCGGTTGCGATACAGCCTGGAATCTAACCAGGGTCTGTAGTGACGCCTCTAGCATTGAGATCCAGTCCCTTAGACCGCTGTGCCACTCAGGAGCCCACTCTACAGCTGCACTATTTTCAGCCTCCTGAGGGGGAATAGGTGTTCTCGTGCCCTCTTCACGACTGTCTTGGTGTGTGTGGACCATGATAGGTTCTTAGTGATGTGGACAGCGAGGAACCTGAAGCTCTCGACCCGCTCCACTACAGCCCTGTCGATGTGAATGGGTGTGTGCTCGGCACTCCTTTTCCTGTAGTCCACAATCAGCTCCTTTGTCTTGCTCATGTTGAGGGAGAGGTTGTTGTCCTGGTAACACACTGCCAGGTCTCTGACCTCATCCCTATAGACGGTCTCATCGTCGTCTGTGATCAGGGCTACCATCGTTGTGTCGTCGGCAAACTTTATGATGGTGTTGGAGTCATGGGTGAACAGGGATTACAGGCGGGGACTAAGCACGCACACATGAGAGGCCCCCGTGCACCACCTGGGGGCGGCCTGTCAGGAAGTCCAGGATCCAGTTGCAGAGGGAGGTGTTCAGTACCAGGGCCCTTAACTCAGTGATGAGCTTGGAGGGCACTATAGTGTTAAACACTGAGTTGTAGTGAATGAACAGAATTCTCACATAGGTGTTCCTTTTGTCCAGGTGGGAAAGGGCAGTGTGGAGTGCAATAGAGATTGCGTCATCTGTGGATCTGTTGGGGCGGTATGCAAATTGGAGGGGGTCATGGGTTTCTGGGATGATGGTGTTGATGTGAGCCATGACCAGCCTTTCAAAGCACTTCATGGCAACAAGCGTGAGTGCTACGGGTCGGTAGTCATTTAAGCAGGTTACCTTGGCGTTCTTGGGCACAGGGACTATGGTGGTCTGCTTGAAACATGTTGGTATACAGACTGGGTCAGGGAGAGGTTGAAAATGTCAGTGAAGATACTTGCCAGCTGGTCAGCTCATGCTCTGAGTACGTGTCCTGGTAATCCGTCTGGCCCTGTGACCTGTGACCTGTGAATGTTGACCTGTTTAAAGGTCTTACTCACATGGGCTACGGAGAGTGTGATCACATCATTATGTTATAGCCTTGTCTGATAAACATGGTCCTTTTTGCACTTTCATCCAGCTCACAGTAAACACACTTAAATTCATCAAATATGGGCATATAACCTTTTAACCGAAGTGCTGCTAGCTCTATGCTCAAACACACTGAACTACCAGAACTGTGGTTGCTCTGTTCTAGTCTGAATGCAGTCCGTTCCGGTCTGATGTGGTCTGTCCTGGTTGTCCCTGCTAGGATCTGTGAGGTGGCGGCAGTGGATGGGACCACCATCTCGTGTTTCACGGTGAGGGAGTGCGAGGGTTCTAGCAGGATGGGTTCTAGACCAAGGAGGTACCTCTTTACTGGCCATGGCAACGGCAGCATTCAGATGTGGGACCTCACCACCGCTATGGACACCGCCAACAAGGGAGAGGAGAAGAAGACTGACGGTGAGGAGTGATAATACATTGTTTGTATAGGAACAGATGCTTCCGAGGGCATTGCACATATCCATGGCTTGTATAGTGTCATTTTGACACTTTGTTTTCACATTTAGTTTGACACTGATAAATGATGTGTTTGATTGACAGAGGTGGGCGGACCAACAGAGGAGGAGCTGCTGCAGCTATTGGACCAGTGTGACCTCAGCACCTCCCGCTGTGCCACGCCCAACATCAGCCCCGCCCCTTCGGTGCTGCAGCACAGCCGCCTCCGAGAGTCCTGCTCCAGGTCAGTTACACACCGTAATCTGTTTCTGACTCTTCATGTTGTCAACGTTTGTCTGTGTACTTGTCTTTTTCATGGCATCTGTATCTATTTATCTGATCCCCATTCTCTTTCTGTGTGTCCCAGCCTCCAGCTGCAGGCCCAGGAGCCCATCCCAGAGACGGCCACCTACGGAGCCCTGCGACCCTACAGAGAGAGCCCCCTGCTGGCCCACGCCCGCCGCACAGAGTCCTTCCACAGCTACAGAGACTTCCAGAACTTCTCCCTGGGGACAGGTCTGCTGGAGAGCCCCGGACAGGCTCCAGGACAGGGGGCAGGCCAAGGTACAGAGGCCCGAACCCGGTCACTGTGCGAGGCTGGGGGAGAGGAGGGCGAGCGGAGGGGCTCGGCCATGGAGCTCTGGGCTAGCCGAAGCGCTAACGCCGATGTCGTTGCTAATGCTTCCGTGGTCACAGGTGGCGCCACTGCCGAAGAGGGCGTTTTCATATCGCCACGGCAACCCCCCGACAGTCCTGGAGGAGACGCTTGGCGAAGGGTCCAATTGGAAGAGGAGGGGGCGGGGTTAGGATCAGTGGCGGAGGCTAGGTCTGAGTTGAGAAGGAAGGGAGGGTTTGAGGGGGCAGTATTTCTGGGCAGAAAGAGAGCACCTCCAGTCCCCCAGCTCACCTCGCTCCCCTCGGTGGGGTCTGAGGGGGGAGGCAGTGACTCCTCCTCCACTGCCTCCCCCTCCCCCACCCAGCTGGCTTCCATTTCCCCCCGGCACAGGAAGTGCAGTGAGCCGGCCAATCAGGACAGCAGCCTGTGAGTTACGGACAGCTCTGACGCAGACACGCCCCTGGTGTCAGTCAGTCAACAGCTCTACGGAGAAGTTACTCCCCTATCCACTGATCTAGGACCAGCCTACCCTCCCCAAATTCTAACCTTAACCATTAGGAGTAAAACACACTAAACTGACCTTAGATCAATGTTTGGGACAACTTCATCTCACAGGCAATATTCTAGACTGCCACAGTATGACATCTCAAAAGAAGCCCGTTATTCTCAGTCAAGAGAAGAAACTTGACGCCTGCTGGAGGTCGCTAACTAGCCTAAGGGTGATCTTCTAGTTCCGAGCATGACTTTAACCCTTCGGATCTCTCCATCATGGCTGTAATCTGGTAGCTTCACAAGTGGTTCTCAAATGTTTGTTCCAATAGTCCACTCATGATATAAGTAGGACTTTGTGTTAGAGGCATATATTGTAGTTTATCGACTATTAACACAAAGTGCTAGATATGTTTATTTCCCCCTTGTGGTTGTCGTCACTTTCACACACACTTATAGTTGTGGGTTCACAGGTTGTGAACCTCCACACAACACATAGTCATGCTGTTCAACCAGCCAGTAGCCGTGCGTGTTGTGTTTTAGACCTGCCTGAATTCTACGCTACACAGTAAGTCGCCTTATTTCTCTTTTCTTCTTCGTCGAAACAGACCCGACATCTCATGCTGAAGGTCAAAGTGACTTTGCATGGCATTCTATGTTATTCTAAATGTAAGGAATCATGCTTAGTGCCTTTTGTTAACATTAGCCATAGTCTAAATATCCACCTGTCCTTTCAGTGATGTAGAGAGGATGTAGACCAAATGGAGGATATCTGTCTATAGTCTATGCAGTGTGTTGTTCTCACTGTCCAGTGACGTCACAGGTTGGATAGCTGCTATTATCGTCACTCCTGTCACCCAACAGTAGCTTTCAGATGGAGGGAGAGAAGAGAGAGAGTTGTCAGTGGGGCCCATCCTCCCGCCACCCTATCACTAGACTAGACCTGGGTCAAATACGTACAACTTGAGGTGCACTTGATTTAGCTTGTCCACTACAATGGAACCAATAGAATAGTCCCACCAAACTAAATCAAGCGCACCCATTGTTTCTGAAAGTACAGTATTTGACCCAGGTCTGTCTTATACCGAGCTGTTTAGTAAGAGATGGAATGAGACCAAGCTGAGGGTTCAACATGTACAAAGATGTAAATCTCAATAATATGCAATCTGATTATATATGGAGAATATACCTACATAATCAAATCAATATAATATGTAACCATGCTGATGCATTTAAATGTGTGTATAACTCTGTCTACATATTTGCTGTTGTTTGTGACATCTGTCTTCTCAAATAAGCTATTCATATTAATAGTATTTTATCGTACCTAAATTGCATTTGCACTCGCACTACGACGACTAAGTGATGAAGTAACATTTTATTTTGGTTGAGATAACATTCAGCCCGTTGAGTAATAATGCCTATCCCTCTCTATATCTCTGCGTGTCTAAGGCCTGGATTCATTCTGATCCGTGTTAGATCCGCCTGATTGAGCCGACACAGTATGCAGCATTTACCGTGAATGCGGTCTCTGCGAACGCGGGAACATTGCCTTTAAAAGGTGCATAGCCGGCCCGAAAAGGGCCGATCGGATTAAATCTAGGCCCAAGCTATATCTCTTCTCTGGCTGTGTTTACACTTTCACCTCAGACGGATACTAAAAAGGAATAGATCTATTGATGTCGCTCGTTATAACATTTTGGATAACATGTATGTCCCAACGCATTATTATGTCGCTATGTATTAGGGCTTGCTAGTCTACATGGTATAGTACTAGCCTATTACTCACCTGTTGGCACTGAATTGCCGTTGTCTTTGAGCTGGCTAGACGTGTAGGATGACGTCTTGGGGCTCTATTCAATGTGTAAAGCTAAAGTGTTGCAGATTGCGGATAGAAATATAAAAGGTCATTTCCGTTTGAGCCGACATATGCAGCGTTTACAGTGAATGCAGTCTCCGCTAACGCGGGAACATTGCCTTCAAATTTCAATCGCACTGTAAAACTGAACTTCCACGATACGGATTGAATAGAGTCCTATAGACTGACACAGGACCTGTTTTTATAACTCTTTAGTTCAGCTTGGGTTTATCTGACAAGCAGTAGTGACACAAACCTGGTAGCCTTGTATTGTAACGTTGGGAGTAATAGGGTTGTGGGGCATGCAGGCGTTTGCTCCATCCCAGCACTCCTCCTAAGTCTTCGGCTGTAGCCTCTATCATGGGATCAACGTGTCTTATGTCTCTCTCTGTGGGTGACAGTTTGAGGAGGGAGCACCAGGTTAGTGTGGATACTCTTGTCAAAGTGTGTGTGTGTGTCCCAGACCAGCGTGACACACTCCGAAGCAGCGCTGGGCTCTCAGCAGTGTAACCTTCCCTTTAGAAAAGTTAGCAACTTTGTTAGCTGAAAATGGTGTTTGATAGCTGTGTGATTTATGAGCGTAATAAAGTGGTGTTGCTGCTTCTGAATGTGTGAGCTGCCAAGGGCCACACTGTCTGCTACAATCACTCTGTTTTTACTTTAGAAAGCTTTTTTTTTTTTTTTTTTACTTTGACAATAGCTGTGAATGTGGCTGTGAACATGCAGCTAACTATGCCCTTGTCAAAATGGCGTCCTTGAGTTGGGACACAGTCGTAACTGCCAGTTTGGTGTGTCCCTTTTTTAAAAGACAAAAACAAAACTGACCGCTACACGGCTACAATACCGTCCCCATAGGTTTGTGTGTGAAAGCCGTCCCTGTTATAGCAGCAAAGGGGGGACCAACTCCATATTAATGCCCATGATTTTTTTTTTGGGGGGGGTGTTCGACGAGCGGGTGTCCACATACTTTTGGTTGTGCGCGTGCCCGTGATGTGATTTGGTTGACACGGAGGACCTAATACTAGTTGAATGGCAGGCCATAGTTACGCAGCTCCATCCCTACACCTTGGTAGATGGGTCTGGGTGTCCTTGGTTAGGTACTACAATGTGAATCCACTAGAGGGCACTGTGGATGTGTGTAAAATCAAGTTACAGGTTAATGCTGGGGATGCTGAATAAATCAATGAATATATACCAACTACATATATATGGGGTCTTCATACAGTTTAGTGTGGTTTTAACATTGGTTAGGAGTGCCACAGAGCCCTGTTTATGACAAAAGCATGCTGTTTATCTGTTGCTAATGATGACTTTTTCAGTGTAATGGATCACATCGACCCTTCATAGGAATTGTGTTACACAGCGTTGAGATGAAACGTGTGTGTGTGTGTGTGTGTGTGTGTGTTCTGTCACTCTAGCTGCTGCGTCTGTCCTCTCTCTGACGTCTCCTCATGTCTGTACTGATGGAGTAAAACACAATAACCCAGTGTGTCAGCTGTCTATTTGTCTTTGTCCTCAAACACCAAGCACAACTGGGACACGTCATCACACTTGTTTCATGCCTCACTCCAATCTGTTTGGTTTTATGTGTATATTATAAAGTGTGTGGATGTGCCACCCTCTGGTTTTTGTTCCAGCCAACAACCGCAGCATATCACAATAAGTCAAATATCACTTTATTTCCCAAGTACATTAACATTCGGAGACATACAAAAACACAATTTGTAAACTGGGTGGTTCGAGCCCTGAATGCTGACTGGCTGAAACCCGTGGTATTTCAGACCGTATACCACGGGTATGACAAAAACACTTTTTACTGTTCTAATTAGGTTGGTACCCAGTTTATAATAGCAATAAGGCACCTCAGGGGTTTGTGATATATGGATAAGAGCTATATCCAGGCACTCTGCGTTGCGTCGTGATTAAGAACAGCCCTTAGCCGGGGTATCTTGGCCCTATACCACCCCTCTTAATGCCTTATTGCTTAATTAGACAATTTCAATACAATGTGACGTGTCTTATCATGAAAAAGTAAAGAAGCATTCCAGTACCTGGACTTGATAAACCATTGATGTCCAGCTCTCTACACAAAGCCGCACAAGAAGAGTCAACTAGTTTGAATAAAACGGACCCT
This sequence comes from Salvelinus namaycush, assembly GCF_016432855.1. NCBI lineage: Eukaryota > Metazoa > Chordata > Actinopteri > Salmoniformes > Salmonidae > Salvelinus > Salvelinus namaycush. The sequence continues at coordinate 33,815,403 of NC_052334.1, forward strand.
GTCTTATGTTCTAAACAGGCCAGGAGCAGCAGAGGGGCAGAATAAGGGGAGAGTGAGAGGAGTCTAAACGAGGATACACTTAGAGTGGACTGTCTCTCATCAGCTACGTCTACACTGATCATCCAACTATTTGCTATTTATAGTCCTCTCTAGGGAATGTCTTGTAAAATCAACTATTGTACTCTGGACTAAGGATTGTTGTCTTGGCTAAACAGCTGACTCAAGGCTGAGTTGAAGGAGAGGGAGATATAGAACACAGTAATAAAACAGACTTATTAACATAGGCCAGATCACATACAAACAAAATGATACACTATATAGAATACTCTTTACATTCATGATTATACAATGGGTGGGTCTAATCCTGAATGCTGGTTATAACGGCATTCCAGCCGGTGTCTATTCCACAAGTTACCACCAGCTAAATCTATGACTGCACAATCCACTGTGTCATCAGTAGAGCCAAGCAATTTATAAACTTGATCTCCACTATAAAAAGCATCTAGACATTAACTCACATTTCTTTTAGACTGACATTTACTTTTCAACAGTGGAGATTTGTATAAACCTTGCTGTCTGTCTCTGACATTTGTCACATTGTTTCAATATTCAAATTCAATCTCCAGCTGCCCCAGTTGGGACGAGAGACAGGCAGGCAGCGATTCTCAGCCAGTTGAAATCAGGAATCAGCTTGCATCTGTATTTTCACTGATCATGAAAACGGTCTTGTCACAAATACCATCTAAAACGGTTATGGCTGCTAGGTCTACTAGGCACAGCTACCACACAAGTACAGTAGTTTAACTCTTAGGTTCAAATGGAGGAGGTGAGAGGCATTGCTTTGAGTTCTACACTTGCTGAAATGTTTTCCTATTTCCAGGTCAGTTGGCGTAAGTTTAAGTAATAATAATAAGTATTTTCTTATTCCGAGTGGGTTTGGAGGTTCATGGATTGGGAGTGCCTGGGATGTTCTGAGTCCAGGATTCCCAATTTGAATTCAGGGTTCCTGGTTTTAGTTTGAGATCCCTGGGGTGTGTCAAGGTGGGGTCCCCAGGTAGAGGTGTGTGTCGGTGAACATGGTATCTTTCTTCCTCATGGAGCTGAAGGCTCAACAAACTCATCATCCTCCACATACTGCAACAGTAACCTCATCATGGTCAGAGATCCTATAATGAAAGAAAATCTGAGATCAGTGGGATTTTAGCATCACATTGTAGGACCTTCTACTCTCCCTCCTCCCCACCTACCTCCCTCTCACCAGTCCAGGGTTGTGTCCATCTTCCTCTCCTCCTACCTCCCTCTCACCAGTCCAGGGTCGTGTCCATCCTCCTCTCCCTCCTCCCCACCTACCTCCCTCTCACCAGTCCAGGGTCGTGTCCATCCTCCTCTCCACCTACCTCCCTCTCACCAGTCCAGGGTCGTGTCCATCCTCCTCTCCCTCCTCCCCACCTACCTCCCTCACCAGTCTAGGGTCGTGTCCATCCTCCTCTCACCAGTCCAGGGTCGTGTCCATCCTCCTCTCCCTCTCACCAGTCCAGGGTCGTGTCCATCCTCCTCTCCCTCCTCTCCACCTACCTCCCTCTCACCAGTCCAGGTTCGTGTCCATCCTCCTCTCCCTCCTCCCACCTACCTCCCTCTCACCAGTCCAGGGTCGTGTCCATCCTTCTCTCCCTCCTCCCCATCCACCTCCCTCTCACCAGTCCAGGGTCATGTCCATCCTCCTCCTCCCTCCTCACCACTCCAGAGTCTTGTCCTCCCTCCCCATCAGAGACATCCTGTCCTGTTCGATCAGCTGACTGACACAGGAAGTTCTGGGAGTAGGGGTGGCTGAGCTGTGATTGGCTGGGCACGCGGAGGACCGACATCGGGCTGAACCGCAAGCCGCTGCCCACAATCTTACTGTCCATCAGTCCCTGGAGGTGATGGGTAACAGGAAGTAGAGGTGGGTGAAATATTTACACTGACCTTAATAAAGACAATCATCAACCACACACCAGTAGGATATAAGTATCCCACATAGTAAAAGAGTAACCCACACCAAGAGAAACACAACCCACATGCCCATGACATGGAAACCGGCCACTGTGAGAGCTTTTACCATCAAGCAGGTTATAGTTGTGCACAGGGATGGGTGTTAACATCTGCCTCTGGTGCCAAAAGGTTGCATGTTTGAATACACTGATAGAAAGTTGAGATTTTTGTTTTAAGCCTACCCCAAACCTTAACCATTCTGAGTTCATGCCTAAACTTAACCTTAGACACGTCGAAATGTGATGTTTTAATATGGATAAATGTCTAATTCTGATGTGAGACAGCTAGTTGAGAGTACTGGCATGCGTGCTTAGAACACGTCAGAATACAGCCTCAGAGGAAGGAGAAGGAAAGAGGGAAAATGAGGACAAGTAGGAAGGGGAAGAAAAGGACAGTGGTACAGTGAATAGTCTGTCAAATGTACAATTAGTACCCATAGGACAGACATCAGTTCAACGTCTAGTTTTGGTTTACATCTGGTTGAGTTGTCATTGGATTTACCCTACAGGTCAAAAGTTTTAGAACACCAACTAATTCAAGGATTTTTCTTTATTTTTACTATTTTCTACATTGCAGAATAATAGTGAAGACATCAAAAGTATGAAATAACACATATGGAATCAGGTAATAACCAAAGAAGTGTTAAACAAATCAAAATATAGTTGAGATTCTTCAAATAGCCATCCTTGGCCTTGACAGCTTTGCACACTCTTGGCATTCTCTCAACCAGCTTCATGAGGTAGTCACCTGGAATGCATTTCAATTAACAGGTGTGCCATCTTAAAAGTTAATTTGTGGAGTTTCTTTCCTTCTTAATGCGTTTGAGCCAATCAGTTGTGTTGTGACAAGGTACGGGTGGTATACAGAAGATAGCCCTATTTGGTAAAAGACCAAGTCCATATTATGGCAAGAACAGCTCAAATAAGCAAAGAGAAATGACAGTCCATCATTACTTTAGACATGAATGTTACACAATCTGGAAAATGTGAAGAACTTTGAAAGTTTCTTCAAGTGCAGTTGCAAAAACCATCAAGCGCTATGATGAAACTGGCTCTCCTGAGAACCGCCACAGGAATGGAAGACACAGAGTTACCTCTGCTGCAGAGGATAAGTTCATTAGTTACCAGCCTCAGAAATTGCAGCCAAAATAAATGCTTCAGAGTTCAAGTAACAGACACATCTCAACATCAACTGTTCAGATGAGATTGTGTGAATCAGGCCTTCATGGTCAAATTGCTGCAAAGAAACCACTACTAAAGGACATCAATAATAAGAAGAGACTTGATTGGGCCAAGAAACACAAGCAATGGACATTAGACCGGTGGATATCTGTCCTTTGGTCTGGAGTCCAAATGGGAGATATTTGGTTCCAACCGCCATGTCTTTGTGAGACGCTGTGTAAGGGCTATTTTACCAAGAAGGAGAGTGATGGAGTGATGCATCAGATGACCAGGCCTCCACAATCCCCCGACCTCAAACAAATTGAGATGGTTTGGGATGAATCGGACCGCAGAGTGAAGGAAAAGCAGCCAAGAAGTGCTCAGCATATGAGGGAACTCCTTCAAGACTGTTGAAAAAGCATTCCTCATGAAGCTGGTTGAGAGAATGCCAAGAGTGTGCAAAGCTGTTAAGGCAAAGGGTGGCTACTTTGAAGAATCTCAAATATATTTGGATTAACACTTTTGGTTACTAAACTCAGAAAAGAAAGAAACGTCCTCTCACTGTCAACTGCGTTTATTTTCAGCAAACGTAACATGTGTAAATATTTCTATCAACATAAGTTTCAACAACTGAGACAAACTGAACAAGTTCCACAGACACGTGACTAACATAAATGGAATAATGTGTCCCTGAACAAAAGGGGGGAGGTCAAATTCCAAATTAACAGTCAGTATCTGGTGTGGCCACCAGCTGCATTAAATACTGCAGTGCATCTCCTCCTCATGGACTGCACCTGATTTGCCAGTTCTTGCTGTGAGATGTTACCCCATTTCTGGGGGGAATGGCCCTAGCCTCCACCCTCGATCCTACAGGTCCCAGACGTGCTCAATGGGATTGAGATACGGGCTCTTCGCTGGCCATGGTAGAACACTGACATTCCTGTCAGTGCCCTTCCTACAGAACGAGCAGTATGGCTGGTGGCATTGCCATTCTGGAGGGTCATGTCAGGATGAGCCTGCAGGAAGGGTACCACATGAGGGAGGAGGATGTCTTCCCTGTAACGCACAGCGTTGAGATTGCCTGCAATGACAACAAGCTCAGTCCGATGATGCTGTGACACACTGCCCCAGACCATGACGGACCCTCCACCTCCAAATCGATCCCGCTCCAGAGTACAGGCCTCGGTGTAACGCTCATTCCTTCGACGATAAACGCGAATCCGACCATCACCCCTGGTGAATGCTACCTGCCCCAATGCATAGTGCCAGCTGTAATGTTTGGTGGATGAGTAGTAATACAATGACATTCTAGACAATTCTGTGCTTCCAATTATGCTGCAACAGTTTGGGGAAGGCCCTTTCCTGTGTCAGCATGACAATGGCCCTGTGCACAAAGCCAGGTCCATACAGAAATGGTTTGTTGAGATCGGTGTGGAAGAACTTGACTGGCCTGCATGATCCCTGACTTCAACCCCATCGGGATGAATTGGAACGCTGCCTGTAAGCCAGGCCTAATCGCCCAACATCAGTGCCCGACCTCACTAATGCTCTTGTGGCTGAATGGAAACAAGTCCCTGCAGCAATGTTCCAATATCTAGTGGAAATCATTCCCAGAATAGTGGAGGCTGTTATAGCAGCAAAGGGGGCACCAACTCCATGTTAATGCCCATGATTTTGGAATGAGATGTTGGACGAGCAGGAGTCCACATACATGTAGTGTATGTTTCCCAAGCCAATTTCTCTTTACCGGCACCCACCTTTATATACCATGCACCTCAGTGAAGAGTGCATGGTACACACACACACACACACACACACACACACACACACACACACACACACACACACACACACACACACACACACACACACACACACACACACACACACACACACACACACACACACACACACACACACACACACACACACACACACACAGCAATGTTTCCATCTAATTCTTCTGAAGATTAATGTTGTTTGTGGTACTAGTCTTACAGATCTACAACTATCTATCTCTCTTCTCCTAGGCAAGTCAGTTAAGAACAAATTCTTATTTACAATGACGGCCTGGGAACAGTGGGTTAACTGCCTGGTTCAGGGGCAGAACGACAGATTTTTACCTTGTCAGCTCGGGGATTCGATCTAGCAACCTTTCAGTTATTGGTCCAACGCTCTAACCACTAGGCTACCTGTCGTTTCCACTGCTCCAGAGTTCAATGACGGCGAACTGACTTGTTGGAAAGGTGGCATCCTATGACGGTGCCACATTGAAAGTCACTGAGCTCTTCAATAAGGCCATTCTACTGCCAATGTTTGTCTATGGAGATTGCATGGCGGTGTGCTCAATTTTATACACCTGTCAGCAACGGGTGTGGCTGAAATCGCCAAATCCACTGATTTGAAGGGGTGTTCACATACTTTTGTATATATAGTGTATGTTAACATTGCCAAAGGAAGTGAAATAGATAATAAACAAACAATCAGAAATGAACAGTGAACATTACACTCACAAAAGTTTCAAAAGAACTCTCTCCCTCCTCACTACCCTCTATCCCCCCTCTCTGTCCGTCCCTCTCTCTAACCAAGATCCATCCATCAGTCAAAGTCATCAGTAATGAGACAAACCTCAGTACTCACCAACGCAGACCCTCTCTCTACGCATCTACATGACAATTACATTTCACCTTCATCAAGGAGCAACACACACACACACACACACACACACACACACACACACACACACACACACACACACACACACACACACACACACACACACACACACACACACACACACACACACAGCAACACAAAACACACACACACAACAACACAACACAACACAACACACACTCTCTCTCACACACCAGGCTAATCTTGTTTCCCTGGCAGTGTTAGTGTAATTACAGGGGAACACAGCTCAGGGTCAGGCAGGTGGAGATTTGCATGGGTAAGTCATTTGTAGATTGTCAGGAGCAGTGGAGGTGGCAGATGGATGCTACGGCGGAGAGGGTTAAATTAGCCTCAATAATAGCCAATTACCCCGTGATCAATCAGGATGATAGATCTGAGAGGAGATGCAGGCGGACTGAGAAAGGATAGCAGAAGAGAGGAGCACACGCATTTCAAATTCCAACACACACCATTTCCTGAGTGTCAGCATCCTGGAAGGAGAGAGGAGAGGTGGGAGGTGGGGGGGGGGGGGTCTGTCATAGGTCATCCTGTCACCTAGATGGAGAAAAGGTCAAGGGGTGGTGGGGGGATTGCTGTGTGTAACATGGATATGAGGTTTCTGTCATAACTAACATAACTCACATACAAAACTTAAAGACGTGTCCACATGAGACATATCTAAGTTATAGTCTTCAAGAATCAATGGGTTATGCACTGAGTGTACAAAACATCAGGAACATTAGGAACACCTGCTCTTTCCATGACATAGACTGACCAGGTGAATCCAGGTGAAAGCTATGATCTTATTGATGTCACTTGTTAAATCCACTTCAATCAATGTGGATGAAGGGGAGGAGACAGGTTAAATAAGGATTTTTAAGCCTTGAGACAATTGAGACATGGATTGTGTATGTGTGCCATTCAGAGGGTGAATGGGCAAGACAAAAGAGATTTCAGTGTCTTTGAACAGGGTTTGGTATTAGCTGCCAGGCGCAACGGTTTGGGTGTATCAAGAACTGCAACACTGCTGGTTTTTACAGGCTCAACCGTTTCCTGTGTGAATCAAGAATGGCCCACTACCTAAAGGACAACCAGCCAACTTGACACAACTGTGGGAAGCATTGGAGTCAACATGGGCCAGCATCCCTGTGGAACGCTTTCGACACCTTGTGGAGTCCATGTCCCGACGAATTGAAGCTGTTCTCAGGGCCAAAGGGGTGCAACTCAATACTAGGAAGGTAATCCTGTTTCGTACAGTCGGTGTAAATCACCAATTTAAATTTAAACTCTTTGACATGAGGGATGAAATCGGCTGTGCCTTGTTAACGCACCGTGTTGTGGCCACTTTCTTTAGTTCCAGGTAGTGTAACACACATCCAACAGCTTCACTGGTGTAGTGTGTTTTTATTTAATAACACAGGAAAAGAAGACTGTTGAGATGTACATGTGACCAGAGATCAAAGAAACTTCTCTGCCACTGTGTGTCTTCAATAGGGCAATTTCTACCCAGATACAGAAAAGAGATGTCTTGCCTTTAGAGATATATCTGTGTGTCCTTGTATGAGCTACAGACATTTTACGGCCTCCACACCGCGTGCATACTGAGATATCTAGTCCAGGTTATTACAGAGAAGATATGGCATCTTTGGGGCCATGGCAACAAAAAATCTACCCGAGCCGCGTGGACTCAGTCCGAGTCCTCTGATTGGTCAGCTGAAGCGTGGCGCCAGACGGGCTCCGTTCGAGCTCTTCCGATTGGCTGTCGGAGATGTGTCATCGTTGTCGAGACGGGGGTCGGAGGGTAAGTTGTGTGAAAGTGGGCGGTAATTAAAGGCTGGCATAAACCTGTCAATATAACATGAAGACCCTGGCTAATTAAGCTAATTTGATCTCCCTCTGTACTGTGGTGGGACTCTGCCCTTCCTTGTGTTGCTGGGGAGAAATTACCTCTCACACTCTCCTCTCTCATTTGATGAATGGGGATTACTCACAAACAGTATTTGTCCATGAACATAAACACTTCATATAGGCTAGTAGTGAAACACACAACATCAACTTTAGTGTAGAAGCACCCCCAATCTCTCTCACCTCCGGTTGCTGTATCTCCTTACGTATAGCCCCCCCCCCCCCTCACCCCAACTCCCTTGTGGACCCACACATTAAAAGGTCTTTCTGATACAAGTCTGTATACGGGGTGTAAGCGGTTAATTCGATTGGCTGGACGGTAATGACGGGGCACTCTGTCTGCCAATGATTAATGGCTTTGTCGCCCGCCCGTCATCTCTCAGCCCCACCTCCCCCCGTCATAAATAACGGCTGGTAAATAAGACGGAACAATCAGGCAAACTCAATCAATTAGAGCGTGGCTTTGCCCTCGCCTAGCGTAGCTGACAGGCAGGATGCTAATGTTATTGTGCTCTAAAGGGTAGCCTGTCAATTACCGACAACACACAAACCACCATATTAATATTGACTAGCATTACAACACCTGTCTGAGTGGGTCTGAGTGTGAGGGAGGTGTGTGTGTGTCTAAAGTACTGTATATGTTGGTGTGTGTAAAGTACAGTGTGTGTGTGTGTGTGTTTACGTTTGAGTGTGAGAGGATGAGCAATAACAACTTTAGAATCTACAGAGCTTTTACCAGTCTGATTCTGTTAGTAGTGGGCTGGATTAAAAATGAACACACAATGCAGACTGTGGTTCTTCACCCCTGTGCTGGACAGACTGTGGTTCTTCACCACTGTGCTGGACAGACTGTGGTTCCCCACCCCTGTGATGGACAGACTGTGGTTCCCCACCCCTGTGCTGGACAGACTGTGGTTCCCCACCCCTGTGCTGGACAGACTGTGGTTCCCCACCCCTGTGCTGGACAGACTGTGGTTCCCCACCCCTGTGCTGGACAGACTGTGGTTCCCCACCCCTGTGCTGGACAGAAGTGGTTCCCCACCCCTGTGCTGGACAGACTGTGGTTCCCCACCCCTGTGCTGGACAGACTGTGGTTCTTCACCCCTGTGCTGGACAGACTGTGGTTCCCCACCCCTGTGCTGGACAGACTGTGGTTCCCCACCCCTGTGCTGGACAGACTGTGGTTCTTCACCCCTGTGCTGGACAGACTGTGGTTCCCCACCCCTGTGCTGGACAGACTGTGGTTCCCCACCCCTGTGCTGGACAGACTGTGGTTCCTCTCCCCTGTGCTGGACAGACTGTGGTTCCCCACCCCTGTGATGGACAGACTGTGGATCCCCACCCCTGTGATGGACAGACTATGGTTCTTCACCCCTGTGCTGGACAGACTGTGGTTCCCCACCCCTGTGCTGGACAGACTGTGGTTCCCCACCCCTGTGCTGGACAGACTGTGGTTCCCCACCCCTGTGCTGGACAGACTGTGGTTTCCCACCCCTGTGCTGGACAGACTGTGGTTTCCACCCCTGTGCTGGACAGACTGTGGTTCTTCACCCCTGTGCTGGACAGACTGTGGTTCCCCACCCCTGTGCTGGACAGACTGTGGTTCCCCACCCCTGTGCTGGACAGACTGTGGTTTCCACCCCTGTGCTGGACAGACAGTGGTTTCCACCCCTGTGCTGGACAGACTGTGGTTCTTCACCCCTGTGCTGGAGAGACTGTGGTTTCCCACCCCTGTGCTGGACAGACTGTGTATTATCTGTACCTGGTACTGATTGGTAATCAGTGTAGGGCAGGAGACTGGCATCACGACACATTGTGGAAGCATTCCTACACACCAGCACTGCTGCATCCCCGCGGACCTCAGTGTTCTGACCCGTTCTCCAATAGACCTCATTGTGCAGGACTCTACCATTGGGCTGAGCCGGGGGGGGACCAGGAGAGCAGGAAGACATGGTCTGGCCAGAAGCACTGAGACCCAGTCACTAGAGGCACAGCCCAACTCTGTACACGCCTCCACTCTCACCTCATACCTGATATAGACAAACAGATACACAGAGATACTCACACACACACCCTTAATTATGAAACATTATTCAATATTTCAATATTACACATATTTCCTCATAAATATTGTCATTCTGTATTTGTCATGCAGTGCTTTTGGAGAGAGGGAAATGGGAAAAGAAAGGAGAGAGAGGGAGAGAGAGAGAGAGAGGGAGAGAGAGGGAGAGAGGAGTAGAATAGAGAGAAGGTCAGCGGAGAGGTGTGCTGATGATCTGTAGATGATAAAGCTGATGAGCTTTTATTATCTGGCTCTTATCAGTATTTCACCTTACACACACACGCACACACACACACACACACACACACACACACACACGAGTGCGCACACACACGCACCCATGCTCACACTCACAACACACACAGAGCCCTCTGTCTGACCGACTGCCTTTGTCTGGGACAGGGAAAGAGAGATGGAAACAAGACCCCTCCCTCAAGGTTGAATCCCTCCCTCCCTCCCTCCCTCCCTCCCTCCCTCCCTCCCTCCCTCTGACTTATTCAGGTCCCTCTGTTGTCTGACTCTATACCTAATTTTCTCTCTCTCCTTCCCTCCTTTCCATAACTCCTTTCTTTCTCTTTGTACCTGTCCATCACCTCTCTCTCTCTCTCTCTCTCTCTCTCTCTCTCTCTCTCTCTCTCTCTCTCTCTCTCTGCCCCCCCCCACCCACCCTCTCTCTCTCTCTCTCTCACTCTCGATTTAGCTGTGTATGTACTGTAGCTAAATGTTCCAATAAAGGGTTTCTAAACATGTAAAATCTCTCTTTCGCTCTGTGCACCTGTGGCTAGAGGTTAGAGGTCAGTTAGTTAGTGTGACTGACCTGTGGTAGGATGTGAGCTCCTGCAGTGTGGTGGAGCGACCAGAGAAGGCGCTGTGTTCTGGGTCATAAAGGAAGCGGTGTGTTGCGGGCAGGGCCGGGTCTCTCTGGTACACCGTGTCGCTGACAATCACCCCGTTAGGCCTTGCTGAGGGCTCCCAGTCCACCCTCACCTTCACAACAAGCTCAGCATTACAGAGATAATACACCATTGACAATAGTAATAACAATGTGAGAAGAAGTGGCAGAATTAAAACTGCAGCAGGATCGCGGAGAATCTACTGTCAGGAACTACTGTCTGGAATGGAGGACGTTCGGAAACACTGAATAAACATTTGAAATGTGCTGGAGAAAAATCCCAGAATCAAACCACTAAAGAAAATATGAATTGAGTATTTACATGTATTTTCTAACTACGTGACCAGATACTGTAGCTACATGTCTGACGTGTTGTAACTAGTCCCACTCCTCCCATTGACCTGCTGTGGCCCCAGAGGCTGCAGTGTGGGTGGACCAACACCAGAGGGAGCTGATGGCTGAAGAGTTTGGGCCGGGTTAGGGGTACACCTCCCGTAGGTACAGTAAACTGACGTTGTCAGAAGCACCCCGTTACTCTCCAGCTGGGAGGTCCGTGACACAAGGGACGCATAGGGGTTCCCCTTAACATGAACGACCAAGGGGAATGTTAGGCCGGGAGGGGGGGTTGTGTACTCAGGGGCTCTCTGTGTGTCCGGCGGTGTTGTGAACTCGGATGATGAAATTATATTGGGTCCAGGGCCATCACAGTGTGTGAAAAACTAAAAGTTCTTACAGAACAGCACCTGACAGAACAGTATACAGGGAGAAAGATAGTTCATTCAATACAATTATACACTGAGTAAACCAAACATTATGAACACTTTCCTAATATTGAGTTGCACCCCTTTTGCCCTCAGAACAGCCTAAATTCTTTGGGGCATGGTGGGGCAAGGTGTCGAAAGTGTTTCACAGGGATGCTGGCCCATGTCGACTCCAATGCTTCCCATAGTTGTGTCAAGTTGGCTGGATGTCCTTTGGGTGTTGGGCCATTCTTGATACACACGGGAAACTGTTGAACTTGAAAAACCCAGCAGTGCTGCAGTTGTTGACACAAACCGTTGCGCCTGGCACCTACTACCATACCCCTTTCAAAGACACTGAAATCTTTTGTCTTGCCCGTTCACCCTCTGAATGGCACACATACACAATCCATGTCTCAATTATCTGATGGCTTAAAAGTCCTTCTTTAACCTGTCTCCTCCTCTTCATCTAGACTGATCGAAGTGGATTTAACAAGTGGCATCAATAAGGGATCATAGCTTTCACCTGGATTCACCTGGTCAATCTATGCCATCTATGCCATAATGTTTTGTCTATTCAGGTTATATCAAGTGCTGTTTAGGATACACATAACTGACAAATTAAAGTTCTGCAATATTTAGTATACAGTAGCTAAATGTGCCAACAAAGGGTTTCTATAATACTAAAGAGCAAGGAAGCTAATCGAGATACAGACCTTGGCGCTAGAGGTTTCCTCCTTGTTACTCCTCCCCATCCCCTCATCCAGACTCTGCCCCAGCAGGAAGTACTCTCCTATTGGTCCGTTGGGCTGGGTGGGCGGGCTGGGGGGATAGAGAGAGAGAGAGAGAGAGAGAGAGAGAGAGAGAGGAGTAGAATATAGAGAAGGTCAGCAGAGTGTGTGAGTACTGTGATAACCCCTTTTGATATGTTTGTGTCTGTCTCTGTGTGTGTACCATGAGCAGTGTACCGTCCCAGGTGAGCAGTGTAGCCCGGCCCTGCTCTCTCTGCTCTAGACTGAAGTTGGCCAAGCCAGCGGGTGATGCCTCCAGGGTCCTAGTGCTGACCCAGGGACTGGTTACACTGGCTTCCCCGTTCACTTCCTCCACACACACGCTGCCCTGAGGGGGAGAGAGAGAGGGAGAGGGTGGTAAACGGAGAGAGAGGGGGAGGCAGAGAGAGAGAATGGGAGGTGGAGGGGGAGAGCGAGAGAGGAGAAAAAGAATGTGAGTCATATGTATGTACAACAGACAACCACAAAGACTGACAAGTGACAACCCATTATAAACTTACAAAGAGCAGAATTCAAAGGGAATTATAACACAAACCAAACAATTGAAACCTAACATTCTTATGGATATTGACACGCACGCGACACCGTAAACTAACTGCAAATGAAAGTGAGCAGCAGAAAGGGAGAGACAGACATGCAGACAGACACACACAGGTCCCTGAGGGAGAGTTAGCTACAAAGCCCCTGAATACAGCCCTGGTATCAAACACGCCATAGCCTCTCCACCAATACCCCACGGCACAGAGACAACACGCAACTCACTGCCAAGTCTCAAAGCAGGCTGAAACGCCAGCCTCCATTATCAATGGTTTAAAAGGTCTGCGTGTACTATGGCAGAGCAACGAGAGTGTTAGGGATGTGGACGTGTGTGTTTTGTAGCATTTTAGGCCCCAGAATGCGAGTGTATTTGAGAGTTTGTGTGTGTGTGTACCATTATGAAACCCAAGGCCCAATGCAGAACGCAGTGTGTTAGTCTCCTGGTGCAACAGGGATTAATGTGAACCCTCGTCACTGCTTTAGAGGATCTGAACACAGCCACCACTAACAACATAATAAAACCTCCACACACACATTATCAGAACTGTGTCCAAACTAACATCACACCGACGGTTTTTCACTTGTTCTGTGTTTTTATTCACAGCAAACAGGATTAATGAGAGAGCAAAAGTGAAATCCTTTAAAAATCACACACTTTGCCAGAAAATAAGAGAAAAGCATTAGCTTACTCCCAGTTAGACAGACAGAGAGCGAGAGAGAGAGAGAGGGAGAGAGAGAGAGAGGGGGAGAGAGAGAGAGAGAGAGAGGGGGAGAGAGGGAGAGAGAGGGAGAGGGAGAGAGAGAGAGGGAGAGAAACAAAGAGAAAGTAAGAAAGAGATAGATAGAGAGAGAGGGAGAGAAACAAAGAGACAGACAGAGAGCGAGAGAGAGAGAGAGGGAGAGAGGGAGAGAGAGAGAGCGAGAGAGCGAGAGAGAGAGAGAGGGAGAGAGGGAGAGAGAGAGAGAGAGAGAGAGAGAGAGAGAGAGAGCGAGAGAAAGAGGGAGAGAAACAAAGAGAAAGTAATAAAAAGAGAAAGCGAGAGAGGGAGAGAGAGAGAAACAAAGAGAAAGAAAGAAAGCGAGAGAGAGAGGTGGGAGAGAAAGAGAAAGTGAAAGAGAATGTCTAAAGCTACCTTTAGCACATTGAAATATGTGGAGCATGTGGACCATAAAACGGTTAACATATGCACATTGTCAATAGCAACAGCTGTTGGTGTGTCTTTATATGAGCGGAGAGACTTCTCGGCGGCCCCTAGATGGCAATGCAATCAAACACTTTCACTAAAACACCACGTTAACAGGCTCCTTGCTCACACACAGACACACAACCACAGACGCGTGCGCACACCCTTCTCCTGACTGCCATTAAAAAACGACTAAGAGAATTGATTTTGTTATAGATTTCTGAATAAATGTTTACAGCTTGGATGTCTACAATAGGTTGTGTTTAACTTTTCATTAATGGAGGGGTGTGTGTGTGTGTGTGTGTGTGTGTGTGTGTGTGTGTGTGTGTGTGTGTGTGTGTGTGTGTGTGTGTGTGTGTGTGTGTGTGTGTGTGTGTGTGTGTGTGTGTGTGTGTGTGTGTGTGTGTGTGTGTGTGTGCCTGCCTATGTGTGCATGTGTGCGTGCCAATCAAATGTATTTTATTAAGCCCTTTTTACATCAGCAGATGTCACAAAATGCTTTACAGAAACCCAGCCTAAAACCCAAAGAGCAAGCAATGCAGAGGCAGAAGCATGGTGGCTAGGAAAAACTCCCTAGAAAGGCAGGAACCTAGGAAGAAACCTAGAGAGGAACCAGAAGGTGCAAGGTGGAGATTTAAGAGTAAGTGCGGCCATTAATGCCTGATCATTGTTCAAGAAGTTTAAACATTCATAGATGACCAGCAGGGTCAAATAATAATCACAGAGGGTGCAGCAGTTCAACACCTCATGAGTCAATCTCAGTTTGTGTGTGTGTTGGCTGGTTGGTTGGCTTTAGTGAAAACACTCACGTCTGCCAACATGAAACAATGTGTTGATTTCAATGTCCACCCTTGCTTCTTTAAGTGAGAGAGAGAGTAATTCCCTGAGATATTCAGAGGTCAACGTCAACAGTTCTATGGCAGGAGAGAGAGAGAGAGAGAGAGAGAGAGAGAGAGAGAGAGAGAGAGAGAGAGAGAGAGAGAGAGAGAGAGAGAGAGAGAGAGAGAGAGAGAGAGAGAGAGAGAGAGAGAGAGAGAGAGAGAGAGAGAGAGAGAGAGAGACAGAGAGCAGATAGGGACAGGCCATACTAATTTATACATAAAATAGTTCTCAGATCTACCAGGACTCGCCTACGTTCAACACAACGTAACATTTGGAGGGAAAAAGCCTTTTGTATTTTCCCCTTCCTTCCTTCCTCCCTCTCTGTCTTTCTCTCTCCTTTCGTCTGTGAGCGCAGGTCTCCCTTGGTCAGTGTGTGTGTGTGTGTGTGTGTGTGTGTGTGTGTGTGTGTGTGTGTGTGTGTGTGTGTGTGTGTGTGTGTGTGTGTGTGTGTGTGTGTGTGTGTGTGTGTGTGTGTGTGTCTGTGTGTGTGTGTGTGTGTGTGCGCGTATGTGTGGGTGATGCAGGTGGACAGGCGCAGTGCGGACAGGGACAGGCTATGATACTAATTAAGAATAACCATGTGTATTTGTCAGAATAATTATGCTGATTATCTCTCACAGTCAGTACTGAGACCAGAGAGGAGGGGCTGGGATCGTCATTAGCATATAGCGTGGACTACACACACACACACACACACACACACACACACACACACACACACACACACACACACACACACACACACACACACACACACACACACACACACACACACACCACTGACACAACACGCAGGGAATTCTACCATTCCTTTCATTTCAACTACGTAAAGCAGTCTGGCTGTATTCAGTGATCCAGCATAGGCCTCTCATCCCTTTTCCTGCCCCCCAAACCAAAACACACTACATATATCCCCAGGAGAGAAAACTGGAAAAACACATGCAATAATACAGGATAATGTAGCCTTTGAAAAATCCCAGTTGACTGTGGAATTCATGCCTTTTGAGACCAAACAATATGAAATGTAAAGCCTATTTTAAGTACCAGTGTGAGAGGTAGTGGGAGAGAATGCCAGCCAGCCCATCTAAGCCGAGGACAGTCCAAGGCAGCCCCATGTGAGCAGTAATTGTTTTGGAGTTTCCTGAAGGGAAACAGTCCACACACACAGCTCTCTGCCCACATGCCAGACTCACATGCACACAGGCCAAGTGTGTGTAAGTGTGTGCCCTGAGTGTGTTTGATTCTGTGTGTATGTGAATGCTCTGTGTGTGTGGAATACACAAACGCACACGCACACACAGTGCCACGGGGGCAGCCCGCGTGTCTCTGGCCAGCTCAGAGGGTAGAGAGGTGGCTGCTGGGAGAGCTGTTCTGGGCATGCCCGCTTCACACTGGCAGCCATGATTGTTTTTGGCGTCTCGAGGCCCCAGGACGGGTCATCAGGCCCAGGGAGCCGGGGCGGCCAGGATGTGCCTGTTTATAATTCTCGAATAATTCACCCTGCAGCGTGAACTTGTGTGTGTGTGTGTGTGTGTGTGTGTGTGTGTGTGTGTGTGTGTGTGTGTGTGTGTGTGTGTGTGTGTGTGTGTGTGTGTGTGTGTGTGTGTGTGTGTGTGTGTGTGTGGATACATGCCAGTGTCCCAGTCCTGTGAGTTCAGAGAGAGTACCACACAGACACACAAAGACACACAGAGACACACACACACACACACACACACACACATCAATTGCTGAGGTCATGAATTCAAATCCACCGGCATTGTAATACTTACTCAACAACATAATAACAAAACATATCCTGATACTACTGCTCCAGAATAATACCTCACAACGGGTTTGGGTCAAATGAACCACGTTGAACTCTCATATTTCCAAACGGCATAATAACTTGACACTGTTTGAAGACAGCTGTATCGATCATTGTGAACGATGTCTATACTCGACAATTCCTTTTTTTGAGGTTGACCATCTCATTCAGTATGCTATTACCAGTTCTTCACACACACATCACATGGCACCACCGTTGGCTTCTCTTCCTCCTAATGGTTGCGTTCGACGTTCTGAAGGGGCCTCCTACCAGAAGGTCAGCTGTATGTGTCCATTTCCATATCTCCTATCTTCACTACAGTTTAGTTGTCTTCACTTCAAGTTGACATTTTTGTATTATTTAGCAAACGCTCTTTACTGCCCCCCCCCCCCGTGGGAATCGAACCCAACTGAGCCACATGGGATCATTGTAATACAAAAGGGTATAGACATTGTTCACAAGCATTTCGCTACACCCGCAATAACATCGGCTAAATATGTGACCAATACCATTTGATTTGATTTGACACACGTTGTGGTATATGCTGACTGAAGGAGGTTAGCATGTGGTGGGGGACGGATGAATACTTACGTGCACGCACACACACATTCCTCTACAGTCTCGTCGTCCACGCTTTTTTTCTCAAAACACAAATTAGGAGACGTGAAGAGCACTACAAACACACATACACATACATACACACACACACTCCTCTTGAGACAGGCAACATCTCAGCACGCATTTAGAGAAAGAGGGAGCTCTTGTCTGGAGAGATGACGAGAGATGGAGGGAGAGAGACGGAGAGAGAGAGCTGGAGAGAGAGAGATGGAGAGAGAGAGACGGAGTAGTTGTGGTTGTTGTAGCTGATTATTTGCTGTTTATGCGAGGGGCCTGTGTGAGACAATCACCCCGAGTGCCCTCCAATCACAGCCTGAGTACGGTGGCGAGGGGTGGGGGCTGGGGCGAGACCTAACGAACCCTCTACCCACCTACCCTCTCTCTCCTCTTCTCTCCTCTCCTCTGTCCACTCCCTCTCTTCCCTCCACTCCTCTCTCCCTCTTCAGTACTCTTCATTCCATTCCATTGTGCCACTGGGCCCAAGGGCAAAGCCTTCACCTCCTCTCTCCTCTGTACTCTACCGCTCGTTCTCTACGTTTTCTGCTTAAGGGGATTCATGCAGCAGGGTTAAAGAGTAGGTCTCACTGAAACTTAAAACAGTGTGAAAGAGAGAGAGAGAGAGAGAGAGAGAGCATTGCAATAAAAGAGAGAAAGATAACTGATGAGGTGGAAAGAAAAAGACAATGAAGGGGCTAATGAGAGAGATATGGAACTGTAGAGCATGTCATTTGTCCTCTTCTGATTGGGGTCATCGGTGTGTGACAACACCGTGTCACCTCTGACCTTCAGCCCAGCCTCTACGACCGGGAGTTTTATGACCCGACTGTGTTCGCTTCCAACCGTGCATCTCCGACCGTGCAACGGTGTGCGTTGACGGCGAGACACGGTCCACCGGTTGCCCCTCGCTGTGCCTCTCCTCTCCTCCTTGTTCTTAATGGTAAACTAACAGATTGTAAACATGCTGCTAGGACTTCTCTCCCTCTCTCTCTCTCTCTCTCTACCCCCTCCTTCCCTCCCTCTCTCTTTTTTTCCGGGGGTATTTTTTAAACAATGTCCTTCATGTTAGAGTGGTTACAGGCAGCAGAAGGACATCATTAGCGCCGTGGTTAAACTGTAATTTACACCATTAGAGAGGCAGGAGCCATTTTTATTGCCTAGTAAATTTCAGCTCTGAAATATTTAGACCATATGGCTCAATTTGTGTAATAACCCTAATTTCTGCACTCTTCAGGTCCTGGTGGCTGCTGGGCCTGGCTGGCGGTGGAGCGCGGAGTGTACAGACACACACACACGCACTCACACAAACACACACACACGCTCAACACACACATTCACATTCACTCGACACACACACACACACACACACACACACACACACACACACAGACACACACACACACACACACACACACACACACACACACACACACACACACACACACACACACACACACAAATGCGCTCACACAAACACACACACACACACACTCAACACACACACACTCTCAACGCACACACACAGTGCTAGGTGGTAGCGGTAGCTGCATCAGATTAATGCGGTGTCAGGTTGTGTTTGGGTGAAGGCGTGCGAGCAGCAACCAGATGGCTAATGACTGTCAGGGGTCCTGATCTGATCAATCGCATGTATTAATACATCTCCCTTCACCAGGGGCCCCAGGGGCCCTACACACAACATCTGGAGATATGAAGGGTGGGAGGAGGGAGAGAGGAGGGAGGGAGAAAGGGGAGGAAAGAGAAGGAGGAGATGGGTATAGTGTACGGATGTATGTATAATTATATGTGCCTTCACCAGGGGCCCAGGGGCCACAAAACAACATCTGGAGTGAGAGAGGGAGAGGAGAAGGGAGAAGGGAGGAGAGAGGGATGGGGGAAAGAAAAGAGGAGGGAAGAGACAGGGGTAAGAAAGGGAGAGAGGGATGAGTGTGTGAAAAAGTGGACAGAGAGAAGACAGAGGGAGAGAGAGAAAGGTGGGAGGATAGAGAAAATAGTTAAAGATGCTAAGATCCTGTAGGGTGGATCTGGAATGGGAAGTGAGGAGTGAATAGGTGAACGAAAAGGTGTTAGGTTAGCATCTCTAGATTGGTGTGTAGTGTGTGTGTGTGCACCAGCGGTGTGCTAGGTGGGAGCGAGGTTCCGGCGGGGCGGACCGCCTGCGTTCCGTACCCTCATTCCGTCCAATCGCCATGACGACCCCATTAATCACCCACACTGGCACGGAGAGGAGCTCCCAGCCCAGCTAGAGATCAAAACACACACACACACACACACACACACACACACACACACACACACACACACACACACACACACACACACACACACACACACTCCCTCTCAGTAGTGGACATTAGTGAGGAGAACATGAACCCATCTGCTCTGAAGGCTGTCAGACTAGAGATGAAGAAACTTCACCAGACTACACACATGTTGACTTCTGCCAAATTCTCAACCAGAAACAAGAGAACTCCACCAACCTGTTTATCCATATGAAAACAGACTTGCACTGTTTTTAGACAGAAACATGAATGTTTAACTAATGGCTTGATGGAGTTCTTTTTGTTATTTGGGAGAGAGGAGGAGAGAGGAGGAGAGAGGCGGAGAGAGGAGGAGAGAGGAGGAGAGAGGCGGAGAGAGGAGGAGAGAGGAGGAGAGAGGCGGAGAGAGGAGGAGAGAAGCGGAGAGAGGAGGAGAGAGGAGGAGAGAGGCGGAGAGAGGCGGAGAGAGGCGGAGAGAGCAGGAGAGAGGAGGAGAGAGGAGGAGAGAAGAGAAGTGAAAATAACAATGAGAAAGAATAGTGAGTAGAGAATCAACTTGTGATTAGTCTACAGTAAAATCAATAGACAGCAGTGGGCCAAGTATGGACTCCACAGAGAATCAGGTGTACTAGCATAGACCAGGGGTAAAGAGCTACGGTCCCAAAGCCTGGCCCAGGCCTCCAGCCAACAGACCCTACACCCGTCTGCAGCCACACGCACGCACGCACGCACGCACGCACGCACACACACACACACACACACACACACACACCAATGGGACAGAGGTGGTTCCCTGAACCTGAAGGCTTGTCTTATCTGTTCTTGGCACTAATGCCTTGGCTTTAATTCAAAGTATTAATGCTGGCTGTGTCCAAAATCTTTCTCACCTATTACTTACTAACACTATATATCATACTACAACTGATTAGTAAAAATGTATGCAGCAAGCAACAAATATCAACATACTGGACTCACCCGTACTGACAATGCGTTATCTAATGCGCACGCACACACGCACGCACGCACGCACGCACGCACGCACGCACGCACGCACGCACGCACGCACGCACGCACGCACGCACGCACGCACGCACACACACACACACACACACACACACACACACACACACACACACACACTGCTCCATATCAATGAGGAGGTGAAAGGTCTGTATTTACATGCTGTATTAATTATGACTGACAACACAAAGGTCAGAGGCAACTAAATATCTATATACCTCTCTCTCTCTCCCTCTCTCTCTCTCTCTCTCTCTCTCTCTCTCTCTCTCTCTCTCTCTCTCTCTCTGCCTCTGTTTCTCTCTCTGCCTCTGTCTCTCTCTCTCTCTCTCTCTGCCCCGCTCTCTCTCTTCCCCACTCTCTCTCTCTGCCCCTCTCTCTCTCTGCCCCTCTCTCTCTCTCTCTCTCTCTCTCTCTCTCTCTCTCTCTCTCTCTCTCTCTCTCTCTCTCTCTCTCTCTCTCTCTCTCTGGCTCTCTCTCTGCCCCTCTCTCTCTCTCAATTTCTATCTCTCACACACTCACAAACACAGAAACACCTTGTAATTTTCTGTATCACTCTAAGGCCACAACCCCAATGTTGTGCAAGCCAACAATGAATACTTTGCGGTCATCATTGAGTAGGCTAGAAATGTCAGTAAA